>NW_027556098.1:269143443-270556568 GCF_003287225.1 Phascolarctos cinereus | reverse complement strand
AGGAAATGAATTAATCACCAGACTCAATGCCTGGTTTAGCCTAATGATAATAATAATAAATAACTGGCATTTATGTACCAAACCACTTTCAGGTTTGCAAAATGCTTTATGTCAATTACCTCATTTGAAACCCCAACACTCCTGACCCTGATATCCATGCTTTACTACCTGTCAGAGATACTACCTCAGGCTTATCTGGCATTAAAGTCACAGAAGCACAATTAAATTTGTACATTGGCTAGCAAGAGGAAGGGAACTGGAGATCAAAGAGCAGAAATGTGAATGCCTAGAAATAGTCAATACCCTGTCTGTCCAACCAGTGCTGCTTTAGGAGGGACCCTCCAGGATGCTCTAACTTCCTGCATTGCCTCAATGTGAAGACGATCCACCATGATGGTTTAGGAGTGAAAATCCCTTGCCTGCTTCTAGCTTGGAGCAGTGAGGAACTTAGCTTGCAGGCTTTCCCTCTGTCTACCACTTGAGGCATTGATGCTGGGACTGAAGGAGGCTGGGAATGCACATGCTAGGTCCATTGATATTAGCCTGTTCAGATTAATTTCTAGCCCTCTGAATAATCTTTACACAAGATGTCCTTGTAAGTGATCTTTAATGAAACATACGACTGAGAGACAAATGGGAGTGGCCAATGGAATAGAAGCAAATGAGCCATGAAATTTGACTGGAAAATGCAGGTATACCCACTAGACCTAGGTAAGAACTCCATATTACCCACAAAGAGGCAAAGTCAAGACATAACATAAGTGACACCCAGCTGGCTAAGAGCCTGAGGGTGGGCCAAGATGTTTGGCAGATATCCTAGAGCACCTAAAGTAGTGCACAATTTAAGAACAAGGAAGTAGTCAACGTGGAGTGAAGAATATTTTTGGCCTAGTATTGAAGTGAGTGGTATTGTGTCATGATGTCAAGAGCTGTTGTATTTGGAACCAGAATGCCTGAGGTTAAAGCCCATTTCTGCTATTTATTACCTGTGTGACCTCCAGTAAGTTAACTTCATTTCTGGGTCCCAGTTACTTCATCTGAGGAACAGAGGATGATAACACTCACATGATCTATCCCGTACTGTAAGGTGCTGTAAACTGTAAAATGTTACATCAATGTGGATTACTATGACTATTATCTATGACTCTGGTTAAGTCTCTTCAATTTTCTGGGCTTCAATTTCCTCATCTATAAAATGGGGCGGTTGGAACAGATGATCTTTAAGGTCTTTTCCATTTTAAAATCTTATCTTGTGATGGATAGTGATTGGGTAAATTTCTAAGTAAGGAGATCATCATGGGCAAAGATACCTAGAGGAATGAGCCAAATGAGTAAAAAGATCTTTAAGAGGCCAGCCTGAATAGAACTAAGGAGTATAGCAAAGGAAGAGCTTGCGTAAATGTGGGAAGGGATGGAGAACAGCCTTCCTTGACTTGTAGGCTGAGTACTTTAGGTATGGCATAGTGGCCAAGATGGAATCATTCAAAATCTTGAGTTATGTGATGGAAAAACTGACCCTGACAGCTATGGGCAGTATGGACAGGAATATGGAAACTGACTAGAATCAGGGTCAATAATCCTTTCAAAAGTAGGGTGTCAGTTCTGCTCTTGGCACTCCATCTATCATGGAAGTAGAGAGACAGTGATGTCATGGAATGCTACGGAGAAGATGTGATAGCATCAATTAGCCCACGTATCACTGATATTTGGACTGGTAGCCATCATTGGGAATCTTGGCATAGTATAATCAAATGTGAACTCCTAAGGCCAGGCTTTGTTTTATTTTTGTCTTTGCATTCCCAGCATTGAGCAATAGGTGCTTAATAAATATTTTCTGATAAATAAATACAAATGCAGCCTGGAATGTAGGCAACTAGGTGGTTCAATGGATAGAGTGCTAGGCCTGGAGTTGGGAATATTCGAGTTCACATCCATCCTCAGAATCTCACTAGCTATGTGGCTGTGGGAAAACCACTTAGCCTCTCTTTACCTCAGTTTCCTTGGCTGTGAAATGGGTATAATAACAGGACCTACCCTGCAGGGTTGTTGTGAGGATCAAATAAGACAGTATTTGCAAAAATCATTTAACACTGTTCCTGGCACATAGGAGGTTACTGGCACATAGGAGGCACAAATGTATATTCCCTTTCTTCTCCCCACTTTTTGAATGACTGAATAGACAGAGTTGCTGTCCCTGAATCCAAGTCTTGTAGACTAACTAGGAGGTCTTTGCATACAGTATGGCAAGGGTAAATGCAAGAGATAAATTGACAGAAATTGTTGACTCATTTAAAATGGGAGAGGTAAAGAGGAATAACTGATTCCCTAAAGCTCCTCTGTCAGATGTCCAGAGACAAATACTGTCTGGAATATTTGTTTTTGTGAAGATTAGGGTGGGGAAGAAAAAGAGTCTTGATGGGTAGTGTAGAAAAATGGTTCCAAACTGGCTTCCACATCTTGGCAAGGGACATACCCCTGAGATGTCATGCCACCTAATAAAACTCCTCACTGGAAAGAAATTTAGAAGTTCTATAAGAGAGGGACAATTCTTTCTTAAGAGAATAATACTCTAGTTTAGTGGTCATAGGTAGTCCGAAGAAGTCTTCTAAAGAGTCCGTAGGCTGATCTAAATTAATGTTCATTATGTGACAATGGCTATCCTTTTTCTAATGTTATTATACCTGTAATATGCCATACAAAATAGATGATGTTTCTTTTGTGTCTTAGTAAAAGTACCAGTCCTCTTATTCAAACTAGGGAAGATATCTTGAACCTTTAGGTGGAAGTGAATGGAGCTGGTGGTCTATAATCCTCAGATCAAAGATTCAGAGCTGGAAGGGCCCAAAGAAGTCATGTAGTCCAAATCTCTCCTTTTATAGGCCCAGAGAGGTTAGGTAACTTGCCCAAGGTCACAAGTAATAAGTAGCAGAAGCAACATTCAAACCCAGGTCCTCTGACTCCAAATCCAGGACTTTTCTCATTATACATACACCCTTTGTTCTGCTAAAAGCAAGCTGATTTTGAGCTCTTTTCAGACCAACCTACGAGAATAGTAATAGTGCTCACTCAGTGAAGAATGTGTCAGGGAGTGAGTAACAGTCTGTTGTTTTAAGCGTTAGTAAAGCATAAAGAGCTCTCTAAGCCCTTAATTATTGTTATTCAATTCAAGAATGCACCTGGAAGTTCAGATGCTTCCAGGTGACCTTGTGTCTGAGAAACTAGGGCTACTCTAAAACAGGTTACTCCATTAGAATTGGCAAAAGACTCTCTTCGGGTGCCTGGCAACTCCTGCTGCTCAAACGGGTAAGGGAGGTCAGCAAAACAAAACCCAGGGCTAGGCAATTAAAGAGTACTGCCCCATTATGGATGCTTAGAACACCACTGGCAAGGTTCCTCCTATCCTGGACTAGTGGCCACATGTAGCCCTCTAGGTCCTCAAGTGTGGCCCTTTGGTTGAATCCAAACTTCACAGAACAAATCCCCTTAATAAAAGGATTTGTTCTGTAAAACTTGGACTCAGTCAAAAGGCCTTACCCACGGACCTAGAAGGCCACAACATGGCCTTGAGGCCACAGATTCCCTACCTCTGTAACTGGTCCTTTCATAGTATCTACTTTTGTATCAGCTTTTCTAGACCAAAAGCAGATACTTCATATCCTTGGAAATCTGGGACCTTGGACGACTTAGTGGTGTGGAGGAAAAAGATGAGAAGGAAGTGTCTGGTGTTCCTCAGTATTTCTCTGGTCTCTTTCAATGGATAGCTGAGCTGCTTGCTAACATTTCACCAGCTAGAAAGCATAATTATCACCAATTAAAATTATTGCTGGCTAACCTGATGTTGATGGCTAGCTAAGCCAACCAGTAATATTGAGAGAAAGAGAGAGAAGGAATGATCTGCAATGATAGTAAATTCCACATTTTTACTTGTCCCATCATTCTTTCTCGGGTTCCATTAGTACAAGATTTCTGTACACAGAGCTGGAAAACAACCATGTCCCCTTCTGCAACACTTCGACAGTATTTTTGGGGTTGTGGGTAACACCATGCTAAGTATTATAGAGGTTAT
This sequence comes from Phascolarctos cinereus, assembly GCF_003287225.1. Lineage (NCBI taxonomy): Eukaryota > Metazoa > Chordata > Mammalia > Diprotodontia > Phascolarctidae > Phascolarctos > Phascolarctos cinereus. The sequence goes on along the minus strand of NW_027556098.1, from coordinate 270,552,502 downwards.
AAAGAAATGGAAGACGCAGTCCCTCCAGTGCATTGTCTCAGAGTAGCCTAAAGGGCCCTTCCAGCCTGACCAAGCAAGAAAAGAAAATCAAACTTTCTTTGATAGCTCATAAATCTCCAAAGTTAAGTTTAGTTTTAGGTGAAGGATTCATCATTGTGTTGGTGCCAAAACCACTTTGCCACATCTTGTTGCTGTCCATGCTTGACAGAACTTCAGTTTACACTTAGCCAGAGAAAGAAGCGTCATTGCCAGAGCCCTAGAGAAAGACCCAGCAGGGTATTACTTAGCCAGGGTGAGTCATTTTCCTGATGACATAACTACAATATGTCTGTTAGTGTCATGGAAAGTCCAAACAAAAGAGGTATTCCCATCAAGAGGTTCTCCAGATACTCCTATTAAGGTCATATCCTTCTGAAAATGGTATTGAGCTCCAGAACATTCCTGAGTCTCCTAAGTGAAATCCACAACATTAAAAAAAGAAATTGAATATGAGTTCTCTGACAGCATTAAGGAACCATTTAATTCTGTCTTAGTATCTTTGTATACATAGTAGGTACTTATTAAAAGTTTTCTGATTGATTCTAACCAACCTGAAGAACAAAGTGAATTTTTAAAGTCTTTTACCCATATTATGACTTGCAGAAGGATGTGAAGCCCATCAAATTAGTCCAGTGATATTTATATTTTGGGCAAGTGCTGCAGATAGTGAGCTGGGCCTGGAATTGAGTAGTAGGAGAAGATTTAGCTGAATTGCCTTTAGGGAATCATATAATGCTTTCAATATTTCAAACCATGTGCAAATGTGAAAGCCTTATGTCTTTCTAATACAAACATCCTCCCATTTATATCATATAGATATGAATTATGGAACACCACATCTCAGAGGAATCTAAATTTAAAATAACCCAAAGGGATTGCATGACTGGCAAGATGGCAGAAGAGTAGATTTCCTTAGCCCTCAGCAATCCAAAAGCCTAAAAAAAGGAGATATGAACCAGATTTATAGGAACTAATGCTGAATCCATAAGGAAAGGAGACAGAAACAATGTATGAGTTAAAAATCTCATGAAATACCATGAAAGCACTTAAATACCTAGAACTCCCACTCAGCATGTCTATCCTCCAACCCACTTTGTACCAGGTACAGTGGGTACAAGCAAACTCTGAGGGCTCTGATTCAAAGACTAACATTCCTGATAATCCCACCCCCCATGGGAATGACTCAGCCTGAGTCTCTTATTACCCCAAGAGAGGCAGTAATCTCTGATTCTGCCCAGTTGCACAAAGGAAAAAGAAAGTGACCAGAGGAGACTGGGGGCATAAAATGCAGGCAACATAGAGCTAGCCAGATGCACAAGAGAACTGAAAAAAACAAAAAAACAGCTAGGAATACTATAGTATGGAGCAAAGTTACTTAATGAAAAGGAGAATCCTGTGTATTCCTGAAAGGTCACCGAACAATGGCAAGAAAATGAAGAATGATTCAAAAGAGAAAGAAAACTGGCTTAGGAATCAGAAAGAAATTAGGCTAGAAATCGGAGCTTTCAAGCACTTTAAAAAAAAAAACTGTTAACATTCCCCAATAGTCCATGGCCAATGCTAAAGACCAAATGGGGCAAATATTTTAAACCAAGCATTTTGGGATTTGTAATTTTGGCATATGTTTTTAGTGACTAGCTTTAGTGCGATTTAAAATTGGAGGACTAGGTGACATGCCTGTGGCAACTTTGAACTGCTCTAGAGAAGATGGGAGGAAGCTTCTGATTTCCCTCACCAGCAGGTGAGAACAGAGGCAGCAGCAATGGTAGCTGCCCATTCATCATAGGCACCAGAGAGGAGAAATGGTGGAGAAACAGCTGAGAGGAGACTGCTCAACAAAAAGTTGGCATGATGCTACTAAAAGCAACTGAGCTCAGTCCATCTGGCTGGCTGGAAATTTCACCCACCTGGAACCAACTGGACATTAGTGACTGTACTAGGAGGCATGCACTAAGTATTTAAGGCATTGTCCTCCAGCCATAAAACCCTTTGTCCATTTCTCTTTCATTTCCCCTTTCCTTGCCCCAGCCTTTCAGAAGGAGATTTAACCCCAGTGGTTCCTATTTTCCCTTTTAGCCATTTTCTTATGTTTTCAGTGATATTGTTAAGCTTGATTTTCCTAGATTAAAAAGATGAATCTCTGTTCTTTGTGTATGTCTCTGTTGGTCTACTAAGTGCTCAAAGGGAGCAGCTCTAAGGAGGTTTTATCTTACAAATTACATTAACTGGGTCTTCCACCAGCTTGGTTGTTTGGAAATCACTTAGGGGCAGAGTAAACTTATACTAATTTTATTTTACTTCTACTCACAACTGACAAATCTCATAATAGGCAGAGAATCTTAAAATGGAGTCCAACACTTTCCTTTCCCTACTGGGCCTAGGCTGAAATCACAGGTGCCTAAAGTCAAGTTTTCTCTTCCACCCTAAAACAGGAAAAGGGGATAAGAGAGTCAAAAGAGAGAGTAAGGGGTAGGAAGGAAAGCCTCACCTTGAGTTGGCTCTGGAGGATGGAGAGAGGCTTGATCTGAGTAGACTCTGCCCTTGCCTAGACTCTTTTTGGTTTGAGAGAATGAAGATTGCTTAGCCTGAAGGCTGCCAGGCATATCTAGTGATTACAGTTTTTAAAAAAAATTTTTTTGTTGTTGTTATTCTAACCTTGACAAACTCCAAAACACCTGAACATTTCTATATACAAATGAGAACAGAAAATTAGATTCCCATTAGATTGTAAGCTACTTAAGGGCAAGGACTGTTGATCTTTTTATTAATTTTATACCCAGGGCTTAGCACAGTACCAGGAAAATAGTAAGCACTTATTAATAAATGTTTATCGATTGGTTAATAAAGAATATAATCTATGAAACCATAAATCTCATTACATACAGCTTTATTATATTATCTTAAAAGTACATTTAAATTCAGCTCATTGGTTCCAAAAACTGTCCCACCTGGCTTTTTCTCTCTAAACCACCTTTTGTTTTCTTCTGTGAATTTTTAAATGCTTCATTTTCTTTTTTTCCCTTCCTTCCTTTTTTCTTCTCTCCTTTCTTTTTTCTTCCTTTCTTTCCTTTCTCCCTTCACTTTATCTCTAGGTTTCTTTCTCCCCAAATGCCCCCTCACCAAAAAACTCCCCAACTTCAAAAACTCTTACTTATAATAAGTTGGCATAATCATGCAAAACAGATCCACACTTTAGCCATGTCCAAAAACGTATGTCTCATTTACACTTATGTTGAGATGTGGGAAACATCCTGGTGGTTTGGTTAATCATTGCATTGTTTAGAGTTCTTAAGACTTTCAATGTTGTTTCTCTTTACAATGTTTTATTTTTGTATAAATTATTCTTTTCACTTCATTCTGCCTTAGTTCCTATGTATCTTCCCAGGTTTTTCTAAATATGTTCTTTTTTTGTCATTTCTCGCAGTAGTATTCCACTATACTATTATACTGTTATTTGTTAAATCATTTCCCATTTACTGAATGATTCTAGCTTCCAACTCTTTGCTATGACAAAAAGGTCTGCTATTAATATTTTTTTTACAAATGGGTTCTGTCCTCTTATCTCTTTGGGATCTATATTGTTATATTGTGATATGTTAGATCAAATAGTATACATTGACTTTTGGGATATAGTTCCAAGTTTTCTCCAGAATGGGACTGATTTGAAGCTCTATCAGGAATGCATGAGTATGCCTGTCCTCTCACATTCCTGTCAACAATTGTCATTTTCCATTTTTGTCATATTTGCTTATCTGATAGGTGAACAAGATGGAACCTAAGAGTTGTTTTAATTTGAATTTTTCTTATCATTAGTGATTTGGAGAATTTTTTTGATATTATTTATCAATAGCTTGATTTCTTCTTTTTAGAACTCCTGAGGTTCATATAGGGAATGGGTTTTGTTTGTGTATGTTTGAATTAATGTCTAATATAGCTTGACCATCAAACTTTTATCAGAGAAACTTGTTGCAAAGATATTTTTCCCAGTTGGTCCAATTCCTTAAACTCCTTAAGCCTCAGTTTCTTCATCTGCAAAATGAGGGTACTGGGCTAGACTAGATGGCCTTTGTGGCTCTTTCCAGATGTAAGTGCTTTGTCATCAAAGTTGTCCATTTTATCTCCTGTGATCTTCTCTTTCTCTTTTTCGGTCAAGAAATCTTCCCCTACCATAGTTGTAAAAGGCATCTCTTGTTATTTGCCTCTATTTTGTTTAGGATAGACCTTTTGTATTTAGGGTGTTTTTGAATCTGATCCTTTTTGTTCCTGACCTCTATTTCTTGGACATTTACTGTTGGCTCTTACCTTCCCTGCTGAGTATGGATTTGGACCACTTCAGTGGTTTCAGTATTTCTGGTTGGGGCAATACTGCAGTCTTCCATCTCCCATGGGTCTTCTCTGGTGAAGATGTTCCAAGAAAAGTCTGATCAGGTCTTCATGAATCCAAGTCCAACACTAGCTTCTGTGCCACCTAGCTGTTACACTACCTTTAAAAACACAAATGTGATTTATTGATAACAATTGTACACAAAGTGATTTGATTCCATTTTCAGCTAGTTCTCAGAGCAGTGGTCTTACATCCATTCTTCCAGGAACACCTATCTCAATGCCTTAACGATTTCTCTGCTGGTCCCACATTTCTGTGGTAGTAGGACAACCTGACCAAATGCAAAGTGGCCTGCTCAAATAGCCAATTATCTAATAACCATGTGACATCCAGAACCCAGTTATATCCACTGAAATCCTGATGGATTTGCTTTAGGATTTTAGTAGTGTAGCTGAAGCATAACTCTTTATTCTCCCAAGAGAGACAGGGGTTGCCCTCATGTATCTGTATCTTTTCCCACCATTCATGAAGAAGACTTTGTTTATTGGAGCTGTTTACCAAACAACAGAGTAGAAAAAATTGAATATATGATGGAGAATTTCTCCCAAGAAGTAGAGGCTATTGTTATCATTGTCACTAATTCCAAACTCTAAGGTATGTAAGCATTAAACAATTTTTTAATCAGTCTTCTATAATAATAGCTAACTATACTGGACATTATATATGTTACCTCATTTAATCCTAATGAAAACTCTATCAGATAATTAAAACCAAATTTCAATAACAAATAACAAATTCTGAAACTGTTTATAGCCTTTGAACCAGCAATACCACTACTAGGTCTATATCCCAAAGAGATCAAAGGAAAAGGAAAAGGACCTATTTATACAAAAATATTTATAGTAGCTCTTTTTGTGGTGGCAAAGAATAGGAAACTGAGAGAATTTCCATCAATTAGAGCATGGCTAAACAAGATGTGGTATGTGATTTTTTTTTATTTTTTAAAATCCTTTGGAAAATGTTTAATAAAAACCATATGCCTGCAAAGTTGTCAATAAGTCTCTGATTTACATCAGGACTTGGTACCTGGGTAAGACAAACATTAACATAGGCAGTCTTTCCAATCAAATTACCTCTTGAGCTCTGGCACAAATTTCCAGTGCAAAATTCTCTGGAATAAAATGAAGGCAGTTGTGGACTTAAAAAAAAAGTTTAGATAATGTTTGTTTTGCAAATTCTAAAAAGGTAACTTATTTATTGAAATATTGACAGGAGGATCTCTTTACACTTTCAGGATCCAAATCCTATACATGCATTTAAGCTTGTGGCTCCAAACATCAATGTGACCAGTACCTGTATGTAACATCATTTGATGACCATCCTCAGATTTCCTTGTCTACTTCATTTTCAAAGATGATCACACAATGAAAGGAGCTCTGGACTTTAATTCAGTTCAACACAGCAACAAATTAATTTAACTCAACACAGCAACATAATTCAACTCAACACAGCAACAAATTAACAGACTATTACTGCTGCAGCTTTTGCAGTTTGCCCAGTATGAGGAATTGTAAATGGAATAAAGCAGGATTTCCAACTGACAAATTAGTCCATGTGTAGAGTTGTTTCTGTTACCTTAAGCTCATGATTCCTAAACCAGCAAACTGCAGCAATGACAAAGCTGTTAACAAAATACAACCAGGGACATTCACCTCCACGTAGGCCAGATTATGTCCAGAAACAGAATGATTATCTGAAAAGAAACAATTAGCAGCCAGGTTCCAGGAAAACAAATCAGAAGCTTGGTCAAGAACTGCTTTTTACAGATGATGCTGTGCACCAGTCTGGTGCAAGGGGAAAATATAGGGCTATCACCTTCACATAGGAAGTGATGTGAATGGACTGAATCAGAGTCAAGACTTCAGACCAACAAGTTGTAAAAAACAACCAGCAGGACACATACCATGAATGTTGACAGCCAGTAGCTCTGAATGCTAATGTAGAAAGGGTACCGATAGGAAGAAAGACCGTGTGTGCTTACGCTTACATAAATAACAGGGTCTCCCAAAACATACACAAAAGCTAGAATACAAGTAAAAATGACTGAAAATAAATAAAAGACATTTTGACAGAAGTGTGAGACCTTTGATGTCTGAGAGATGTTCAGGTAGCGATCCAGAACTGCTAGAAGGAAAACTGGACAATGCAGGAAGCCTGAGGCAAAGGACATAATTTGAGGTAGCAGATAGATATAGTATTTTGTAAATCTAACGCCCCAAAGTGCAAAGTCCTGGAAATAGGCTATAAAAGATAGGCCCACCAAAAGCAAGAGATCGATGAGCACTGCGGACATGCAAAAACATTCCAGAAAAATTTGCTAAGTGTTCCTTCTTCTCCTGGCTATCATCAGGGCGTTTAGGAATGTTTTCACAAGTAGAATTAAGTGTACCATGCAGCTGGGATCTAAAGGTGGGTGCCCACGATGTGACTGGGGCTGAAAGGTGTGATTATTATACAGAGAAATAAACATTTTTTTCTTCATTTAAGTTTCAGGAAGCCTGGTGGAACATGTAACATTATATATATCTATATATCTATATCTATATCTGTATCTATATCTATATCTATATCTATATCTATATCTATATCTATATCTATATCTATATCTATATCTATATCTATATCTATATCTATATCTATATCTATATCTATATCTATATCTATATCTATATCTATATCTATATCTATCTCTAGATAGATAGATAGATAGATAGATAGATAGATAGATATATTTTAAAGTGTTTATTTCCCATACCCTGCCTCCTCCACTGGTTACTTCTCAGTCCAGATAGTCTTTCTAAGTGGCTTATGTCTATCCCTGGTTCCTTTCCATTCTGAGCCCACCACTGCCTCCACTTCTGCCTCTGAGCTCTCCTTTGCCTCTCACTTTGCCATCCCACTGCTTTGGGATACTATGAGACTGGTAAGATCTTGGGAGAGTGTGGGAGCATTAGGGAAAGTGGGGACATCTGGCAGGGGCTCTCAGAGGAGGAGGAAAAGGAAGGAGGGATGGGGTCAGGCCCCTGGCAGCACCACATTACCTGTGGTATATGATTGTGATGGAACACTATTGTGCTGTGAGAAGTGACAAGCAGGATGGTTTCAGAAAAAGCTGGGAAGATATATGGACTGATGCAAAGTGAAGTGAGCAGAACCAGAAAAGCATTGTACATAATACCAGCACTATTGTAACAATGACCAACTGTGACAGATTTAGCTACTCTGATTGATATAATCATCCAAGACAATGCTGTAATATTCATGACAAAAAAATGCTATCACCTTCAGAAAGAAAACTGATGAACTCTGAGTACAGATTGAAGTACCTATCTATCTATCTATCTATCTATCTATCTATCTATCTATCTATCTATCTATCATCTATCTAATTTTTCTTATTGTTTTTGGTAACATGGCCAATATGGAAATATATTTTGCATGATTTCACATGTATAATTGACATCATATTGCTTGTCTTCTCATTGGGTGATGGAGTGGTGGGGCTCAAAAATTGAAAAAAAAATGTTAAAATAAATAATAAATTTATTTTTAAAATAACTGAATTCGAAACAAACAGGGAAAGGAACTTGAAATATGAAGGAAAGGTGATTTAAATAACTTAGAATTATTCTGTAATAATAAGAAATCAGAGAAAAGAATGGAATAATATAGTCTAAAAAGGAAAGGAGATCAAGCTGAAATGCATATTCTGAAAACCTGAGTATAGCCATCAATGAAAAAGAGATCAATTTTTAACAAGAGAGGCATTTGAGATAATCCTGCAAAACAAAACAAAACAAAACCCAGAGATGAGGAAATTATTCAGGAGAAAAGGAGTCAGGAATTTTGAAATCAATATGCTATAGGCTAAATCCTGTGGCCCCAATAAGTGAATCGACATCTTTTGTAGCAGAGATGACACAATAGGAAGTGGGTGATTCACCCACTACCAAATCCACAGCTGAATAATAAAGAGATGATGATACCTTTGATTAGTAATAATGAACAATGGAGAGGTGATGCCTCTGTTAATTTCTCAACAAGAGTTGGGGGATGTGGGTAAATAGAATAAGAACAGAGTAGGGGGAAGATTTGGATGGTGAAGTAGGCCAGTTTTGCACTAAATGGAGAAAAGTGTGCTGCCAGAGAACATTTCCGAAAGAATGGAGCTATATGTCTGCAATAGGAGATGAGAACCACGTAATTCATCAGTGGGAACTCACACATTAGGAGATGACCTCTCCTTAGAAAGAATTATACTTCTCAGGATAGAAGCTTACGCTGGGAAAAGGAAGCCATGTGTCCCAAGGGCAGCCAGCCCCCAGAGCTGTTAGGAAGACATAGAATCTGAAATAGGTAAGTGAAACAAAACTTAATGCAAGTGGTTCAAAGTTACCTGTCTTCTTGGAGGTAATGAGATTAGTTCTGGAGGGTTTTAGTTGAGGGCAAAGGTGCCAATTCCACATGCCTTCTTTTCTCTGAAAGGCTGGAAATCACAAAAATACAGATTACAAGTAAAATTTAAAAAAAGTCTCTGAGCCCCTAGAGCCAGCTCTGAGCAGCCAGTTCAAGCCTTGCCAGAATGACTGCTATACCTAGATTCTCGCCTACCCCTAATGATCATAAAACCATTTCCCCCCATTTCTGAGAGAAAAGGAAGTTAGTTTTAGAAGAAGGCAATAGAGAAAGATCTCCAGTAGCAGATAACACAATTTGGAAAAGTCTCTACTTCTGCTTATATCTTAATTTTGCCTAAAGCAAATTAAGGTAGGGGTATGGGATAATAAATTGAAGCAGCAGAAGATGGGGAAAATGGAAGAGGTATATTAAATCTGTAGGGGTCGATCTTCTCTCTCCACTTTTGCCATACACTACTATACAGCAATAACACAGATTTGAGTGGGGAGTTGTCTATCAACTTCTGTTGAGGTTGAGGTGGATGGGGAGAAAAGGACAGAGGTAGTTTCATCTCAGTTCTGTCCCCAAGAAGACGAAAAGTCTTTCATACGGCAGAGAGCACAATGCTGCCTCTTTGTACATTATGTTGTTCCTCTTTCTTATCAGTGTTAGGGTAATGTGGCTTATTCTGGAAGAAACCATTCCTTCTTCAACCCCATCCTTTGTGGACTAGTCCCACATTTTGTTTTCCCATGACTTCTGTATACAGTTTATACTACATGGTTAGACATTTGTTCCTAATTTCACCAATCCATTGTCTTGTCTACCCAGTCAGACTATAAACACCTTGACAGCCTAGCTATTGCAGTAAGGAAAAAAGGATTGGGATTTTTCCTGATCTGAGGGATTCAGGAGGTAGAATTCCTCCACACCTATGCTTCTTCTAACTTCACTGCTTCTGTTGAGGGGACCAATATGCTTTCAGTCACTCAGTTGCACAACCTCAGGGTTATCTTCATACTGTCTCAACCTCTATATCCAATAGAGAGGATGTTGACAAGTCCTGTCAATGCCACCTCAACAATATCTACCTCTATATCTTTATTTAACACAGTCACTGCTTTAATTCAGGTCCTCATTATATCCTCTTGCCTGGACTTGCTATCATTGTCTGTCCTTCATTCTTGAAGAGGACCTTGACATCATCCTCTTGTCCGAACTACTGCAATAGCCTAATGGTCTCCCTGCCTCAAGTTTCTCTCCTCTCCAGTCCATCCTCCATAAAGCAGCCAAAGAGATTTTCCTAAAGTACAGGTCTGGCCACATCACACTCCCTACCCCATCAACTCCAATAGATCCCTGATATTTCTAGGGTCAAATACAAACTCCTGTGTTTAAAGCCCTTTACAACCTGGCCCCAACCTGCTCTTGCAATCTTATACATCATTTCTCTTTGCAATCCCATATTTCTTGCCGTTGCTCATATGCTGAGTTTTATCTGCTGCTTGAAACTGATGAGATATTTCTAAGAGCATGGGGCATGGGGAAATGTTTCCTTTGGTTCTTCAGCCACCAAGTCCTAGAAAAACATGTACCAGCAGCAGCTGAGGGGATTTCTGCGACCTGATCTGAAAGCTCGGCCTTGGACTTAAGGAGAGAAGAGAAAAACTGACTCCTCTCCTCTGCTATCCTATCAGCCCATCTCCAATCTGCATACTTTTGCCCCAGCTTTCTCCTACGACTAGAATGTACTCTCTCCTTTTTTATAATTCTTAGTTTTCTTCAAAGATTGGCTCAAGTGATACCATCTATGTGAGGTCCTTCCTGATCTCCCCAGGTACTAATGCCCCCACCCCAAAAAATTTTGTGTACACACACACAAATACACATTGTCTGCCCTGATAGAATTTAAACCCTTTGAGGACAGAAACAGTTTTGTTTTTTGTTTTAATATCCATACTGCCTAGCACAGTGCCTGTGACTTAGTAGGAACTTAATAAATGTTTTTTGACTGATTGATTGACTTGGATTGGGCAGACCTGACTTTGAATCTTGTCTCTGGAATCCTACCTTCTTAAGGACAAGACAATTATGTCTCTGAGCCTCAATCTCTTTATCTGTAAAATGTGCCACCTATAGCACAAGGTTGTTGTGAGGAAAGTATTGTAGAAAACTTGAAACGCTATGTGAGTGTGAGTTAATCTACCTGTTTTGAATTCTCCACAGCATTTAGCATAATGATGGGTTTAGGGTAATCTCCAAATTAAATTTTGTTGAATGATTTGGATTCTGGGGCCAAATTCCCAACCTTCTAAGACCCCTTAAATTGGTTTCTGAGGCATCAAGTTTATTTGATGATCTGAATGGAAAAAGCATCCCACATTTTGGAAAAGATTATAAACCACAGCATAACTCCTGCCGAGGAGAAGTGATAAATCAAGTTGCCATGTAATTAACTTAAGATCACATTATGACATACACATTATCACTCCTTCCAATGACTTATATAACCAAATTCAGCCTTCTGAAGAAGAGATGACTCAGCAGATTGTGATGATCAAGCACTCATACCAGTTTGGGAAACATCAGCTGGTCTCTTTGGATCCCCTAAATACCCGAGTAAAAGCAATCCTACTAGCTTGGCTATGGATTCCTCCCAATGAGGAATGGAAGGGAGGACCAAGAGGCAAGATCATGGAGGGGGGGGATAAGATTGAGTAGGAATAATTTAAAAGTCATGTAAAGCAGAGTATGATGACATAGTAAACTACCTTATTCCCACCTAAGGCTGTTTGTGGTGGTTCACAAAGCAATTCAAAGCTCTTTATAACTGTACTATCTCTCCACTTGTATACTTTGTCTATGTCCTGTGGAGAGGCAGCTGGATTTGAAGTCAGAAGATCTTAATTTGAAGCTGATATTGGAAACAATGGCATGCCTACTGCCTGTATGACCTGAAGTCACTCCTTTGTTCTGGGCCTCAGTTTCCTTATCTGTAAAATAAGGTGGTTGAACTAAATAGTCTCTGAGGTTTTTTCCAAATGTATGATCCTCCGGCTAGATGACCTCTAGGGTCCCTTCCAGTTATAAATCTTTAATTTTGGCCAAATTAGGGCATCTGTCAGGGTACTTTAGGTTAATTGGACCTTACCGGTTTTATGTTGCTGGGAGATTTTTAAATTGTGAGGGGCCTCCTTTCTGTGAGCCATTAAAAATTACACATGTTAGGGTGTTTTGCTGGTGCTACAGATAGTCTTTTTTTAAACCCTTTATTTATTTTTAAGCTGCAAGTAGTTTTCTTCTTAGCTAATCTCTGATTCAAATCCAATCCCTCTCTTCCTTCATGATGGAGTTCAAGCACCACTTTCCAATCAAGACTTTCCTAGTCACAAATTCTAGCGCCTTCCCTCCCTTTAACTACCTTATATCTAAGTACCTTACATATTTATTTTGCATTTATTCTGCATACATTTATTCAACACAAACTTGTATGTGTACATGTCAACTATTTTGACAAAATGTAAACTCCTTGAAGACAGGGGCTGCTTCACTTTTTGTTTTATATTCCAAAAGCTCTGACACATAGTGGATGCTTAATAAATGCTTGTGGACTGATTAACTAATCATCCAAACTTCATCTGACCCAAAGAAGAAAAGCATACATTATAATTTTAGGGGTGTTACCTGAATGAAATTGGAGTTTTAATGATATGACATAAAAACTTCCAGTATTTGAACTACAGGACAGCGAAAGATCTGCAATCTTCACTCTCAGTTGTAGCAGTATCCCCCATAGGATCTGAGTTCTCAACTTAACTTTTGCCAAGGGAATACTAGATGTACTCAGAAGCCATTTGTAGAAGGTAGTTTATTTGCCATTCCCCCCAATATCACAGTCTTTTTTTTTTTAATCAGTGTAGGAAGTCTAGGGTAAATAGGCACCTGTTCTCCAGTATAATCTTGGACAGTTTCCTGGGGCATCGAAAGGTTAAATGATTTGCCAAGGACAGGAAATTAGTTAAAAGCCTGGGAGAGTAGAGTATAATGAAGACTGGCACACTGAGAATACATCAGCATGTTTGACTGATGCAAATTCTTCATGTGGAATTTGTGAGCTGACGAGCGTACTTCTAGGACAGTTGTGAAGACACTGAGGTACTTTAGATAGATATTAGAGCAGATTTAGACATTTTATAACTGGGTCTGGTTAACTCATCACATAGTGAATAGGAATCTCTTTGATTGGTTGCAGACACATTCAGAAAGGCTCAGCCATTTTCTTCTGCTGCTGCTCTGCTCTTAACATGACTTCTCTACTGAGAGACAATGTGCTCAATGAGAGACAGTGCTGCTGCTAGGAGAAAGGCTTTGGTCCCTCCCCACTGAAGCCATTTTCCTATTCAGCAACATTGTTCCTAATATGACTTTGTGTTTTTTTTTTTTTTCCTGAGGGACAGGGTGTTCAATGACAGACAAGGTTGTGAGGGAAAAGGTTGAGTCTCTCCTCACTGAAGCCAACTTGTTGCTCCATGAAAATGGATCTTGATCTGAATCAGTGTTTGGCTTGTTCTTCTGTTTTAGGAGAACATTAATCAGGAGGCCCCAAAGATCAGGATTCTGGGATTTGGAGTCCATTCCAGAGTTTTTTGTTTTGTTTTGTTTTGTTTTGTTTTGTTTTGTTTTTGGTAGCCAGAACATCCCTGACACCCCAAGAAGCAAGAAGTGACCTTCAGTAGTAGTTTTCAGGATCTAGCCTAGCAATAGCTGAGACAAGGATTCAGCCAATGTTAATGCTGCATCTGGATATGAACTTAGTGAGGCCAATGCTATGTAGAAACTGTCCTAATAGTGAGCCTACTTTCCTAGAGATTTAGGTGGAATAGGAGAGACTACCCCCAAGGTGTTGGGGGGATAATGTTTAGACTTTTATTTGTACGGTATGTTCTAAGTAAATATCTCTCTATAAAAGTGAATTGGCTTTAAGTGGTGAAATGGAACTGGGGTGCTAGTCATTGGCAGACAGTAGTGAGAGAGAAGAGTTGATGAGAGTGTAAGCTGAGACAGTGGGTCCAGAGCATGGTACTACATAGGATTTTTTCCTTCTTTACCAAGAACACTTGGGAAGTGGTTTGCTTCTCTTCACTAAAGGGAGGTGACATATTGTAGTGAAAAGAGCACTGGTTTTAGAGTCAGGGAACCTGAACCTCTGTCACTTGCCATGTGTATAATCTTGGACAAGGCACTTAAATTTTCTGTACCTCAGTTTCCTCTTCTGTAAAATGTATGGGTTAGACTCAATAACCTTTAGGGACCCTTTCAGTTCTAAATCTCTGATCTCAAGGTTCTAGGCCATGTCTGGCCAACCATTTCTCAGGGAGTTTGTGGAGGTGATAACTTGTTAAGGTACTGATTCAGGATGGGGGAACCTGTGGCCTCAAGGCCACATGTGGGCCTCTAGGTTCTCAAGTGTGGCATTTTGATGGAATCCAAACTTCACGGAACAAATCCCCTAATAAAAGGATTTATTCTGTAAAACTTGGTTTCAGTCAAAAGGCCACACCCAAGGACCTAGTAGGCCTCATGTGGCCTCAAGGCCGCTGGGTCCCCACTGCTGGCATTAGGCTGTTTTGAGCGCTCTTGTTACTGTTGAGTCATTTCAGTTGTTTCCGAGTCTTTATGACCCCATTGGTGTTTTCTTGGCAAAGATACTAGAGTAGTTTGCCATTTCCTTCTCCAGCTCATTTTACAGATGAGGAATTGAGGCAAATAGTGTTAAGTCACTTGCCCAGGGTCACACAGCCAGTAAGTGTTGAGGCTGGATTTGAACCCAGGAAGAGGAGCCTTCCTGATTCTAAGCTCAGTGCTCTATTCACTATACCACCTAGCTGCCTCAATAAGTTTGTGATTTGTCTGATACCTGTCCTTTGTTGAGAGGTAAGAATAGAAAAAGGAGACAGAAGCAAAAGAGATTCAACCACTGTAAACTCTGGCAAATGGCTTGATATCATGGGCATTTGCTCAGCCTGTTCTTGAGAAGGTAGTCTTACCTTAGTGGAGGTGAAGATGGGGAAAGTGAGAGGTGGACTCTAAACTGACCCGTCCTTGCTCTGTGTTTTCTCCTAGCCCAGGGAATGCTCCATCCTCCCCCCATTAGAGAGGAAGAGAAGAAAGGGGTAGAACCCTCAGATTAATCCTGTAGGTTCACTACACCGGAAAGGTGGATCCACCTGGATTTTAAAAAAGCTCTGTTTGGCAGGTAACGGGCCTCTGCTGTGGTGACTCAGCAGCTTCCTGAAGCAAGCACCCAAGCCTAGCCAGTTTGGAGGTGAGCATGATTCCCCAAGGATGAGTGAGATGGTAAATGTCTCACTGAAATGAATTGTAAAATCATGTACCAGAGAGCAAGAGGCTTTAAAATTAAGCTCAAAACTCATCTCACAGAGGGAGTCTGGCTTCAAGTTAGCAAAGCGTGTAAACAGGAGACTTAAGGCACTCCTCCTGATATGCCAGGAGGTGCTTTGTTTCTTTGGAAACAGGAAGCCACCATCTGCTGAGTCTACAGCCCATTAGTGAGGGGCGACTGACTCTCTAAAGACTTGGGGATTTGGGAATCCATTCTCAATGATACTGCTGCTTTGTGCTCTTACTATGTCTTCTACCCAAGCATGTCAAAATGCTTTCCCAAGACAGATTATTTTTTCCCATTAAGTAGAGGGGGCTCAGAGACATTAAGTCCCTTGCCTGGGGTTACACAGCAAGTTAGTTCTTGAGTTGGGCACTGAGATTCATTCAGACTTCCTGGGCCTCCTCTGCCTATAAAACTAAACATCTAGTCCAAAGGACTATAAAGGTTCTGCTAGAGAGATAGTGGAGCCAGCTGTCTTGGAAATAGTAGTATTGATCTGATATTTCTCCCAGGGCAAGGCAAAAATCAGTGTATGTGTGTGTATGTGTGGAGAGAAGGCCAGGGTGGGGTGAGAACATGCTTAGCAAGAAGAAGACAGATCACAGGAAAGCATGGTCACATATATGTTGTGGGCTCTCACCATTCAGGACAGCATGGCACCAGGGAGGGAGGTCGAAAACTGAGCGACTTAGTTCCTCTAGGTCATGGTCTCTGGATATTCATTTTGTAGAGTATGGCTGTCAGTGGGGCAGATGGCAAAACCAGGCATCTTCTAGAAACAGCCTCTTTCAAGGATTTTTCCAATATTCCTCAATGGAGCCAGTGGTATCTATTTGCACGGCTCTTTTAGTCTTAATCCTTAGATCACACAGGTGCAAAGCTCAGGAATCTGGGGGCTTCAGATTCTCACATCAGAAATCAGCACATCTACTCTTGGCTTCTTCATGCCTAGCTTATTCATAACATCCTGATTCAGACCTCAGGAAAATTAGAAGGAAAAATGACACAAAATGGACAGGATGAAGCATGGTCCAAGCAGGGAAGTGATAGATAGATAGATAGATAGATAGATAGATAGATAGATAGATAGATAGATAGACAGATAGATAGATAGATAGACAGATAGAGATAGACACTCACACATATCCTTTTAATATACAAAGGATAGAATTATTAGGAGCAGAGTTCCAGAAAAAGACCCTTAGACATCATCTAGTCTAACCTCCTCCTTTTACAGATGAGAAATATGAGCCACAGAGAAAGAAAGTGACTTTCCCAAGGTCATGCAGCTTCTTAATGGCAAAACCTGCACTAGCTTAGCTTATAGTCAATGTACCTTCACTATACCAGTAGTTCAGAAGAGACATAATTCCTGTATTCACGTTGCCTTAGAAATCCCTTCTCTGAGACCTTGGCAAGTTATCTCTCTCAGCTTCGGTGTCCTCCTTTTTAAAATGTGGGGCTTGACTAGGTGACCTCTCTGATCCCTTCCAGCTCTAGCTATCAATCCTGTGACTGATCCTATGATCCTATATAATCCTATGAGGTCACCTTAAAGCCAAGTAGGTCGGATTTCTAAACTAATAGACAACTTTTCTTTCTAATTTTTCTGAGATCTGAATTAGGATGGTATGAATAAGCTAGGCATGAAGAAGCTAAGAGTTGATGTGCTGATTTCTGAAGTGAGAATCTTAAACCACCAGCTTCCTGAACCTTATACCTGTGTGATCTTGGGGTCAAGACTAACAAAATGATGCAAAGAGATACCATTAGCCCCAGTGAGGAATACTGGAAAAATTCTTGAGAAAGGCTATTTCTAAAAGATACCTAGTTTTGCCAAATTTGAAAAATTTAATGCACATTTGAGGGATATAGGTAATAAAAATTTAGTTAAGAACCCCCATGCAGCCAGGGATCCTGGTTCTGGGCAAAGGTGGCAGCTACCAACAGAATGTCCTTCCTTACTTTGACTCTCAAGGATTGTTTGAGCATCCTTAACAGCATGGCTGCTGTTGGCCATCATACTGAGTTGTACAGAATAGGTACAATTTTCTCTCCCCTGCAGCCTAGGTGTCTGAAGATAGGGATACAGACTTGGCCCTCCTTGTACAAATAAAAGGGGCTTTTATTGGGTGAGCAGTCTCACGGAGAAATAACACAGACTATCAGTTTGTCCGAGTTTTCTAGCTGGGTTCCAACATTTTCCATCCTAGATATTATGGCCGGAAAGATTTCTTATAAGCAAAAACATTTTCAGACCTTTAATTTCAGGCGTGGTTGAGATTTGAGCTCTTTTTAGGGAGGCACAGTAAACTACTATTATTGAAGACATTCAGTTGAATTCGAGTGAATCTGGACTTTCTTACTCCTTGGACTGGTGCCTCCAGCCAGGAACAGTCAAGGTGTAATAAGAAGTTGCTCTAGGGTCCCTGAAGAACTCCCCTTTGGCTGGTATCCCGCTCTTTCTCCCACAGTATTCATATCCTTGGTTTTCTCCAGAGTGCAGTAAATCCTTCACATTTAGCCCCAAGGACGGACAAGAGTAAAAGAGCTACTGAGCTAGCTTAAGGAAATGAAAATACTCCCTTAGCCAGGAAAGGTGTTGGCCCTACACCATTTCACTCCTTTCTTAACTGCTCTCTACATACAGCACCCCAATGGAGGGAAGAGGGAAAGTTTTCTTACTCTTTTCTTACACTTTTGGCTTGGCTTGATCCTATTCTCATGCCATGATATTTTTTTATTACCACTCTGAGGAAGGTCTTACCTGATCCTACCAAGGGAAAAGAAAGAGTTGACAAGGAAAAGGTGGGACACAGCTACTTAGTCTTCTCCCATGAGCTCCTTTCTGTCTGATTGCTTTACTTACATGCTTAAGAGACAGTACTTTATGATGGAAAGAGCACAGGACTTAGAGTCAGAAGCACTAAATTATTGTCCTAGGTCAGCTACTTACTAACCATATGGTCTTGGGCAGATCACTTTAACCCCTCCAAGCCTCAGTTTTCCCATCCATAAATGGGGTAATAATACTCACTTTGCCTACCTCCAAGTGTTGTGAAGATCAAATGGGATCATGTCTGGGAAAACATTTTGTAAAATCTGTAAAAGTGCTATACAGATATAAAGTATTACTATTATTGTTATTATTTTCATCTTTTATTTGAGGGAATTTAGATAGAAATGTCCCTAGGACAAATTGTTAGTTTGCTATTATTATTTTTGTTTAGTAGTCAGAGGATTATCATACAAGTGGATGAAATTATTGATTTTTAATTGAATAAAAGTGTTGAGATGCCAATTCATTTTCTATAGGCTCACTGAAAGCATCTTTGGGACAACTACAGCCACAGGCAGGATGGCAAAGGTGCTATGTCCTTCATCCTATTCCCATGTGGTTTTGATTTGTTCCTCTAGGTTGAGAGTTTTACTGCTACTGCTGCTACTATTACTACTACTACTACTACTACTACTACCACCACCACCACCACCACCACCACCACATTCCAGGACCCCATTCAGACCATTGATGTGGATAATAGAGAGGGTTTGAATAGGAGGAAAGTAAAAGGAATAGAGCTTTAAGTGATTCCTCTGGGTTCACCAGATGGGTTTCTGAACCACAAACTAGAGATTCCTGCTGGAAGCCTAGATCATAAGGATGGTTGGTATTGCCTGAAATGATTTACTGCCTAAGCCTTTGGGAAGATGGACACTCTGTGGTGCAAGCCCTAGTCTAATTACCTCCCCTCACTTACCCATTCTTTTATTCTTCTTTTTTCCTGCTTCTGGCTTCCACATCTAGGGATCTTCAAGGATCTTCTGCCTGGGCTATTTCAATAGTCTGCTGGTTGGTCTCCCTGCCACAAGTCTCTCCCTACTCTAGTCAATGTTCCCCTCAGTTGTCAAATTGATCTTCCTAAAGTGCAGCTCTGACCATGTTGCTTTCTCATTCAATAAACTCCAGTAGCTCCCTATCATCTTCGGGATCAAATATAAAATCCTTTGGCATTCAAAGCTCTTTGCAACCTGGTCCCCTTCTACCTTTCCAGTCTTCTTATAAGTTACTTCCCTCCACTTACTCTCCTATCCAGTGACATTGGCTTCCTTGGCTCCAAGCGTTTTCTCTGGCTGTCCCCCATTCCTGGAACACTCTTCCTCCTCATCTCTGCCCCCTGGCTTCCCTAGATTCCTTCAAGTCTCAGCTAAAATACCACCCCAGTCCCCCTTAATGCTGGTGCCTTCCTTCTATTGTCTCCAATTTATCTTGTATAGAGCTTATTTGTACAGAAATGTTTTCATATTGTCTCTCCCATAAGACTGTAACCTCCTTGAGGGCAAAGGTATGTTTTGCTTATCTTTGTATCTTCAGCACTTAGCACTGTGCCTAGCACTTAGTAACTGTTTAATAAATGCTTATTGATGGATTAACATCTTTGTACTTTGTCTTGTTGGACTCCCTGCAATGGTCTCCATTTTTAGCCTGTGGTTGCTTTAGATGTCATCATCTGTCCTTAATATCCTCAGAGACACTCCTTCTGATTTAGGAGGCATCTCCAACAAGAGATGAAAGCTTGTACCTTTCATTAAGGCACTGCCCACCTACTGGCCCTTCCCCAATCTGGACATTCTATCTCCTGCCTCTGTGCATTCCCAAAAGTGGTATCCGTTGCTTGAAATGCCTTCCTCCCTACTTCTACCTCTTAGAATCCTCAGCTTTCTCCCCGGCTCACCTCAGGTGCTACCTCTTATGTGAAGCCCTCTGTATCTCACTTAGTTGTTAATACTCTCTCTCCCTCCTCAAACTACCTTTTATTTACTTATTTAGCTACGAGTTGCATCCCTCAAGTTGAATGTACACTCCTTTGGGGCAGACACTGTTTTGTTCTTGTACCCCAAACACTTTGCCTTGCATATATCAGGCACTTAATAAATGCTTGTTGAATTGAAGTGTGCCTTAGTGAGTGATTTGAGGTTCTGGGGAAGTGGAATGATGTCATTTTTCAAATTTTGCCCCTGCCTGACACTTTACTTGTCTCTGACTGACTGTGTGATCTTGGGTAAATCATTTGACTTCCCTGGGGCTCAGTTTCTTCGTTTGAAAAAGGAGAGATTGGACTAGATGGTCTCTGAGAGTCCTTGCAGAGCTAGGTCTGTGCTCTTAGGATCTAAAGTGAAGCTTTCCTTGGGAGTTTTAGTGAGTGCCGCCCCCCTTCCCGCCTCCCCTCAACCCTATGGCCTTAGCTCTGTCAAGCTTGTTTTGACAGCACACATGATTTGGTCCCCTAGGAGAACATTAGCATTTCTCCTTTCCCTTTTTACTTCTTGCTCTCTATGCTGTCATTTATTGTAGGGGCCAGGAAGAAACAATCAAGCATTGTCTTGTTCTGGAGTGGTGTGGCAGGGACTCCTCAAATAAATATTATTTGCCTAGAAGGGAAACTGGCTTGAAGACAGCTCACAAGTACTGTAAAGTTAGGGGTGGAGGTAGAGAGGGTGTGATGTTTTGGTTTGGTTTTGTTATTAGTTTAATCTTTTTTTTTTTCCTTTCTCCTTCTGCTGATTTTTTTTTTCCTGAGCAGGCCATTAAGCATGAAGACTGTAGCTCACAATTCCTCTGCCAAAGAGAAACAAAAAGAGAATTTTTGAAATGTATGTGTCCTTGTCTTCTGAACCTCCCTGGTGACTCCCTGTCTCCAGTCTCTTTGTGACCTAGGGGTGAATATTCCAGGCTTTCCCAGGAGGCAACAAGAAACAACAGCCCTAGAGGCCTGGTTTGGACCTCAACTCTCTACCCCCTTGTGCTTTACCTGGGCCTACTCTGCAAGGCTCTGAGAAGCTGGGAATTGGGAGCACCCATCCCACATACCCAGAAGCAGGCTTACTTCAGTCAGTCAGCATTTACTGAACACCTACTGTCTGCAGGACACTGGGAAGTTTCTGTATGGAATTTTTCCTGGTGCTTAAGTTCATTTCACCTTGAAGGGTAGGGCCAGGTGGGTCCCCAGGGAAGCTTCACTTTTCTCTGAGTCAAACATCTTACATTGGCCTGACAAGGGAAACCAGAGTAAAGATTAAATGAAGCTTGCCATAAGCAGGGAATCAAAGGAGAGATAGACCTCTAGGACTTACCTCTACAAAGAGCCAGAAAGCATTGGGAGACCAGTCTCTCTGGGTTCAGTGCCATCTTCTGTGCAAAGGGGCTACTAGCAACTCACTCCAAACCCCAACCTCCCACACATCCATCCCTAAAATACATGTACTCTTGATCAATCTACCTTCTACCTACCTATCTACTGTCTCTCTGGCCCTCTCTCTGTTCCTCTGTCTCTGTATCTCTGTCTGTCTCTTTGCCTTTGTCTTTGTCTCTGTCTCTCTCTCTCTGTCTCTCTGTCTTTTTGCCTTTGTCTCTGTCTCTCTCTCTGTCTATGTCTCTGTCTGTCTCTCTCTCTCTGAGATCAGTTGACATGGGACTCTCTCCTCACTGGTGGAGATCAATACCTTGGGCCTGTGTGAAGGGCAAAGCAGAGCCAGCCAGAGAAGGAGAGAGCTTTTCAGTTTTCTTCAGACCCTCTTCTAGCTCAAGAGTCTTTTCAAGGTCTTCAAATTCTATAATCACTTCAGGTGTTTCAGCCTTCCAGCTTTGAGAGAAAAGATGGAAGATGCCAATCTTACTTCAGGTTGCTGAAGGAAAAGACTCTGGGAAGAAGCTGACATAAGAGGAGCTGGCAGTTTCCATCATGTCCCTATCCCTAGCTTGCTACCCTAGAGACTCTGGGGAACTTCCCCTTGGGTGAGATCTAGGGCTCTCTCTTGGTTGAGCTGAATTACCTCACTCCCAATAGGAGAGCTCCTTCACTTTGTATTGGCTGGTATATATTCTCCTATGTATACTTTCTCTGATTTCTATTTTGCTACGATTTGGATAAACGGGCTTTTTTGGACTACCTGCTCTGTGTGTTCATTGCAAAACTGGCATCTCATGGAAAGGGGTCAAGCCTTGGATAGAAAGCTTGGGTCTTCTTTTCCCCAATAATGAAACAGTAACCAGAAGTTAGGTTGGACCTGAAAATCATATTCCTCAGATTAATAATATTTAAGAGAGCAGATAGATATAATTCTAGTCTGGCACTCCTTCTCTCTGAGGAGAGCAAAGTTTGGGCCAAGTTTCTGACTCCCAGTCTTTTCCTCCTCCTTGCAGAAAATAGTCTCCCTTGGAGAAGGGTGGCAGGGGAGAAGAGGTTAGAAGTGTCCATTTTGCCTCCATTTGAGCAATATAACAACATTGGCACGCTACATGGTGGGGGCAGCTCTTGCTATCTGTCTGTCTATCTATCTATCTATCTATCTATCTATCTATCTATCTATCTATCTATCCATTTCCTTTAGGTACAGTGCCTGGCACATAGTAGGTGCTCAACAAATTCTTGTCAATTGATATGAGTTACTAACTCACCTTCTGCCATCTGTTCACTTTGAATTGTTTCCCCAGAAATAGTGATATATTCTTGATGATTCTTCCATACTGGGGATCCTACCTGAAGGCCCCCCTCTAATGGCAAACAGCATCTATTTACAAGATGGTTAGTCAGGGTTAAGGGTACAGTGTAGACCCGTGGAAACAAAAAATTAAGTGACCTACGTGATTAAAAGCACAATGTGTTAAGCAACTGAGCAACCAGTCCCAAGAGGTAAATAAATACCTTATTGTCTCTTCATGTATTTTCTTCATGTTTCGGAGACCTGTGATCTTTTATGCACCCCAGGGTGTCTTAAACAGGCAGCTTGTGGAGGGCAGGGACCAGGTGTACTTCTCTTAATTGATTTTGCACAACACTGTACTTAGAACGTTAAGTACTTTGTGGGATAATAATGATCTCATTATAGCCAGTGAGATAAACAATGTTCTCATCTTCCTGTACTGGAAACAGGAGCCCACAGAGAAGCCAGTCTTATTTCTGTGCACAGGTGTCTTGCCTCCTTTGCTCTTATCACCAAACAAGTCCAGAATAAACTGAAAAGGAGCTTATCAACCTAAGGAACCCAGGTCTTCCCACCAGTACAACATACCCAGATGGGCAGAAATAACCTCTTTGATAGTGAAAGAAGCAAAAGCCCTGTGGGGCCAGAATACTGTCCCAGTCACTGAACCATCCTGGAAAAGAACCCAGAGTTCTGTCACTGATTGGAATCTGAAAAAGCTTCCAAGGACTTTTTTTTTTTAAACTGGAGCTAGATGAAGCCAAAGAGCGAAAAAGAAGGTATTATAAGGAGGAGGAGAAGGGCTGGCCATCACCCTATTTTTTACTCAAGTTTTCATATAATTCTTGTACTTTCTAGACCTAGTAATGTTTCTGGGATGGTGGAATTCAGGTCTTAAGGCATGTTGGGCCTGGAAACTGAAAGTTGAAGGGTTGAACATATCAGAAAGCCCCTGAATGATTCAATAGAAAAATACCAACTTGCTCCCACTCCTAAAAGTGAAAACCTAGCTGGAATAATACTTGATTTCAGAGCTAAAAGGGACCTCAGAGGTCAGGTAATCCAACCACCTCACTTTCTGAGGAAACTGGGACCCAGAGAGATTTATTTGCCCAAGATCACACAGGTAGTAAGCATTGGAAATGGAATTTGAACCCAGATCCTCTAACTCTGGTGCCAGAAGTTCACACGATCTGGAATGAGAAGGGACCTCAGATGATATTTGATCAATACCTCTCATTTTAAAGATGGGAAAACTGAGGCCCAAGGCACTTCAATGACTTTTCCTCATCCAAGGTCTCCAACCCATAGCAGAAAGGAATCGATACTATAACGTCTTTGACAAATGGTCATCCAGGCTCCATTTGGAGATCTCCAAGGTCAGAGAACTCAGCAGCTCTCAAAGAAATCTATTCCACTTTGGCACAGCTCTAATCATTAGGAAATGTCTTCCTGATGTCAAGCCTAAATCTGCCTCTGTGACTTCCACTCTGCTCCTAGTTCTGTCCTCTGGGCCCAAACAGAACAAGTTTAACCTCTCTTTTACATGATTATCCATCAGATATTTGAAGATAGTTGTCATGGTTGTCTCCAAGCTAAAGAGGCCCAGCTTCTTCAACTCATCCTCATATGATGTGGACTTAGGGCCCTCCACCATCCTGGTTGTCCCACTCCGGACATTCTCCAGTTTATAATAAGAGTTGACATTTACAAAGCATTTTAAAATTTGCAAAGGACTTTACATATATATATATATATATATATATATATGTGTGTGTGTGTGTGTGTGTGTGTGTGTATGTGTGTGTGTATGTATATATATATATGTGTATATGTATATGTATATATATGTATGTATATGTGTATATGTATATGTATGTATATGTGTGTATATATATACATATATATACATATATACATATATACATATATACATATATATGTAATATTGTGTAATGTATAGGCAGCTATATATTGGAGTAGTGGATAGAGTCCCGAGTTTGGAGTTTGAAATCTGGCCTCAGGCACTTAATAGCTGTGTGACCCTAAGCAATTACTTAACCTCTGTCTAACTCAGTTTACTCAACTGTAAAATGAGATTATAACGTGCCTACCTTCTAAGAGTGTTGTGAGGATTAAATGAGATAAAATTTGTAAATATTTGTAAATTGACAAAATTTGTAAATTTGTATCTCATTATCAAATAAGATAATATTTGTACTGCCTGGCACATAGTAAGTATTTCTTTCCTTCCTTCCTGATATCATTTCATTCTTACAAACTGTGTTGAATAACCTATGAAGTAGGTGCTATTATTATCCCCATTTTATAGATAAGGAAACTAAGGTTGAGAGATTAAGCGACTTTCCAGGGTCACACAGCTAGTAAGTATCTGAGTCAGGATTCAAACTCAGGTCTTTCTGACTCCAAGGCTAGAGCTCTATCTAGTAGCTACACTGATGAAAGTGTAATCTTTATCAATGTCCTTCTGAAACTGTTGCCCACAGAACTAAGCGTAACTCTCCAGAAATCTAGCAAGGAGATTATAGTGGGACTATCATTTCCTTATTCCTGGAAATTGTGTCTGCCTTCATGCAGTCCAAGAACATGTTGGGGTTTTTGGTTGCCACATCATAGTGCTGTGTGATTAAACTGACAATCCACAAAAATCCCCACATCTTTTTCAGACACAGAGTGGTCTTTTCTTCTCTCATCCCGTACTTGTGATTTTTTTGAGCCCAGGCATAAGACTTTACATTCATCCCTATTGAATTTCATTTTATTATACTCTAGCCTGTTAAGATCATTGTCAATCCTGATTCTATCATGTAGTATATCAACTATTCCTCCAAGCTTTGTCTTATCTGCATATTTGATGAGCATGTCATTGATTCCCTTAGTGAAGATTGATATTAGCATGGTTAAAAATGTTAAACAGTACAGAGCCAGCCACATGACCTTTGTATACTCCAATGGACAGTTCCTGCCATATTGACACTGAATCATTGACAGCCACTCTTTGTGTATGCCCATCTTAGCAGTTTTGATTCCACCTAATTGTATCATTGTCTAGACCACATCTCTCCATCTTTTCTACACACATGAGTGCATATACACACACAAATATTATGAGATATTTTATTAAAAGTTTTGCTAAAATGTAGGTAAAATATATTACATCCCATCTTTCAGCTTAGAAACCTAGTCAATAAAAGAAACGAGGTTGGTCTGGTATGACCTGTCCCTGTTGAAGCCACGCTGCTGCTTTATAATCGCCACTTCCCTTTCCAAATCTTCACTTACCTATCAATTATAGAAGTTCCCCAGAAACTGAAGTCAAGCTCACTGGCCTCTATTGTGCAAGATTTATTTTCTTCCATTTTTTGAAAGTCAAGACAATATTTGCCCTTCTCCAACCTTGTGGTTCTTCCATTTTCTATGATGTTTTCAACATTGCTGACAACAGCTCCTTAATCACATCTGCCAATTCTTTCTTAGCTCATCTGGGCCAGATGCTTGAATTTAAGGGCAACAAGGTACTTTCCCACTCTCTGTATTTATGAATATGAATTTCCAGTCAGCCAATTTTGTCCTATCATATTGACTACAAGATCATTCATTTGGGCTTAAAAAAACAGAAGCAAAAGTAAGAATCAAGTAGTTCTGACCTCTTTCTGTTGTCAGTTTTTGTCCCATCCACCTCCAAGCAAAGGTTTTATCCCTTCCTTGATCTTGCTTTTCTTCCCAATATAACTGAACATTTCCCATCCCTCCCCTTTTTTGTCCTTAGCTCTCTTTGCCAGTCTCATCTCATTGTGTTGATAGTCTGAAGACCTGGGTTCAAATCTCAAATCTGCTGCTTGCTATGGACTTGAGCTATGGACTCCATAACTGCTCTGAGCTTCAGTTTTCTCAACTATAGAATGAGGAGGTTGGAACTAAGTGATTTTTAAGGTCTCTTTCCGGCCCTAAATGTAATGATTTTTTTTTTGTCTCTAAATGCCAAAAGAATTCAGATGAGAGAAAAATCAGTGAATGTTGTAATAGCCAGTGAAGGCTTCATGAAGGAGGTGAAATTTGGACTGGGTCTTGAATCCAGTTTAAATAGGAAGAGGGGAAGATACCCCAGGTGAGGGGAATAACAAGAGGGAAAGGAAGGAAGCAGGAACTAGCATGTTGAGCAAGAGGTGTGAAAGACTCCCAAGCAGTTTCAAAGCAAAAGCCTGGAGTGCCAATCCCCTTTGGGAACTGAGATATGGACACAGAATTTGCTTCGTTCCTGAACCTTGTCTGCCATGGCCCTACTGGTGTGTTCTCCTGCATACCCTCTTCTTCAAAAAAAAATTTTTTTTAGGCGATTGGGGTCAGTGATTTGCCCAGGGTCACACATCTAGTAAATGTCAAGTGTTTGGTCTGACAGCGGATTTGAACTCAGGTCCTCCTGACTCCAGGGCTACCTACCTGCCCCTCCTGCATGCCCTGTAGTCATGCCTGTGCTTACTGAGGTTGTCAGTCTTGAATGGGGAACCCTGAGGACAGGGATGGTGTCTGCTGGGCTTGCTTATGCATCACTTAACACAGAACCAGGCATAATGAAGAGAGTTCTGTTTGTCTAGCAAGAGGGAGAAAACCAGCCTATGTACCCATTACCAGTCAACTTGCTTAGATTTAGATGGCAGAAGGATCCTTTCAACCCCTTCCCTTCCTTCTACCCCAGTCCCATAGTGACATTTCCTGTTTGGATGTGCTGGTTGTTTTTTTCCTCTGTTTTGCTTAATATGTTTTGGTTTGGTTTGTTTGCCAGGCAGCTGTGGTATAACTAAAAATTTTGGATTTGGAGTTCAAGGGCTTGAATTCAAATTCTGACTGAACTTCTTACTACCTTTGTGACCTTGTATAAGTCATTTAACCTCTTCATTTATTTGGAAGATGAGAGGATTGGACTAGAAAGCTGTAGGCTCCATTCAGCTACAAACCTATGATCTCATTAGGAAAGTTAGACCTACAGTTCATCTGTATATGGTATGTGGAAACCCTTTCCACTGATGCAGATATGAGGGTCTGCAATTTATAGAATTATAGAGTTACCAAGGGCATATACTGCTAGTATGTGAGAGAGATACGATTTGAACCCAGGCCTTCCTGTCTCCAAGGACAATTCTCTGTGCATTCCCAGGTGGCTTTTTCCTGCACCATTTAAAAAAATAATATTGAGAAGTAGTTTTCCTCCAGAAGCTTCTAGCTTCTGGTGGAGGGATAGATAAAACATTTCCCTTGCATTTGGGAGAGTAAGTGGTTTACATCTTTTCAGAGACAAAGGAGGAAAAGTATGTTCCTCCTAGACAGAAAGAGGAAGAATCAGGGTCTGTTTGAGTTTATTGGTCCTGAGCTTAAACAGTGTTGAGTGAAGGAGATGGGCCTGAGTACTGCCTTGCCCAGAAGAGTTGCTGACACCCAGAATATGATAAATATTCCCTGAATATTCACCTGCTCTGAAAACCATCTCTTCTGAGGAACAGCATGCCGAATGAGGGCATGACACACTGAAAGCCCTGCTCCCACAAAAGCTGACTGTTTTCACCAGTTTGTTCCTAGATCTCTTTGCCGGGAGAGCAGTATGGAGGGTGACACAGGTGAACTTCTCAGAGGAAGAGGGACCCATATAGCCAGCTAACATGAGAGATGGCAGCTCAACCCTGGGAAAGAATGTACAGCTGAGAAAGATGTCCTCTCAGTCAGTCGTCTTGTGCTCAGGACAATGTGTAAATATGACACACTACTAAAAGGGATGGTAAATTGTTGCTAGGGTTTGGAACAAACAAACAACTCCAGCCTTGGCAAGGAAGTTCTAATCCATCAGCCTGGAGGGACAGCGCTGTTCAGACTGGAGCTCCTCAGCCTGGTTTCAGGCCAGGAGGTCCAAGTTTCTGCCACAGACCAGGCTTAGGCTGTTTCCAAAGAGCTTCATAATTATTTTTCTCTCTTAGTGCCTGAGTGAAAACCATTGCAGAGCTCTGAGGAAACAAGCCATCTCTCTCCTCCCTTTGGGCCAGGCCCCAAAAACAATTACATTGGAAGGACCAAGCCAGCAAGGCTGGGTACCAGAGGGGAAACTGCTTCCTTTCTCAAAGGACTGGAAGCAGGTTTATTGGTGGGGGTGGGAATTGAGATCCTGTCCTGACTCAACAACCACAGAAAAAAGATTCAGGTAGACTGCTGGGATGGGTTCTGCAAATGGGCCAATTAAGTCAATTTTGACTTTTCTTACTTATCTGAACCCCTAACAGATTTCACTGATGGGGGTTTTGCTACCCTGTTAGATACATGGTTTGGGGATGAAAAAACATAGTCTATGTCACAGAAGAATTTAGCTAATGGGACGGCACAGAAGTCCATTTCCTAGGCAGTCAAAGAATCTTTTTTTTCTTTTTTTTTAGGCAATTGGGGTTAAGTGACTTGCCCAGGGTCACACAGCTAGTAAGTGTCAAATGTTTGGTCTGAGGCCAGATGTGAACTCAGGTCCTCCTGACTTCAGGGCCAGTGCTCTATCCACTCTGCCACCTAGCTGCCCCAAAGAATCTCCTAAAAGGAACCTGTGGCCTTGAGGCCACGTGTGGCTTTCTAGGTCCTTGGATGCAGCCTTTTGACTGAGTCCAAGTTTTGCAGAAAAAATCTTTTTATTAAGGGGATTTGTTCTATGAAGTTTGGATTCAGTCAAAGGGCCACACTTGAGGACCTAGAGGGCCACAGGTTCCCCACCCCTGAATGTAAATACTACCCACAGTTAGCAGAAGGAAGGCTGAGATAGCCCAGCCAGAATTCAAGAGTCAGCCCATATTCTTGAGCTTATAGCAGTGAAGGGATATTCTGCACAATGGTGCCTTGAACAATGTGGTTTTGTAATAATGCCATTTCATTATTCATGCCCAACTCCCATTATATAGTCTTGAAATCCTATTACATCATTGTTCAGCATGTCGCCCACAAATAAGATGATTTATCTAAATGATTATACCATAATTTTGTTTTATTTCACTTGTTTCTGAGAAATCAGCTCATCATGTTAGAACTGGCTAAAATGATAAGCTGATTTCCCAGAAACAAGTTAAAGAATTTATATATACATATATATATATACATACATATATATATAATAACTTATTTATACATATATGTGTATATATATACACATATATACATGTATACACATAAATTTAAAAAATTTATATTATATATTCTTTCATTTTAGCCATAGCCATCCTTTAATACCACATAAGCCACTATGGCAAAATAAATACCCTCTATGGAAGCAGAGACAGAGAGAAGAGAAAGAGAGAGGAGACAAAGACAGAGAGATAGAGGCAGAGAGAGAAAAGGAGGGAGAGATAGAGACACAGTGGGGAGGGGAGACAGAGAGACAGAGAAAAGTAATAGATAAATAAATGAGTGTCCTCTACATATGCTGCCATTTTAAATTATTACCCTCTTCAGAGCACTGAGTCTCAGAGATAAGCACCTTATGGATAGGGGCTGACTTATTTATCTTGGTATCTCATGATGCACCAGGCAGAACACATGAAAATAACAAATGTTTATTGAATGAATCAATTAATAGTGATGAATTAGACAACTATAGAGGGTACGTTCAGTCATTTTCAGTTGTGTCCAACTCTTTGTGACCCCATTTGGCATTTTCTTGGCAAAGGTACTGGATTGATTTGCCATTTCCTTCTTCAGCTCATTTTACAGGTGAGGAAACTGAGGCAAATAGGGTTATGTGACTTGCCCAGGATCACTGAGCTAGTAAATGTCTGAGGCTGGATTTGAACTCAGGAAGATGAGTCTTCCTTACTCAAGTCCCAACAGACACTTTATCTACTGTGCCACCTAGCTGTATGGTAGGAGGGGAGCTCTATAGAAACTAATACCAGCAAAACTTCCCTGAATTACCAATGTTAATTCTGATCTACCATATCCCTTCCCTCCTCCACCAACCATGTGTTCAAGGTTGAATGCGGTTGATGCCAAAACTTTTAAGACCAGAACAGGATCATTGAGAAGTGAGAGCCGAGGGTAAAGGTTTTTGTTGTTTGGGGGAAGGGGGGGTGGGCTCTGGGAGTAACAAGATTTAACCTTGCTTATCGTTCACTTTTCTGTTGTCTCCTTGTTTTCATTTTCACCAGTATGATAGACTATGGTAGGAATTGCTTAAGGGTTGGGGAGGAAGAAGAAAAGTAGCAGCATGCTATCCTACACCTAACCCAAGATCTTCCCTCCCCAAAGCCCTGCCCAACTAGGGTGAGCAAGGTGTCTAGCACATTACTTGGGCATCTAGAGGTGAATGGGCAAAAAGGGAGGTGAAGCTAGGCATGAGGGAAGTTTATTGGGCTGCTTCTGAGGACCTGGAGAAAGAGTTGGAGTGAGGAAGAAAGGATTAAAAAGGGAAAGAGAACAATTAAAGTGAATCAAGGCCACCAAAGATGCTCATCTGTTTTACTCTGCCTGGAACCACCCCTGCCCCCATCTCCAAGGCTAACCCTGCCCACACAGTAAGGTTACATCAAGATTGCTGTCCCCTCTACCTGCCCTGCTCCCCTCCTCCCAGCTACTTATCTTTTCTCCAGCTGCTACCCTCTTTCTCTTCCTCTCTTTTTCTGGCCTATGAGTGGAAGGGAAACAAAGAAGGGGAGTGAGGGGAAAGACAGCAGTTTCCCTTAGGGACAAGTGCCCAGGCCTATAAAAATACGATGTACTCTCTCAGAGAGGGGAAGATAGAAGTTACTTGTGCTGCTTCTTCCAGACAATCTAGGGGATATTTCTAGCCAGTTTTGAGAAAAGTAGTCACTTCTTTGGGGGAGAACCCGTATTGATAGAGCATAGTATAACTTTGATGAGAAGATTGGGGGTACTGATGATCAGGGGATGGGGAGAAGATGTAATCTGGTAATTGGAATAGGAATAACTCTCTTTCCTTTCCTCTAAAATGTCTGAGGGGCCATTCCATAATTGACATAAGCTTTATTTCTAAGGTATTAGGGGATAACATCATATAAGCTATTCCTTGTGTTGAGACACAGGAGTGGGGTTTTTCAAGTAATTCAAGCTATCCTAACCTACCTGAAATACAGTCTGTCTGGCCTTCATACTCATGAATCTCACCTTACCTGTTGCCAGAAAGCCATTCATTTATTCAGTTGACAAACATGAATTAATACATTTACTATATGCAGAGTACAGTGATGGGCATTGGGAGGGACCCAAAGATACAAGGCTTCTTGTCTTCAAAGAGCTTTCTAATCTAGCAGGGACGATTAGACAAGGACACAGATAAATCAAATGCAAATTAGAATATAAGTACATACAAGCACAGAAGGCTCTGAGATCAGGTGAGAGAGGAGTCACTTTCTATGACATCAGTGCCAGAGATTATAGGAGTCTTCTTAAGTTGTAGAGGGAAACACTAATTACAAAACCAACCCCATCAATAACGTTTCTCATCACTTAAGAGACAGATCAAATTTCACCCTTTCCCAGCCTCATTTAGGAGACCACCAAAAATAACAAACTTTGTGGGGTAATTAGGAAATTATCATCTTACAAATTGGTAGATGTCTCCTTTCTTTTTCCCTGGGATAAGATGGAAAGGATGTTGTTTTTTTCACTCCATGAAGCTGCTGCAATTAACCACAGCGCCAGGGTAATTGTTCATTTGTGGGTAAGCTGATAGCTCTGAAGGTACTCTTGCCAACATGCTCCAGAATAACATGTTACATCCTCCATGCAGCCTTTCCTGATGAAAGCAAAACTTCAGTCAGATTTAGCTAAAGGAGCCCTTTAATTCCAGCCTGTCAATATCCTGGAGGTGGTGAATTACACCAAGGTTAAATAAAGGTTTTGTAGAACTGGCTGGATTTCTGTTTGTAGGAGATGTGTATCCACTAAGAGATCTTAAGTGCTCCTGTTGTGTATATGGCCAGTCCTTTTCAGTTATATGCATGTGGGAAATAGTGTAAATATTCCATTGATGGACCCAAGTGGCTACAGGAAGGATTTATGCTTGAAAGCAAAGAGATGTTCTTGCCAATGAGGACTGTTCAGTGTTGGCTAGAACAGCCAGACAGCAGTTGACATAAAAAAAAAAAAAGACCTGAGGGTTTTGGTGGACTGAAAACTCAATATGAGTCAACAGTGTGACATGTCAGAAAAAAGAAAACAACAACCTAATCCTCTATTGTGAACTGTTTCTCTCTGCAGATTGCTTCATCTCCAATTTCCGTACCTTTGTACAGGCCTGTAATGCACTCCCTACTCACCTTCACCCCTGGTTTCCCAGAAGTTCTCAGTTCAAGTGTCATCTTCTATAGGAATCTTTTCCTGGTTCCTTCAGCTTCTAGTCTCAAAATTGCCTTCTGGGTATTTTATGTGTACTTTTTACATATTTATATGTGTACATAGTTCCATGTTATCTCCCCTGATTGAACATCCTTGGGGATATTTCTTGAGGACAGGCAACATTTCATTTTGGCTCCATATCCCCAAGGCCTGACGTAGAGTAGAGATTTAATCATTTCTTATTGTTCATTGGTCTTAGGCTGCATTGAAAAGAAAGGGACTAGGTGTCAGGGTGGAAGTTATACTCCCTTGTACTCTGCTCTGGGTAGACCACATCATGGAATCAAAGACTCTCAGGGTTGGAATATCTCTCAGAGGTCTTCTAATATACCTCATTCCTGAACAAGTTGCCCCTCAGCATCATCACTAGCAAATGTTCATCCAGCCTGTGCTGAAAGATCTCAAGGGATGGAGAACCCACTCCACTACTTCTGGAAGCAGCAGTAATTATCAGAAAGCTTTTCCTCGGCATAAGCCAAAATTTGCCTCCTTGGAATGTTCACCCACTGTTCCTTGTTCTGTCCACTAGGACCAAGCAAAACAAATCTTTTTGTCTGGTTTCTTCAGCTGATCCTCATGGTTTCCAAGTCCCTGATTGGAAAAGCTCCAGCTTACCAATATTCTTTCTAAATATGGCACTCTGAACTGAACGTCAAATTCAGAGTAGAGCAGTATCATCGTGCCTCACAGCCTTTTTTGATTGCTATGCTATACTATTAGCTCATCTTGAACTTGCAAAGCAATAAAATCTTGTGGATTCTTTGATATTAATCTGCACTAATAATATGGTATACAGAAGATGGGGTGGAAATTATACTCCACTGTTATTATGTTTGGTTCTGGGCACCATATTTTAGGAAGTACATCGGCAAGCTAGAATGCATAAGGTAACTAAGGTAGTACAAGATTTCAAAACATCTCATATAGGTATTGGTTGAAAGAACTGGGGACGTTTATCCTGGAGGAGAGAAGCCTTGCAAGTGGTGTGTGGGGCGGGGAGGGGGTCATTGAGATATTTACAACTGCTAGATACAGATCTTTTTCTCTTGGAATACAACAGAGCAGAGCAAACAGCCTTAGTTTTTAGCAAAGCCAGATGGACAGTCTTTGAAGAGTGAGGAGTAGGGTACTCAAGTGGGCAGTGCGGGTGCAGGGAAGAAGAGCAGGCATTTGGGAAGCAATATGGGAAGTAGTGAAGTCAAATTGGTTGGAAAGGTAAGGGTAGACATGTGAGAGGGAAGAATTTCTTCCAGGAAAGTGTCCTGTAATTGGACTCTTCATAAGTGATGACCCACCCCCTCTCCATGACATACTTCTCTCTCATTATTCCTACTCTATGGTGTTCTCCCACAAGGCCTCCTGTTTAATTATCAGTGTGACTATTTAGAGGGTATCTAAAGGAGACCAGCACAAGCCAGGTATCTTGTCTCTTCCTCCTTCCTCCCTGTGTTCCTAGGTACCCCAAAGCTATTAATTTCAGTGTTCCTTTGCTAGTCATGGAGAAGCCAGGAGCAAGGTCAAACCCGAAGTGTCCAATGTGCATGGTTGAATTCCATCTTTAGTTCTAAAGATGCCCTCAGCTATAGGAAAGGTACATTCAGAGTAGGAAACATGCAGTGGGTCAGAACATCACTAGGGGGAGCTGTGTTTGATAGACGGGTATCAATACAGGATACAGGGTGATTTTCCATTTTATAGTTCCAGATTTTACTATTACACAAATTGACATTTGGTTGTTTTCCGCAAAGTCTTCATTTATGAACTTCTCTCATGAGAAAGGGTGGCTGTGTTGGGTGCAGCCACCCAAAGCTTATCATCCCTCATCACACACTTGCTCATAGAATGCTCCCTACCTCATCCTTACCATCCCCATTGAAGTTATTGTGCTATGAAGGAGCCCATACAGGCCTGATGGCAAAGGTTCTATTAAGAATTAGCCCAGGTTGGGGTAGCCAGGTGGCACAGTGGATAGAGCACCGGCCCTGAAGTCAGGAGGAGCTGAGTTCAAATCTGGCCTCAAACCAAACACTTGACACATAATAGCTGTGTGACCCTGGGCAAGTCATTTAACCCTAATTGCCTAAGGGGGGAAAAAAAGAAGAATTAACCCAGGATAACATCCTCCTAGACTTATAGTTCAATTCTTGGAGACACATTTTGGAAAGGACATTTATGAGCAGGACTCCATCTATAGGAGGGCAACCAGCTACTGTACTGGTGAAGGATATGCTGAGGGGGCCTGGAAAACCATGCCATAGGAGCATCAAATGAAGAAACTGGGTATTATATTTAGTTTGGAAAAGGCCTAAGAAGTCATGATGGAGGGAGGTCACATGGAGGAGATTAGACGTGTTCTGTTTGGACCTAGAGGACAAAACTAAGAACAAGGGGTAGAAGTTGAGAAGAGGAGAATTTCAACTCCATGTAAGGAAAAAAATTCATAAAAACTAGAGCTCTCCACAAGTTGATGGGCTACCTTGGAAGGTAATAAGTTCTTCTTTCCTATAGGTCTTCAAACAGAGACTGAATGGGTACTTGTGAAAAAGGCTGAAAAAAAGAATTCTTTTTCAGGTATTACTGGACTAGATGGTGTCAGATGTCCCCTCTAAGTCTTAGATTGTACAATCAATCAGTCAATCAATCAATCAATCAATCAATCAACAAGCATTAACTGAGCACCTTCTATGTGCCAGGTAGTAAGCAAAAATGAATTAGTCCCTGCCATCGAGGAACCTCTGTTCTATCTATAAGATAACACGTCCACTTATATAAAATAAATACAAGATAATTTGGATGAGAGGGGAGGTACTCGAAACCATGTACTCATATAAGTATATTAAAAAGAAACAAAATAATTTTTGGAGGGGGTAGAGCTCAGTAAAGGCTTCATGAAGGAGGCAGTATTTGAACTTTGATTTAAAGGACTTCATGAACAGAGAGCTTGCAAAAGTGGAATAACAATGGGATGAGAAAATGAGACCCTCCCCAGGCACCCTTGGACCCTCATACAATTCATTAGCTCATTGCTAGGCCTTTCTGGGCAACTCCTGATTGGAGTAGACAACTCTCTGCCTGAAAATGTCAATCCTATTCATTATGTACTGTGTGTACAGAGGCTCACTAGTTGGAGCAGGCCAGTATGGGACGGGCATTTTAA
The DNA here is from genome assembly GCF_003287225.1 of Phascolarctos cinereus. Classification (NCBI taxonomy): domain Eukaryota; kingdom Metazoa; phylum Chordata; class Mammalia; order Diprotodontia; family Phascolarctidae; genus Phascolarctos; species Phascolarctos cinereus. The sequence continues at coordinate 270,516,244 of NW_027556098.1, read as the reverse complement.
AAGCAGGTGCTAGGCAATAAGACCCCAAGGAAACAACTCTTTGGGAGCAGGGAGCTCTAGTGAATCTTATCTCTGTTTGTCAACTTACCAAGGCTTGATCTTTTTGAACTTTTGCCCTATCTACCTGTATTATTTTCCAACTTAGACACTAGATTGTCCTGTAAGAATCCAGGCTGGATGTCAGATGCCTTTGTGATAACCTCAAAGCTCTTGAGAATTATACCTTTATAGCACAGACTCTGAGTTCTTCATGCCAACTCTCATAAGCACTACCAGGTCAGATCCTCAGGTGATATTTTCTTTTTTTTTTTTTTAATAATTTATTTTTTTTAATATTTTTTTTTCCATATGCTTTTGAGTTGAAAATTTTTTCTCCCTTTTTCTCCCCCCTCCTCCCCCCTCCCCAAGACAGTGCACAATCTGACATAGGTTTTACATTTACATGCCCATTAAACATATTTTCACATTAGTGAAGTTGTAAGTAAAAATTAAAACCAATAGGAGGAACCATCAGAAAGATGAAACAAAACTCAACTGAAGGTAAAAATAAGTGATAGCGATTCAACTTCCATAGTTCTTTCTTTGGATGTGGACAGCATTTTCCATCCCGAGGCCTCTGGAGATGTCTTAGATCCTCATAATGCTGAGAAGGGTTCAGTTTAACATTCTTAGTCATTGCATAACGTGGCTGCTATTGTATACAAAGTCCTCTTGGTTCTGCTCACTTCACTCAGCATCAGACCATATATGTCTTCCCAGGTTTTTCCGAAGTCAGCCTGTTCATCATTTCTTATAGCACAATAGTATTCCATTACATTCATATACCACAACTTGCTCAGCCATTCCCCAATGGATGGGCATCCTCTCAATTTCCAATTCTTTGCCACCACAAAAAGAGCTGCTATGAATATTTTTGTACATGTGGGTCCTTTTCCCATTTGTTTGATCTCTTTGGGATATAGCCCTAGAAGTGCTATTGCTGGATCAAAGGGTATGCACATTTTTGTAGCCCTTTGGGCATAGTTCCAAATTGTTCTCCAAAATGGTTGGATCATTTCACAACTCCACCAACAATGTATTAGCGTTCCAATTTTCCCACATCCTCTCCAACATTTATCATTTTCCTGTTTTGTCATGTTGGCCAATCTGATAGGTGTGATGTGGTACCTCAGAGTTGTTTTGATTTGCATTTCTCTAATCAATAATGATTTAGAGCATTTTTTCATATGACTATAGATGGCTTTAATTTCTTCATCTGAGAACTGCATGTTCATATCCTTTGACCATTTATCAATTGGGGAATGGCTTGTGTTCTTATAAATTTGTCTTAATTCTCTATATATTTTAGAAATGAGGCCTTTATCAGAAAGAATGGTTGTAAAAATTCTTTCCCAATTTTCTACCTTCCTTCTAATAATCTTAGTTGCATTGGCTTTGTTTGTGCAAAAACTTTTCAATTTCATGTAATCAAAATTATCCATTTTGCTTTTCATAATGTTCTCTATCTCCTGTTTGGTCATGAATTCTTCTGTTCTCCATAGATCTGATAGGTAAACTATTCCTTGTTCTCCCAGTTTACTTATGGTATCAGCCTTTATATCTAAGTCCTGAACCCATTTTGACTTTATTTTGGTATATGGTGTGAGATTTGGGTCTATGCCTAGTTTCTGCCATCCTCTTTTCCAGTTTTCCCAGCAGTTTTTTTCAAAGAGTAGGTTCTTATCCCAGAAGCTGGGGTCTTTGGGTTTATCAAATAATAGATTACTATAGTGAACAATTAATTTTCCTCTGCTCCTGCCACCGCAGGGAGCTAGAGCTAAACCAAAGGGGCTGGTGATTATAATACTGTCACTCACAGGCCCCCATCTGGTGTGTTCCCCTCAGTATTATTTAACCAACTAATATCTATTCAATATCAATTAGGTTTTACGAAAAGATATTTACTGAAAAGAGACAATAATATCCTTCCTCATATCTTCCCCTTCACCCCCAAATAACTACTTGGTGTGAGAGAAGAGTGGAATCAAACTTAGAGTAGTTACAACAAAACATTCTCCATCCCCAACTGGGGTTGCGGGTGGGGGGGGGCAGGTTACTTTCTGGTCCTGGGAGTGCTTTTCTTCCTTCACAGCATCACCACTAAGTTCTCTTTTAGCCAGTGGACAAGTTGTTCCCTTTCTTATCTGGGCAGGATCATAGGCCATGTAGCTGCTTGGGGTCCCCTCACTGTACTCACCAGGATCAGGTGCTGTGGCTACCAGCAGGTTCAATTACTTACTCCAATTACTGGTTCTTCTCTTTCAAAGCTCACAAGGTCATAACCTGGTGTCAGATACTCAATCATCTAAGATTGAGAAAGAATAACATCAAAGTGACAAGAGAAATAAAGTCTATAAGTTCATGGCCACATGGCAATTGGGTGGGAGAAAGGGCCTAATGCAGTTCTTGTGCTGGTTGCCATCAAATAATAAAGGTATGAGGTGTAAAAGACCTAAATAGGTATCAGACAAGTCATATTTTTCAAACTCTAAGGACTGGGCCTTCATTACCCTTTTCCCCATTATGCTTTCATTTCTCCATTCTTTCATGCTCATAGGATCATAGATTTACAACTGGAAGGGGTCTTTGAGGTCATTTAATCCAAACTGTCATTTTACTGATAAGAAAATTGAAACTCCAAATAGATAAGTGACTTGATCAAGGTCATTCAGGAGGTAAGTAGCAGAGATTCTAACTCCCTTTCTACCTCCAAATCCCTTTGGTTCAATTAACAGTGGACTAGGTTCTTGAAGGCTTTCCTGGTCTTTAATGTTTCCTTTTAGAATAAAAATCATGATAGCTTTCATCCACACTCTTGTCAGGGTTATGAAGGGTTTACCTCCATTATCTTACTTGATGTTCACAATACCTCTGGGAGGGAGAACATGGTATAGTGGAAAGAGCCCTGGATTTGAAGTCACAGCACCTGAGTCTGAACTCTGGCTCTGTTACTTACTATGTGTATCATCTTTGGCAAATCACTTAACCTCTCTGATTTTCCTCAAGTGTGAAATGAGGGTGCTGGGTTAGATCACCCCTAAAGCCCTCCCCATCTCTAGATCACAGATTCTACTTTACAGATTAAGAAAATAAGGCTTAGAAAATCGAGTTGTTTGCTCAAGGTTACATAGTAAATGGCAAAGAGTCTGGACTTGAACCCAGGTCTTCTGATTCCAAAACTTCCAATATGTTCTTTCCACCACAACATAAGCTATTAGAAGGCAAATACTTTTGGGAATAGTCACACATTAAGTAATCTTCAACTAAGACCTAAATGGTTAATTAATACCTTTGTAAGGATTAGCCCAAAGCCTGTTCAGTGTAAGAATGGGGCATAGAATTGGTAACTGGGGTAGGAGCAGTGGTAGTAAAGAGAAGCTCATAGAAGAGGTAGAGGAAGAGGGAGGGGACCAAATAGATGAACTTCCCTTTACTTCACAATTTTTGCCATCTTGACTATGCCATTCAAATCATCCCAAAGGCTACTTCTGGAACATGTGCCAATAAATAGGTGTTCAGTTATTTCAATCGTGTCTGACTCTTTATGACTCCATTGGGGATTTTCTTGGCAGAGATACTGGAGTGGTTCACCGTTTCCTTCTCCAGTTCATTTTACAGAAAAGGAAACTGAGGCAAACAGTGTTACGTGACTTGCCCAGGGTCACACAGTTAGTAAGTGTCTGAGGCTACATTTGAAATCAGGAAGATGAGTCTTCTTGACTCGAGGCCCTGCACTTTATCTATTGCAGAACTAGGCCCAATAAATAAAGACAAAACACATAGATGTGAAGCAGCCAATATAAGACAATGTATAATTAAATGCTAGACTGTGTGGTCCAGATTATAAAATCCTTAGGCATTCAGAAGTGGAAAAGAACCTTGTTGGGGTAGTGAGTCAAAGAAGGCTTCATGCAAAAGGATGGCCTAGGCCTAGGTCTAGTCTGGGCCTTATCTAATGAGTTCATTTCCTACCTCATGTTTTTACAACAGAATGTAAGCTATTTGAAGACAGACTGTTTGTCATTTTGTCCCCAAGGCTGAGGAGAGTTCCTTGCATATAAATAGTAGATATTAAATAAATGAATGTTGAATTGAATTAAATTAAAAACATCTAACAAGAAAGGTAGGCTAGTTTGACCAACACTCCTAGAGTCCTAGGTCCTTTTTCCATTCCTTCCTGACTTGGCTGATTTTTTCCCATCACTCAAATGCCCTGTCTCATTCCCTGTCAGAGCCATATTTGTGTCTCTTTTCATTGGGATATTGTGAGTATTCACAAGAATTCAGTCCAATTTCACAAACCTTTATTAAGCATCTGTTATGTGCCAGGCACTGTGGTAGGTGCTAAGTGCCGAGGACAGATATGACATAGGCCCTGCCTTCAAGAAGTTTATATTATGTTTGTCATGGAGGGAGGGTGTTTATGTGTAAATGGCAAGTACCTAGATAAATTATATATATATATATATATATATATATATATATATATGAAAATAATGGGGTAGGGACATTAACAATCAGGGGGAATAAGGATAGATCTTATAGATGACACTTGATCTGGATTTTAAAGGGAGCTTTAGTTTCTAAGGAGAGGAAGAATAGAAAGTCTGTCCCACACCTCCAGCAATTTATGGCCCTACTCTTCATAAATATGGGTCTTGTTATGTGTACTAATAATGTGGCTAATAGTACCTGAGGTTCCCAGAGCCCCTCCCTGCATGGGAGCCCTAAGAGCTTTACAGACATGATCTCATTTACCTTACTCTACTCCAGTGAGAAAGGTAGGGGACAGCTGTCCCTACCTTAATTTTGTACACTATTCACTGACAGCAGAGCAAGACATAAAGATTTTCTTTTCTTTTTCTCCCCCTAAAAATTATTTTCAGGATTTTTGCCCTTTGCTGACTTAAAAAAAAATAAACCTGAAACTAAAGTCTTAGGATTTGAGAAAGAAAACCTTGGACCTTGCCTTGTAGAGCAGCTGAGGAACTTGATGAGTCTGCCCAGGTTTTCCCAACTTCAGCCCTTCCCAGCCCCTGAGGAAATTTGTCTGGCAGCCACCCACATGCCCCTATCAGGGCCCCTTTCCTTTCAGAAACCCTTTGTGTCAGAAAGGGGCATCGTGAAAGCCAGGCTCATATGGGCAAACGGGCCCAGCATTTATTTCAAACAGTTGTGAAATAGCTGGGTTGCTACAGGTGATGTTCAGGGCGGTGACGTCTGCGAGATGGATTCTCAGGTTGATCATTCCCATAAAAACCAATTCAGGACAGCAATATAACAAGAGGCCCCGGGTCTCAGTTTCCTCTGGCTCGTTTTGCGTGGCAGCCAGTAAAGTGATGTCTACAGTATCAAGCCAACAGTCTCCTTGTTGCCTTTCCCTACCTCTTCCTGCCCCCATCTTACCACATGGAACTGTAAAACACCTAGAAAAGTCCACAAGGGAACAGTACTCCTAACAACCGCTATCTATATAGATCTTTAAAGTTTGCAAAGCAGTTTTTTATATCATCTCATTTAAGACTCATAAGAACCCATAGAGGTAGGTCCTACTGCAGGGATTCTTAACCTTTTTTGTGTCATAGACCCTTTTGGCAGTATGGTGATGTAGATGGAGCCCTTCCAGAACAATTTTTTAAATATGTAAGATAAAATATATTAGATTACAAAGGAAAGCAAAGATTAGGGAAAATAAATATGCAATTATTTTTTCTCCATCCAGGTTCATATACCTCCCCCCTGAAATCTACCTATAGACCTTAGATTAAAAGCCCCTGTTTTACAGGGACTATTATTCCCATTTTACAGATGAGGAAACTGAGGCCCAAAGAGGTTAAATGATTTGTTCTAACACAGCAAATAACCATCAGAAGCGGGATTTGAACCCAGGTTTTCCTGATCCCACGCCCAGTATTCTATCCACTAGGCTACATTTCCTTTTCTTTAGGAAAGCCTGGGTTGGGCACCACAAGTTAGAATATAGAGATACCTGGAAGAACTTGTTCTGGCTACTGACTTTGGTGTAGAGAGAGATTAGAGGCCATTCTCCTAAAATCTAAAGTTATTCCAGGAATTATTGTACCAGGAAATGCTCCAAGAGCGACATAGGCACACCTAGGCAGAGCCCAACCTGTATTTCCCCCACAAGACTAGGAAAACTAATTTAGGTTCATCAGGACATAGGCATGAAGGTAGGGGTGGGGAGGGGTAGATCTTTTAATCCTTCCTTCATCTCTACCTCTGCTTCTAATTGCTACTGCCACAAATTCCCCTAATTCTGTTTTTCCCCTACTATCCTAACCAAGATATTGAAATACTACTTGCAAAGTGCCCTATCTCCTCTCCTGGTTCACCAATGGTTAGGGAGTCATCTATTAAAATCAAGAAATCTGCCCTTCAATAGTCAGTAAATAAATTCAATTCGATAAACAGTTATCAGTTGTTGCAGCCAATTCCAACTCTTTATGACCCCATTTGGGGTTTTCTTGGCAAATATACTTGGAGCGACTTCTCATTTCTGTCTCCAGCTCATTTTTACAAAAGACGAAGAGACAACCAGGGTTGGCTTGCCCAGGGTCATACAGTTAGTAAGTGTCTGAGGCCAAATTTGAACTCACTAAGATGAGTCTTCCTGACTCTAGGCCCAACATTGTATCCTCTCTGCCTCCTAGCTGCCCACCAATAAAAAAATCATTAAATGTCAACTATGGAGCAGGTACTGTATTATGTACTAGGAATAAAAACTGCAAACCATTTACAATTACATTACTTCCATTTTCCTGACCCTGAACATATGAGAGGGAGATAGGATACCCAGGCTAGGTAACCCCGATTTCTGCTTCCCTCTGTAAAAGTGTTTTCTCCATTTTGGGTATTTGTTCCCAGTATCACAAGAAGTTTCTGGTCAGATAGCTAGCTGAGATGTTAGGTTATTTCCTTTTGGTTCTCTGTTAATCCTCTCTTGGGGATAACCACTCTATTGCACAAAAAGCCTCACATTTTTTGCTCCATCTTGCTTTTCCAAAGACCAGTTGGCTGTTGGTAAAAACTAGACTAAATAGTTTAAGGAATTTATAATTAGCCTGTTGAGAAAGGGGAGATGATATATGATAGCTATCTCTAGGTTTGCTCTGTACTGCTCCAGATGGCAGACATAGGAAGAGTCTGCAGAAGATAAAAGAGGGAATCTCAGCTCAACAAAAGAAAGAACTTTCTACCAATTACAGAATAATAGACTCATAGAATTTGGAATTTGGCAGGGGCTTCAGCGGCCATCTAGGTCAACACATTAAAAAAAGAATTCCCACCTATAACATATTCACCAAGAGCTATGGCATCCTTGGTAAGTGGTTATTCAGGCTTTACCTGAAGACTTCCAAGGAGGGGTATCCCACCCACCCCCCAAGGCAAGTTGTCCCACTTTGGGATGGCTCTAGCCAAATTAGAGCTGTCCAGCAGTGGAAAGGGATGCCTCACAAGGTAATGAGGGTTTGATCTCCCAAGAGTGCGAGGATAGTCTGGGTGATATTGTAGAAAGAATTTCTGGCCTGCTGAGAAGTTGAACTAAGTGACTTCTAGACTCCTTCCAACTCTAAGATTCTGAGCCTATGAGTAGCAGGTCAAGTCTAAAGTTGTCACTTTGTGCCTTTAGCTTCTTTACCACAATATCCAGACTGCCTTAGTTCCCTTGTTCCTATACCCCAACCATTGATTTCAGTTACACCTGCTGAATGCTCCATCTGTGTGTCCTTTTAATTGCTCCCTGTGAACTTTCTTTTTTTTTCTTTTTTTCTTTTTTTTTTTTTAAGGCTAGGCAATGGGGTTAAGTGACTTGCCCAGGGTCACACAGCTAGTAAGTGTTATGTGTCTGTGGCTGAATTTGAACTCAGGTCCTCCTGAATCCAAGGCCAGTGTTTTATCAACTGCGCCACCTAGCTGCCCCTCCCTGTGAACTTTCTCTGGGATCTTGCTTCATGTCTGCCATGTCCATCTTCTGTCTTCTAAGCCCTCTCTTCCCTAAGCCTCAGAAACCTCATTAAATCTCCCACTTGCCCCATGAAAACACAGTTAGTAGGAGAGGTGCTAATAGCTTCCCTTTACCTCTTTCATTCTCAATCTCCAAAAAATTATCTCCCCAATCTCCACTCTAACTATCCTCTTCATAATTTACTTCATTTACCCTTGACCAATAAAGGGTACTCTGCATTTATATTATGGGCTTATTTTGATCTTGCTAGCTGTGTGTCCTATACAAATATTCAATTAAATGCAAATTAACAAACTTTTACTAAATGGCTACTATATGAAAGGCAAAAGGCAACTAGGTGCCACAGTAGATAGAGCACCAGCCCTGGAGTCAGAAGGACCTTAGTTCAAATCCAGCCACAGACACTTACTGGCTGTGTGACTCTGGGCAAGTCACATAACCCTGTTTGCCTCAGTTTCCTCATCTGTAAAATGAGTTGGTGAAGGAAATGGTAAACCACTCTGGTATCTTTGCCAAGAAAACATCAAATGGGGTCACAGAGAGTTGGACATGACTGAAATGACTCCACAACAACATAGAAAAGGTACTCCATTAGTCATAAGGGATTCAAGGAAGGAAAATAACACATACCTTTCTCTCATAGCACTTACAGTCTAATAGGCAGGCTATGCCATGTGCACTATAAGTATGATTCAGGTTATAAGATTATAGGAGCAAAAGAAGTTCTTTCAGATGAAACACTCCAGGAAAATTTCAGGAGGCAATCACTGTTATGGAAAGAGAGAGATTTCAGTAGGTGTAGATGGGAGTGGAGTTGCAGGCAAGAGAGCATGACCTATAGAAATGTGCTGAAATGGAAGAATACTGGATGAAATTATCCAGTACTCTAGCTAAACTATTGAATGCATAGAAAGGAATAGAGTGAAATAAAGCTGGAAAGGTAAATTGGAACCACATTGTAGAAGGCCTTAAAACCCAGGATAAGATGTTTGTATCTTGTCCTAGAGGCAACAGTGAGCCAATGAAGGCTTCTGAGAAGGGAGTGATATAGCCAGATTTGTGCCTTAAAAAGATAATTTTGGCAACTATATGTAGGATGGATTGAAAAGGGAAGAACCAGGAAGTAATGAGACCAATTAGGAGATTATTATTATTGCGATAAGCCAAGTACTAGGTAAAAAGAGTGGGAAATAAGATGGTAATTTTTATGGAGACAGACTATTGGATTTGGGAGAGAAAGGACAGGAAAGAATCAGAGGTAAAATCCTATGGTGCTGTGAAATCTCATGAAATCAGAGATTTCAATCAATTGGATAAAATTTAGATGAGAAGATATTTGTGAAGCTCTAAGCATATTGCCTGGCAGGCAGTAAGTGCTCTATTAATGCTTATTCCTCCTTCCTTCTTTCCTTCTTTGTAGCATCAGCCCACGGAGTCTGAGTACATAGTAGGTACTCAAAGAATGCTTACCAATTGGTGAATTGGTACCAATTGACCATGAAGATGACAATGAGAATGATGAGTATGAGTATGTTATAGTAGAAAACACCCTGAACACTAACACTAAACCCTAAACTGTAACCCTAAACGATGGGTGGCCACCAAGCCACTGGCTGCCTCCCTTCTACATGTAAATGATCTCAATTCCATCTTCTCCGGCAGACTTTTCCCTCTTCATCTTCACCCTCTACCTTATCTTCATACTCTTCTCTACTGTCTGCTTCCCTGCTGCCTACAAATGTTTCCATGTCTCCATCTTCAAAAAACTCTCACTTAGTCTGTTCATCCATACTACCACCACATATCCCTTCTCCCTTCTGTGGCTAAATGTCTCGAGAAGGTAATTGATACTTCCACTTCCTTTTTCTCACATGCTTTAAGTCTCTACAGTTTGGCTTTTGACCTCATCAATCAGCAGAAACTGCTCTCCCTCTAAAGTTATCAATGATCTCTTAGTTGGCAGATCCAGTGGCCTCATCCTTCTTGACCTCTCTGTAGCCTTTGATACTGTCCATCCCCCTCTTCTTTCTAGGTTTCTGTGACACTATGCTATCTTGTTCTTCTCTTTCTTGACTGACCACTCTTTCTCAGTCTTTTTTGCTTACTCTTCATCCAGGTAATGCAAACCATAAGTGTCCCATATGACTCCATCCTAGTGGCCTCTTCTCTTGTCCTTCTATACTATTTCACTTGGTGATCTTGTCAACTCCCCTAGATTCAATCAACATCTCCATGTGACTAAGTCTCAGATCTGCTTATTGAGCCATAATTTCTCTCACAACTTCTAGATTCACATTTCCAATCATATGTCTTGTGGACAGTTTAAACTCAATAAATCCAAACCTGAATTCGTTATCTTTTCCCCAATCCCTTGCTACTGTCATGGGCATCTCAGTAATCCAGGCTCATGACCTTCATGTTGTCTCTCTCACCTCCTGTACCTAATCTGTTGCCAAGTCCTGTTGATTTAACCTTTGTAACATCTGTTGTATGTATCCCCTCCCCTCTTCTAATGCTACCATCCCCTTGGTCCAGGCCTTCATTACCCCACACCTTAATTATTGCAATTGCCTGGTTGGTTGGTCCCCCTCTCTCAAGCCTCTTCCCACTCCAGTTCATTCTCCACTCAATCATCAAACTGATCTTTTTAAAGCTCAGGTCCACCTAAGTCACTCCCTTCCCCCCATTCAATAAATTCTAGCAGCTCTCTGTCATATCCAGGAGCAAATATAAAATCCTCTGGTGTTTCAAATCTGGCCCCTACACACATACATACCTTTCCAGTATTCTTACACCCTATACTTTCCCGGTACTTTGGAATCCAGTGACACTGACCTCCTTGCTGTTCTTTTCACAGGACATTCCATCTTCTGAGTCCTGAAATTTTCGTTGGCCATCCTCCACACCTTTAGTTCTCTCCCCTCATCATCTCTGCCTCCTGGCTTCCCTGGAATTCTTCAAGTTCCAGTTAAAATCCCATCTTCTTTAATGCTAGTTCCTTCTCTGTGAGACTAGCCCTAATTTGTCCTGCGTATATCTTTTTCTACATGGTTGTTTTCATTCTTTCTCCCCCCCCCCATCATCTCCTTGAAAGAAAGGATCTTTTGTATCAGATAGGTGGCAGAATGGGATTCAGATCTGGACCTGAAGTCAGGAACACTTGAGTTCAAATATGGCCTCAGGCACTTATTAGCTGTGGGACCCTGGATTAGTTACATAACCTCTGTGTGCCTCAGTTTCCTCATCTGTAAAATGGGAGTGATGATAACACTAACTTCCCAGGGTCATTATGAGGCTCAAATGATATAATATTTGTAAAGCACTTAGCACAGTACCTGGCACATAGTAGGTACTTAATAAATGATCATTTCTTTCCTTCCCCTCTTTGTATCCCCATCCCTTAGCCTTGGCATATAGTAGACTCTTAATGAATGCCTACTGACCTGGTGATATTGGTCAAGATGTTAATGAAAATGAGAAATATGCGTATGTTGTAGTGAAAAACACCCTGAATTTGGAGAACTAGGTTGAAAACTTGTCATGTGAATTTGAGCAATTTGAACAAATCACAGAATCACAGAATTTAAGAGCTGGAAGGACCTTAGCAATAATCTAGTAGGGGAAAAATGTGTGTGTGTGTGTGTGTGTGTGTACATATATACAAACATGACATTCCTGATAAGTGGTCAGCCATTTTCTGTTGAAAGATCTACAAAAATAGGGACCCACCCACCCTTAAGCTAGCCCGTTCCACCTTTAGACAGCTCTCATTTTTTCCAACGTGAAGCCTAAATTTGCTCTCTTCACCTTTCACCCATTGCTTTTGGTTCATTTAATCTCTGAGACTCAGTTTCCATCTGTAAAATGAAAATAGTAATATTATTACTATCTACCATACAGAGTTGTTGTGAAAACCAAAAGATGTGACATATAGAGCAAGCCTTGTAATCATAAAGCGATATAAACATTACCTACAATGGTGATAATGATTTCCCTGGGGATATCTACACCCAAATAAAGCATCTGGTCTGAATGTTCCTGGATAAGTGGAGCTGGGAGACTCTTTGAAATGTGCTTAGGTCTTTCATTGAGAAAGAACTGAAAAAACTAAATTGAAGCAGGCTAGGGGCAGAATAGACTCTTGCTCCTGGTCACTCTAGTAAATAATGAGAGAGTTAAGCTAGAAAGGGCGAGACAGAACCAGATCCTGTTTGCCAATGTCTCTAGGGACTTAAGCCTGTAAGAAGCTTTGTTAAGTTTTGTTTATTTCTCCCAGACTGTGACCCTTCCAACTCTATGATTTTTTAAAAAGATTTGGTAGTTAACAGCTGGGAGGGGCTCGCTGGGCTGTCACACCTTCATAGACAGAAGGATTAGCCGAGGTGCTGGTGACCTGTGTGCCCCTTTGCAACTGGCTGGGTTTCTAGCATTCCTGGTGACTTGCTCATGAACTTGCCACCTTGTGGGTTTGTGACTGATGAAAAGGGTCCTTATTCTGACTCCTCCTGGGCTGCTGTGTTCTGAAAAGGATTCCTGTGTGGTCCATTGATCACGTTCTAAAGTGTAAAGCTAATCAAGGCCAGAAATGAATCAATGAGCCTTGGCTATAGTCCGGCTTTTCCTGTACCCTGAAGCTCTTGTCAGTTTCCAGTGGATTCTGACATTTCATTCTCCAATTCTAGAAAGCTGTTAGTGGACTCCCCCTCCTTCCCCTTCTACTACATAAAGTCTTCAAAAATAACTTTGCAAGCTCTCAGCCTCCATACCACTTTTCCTAACTCCACCCACTTGTTCTGAACAGGCAGTCAGAGCTATCTCAAGGTGTCTGCTTCACTCTGAGGAAAGAAGTAGGGTATAGCCCTAATGTGACACAGATACAGACAGATCCTCAGAGAGTTTTTATTGGAGACGCAGGTGCCTTCAACTTATAGCAGGCTAAAAGCAGACAACTCCAGTAAGGATACTAGGTAGATATTCTTGGGCCTAGGCCCATAGCCCCACCCCAGCTATCACCTCTCTCCCAGTCCCTTCTCAAGTCTCAAGTGCTACGTGTCTGAATAAAGTCTGTTGTTAAAGTGGACTCTGATCAGGGCCAACAAGGGTCTAAGAGCTGAGGTAAGCAATTTGTCTCCAATGCCCTCCATTCTCCCCTTCTGGGTCTCCACCCTGGCACGGTGTTCTTCTTGTTTATCTCTACTCATCAAAATCATACTCTCAGCTAAATGAAATCCCATAAACTAATTCATTCTGTGTTGTCAATGACTTAATAATTTAATGTGGAATGTGGGAGACTTAGGCTTTTACTAGGCCATAAGGTCTAATGATGAAGGTGAGGGTGGTAGTAGTACATATAGTAAGTGAAATTTATATAGTGCTTTAAAACATGGAAAACACTTTATATTACCTCATTTGAATTTCACTCTATTTTTGAGGTAGGTACTGTAGACATTATTGTATCTGTTTCACAGATGAGAAAATTGAGGCTCTGATAAGTTAAGGAATTTGTCCATGGTCATAGAGCTAGTAATTGTCAGAGATAATCCTGGAACACAGGTTTCTTGACTTCAAGCGCAGTTCAGGTATCAGAAATGAAGGAGATAATTTGGGGCTGCAGGAGAAAAACTTTCCAGGGCCCCACAAGGGTAAGCATCTGTTTATCTTCCTTACCCATAAGACCAGTCTCATTTATGGTTTCCCTTTTCTCCCCAGAAATCCTATTCTTTGCTTTCAAGGGTGGATGGGGGAATACTCTATGAATTGTAAAGGCCTAGAAGACAAAGCATGAATCCCAGATATTTGGGCCCCTCTTCTGTCTACTATGATGTTCTTGACCCCTAGTTCTCTGTCCTCCTACTGTCTATAACATAAATTATCCATTTAGCATACTTGGCCCGGCGATGTCTTAGAATCATAGGAATTTGGGAGGGAGATAAGAGTGAGCAACATGGGTACAAGGTCTTGAGGAAAGTGTGCCAAAGGTAGACTTTGTCATAGACTCAGTCCCTAAGGAGTTAAGTGACATTAAGTGGTAATTGAGGGTAGAGGGAGAATGTGGGATGGGATTCTTAAGTCTTGTGCTACAGAACCCAGAAAATAAACTCAGAGACCTCTCACCATAGAACTTGCTACAGCAAAGGAGTTGGCAGAGTGGCAAAGGGAGACACTGGAATCTTGGGTTCAAATCACTCCTCCATGGCATAGTGGATAAAAAACTGGACTTGGAGTTAGGAAGATATGGGTATGCATCTCACCAGGTGTATGACCTCGGGGAAACCTCTCTGAGCAGTCAGTTTTCCCTTCTGGAAATGGGGGGTAATAAACACCACCTTCCTCATGGGGTTTTTTGTGAGGATTAAATGAGATAAGGTGAAGCACTTTTGAAAACCTTAAAATGATATGTAAATGTTAGCTAATGACAGTGTATGTGACAATGGCCTGCCACCAGAAGGCATGGATGAGGCAGCAGCACCAAAAGCCCTAACTGCAGTCTGTTACGAGTCATTCTGGCCACTCCAGGTAGCAGAAGAAGGATCTCCAAGGAAGAAGTATTTAAGCTGACTCGGCATCTTTTGTAACGCACTCACTAGACAAGAGAGCACATTTTTGGCTACTCTGTGTCAGACGACTGTACCGAAGAATGGGTAGAGCAAAATTCTTCCCTTTAGGCTAATAGGGCTGCGACTTGATGAAGTCACTGCCTCACTCACCTATCTCCCCATCTGTTTTGGTATTTATATATGGCACATATCACAGGGGTATCTAGCCCAGCTATTAAACTCTTTATGATACCTGGGAACCAATTTGTGGCAGCCAGCAATTAGCTTCTTTCATGTTTTAAATTTTTCTCCCTTTGAAGTTTAATAGGGAGTTATTAAGATGTAGCATTCACTGCCTTCAGGTCCTCAGGCTGCCTGTGACCCAAGTCTGAAGGTAGAAAGTGCTGTGGGAAAGGTGAGAAGGTAGAATAGACTGGATTCTCTTGATACAACTCCCTAGTCTGGGTGCCGAAGTCCAGGATAGAAGGGCTGGGAGTTTGTACTTGGGGATGTTATTCAAGGCTCCTAAAGTACAGAGACACATGAGAATTCCGGGGTGGGTGTTGTGCCCCAGTATTGTTCTGGGTTCTTGCTGCCCCACAGAGGAAGCCTTTGTCTGACAATGATATAATCTTCCCATACAAGATAGGAAAATCCTGTTTGCTCACTTTTATTCTAGAATTATTGGGGCCTCTTTATCAAAGTGGGAAGTAATAAGATGTGAATCCCTCCACCTCTTCCTTGTTTCTAGTTCACACCAGGAGAAATCCCTAAAGATTGTTCATACACCTGAAGTTGACCTTTAAAGTGACTGGCTTTAAATTACTGGACTGTGTAGAGCTCATGAGAAAGATATGAAATGCTGCAAAATTAAGGAAACAGAACCAGACCAACAATATATGAAGTGACTATGATAATGTAAACAAACATCATTAAGAGACAGCTGATTTCAACTCACACTTTTCAGATGGGCAAAAATGACTCAAAAGGAAAATGACAATTGTTGGAGGGGCTATGGGAAAATGAGTACATTAATGTATTGTTGGTGGAACTACAAAGTGGTCCAGGCATTCTGTAAAGTAATTTGGAAGGATGCCCTAAAAGTCGCTGAATCATATGCAAGCTTTGACCCAGTAATGTCATTACTGGTTTATACCCCAAAAGAAAGAATGAAAAGACCCATGCATACAAAAATATCTATAGCAACTCCTTTTCTAGGCAGCCACTTGTAATAGCAAAGAACTGGAAACTTAGGTGGTGCCCATCAGTGGTAGTTAGGAAATTCAGCCACCAATTAGGGAATGGCTGGACAAATTATGTTATATGGATGTAATGGAATATTGTTGTGCCGTAAGAAATTATGAAAAGGGGTGATTTCAGAGAAACTGGGGAAAATTTGTATAAACTGACACAGAGTGAATAGAACAAGGGGAACCAGCAACATTGTAAAGACAAACAACTTTGAAAGACTTAAGAACTCTGATCAATGTAATGACCAACCATTACTCCAGAAGAACAATGATGAAGCAGCCACCCACCTCCCAACAGAGAGGTGATGGTCCCACGGTATAGAATGAGGCACACATTTTTGGGCAATGACAAATATGTGGATTTGTTTTATTTGACTGTATTTAATTGTTAATGTAACCCCTGTCTCAAAGCCCCAAACCTGTCCCAGCTGATATCTGCAAGGGATTGCAAAGTTTTGGCCCAAAGGAGGAATGTTACCCCATTAGTATAAAATTCTCTCCTTATTGGTGGAGATAAATATGCTTTGCCCTGTGTGAGGGGATAAGTGGAGTTGGTGAGAGGCAAGAGAGCTTCAGTTCTCAGCCAATCCCCCTTCAGGACTCTTTAGGACCAGTACCCTTTGGGGTCTTGTCAAGCTTCACGTCTTCTTCAAGACTATTCAGGTGCCAAGTTGCTATAGGTGCTTTTGGCTTCTAGTTTCAAAAGAGAAGATGGAAGAGGGCAACCCTCACTTCAGGTTGCTGAAGGAAAAGACTCAGGGAAAACATGAGAGGAGCTGGCAGTCTCTGTCATGTCTCTATTCTCAGCTAACTGCAGTAGAGATGTCAGAGAGTGCCCTCTTGGGTGAGATCCGGAACACTCTCTCAGTTGAGTTACTGCATTCCCAGTGGGAGAGCTCCTTCACTCTGCATCACCAAGTATATTTTCCTGTGTATATTTTCTGTGTATATTTCCTGTTTATATATTCTCTCATTTTTTTCTTTCTTTTTTTTTTTTTGCTATGATTTGGACAAATGATAATTGCTTTGTATGTGCATTATGAAACTAGTATTTGGTCGGAAGCGGGTCAAGCCTTGAATGTAGAGTTTGGGATCCTTCTTCCCCCAAAAATGACAAAACTATCAGGGGTTAGCTTGAACCCAATCACATCCTTTAGACAAACAATATTTAAGGGAGCAGATAGACATAATTCTAACCTGGTATCTCCTTCTCTCTGAGGAAAGCAAAGTGGCCTCTTGCCCAACTTCCCGCTTCCCCTCTGGGTATGCATAAAAATCTCCCTTGGAAAATGGGGGGTGGGAGGAAAGAGACTAGAGATGTCTATTCTGCCTCCTTTTGAGCCATACATGAGCCCTCTCTATGCATAGGATTCCATTTCACTATAGGTATAAGTATTGTAGTTTTCCCTTTTTATTTAAGAGTAAGAATTAGAGGAGGCAGGGAAAAGGAGAAGCTAGCAATTGTGTTGTGAAAGAAAGAAAGAAAGAAAGAAAGAAAGAAAGAAAGAAAGAAAGAAAGAAAGAAAGAAAGAAAGGAAGGAAGGAAGGAAGGAAGGAAGGAAGGAAAGGAAAAAAGAAAGAAAGAAAGAAAGAAAGAAAGAAAGAAAGAAAGAAAGAAAGAAAGAAAGAAAGAAAGAAAGAAAGAAAGAAAGAAAGAAAGAAAGAAAGAAAGAAAGAAAGAAAGAAAGGAAGGAAGGAAGGAAGGAAGGAAGGAAGGAAGGAAGGAAGGAAGGAAGGAAGGAAGAAGAGAAAGAAAAGTGGGTATTGTAGCATCTTTTAAAAGTTCATTGAAAGAACAGGAGGAAGTTTAGAGAGAAATTCACAAAAGCAGTACAGTTTTGAAAATGATAAGGTGAAATACATATATATTTTTAGACCAATTTTTTGCATAATAGAGATTCATGGTTTCACATATAATGTTTTTCTATTCTGTTTTATATCTGAACTTGTTTTCTTTTTCGTATGCTCCAAAAAGCTTTTTTTAAAAGAGGTGTATAAACTGATGCAAAGTGAATGCAAATTAATTGCAATAGTTTTTCTTGATCTTAGGTACAGATGACACAACATAAATCCTTCATCTCAGCAGAGAGATGGGGGGTATAAGTGGAGAAAGTCATGTACTCTATCTGCTGTAACTGGTTTTTAGGATTGTCTAAATGCTTTTCTTCATTAATAAGGAGCATTAAAGGGTGGTAGGGGAGAATCAATTGAAAAATGTCTCTTGCAAAAAAAAAATCAATAGAACTTTTTTGTTTTTTAAAGAAAGGCTAAAAAGAGAGTAAGAGCCAGAGCTGGAAGATTGGACAAAATGAAGCCAGTTAGGCACATGAGTGAACTTAGTTTCCTGTAAAGAATCCATACAACCCTTCCCAAGAGCCACATGCAAGAGAATAAAAATCAGTTGGAGTTGAAAAAGACCTAGCATAGGAAGGTATTCCTGGACCAAGCAGCAGCCAAAGCAGAGGGTGAGCAAAGGGGCAAAGCCAGCAAACATAGGCCTTGTCCCTTCACTGACACCAAGTTATGCGGATGAGGTATATGTGGGGAAAGGGGCCAGCTCTCTTAATGAGGCCAAGTGTTTTCTCCTATTGAAGGGACCCCCACCAAAGGTGATGTCATAAGTCTAGAGCAGGGCTTCTTAAACTTTTTCTACATGCGATCTCTTCAGCATTTCTTAAACTGTGGTAGACATGAGGTTGTGACCCACAGTTGAAGAAGCATTGAAGCAATAGAGTCAAATTCAAATTGAATAGGTGCCACTAAATGGCATATAAGCATATTGACTTAGAAAATCAATCAATATTTATGAAGTGTCTACTACGTACCAGGGACTGCTACTGACACAAAAAGAAACATATAGTTGCTGTCCTCAAAGAGCTTACAATTTTACATGCAAACAAATATGTATAAACAAGCCATACACAGGAAAAATAAGAAATAATTAACAGGAGGAAGGCACTAAAATTAAAGAGAGTTGAGAAAGACTTCCTATAAAACATGGGATTTTAATTGGAACTTAAAAGCAGCGAGGAAGAGCAGTAGGGCAGAGAGCACTGCAGGCATGGGGGATAGCTCTTGTTCATAAATAAATAAATAAATACACACACACACACACACACACACACACACACACACACACAGAGCTTTTCATTAATCTATCAATACATTAAAATCAAATAAGGACTTCATCTTAATCTGGTTTAGGCACATTGGGAAATGTTGTGGGCCACATGTGGCCAGAGAGCCTTGTATTTGACTCTCTGCTCTAGAGGACTATGTAGGGCCCTGGTCTGTATACCACCCTGCCCCCCCCCAGCAGGTGTGAGGTACTCAACTCCCTGGCAACCCTGAGCACTTTCTTCTGAAAGTGCAGGAAGACCTACATTCAGGATATTAATCTAAATTGAGAGAACCATAGACATCCTATGGAAGATAAGTAAAGGAAGACAGGGTATCTTGACTGTTTATGGGCCTGAGTGAGAGTCTTTTGTGTGCTTATATGTGAGCTAAGCTAACTTTGCCTTCTTTGTAGAGGCCTAGACATGAGCCAGATACTGATGTTCTGAGAGAAAAAACTTGGGTATGGACAAATTCTGAGGTTCCTAGATGATAGCATAATTCAATGGCTTCGGAATTATTTGAATGTCTGGACCCAATGAGTAAACATTAATATTTGGATATCAATTTCAAAGGAGTCCTCTTATGCAATGTGCACTGGGTAGAATCTACCAAGAATCAATGTTAAGACTTACACTTATATCCAAAAAGTCAATTGTGCAAGTACAAAGTTGAGAAGCTGTAGTCAGTTTCAGAAATACTTCCCTTCAATTTTTGATTCTAAAAAACTAAGTTGGGGTCATAAACCATGCTCAGTTGAAATCAAAAACATCCATCATCTGTCATTAAAAGTTCAAGAAAAATTTGCTAAGTTATCAAGAGACATGAGTTTAAAACTTGAGTTTCCTAAAAAATTGTTAAATTAATTTTGGCTTGGGACTAAAACAGAATTTCCAACAATTTTTGAAATGGCCTTAAATATACTTCTGCCATTTTGTACTATATATTTATGTGAAACAGCATTCTCAGTGTTCACGATTACAAAATCAAAATATCAATCAACTCTGAAAAATGTTGAAGATGCTGTGAAACTCAGAAGTTCCCAAAGTGGGTGATATGGCTCCCTAGGCAGCACTGGAACAATCAGGAGGCAGTAGTAGCCTTGGATACAACTGGGGGGCATTGAATAAGGGGGGAGGGGAGTGAAAGCATAAGGAAAGAAAAGAGAAGAAAATTTTAAAAAACCATTTGTACATGCTTTGTCTGTTGTATAACAGAGTTAAAGTTGTAGTGATTACATTATTTTCCAAACAAACACACAAAATGCAAGTTATAACCAATCAGTGATCAAGTCCACCAACATGTCTTAATAAGCAAGTGTTGGCAGGTGAGCATGTAGTGCATTTTCAGGAAGTCCAGCATGTGTTGGCAGGAGTATGTGCATGTAATGACTTGTTTAAAATACTACATGGTTACATGATGCAATACTGTGTCATCAAAATTTCAATGCAGGAAAACCCTACAAATTTAAAATAAATTATTAAATTTTAAGATGCGTCATTTTTTGAAAAAAAATTTATATTTTTTGAAATGAAACAAATTTCAAAAAAAATTAAAGGGTTAAAAAAAAGTAGATTTCTAGACAGGTGCTGTAATTTTTTTTTTTTTGAAAAGGAGCCAGTAGGCCAAATAAGTTTGGGAACCTCTGCTCTGTGTCCTGCAGTATCAAATATTTTGCCAAGATTTAATTCTTTATGTAAAAATAAACAAGCACATCCATCTTATTAGTATGCATATTTGCTTTTGCCTTTAATAAGTGGTAAAATTATACATATACCAAAGAATTATTTTAAAATAAATTTCCTTATGATTTATTATCAGTAAATGTTTGATTTGTATATCAATTTTATCTACCTATCCACCTGGGTCAAGTAAAAATTTCTCAGGTGAAAAGAGGTTACAAGTAGAAAAAGTTGAAGAAGTACTACTCTAGAGGGGATATCCATTCTGGAGCTGGGTAGCTTAGCTGCCCACTGAGATCTCATTTAGCTCAGTGCTCCTGTGTTTCTGTGGCCTCCTGAATCAACACTCAAGTGTGACATCAGGATTTTGCCAACAATGCCCACATCAAGAAATATTCCATACTTTTGTGATGCCACCCCTATTCTACATATTTATATGCTGCTCTCTCATCAGGAGAAAGTTTCTCCTAGAACAGAGAAGTCTCCATTTAGTAATTATTATAGCTTTAGAATGCTCAAACAACCAGTAAGCATGGAGTAAGCACCTATGTGCTAGACATTGGGCTGGGTGCTTGAGGACACAAAGATAGATAGTACATAAGCCCTGCCCTCAAGGAGCTTATATTTTGTTGGGAAGATAACATATCTATATTGATGTATAAAAAATATTTTCCAAATTTTTTCCCCTTTGATGGACTTATCTCCCCTGCCCCATAATCCAGGAGTGGGTTGTTCTTAAAGGGTGTAACTTATAGGGTGAAACTAGGAGAACAAAGAAGGAAACAAAGGAGAAGCCTGCTTAAGTAGCACTGACATTTCCTTCTTTCTGAGGAATAAAGACTTTCTTGAACTGACTAGACGCATTTCATTACCTTCTTATGGTGGGAGTCCCAAATTTCTTGTGAGTAAATTACTTTTTTGTGAATTCACCATGTTAAGAAAGTCAGTGTCCTTGGGCCCTTCCCTCCCTCAAATTGGAGTGGGTAGAGGATGGACATCAGAGACCTCCTCCCAGATATTCTATTTGAGGAGGGGGCCCAGAGCAGCCCCCCCATCATTTCCTGCCTGCTCCTCTGGACTTTATCATTGTCTCCAGAAACTCATCTTTCTGCAAGATCACATCAACTTTGAAGCCCATACCTCCTCAGCATCTGGGGCTCCTTCCTCCCTTTAATTGTAGAAGGTGGACAAATGGAGAGATACTTGAGATCCTGTAGTTAAGAAGAGGGGACCGGGTAGCCACTTATTTTTATATGTTATCTTCCCCCATTAGATTGTGAGCTCCTTGAGGGCAGGGACTGTCTTTTGCCTTTTTTTGTATCCTCAACAGCTAGTACAGTGCCTGACACATAGTAGGCAATTAATAAATGTTTATTGACTGTCAAATTCAATTAAATTCAATGAGACCATTAATTGTGGCTAGGCATTGTGCTAGGTGCAGAAGATACAAGGGGAAAATGTATCAGTTGCTGCCCCCAAGGAGCTTACATTGTACTGTATACAAATGACTAAATAAAAAAAAAATATTCAAAGTAAATCTAAAGAAATTGCAGGGATTGGACATGGAAGCAAGAGGCTAGCTCTGCTGTTCTCTGCCCTGCTCAGAGTATATCTGGGGTCCAGTGTTTAGGTCTGCTCTTCTCTAAGGTAAACATGTCCATTCCTTCAATAGATCCTCATATGGCATGGTTTCAGATTTCTCATCACTCTGATTCACCTCTTCCATATCCTCCTCTTCCCAAAATATGGTGCATAGAATTGGACGCAATTATCCAAAAAAACAACCTGACTAAGCAGAAGAACGGACCTGAGAATGACCCAATTTTGTTGTTCAGTTATTTCCAACTCTGTGACCCCATTTGGGATTTTGTTGGCAAAGATACTGGGGTAGTTTGCCATTTTCTACTGCAGCTTATTTTACAGATGGGGAAACTGAGGCAAACAGGGTTAAGTGACTTGTCCAGAGTCCCACAGCTAGTAGGTGTCTGAGGCTGGATTTGAACTCAAGAAGATGAGTCTTCCTGACTCCAGACCTCATACTCTATCTACTGCTCCACCTCGCTGCCCAATAACTGGAGACCCAATAGCTGTCATCAAATATAAAGAGCTGTTATATGGAAAAGGATAGATTTGTTCTGCTTGGCCCCCAGGAAGCAGTAGTAGGAAGAGGGTGGAAGTTTCAGAGAGGCAGATTTCAGCTTAATATAAATATGGAAAAAAAAAACCAAGTTCCTAACAATGAGATCTGTTCCAAAATGAAATGGGTTGTCTCAGTAGGCAGCTAGGTGGCACAGTGGATCAAGTGTTAGAGTTACAAAGACCTGAGTTTGAATCTCCTTCCTCAGACACACTGGCTATATGGCCCTGGGAAAATCACTTAAACTCCCAGCCTCAGTTTCCTTATGTATAAAATGGAGATAATACTAGTATCCACCTCTCAGAGTTGTATCAAATGAGTTAAGATATGTGAAAAGCATTGCAAACTTTTAAAGTACCATATAAATGCCAACTATTAGTAATAATAGTATGTAGTAAACTCCCTATTACTTGAAGTGTTTAATTACAGCCTAGACCAGGGTTGGGACCTTGCAGCCTTGAGGCCACACGTGGCCTTCTTGGTCCTTGGGTGCAGCCTTTGGACTGAGTCCAAGTTTTACAGAACAAATCCTTTTATTGAGGGGATTTGTTCTGTGGAGTTTGGATTCAGTCAAAGGGTCACACTTGAGGACCTAGAGGGCCACAGATTCCCCACCCCTGGCCTAGACTACCACTTGTTCAAATATATGTTGAGCCATACGAACTCTGGTCTCTCTTTCAACTGCCACTTGGTAGCATGAAAACAGCATTTGATTTGGAATTAAAAAGCCTGGGTTCAAACCCTTTGCTGCTTACTTGGATAAGCCACCTAGCCACTCTGGGCCTCAGTTTCTCCAACTGTAAAATGTGGCCTTTGGGCTAGATGTTCTCTAAGGTTCCTTCTAGATTTATGCTGTAGCACCCTAAGGGTTTCTCTGAACTAGACTAACTAAACTATCCCTTGTCAGGGATGTCCTAGAGATGCTTCAGACTGTAAGAAGAGCTCGATGATGTTCAGGATCCCTTCTATCTCTGAGGTTCTATGGTTCTCTTCTAAGTAATAGCCCTTCAAACACGCCTCCTCCTATCCCCACAAGTCATCTTTTCCTTAGGTGTTAGCTCATCCTCATATGGTACAGTTTCAAATTGCCTCATGATTTTGAACCTCCACCTTCCTGAAATATAGAGCTTCCAAAAGCCTGGCCCTCAAAAACTGAACACCAAGGTAGTCCCCTCATACACCATGGCCTCCCAGTTCATCAGTCCAATTAGGAGGTGTATGAGGGGACATCAACATATAGTGAAGTCTTTAAGTATGAGGCCAGATGTGAGGACGGAGAGGAGGCTGTGATTCAAGTACTGAACTCCTTGAAAATGATAGGGTCATGGATGGAGCTTGCGATGAGACCTTAGAGGACAGCTAATCTAACCACCTCATTTTAAAGATGATGAAACTGAGACCCAGACATATTAAGTGACTTGCCTGAGATCACACAGAAAGTAAGTGGAAGAGCTAGTGTTTTGTCTTTTAAATTTTTATTTATTTATTTATTTTAAAAATTTTATAGTTTATTTTATAAATTTTATTTACTTCATTCTAAATTTAAGAAATAAAACAAATATTTTCATAATAGTAGAACAGAAAAAAAGATGAAATCGCACATGAAACTGCAAATATGTAATAAAGTTATTGTGTAACTTTCTTTTTTTCTCCCTTTTTTCTTCTCTCCCTACCCCCCCCAGAGAAAACTACCATTAGACACAAATAAGTGTGTGTCTGTGTATGATGTAGATATATATAGATATAGATATAGATGTAGATATATAATGCATGTGTGTATGAATGTAAAACCATTCTATACATGCTTCTATTTATCAGTTCTTTATCTGGATGCAGATAGTGTCTTCTTTCATATGTTCACAGACTCCAATCTAAACCCAGCACTGTTGCCACTAACCCATTCTACCTCCTTAAAAAGAAAAGAGATTGGCCTGGAATGTGGTGCTATGAATGACTGCAACAGGGATCTGTACAGAAAGATATGGGAAGATCTCAAGTAAATCTCTATAAAAAGTAGCCTCTACCTTCTCTCCTCTTCCTCATGCGTCAGCTCCTTCCAATCTGGCCTTCAATTTCCACATCTAACTAAAATGATTCTCCCCAAGGTTACCAATGGAGCTCTTCATTGGTAAACCAAATGGCCTTTCTCAATCTCCATTCTTCTTTTTCTCTGCAGCCTTTGAAATAGATGACTACTGCCTTTTCTTTCATATCCCTCTTCCCTTCATTTATATGACAATGCTCTCTTGTCTTTTTCTCAGTTTTCCCTTTACCTGTCTGACTGATCTTTCTCATTCTTTTATACTGGATGGTCATCCATCCATGTGCCCCGGAGGCTTTTCCCATGGGCCTTCTTTTTTCTCTCTGTGCGCTCTCTTTTGGGGATTACATTAGTTCCCATGCTTTCATTTGTCATCTCTATATAAATAACTACAAAACCTCTGCATTCAGGTTTAATTTCCCTCCTGAATTCAGTCCTGCATTAACAAGTACCAATTAAATCAATCAATGAAACATTTACTGAGGTCCTATTAGCACAGTGCTAAGTTCTGGGAATAAAAAAAAAGGCAAAAGACAGTGTTGGCCCACAAGGAGCTTGCAATCTAATGGGGTAGACAACATGCAAACAAGTATATGCAAAGCAAGCTATCTGTAGGATAAATAGAAAATAATTAAAAGAAGGAAAGCATTGGAATTGAGAGAGGTTAGGGAAGACTTCCTGTAGAAAGTAGGATTTTTAGATGGGATTTAAAGGAAGCCAAGGAGGTCAGTAGTTGAAGAGGAGGAAGGAGAGCATTCCAGGCATGGGGGACAGTCAGAGAAAATGTCCAGAGACAAGAGATGGGATATTGGGTTAATGGGACAGCCAGGAGGCCAGTGTCACTAACTGAAAAGTGTTGGGAAGTGTTGGGGAATAAGGTGTAAGAAGACTGGAAAGGTAGGAAGGGGTTAGGTTTTGAAGGGCTTTGAAATACCACCATGTCCTTGGATGCCCAGGAGTTATCTTGAATTCAGCACGTCCAAATTAGAACTCATTTTCTTCCTGTACAAACTTGACTCTCTTTCTAACTTACCTATTTCTTTCAAAAGCACTGCCACTTTTTTAGTTACCCAAGTCTGCAAACTTGGGCCCATCTTTGACTTGTAACTCCTCTTTATCTCACACATCCAAACAGTTACCAAATCTTGTCATTTCTAACTCTGTAGCATTGCTGGCATCCTTCCCCCTTCTCTCCACTCACACAGCCCCTGCATTAGGTCATGCCCCTCAACATCTCTCATGTAGACTATTGCAGTAGCTACCTAACTGGTGTCCTCGCCCCCAGTCTTTATCCTTTCCATTAGATATCAAATTACTGCTGGATCCTTTGCTCCAGAAGCTTCAGTGCTTCCTATTGCCTCTAGGATAAGATACAAATTCCTTTCTTTGGCATTTAAAGCATCTAGCCTATATATCCAGAATGGTTTCACATCACTCCCCTTAACTCATTCCATGTTCCAGCCAAATTTTCTTATGTGTTTGTTCCCCATATAAGTCACACAAAGCTCTGAGTAGCCTCATCCCAACTCCCATCCTCAGAGGTGAGTCTCAGGTCCCAGAACAAGGCTGTATCTCCTTCCCAGTATTCTGGGAAGGTATTCCTGAGGGGTATGGGTGGGGGGCAATTATCTAATACCATCAACTAAAGCTATGCTTCCTGTCCCCGAAATAATCAGTTGAGAATCATTTTAGTCGGACAGCCTTTAATAGTGTTTAGAAAGTATCAGAGTAGGAAAAGTTAGCACAAAACATCCTCTCAAACATCTCACACATTGTAAGTACATTCAGAGTCTTGAAGAGAGTAACCTTGAGTTTAGGAAGTATACGTAGCAAACAGATGATTCCTGGATCGATCCTGGCTGCTGGATTGTCCTTTCCTCCCATTCAGACAGTGATTAAGAAGTTCTTCTTAGATATGGGCTCCTTATAGAACAGGGACTCTATGTCTATGCTCCCAGTGTGATGCTGCCATCAGCTGACTAGGAACACTGATAATGGGAAGAAAGGAGTCCATAATCCTCTGATCTTTCAAAGCTCTAAAAGTTCCCCTTTAGCAAAAGACTGGGGAAGGCTAATGTCTTTCCCTTTCACCCTGTTGTTCCCCAGGGGTTACCACACTGGCTCCAACCTTTCAAGCGACTCCAGTTCTAATGTGTTTATTTATCTATAAATAACTCCTGGGGAGAGAACAAGTTATAAGCACGACCCTTGTGCAACTCTGCAGGTCACTCCAGCTCCAAAAACTTTTAGTGCATAGTCTAAAGCCTATGATTGACTGACTGCGATGCATGCTCACCTAGTTAAGGTATCAAGGATAAAATGGGGTGGGGTGGTTTCTGGACCTCACCTTTACACCCGTTGACACTTTATCTCCAATTTCTCTGGTTTTGACAGGAGGCCCTTTCTTGTCCGCCAAGTTCATAGCACCTTCCCCTTCTATCTACTCTGGGATATATCTGTCACCTACCTACTTAAGTACCTATTGTCGCCCATATCTGAATATAAGCTCCTTGAGGACAGGTAGTGCTTCCTGCTTTGTTTTTGGATCTTCAGAACTAACTACAGTGTCTGCCATAGATAGCAAACACTTGATAAAGGTTTATTGATTGAAGACTCCCACACACTATTCCCCATCCCTGGAACAGATTCCCTCAATAGCTCTCCAGCTTCCTACAAAGCTTTTCCTGATCCCCTCCAGCTGTCACTATTCTGCTCTTCACCTCCCAGTTCCTAAGGAACTTTTATCTCTATGGACGTTATTTCCCACCAGCAGAACTAAGTTCCTTGAGGTCAGAGATTCTTTTTCTGTTCATTATATTTCTAGTGCTTACTATTTGGCATAGTATCTGGTGTGCATCAACCTCATTATCAATGTGGACATCCCTGGAAAGTACACTACCGAGGTAAGTGAACTTATCCACAGCATTCAAAACTTCTCCATTTGCTGTAACTGATGGTTCCACATATGGATGATGTAACGCTGGCTGATGGAGCACCTGCGTGAATCACTTCCATTTGAATTGTCTTAGGTAGATTCTGAAGGTCACCTGGCAGGATAAGATACCAGACACTGAGGTCCTTTCTGGAACTAAACTGCCAAACATTCTGATGGTTTGGCCACGTTGTTTGAATGAAAAATTTATGCTTACCAAAAAGACTGTTTTATGGAGAGCTCACACAGGGAAAGCATTCACCTGGTGGTCAGAAGAAGCCATACAAGGACACTCTCAAGGGCTCTCTTAAGAACTTTGGAATTGATTGCATGACTTGGGAGGCACTGGCACAGGACCACTCAGCACAGCCTGCCCACATCAGAGAAGGTGCTGTGCTCTACGAGCAAAGCAGAATTGAAGTAGCTCAGAGGAAACATGAGATGTGCAAATTTAGAGAATCTACTCCAAATGTTCACATGGACTATTCGTGCCTGACCTGTGGTAGAGCCTTCCAGGCTCGTATTGGTCTGATCAGCCACAATGGGACACACTGAAATTTGACTCTAGCACAGTGATGTCATTTTGGTCCTCCTGGAGAAGGAAGGACAACAACCAACCAACCAGACTAGTATCTGGCAGATGTTTAATAAATACTTTTTGAATGAATGATAACAGTGAAGAACAAGGCACATGGCTACTCCCTTTCTTGGCCAAGGGTGTTGGGGTTTATGAAAGAAGAAGGGACTCGTGTTGAAGAGGATGACCCAAAACTCATCTTCTGGAGAGAGGAAGGTTTTTCATGAGCATCAAAAGATTTGAGTCTGCATTTGCAAGCTGAGTTTTTTTTGCTTTCAGAAGCACCACTGAAGAAACAACACTGTCCTGGGAGTGGTCTGGACAGCAGGAACATCTGGCAACAGGCAAACCCTCTACTCTTCCTGACCTCCCCATTACTGTCCAGGCTAGCACCATCCACCCAAGTCACCCAAACTCACAATTTAGGAGTCCTCCTTGACTCCTCATTCTCTCATTACCCCATCCAGTCAGTTGCCAAATCTCATTTCTACTTTCTCCACATCTCTGAAATACACCCCCTTCTCTCTTTTAATACTGCTGCTACTCTGGCTCAGGTCCTCATCACCTCATGCCTGTCCAATGGAAATAGCTTACAATAGGTTGGGGTCCCTGCTCTAAGTCTTTCTCCATTCCGTCTCATCCTCCATTCAACTGTAGAATTGATCTTCCTAAAATGAAGGTCTGACCATATCACACACACACACACACACACACACACACACACCACACACACACACACACACACCATTCAGTAAACTCCAGGAGCTCCCTATTACCTTCAGGATCAAATACAAAATCTTCTGTTTGGTTTTTGAAGCCCTTTCAAAGCTGGCTTCCCTCTTACCTTTCCAGGACTCTTACACCTTACTCCCTTCCACACACTCTGGGATCCAGCAACACTGGTATTTTCTCTGTTGCTGGAATACAATACTCCATCACCCACCTCCGAGCATTTTCCTGGGCTGTCCCTCTTGCCTGGAACTGTCTCCATCCTCATCTCACCTTCCTAGTTTCCCTTACTGCTTTTAAATCTCATCTAAAGTCCCACCTTCTTGCTTTCCCCAGCACTCCTTAATCTTAGTGCCTTTCCTCTTATTCCCAATTTATCCTGAATATGTATTGTTTGTATATAGTTGTTTGCAGATTGTCTCCCCCATTAAACCTTGCACCCCTTGACAGCAGGGATTGTTTT
Organism: Phascolarctos cinereus; assembly: GCF_003287225.1. Taxonomy (NCBI): domain Eukaryota; kingdom Metazoa; phylum Chordata; class Mammalia; order Diprotodontia; family Phascolarctidae; genus Phascolarctos; species Phascolarctos cinereus. The sequence continues at coordinate 270,486,754 of NW_027556098.1, read as the reverse complement.
TTGCCTTTATTTTTATCTACAGCTTAGTACAGTGGCTAGCACATAGAATGTTCTTGATAAATGCTAATTGACTGACTTGAATATATTTGTTTGCATGTTGTTTCTCTCCCATTAGATTGTTATCTCCTTGAGGGCAGGGACTATCTTTTGCTTCTTTTTATATCCTCAGCACTTAGCAAAGTGTATGGCACATAGTAGGTGCATAATAAATGCTTACTGATACAGAGAACTAAGTCAAATTTATAAGAATACAAGCTATTCCCCAATTGATAATGGTCAAAAGGATATGAACAGGCAGTTTTCAGATGAAGAAATTAAAGCCATCTATAGTCATATGGAAAAAATGCTCTAAATCACTATTGATTAGAGAAATGCAGATCAAAACAACTCTGAGGTACCACATCACACCTATCAGATTTGCCAACATGACAAAACAGGAAAATGATAAATGTAGGAGAAGATGTGAGGAAAATTGGAACACTAATGCATTGTTGGTGGAGTTGTGAAATGATCCAACCATTTTGGAGAGCAATTTGGAACTATGCCCAAAGGGCTATAAAAATGTGCATACCCTTTGACCCAGAAATAGCACTTATAGGGCTGTATCCCAAAGAGATCATACAAATGGTAAAAAGACCCATGTGTACAAAAATATTTAGAGCAGCTCTTTCTGTGGTGGCAAAGAATTGTAAATTAAGAGGATATCCATTGATTGAGGAATGGCTGAACAAGTTGTGGTATATGAATGTAATGGAACACTATTGTGCTATAAGAAATGATGAGCAGGGGGGCGGAGCCAAGATGGCAGAGTGAAAGCAGTGACTTGCTTGAGCTCTCCTCCAAACCCCTCCAAATACTCATAAAAAATGGCTCTAAACAAATTCTGAAGCAGCAGAACCCACAAAAAGACAGAGGGAAACAAATTTCCAGCCCAAGACAACCTGGATGATTGATCAGAAAGGTATATCGCGCAGGGCTGGGAGCACAGTGCAGCACGGTGTGGGCGCGCAGGCCACAGCGAACCTGGAGCACTGAATCGTGGGCAGCTGCGGAGGTTTCCAGACTCCTCAATCCACCAATGCCAAAGACAACTTAGAAGGTCAGTGGGAAAAGTCTGTTTCTGTCGGTGCTGAGACAGGAGATGGGGTTTCAGCACCATTTCCCAAGAGCGCTGCCCTGGGCAGGGGCAGCTGCTTCCTGAGCTTCCACCCACAGACTGAGGGGGAATCCAGTGGCTGATCAGAGAGGGATTGCAGGGATCTCTTTGCCAGTGCTGAGGCAGGAATCTCTTGCTTTGCCCCTGTTTGGATCCGAGTCACAGTTCTGGGCGGCAGTGCTGGGGTGAGGAGGAACGCTGGCGTGGCAGAGCTTGGAGTGGCTGTGGAGAGGAACCCTTCCTCACAGTTACAGGACAGAAAGGAATACTTGTGGTCACAGGCTAGGAAAGGAGTAAACACCTCGCCCCTTATCATACCACCTTGGAAGAACTGAAAATTTACAGGTCCTACAAGTATCTCTGAAAACAGCCATATAAACCCCTGAAGCTTGGGACAGTACACTCTCCACATTGGAAGCAGACTCTTACCTTAACAAAGAGTTTAAAACTCAAGTAATTGGCTGGGATCATGAGCAAGCAGCAAAAAAGAGTCAGACTATATTATCTTACTTTGGTGAAAAAGAAGATCAAAATATACAACCAGAAGAAGACAACAAATCAAAGCTCCTACATCCAAAGCCTCCAAGAAAAATATGAATCAGTCCCAGGCCTTGGAAAAGCTCAAAAGGGATTTTGAGAAGCAAGTAAGAGAAGTAGAGGAAAAACTGAGAGTGATGCAAGAAAATCATGAAAAACAAGTCAACAGCCTGCTAAAGGAGACCCAAAAAAATACTGAAGAAAATAACACCTTAAAAAATAGCCTAACCCAAATGGCAAAAGAGGTCCAAAAAGCCAATGAGGAGAAGAATGCCCTAAAAAGAAAAATTGGCCAAATGGAAAAGGAAGTCCAAAAGCTTACTGAAGAAAACTTCCTTAAAAATTAGAATAGAGCAATTGGAAGCTGACTTTATGAGAAATCAAGACACAGTAAACAAATCCAAAAGAATGAAAAATCAGAAAACAATGTGAAATATCTCATTGGAAAAACAACTGACCTGGAAAATAGATTCAGGAGAGAGAATTTAAAATTATTGGACTATCTGAAAGCCATGATCAAAAAAAGAGCCTAGACACCATCTTTCAAGAAATTATCAAGGAAAACTGCCCTGATGTATTAGAACCAGAGGGCAAAATAGAAATTGAAAGAATCCACAGATCTCCTCCTGAAAGAGATCCCCAAAGGAAAACTCCTAGGAATATTGTAGCCAAATTCCAGAGTTCCCAGGTCAAGGAGAAAATATTACAAGCTGCCAGAAGGAAACAGTTCAAGTACTGTGGAAACACAATCAGGATAACACAAGATTTAGCAGCTTCTACATTAAAGGACTGCAGGGCATGGAATATAATATTCCAGAGGGCAAAGGAGATGGGATTACAACCAAGAATCACCTACCCAGCAAAACTGAGTATAATTCTTCAGGGGAAAAAATGGTCATTCAGTGAAATAGAGGACTTTCAAGCATTCCTGATGAAAACACCAGAGCTGAATAGAAAATTTGACTTTCAAATACAGGACTCAAGTGGAACATGAAGAGGTAAACAGGAAAGAGAAATCATAAGAGACTTATTAAGATTGAACTGTTTACATTCCTGCATGGAAAGATGATATTTATAACTCATGAGACCTTTGTCAGTATTAGGGTAGTTGGAGGAAAAAAATTATATGTATGTATATGTAGATAGATAAATAGATAGATAGATAGACAGACAGAGACAGACAGACAGACAGACAGACAGACAGATAGATAGATAGATAGATAGATAGATAGATAGATAGATAGATAGATAGAGGGCACAGGGTGAGTTGAAGATTAAGGGGTCGTATCTGGAGAATAAAATTAAGGGATGAGAGAGGATTATAGTCGGAGAAGAAGAAAGGGAGAGGTACAATGGGGTAAACTATCTCACAAAAAAAAACAGAAAAGTCCCTTACAGTGGAGGGGAAAAGGGGAAGGTGAGAGAGTATGAGTGAATCTTATTCTCATAAGATTTGGCTTTTTTCAATTGGGTATGGAACTCTGTCTTACTCTACAGGAAAATAGGGGGAGAAGGGGACAAGAGAACAGGGGGATGATAGAGAGGAGGAGAGATTGGGAAAGGGAGTAATCAGAAGTAAATACTTCTGAGGAGGGACAGGGTCAAAAAAAAGAATAGAATAAATGGGAGGGCAGGATAGGATTAAGGAAAATAGAGTTAATTTTTCACAACATGTCTACTATGGACATGTTTTGCATAACTGCACATGTACAACCTATATTGAGTTGCTTGCCTTTTCAATGAGGGTGGGTGGGGAGGGAGGAAGAGAGAAAATTTGAAACCTAAAGTTTTAAAAACATATGTTTTAAAAAAATGTTTTCACATGCTACTGGGAAATAATAAATACAGGAAATGGGGTACAGAAGTCTATCCTGCCCTACAAGAAAATAGAAGGGGAAGGGGATAAGAGAAGGGGAGAGAGATAGAAGAGAGCACAGACTAGGGGAAGGGATATTCAGAATGCATGCAGTCTTGGGGTGGGAGGAGGGGGGAGATGGGGTATAAATTTGGAATTCAAAAACTTGTGGGAGTGAATGTTGAAAGCTAAAAATAAATAAATTTGTATTAAAAAATAAAATAAAATAAAAAAGATAAAAAAAGAAATCAGGTCTTTCTTCTGAAAAAAAAAATGATGAGCAGGCAGACTTCAGAAAAACCTGGAAAGTCTCATATGAACTGATGCTGAGTGAATTGAGCAGAACCTAGAGAACATTGTATACAATAACAGCCACATTGTATGATGACTAACTTGGATAGACTTGGCTGTTCTCAGCAATGCAAAGATCTAAGGCGTCTCCAAAAGTCTCATGAAGGAAAATGCTATCCACATCTAGAGAAGAACTAAGGAGTTTGAATGCAGATTGAAGCATACTATTTGCTTTTTTTTTTCCTTCTGTTTTGTTTTGTTTCTTCTTTCTTGTGGTTCTCTTATTGGTTCTGATTTTCTTTACAACATGACTAATGTGAAAATATGTTTAATAGGAATGTATATGTAGAGCCTATATCAGATTGCACACCGTGAGAGGAAGTTGTGAAGAGGGAGAGGGAGAAAATGTAAAACTCAAAAGTTTATGGAAGTGATTGTTGAAAACTAAAAATAAGTAAATTAATTTTTAAAATTCTTGTTGATTGATTTATTGATTGACTTGGTAGTCAGAGGTCAGTGTCAGGGAGATCCATTGGTGAGCGACGACGATAGTCCAGGCATGGATTCACCATCAGCGAGCTTTGGCAGTAAGCCAAATAAATAAACAAACAAACAAATAAATAGATAGATAGGTAAATAAACAAACAAACAAATAAATAAATGAATATTGCAAGCCAAGATGAATTACAAGCTTCCAAGACAGAAGCTCAGGCAGAGTGAGACAAGACAGAGATCCAGTTTCTGAAAGTGGGCTTATGAAGCAAGAGCTCAGTTATTGGACATGAATTATAAGGAATAATAACAAGGCTGACCAGATGCTAGCAATAAGGCCAGGTGTCCTGGTATTTACTCTGCCTGTAGTCTGTCTCAGTCTCAGAGCCCAGGGAAGGGCTGAGGTTAAAGTGAGGAATGGAGGCCTTGGGAGTGGAAGGAGGTGGTGAAAGAAATAGAAGGAGGGAAGTCATTACAGAGGTGGGGCAGCCTTTGGAGCTCTATAACCAAGCAGGGTGGGGCCCCAAAAGCTATTAGTTCTCATCTGATAAATCTGGGAAGGCTTCCTAAAGGAAGTACAGTCAATACTAGAGCAGCTGGAAGGGGTTCCAGGGAGAGAGGACTTGGCAGTCTCTGTGTCCTCATTGCCACATGGAAGCTGGAAGCTTCCATCAAAGTAGCCTAATTCTATCAAGAACATGGAAATTCCTGTCTTTCCTGCACTGGCTGTACCAATAAATAAATAGATAAGATAAATAAATAAGTACTATATAATAACTGAATAAACAGTCCAGCGGAGATTAATGTTTTCTCTTCTGCCTCACTACTTCTTTCTCTTCCCTCTTATAAATCCTTCCTGAAATCCCCTCCCTGCTCCCCACCCCAAGCTTTCCTTAACTACCTGGGAGCTAGGCAACTATTTTCCTGTCATCTCTCGGGGCCCTTCACCCCACACCCCATGGAACACTTCAACACTGAGCTGAACCACTTGCCCCCAAGGCCTAGACATAACATAAATACTTGATTTAATTGTCTCCGTGCTTGCTTGCCTTGGGCCCAGTTCCAATTATAAGTTTGCCTCCCTCATTGGTCCACTTTCCACCTTGGGTTTGGGTGGATTTTGCTGAAACTGTTAGTGGAGGTAGAGAGGGAAAAAGAGAGGAGAAAGAGACAAATGTCAGTGTTCCTACTTTGCAGATGGGGAAAGTGAGACACAGGGCTGGTTATGAATCACACACTGAATTGTTGGTAGAGTTGGGAATGAAAAAGATAGAGCACCACTAACCCAACACTAAAATTTTTGTAGATTAAAGCAGTGCAAAAATGTAACTATCTGGCTTGGTGAGTAGAGTGCTGGACCTACAATCAGAAAGACTTGAATTCAAATCAAGCCACAAATACTTACTAGCTGTGTGACCCCAGGCAAGTCTTTTAACTACTATCTGCCTCAATTTCCTCATTTGTAAAACAAGAATAATAATAGCACCTACCTCCCAACATGTCAAGAGACTAAAATTAAATAATGTAAAGCATTTGACAAACTTTGGAGTTCTATGTAAATGATAGTTATTATCACTTTTCATTGGAGGTCTTCAAACAAAGGCTGAACTTATTAACTCAGTTACAGAGGAGAATCTCAGGTATAAGTTGTGGTAGATGGCTTACAGGGTCTCTTTTAAATCTAAAATTCTGTGATTCTCTAAAGATACTCCTTCCTCACCCAAGCTGCCTCTTCTTAGATATAGGTACATGGATGGAACAAAATGAAGCAAAAAGGACTTGTCCAGCCCAGTCTCCATATTGTACAGACAAGGAAATTGAGACCCACACACAGTGGTGAATGGGCTTCAGTTTCCCCATCTATTAAATGGGGAGTTGCATTCATTGCTCACCCTCAATTAGAAGAAACATAGCTTCCAAGAAATAGGTACTAGTCCCAATGTACTTCGTCCCATCAGACCATCTGAAACATAAACATTTTGTTAATTTCTGGGCAGCACAGTCTAGGAAAGTGACTGATACAATGGAGAATGTGCAGAGAAATGCCTTTGAGTCCATGTAATATGAGAATTAATTGAGGGAACTGGGAATGCTTAGCTTAGAGAAGAAGACTGGAAGGACACGACAGAGAGGTTCAAGTGTTTCAAGGACTAGTGTGTGTGGGAGAGTAACTGGACTTGCTCCCCAGTGGAAAGAACTAGGAGAGATGGTTGCAAAGACTCAAATTTAGGATTGATGGGAAAAATTCTGAACACTTTGAGCTGCTCATAAGGGAGTGGCTTGTCTGCCAAGTTAGTGGATCCCAGGCAACTCATTGCATTCAGTTCAACTTTACTCAAATGCATTTTCTGATCCACTCAAATGGCCCTGTATTTACTTTATGCGCATTGTTTCCCTCATTCATCTCTGGACTCCACTCCTAACTGTCTGACTTTCTCTACTATGCTATAGCAGCCTCCTCACCCTAAAAGTTCACTTCATCCCTGGACTTCTCACATTGAAAGTACACTCTTAGCCCCGGAAGTTTCCTCTGATTGGATGGTTCCTCCCAGAACCTCCATTTTAAAGGAATAGCAACCAGGACAGTCATGTTTCACCCCTTTCCTGACTCTACTCCTGACTCAACTGGTTTTTCCCTACCTTCTCTCCTCCCTCTCCTTATCCTCATCTTTTAGCTTTCTTCTATGTGTTGCCTTCCCTCATTAGAAAGTAAGCTCCTTGAGGGCAGGGACTTTTTTTGTTTAAATTCAATTTTATTTTCAGTTCTGAATTCTCTCCCCCAACCCAATGAAAAGCAAAATCTGTTACAAAAATGTATAGCCACAAAACAAATTCTTGCATTAGCCACATCCAAAAAAAGAAAGGGGGGGGGGAGAGACAGAGACACAGAGAAAGAGAGAGAGAGAGAAAATACTGTACTCTGCACTTTGAGTCCATCAGCTCTCTATCTAGAGATGGAGGACATGTTTTATCATCAGTCCTTTGGAAATGTGGATTAGTCAACATGTCAATCAAAGTACATTTTTGTACATATGGGTCCTTTTCCTCTTTCTTTGGGATATATACCTAGTAGTGGTATCAATGGATAAAAGATTTTGCACTTAGTGCATTTTGGGCACGGTTCCAAATTGCTTTCTAGAATGTTGGATTAGTTTACAGCTCCACCAACAGTGTATTAAGTATACCTGTTTTCTCACATCCCCTCCAGCATCTGTTACTTTCCTTTTTTGTCATCTTAGTCGATCTAATAGGTATGAAATGGTACCTCAGAGTTGCTTTAATTTGCATTTCTCTATTATTAATTTGGAGCATTTTTTTAAATATGGCTATCGATAGCTTCTTCCTCTGAAAACTGCCTATTCATATCCTTTGACTATCAATTGAGAAATGGCTCTTATTCTTATATATTTGACTGCGTTCTCTATAGGTCTTAGAAATGAAGCCTTTTTCAGAGAAACTTGCTACGATGATTTTTCCCCCCTCAGCTTCTTGCCTTTCATTTTATTTTAGCTGCATTAGGGGTTTTGTGTAAATTTTTTTAAATTTTATCTAATCAAAATTCTCTATTTTACCTTCTGTGAATGAACTCTTCCCCTATTCATGGATCTGACAGGCAATTTCTTCCATGTTCCATAATTTGTTTATGATATTCCCCTTCATGTCTAGATCATGTATTCACTTGGAGCCCTTGGTATACAGTGTGAGATGTTATTCTATATCTAGTTTCTGCGATATTACTTCCCAGTTTTCTCAACAGTTTTTGTTAAATAGTAAGGTCATACCCCAATAGCTGGGATGTTTGGCTTATCAGATGCTAGGTTATTATGCTCATATGCTTCTATATATCATGTACCTAATTTGTTCCACTCATCAACTTCTCTATTTTTTACCCAGTACCAAATTGTTCTAACAATTACAACTTTGTAATATAGTTTGGAATGAGGTATTATCAGGCTCCTTTCTACAACTCATTTAACTTTTAAGAATTTAGATACTATGCCTTTTGGTACATATGTTTAGTATTGATATTAATTCACTGTCTGTGATATCTTTTAGCAAAATACGGCTTCCCTGTTTATCTCTTTTAATTAGGTTTATTTTCTTTCTTTCTTTCTTTTTGTTTTAGTATCAAGAAAATTTATTACAAAGAAAGTCCAGAGGATTTAGACATTTCTGGCCAGAAGCAGGCTCCACCCCTCTTCAGGAGGGGTGGGCCCTGAGTGCAAGGGAAAGTGTGCTTTTATGCTGTTGAATTCAGTGCGAAACCTCCTAGGCCAGGATTGGTCCAACCCTTCCCAGGTTACACCTTTCCTTACATGTTTCCCCTTGATATGCTCAAGTATGTTCCCCCTCCCTTGGTCATACATCCCATGACTCATTAATGAGGCTCTAATTTTATGCAATTAGGTCTATTTTCTACTTTTGCTTTTGCTGAGATTATGATTGCTATCTCTGTGTTTCTTACTTCAGCTGAAGCATAAAAAATTCTAATTCAGCCTCTTTAAATCTGAGTTTATCTTTGTGTTTCAAGTATGCTTCTTGTAAAGAATATATTGTTGGATTCTGGTTTCTAAATCATTTTGTTATCTTCTTCCATTTTATGGGTGTGTTTATCTCATTCACATTCATGGTTATAATTGGCTGCTTTGTATTTTTCTCCATCCTATCTACTTATCCTTCTCTTTTTTCTGCCCCCTTTTTAAGAGATTGTTGTGCTTTTGACTAATACCTCGCTAAATCTCCTCTCCCTCTTATTTATTTCTTGTCCTGTAATCCTTTTCTTTCATATTTTCATGTTGAGTAAGATGTGTTTCCATACCCAGCTCTGTGTGTATATATATGTGTAGTCTTCCCTTCTTTAACTAGTTCATATGAGAGTGAAGTTCATGTTGCCAACTTCTCCTTACGTCATATATACTTTTCTTTGCATGTCTCATTTTTGTGAGATAATTTTCCCTGTTCTTCCTTTATCTTTCCCCTTCTCATAGAGCATTCCTCTTCCTTGCCCACTGCATTCTTCTTTGGATATCATCCAAACACAACAGAATCATACTCAGGCTCTATGACAAGTTAGACCATTTCTATGATCCCTGATGATGAAAAAGTTCTAAGGGGCTACAGGTATTATTTCCCTATAAAGAATGTAAGCAGAGACTAGTTTTTGCCCTTTGTATGCTCAGTGCTTAGCACAGTACCTGGTACATAGTAGGTGCTTAGTAAATGTTTATTGAATGAATGAATGAACCTTGTTTAGACCTTTATGAATTCTCACTCATATTCACCTTTTTATTATTCTCTTGACTCCTGGGTTTATATATCAAAAATTTCTGCTCAATTCTGGTCTTTTTTTCATCAAGAATGTTTGGGAATATTCCATTTTGGTAAATGTCCATTTTTTCCCCTGAGGATTATACTCAGTTTTGCTGGGCAGGTTATTCTTAGCTATAAAGCCCACATCCTTTGCGTTATACAATGTCATATTCCAAGTTTTTTATAGTAGTGGACGCTAGTTAGTCAGTAAATAAACATTTATTAGTGTCTACCATGTACCAGGCACTGTGCCAAGCAGTGAGGAAACAAAAAGACAAACAACAGTCCCTGTCCTCAAGGAGCTCACAATCTAATGAAGGCAACAGCAAACAAATATGTATAAACATATATATGTATATAGTAGAAATGAGAAATAAGAGAGGGAAGCATTAATTAAGAGGCTTGGGGAAAGCCTCCTGTACAACATGGGATTTTAGTTGGAACTTAAAGGAAGTCAGGAGGCAAGGAGGAGGAGGGAGAACATTCCAAGCATGGATGTCAGCCACAGAAAATGCCTGACACTGAGAGATGCAGTATCTTTTCTGTAGAAGGAGGCCAACATCGCTGGGTCATCGAATACATGTTGGGGAGTAAAGTGTAGAAAGATCAGAAAGGTAGACAGGGCTTAGATTATGAAGGGTTTTGAATGCCAGAGGATTTTGTATTTGATCCTAGAGGTGATAGAGAGCCACTGGAACTTATTGAGTAGGGAAAGATGACATAGCTGGGCCTATGCTTTAGGAAAATCACTTTAGCAGTGGCTTAATGGAAATCATATTGAATCATGTTGGCCCATTATCAGGCATTTCAATTGTCCAGGAATGAGGTGATGAGGGCATGCAGCAGAATGTGGCAGTGTCAAGGGAAGGAGAAATATTTGAGAGATGTTGAAAAGGCAAAATCAATAGGCCTTGGCAACAGCTTGGATATGGGGATGAGAGACGGTGAGGAGTCCAGAATTGCTCCTAGGTTTCAAGCATGGGGAACTAACGGGAATGGTGCTGATAAAGGGTTGTCAGGGATGGGAGAGGATTTCTGGAACCAGCTGGAACCTATTCAATAGAGTTGGCTGTTAAATTTTCATTGTGAGCATTTATGCCTCAGAAATCAGTAAGCACTACAAATAAGGGCTTAGATCACTCCACTGCCTTTACTCCTACACATGTATTGCTAAATAAAGGTGGAGAAAATCATGAAATTGTGCTGACTGGGTCCTCTACAAATTTGTTACATAACCTCAACTGGGCCCTCACTACTGTAAGGCAATCCTTCTACACCTCCCTAAATAATTCATTATCCCACTCACCACAGCAGCTTTTCCAAACCTTTTCATTCCCTCCTCAAATCTCCCATGGATCTTGGTCCCCTCACCCTCTCAGCTGAGAACTTTGCTTCATACCTTACAAAAAAAAATTAAGGACATTCACTGACAGCCGATTCTTCTCCCTTCCTCCTCATCTCATATCACCAAGATGCCTTCTGCCACAATCTCCTCCTTTACTCCTGTCTTACATGAAGAGGTAGCCCTTTTCCTTGCCAAAGCAAATCCCTCTACCTGAACAAGTGATCCCATTACATTCCATCTGCTTCTACAGATTGCCCTTCCTAACATCCCCACTCTTACTTATCTTCAATCACTATCTGCCAGCTGCTTCCCTTCCCCTACCTACAAACATGCCCATGTCTCCACTATCTGCAAAAAACCCTTACTTAAACCATCCATCCTCTCTAAGTACTATCCCATATCTCTCCTGTCTTTTTGACTAAACTCCTTCAGAAGGCCATCTACACTAGGGGCTTCTGTTTACTCTCTTTGAAACTCTCTACAGGACTAACTGATAGACTTAGCTCTTCTTAGCAATACAAGAATCTAAGACAACTTCAAAAGACACGTGATGGAAAATGCTATCCACATTCAGAAAAAGAACTATGGAGTCTGAATGCAGATCAAAGAGTACTATTTGCTCACTCTCTCTCTCTCTCTCTCTCTTTTGTTTCTTCTTTCTCATGATTTCACCCATTGGTTCTAATTCTTTTTTACAACATGATTAACGTGAAAATATGTTTAATATGAATGTATCTGTATAGCCTATATCAGATTGCATGCTTTCTTGGGGAGGAGGAAGGATAGGGAAGGAGAGAAAATTTGAACACAAAATCTTATAGAAGTAAATGTTGAAAACTAAAAATAAATCAATTTTTAAAAAACTCTTTACAATCTAGCTTCTGATCTCATCATTCAACTAAAATTGGTCTCTCCAAAATCATTAACAATCTCTTAATTGTTAAACCAAATAGTCTTTTCTCAATCTTTATCCCTCATGATTTTTCTGAAGCCTTTGATGCTGTCAGTCACCCTCATTTTCTCAATACCTTTTTCTCTCTGGGTTTCCATAACACTGCTCTCTCCTGGTTCTCTCCTTCTCTGCATCTGACCACTCCTTCTCAGTGTGCCTTGCTGGATCTTCATACAGGTCATGTCCACTAAAAGTGAGGATCTCCCAGGGCTCTGTCTGAGCCCTCTTTTCTTATCCTTTTATACTATTTAACTCAGTGATCTCATCAACTCCTATTGATTTCCATCTTGGCCATCTCTATGTTGATGATTCTCAAATCTATTTATCCAGCCCTAACTTCTCGGCTGACCTCCAGTCTTGCATCCTCAACTACCTTTTGGACATCTTAAACTGGATGTCCCATAGACAGCTTAAATTCAACGTGTTTAAACTGAACTCATTGTCTTTCCCCCAAAACCCTCCCCACTTCCAAACTTCCCTTTCATTGTTGAGGACATCCTCCTCCTCCTAGTCATCTAGCTCACAACCTAGGAGTCATCCTTGACTTTTCACTCTCTCTCTTCCCCCATATCCAATCTGCTCATTTTTACCTTCATACTATCTCTTGTATATACCTCCTTCTCTTCTCTGACAGTACTACCACCCTGGTACAGGTCACCTCATTTTTGGACAAAACTGTATTGATTAGTTTATCTGCCAAAGATTCTAGCCTCTGCTGTCCATCCTCCACTTAGCTGTTGAATCTTCCTCATGTGCAAGTGTGACCACCCCTCCCCACCCCAACCCCGACTCAATAAACTCCAGTGTTTTCCTATCATCTCTTGGATCAAATATAAGATCTCTTGTTTGGCATTCAAAACTTTTCACAAATTACTCTGACCACTTTTCCAGTTTTCTTATACTTCATCCCCTTTACTCCCAACATACTCTGTAATCCAGTGACACTAACCTCCTTGCTATTCCTTGAACAAGAAGTTCCATCTCTTGACTTCAGGCATTTTCCTAGGCTAGAAGAATCCTCTTCTCCCTATCTTTACCTCCTGGCTTATCTGGCTTCCTTCAAGTCCTTGCTAAAAATCCCACCTTTTTCAGGAAGCCTTCCCTGATCCTTCACTTTAGTGCCTTCCCTTTGTTGATTATTTCCAAGTTCTTCTTTATACAGCTTGTTTGTATATAGTCATTTGCATGTTGTCTTCCCCAATGGACTGTGAGCTCCTTGAGAGCAAGAACTGTCTTGTGCCTCTCTTTGTATTCTGTTTGCTTAGCACAGTGTCTGGCACATAGTGCGTGCTTAATAAATGTTTGTTGACTGACTGTTTTGTTAATTATCTGGACTTTTAAAAGGTAATAATGCAGATTAACTTGGTGGGGAGAAAAAGTCAGTTGTTAAACATTTACCAGCACACCCCTAGATGCTACTATTTCACAAACAGGTAAAAAATGAGATCTAGAAAAGTAAAGGAACCCAGATCTTTGGTTTGTTCCATAAAGCCAGCATGGAAATTTAGAGTTCTCTCTCCTTGTTCCTATCATTAAATGACAGGATTCCAGGTTAGTCATGGAAATTTCCCTGGAGCCTAGTGACAGTGGGCAAAAGCAATGATGAGTGCACCTCAGAATATACTCAAAGTAGACAGCAACTAATTAGCTCTCTTGAAATTTCTTGCTATGAAGAATACAGCAGTTGGCTTGCTGATTGGTCTGACTGAATTAATGGCATTTTTTTCCCCAAGAGATTTTGTCTTCCCCTCCAGCCTCTGAAGAAGCTTTGTTGCCTGCTGGGAAATTATGTAGAAGAAGGAAGGGGAGCAAAGTTCACGACCAACTGGTGTTGTTTACAAGCCATCTAGAAACAGGACCATCCCCTCATGATTTATAATGTTTGATATCTTTCTGGGTTGGAGCAGGAGGCGGGAGGAGTGCTCTATAAATCAAACCTCCATGTGTCAGCCCGATGTCAGTATTTCTTGAGTCCTCAAGTCCTAGGCAAGTTGGAACAGCAAGCAGATCTGGCAAAGCACTTGATCCCCCTCTCTCACTCCCCATTTTGATGAAACAATGCTAGGGTGAGGTTGGCCCCAGGAGTTATTTCTCTGACTCATTTTCCTTTTGCTCTTTTCACACACTCAGAATGTGACTGCCTCACTGAGAGAGCACCTTGTAACCCTGAGAGGAGGGGCCCAAGTCAGGAAAAGTCCTACCGAAGCACATACAGGCATACCTTGGAGATACTGCAGGTTCAGTTTCCATATTATCACAATAAAGATAATCACACACATTTTTTTTGTTTCCCAGTGCAAATAAAAATTATGCATAGACTATAATGTAGTCTATTAAGTGTGCAATAGTATTATGTCTAAAAAATATGCATGCCTTAATTTAAAAATACTTTATTGCTAAAAAGAAATGCTAACCATCATTTGAGCCTTTAGTCAGTCATAATCTTTTTACTAGTGAAGGGTCTTGTCTTGATGTTGATGGTTGCTGACAAATCAGGGCAATGGCCACCGAAGGCTGGGGTGCTGTGGCAATTTCTTAAAATAAGACAACAGTGAAGTTTGTCCCATCCTGTCACTTGAACACTTAGAGGCCATTGTAGGGTTATTAATTGGCCTGATTTCAATACTGGATCTCTGGGAATAGGGAGGTGAGAAGAGAAAGGGAGAGACAGGGAGCAATCTGGTTGGCGGAACAGTCAGAATACACAAACATTTATCAATTAAGTTTGCCATCTTATATGGGTATGGTTTGTGGTATAGCAAAACAATTGCAATAGTAACATCAGAGTTCACAGCTCACAAGTCACCATAATATAATAATAATGAAATTAGAAATACCACAAGAATTACCAAAATGTGACACAGAGACATGATGTGAGCACGTGCTGTTGGAAAAATGGTGCCAACAGACTTGTTTGATGCAGGATTGCCACAAACATTTAATTTGTAAAAACGCAGTATCTGTGAAGTGCAATAAAGCAAAGCACAATAAAATGAAGTATGCCTGTACTCCTAAGGCTGGGAAAGAAGACTTTGAAAAATGTAGAAGTATTTTGCCAGAACTATTTTCTTTCATGATTACTGATTGTTTGGAGAGTCCATTAATCTGTCTCCCACAAGGCAGCAAGTGAGTTTGTTTGGGCTGGGAAATGCACAAGGGGGTCATCCTAAGGCAGTATAGTATGGTGGGCAGAGCACTGGATCCATAGTCAGAGGACCCAGCTCTGCTACTTACTACCTGTGTGACCTTAGACAAATCAATTAGCTTCATTGTGCCTCAGTTTCCTCATCTGTAACGTGATTAGATTATCTAGAAGGGTTATTAACCTAGGATCTGAACTTTTTTACATTTTGATATACAATTGATTACATATAAGATATGATTTTATATACATAATTGGTTACATATAATTTAATTGGTTTCCTTTATATTTTATTTTATACATTTACGAACATTATTCTAAGAAGGGGTCCATTCAACTGTCAAAAGTAACCCTGATCTAAAAGGTCCCTTTTGATTCTGGTATCTTTTTGATCTTACAGCCAAGATCTATGTGCCTCAATAACAATACCTGACATTTGTATAATCCTTTAGGGTTACAATGAGCTTTACATGTGATCCTCACAACAACCCTGTGAGGTAACAGGAAAAATATTCTCAGCACTATTTTATAGATGTTAGTCAAACACTATGCTGATGGAGACAGAAAATTTCAGTAGCTCATTCAAGTTCAAGGGGCTGATCCAGGGCTGATTCCTAATGCTAAGTTCAAGACTGTTCTAGCTCCGGAGCTGCCTCTTAGGGTGGCCTCCGTTTTTCTAGTTCAGGATCTGGAGCTGGGGAAGCATTAACTTTTTTTTCAACACCTTTAGTCCCTGTGGAAAGAGATTATAAGACTTCATCTCTGGATCAGAAAAGCAGAGAGATCAGCCTGATGGCTTCAGCCAAGAGGATCATGTTCTTTCCTCTGAAGGGAGACAGACAGACTTAGAAAAGCACTGGAATTGGGGTCAAAAGACCTACGTTCAATTCCTAGCTCTGAAACTAGTTGTGTGACCTTGGGGAAGTCATATAACTTTTTTGAGACTCAGTTTTCTCATCTGTTAAATAGAGATACATCTATTACCAGGGTAATTATGAGGAGAGGGGAAGCATCTTATAAACCTTACAATGCTATAGAAATGTGAATTACGATAATTAAGCAAGTGGTCTTAAATATACAAATATTACAGACACTCACATGTGCATATGCACAATGCACATCTGCAGATGGGTAGGGAGAGATGTGCAAATACTCACACCCAAACACAAGCTCTGTATCACTAAGTATCTCTGATTGCAACTGGAATAGCAGGAATGTTACAGGTCAGGGCTGGGAGTGGGAGGGCTTGCTCAAGAGCTCCCCATGATCTGTGTCTTTCTAGTAGGTACTGTGTGTAAGTCCTATCATCTTCTCAAGCTTTGGCCCACCCAAGGGAAGACAAAATATAAACGGAATCAAAGAGAAGAGATTTTATGAAACACAAACACATGATACAACCAAAGAGTAGCTATCGAATCAGGACCATTTATTGCCCCGGGTATGAGGATGACTCCCTGAATTCGAGGAAATTAAAATGAGTAGGAGATGTGATCAGATTCTTCTACCCATCTTGTTTCCTTCATTTGGCAGCAAATGCCTCTTGAAATGAAAGATTTGTGTAACCCAAGCAACCACACTGGGGAGGAAGAAAAGGAGAACCACCTACAAGATTTATGGATCCAAAGGAGATTTATCAAAAGATATTCTTTTCAGCCAACTGGAGATAGGAAAGGGATGCTGACAACTTCTAAAGCAGTAGAAAGAATGTGGCAATGGTGTGAAGTTCCCCTGAATGGAGTTCTATGATAGCTTTCTCTTTTTTTTATAGGAAAAGTCAAATCTCAGAAATGTGTTAAAGGTGCTCCCTCCGTTTTAGGTGTTCCCAGATGGTGATCGGTGGGGAGTAAGACATTATTAGCTACCTCCACTTCCAGACTTAAACTTTGGGATCTTTCACTATAGTAATGACTTGGCTGAGGAAGATGAGAGTAGAATGTAACATCTCCCATGTGTTCACTCCACCAACTTGCACTGCAATGGCCAAGATGGGTCCCCAGAAGAGTAACTTTCAGGGCTCTAGGGTTAACCTTGTTGGGTTGCTGTATTCTTAATATCAGCTCAGAAGTCCCAGCCAGTTTCTTTCCCCTTTACAATCAGTCAGAAGACTCAGATCTTTAGCAAAGGCATTTATTCAAATGTCATAGCAAGAAAAGTTGTTACAAAGATTTTCCCCCTAAACCTGGAGCACCATTCTAAAAATACACACAGAGGCCATAGGGTAAAAATGTATATGAACTTAAAAGAAAATGGTGGTATGGGCACGTACATAACACACATGTGGCTAAAGCAGCTCAGAACTCTGGAACTGTACATAGGGCCTCAATATCTTTTCTCTCTCTAGAGATTTCCCATGAGGCTTGTCATGGAGTGTGGTATTGATCATGGACAGGTTGGTCTGCTGCTCAGTACAGCTAGCTCCTCCTAAGGCTGCTTAATGGATAGCTCAACTGAAGTTGCAAAGAAGGCAACCTGTTGTTGGGCTGGGTCAAGGAGGGCCCATGACTGTTAAGTTGGCTCCTCACCAGGTTTAGCTACTTCTGGGCCAGGCAAATTCCTCTGCTAATAAGCAGCTACTGCCAGACAGAGAAGCATGTCTCCCGGTGGAAAGCATCCATTCACTGGAACAGGAGATGGTGAAGCTCATGATTATTCATGCTGTCTTCAGAAATCCACCAAGTGGAAGGGTCCCCAACAGCCCACGATTGAGACTTTCATGTCTTTAGGTGCCCAAGAAGCTGCATTGGAGAAGCCAATACCAATCAGGTCCCAGGAAAAGTTTTGTCTCCTTTTAGTGAAAGCTAATCCCAGTTGAAAGGGGAAAGGAGGAGGGGTCTGGGCCTACTCCATGTTGTGAGTTTGGGAAAGAGGCTACATCAGGGAAACTAATAACAATTAGTCCTATCACAAGTGCTCATGGCTTTTTCCTTAGGATTCTACATGTGAAATGTTAACTCAGTTTCCATAGGGCAATGGGAATAAACTTTCTATATACAAAGATCCTAACAAGGGGATAAAGGCCTAACTTACTGATGTAGATAAGTATGAATGTATGTATGCATGGGTATAGTCTAGAGTGAGTAATACTGATTCATTTACATTCCCCAGAGTGAGGAAGAATAGTATGGTCATGTAAGAAGCAAAATCACATCCTTATAAACATAAGGGCAGCTAGGTGGTATAGTGAATAGTGCTCTGGGCCTGCAGTCAGGAAGACATGAGTTCAAATCCTACCTCAGACACTTACCAGCTCATCACTTAACTAGAAGGCACTTAACTTCTGTTTGCCTCATTGTAAAATGTAAATTTCCTCATCTGTAAAATGGGGATCATAATAGTACCTACTTTGCCAAGTTGTTGTGAAGATCAAATGAGATAATAATCATAAAGCACTTAGTACAGTGCCTGGCACATAGTAGGCACTATATCAATGTTAGTTACTATTATATTTTTATTATTACCAACTGGGTGACCTTAGGCAAGTCACTTAACCTCTATTTGCTTCAATTTCCTCATTTGTAAATAATAGTACCCACCTCCCAGGATTAAATGAGATAATAACTGGAAAGCACTTAGCACAGTGCCTGGCACACAGTAGGTGCTATATCAGTGTTAGACATTATTATTATTACATTAAGAAGCAAAGAACGAGAGACCAGACATTGTGGAAAATACCACATCAGTTAAAGTTTTACTGATGTTGGCACACTGTTGTAGTATCTTTTTTGTATTAAAAATCATAACTGTCCTATGGGAATCAGGTGACCAAAAAGCCATTTACTTGGATGTTTTAGGACCTATTCTAGTCCTCAGAAGTTGCCAACTGGCCATTTCATATACATGAAACACTCACACACACATACACACTCTCACTGTTGTTTAGTCATTTCAGTCATGAACAACTCTCTGTGACCCTTTGGAGTTTTCTTGACAAAGACACTAAAGTGGTTTGCCATTTCCTTCTCCAGCTTATTTGAAAAATGAAGAAACTGAGGCAAATAGTCACTTAAGTGACCTGCTCAGCTCCTAATGTTTGAGCCCTGGTTTGAACTCATGAAGATGAGCCTTCCTGATTCCAAACCCAGTGCTCTATCTAGCTGCCCCATATACATACATACATATATGAGTGTATGTGTATACATATATATCTACATCTATATCTATATATATATATGTGTGTGTGTGTGTGTGTATATAAAACTGAACACAAATCCGGAAGTGAATGTTAACTTGTTTATTAGATCTATATAGAATGTGTTAAAAACTGAGTCTGACTCAAGAGAGTTAGGAATTTTAATTGAATTCAGACCATAAACAAACTTTGGCACCTTTGTTCTTTGTGTTGCCATGTGGACCCTTATGACCTCATTATGATCCCTTTATAGGGGAGTATGTCTCAGAGGCCAATCAATCAATATTTCTTAGCATCTACTACATGCCAGGTATTGCATGAGGGGCTGGGAATGCTAAGACAAAAAATGAAATAATCCCTACTCCAAAAGGACCTTCTAGCCAAGGCCAGTATTTGTATAAGAACAGGGCCAAAATCAGCTAGTCCAACATGTGTTGCCTCTTCCTTTTTCCCGTTGACCAATTATAATGTTCAAAGATTTCACATGATAGACCCAGGATCGGAAATAATAGGTAACACCTTGCTTCTCCACCAATTATTGTACTATAATCCCTGGGAATCAAAGAAAATTAATGAAGCCACCACTGACACTCATCAGAAATGAGACTTTTCCCTTACAAAAGCAGAAACTATAGAAAACATCTTTCCCACTACCACCTGGTGACACAATCCACCCTTGGATGTTTTCAGTATCTCCCCATCTGAAGCCATAATGAAGCCTCATCCCACCTGTCCATGCATACTTCATACACCGGCTCTCTCCTTTTCCATTTCCTAATGGGAATGCTGATTTACCACAAAAAACAAACAAACAACAAACAAACAAACCCAACACTCCTTTACTTCATTGGCTGCCAAACGTAGGAGAACACCATCATTTTTTCTTCTCAATTTTAAGTAAACCCATGAACTCAGATAAATCACATTAATTTATTGAGGCCCTGAATTCTTGGTTGGTCTTCCCAATTCCCCAATCTCTATGATCTTGTACAAGTGTTAATCCTTCTGCTCCTCCCACTTGAAGGTAGGCCCAGGGCCACATTTCTATCACAACCAGAGGAAGATTCTTCCGGAGCTTTAGGGGCCAATTCTATCAAAAAACACAAACAGCACACAAGCTGCTGATTTTAAAATCATTAATACCAATCTGATTTTTAATCACAACGGTATTTGGGTCTTTCTGGTTGAGATCACAGATTGAAGAAGTTAGAATAAATGTTGCCAACACATCTGGAATCTCCATAAAAGAGGGATCCCATCAGAGGAAGGCAACAAAAATGGTCATTCAGGGAAGGTACTGCTCTTGACTTGCTCTTGGTACCTGGTTTGTATTGATATTTCACCCTCATCCTTGCCCCTGACCACTCATCTATCTTCTGTGGCAGCTGGGTCTAGAGTCTCAGTTTCCTATTCCATTACTTTGCTCCCGTCCATTAACAACTCTAGGTCTCTGGCTCCCCAGCCCCCTGGGAATGGGCACTCAGGGCCAGCCCTATATAGAGAAGAAATAGGCAATCACTTTTGCAGTGTGATTTGAGTGGTAACACCAAGCACCATCTGCCTACAAACACCTCTCCTAGAAGCCTGCCATAGCATTGTCCTCTCTTACCTGGCCTAGAACTCACATCATTAAAGTCTGTGGAAAAATCACTGAAGAGCTCTGTTTCCAAACCCCATAATATTCCTTTGAAATGTGTTTTTACAAGCTGTTGGCTGGAATTTTGATAATCCCAAGCCTTGTTCTACCTGTCTTTTCAAAAATGACTCCAAGGACCCCTGATTGGATGAATGGGACGATAGTTGTGCATCATCAACAGAAACAAAGAAGTTTGGGGGGAGAGGTTTTAGGGGACAAATGAACTTAGGTTTGGATGTGTTGAACTTTAGGCAGTTGGAAATATGTAGTTGCAGCTCTGGGAAAAGATTAGGGATAGATCTACACATTTGGGAAATGCCTTCATAAAGATGATAACTTGAACTCCAGTGGACGAAATTTCCAAAAAGGAGAGAACAGAAAACATTCCAAGATAGAGCATTAAAAATCACTGGACTCTCTGAAAACTATTATTTAAAAAAAAAAAAGACTGGACACTACATTTCAAGAAAACAGAAATGAAAACTGCTCTGCTCTCGTA
The DNA here is from genome assembly GCF_003287225.1 of Phascolarctos cinereus. Classification (NCBI taxonomy): domain Eukaryota; kingdom Metazoa; phylum Chordata; class Mammalia; order Diprotodontia; family Phascolarctidae; genus Phascolarctos; species Phascolarctos cinereus. The sequence continues at coordinate 270,465,410 of NW_027556098.1, read as the reverse complement.
GAACCAGAGGGCAAAGACAGAAAGAATCTATTGATCACCTCTTGGCAGGAATCTCAAAAGGAAAAGTCCCGAAAGTATCATAGACAAAAACCACAATTCCCACATCAAATCAAAATATATAGCAAGTATTCTAAAAGGAACCGTTCAAGTCCCAAGGAGTTACAATCAAGACCTCTCAGCTTCTACTAAAAATCAGGGAGATTTTGGAATACGATATTCCAAAACACAAAAGATATAGGCTTACAGCTAAGAATAGCTTAACCCACAAAGCTGAGTGTCTTCTACAGGAGGGAAAATGTTGGAACAGAGGAGTTTCAGTTATTTCTGATGAAGAACTGGATAGGAATTTTGAAATACAAATATATGAGTTCAGAGAATCCTAGAAAGGTAAATTTATTTGGGCACTTGGAAGAAGTGTTATGATAACATAGTACTAATACTTTAATAGGTGGAGAAGAAACAAGTGTCCCCAGAACCTTCATGTCTTCAAAGGGTATTAAGGATATTGATTTATTTAATTTAAACAAACAAGCAAAAAATAAAAATCAAAAGACCTGGGGTGGGGCATTGGTTCTGTTCTAAGAGTTTGAAGAGGGAAAAACTTCAAGGGAAGGTAAAAAGAAGAATGTGAATTTAAAAAACAGTCAAAGGAATAAGAGACTTGCTATTTCTCATTAATGGGATGCATGAGAAAAGAATACAGACATAGATGAAGGATTGGAGGAAGTGGTCATCAGATGAACGTCACTCTTTTCTGAAAGTTAAAGAAGGAGAATTGAACATACATAGTTTGATGTAGAAAATACAACAAATTCAACAGGAAAACAATTGGGATTGGGGTGAGGTGGAGGTAATGTTGAGCAAACATAATACCAAGGAGGGAACAGCAAAAAACAAAACAAAATAACAAAACAAAACAAAAGAAACAAACTTCTTAACTCTAAAGGGGTATTAAAGAGAGGGAAAAGAAAAGAGAGAAGAGAAGAGAAGAGAAGAGAAGAGAAAGAAGAGAAGAGAAGAGAAGAGAAGAGAAGAGAAGAAAGAGAGAAGAAGAAAGAGAAGAGAAAGAGAAGAGAAGAAGAGAAGAGAAGAGAGAGAGAGAAGAGAAGAGAAGAGAAGAGAAGAGAAGAGAAGAGAAGAGAGAAGAGAAGAGAAGAAAGAGAAGAGAAGAAGAAAGAGAAGAGAAGAGAAGAGAAGAGAAGAGAAGAGAAAGAGAAGAGAAGAGAAGAGAAGAGAGAGAAGAGAAGAGAAGAGAAGAGAAGAGAAGAGAAGAGAAGAGAAGAGAAGAGAAGAGAGAAGAGAAGAGAAGAGAAGAGAAGAGAAGAGAAAGAGAAGAGAAGAAGAAAGAGAAGAGAAGAGAAGAGAAGAGAAGAGAGAAAGGAAGAGAGAGAAGAGAAGAGAAGAGAAGAGAAGAGAAGAGAAGAGAAGAGAAGAGAAGAGAAGAGAAGAGAAGAGAAGAGAAGAGAAGAGAAGAGAAGAGAAGAGAAGAGAAGAAAGAGAAGAGAAGAGAAGAGAAGAGAAGAGTATGCCTTGGATTGTTTATTAGACAATTGGTGAATGGCTTAACACATTGGCATATGAATGTGATGGAATGGAATTGTGTTGTAAGACAGGACAAAAGAGATGTTTGCAAAGAATATTATGTAGCATGAGGTGACACAGAGTAAAGTCAGTAGAACCAGGAAAACAATTTCTAAAATGATAACAACAATGTAAAGGAAAACAGCTCTGTTTCCATTGACCATATCCTCAGATCTCTCTAGCCAAACTTCCAACTGAAGAAGAGGTTTTGAATGCCATTAGGTTTCTCTCAAGTGGCAAAACACCTGTTGCTGATTCTATTCCAGCTGAGACTTGCAAGGCATGGGGGTCCACTGCTCATACAAAAGCTAACTGAAGTCTTCCAGGTTATATGGCAAGAAGAGGTTATCCCCCAGGAGATCAAGGCTGCCTCCATTGTCCATCTCTATAAAGGAAGAGGAAATAGATTGTCCTGTGATGATCATGGAGAGTGGGGTTCTCTCTCTTAGTCATTGCCTTCAGGATTATTGCCAGCCCTCCTTAATCAGCTAATCCTTCCCCTGAAAGATGGTTATCAACCTGAGGGGAAGTTTGGCTTCAGAAAGGGCTGAGGAATGGCAGCGTTTACTACCAACAACTCCAGGACAATTACCAGGACCAGAACAGAGTTCTGTACACAACATTCCTCAATCTGACCAAAGCTTTTGATACTGTCAGTCATGAGTCTTGTGGAAAATCATGGTGAAATTTAGTCTACTGAAGAAGTTCATCAGTATTGTATTCAAGTTTCATGACAGTATACTTGCATGGGTTCTGGATAAAGGACAATGCTCTCTCACTTTCCCAGTCACTGATGGAGTGAAGTAGGGGTGTATGCATGCTCCCATACTTTTTAGCATGTTGTTTTCAGTGATGTTGTCAGATCATTCAATGAGGACAAAAATAGCATCAAGTTCAGCTACCACACTGATGGTAAATTATTTAACTTAAAAAGACTACAAGCTAAGATGAAAGTGGAGGGAGAGTTGGTGTGTGACTTTTTATTCACATATTGTGCACTCAGTGCAGGTTCTGCAGCTGAAATGCAACAGAATATTGATTGATTCTCTGTCTCTTGTGCTCATTGTGGCTGACAACACCACGAAAACAGGTTCTCCACCAGCCAGCCCTACACCATCCATACATGGAACCATTGGTTACAAAAAAAATGGAGTAATTTTAAATGTTGTGGATAATTTCACTTAACTTGGCAGCATACTTTCCAAGGATGTGCACATAGACGATGAAGTTGATGCATGCGTTGCCAGAGTTAGCTCAGTGTTTGGAAGGCTCCAAAGGAAAGTGTGGGAGAGAAGGGGTTTTAGGCTGCCTACCAAACTGAAGGTCTACATAGCTGTTGTGTTGACCTCATGCTGCATGTCTGTGAAACTTGGAAATCTGTTAGTACCATGCCAGAAAATTGAACCACTTCCATTTGAATAGTCTTAGGAAGATTCCGAGGATTACCTGGCAAGATCAGGTACTGGACTCTGAGGCCCTTTTGGGAGCTGAACTGCCAAGCATTCTATTGCAGAGAGTGCAACTCTGATGGGCTGGTCACATTGTTTGAATGCCTAAAAGACTATTTTACAGAGAACTCACACAAAGCAAGCATTCATGTGGAGGTCAGAAGAAGTAATACAAGGACATTCTCAAGGTTTCTCTGAAGAACTTTGGAAACAATTGTGAGATATGAGAGACACTGGCACAGGACCATCCAGCAGAAGGTGCTGTGCTCTATGAACAAAGCAGAATTGCATTAGCTCAAGTGAAATGTGAAATGCACAAATTTAGAGACATCTCCTTCCCAAATGTTCATACTATTTGTGCCTGACCTGTGGTAGAGCCTTCTGAGCTCTATTGGTTTGATCAGCCACAGTCAGACACATAACACTGACCCTGACATTGTGACGTTGTTTTGGTCCTCTTTGATTACTAAGGACAACAACAAAACAAGGGTTCCATGTTCCCCTTTTTTTCTTATGGCTAATGAGAGGGGAGTAATAAAATAAAATACAGGATTATTGTTATCATAAAATGCCAAACCAAAAAAACAAAAGGCCATTTCAAACTTTTTTAAATGCACAGAAAAGAATAGAAGTAAGTTTCAAAGGAAATACAAACAGGACATTTTGAAAGTAACATTTTAAAGAAACAAAGTAATTGTAAAATTCCACATACATATATGTATGTATGTATATATGCATATATACATATACCCACAAATATATAGGACAGCTAGGTGGCACAGTAGATAGAATGCTGGGCCTAGAGTCAGGAAGACCTGAGTTCAAATCCAGCCTCAGACACTTACTAGCTGTGTGACCCTGGGCAAGTCCCTTAACCCTGTTTGCCTCAGTTTCCATATCTGTAAAATGAGCTGGAGAAGGAAATGGCAAACCACTCTAGTATCTTTTCCAAGAAAATCCCAAATGGGGTCATGAAGAGTCAGATATGACTGAAATAACTGAACAATAAATACACATACATATGCATTTGTATTTAAATATGTGTACATATTTAAAGGCATATATATATTTTAAAGTAAATGATATAACAGAGATTGCATATACAATCTTCTTTTCATATTCCCTTGTGTGTTTGGAAATGCTCTCTTTTTCAATATTTAAATTCACAATATTTTTTTTTAAGTTGCTACAATCATACAAGTGAGAGGTAATGAGGGGCAACAAACTTTTCAATTTATGGGCTATAGGAATAAAGTACAGTGAAGAATCCAGGCCTAGTTCAAGGCTGCATGAGGTGGTGTCCTCAGCACAGACAGAAGTTTGGATGAGGTATAGAATTGAGAGGAGGAGAATGAATTCTGTTTTTAACACATTGAGGTTGAGATGTCTATGAGAATTCAGTTCTAAATGTCCAATAAGCAGTTAATGATGTAGGACTGGAATTCAGGAGAGACTTGGAGCTAGATATATTGTTCTGTGAATCGTTTGCACATGTATGATTGCTTAAACCCTCTGGGCATCCACAGCCTCATCTGTAAACTAAGGAAGAGAACTAGGATGTGCCCAACTCTTAACATTTTAAAACTGTGAATGCACCATATGAATCATCAGACCAAGTAACCTTACACTTTCCACCCTTGACAAAACCCCATTTTCCCTAGTCAGAACAAGTTCTACACAGGCCATCTTAGGCAGTTTGGATTATAAATGTACCTGATCTCTCTCAAAAATTGGAATTTCTTTTACTCACTTCTCAGAAGTACTGAGAGTGAGGAGAATCCCCTCTCCCCAAATTCCCCCCAAGTATCTAGTCCAGTTCCCGTTCCCATTTTATAGAGGAGGGAATGGACCTCACACAGCTTCGGCTTCCCTGGAAGCCAAGAATTCAATGATCCATTTAGAGCTGAGTCAACCTTAGGAGTTCAATCCCTTTGTTCTGTAGGTGAGGACACAGAGGTCTAGAGAGAGCAGTTGACCTTCCTAAGGTCACCCAGCTAGTGAGTGATAGAGCTGGGATTTAAAGCCAGCTCCCCTTGACTCTAAACCTAACACTTTCTGTGTACTATGTTGTCTAAAATAGAGAGGAAACCTTCTCAAAGCCAGACCAGATTCCTCAGGCCATAAATGGAGATTGTCAGCAAAAATCTAAATACTGCAAAAGTCCTCCCAAAGTATGGCAATTAAATCTCGAACGATAATTTTAAAAAATATTTCTCAAGGTGCAACATCCCTGAAAGTGAATAAGCATCTCCCATTACATACCTGCAGCAAGTCAGTGGGATTTATTTTCTCTCCTTGAATCCAGAAATTGGTCTCTCAAGTCAGAATGAATGGCTTCTTTCACAGTAGCCTCCTCTATTTTCCAGGGTATGGGAGATCTTTGGGAAAGATAGTGAAAGCAAGAGACTCTGGGTGCATTAACCAGAAGCAAGCCAGGACCTTTGGATTTAGTTTGGGTTAGTCGGTTGCTGGTGGCAGGAAAGCTTTGGCCTGAGGCCAGTTATTCACCTAGAAAATAGCAAAGTAATTGCAAAAGCACCTGTGAGCAGCAATAATTTCCCCACCTGCATGCACTTTGCTGATATCAAAAAATTTTTTTTAGAAACACAGACCTAATTGACTACATTACATATTCCTGTTATGAAATTTCCCTCCAGGAGATTTTTCATTATAATAATAATTATTATTGTTGTTGTTATTGCTTTTGTTCACTCTCTGTCTTTTGCAAACTTTGTGAATCAAGCACTCCTCTGCCTTTTAAAGAAGCCCAGGGCACTTCAGGAAATCGGCCTGGATTTAGCCTCCTGAAGGTTGAGGGGCAGGGAATGTAAAGAGAAAGCTGGAAGATCCCAATTCTCTGGTAAAAGCTCTTTAAATATAGGATAAAGAATCTTATGGATCAGAGATCTAGAGCTGCAAGGGATGTTAGAGATCATCTAGTCCAACCCCCTCATTTTAGAGCAGAGAAAACTGCAAATTTAAGTGACTTGCCCAAGGTCACACAGCCGAGATTTAAGCCTTTCTTTCCCTTGAATGAAACAATTGGCCTGTCAAGCCAAAACATATGGATTCTTTCATGATCCTCTCCTTCATTGTCCAGGGTTATGAGAGATCTTTGGGAAATACAATGAGAGCAGGAAGCTCTAAGTGCAAGCCTATTTGAATAAAGTAATTGGGTTAGAGGTTCTTAGCGTCTTAGGTCAAAACTGCCTATACATTTTGGGGGGAAAGGCCCCTTGGATTAGCACAAGTCACAAGGCCTATCGGATACCAGTTAATAGGAGGAACACGACATAGGGCACAGTCAGGTTGGCAAAGAACATGACGCACTGGGTTGCTCTGACCCAGGTGAAATACCCAGAAGGCACACACTTAATCTAGGAGCAGGGATCTGAAGTCAGCAACTTTACAGACTGTGAAGGAACACCGAAGTGTGGATTGCTAATGCAGGAATAGGGCTCGGATAGATCAGCAGGAGTTTGCCCAGAAGGAAGCTCTGAAGACTCCTTGAATCCTGGCCAGCTCATGGTTACTTAGCTGGCATCACCATGGATCAGACCTCACATCCCATAGGATCGATGATCAACAGTGATACTTGTGGTCAGTCTTCCTTTCCTAGCCACCATGTTCTCCTTGCCTGGAATGCTCTCCATCTTTGTCTCTTCCTCCCGCCTTCCACTGCTTCCTTTAAGACTCAAGGAAGGCTTTTTCTCAGTCTCCTATCTTACCCCTCTATGCTAGTGCCTTTCCCTCTATGATTACCTCTAATTATATATGCTGTATCTACACAACTGTTTGTATGATGTCTCTCCCATTAGAATACAAGCTCCTTGAGAGCAGGGATTATTTTTGTCCTTCTTCGTGTACCCAGCACTTAGCAGTGTCTCATAATATTAACTGTTCATTGACCTGACTTGATATACACAAATTTGGTTCACCACCTCTAGTCTCTAGATGTTCACTGTTAAAAGGCATATATGTCATCTACCAGGGAGAGAAGACCCCTTAGTCATCTCTTATTAGCATAGTGTCATGGATAAATGCATCAAATGGGGGCAGCAAGGTGGTGCAGTGGATAGAGCACCAAGTCTGGAGTCAGGAGGACCTGAACTCAAATCTGACCTCAGACCAGACACTTGGCACTAGCTGTGTGACCCTGGGCAAGTCACTTAACCCCAAATGCCTCACCCCCCAAAAAATCTATAGGATAAATGCCTCAAATTAGTTGATTATCACTTTAGAAGTCATAAAGAGCCTGATTTCAAAGGACAAAAATACTGGATAAGTTGATTTAAATCTAGGGTATACTCGTTCATTCTGAGCAAGCCCCCTCGTAGAGTGGTACATGGGAAAGGATTTGGAGCAAAAGGACCTGAGTTCTAATCCCAGATCTTCCACTTGCTATTTATGCAACCCCAGGCAAGTCATTTAACTTCCCTGAATCCCAATTTCCACATCTCTGATGTGAGGGGGCTGATTCCCAAGGTCCATTCCAGGTCTAAATTTGTGGTACTATGAGCATGTATAGATGTAGATAATGATGGCAGCACAAGTCTTGGGTAGTCTTGATGTTGGGTAGTTCTCTATGGAGGTGGCATTGGGCAGTTGTACCAGGAAATCAGGCCAGAACTAGCAAATGAGAGAATCCAGAGCAGAAGTTTGAGTAATTTGGGAGGGAGTGAGATGATTCCCAGAGGGAAGACAAAGTGCTCAAACAGCCTTACTTTACCATTTTCTCTAGAGCCAGCCAGGGACACTACTTGAATGAAATCTAGAGAAAAGACAACTTAGTATATAGCGGGAAAACTCTAAATTGAAGCCAGAGGTTCTAATCTGAACTCTCTCACTGACTAAGTGGGTAATCTTGGGCAAGTCATTTTTCTCTGAGTCTCATTTTCCTCATCTAAGATGAGAGGGTTTCCCGTCATATCTAAGGTCCCTTCCAGCTCTAAATCTGTGATGTTACGTGACTGGATAACTTCTAAATTTCCTAGAAAATCCCAAAATTCTGGTTGTGTGACTTTAAGTTGAAGGTAGCTGAAGAGTACTAACTATTGAAGGTATCTCTCAAGTCAGCCTGGAAACTGCATGAGGATGGGATTCCTTCTATGCTTCATACATCCATGATTCTAGACATATAGGTAGACCTAGGATAAAAGCACATCAGGATTCCTCCATTCTATCTTCTTAGCATTACATAGGAAGAACCCACTGTGTGCTCAACCTCACCCTATACTAGGCGCTACTGAAACCTGGTCCTGCTCCTGACAGTCTAATGGTAAAACAATTCAAATACTGCCAGAATCCTTGAGAATAGCTCAACTTACAAGAACCCAAATATAAACAATTATTGACATAAATGGTGAGAAAAACACGTAAGGAGATCTGAATTTAGTGAGGTTAATCTAGGAAGGCTTCCTAGAAGAAATGGTGTTGACACTGGATTTGGAGATGGGATAGATAAAAATTAGTGGAGGGGCAGAGAGAGATACGGCTTTCATGGTAGAGAAAATGGCACAGACATAGAAAATGGTAAGGCATGAATGGAAGTATAGTGAGCAAGTTTGTTTGCCTAAAATGGAGAGTCATAGAATCATCAGTTTAGAGCCAAAAGGGCATCTTGTCCAACCTAATTTTCACAGATAAGGAAAATGAAATGCACAGAAGTTAAGGCATTTGCCCCAAGACAGAGTAAATGACTGAGCTGGATTCAAACACAGGTCCCTTGACTCCATTTATGTCTCCAATGACCCATGATGATTATATTGAATTCTTAAATGTTCTCTGCCTCTTCATCCTTTACAATAGTCATAGGCACATATGATACAATTATCTTCATGACGAACTTTTTGCTTATGCTCATCACACGTGTGGCAAGACAGGATGGACAAGCAATGGGCTCTTGAAACTATGTTTCTCATTGTCCTCAGGAGCATAATTTTGGACTTTCTTAGAAGAACCAGTGAGCCCACTTTCCATTTAGCTGAAACTTTCTTGAGTTCTGGCCTTGATTGTGATGAGAAGGTGAAAATAAGGGAGTCCTCTAGCAATATGCCTATTCCTTGTTCTCTGGCTGGGTATCTCACATTTGATGTGCCAGCACTGAAATAATGTTTATCAATGGCCTAAGAATTGTGGTTCTTAGCACCCGCTGCTACCATCATGGCTGTAGCAGTGGGATACAGGTCTAGGGGACAGAATGTGGTAAAAATCACTTTGTCTCTTTTTAAATCTTGCTAAGTTTTGTATTTTAAATGATTTAGAAGTTATTTGTCCTAGAAAATATGCTATTTCTCTTAATAAATAGCGTCAAGCTAACACAAGATTTTTCTAAGTCAAACTATTATCAAAACCAAACATATCTATCTAGAATTGATTGCTCAGAGAATGATTGCATACCAACTTCAATTCACAATAGACCCCCATAAGGTCTAGGCCAGGGGAAAAAGAAGCTTGGAGTGAGTTTAAAAAAAACCTACAGAAAAATCTTTTTGTCTGATTGGAAAAAGAGCTGCAGCATCTCACAAATAGCTTTTTTCTCTCCTGCTACTGCCCCATGGTAGCAAGTGAAAAGAGTTCTCCAAGAAAAGGGAATTGAAATCTCTTGGGAATTATGCAATCAGCAGATAACCAGCCTATACAGTTATCCCTTCCACATCACAGGGGTTAGGGGCCTGGCACCTCTGTGATATGGAAAATCCACAGAAAAATTTTTGGCCCTCTCTTCATACCAGAAAAGAAATCTGATTTTTTTCTTTTTCTTGTATGGTACATTTACAGTACTTTGTTGTAAAATTTGGGTTGATAATCATATGTTGCTATACATATATTTTATATATTTCTGAGTTTCTAAACTTTTCTGTGTTGTCTGCTGGCCTCTCTGTGTTGTCTATGGCTTCTGCAAAACTCCCCAAAAATTCCCATTTAATTTCTTACGCCGATCTGCTATATATCAAAACTACATTGAGAAAAGGATATGGAAGAGGAGTCAGGAAAGATGTATGATACCTGTCTCCTATGATTACTACACTTACCAGCCTTATGACTATGGGTGAGTCGTGTAACTTCTTTCAATTTCAGTTTCCTTTTCTGCAAAAAGGGGATAATAATAATATTTACCTGAGAGGATTATTGTGAGGATCAAATAAGATAATATTTATAAAGTGCTATATAAATGTTAACTATTAACATAGCTAGAGACACATGGGCTGTTTGACAACTATCAGCCAGAAAGTTGGGGACAAGCTATCAAAGGAAGTTTTGATAACAACTAAATCCAAAATCCTATAGTCACTACCGGAAAAAACTGACACAAGATAAGGATTCAAGGTAATTAAGAGAGAAAGGTTTTATTCATATATGGAGGAGAAAGTAAGGATTATATTAAGCAATGATTGATAAAATTTAAGAATTAGTTAAAAAGTTACAATCTGACATATCAACTTTTTTCCCTTCAAATCTTTCTTTATAAATTTCTCTTAATATATGTCTTTCTAATATATATAACCTATGTCAAATTACTTAACATCTCAGGGAGGAGAGAGGGTAGGAGGGAGGGAGAGAATTTGGAGCTCAATTTTTAAAAACTAACATTAAAAATTATTTTATGTAATTATAATTGGGAAAAAATAAAACATTAAAATAAAAAAAAATTTAAAAACAAAGCCGTGTGTGTGTGTGTGTGTGTGTGTGTGTGTGTGTGTGTGTGTGTGTATGTGTGTAATGTCTTTTAATGCTTGGCTACCTCCTCTTTCTCCTCCCCCTTTGAAAAACATGCTAATATCTTATGGCTAGCTTCAGACCATAAAACCATGATCTCATAACCTCCACCTAGTTGGTGGCAATGTGCCCTAATTGCTGACAGCATACCTAAGAGTCTCCTTAGTGCTGAAATTGCACACTCACCCATGGAAAGTGACAGTAACATTATAACACCAATTCTGATAATTCACATTTACCTAGTAATTTATGGCTTGCATAGTGCCATGCTCACAATAACCCTTTGAGGTAGACAGCACTACTATCATTATTCCCATTTTACAGATGAGAAAATTAATCAATAGGCTCAGAAAGCTTAGATGACTTGAGCCTGGGCACATAGCTAGTAAGTGCCAGAGCCAGAATTTGGACACAGGTCTACTGATTTCAAGTCTGATGATCTTTCTATCAATCTTCCTTTCAAAACATAACAAATGAAGGGAATGTGCTGGGGAAAAATATCATGAGATGAAATCCAAACAGGGATCATTGGGAGCCTCTAAAGGAGAAATCTGAGAAATGGTCCTGAATTCAGCTGATGATCAATATCGATGCTCTATTTTTCAGTAAGAACCACATGAAACAACCACAATGATAGCATGAAGTTTTGTCCCTGGAACCAGGTAGACAGACATGTTTACACTCCTGAAAGAGAAAAACTGGCAACACAAACAGCCCTTTTCTTGAGCTATATGAAGACATATTCATTTGGGGGGCCATGCCTGTCTGCATGCCCACAGCGCTTGTGTCTCCTGAGTCAGTCTATCAGTCTTAAAGAGAACAATAAGGAGAATATTTCACTAATCTTCAAATGATGTTCAACCCCAGAACCATCTCCAGGACTACAAGATAGCCAAATGGAAGGCCATGAAGACTGGCACACAGAGATCTCCTGAACTCGGGAACTCTGCTAGTAGCATCGATAGGTATGCAAATCTGAGGGTGAGGCAGTGGACAGTACTGGGCCTATGAGGTTGAGTGTTCTAAACCAAAGTATGAGAAGTTCAAAACAAATCCAGGAATTGTATGAACACTATTACAAAACACTTCTCACACAAATGAAGTCAGATTTAAATAATTGGAAAAACATTAGTTGCTCATGGGTAGGCTAAGCTAATATAATAAAAATGACAATTCTACCTGAGCTAATTTACTTATTCAGTGCCATACCGATCAAACTACCAAAAAATTATTTTATAAAGTTAGAAAAAATAATAACAAGATTCATCTGGAAGAACAAAACTCCAGATTATCAAGGGAACTACAGAAAAGAAATACAGGGGAAGGTGGCCTAGCCATTCCAGATCTTAAATTGTATTATAAAGCAGCAATCATCAAAACTGCTTGGTACTGGCTAAGAAATAGAGTGGTGGATCAATGGAATAGGTTAAGTATGCAAGACATAGTAGTCAATGACTTTAGTAATCTATTATTTGATAAACCCAAAGACCCCAGGTTCTGGGATAAGAACCCACTCTTTGACAAAAACTGCTGGGAAAACTGGAAAAGAGGATGGCAGAAACTAGGCATAGACCAAAATTTCACATCATATACCAAAATAAAGCCAAAGTATGAGAAGGCTTTGTAATTTGGGAGGTCCAAGAAGTGTGTGTAGTAGAAAGGAGAGGGGATGAGAAAGAAGAAGGAGATCCCTGAGAATCCATTTTCCCTTCCCTACCTCGTTTCTAACCAAAAGAAAAGCCAACTTCTAATGCAGCTAATTCTGCAACAAATTAGAGATTTTAGCAGCTGTGATCTGGTCATCCAAATCAAAGAAGTCACCATATCTTCTAAAGAGACCTTTTTTTTTTCTCTCAGAGAATCACAATTTCAGAATTTCAAAGGATTTCAGCAGCCATATACCCTAATGCCCATACCTGGAAAATCCCCACTACAAACTCTAATTGGCAAATTCTAATGAGAAGGAAGCCACTACCACCCAAAGCAGCTCATTCCACTTTTGGAATTGTTGTTAGGAAATTTTCCTGATGTTAAGCTTAAATTTGCCTTTTTTCACAGGTTCCATACATGGTTCCTGTAACTTGCCTCTGAGGCCAAACAGGAAATCTAAACTCTCTTCTATATGGCAGCCACTCACATACTTAAACGCAGCTATCACGTCCTTCCTGAATCTTCTCTGCTTCAGGCTAAAACACGTGATTACTCCAACTGATGCTGATATGGCATATACTCAAGGCCCTTCATCATACCAGTATCCTCCTCTGGATGCTCTCCAATCTGTCACTATCTTTCCTAAAGTATAGTACCCAGGTCTAAATGCAACATTCTAGGTAGGGTCTGACTAGAGCAGAGTACAATGTGACTATTACTCTTTTATTTTTAGAGACAGACTGGAAGTGTAAGGCCACAGAGGGGCCCACTTTCATCAGCATGGAAGCTTTGACCTACTCTGTTTCTGACCTGGGCTGGTTTACCTTTCCTTAGGCAAGCTGAACTCCTGGAGGATCATGATATTAATGCTGAACTTAGTGTAGACACCAGCCGGCTTAGATTACTGCAGCTCAGAACTCCTAAACCCAAGAAATCCACCAGCCTCACTCTCTGGTAGCAGGAATTATAGGAATGTGCCATCATATTTGGCAGAACCTTCACTTTCTATTCATGTTAACTGTGCTTCCATTAACATAGGCAAAGATCTCATCAGATATTTTTGTCTGCTATATCACACTGTTCACTCAAATTGAACTTAGAATCCCACCAAAACTCTGAGATCAATTTCAGGCAAACTGTAACCTAATCATGCCTCCCCAATCTTATACTTATAAAGCAAATTTTTTAAATCTAAGTTTAAAACTTTACATTTATTCCCATTAGAGTTCTGTTTATTCCATTCAGTTTCATGTTCCAATCCATCAAGATCTTTTTGGATCCTGACTCAGTCTAACAGTGTATTGGACATTTCTCCCAGCTTTGTTTCATGTGTAAACCTGAGAGTATGTCACTTATGCCTTCATCCAAATCACTGATAAAAATATAAACAGTACAGGGCCAAGACAGTTCCATGAAGGCCTCTACTGGAGACCCATTTCCAAGTTGGCATGAAACCATTAATGACTACTCTCTGAGTCTAGCCATTCAATTCTTTCTGAAGCCATCTAGTTAAATTATGGTCTAGTCTAGGGGTCAGCAAACTAGACACATTTCCTGTTTTTATACAGCCCACAAGGTAAGAATGTATTGTTTTTTTCATATGAAAACCCATTCTCAGCTCGTGGGCCATACAAAAAAGTACAAAAACAAGCAGTAGCCAGATTTGACCCTGAAGTCATAGTTTGCATATCCTATGGATTAGTCCATCTTTTCCATTAGAATAATATCAGAGATTTTATTATTTTGCTGTTGTTCAGTCATTCAGTCATGTCCAATTCTCCACATCCCCATGGACCTTAATAACATTCCAGGTCCATATAGCCTCTACTATCCCTCAAAGTCTGTCCAAGTTCATGTCTGTTATTTCCATGACACTTTATCCATCTCTTCCTCTGTCATCCCTTTTTCTTTTTGCCTTCAATCTTTCCCAACATCAGGGTCTTTTCCAATAAGTACTGCTTTCTCATCATGTGTCCAAAGTATTTAAGCTTCAGCTTCAGTATTTGACCTTCGAGTGAATAGTCTGAATTGAGTTCTTTGAGTATTGACTGATTTGATCTCTTGTCCCAGGGACTCTCAAAAGTCTGATTTTATCATATACTTTGCTAAAATTTTGGCAAATTATACTTACAGCTCCCCCTCCCCGATCTACCAATTTAGTAACCCTGTCAAAAAACAAAAACAATAACAAAATGGGTCTGGAATGACCTGGTGGTCTTGGTGAAGCCGTACTGACTTTTTGTGATCATCACATCCATTTCTAGATACAATCTCTTTTAAAATACATTCAGGAATTTTACCAGGAATTGAAGTTAACCTCACTGGCCCATAGTCTGCAAATTTATTCTCCACTCTTTTTTGAAAAATCAGGCCAACGTTTGCCATTCCCTCATCTTGATCTACACGACCTTTCAAACATTACAGAGGGTATCTAAGCAATCACAACCAACAGTTCTTTCAGTACCCAAGGATGAAGTTTGCCTAAAACAGTTTACTTGAATTTATCAAAGACAGCTTAGATGGAGTTCTTTCTATGTCCATGTTTATATCTGGTATTAACTCCTTTTTAGCTATTTTTGTTCTGTCCTTTCCTATCCAAAAGTCATTCTTTTTGGTACAGAAAATGGAAGCAAAATGACAATTGAGAAACTCTGCCTTCTCTCTTTTGGGGGGATTATCATCATTTCATCCATCCTGAGCAGTGTACCTACCTTGTCCTTGATCTTCCTCTTTCTCCTAGTACAGGTTTAAAAGCCCCTTTTGTGGTTCTTAGCTTTTTCCACCAGTTTTAGCTCATTCTGATCTTGAGCACCGCTAGCACTATTCGCATAGTATTGTGCCACACTTTTGTACTCATCCTTTGCTATCTGCCTTGATTCCATCTTCTGTATGTATCTTTTTATAATCAAAATTGATTGGTGAATTCATCATGCATCCACACTGGTCTCTTAAGACAATTCTTATTTTCCTCCTTAGTGGAATGTTGTTTTTTTTTCCCTTTGGGTCTTCAGAATTTCATTCTTGAATTTCTCTTGGACTGACTTTCCCCAGAGAATTTTAATCTGTGAGATACTACCTTTCCTTCTATGAACCAATTGAAATCTGCTCTTCCTAAATGAAGGCTGTATGTCAGACTATACTAAGTTTTTCTCTCTTTTATCATAAGCTCTTTGACCAGTCCATAATGTTCCCCTCATACCTTACCTGCTTGGCTCCCTCATTCTATACGCCAATTCTGAGCCTGATGTTCAGATAGGGGCACTCTACCTGCCACCTCCCTTCCCTTAACCTAGAGAGATCTGTCTGGGCCTGTCACTAGTTTTCCTCTTATTTTCCAGATCCCCGCCAGCCTAGTGGTTGCTGGGGGGAGGCCTCTGGGCTTGCTTTGTCATGGGAAACAGTAGTACCATTGGCTGTGGCCATAAAAATTAATTGTGTTGGCAGGTGATGAGTTTGGCTGCTTGATTAAGTTAGAGTGATGTTCAACAACCTCCATGAGTGCCTCTGGGCTCTGGCATCCAGGTGTACAGAAGGACTGCCTTTGTACCTTAAACATATGGAAGCTTCAGTCCTTTAAGGAGAATTAAGGTTATCCTAGCAGTGTCCCAAGTTCCTTTCAGTGGAGGGTTAATTAGATGAAAAAGGACTTGCTTGGCTTGACCTATATCAATAGGCTTCAATTCAGAAAGGTAGAGCTGTTGATTTGGATTAGAACAAATTTCTTTGCACTAATTGCCCAGAGAGGACTAACACCCACCTATCTGTCTAGGGATAAGGATTAGATCTGTGATTTCATTAATATGAGGGACTCACAGTTGAGAAAATCACCTCTATCAATAAAGATTGGTATCTTCTCTGCAACTGAAAGCTTTAGAGAGTTACTGAGCTCAGAGAAATTAAGTGACTTGCCCAGAGTGACAGTCAGCATGTGTCAGAGGCAGGATTTGAACCCAAGTCTTCCAGGCTTCAAGACCTGCTCTCTATCTGGTATGCCATGCTGCCTCTCTCTTATTAACCAGGTATGATAACAACCGATAAATATACAGACAGGCATATGTATGCATATTACATATATATATCCATATGTGTATGTGTGTATATATGTATACATATATATATGTATATGTATATATATATTTATGTATATGTACACATACAGTTGTTTTTCGGTCATTTCAGTCATTTCTTACTTTTCATGACCCCATTTGGGGTTTTCTTTCTTTCCTTCTCCAGCTCATTTTATAGATGAGGAAACTGAGGCAAACAGGGTTAAGTGACCTTCCTAGGGTCACACAGCTAGTAAGTACTTGAGGCTATATTTGAATTCGGGAAGATAAATCTTTCTGAATTCAGGCCCAGCACCCTGCACCACCTAGCTGCTACATATACCCCCCACACACACACACACGTGCGCCCGTGCACACATGCAACGCGCACACACATATACACATATGTTACATATGTGTGATATATACAGGGAGAGAAAGAGAGAGACAAAGACAAAGGGAAAGGGTTGATGAGATTTTATTATACCCATTTTTGTGGATGAGGCAACTGAGGTTAAGTGATTTGGTACTCTTTCCACACTGTCCTGTGCTGCTGCCCTTCTTATAAGCTTTGGAATACATCGCTATTCCCTCGTGTTCTTCCTATTACATCACAAGATTAGTGGAAAGAACACTAAGCTTAGAATAAAAAAAAACCAGGTTCACATCAGCTTATCATGCCTCAGCTTTCACATTTGTAAAACAGGGAGAGATGATCATTAACCTTACACGGTTATCATGAAGAAAATGCCTTACAACCAGGAAAGGGAGGTGAGCTATGATTATTCCAAAAGAAGCAACAATTCCTATGACCTCCCATGAGGAAGAGCTCACTTGCAATCACCTAGATAGCCAGGTGACACGATGGATAGTGTCAGCCCTAGAGATGGGAAAATCTGAATTCAAATCCAGCCTCAGAAATATTCTAGCAAATCATTTAACTTTTCTGAGACTCAGCTTCCTTATCTGTGGGAAATAATAGTAGAATGATAAGTAATAGTAAATAAGGGGGGATAATAATAACACCTATGTCTTAGGGTTGTTGGGAAGATAAAATGAGATAATATTTGTAAAGTGTTTTATAAACCTTAAAGCACTATATAAATGCTCACTATCATTAATTTTCATGTTTTAGGAGTGGAGGGAGATCAGAGTAAGCTTCATAGAAAGCATAGATTTTCATCTGAACCTTGACATATGAGTAGGTTGACAATAGGTAGAATGAGGAGGATTGGCATCCTTAAAGGAACAAATGAGATAATATTTGTGAAAAAGCACTTAGCATGTGCCTGGCACATACTGGGCACTATGTAAACGTTTATTCCCTTCCTTCTAAAGTGCTTCATAAATGCTAGATAGTATTGTTTTTAATTATTATTTTTATTATTCCAAGTATTGAATAGTATATGTAGAGATAGAGTCAAGCTAAAAGGTCATCCAGTCCAATTCCCTAATTTTACACCCAAAGAAACTGAGGACCAGAGAAACAAAACGTTTTGCCCAAGGTCGCATGGTTAATAAGTGGAAGTACAATCATAGATTTAAATATGGAAGGGGCCTTAGAGTGGATCAAGTCTAATCCTCTAATTTTATAAATAAAGAAACAGAGGCACAGGGAGCTTGTGATGTGCTCATGGTCACATAGCTAGTGAATTCCTGAGGCAGGATTGGATGCTGGTCTTTGTGATTCCAAGTCCAAAACCGTCTGTGCTCCCTCTAGGAGACAGCATGAGCAGAGATAGGGAGGTCGAGAAGTAGGATATAATTTAGATTCTAAAGGGTTCTTAATCTGGGGTCTATAAAATTGAGTGTTTTTTTCTTATATTTTGAAAACTGCATTTAAATATAATTGGTTTCTTTTCCATTCCTATGTATTTATTTTATGCATTTAAAAACATTCTTGCATTAAATGCATTCTATGCATTAAAAAAAAAACACCAGATTTCCAAGTGTGTCCATGATACACAAAAGGTTTAGAACTCCTGTAAATTGTCCACTTGGGCTGAAACACAAAGACTTAGTAAACTTGAAGGATGGTAAGAAATGGAAATATCAAAGAAAGTGTAATTGTATATTGAAGCCACAATGAAGGGCCTTGAACATCAGTCTAAGGAGTTGACATTTTATTTGGTTGAGGAGTCACTAAAACGTTTTAAGTAGCATTGTGACATGATGAAAACTGCACATTAGCAAGATCAACCTGGAAGTGGTATGTGTAAATGAGAGCAGGGGCCAAAAAGAGAGTGATACTGCCCAAGAGCAATCATTTAGTTAAGTCCCAGTGATATTCTAAACTCCCAAAGCACAGAGAATAAATCAAAGTTGTTTTGGACAAGATCATGTCCATGCTCTCCCTATGCTACCCTCATTTGATTCCGGGGAGCATTGGTAGCTCAGTGAGTCTCAAACTGCCCTAGGTTCTAATCTCTAATTTCTTCTTTGTTTCCTAGGAAACACTGGGGATTTGAATTGTCAATAGTATCTGCTGTCTGGGCTGCTGTTCTAGAGGTCATGGAATGGTTCGTCAGCAGTCCTAACCTGAAGGACCAACCAATCCTTGCCAAGAACTAGTCATAGCTCAGAGCCAAGCCAAGCAAAAGAGAAAATAACTCCCGTTACTATCTATAGCTGACAGGAACAGACTTGACTAGGGAGTTGGGACATTGCCCTGACAATACCAAGAAGTATTTTCACACAGATTTAATTGCTCACAGATCTGGGGGAAGAAAACCATTTGAAAATGTGGCCCACGATTAATACAGGGAACTAATCAGTTAAGAGTGAATAATATTTCTTCCCACACACTCTCTTGGGTTTGTGTGTATGTATGAGTATGTATACTTTAAGCAAGAAGAAAAGTACTCGGGAAATTGTCTGATTTATGAAAATGAACCTTGTGATCTGACCTATTTCCTAAGAAAAGAAACCTAGATTTGAATGACCCCAGTATGCTCACAGAAAATAGTTTCCTTCCAGCAGTGAGCTTTGATTGGACCAGGCCTACTCTGAGGCAAAATTTTGAGGTGGGGAAGTTTTTCCTCATTTACATACTACACCTCTGTTTTTCGCACCGTTCCTCCTCACTCCAGCTTTTCAGAGTGTCTTCTTTACCCCTTCTACTTCTGGACATCCAATGCTTTCTTATTGTTGATCCTTCCTACTCAGGAAAGAGATCTGAGAAATTCATTCACCCTAAAGTGTTAGTAATTTATCGCTTACTTCTCATAGTGGTATTTGCTTTTAGAGAAAAAAAAATCAATGTCCAACCCAAAGTAAGGAATCACTAATGGTGAAATTTTAGGTATTAGAGAGGAGACAATTTTAGGGAGCAGAGTTTTTCCTCAAATCATACCATTGAGGCAATCACCTTTTCTACTTGCCATCTTTGGATGATAGATTTAGAGCCAGAAAGAATCTTAGAGCTCAATCTAGTTCAACTTCCTTATTTTACAAAGGAGAGGGGTGTGGCCCAGTGGATAGAGTGCTGGGCCTGGAGTCAGGAAGATTCATCTTCCTGAGTTTATAAACCTGAGCAAGTCACTAAACCCTGTTTGCCTCAGTTTCCTCATCTGTAAAATGAGTTGGAGAAGGAAATGACAAACCATGCCAGTATCTTTGCCAAGAAAATCCAAAATGAGGCCATGAAGAGTTGGACATAATGGAATAACAATAACAAAGCAATTGGAAAGCTAGCCTGCCCTTGAGAATGGGAATGGAAGGAAGAAATCTTGCTTCCTCTTTGGAATCTGGTGGTTGATTGGCTGGGGGCTGAATCCTAGAAACAGCTCCAGTGTTCAAGATAATTGTCTCAGCTTCCTACTGTACTTTGCACATGAAGACATAGCATGAATCAGAAACAATGTGTGTGAGAACAGGAGGGAGGACAAACACTTTCATCAGAAAAGAGCTCCCCAGTGGTTGTTTAGTTGTTTTCAGTCACGTCCAACTCTTCACGACCCCATTTGTAGTTTTCTTGGCTGAGATACTGGAGTGGTTTGCCATTTCTTTCTCCAGCTCATTTTGCAGTTGAGGAAACTGAAGTAAACAGGGTTAAGTGATTTGCCCAAGGTCACATAGCTAGGAAGTGTCTGAGGCCAGACTGGAACTCAGGACGACTCATCTTCCTGACTCCAGACCCAGCACTCTATCTACTGTGCCACCCAGCTGCCCTTTCCCCAATGGCAGTAGAAAGGAAAACAACATCTTCATTTGGAAGCTGGGGATGGATCAAAGAATTTTTGTGTCCTCAGCAAGGTTGGCTTTGTCTTGTTTTGGTTTTTTTGCAATCATGTGAAACATTTCCATATTAGTCATTTTGTACAAGACTTGAATAAAAGAAAAAGAATGAAAGAAAGTAAATGAAAAATAGCATACTTCAGTCTATATTCAAACAAAATCAGTTCTTTCTCTGGAGGCAGATAGTATGTTTCGTCTTTAGTCCTTTGGGATTGTCTTAGAACATTGTATTGCTGAGAGGAGGTAAGTCATTCACAATTCTTCATTGAACAATATTGTTGTTACTGTTTACAATGTTCTCCTGGTTCTGTTCACTTCATTTTGCATCAGTTCATGTAAGTCTTTCCAGGTTTTTCTGAAATTATCCTGCTTGTCATTTTTGGTAACAGAATAATACTATATTACAATCACATACCACAGCTTGTTTAGCCATTCCCCAACTGATGCACATCCCTTCAATTTCCAATTCTTAGCCACCACAAAAAGAGCTGCTGTAAATATTTTTGTACAAATAGGTCCTTTTGCCTTTTTTGGGATGTCTTTGGGATACAGACTTAGCAAAGGGTATGCACAGTTTTATAGACCTTTGGGCATAGTTCCAAATGGCTCTCTAGAATGATTGGATCAATTCACAGTTCAACTAATAGCGCATTAGTGTCCCAGTTTTCCCACACCCCCTCCAATATTTAACATTTTCCCTTTTTTTTGTCATATTAGCCAATCTAATAGGTGTGACGAGGTACCTCAGAGTCATTTTAATTTACATTTCTCTAATCAATAGTGATTTAGAGCATTTTTTTATATGACTATAGATAGCTTTGATTTCTTTGTCTGAAAACTGTCTGTTCATATCCTTTGACCATTTATCAATTGGGAAATGACTAGCATATTTATAAATTTGACTCAGTTCTCTAAATATAGAGAAATGAGCCCTTTATCAGACATACTTGTTATAAAAAAAAATTTTCCCCAGTTTTCTGTTTTCCTTTCAATTTTGGTTGCATTGGTTTTGCTTGTGCAAAAACTTTTTAATTTTATATGATCAAAATTATCTATTTTATATTTTGTAATGCTCTCTATATTTTCTTTAATCCTAAATTCTTCCCTTATCCATAGATCTGACAAATAAACTATTCCACATTCCTAATTTTCTTATGGCATCACACTTTATGTTGAAATCATATACCCATTTTGACCTTATCTTGGTATATGGTATGAGATGTTGATCTATACCTAGTTTCTGCCCAACAAGGCTTGAAATTTCCACCTTCTATGCACTCTCTTCTCCCGATATTTTGAGCCTTCACTGTCAACATATGTGACTTGTCACAACATAAGTACCTAATGTGACATGGAGATCACCATTTTATGGTATGAATAAATAGGTAGGAATAATATATATATTACATACATACATATATATTAGCCCTCTAAAATACTTTATATTATTCTGTAAAATGAGGAGGCTAGACTAGATGACTTCTAAAATCCTTTCTAACTCTATGATTCTATGATTATCTCAGTTGAACAAATGAATCAATCAATCAATAAGCAATAAGCATCCTCGTAACAATCCTGTGGTAGTTAATGCAAGTATCATTAATCCCATTTTCCAGATGAGGAAATTGAGGTTCACAGATATGATTGATCCAACATCTGAGCCAGGATTTCAGCTCAGCACTTCTGACTCTGAATCAAGTGTGCTTTTCACTGTATCAATCTGCCTCCTTGAGGTACCATATCTGAGCATTTGGGGTTTTTTTTTTAAGATATTAAAAATGAAATCTTCAACTGAAGGCTTATTCTAATTCCTTATCATGTCATGAAGATGACTCTGGTTTTTCAAAGGTGACACAAATTCAGACAAACCTTACCAAACTAAAAAGGTCTTTGAACAAAGGTCTTGTAATGGATTATTTTTGTCATCTGAAGACAAACCTAGGTAAGTTTGGAGAGACTCATTACTAAATTGGCTGCAAGGTGACAGATGTTTTTGGCTGTAGCAACTCACTAAGACCCTCTACTAAAGTAGGGAGAAAGGGTTTGCAATCTCTGCTGGTGGATACAGGAAGCCTTCCTTCTTGATAGAACTGATGAAATAAGTAGATTACAGTTTTGTTATTCAGTCATGTCTGGCTCTACATGGCACCATGAACTTTTGTCTATGGTGTTTTCTTGGCAAAGATACTGGAGTGATCTGCCATTTTCTTCTCCAGTGTGTCCCCATTTTATAGCTGTGGAATTGAAGCAAATGGGGTTAAGTGAATTGCCCACGGTCACACAGCTAGTAA
The DNA here is from genome assembly GCF_003287225.1 of Phascolarctos cinereus. Classification (NCBI taxonomy): domain Eukaryota; kingdom Metazoa; phylum Chordata; class Mammalia; order Diprotodontia; family Phascolarctidae; genus Phascolarctos; species Phascolarctos cinereus. Next base: position 270,442,439 of record NW_027556098.1, on the reverse strand, counting down.
ATGTCTAGGTTTGAACTCAGAGCTTCCTGACTCTAGGCCTGGTACTCTATCTACTGCATCACCTAGCTGCCTTAGAGTATGATAGATAGATAGATAGATAGATAGATAGATAGATAGATAGATAGATAGATAGAAAGATAGGTAGATAGATATTTAGATAGATATGGAGAGAGAGACACAGAGAGACAGAATATATGAGTGGAGGTCCTTAGAGTATACTATTTTAAAATGCTCTGTTAATTATTGCTCATTGTTGTTGTATATGGTTTGCTTTGTATATATTTATTTGCATATTGTTTCCCTCATTAGATTGTAAGCTCCTTAGGGCAAGGACTATCTTTTGCTTCTTCCTGTATCCTCAGCACTTAGCACAGTATCTAGCACATAGTAGGTGCTTAATAAATGTTTATTGATTGATTGATTGACCTTTAGCATACCCCTCTGAATTTTACACCAAAAGCGACTGCCTACCAAGCCAACCCCTAGTCCACAAGTATGTTCTATCCATAAACTTGCTTTTCTAATGAGGATGGATTTGCACTAATCCACCTATACTCTTGAAAGAGTTGAAACCAGTTTGTGGTTTCAACTTGTACCCAAGGAAATGCGCGAAGCTGTCTGTCTTACATGAGGAGTGAAGATGAACTTGGCTTCATTAACTAACAGCGTGGTCTAATCAAATGAGGTAATTGTAGGTCCTATCACCATTGAACACAACTCTCCCATAGAGATCCAAGCAGTTTCTTCCAGAAAAAAATACTAAAAAACACTCCTTGAGGTTTCATGCTTTCATCCTCCTTTCAACTTCAAGAGTTGGGTGGCCAGGGCTGAGAACTCTGAATTGAAGAAGGAGAAAATGCTCAGATGAGAATGATAGTCTAATGATTTCTTCCCTCTCCTCTCCTCCTTCTCCCAGTTTTGAATATATAAAGGATAGCACACAGTTTCTCAACATTCAGAGTGTCAGTGCCCTGCAAGAGGCCAGGGATGAATATCCTCTAGATTCTGAGACAAGATTTAAGAGAAGCAAAAAGTCAAGTAGGGAAGACAAAGCTTGGAACTAGGAAAATAAAAGATCAGGATAAATGGAAAAGTGATGGCTAGATGGCACAGTGGGTAGAGTGTTGGACCTGCACCCAGAAAGACCTGAGTTCCAATCATACGTCAGACACTTACTAGTTGTTTGACCCTGAACAAGTTATAACTGCTCTGAGCCTAAGTTTCTTCATCTGTAAAATGGCAATAATTACAGCACTCACCTCACAGGGTTGTTGTAAGGATCAACTGAGCTAACATGTTAAGTGCTTTGCAAACCTTAAAGTATTCTATAAACATTGGCTATTATTATAATTCATATAATTTTAAAACTTTCCTCTAGCATATGTTGTTGTAACTCCTTGCATTTTTCCCTTTAGAATTTGTACTACTTTAAAAAGCCTTTTCAAAATGGCAGACTATTATTTTTAGGAGAAACGCTTACGATTGACCTCCAAAAAGTTTGATTTGAGTTTTGAGGCATCCAGGGAAGACAGGGGAAATTGTGGCAGATAGAAACTACTAGAGGGCCATGGTCTGAAGTTTCTTTTGGAAGAAAAGAAGAGTGTCACAAGTGGGCTTCTGCATTGCTGTAGTGGGCTTCTAGGCTGAGGTGAGAGTTGTAAAAAACTAAGGTGTGTCAGTGGGAAATCCAATCCAATAAACAGAGAGTTGGGAGGGAGCCAGGGATGCCACATCTAAGGAAGTAAACAGAAACAGGGGCGAGCCAGCAGCTAAAGTGATTCATGATGTAGATGCCCATCAACCCAGACATATCCCACGAGCAAGGAAAACCAGAGTGGAGGAGTCAGGGGCCAAAACTATAAAGAAACTGGACGAAAGTCTATGAATATGTATAGATGTGTGTGTATATATGTATGTAATTATGGAGGCAAGTTGTTGACTGAGGAGTGCTGGGGAATGGAAGGTAGGCCTAACTCCAAGTCTTTTTTTCTTTATTAATTAATAAGCATTTATTTTCTCTCCCTTTCAATACCCCCTCCTAAATTAAACAAAAAGAAAAATAATGCCCTCATAACAAACATGCATAGTCAAACAAGGAAAATTCCTTTATTGCCGTTTCCAAAAGCAGATGTCTCATTCTGCATTTCTAATCCATCGCCTCTCTGTCAAAAAGCGCGTGGCATGCTTTTGTTGGTCATTGTATTGATCAGAGTTCTAAAGTCTTTCAGAGTTGTCTTTCCCTATAATGTTGTTATTGTATATATTGTTCTTCTGGTTCTGCTCACTTTACTCTGCATCAGTTTGTACAAGTCTTCTCAGTTTTCTCTGAAATTATTCTTTTCATTATTTCTTACGGTACAATAATATTCATAGGCCATAATTTATTTAGCTATTCCCTGACAGGTTGGCACCCTCTTAACTTCCTGTTGTTTTTTCTTCTATAAAAGGAGCTGCTATAAATAATTATTATACATATGGGTTCTTTTCCTCTTTCTTTGATTTCTGTGGGGTATATGGGGTATTAATGGGTTAAGACTATGCATAGTTTACAGCCTTTGGAGTCATACTTCCAAATTGCTTTCCAGACTAACTAGATCAATTAATTGTTCCCCAACAGTGTATTAGTGTGCCTGTTTTCCCACAGCCCCTCCAACATTTGTCATTTTCCTTTTTTTGTCAACTTTCACCAATTTGATGGGCGTAAGGTAAAGCTTTGGAGTTGTTTTAATTTTCATTTCTCTAATTATTAGTGATCTGGAGAATTTTCTTCATATGGTTGTTGATGGTTTGAATTTCTTCTTTTGAAAATTGCTTGTTTATATCTTTTGCTTGTTGCTGTTGTTCAGTTGTTTCAGTTGTGTCCAACTCTTCATGACCCAATTTGGGGTTTTCTTGTCCAAGTTATTGGAGTGGTTTGTCATTTCATTCTCTGACTCATTTTACAGATGAGGAAACTGAAGCAAACACAGTTAAGTAACTTGCCCACCGTCACATAGCTAATAAAGTGTTTGAAGCAGGACGACGAGTCTTCCTGACTCCAAACCTGGCACTCTATCCACTGCACTGTCTAGCTGAGGTTATATCTTTTGACTATTTATCTTTTGGAGGAATGGCTTTTGTTCTTATAAATTGAATTAGTTACATATATACATGCATGTGTATAGATACAAATATGTACATATGTGTGTATGTGTTTGGGTATGAGACCTTTATCAGCAAAATTTGCTGCACAGATTTTCTTCCAGCCTAACTTTAATTCTTAAAGTAACTACTACTCCTACAGCTGACATCTGGACACCAGGGAGCATAATGGAAAGAACACTAGGCCAAGGGTCAAGAGATATCAGTTCTAGTCCCATTAGTTCTACCAATAATCAGCTTTGTGACCTCTGGCAAATCATTTAACTTCTCTGGTCCTCACTTTCCTAGTCTATAAAATGAGAAGGTTGGACTTCATTACCTTGGAGATCCCTTCCAACTCAAAAGCGCTATGATTCTGAGTTCCTGCAAAGAGTTTGCTAGGGACCCTATCATATGAGGAGGGTCAATCTTATTCATAGATGCAATCACCTGTGCAGTACGATTTAAGGGAAATCAGTGACAGACTCCCTTTCTACAAATATTTCCCCCGCTGTCCTGTCATAGGAACTGAAATTACTTTGATTTAAAGCTCTTTATTTTCAATTGTAGCATCCTGAGAAAGAGGGTAGCATATTAAAGCCAATAACATCTTACCCTGATGAGTGTATTAGTTAGCCAGACCTTAAGGGGCAGGGACATAAGACGGGTGAGTTTTGTTAGGGAAAAGAAAAGTCTAGAGCATGGGAGTGTGCCAGGAGAGGCGAGAGCTGGCCATGGAGGTGGCATGAGGAGAGGAGAAAAAGGAGAAGAGGCAAGAAAGCTAACTTCTAGGGCTGTCATCAGGAAGAAGAAATCTCCCTTATTTTGTGATACAAATGCTTGCTGGTGGCAAAGGACTCTGGCATTCACCTGGCAGTTGACTGTTAAGCAACTATGTACTATTAAGCACCCACCCACTTCCCAGGACAGAACTTGCAGGGCTGGATGTAAGGATTCAGGCTTTGGGCCCAATTTACAATCATAGAATCTCAGAGTTAGAAGGGACTACAGAAGTCATCTAGTGCAACCTAAAAGTGCAAACCTTGAATCTGTTCTATTCTTGAACAGTGGAGCATCAACATGTGACCAAAGATAGTTTCTTTCTTTTTTGGGTAAGGCAATTACTGGTAAGTGACTTGCTCAGAGTCACACAGCTATAGTAAGTGTTACGTGTCTGAGGCTGGATTTGAACTCAGGTCCTTCTGACTCCAGGGCCAGTGCTCTATCTACTGCTCCACCTAGCTGCCCCTGAAGATGATTTCTCAAAGCTTGCAAACAGGAGAAGGAACACAGTAGAGTGACTGGTATCAGAAAATCTAGGTTTGAGTCCTAGATTTGCCAGTTTATTAGATGTGTGACACTGGGCAAGTCACTTTATCTTTAGAAGCCTCAGTTTCCTACTCTGTAAAATGAGGGAGTTGGATTAAATTGGGAGTTCTTAACCTTTTTTTTTTGATGTCATGGACCCTTCAGGCAGTCTGGTGAAGCCTACGAGCCCCTTCTCAGAATAATCTTTTTAAATGCAAAAAATTAAATACATAGGGTTACAAAGGAAACCAATTATATTGAACTATAGTTATTAACATAGATATTATACATATATATTAAAGTTCAGACACCTCAAGTTAAGAACTTTTATTATTTTCTACCTTAAATATCCTATAATTCAAACATTTAATTCAATTGAACATTTCACTGAGGTATCTACCATAGGTAAGGTATAGGTCTAGGTGGAGTATGTTGAATTTCCTAAGAGAGAACGTTAAATATTTTTACTTCTCCTTAAATGACTTCATCCTTTGTTTAAGTATGATTTACATGACCTCTAAGCAAAGGTGGAGATCATCCATGAGACTAGATTATTGGAGATTATTTTCCACATACGGGGCAATTTTTCTCCCCCTTTTCTGCATAGGCAGCAATTCAATAAATAATTAATGTTTATTCATCCTTTGGCTATTTATCTCATTGTAAAAAATTAATTGGTCTTCCATCATCTATTGCATTGTAACCTAAAGGTATTTGGCCCAGTCTCTCCTGCCTTGCTTAAACACATTCCTCCTAATCCCCATTGGTTTGTGCCAATGGCACTCTGCAGTCATGCCCAGCCTCCCAGATTCAGGGTATGAATGAACGGAAGACTGATGTATTGTGAGCCACCTCCAGGAAGACTTGGGAAAGCTTTATATAAACACTACCCTGTTCTTCCACAAAGCTCCAAGAGTTGGCAAATATTAGTTCTCACAATACCTCCTCCCTAAGGGGTGCTTATAAGTCCTCATTTGGCAAAAGAATTTGAGCAAGACTAATGCTAGGGTTGGGGAGATGCACAGACATTCAGAGCAATGCACCAGAAGTCAGGATTTTGGGCAAAAAGTTTCCTTTCCATCCCCCTGCCCAAGCCTCACAAAATCCCAAGCTCTATGCCAGAAGCCCTGAATTTCATTCCTTTTGCCTGAGACTTTGATGTCATTTTTTAAAAGTTATCAGCCATTTGCTTATTATTGTGAACATTCCCACTCTAATTTTGAAAAGAGATTCTAATAGGGAAAGAACAAAAACAAGAAGAAAGGGTGATTGGAGTATTATAGAGGTCGATGGACCTAGAACTCAAACACTGGGGAATCTCAAGACTGCAGAGTTTGTTGGTCACTTGGAGAAGCAGGAGATGGGGTTAGTTTGAAATATATTCTGGACCAAACTCCCATAAACTCTTGCTTATGTAGATGAAGCCTTTAGGCAGGCTGCCCTCGAATTTCTGAGTTATAAGCCTCGTCAGAAGGGAGAAGCCTGCACAGGCAAGGAGAAGAGAGGAGGAGGCAGTAGTATAAGGAGAAATACTATCTTGGCTCTCCCACTCCAAACAGAATATTTGAGTATTTGGTCTTTTTCTTCTCAATGTCTTCACTTTGCAGGTTGAGGCCTAAGGTTAGTAACTCCCTCCAACACCCTGAGCTGTAAATTACCTCAGTCATTTCAAGTCATCAGGAATCTTTCAGAACACAGTTCAGGTGGAATGACTTATCAATTGGGATGCTGGGAATAACGCCCAATGGGGAGCTTCACCCATTCAAGCTTCCATATAAGGTACTGCAATTCCCGTCCTCCCCTAGACCTTGCAAAATGCAAACACCAGGTCTTTCCACGCAAAGATTACTGGATTTGGGACAGCCAAATTAAGAACTGAGCTTTGGGGGAATCTCCTCTTATGGTCTCCATTCCAATATCTGCCTAAGGAAACCTTCTCTCCAACCTCTGTCCCCATTCTCTTCCTCAATGGAGACTGGGCAGGACCCCAGACTAAGGAGAGGCCCCCTTGATCCAGAAGGGTCTTGATGAAACTAAAAAGAGAAATATTAATATATAACTAAAAAAGTGAAGTACATCCCCAAGAAATGCACAGAAAAAGGTATGGATGACTACTGTAGTGAACATCCTCTGGCCTCACTCTTCCAGAGTAAGACCTTTTTATATCCTCTTCATCAGGGTCTTAGGGGGTACCCACTGAGGGGCTATAGGTATCTTTCTCAAATGTTATCAGCTTGAGCTCCCATTTCAATGTGGTCACTCCGCCATTAATTGCCAGGATTCATCTAACCTGTAAACATCAATTAGATTTAACAGGGATATATTTACCTAGAAGATATGACAAGGACAGGAGTAGAAACATTTTTCTCTACCACCTTGGGGGAACCCTCTTCTTTGTACCACATCTGAGGGTGGTGGGCTCAGACTTAACACAGTCCCTACGTACCATTGGTCCCACCAAGTTCACTTCCAAATGTGGCATTGTTGCTGGACGGGCCCTAGTCTCAGCTATCCCTGGGCTTGGTCCCAAATCCTGGGCTAAGGATCTTCGGTCCTCAGGTCTTCAAAGCTGGCCTGGCTGGCTACAAACCCTCATAAGGATGCCACTCTTAGACCTCAGCGGCTCACTTACCTAACCTCAAAGCTCATAAGATCACAATCATCTCCTTCGAGTAAAACAAAAGAACAAACACCAAAGGAGAAGATGATCAAAGCCTGCATGGGCCTCATGTTGGCTTCAGATGGTGGGGACCCAAGACCTTTCCCTTAAGACATTGTCTCTTCTTCTACTAGGGTGCCACAGGCCAGGAAGAACTGGCCAAACCAAGAGAAAGGAATCAGGCTGATTAGTGCCTTCTGAAAACCCCCTTGTTCTGGCTACACTGCACTGTGGCAGCCAATCAAAAAGGGTCTTATTCACTAGATTGTTGGCACACCAGAACTACTCGCAGAATGTCTGTGCATACTTCAAATTTCCATAGGAATTTCATCAGCCAATTACTCTGAATACTTCATAAGGACTGGGTTCATTGACCAGTCCTGCTATATTCAGTCACTGATGGCTCAGAGTGAGAGGAAGCCAATACCTTGTTACACCTATAATATTATAACTAATTAGGTCCATCCCTCCAGTTTTTCCCCACCCTCACTCACCCAACCTGAATCTGCCTAAAACACTGTTTTTATCATATCCTATTATGCCACCATTTAAAAAAAACCTCAACAGCTTTCTACTGACTACAGGATAAAGTCCAAATTCTATCTGCTGTTCAAAACTCTCTCCAACTCTACTCTGTAACCCCAACCTATCTTCTCATTCTTATTTTTGCAGTCATTCCCAACACCAACTCTTCTAGCCAAGCTGTTCACTGGCCCCTCAATATGCCTGGACCCTTCTGGCTTTGCTCATGTCTAGACTTGGCTGCAGCTCCAGCCATGTTTCATTTTAATTCACCAGGCTCTCACTAGTTCCCCTGCTACCTGGAGCACAGGCTACCCCAGAGGACTTCACTCTTTCATCTCTGGAACTCTTGCCCTGAGGCACGGGTGTTTATCTCATTTGGCCCACTATCTCAGGCCAGCTGTTCTCATTTTGCAGGCAAAGAAACTGAGACCCAGGCATGCAAACTGACTTATCAAAGGTCAGATAGGTAGTAAATAGAAGGGCTAGGATTTGAACACAGGTCCTCTGACTTTGAATCTAGTGTTTTCTCCACTGCACTATGTTGCCTGTGAATGAATGAATCAATAAATGAAAAGTAGAAGAAAAGTGCCTGGGTCAGTTGTGAGTGGGAGTCCACCTCGAACCTGGTTAGGGAAGGATTCTTGGAAAAGGTGTCCTCTGAGCATAAGCTAACCTGACACTTGCAAAAATTTGTTGGCTCAAACCACCCAAACCCAACAGAGAGCTATAAACCTAGCAGCAATTGGCTTGTCCCTTCTAAGTTGCATTTAAAAATTCAAACACATTCTCTTTACCCATGATCCTGTTTGAGAGGGCATGCTACTGTACTCACTGTGAGCCACAAGCATTTAAAAGGCCCTTGCCTTTCCCCTCCTGAGTATCTGTAGACTGTGGTGAAGTGATACACCCCAGTAAAACCATCTCAGCAGACAGGCTAAACCACTTAATCCTGACAACAACCCTGTGTAGTATTATCCATATTTTACAGATAAGGAAACTGAGGCTGGAAAAAAAGTTTAGTGATTTGCCCAGGGTACACAGCAAAGGAATGTCCTGAGCAAGATTTGAACTTGGGTCTTCTTGCCTCCAAGTCCAACACTTGACCTGTTGGGCCACCTAAGCTGCCAAGTATGTCAGGGACCTTCTTGAATAATGGCAGATTAAGAGGTCACAAGAGTGTTATCTCAATAGCCCTTCTAAAATCAGCAATAGATATGACCCACCTCTAAAAATAAAGAAACTTTCAACTGTGATGCAATCATGATCTCACTGATATGGGTACTCCTCCCAAAAATGTAAATAAAAACGCACCAATGCCTTCCCATTCTGCGTGGCTTTTGTCTGGAACATCCAATAAATCTACCACAGGAGATCCATCCATCATCCTAGGAGCCTGCCCATAATTATCTTGATGTTTCATGGTTATAGAGTCTGTCTATTGGTTATTTCTTGCCCTCCCTATGTGATAAGGCCAACTTTTTTTCTAGTCATACATTTTTCCTGATAGCATTCTTTAAACCACTTGTCCTAGAAAATTCTATGTTACAATGTATTGCAGTCCACTTCATTGATGTTGCTGCTTTTCAACTTTGATTTTTTAGTAATAGTGACATCCCATGACTTAGAGCTTTTCAGCATTAGTGCAATAATATTGCCATTGAAAAAAGATAGTTGTTAAGTTTTTTTTTTAAGATGGGTCTGGTTCAAGTAGAATCTTTGGGTCATAAAAAGTTCTTCTGAAACTTCTCAAAGGCAGTCCAGCCAACTTTCTTCCTCTTCCTCCATGCTGGTCCTACCTCATTATTCATTTTCAGTGTCTATCTACAATCTATGTAGTGATAGACCACCTCTTTCAGTCATCTATTCAACTATACATCATAAAATGGACAATTTTCATCTGCTGTGGTTTCTTTCCCTGTACGGAGAATAAGGTCAAATGCTTTTGAGTTATTGTGGATCTCATCTAAGAGGCTGTGTCCTGTTCCAGAACTTGATGTAAACAGTTCAATATCATCTGAAAACAGAACATTCAGAGGACCTCACTATCCATCACTTCCATTTGGACTTTTGTGCCGTCATCCAGGACAGTGGCCTTTGGAAAGCATATGCCTCACTGTTTTATTCCATGCTTGTTAATAATAATAATAATCAGTCATTGAACAAAGTTATCACTATTTTTATACTGTTTAAAGAATCTGGTAACCTTTTGATGACATACACATGAGATGCTTCTTTTGTAGGAGAGATTTTAAGTTGGTAGATGAGACTTCAGGCTCTCTAGAGGCAGCTAGGTGGCATGGTAGATAGCGTAATGGACCTAGAGTCAGGAAAACTTGAGTTCAAATCCATCCTCAGACACTCACTAGCTGTGTGACCTTTGGCAAGGGTCACAACCTCTGCCTCAGTTTCCTCATCTGAAAAATGGGGATTAAAAAGAGCACCTTCTGGGCCTCAGACACATAATATTCACTAGCTGTGTGACCCTGGGCAAGTCACTTAACCCCGATTGCCTTGCCAAAAAAAAAATAGCACCTTCTTTCCAGGGTAATTGTGAGGATAAAATGAGATTATATTTGCCAGGTGTTTTGCAAACCTTAAAAAGCTATGTAAATATTAGCTTTTATTATTTATTAAATGAAGCACTTTTAAAAATAATTAATAAATGTCAAGCGTGTGATTATAAACATTCAGGGTGCTGTAGAATATTGTTTACAAAAGTCTGCTTGTTCTCTACATATGTGTGTAGATTGTTCTCATAAAAAGTTTGGAGTGCTTTTTCTTATAAAAAGTTTCCCTACTGTAGGAAGAGAAGCCATGTGGGTTGCTATTATATTGTCTTGATGAATTTTTTAAGGGAATATGAATAGGGACTGAGATATTCTCTATGCCTTTTCATATCCTCCTCCCTTTCAAATACCTTGATGATTATTCCCTCAATGCCCTCAAAATTGTCTCACCTCCAGTACAGTGATTTTCTGTTTGTATTTGACCCTGTCCAGCTCGCCTTCCTTTGCTTCACTGCCATTTCCACTACCTCATACAGCACATCTGGGGCTATGATGTTAGAGTCCAAATGTATTGACCTTACTGCCCTTCATGATGGAAAGAACTCATTATAAAAGTCTTTTCAGTTGATTTTCATGTTTTTCTATTTGTTTTCCTCCTTCTAGTTTCATTTTTAAATGCACTTGAGATGACTTTGTTTGGCTGACTCCTAAAACTGATTTCTTTTCCCCTTCTTCTTGATGTTGTATAAGGTGTTAAGCACTCAATCTTCCACTGTCATCCTAGGTAAGATTTCATAAATCAGTTTTAAATTCAAAACGGATGTCCTTGGCCACCATATCTCTATTTGGCAAAGACATTGTGTTTGCTAGAGGAGGCATTTTCTTGACAGTTTGGTTCTTCTCCTTATGGCAGTTTATTCATATTAATTAAAATTCTTTAGGGAAATGCTTGTAATTAGTGAGTATATCCATTCCTCTATCCATTTCCCATTTACATAATCAATAGTTTGTTTAAATAGGTAAGGATGGAGTTGTTCTTGTTGGATATCATATCTTTTTCTCATTTTTATTCTTTATTCTAGCTTTGTATTGATTTTTATCTTTGCTCTAATAAGGCATTGATTTCACTATACAATACCATGATATTCCAGCATTCTTTTCTGTTCATCCTGAGGTTCCTGGCTCTGTTTCTAATTCTTATTAATTTCTTTTTAAAATCTATTAGCTGATATGCTCCCTATTCAGCAACTTTAGTCTCTTTCAACAGCTTCTCTGTTTCTTTCTCATCAGAATAAATTGTGATGGTGTTGCCAAGATTTGTCCTCAAGAACTTCCTCTACTTCTTGAGGCTCTTCCCTTCTCTGGCCTTGGGAATCAATTGCTGAACTCTCTGAAATGTGCTCTCCTCAAGTGCAGGGCATTTACTGACTCTCTATTGCCTCTAGGATAAAATACAAATTGTTTGCCATTCAAAGCTCTTCATGATCTGTCTCCAACCCATCTTTGCAGACCCATTTCACTTTACTCTCCCTTATGTACTTTATATTACAACCAAACTGGCCTTCTTATGGTTCCTTGTGTACAATATTTCATCTCTGTGCTTTTGCTGAGGCTATCCAACATGCTTGGAATGTTCTCTTGACCTCTCAATTCTTTAACATCCTCCATGTCAATAGCTTCTTTCTCTACCTCCCCTGAGCAATACACTGTCATGGCCGCAGCTTAGACTTTACTGTCTCTCAGAGTCTTACAACACCCAAAATACAGAACTACAAAAAACATATCTCAGTAAAGAGATTTCCAGTAAAGATAAAAGAAGTGTGATTTAAACACTAACCTCCTTGCTTGTTTACTAAGTGTTTAAAAGTTTAATGGTGTTGGGCTTGTGTGTGTGTGGTGTTGTGTGAATGTAAACTATTTCCTGATTGTTAAAAGTGTGATATATGTTTTCTCAGTCTGTACCATTCCCAAGTTCTTCGAAAAGTCACACTGTACAGAGGGAGCCAAGATGGTAGAGTACCAGGAAGCAATGAAGTGAGCTTAGGTTTAGAAAACATGCCAGACTTCAAATCCTGATGGGGAAATCCAAGAAAAAGTTACAATGAGTCATTTTTCCAGACCAGACTGTTGCACAGTCTGGCCCTAACATCAAGAAGTCAAGAGACAAGCTAGAAAAAATAAGCAAACAAAAAAAAGAATCCCAGCATAAAAGGCTATTATGGTGAGAGCAATGCTTAAGACTCAAACCTAGAAGAGAATGACTCCAAAGAATTCACAAACAAAGCCTCAAAGAAAAGCACAGCATGGGCTTAAGTTCAATTAGAATTCCTGGAAAAGGTAATACAAGAGTCTTTCAAAAGAGTTTAAAATATTTTTGCCAATGAAATAAGAGCACAAGAGATAAAAAACTGGAAAAAGAAATGAGAACCATAGAAGAAAAATTTAGAAATGGAATTAACAGCTTAGCAACAAATTTCTTGAAAACTAAAACTGACCAAATAGAATCCAATGACTCCATGACACAACGAGAAATATTAAAACAAAGTCAAAAGACTGAAAGAATAGAAGAAAAAGTAAAGTATTTTACTGAAAAAAAAATGACTTGGAAACCATGTCAAAGAAAAAATTAAGAATCATTGAAGTACTTGAACTTCTTGACCAAAAAAAAGATCTTAGAAATTATATTTCAAGAAATCTTAAAAGAAAACTGCCCAGATCTTTCAGAACTAGAGGAAAAAGTGGAAACAGAATTCACTTGTTACCTCCTAAAAGAAACCTCAAAATAAAAACTCCCAGGAACATGATAGTCAAAATCCAGAATTTCCAGGCCAAAGTAAAAGTACTGCAGCCAGGGAAAAAAAAAGAATCCAAGTACTGAAGAGCCACAGTTGGGATCACACATGAATTAGCAGCCTAATGAAGGAGTGGAGAGATTGGAATATGATATTCCAGAAGGCAAAGGGTATAAGTCTTCAGCCAAGAATAACTTACCCAGAAAAACTGATTATAATACTATAATGTAGTATTGGTATATTGTATTATTAGTATAATGTAATAATAGGGAAATATTGGTAAATTTTATTATTAGTATAATGTAATAATAGGGAAAAAATGTATGCATTCATAATGAAAACAAACAGAGCTGTGAAGAAACTCAGAAGATCAAGCACAGAAGTTAAGAAAAGCACAAAAAGGTAAACATGAATAAAATATGATAAAGAACTCACCAAAGACAAATTGCTCACATTCAAATATGGGGAAGTAATAATACATGTGTATTATCTACTGAAACCTGTCATCTTCAGGGGTCGTAGAGGTAGTCTCATTACACAAAAGGCCTGGGAGTAGTTTTGCTATATCTTGATAATCTTAAAAGAAAAATAGAAAGAGAGAGTAAGAAGAATACACTATGGGGTGAGGAAGAAGGGAAAGAAAGGTTAGGGGAAATTATCACATATAATCAGAGTGCATAGTAGACATTTATACAAACAAGGATAAAGGGGTGGGAGGAGCGTCTAACCTTGGAACCTCACTCTCATCTGAATTGATCAAAGGAGGGAAGAATACATACATACATACACAGGTTTGGGCACAAAAATACATCTCATTCAACAAGGAAATGAGGAGGAAAGGGGAAAGAGGAGAGTAGATTAAGGGAGGGATTAGTCCTAAGCAAAACAAGCTCTGTTGTGCTGCTGCTGCTGGTGGTGGTGGGTGTCATTTTCAGTCATGTCCAACTCTTTGTGACCCCATTTGGGATTTTCTAGGCAAAGATACTGGAGTGGTTTGCCATTTCCTTCTCCAACTCATTTTACAGATGAGAAAATTGAGGCAAACAGGGTTAAGTGACTTGCCAAGGGTCACACAGCTGGTAAGTGTCTGAGGCTGCATTTAAATTCAGGTCTTCTTGACTTCATGTCCAGCACTCTATCCACTGTGCCACCTAGCTGGCCCAAAACAAACTAAAGATACACAAAAATATTAATAGCTGTCTTTGAACTGGTGAAGAATGCAAATTAGAGGGAGTGCCTATAATTTTGGAATGACTGAATAAGTTGTGGTATATAAATGTGATGGAATGTTATTGTGATGAAATGATGAAAAGGATAGCTTCAGAGAAACCTGGGAAGACATATAAACTGATGCAGAATGAAGTGAACAGAACCAGGAGAAAAAAATATATATGATGACCACAACATGGTAAAGATAAACAAGTTTGAAAGAATTAGAAATTCTGAGTAATATAATCATCAACCATGATTCCAGAGGACAATAATGAAACATGCTACCTACCTCCTGATGGAGAGGTAAAGAATTCAGGGTGCGGAATTAGATAAGTAGATAAAGACAGAGATTATAGTTACAGATTATATATATATATATATATATTTGGATATGGCAAATGCAGAAATTTGTTTTGCTTAACTGCATGTGTTTGTAACAAGGGTTTTGTTTTCCTTTCTTTTTCAATTGGGGGTAGAGGGTGGGAGGGAGAAAAGATGGATTTTCACTAATTATATACATATATTATATGCTTTTTAAGAGAGGTTACCCTTTACAAGTCTTGTACTATAAAAAAAAAAAAAGCTGTAATCTCCAGTTGGGACCTACCCTATAAGCTAACTACTATAGATATTATCTCTATTTTACAGATGAAAAACTGAGGCTTAGAGAGGTTGTATCTAGCTGATAGTCATTTAGCTAGCGAGTGCTGAAAGTGAGATTCAAACTCAGATTTCTTTTTAACTCTATTTCTAACATTCTTTCCACCATGTCCTGCCATCTTTCTAGCTTATAGACTAAATTAGACCCTAACTAATTCTAATTATGTAGTTAGAATTAGGATGGAGATGCCTCTTCAGAGGATGTCTTCCCTGGTGGAACCCTCTTAGGTTATTACAACAAGAGAGGGAATGTCCATGGCTTATAACAGCCAGAATGGTCATGATCCTGTGTCTTAAATGTAGATCCTATATCTTAAATGTAATCCCTCTAGGTTGGTTGCTGGGGGGGAAGTGAACAGCATCTTATCCCTCTTCTAGTTCCATGAGAACAGCATCTATAACTTATATAAGTTTTGTATCTCTCCTAACACTGAGCACCATAGTAGGCATTTAATAAACATGCAGAAAGCATGAGTGATACAGGAAGATGATGGAATGTGTTGAAGACAATGTGATATCGGTAGGAATGGACTTTATTTCCCACAATGCTATGGGCAGAAAATGGGTACCTAAGAAGGACCAAGTAAGAAGTGCTTAAAGAAGAAGTACTTAGCACAAATGTAAAACTGAGATGGTCCTTGACCTCATGGAGCTTCCAGTCTAACAGCAGGAGACAAAACATGTATAGAGAGTGGTGGCCAGAGGAAGTTTTGGTCTGGGGAGTCCCAGGGATAATGAATGGAATCATGGGACATTTGAGTATCACATTATTTCCAAAGGTAATGCATTAATTTGGTTACTGTTCTCAGAGCAAGAAGTGGAAGATGGGAACAGAAGGGATCTGTGCACATAGCATCAAGTCAGATGGCAAGATGTCTAGGATGGGTAGCTGGACAGTATATGAAACATGATCTAGGGCTGGCTAGACATAGTGATTTAAATAAGTTTTGCACTTATGCACAGCAGTTAGGACACTTCGGCCCAAAGGCAGGACTCCCAAAGCTAAATTTTCAGGTGTCAAATTGTGAAGAAAATGGGGTGGATGGGCCCTGTGTGTGTGTGTGTGTATACACGCATATGCACACATATGTATCTGTATCTATGTGTATCTGTGTGTGCTAACATTGTTTTTTCCTATTCATTTACTATTTGTTTTTAGTCCTGGTTGAATGTCTTGTTTTTAAAATGCCTATTCCTTGCCTTGTGTTCTGGTATGGCACATACTGAGTTTATATGATTACAGAGATTCCCAGCTCAGCTGGGATGGGGACTAAGCCAAATAAGATATATTTATCACTTGAAATACCATACTCCACAATGAACCCAGTTATCTGTGTGAAGAGTTCAGCAGAAGGGGTGAGGGGTGAGGAGTGGGAACTTGTTACCGTCTCTTAGACATGAAGTTTCACAAAGACTTATTACTTTTCATTCCAAACATCATTTTTCAGGAACTGAGGAAAAAAGTGGTAAAAAGGGAAGATTTTAATTATGATGATTTTGACAGATGAATAAAATGGAATGAAAATCTGGAAGAATAAATGAAGGTTATAACAACACACCAGGAGCTAAGTAGTTACATAATAATAGTACCGCCTTTTTAAAGTGAAAATGTCATGAGGAAAAAATAGGGGGAAATTATGGGAGTCAAACCAATAGACAACTAATAAAGAAGACAGGTAAAGTCAGATTCTATAGCCTCCAAGAGGGTGTACCTCATGGCAAACATCCTTATGAGCACAGAAATGAAAAAGGGCTTAGCAGCAATGGAGTGGATGGCTGGGTACAGTGGTGTTACTCAAACTCCAGGCTCCCCTGTCAGGGGGAGCACAGGGGAAGGAGGTGACAAAAGTTTGGCCAAGACAGTAGGAGAAGAAATGAGGCCTCTGTGGGAACAAGGTAGCATACACAAGACCAGAAAGAAGTAAGCTTTGTTCCTGACCCCATCAATGATAGTTATTGCTGGCTACGTGGACTTCAGATGCATTTGTCCTGGTCACAAAGACTGTGCTGACTATTCCTGACTGATAAGGCTTCATTCAGCCTTTGTACCTTTTTTTTTCTTTGTATTAGAGGCCTTCTAAAAACAATCTTTATCTATACCAAAGGAGTAGCCCTAATAGGATAATTTCAGGCCCCATGTTAGACTGGAGTACTAAATATTTTTGGACAAAAATCTTTGTTGTTTTGCGATCTTTTGCTTTCGGCAAGGCTGAACTGGTCTTCCCCTGCTACCAAGACACCTCCTGTTCTCAGGAGGTGATGGACTCTTTCCATTTGTCATATATACTCACAGCTGTTGCCAGGATTGGGCTGTCTGAGTCAACCAGTAACTGGGGTAACCTCCTAGAGCCTAAAGGCCCTGGCCCTGTAGGCCAGCCACTACAGCTGCCTTCTAAAACACCCATGTCATGCCAAGCAGCTTGTTTATTCTCCTCTCACATATTAACAAAGAACCAGTGAGCCAAACTGCATTAGGAATAATGCTTTGCTTTGTGGATTCATTGTTATGGTTATTGTTATTATTATTTCCAGTTTGGGAAGGATCCAGCTCATTAAAGTTCTATTTGTTGGTTCAATTTCCCTAACACTCCTATTTCATACTCCATCCAGAAATTACTCAGTTAATGCCCAGAGCTGCTGAAGACAGCAGGTCAGGCCAAAGACCTCCCTTGTCTTCACCCAAGGAAAAAGCCATGCTCAGGAAGGACCAGAGTCTGGATGTTGAAAGAGGCCTGTGAAGGCTGTCTTCTCTAGAGCTTTCCCTTACCCAACCTCCCAATTTTTTTTTCTTTCTACCAAAGAGACTATCATGGATTGTGAAATACCTTATGGAAAAAACAACCTCAGGGTACCCAGCTTAGTGGATTCTGTCCAAAAACATTATGTCATGAAATGTTTCTTTCCCCAAGTACACTCCGGCTGTTTTCCAGCAATTATCCAAAGTCACTTTTTATAGAGGGAGGGGGAAGTTGGGGAGGAGGGATAAGAATCATTTTTATAGCCACAGAAGTACACAATCCCTCAATTCATCTGCTTTGGCTCCAGAGCTCTTTTCATTTGTTGGAAGGTTACTTCTCAGCCCCAGCATCCCCCTTCACTTCTCCCTCTACTTCAATAAGATTGGATATTTGGATGTAAGATTGGCTGACTTCGGGGTAATCATTGGCCATGGCAAGACTGAGCTTATATCTCAGAGTACCCTGTTCATATTAGGACCACAAGAAATACCTGATATTGATGTTGACATAGATAAATGTGGTAAGAAGGAGCGAACCTTTATCATCCCTATCCTTGGTTGTTCTGCTGAAAAGGGAGGAATGATGTCATCAAAAGCCCTGGTCCCAGAGAGTTAGGAGACCTAGATTCTAGTTTCAGCTCTGCCACAAGATACCTGTATGATTCTGAGCAAGTCAACTTTCTAGTGACCTTTCTAGGTTTTAGTTTCCTCATCAGTAAATTGAAGGGGGTAGATGGAAACTAGATGATCTTTAAAGTTCTTTTCTTCTCTAAAACTTAATAAGTCCAGGAGAGAGGTCATCTTACCATGTAGCTAACTCAATTAAATAGATAGTATGTCGTGATCTTGAAGGAGTCTGGGGCTACATGGAGAATAGTGGATACAGCACTGGGTTTGGACTAAGGAAGACTCATCTACCTGAGTGCAAATCCAGCCTCAGATACTGTTTACCCTGGGCAAGTCACTTACCCTTGTTTGCCTTAATTTTCTCATCTGTAAAATGAGCTGGAGAAGGAAATGGCAAACCACTCCAATATCTTTGCCAAGAAAACACCAAATGGGGTCATGAAGAGTTGGACACAACTGAACAATAGCAAAAGTGGATAGAGTGCCTGATTCCAAGTCAGAAAGACCTGACACCAAACCCTGCCTCAGGTACTTACTGGCTATGTGTGTTTATGTAAATCACTTCATTTCTTTGAGCCTCAGTTTCCTCACCTGTAATGTGGAGATAATAATAGCATCTACCTTTCAGGTTTGCTGTGAAGATCAAGTAAGTTAATATGTGTAAGGGACCTTAAACAAGCATTATTTATCCAGGATTTAATTTTGCAAGGGATGTAGCCTGGAAGATAGCAAAAGGGCCAGAATGTTAGCTTCTATGAAATTTTTGAGCAAAACTCTAAGAAATCACCTAGACTAGGTGCCATTTTGAATGAGACTAGATCTGATAGTTCCTTAAAGCCTGGGATTGGTTTTTTTGTCTTTATGTTCTCAGGTCCCAACATTGTGCTTGGCATGTACATAGTAGGCCTTTAATAAATGCATGCTGATTGATTAAAGAAAGGGGAGGAGTTTCCAGGATGACATCACTAGCTATTGAATAATCATAGGAAAGCACAGGAAGGAATTCTGAATGCTGCCCAACCCTTGTGTGGAGAAAACAGGATGGTTCAGGAAAATTGGAACCAAACTGGCGTTATAGAGAAGGCATGAGGGCCACATTACTATCTCTGTCCATGAAGGGCATTAAGGTTCACAAAATGCTTTCCACACGTTCTTCCAAATGCAAACTTTGTGACTGAAGAAGGAAAGGGCATTTGCCAGCTGTTACTAAGCCTCCAGGGTGTCAGGAGGAAACAGAGGAGAGTTGAGATGGGCCAGGGCAACTGCACTATTGTAGGGACTATCAATGCCAGAAAGTAAATCTGCAGGTGAAAAGAAATCCATGCACCAATCACAGATCTAAGTAACAAGGTAAGGGATGGTGGTGGGAAGGGTGACATGATTACAGACAACATATAGAAAACAAGCACTGAAAGACCACTGAGGGCTGGTGAGTTGTAGACCAGTTAATTCTGCTGAGACAAAATCCATGACAGCATCATTCAGATGGGACAGGGAATTACAACCACAACCCGCAAGTGTCATGTTCGATGTCCTTGTTACCTTTCTGTGTGAGTTGTGTGAATTGAGTGAATCTCAGAAAGAAAATGAGCAGAGGGGGTGAAGAAAAGAGAAAGAATGAGAGAGAAGAGGGAGAGAGAGTGAAAGAGAGAGAATGAGAGAGAATGAGAGGAAAGAGAGAAGATGAGAGGAGGGAGAGAGAAAGGGAATGAGAGAAAGAGAAAAAGAGAATGAAGAGGGGCCTGGGGTCATCTTTGGGGAGTCTCTGTGTTCTGAGAGCAACCCGGCCTAGAAACTAGAATTAGTTAGGGAACCATTTTTGATGACAAATTGACCGTAGGCTAAACTATACCAGTGATGTGAAACTCAAAAAGAAACCAGAGCCACTAAACCAGATATAATGATCCTGCAACAGCATATTGATGTAGAAAACCACATACTAACATTATCTGTGTTCTCTCGTATTGTTATTTCTTTTATTAAATATTTTCCAATTACATTTTAATCTGGTTCCCCTCCTATACTCCTGCTGTACACCATTTACCTAGCTAATCTCTACTGAGACAACTACCTCTGTCATCCTGAAGGAGCAAGGTAAATAATAATAATAACTCATTTACTTAGGACTTTTATATATTACTTTCCTCACAACACACTGTGTGAGGTAGGTAACACAAATGTTGTTAACCCCATTTTGTTGTCTTTGTTCTGTCATTTTCAATTATGTCTGATTCTTTGTGACCTCATTTGGAGTTTTCTTGGAAGAGATACTGGAATGTTTTGCTATTGCCTTCTTCAGCTCGTTTGATAGATGAGGCCGGATTTGAACTCACATCTTCCTGCCTCCAGGCCCAGCGCTGTATCACATGTGCCACGTAGATTAAGAAATTGAGATTCGGAGATGTCATCTAATTTTCCCACAGTCTGAATTCTACTACTGGATACTCCAAATCCAGGGCTTTTTTCCACAGAATTTGAGAATTGGAAGGGACTCAAGAAACTATTTAATGCAACCCAATTAGTAAAGGAATCCCCACCACAGTGTACCTGACAAATGGTCATCTGGCAGAGAGAACCTGTCACTTCTCTAAGAAACCTGTTCTGGTTTTGGACAGCTGTGATTGTTAGAAAGTTGTTTAATTGGGTTGGGTTTTTCCCCCTGCCATCAAGCCTTAATTCTCCTCTTTGTGCTGTCTCTCCAGTGCTGCTGGTTCTTCCCTCTGGGGCTATACTGAACAAGCCTAATCCTTCCTCCATATGACAGCCCTTCAAATACTTGAGGATAGCTATCATGTTCCCACAAGAGTCTTCTCTTCTTCAGGTTAAACATACCCATTTCCTTAAACTGATCCTCACATACACAAACCTGAGGCCCTTCGCCATCCTGACTGCCTTCCTCTGGATATGCTCCAGCTTATCAATGTCCTTCTCAAATTACGTAAGCCAGAATTGAACACAATACTTCAGATGAGTTATGGTGAAGATTAAATACAGTGGGACAACCATTTCCTTATTCCAGAGGCTATAATTCCCTTAAGATAGCCCAAGATCACATAAGCTTTTTTGACTGCAAATTCATATGGCTGACTCATACAAAGTTTGTATTCTGCTAAAACCACAGATCTTTTTCAGAAAAAAAAATCTTGTAACTATGCCTTCCCCTTTTGAACTTGTGAAGATGATTTTTTTTAATACCCAGGTGTGAGACTTTACATTTCTCCCTATTGAATTTTCATCTTATTCTCATTCCAATGCTTTAACCTGTCCATCTTTCTGGATCCTGACTTTGTATCCAGTGTATTAGTTATCACTTCCAGCTTTGTATCATCTGCAAATTTGATAAGCATACCATATATGTCTTTCTTCAAAACACCACGAGGGCCAAGCATAGATCCCTACTACACTGTAGATTTCCTGCCAGGTTGATATTGATCCATTTGCAACTGCTCTTTGAGTATGGACATCCAATCAATCAATCAATTAATCAAACATGTTTAAGTGCCTACTATGTGCCAGGCATTGTGCTAAGTGCTGGGGATACAAAAAGAGGCAAAAGATAGTACCTGCCCTCAAGGAGCTTACAATCCAATCCATTCTGAATCTGTCTTATTATCAGGTAGCTCAGATCTCTCCATCTTCTCCGCAAGAATTATATGTGATACTTTTTCAAAAACTTGGCTAAAGTCTACAGAAACTGTTTACAAGCCATTGCCAGCTTAGTTGCTTTTCCTTCATTTAAAAGAGGACCAACAACACCATGGGTGATGTCTTGATTTGCACATGAATTGGATTTAAGTGAGGCAGAGTTGCACAAAGTCATCAGCTTCACTTTCTCTTCCTGAGTCATCAAAGTCCAATGGCAGGACAAAAGTTAAGACAATTGGCGATGGCCTAGAATTCAGTGGCTGACCTTTGCATCTTTGATGTCTAACCAAGGTCTAAGTGCTCCACAATGTTTGCTTCAGCCATTTTCATGGCCATTGGAACAAATTGTTCTCATCCGCCCATTCCACAGGGGAAGTCTTCACACGTTTGGGGTGGACATCCCCCTAACTCACTGAGAGGTTTGAGGCCTGTCAGTTACCCTCAACTTTGTGTAGTCCATCTGTCAATAAAGTTTACCAGGGTGTGGCCACTGCACGTGCTACAGTTTCTTGGAGCTACAAGGAAGAATTGAGTGCCAGATGGATGCCAAAGGTGGATGAGCAGTACTGAAAAAGGCTCAGCAAGTCCTCACACCAGAGGTACTAGTCCTCTGAACACCCCATTCACCCCACTAGTTTATTAACACTATCAAGAAAGAAATGGAAAGTAATTTGGCATAACCTGCTCTTAATGAAGCTGTGATAACTTTTTCTAATCCCTACATTCCTTTTCAGATATTCACTAACCATCTCTTTAAATGATCCATTAAATAATTTTCCCAGGAATTGAAGTCAATCTCATTGGCCTATGGTTTGCAGATTTTCTTTTCCATGATCTTCCAAACACCACTGACAATGGCCTCAGTAACCATATCTTCCAGTTCTTTCAGTACCCAAAGATATAGTTAATCCGAGCCAGGTGACTTGAATTCATCAAGGTCTATGAGGTACTCTGCTATTACCTCCTTATTATCTTGGGTATCAATCTCATAACAGGAAATTTTTCATTCTGTCATTTCCAATACAAAGGTCATCTTTCTTAGAAGAGAAATTCTCAAATGGATCTCTTGTCTCATCAGTTCAGATGTTTTCTCCAGGAATGAAAATCACACTCCATCCATGTCTATACATCCTACGTGACTCTTATACTAGGAAGCATTCTGCCCCTGTCCCTGGCCCCTGCCACCTGTTCTCACCATGTGACCGTGCCATCTTCTCTTTCTGTCATATGATTCTTTGATGGCATCCTTTACTTTGACTCTTCTTCAGAGTTCCTGGTTGATTATATATAATACTTACATTATCTGTGTATATGATATATAATCAAATATTATGTGTATATATAACATATAATCATATTATATGATTATATGAGCAGTCTGATCATACTTACCATTGTCCTCTGTGGGATGTTCATCTTTAGTTTTTCACAGGCAATGGTGCTCCAGATTTCATTACCATACAGAAATGGCAGGGAAAAAAGGCTTTTATTGTGCTGTGATGGGAACCTTGGGAGTCAGAAAAAGTGCTTTGTAGTACAGCTATTTAGCCTGCTCTCTTCTTCCATATCAACTGTGGGCCCAATTCTTATGTTTATAGTCATCTTTCCATTTTTATCCTCAAATATCCTTGGAATGACCTTGCTAGTTGCATATCTTGTAATCTTGTTCATCTGTATTTTCTGCCCCAGATACACTAACTGTTGGACAAGCTGTATGGGGTGTCCAAGCAAATACATGCGGAAAACTGAGTAATAGATGTTTTTCATCCATTTGGTGTTTCTTAAATTCCTTTGAATACAATCAGTCACCTTTTTCTGAAAATAAGGTCCAAGATTTTTTCTTATGCCTTTGGTATCTTCCTCTCCTTTAGATACCTTGTAAATCAATATCTTCACAATTTGGTTGTCTCTAGCACAGATCTCCTCCTTAAATCTAGTTGCTTAACCTTTGTTCTCTTTAGTGTCATTCTATTTCTTCTGTAAGTCCCATGGGGACTACAATGGTCCAGGTGTGGTAGCTCTATTATCCTTCATAGAGAAAAAATTTGTTGTTATTCAGTCACATCCAACTCTTTATGACCGCAGTTGGGGTATTCTTGGCAGAGATACTGGAGTGGTTTACCATTTCCTTCTCCAGCTCATTTTATGGTTGAGGAACTGAGGCAAATAAGCTTAAGTGACTTGCCCCAGGTCACACAGCTAGTAAGTGTCTGAGGCTAGAATTGATTCAGGAAGATGAGTCTTCCTGACTCCAGGCCTGACACTATTCACTGTACCACCTAGCTGTTTAGAGAAAAAATAGTTTGCTGTAATAATTTTTGCAAATCTTTTCCATTTTTCTTATGTTTGTAATCCTTTCCATTTTCATCCTTGAATGCCCTTGGGATGATTTTCCTTAGCTGCATATCTTGTCATGCTTTCTTTAGACTAGTTTTGTCCTCCACATCTCTCTGCTCTTTGAGAAGATACTACTCATAAATATCCATCATCCTTCTTCATAAGCTTTTAAAGATGCATTTATATTCCAATCTGCTGTTGCCTTTGGCAGCCATCTCTCTCCTAAGGCACTTTCTGGGCTCTTTTTGTTCCTTGTTGTAGCAATTCATTTACATTGGTTTAACTTCTGGATGGAATTATTACAGTCCTTGCTAATGTCATTCCTGTTGTCCATTTCTCAGGGTTTTTTTTTATTTTCAATAGCTTGTTTAACTAGTTCTTAATTGTATGCCATACTTTTCTTCTCATTACTATTTTTTGTTCTAGTTTATTTTAAATTCTGATCTTAGCTCTGGCAATTTGATGGTCTGACTGTGCACAGACAGCTGACTCAGGATTAGCTCCCATATCCATAAGTCTTTTCCTACTAAAATATAGGCAATGTCCTTTGTGATATAGTTTGATGCTTGCTGCACGCAATGTTGACCAATTCTTTTCTCCAAAGAAAATGTTCATAACAAAGAGGAATGACTTCTACAAGTCATTAGACTCTTATTTCTTTCTCCTGAACCATGCTTTCCTATACGTATTTCACCACTCAATTGTCACAGATTTTATGCAAAAAAAAGTGGGGTTGTGACTATTATGTGAAGCTTTAAAAAAATTGCATCAGCATTACTTTAAAATCATTTATTACTAAATTGTCTTTGGGGCAAGATTAGGAAGCATGGAATACTTGTGAATATTTGTTAAAATCGAATAGTGACAATGCACGTTTGCTGAGAATTCTAGGCTCATGGCTCACATATCCATATGCCACTGGTGAATACATTGCTGCTCTGTTTACCTCTTAAGCAGTGTGACAAACAGAATTATACCATGTGATGATTACACAACAAAAGGTTATAAACCAATTTTTGGACTGAAAAAACAAGGTGTGATGATTATGTTGTGACGGTTATGCAGTGAAATAGGAAAAAACAGAAATGAAAATTGAAACAGCTCAATCTTCTTTCTGTTGACAGTTACCATCACTTCCCCACCCCAAGCAAAGGGCCTACCCCTTCCCTGATCCCTTCTCTTTTTCTCCTAATATAACTAAAAACAAACAACACTTTTGGTCACTCTTAACCTCAGCTACTTTTGAACCTTAGTATCCTGACACTATATTTATAGTAGTGTGACATGTTCTTATGCTCATCTTCTGTTATCTTACCTTACTTCTATCTTCTGTGGTCAAGTCAACAGACATTTATTAAGCCCCCACCATTGCCAGGAACTGGACTAAGGACTTGGGATACAAAGAAAGGCAAAAGACAGTCCCTCGTTCTCAAGGAGCTCATAGTCTAATGAGCAGTGTATTTCTTTTTTAAATCTAAATTGGTTAGTGAGTTCTTTGTGCATCCATATCAGTTTCTTAAGACAAATCCAGTTTTTTCTCATTAGAATTATTTCATTTTGCATCTTCAGGGCAGCATCTCCCATCCCTCCTGAGATGACTTCCACAGTAGAATTTAATCCATGGGATCTTACCCATGTTTGCTCTGGATGCTTTGAAATCTGTTTTACAAAATCCAGGGTACATGTCAGACCATGCCCAGATTTCCTCTTTTCTATCACAGGCTACAGGAGGAAGCGGTCACTTCCCTCCAGATTCCCTTAATTACACTCAAGCAAATAGTTCCTCCCTGTTAATGAGTTATATGTGAACTTCAGGCATATGTTCATGCTTGAAAGTAGTTCTGCATCTCTATGGTGGGTGGGGATTTGATTTTTGATAGCTCTAGGAGATAGGAAAGTTGGGAATAGCATGTGAACTATAGTTTCAACAGCCCTAAATCATAAGTAAATATTTATGGCCAAGTGCCTCTGGGGACAGCATCTGTGGCAACGGGGAATTCCCAAGGCCGTCCCTCTCCCAGCTCCTATCTAAGATATTAATATTAATGAAAATAGACTTACAATGACGTGACATGTATATTAACAAAAAGCTTCCTGGTTTCAACACTAGATTGTGAAAAGGAGAAGCTCTATGTGCTAAAGAGAATGCATTTCACAAAATTACAAAATCCCAGACTTGGAAGGGCCTCTGAAGGTTATCTAGTCCAACCCAAGCCTGCACAAGAATCCCCTCCCTCTACAACATATGTGACAAAGAGTCATCCTGCTTTTCTTTGGAAACTTCCACCGAGGGAAAACATGGCAGCCTCCCATACAATATTTGGATTGCTCTGTTAGCAAGTTTTCCTTACATCTAGACTTGAATCTGCATTTTTTATGTCTCCTACCAATTCCTCTTAGTTCTGCCCTCCGGATCCAAACTGAAGGATTCTGAGCTCTCTTCTCTTTAAAAGTCCTTCATTTACTTAAAAACAACTATCTTAGGGGCAGCTAAGTGGTGCAGTGAATAGAGCTCTGACCTTGGAGTCAGGAGGACCTGAGTTCAAATCCAGCCTCAGACACTTAACACTTACTAGCTGTGTGACCTTGGGCAAGTCATTTAACTCCGATCACCTCACCAAAAAAAGAAAGCAAAAAACAAACAACTATCTTATCCTCTTCTTCAAGTCTTCTCCTCTCCTCTTCAGACTTCCTGTTCCTTCCATTTATCCTTGTTTGGCATGGTCTCAAGTTGGATATTATGTCTCTGCTAAGTCTTTACTTCAATAATAATAATAATAATAATAATAATAATAATAATAATAATAATAATAATAATGAGAGCAAGCACTTATAAATAGACCCAGTTCCTCCATTTCTTTCTCATTGATTACCTTTGGAAGGTTTTTCCACACTCCTACCAAATGGACTTGGAATTGTATTTTTATTGTGATTATTCCTAAGGTCTCTTGGAAACCTAACCAATGGAATGGCAGAACCAATCATCCCTAATGGGACAGTAATATACAGGATGGCAAAACTAGCAGGAAATTCATTGTGACAACTGGTGACAAAAACAACCAAACTGATTTGACTAAAGTGATTAGTCAAATACATTAAAGCAATTGCTCCCTGTAGATAAGGACCTAATCCAGCTCCTCCATCTGGGTAACAAGACTGTCTCTGGACTAAAGTAAGAAAGGCAGTGGCTCTAGCAACCAAGTACTACAATTAGGCTAAAGTTACTAGTTGAAAGAAAAGCAATATTACAGTGGATAAAGAGCTAGCCTGAGAGTCAAGAGGCCCTGGGTTTAAGCCTTGCCTCTGACACATACTATTATGTGACTTCAGTCATTGAAAGTGAGCTTTTACAACCAGAATTCCCAACACCAATAAAATCAAAGATACAGACAAAAAAATCAACTGGTAAAAAAGTGAATGAATTCAGGTATTTGTTTATTTTATCTACACAGCACCAAACAGTGTATTGTGTGTTCCATTTGTACTTCATTGACCAGATATTTCGCTTAGATTTAGCTTATCTATTTCCCTTCTATCTCTCTCTGTGCCTAAGTTCAAATGAATGTGTGCCATATATTTTTAATTGCCCATTTTCATCATACCAGTCTAAATCAACAACAGCATTCTTTGTGAAAGAAGATGAAAATTTGTGTTCTGCATCTTGAATAGATCATCTCTGTCAGGAGGTGGGTAACCTAGTTCACCATTAGTCCTCTGGAACTGTGATTGGTCATTGCATTGGCCAGAGTTCTTAAGTCTCTCAAAGTTGTTTATCTTCAGTGTTATTATTGTACAAATTATCCTCCCTTTCCTGCTCACTTTATTCTATATTAGTTCATACAAGTCTTTCCAGGTTTCCTTTGTCATTTCTTACAGCAAGCTATTCCACCTCACTCATATAGCATAATTTGTTCAGCCACTTGCCAGTTGATGAGTACCCCACCCCTTACTTTCCAGTTTTTTGCCACTACAAAAAGAGAAGAGGGAGCTTTCCAAATACCTTACAACCAGGGATCCCAGGAATGCTTCAAGTTTGTTCCTCAACCACACCAAACCACAGGAAAGAATTCTGGTCTCAGTTCTGCTGGTAACCAACTATGTGGCCTTGAATAAGCTATATATAGATCATAGAACTTAGAGCTCTAAGGGACCTTTAGAGGTCATCTAGTTCCACTCATTTTATGGATGAGGAAATTGAGACCCAGGAACATTAAAGTGAAGCTCACAGGTGATAAATATCAGAGCCAGAAGAGAGGTCATTGGACTCTAAACGCAGTGGTCTTTCCATTATACCACACTGCCCTCTTACTTAAAATTGCTCTGAGCCTTAGTTTACTCATCTGTAAAGTAACCATCTTCTATCAGATGATCCCTAAGATTCTTCCTGTCTTAAAATTCTAACATTCCAAGTGTACTTAATTAACCCTTTCTTGCCCATCCTTACCTAGAGCAGGGCTCTGAGCAAACGCAACAGGTAAAGTCTGATGGGGTGTAGGGAATAAGGAAAAAATCTAAAACATTGGAGACATGGGGGGTGTTCACATAACCTTTAATTCTCTGGTTTCCGAGGAGACTCATTTTAAGAAGGTGACCTGTGGATATCTAGGAATTACCACTCCCTGGCTAGAACAACCACCAACACTAAAATTAGCAGTTGATCCATAATGGTCTAAGCTATAAAAATCATTCAGAAGATGTGAGAAGAGTCTTGCCTCTTTGGCCAACTTCATGCTCTGACCTCCAAGGACAGGGATTGTTTTACTTTTGTCTTTGAATCCCCAGTTCTTAGCAAAGTGTCTGGCACAGGAGCACTTAATGAATGCTTGTTAACTGATTAATTACATTCTCTTTAACTATTCAAGGGCAGCTAAGCTAGATGATGCAGTGGATAGAGTGCTGGAGTTAGGAAAACTCATTTCCCAGAATTCAAATCTGACCTCAGATATTTATTAGCTGTGTGACCCTGGGCAAGTCACTTAACCTTGTTTGCCTCAGTTCTTCATTTGTAAAATGAGCTGGAGAAGTAGAGAGGGAAATGGCAAACTACTCCAGTATCTTTGTCGAGAAAACCCCGAATGAAGAGTGCTTGTGGTCACTCATAGACCAGAGCATAGGCCAAGAAAGGAGTAAACACCTAGCCCCTTATCATACCACCTTGGAAGAACTGAAAATTTACAGGTCCCTAGAAGTGTCTCTGAAAATAGCTACACAAAACCCCCAAAGATTGGGACAGTACATTCTCCACATTGGAAGCACAGCCCTACCTTAACAAAGAGTTTAAAAGTCAAGTAATTGGCTGGGAACATGAGCAAACAGCAGAAAAAGAGTCAGACCATAGAATCTTTCTTTGGGGACAAGAAAGATCAAAACATACAACCAGAAGAAGACAACAAAGTCAAAGCTCCTACATTCAAAGCCTCCAGGAAAAATATGAATTGTCCCAGGTCATACCAGAGCTCAAAAGGATTTTGAGAAGAAATCAAGAGAAGTAGAGGAAAAACTGAGAGTGACATAAGAAAATCATGAAAAACAAGTCAACAGCTTGCTAAAGGAGACCCAAAAAATACTGAAGAAAATTACACCTTAAAAAATAGACTAACCCAAATGGCAAAAGAGGTCCAAAAAGCCAATGAGGAGAAGAATGCCTAAAAAGAATTGGCCAAATGGAAAAGGAAGTCCAAAAGCTTACTGAAGAAAATACTTCCTTAAAAATTAGAATGGAGCAATTGGAAGCTAGTGACTTTATGAGAAATCAAGGCACTGTAAAACAAATTCAAAAGAATGAATAAATAGAAAACAATGTAAAATATCTCATTGGAAAAACAACTGACCTGGAAAATAGATCCAGCAGAGAAAATTTAAAAATTATTTGACTATCTGAAAGCCATGATCAAAAAAAGAGCCTAGACATCATCTTTCAAGAAATTATCAAGGAAAACTGCCCTTATATTTTAGAACAAGAGGGCAAAATAAAAGTTGAAAGAATCCACCGATCACCTCCTGAAAGAGATCCGCAAGGGAAAACTCCTAGGAATATTGTAGCCAAATTCCAGAGTTCCCAGGTGAAGGAGAAAATAGTGCAAGCAGCCAGAAAGAAACAATTCAAGTATTGTGGAAACACAATCAGGATAGCACAAGATTTAGCAGCTTCTACATTAAGGGACCACAGATCTTGGAATATAATATTCTGGAGGGCAAAGGAAAAAGGATTACAACCAAGAAATCACCTATCCAGCAAAACTGAGCATAATCTTTCAAGGGAAAAAATTGACATTCAATGAAATAGAGGAATTTCAAGCATTCTTGATGAAAAGACCAGAACCGAATAGAAAATTTGACTTTCAGATATAAGACTCAAGAGAAACATGAAGAGGTAAACAGGAAAGAGAAATCATAAAAGACTTATTAAGGTTGAGCTGTTTACAATCTGCATGGAAAGATATTTGTAACTCATGAGTCCTTTGTCAGTATTAGAGTAGCTGGAGGGAAAAAATTTTATGTATGTATAGAAAGATAAATAGATAGATAGAGGGCACCGAGTGAGTTGAAGATGAAGGGGTGATATCTGGAGAATAAAATTAAGAGGTAAGAGAGGATTATATGGAGAGAAGGAGAAAGGGAGAAGTAGAATGGGGTAAATTATCTCACATGAAACAGACAAGAAAAGGCCCTTACAGTGGAGGGGAAATGGGGGGAGGTGAGAGGGAATGAGTGAATCTTATTCTCATCAGATTTGGCTTAAGGAGAGAATAACATACACACTCAATTGGGTATGGAAATCTATCTTACCCTACAGGAAAATAGGGGGGAAGGGAAAAAGAGATCAAGAGTATGATAGAGGGGAGGGAAAATTGGGGGAGGGGGTAATCAGAAGCAAACACTTCTAAGGAGGGACAAGGTCAAAAGAGAAAATAGAATAAATGGGGAGCAGGATAGGATTATGGGAAATATACTTAGTTTTTCACAACATAAAAAAAATAATGCAATGAGAAGTCACTAAAAAAAAAAAGAAATGATAAGTAGGCAGACTTCAGAAAAACCTGGAAAGACTTAAATGAACTGATGTTGAGTGAAATGAGCAGAACCAGGAGAACATTGTACACAGTAACAGCCACATTGTATGAAGACTAATTTTGATAGACATCTCTTCTTAGCAGTGCAATAATCTAAGACAACTCCATAGCACTCATAATGGAAAATGCTGTCCACATCCAGAGAAAGAACCATGGAATTTGAATGCAGATCAAGTACATTATTTTCTCTTTTTTTTTCTTCTGCTTTATTTCTTCCTTCTTGTGGTTCCTGCTATTGATTCTAATCCTTCTTTACAACATGACTAATGTGAAAATATGTTTAATAGGAATGTATCAGCCTATATCAGATTGCACACCATCTTGGGGAGGGAGGCAGGGAGGAAAAGAGAAAAAAAAAATTTAAACTCATAAGTATATGGAAGTGATTATTGAAAATTAAAAATAAATTAATAATAAAAAAGAAGCCTTTCATGATTACCCTAAAAAAAAAAAAGACAATCATTACTTTTGAGCAAATTTCTAATGAGGTACTTCTCTGAACTTTGGAAAATGATTCTTAGAGAACAGGTACAAAATCATTCACCCAGTCAATACCTGATATATTTCTAGGTTGATGGAAGTTGGAAGCTCTTTCATTATGTCAGAATAACCTTCAAGAACTCTGAGTAACCTGTGTATGAAGATGAAATATTGGATGGGAGCTTTAGTAGAGAGCCATGGGTCTTGTCATGATTAAAATAAATTTTTCAACCTAATTGCAGCTAAGAAAGAAAGAAAGAAAGAAAGAAAGAAAGAAAGGAAGGAAGGAAGGAAGGAAGGAAGGAAGGAAGGAAGGAAGGAAGGAAGGAAGGAAGGAAGAAAGAAAAACCCAAATGGGGTTACAAAGAGTTGGACACAACTGAAATGAATGAACAACAACCACAAAATAACTGTTCAAGCGCTTGCCTTCTCTCTGTAGCCAAATAGACGCAGACAGCATCCCTCCAATGAAATCAGCATCTGTGAAGCCATTTGACCAAGTATTTGATCATTCTGAGATAAGAAGATAATTTTTGGTTGTACCTAGATAGGGCAATTTAATTCCAAAGTATACAGAGTATACAGCAGAAAGATCAAAGAAAAAGGAAAAGAACTCATGTGTGCAAAAATATTTATAGCAGCCCTTTTTACAGTGGCAAAGAACTGGAAACAAAAGGAGTACCCATCAACTGGAGAATGGCCAAACAAAATATATTTTAATGTAATAGAATATTATTCTGCAATAAGAAATGATGAATGGGGTGGTTTCAGAGAAACCTAGAAAGACTTGTATGAACTGATTCAGAGTAAAATAAGCAGAATCAAGGGGAACAATTTATACAGTAATGATATTTTACAGACAAATAACTTTGAAAGACTTAAGAACTCTGCAATATCAATGGTGATTCCAAGGGATTAAAAATCAATTATGCTATCTACCTCCTGGCAGAAAGAGAATGGACTCAAGACACAAACTGAAAAATACATTTTTGTACATGTACAATGCAGGAATTTTTTTTTTTGCTTGACTGCCTATTTATTACGAAGAATTTTTTCTTTTTCACTTTTAAATTGGGGTGGGTAGTAGAGAGAAAAAAATAAAAGCTTGTTAATTAAAAAATAAAATGAAAACAAACAAAAGCAAAAACCCAAAGTCTATGGCAGTTCAGTTATATAATTGATACCATCTTCCTACAGGGTAATCAGTCACTTTGGGAAGACCAATTGGTGATTTAATGTAAAGCAGTTATTTGATTGAAGAAAAGTACCCTTCAACAATTTTATGTTTAATCTGCATAACTAATTTTTTTCCATGACTGTCCCAAGTCTGAGCAATTAACAAAGCAATAAGCCAAGCCCTGATTATATCATTTGCCGATTTCTGAGGTGTCAATGCTCACACTAGAAATTTAACAATAGGTTTTCACCTTGAAGCTAGCTCTGTGGTTGTTGCTTGTTGTCTGTCCTTTATTCTCAAAGACCACCAAAATGACATCACTATGCAAGAGTCAAGTTACAGTGCCTCTGACTGTGGCTGATTAGACCAATATGAGCTGGGAATGCGCTACCACAGGTCAGGCACAAATAGTCCACGTGAACATTTGGGCTGGATTCCTGGACCCTTTACCCAATCCCCTCACTCTTAATACTTAATCAACTTCCAAAGAGAGTGAAAATGAATTAAGGATTTCATCTCTGCTTTTAGCTTCTTTCAAGGCTAAACTCAGGCAATACCCCTCCTCTGAAATGTTCTCTTCTCTCCCCCATCCCTATCTTCATAGTTACGTGTACTTACTCCTTCTCCAAATTTCTTTGTATTTACTTCTCAGGTTATATATTAAAAGTCTCTCTTCCCTTTGAGTAGCTTCATTTGTCTCTAGGTTGCACTCTTGTCTCATCTTCACAGGATTTTTTTCTACCATGCCATAAAACCTTTTCACCCTGGAAGCTCACTCCACCTCCAAGCCTACTCACATTCGAAGTACCTTCTGCCACTTCATCTTCTCCCTCTGATTGGCTAGTTCCTTCCTGAATCTCCTTTTTAAGGAAGAGGCCAAGGCCCACTATGTCTCTAGTTCCTTCTAGGACACACTCCTGACTCATCTCCATAGGACTTTGTCTATCATGCCCCCATACCTGGCAGCTTCCTCTTCTTCCCTCCCACTCTCCCTCTTTTAGCTCCATTTTATGTGTTGTCTTTCCCCATTAGAATGTAAGTTTCTTGAGGGCAGGGACAGTCTTTCTTTTCTCTTGTATTTGATTCTCTGGTTTAGCACAGTATCTTCAACATACTCAAATGGGTCTATGACTATCAATTTGGATGTTCCCCTTAATGATACAGATGTAACTCACTTAGGCCTGCCCATTCTATCGGACTCCTTGTCCATGTTGTCTGCTAAGATCAACACAGGGACTCCATCTGAAGTGCAGAAATTACTCTTTGTAACCCCATTTGGGGTTTTCTTGACAAAGACACTAGAGTGGTGTGCCACTTCCCTCTCACTTTTTCTAAACATAGTGAGAATAATAATGGAACACTTTATCTGTCTACCTATTGTCCTCTGCTCTCACCTGTAATTATCTTTTGATCATCTGTTTCCCTGATGGTTCTTGTTAGAAATTCCTTATTTGATATGTATCACAACTACTCACACCCACAGTGTGCCTCTTCATTGTCCTTTGCACAATGCTTATTTTCAATTCCTTTGAGATTATTGTGAATATTGATGTGGAAAAGATGAGTCTTCTATAAAATCCTATTCTGTAGTTTTGTTGTGGCGTGGAGGTGACTTTGGGTCCTTGAAAGCTATATGAGCAAAGCCTACATCCTGACAGTGTCTACCATGATTTTTACATCATCATTGCTTTTCCCTGTATCCCAACCTTACCCCCTGTCAAAGAGTCATCCCATAAAACAAAAGTATTTTTAATGGGGAAAAAAAAGAGGAAAAAATCAGACTCTGGAAGAAGCACAAAAAAATAAAAAATGAAAGTACCAAAATATTGAGCATGACTCAAATGAACAGATATGAGAGGACACCCCTAACATACCCCTTTGTGGAGATAGGAGATCCACATTGCGCAATTTTCTCTTAGGAGCTGGATTCTTCTTCTTTGACTGACTATCTTCTCTGATGCCAGAGAGTCTCTACAAAGTGTAGTGTTCACAAAGCTGGCTAGATTGTTAAAGACAACCAAAGGTATGATGGATCCTTCAGCCAACCAATGGCTAGACACCCTATATTTACATCAAATGGATGAAGAAACTTCTTCAACCCTCTTAAGGAGTAACTATGCATAAACAGCTTTCACACTTCCTGTGATTGGATCACACCCTTTTTATACTTCAGATAGTTCATTCAGTATGTGAGCCCCTTAATGCCTCACACCCTTTGCAAGGCATAAATCTGGCTACCTTAATACCTCACTCTTTCTGTTGCCTAACTTACATCCTGTAATCTCAAGTAGGTTGGAGAGACCTTACTGATGGAGTGTCCCCTTATCAACTCCGCACATTGCAAATGGAAGCATAGCTCCCAGGTTTTACTTGGAGAAGTAAATGAATTGCCAGTTGTTTTTATCATGCACCCAGAAGTAACAAGAAACATCATCTCCTAGCATACGCATTGTATCATATTGCAGTTTTCATGATGTTTTTTCTTTCTTTCTTTCTTTCTTTTTTCTTTCTTTCTTTTTTTGGCTAGGCAATGGAGTTAAGTGACTTGCCCAGGGTCACACAGCTAGTATGTGTCAAGTGTTTGAGGCTTGAACTCAGTTCCTCCTGACCCCAGGGCCAGTGCTCCATCCTCTGTGCCACCTAGCTGCCCCCATGATGTTTTTGAAAAAAAAAAAGACCCCCATGAAAAGAATTATAACTGATGCACCAACACCAGTTGCAGAGGATAAAGAGGAAGAAAAATTCTTGATACATCCTCCAATTGAATGAATATATACTTTGATAATTCAATATTTTGTAACTTCAGTGAGAGGTGGGAATAAGTGGATAGAAATATACTGAAAAATGGTGCACAATTGAAACAATTCAGTCCTTACCTGTTCAAACAAGTTACTGAAAATGAAAAATAGATAGATGGAAAAAGACATTGATATCAACACAGCCAATAATCATTTCATACAGATGTTTAATGTACATAAATCGATTGTCATAGCAAGGAGACCAAAAGAGTAAAAAAATTTCCTTAGCAGACAATTTATATAAACATAAAAGGATGACAGTTAGAGGCAACCCTGTTTTAAAATGTAAATTTAAAAATCTTGCAGAGAAGGATGGTGGGAGGGGAAGAGAACATTTATTGTCTACTTGATCTGCCAGGCAGTGTATTAAGCTCTTTAAAATATTATCTTATTTGATCCTCATAAGAATCCCGATGAGGCAGTAGTATCATCCCCATTTCACAGTTGATAAAACTGAGGCAGACAGAGATTAAATGACTTGCCTAGAGTCATATAACTAGTATCTGTCAGAGAATGGATTTGAACCGTGGTCTTCCTGACTCCAAGCCCTGACTTCATCCATTGAGCCTCTTAGCTGCCCCCTGAGAGAAGATTAGGAATAGTATCAACTCATAAACGAGAAAGAAGCAGGCAGTAAAACCCTGCTTAAATAAAGCTTGGCTAAAGACTCAACTAAGAAAAATCATACAGATAGAATTTAAGAATGAAAACAGCAGGACAACAAACTAGCAAAATGAAGAAGATCTGCAAAGGCATTTGTAACAAATTGTTTTTGGCTGTATGGATAGTCGAGGTAACTTGAACTCTCAACACCACTGTCTGGGATGTTCATATAGAGCAGATAGAAATGGCATTCATCAGTGTTGTTGTTGTTCCATTGTTTCAGTCATGTCCAACTCTTTGGGACCCCATTTGGGGTTTTCTTGGCAAAGATGCTGGAGTGGTTTACCATTTCCTCCTCCAGCTTATTTTACAGAAGAGGAACCTGAGGCAAACAGAGCTAAGCAACTTGCCCAGAGTAGACAAGTTAGTAAGTGTAAGAAGCCAGATCTGAACTCAGAAAAATGAGTCTTCCTGACTCCAGGAACTCTATCCACTGCACCACCCAGCTGCCCAGCAATGGTACTACACAGAATAAAGACAAGACAATAAGATGGATTAGAAAATACATAGAAAAGACCCATGCTGAGGGAAATGCAACTGTAGGGGAGTTAAAGGGTCCAGTCCTAGGTATTTGAAGAACACCAAAGGTGTGGGCGGAAAATCTCAGACCTTGTCCATGCTGAAAGTTGACCCCCAAAAATCAGAAACTACAGCCCTGTATACTTACTTTCTCATCGATATAAATTTTTTAATCAGAATCATTTACATATTCATTAAGGACATCCTCAAGGGGCATATTAAAAGGAACAGATAGGCTTTCACAAGCGATATTCTACAGCAGACCACATATTTACTATCATCCAAGTGACTAAAAGAGGTAACTAGAACAATACCCCCACTGCGCTTACTGGTGATTATTAAAAACCATGTTTTCAATAGAAAAAAAATGCCACCTACCAATTGTCTGCCAACAAGGCGTTCTCTATCCGGATAGATAGCAACATTGTAAAATATTCTTTAAATACATACATGATAACAGAAATAGGTTTGTCTGATGACCCTCACATCATTATTATCAGGCAAGGCATAGAACGGGGAGTTATTTGCTGACCAAAGATGTTTGCTGCAGTGGAGGAAATCCAGCAGAGAACTCAAGCGGAAAAGGGATTTCCAGGTGTATGAGGAGGTCCTCTTGACTAGATATCATTGACTCCTCAGTCTCTCTCTCCCTGCGTATCCAACTTTTTGTCAAATTCTGTAGTTTCTAATTTCCTAATGTCTCTCGGAGACGCCCCTTTCTCTCTAATACTGCCACCATCCTGCTAATAGCAATAGCTCACGTTTATATAGTGCTTACCATGTGCCAGGCACTGTGCTAAGCATTTTACAAATATTAACTCATTTGATCCTCCCAACAACTCCAGGAGGTAGGTGTAATTATTGTCCCCATTTTACAGATGAGGAGACTGAAGCAAACAGAGGTTAAATGATTTGCCCAAGGTCACATAGCTAGTAAGTGTCTAAGATCAGATTTGAACTTGGGTCTTCCTGACTGAAGGCCAGGAACATTGCAATAGCCTACTGGGGGGTCTGCCTGCTCCAAGTGTCTCTCCACCCAAACTATCTTCTACTCTGCTGTGACTTTGATGTTCCTAAAACACAGGTCTGACCATATCACACACACACACACACACACACACACACACACACACACACACACACAGAGCCTATTCAGTAAACTCCAATGGTTCCCTATTGCCTCCAGGATCAAATATAAAATTCTCTATTCGGCTTTTAAAGACTTTCATAACCTGGTTCCCTCCTACCTTTCCAGTCTTCTCGTACCTTACTCTCTTCTGTATTATGGTCCAGGGACATTGGCCTCTTTGTTACTGCCCACACAAGAAACTCCATTTCTTGACTCCCCAAATTTTCCTGGCTATCCTCCTCTCTCCCTCCTCATCTCTGATTTTTTCCTTCAAGTCTTAGCTAAAATCCCACATTCTGCAGGAAGGCTTTTTCAGTCTTCCTTAATCTTATTACTTTCCCCCGAATAGACAGAGAGAGCCCACACTCAGAGTCTGCCAGAACCTTGTCTTCACTGGTCTGGTCTTTTAGAATCCAGGGTCACCTCTGCACCAAGATGATGCATCAGAGGATTATGTACTTAGGAAAAACCAGGAGCATCTCTTAAGAATGACAGGGGCTAACAGTTCTCTTAGTGAATGGAAATGACAAAACAGCCTTTACTCCCTGCAACTCCTGTGTGGTAAAGAAAAGGGCAAGAGGGAAAAGAGGGGTGGAGAAGCCAAAAGGAGGAGTTCGATCAGCTGAGAAGCCATTACCACCCTAGTTCTGACATACCTCCCTCCCAACCCTAGCAGCAGAGAACCTGCAGAGCAGGAAACACTGGGGCGGCTGACAGCCAGGACTGGCAGAGGTGGTGAACATGCCTATTTATTATAAAGTCCCATTCCTATAGGTGGCTCACCATACGAGTCCCCTTGATAAGAGTTCCCACGATGCAGAGGCTGTCGGGATGCCAAGGGAGGGAAGCACAGGCCTGAATGTTTTCTAGACTGTGCACAAGGTTGATTTCTCTGACCCAAGACATTTGAGGACAATAGAAAGCGGACAAGGAGGAAGCAGGGCCCAGTCGTTGGGTTAGGCTGCCATCCTCTGAGGCCAGCTGCATATCTAGGCTGGCATTGGAGAAGAGGGGTGCAGCCTCCTCTGGAGATGATTGTTGATGTGACTTGATGAATCAGACTGCAAAGGGAAGGGCAAGGCAGGGGAGGCTAAGGAAAATAGAGCAAGAGGAGGAGTGGGAGATAGGGGAGATTTTGACCTTTTCTGTCTGGAATAGTCAGGTTGAGGTGGGAAGGGGTTTGAAATCCAAGATGTACTTAGGGCATTGATTGTCTATCTTTTAGCCAGTCGGATAGGGCTAGGAATCTTGGTATATCAGAAAGAGTGTTGGGACTTGGAGTCAGAAGATCTGAAATTGAGTCCCAACACTGATATTTACTAGCTGTGTGACCTTAGGGAAATCACTTAACATTTCTGAGCCTCAGTTTCTTCATCTGCAAAATGGAAATAATACTTATATTACCTACTTTACAGGTCTGTTGCTGGCCCTGTGATTTCATTGGCATAAGGAACTTATCCCTGTTTGCCTCAGTTTCCTTATCTGTAAAACGGGCTAAAGCAAGAAGAAACTCCCTCTATCAATGTTGTTGGGCATCTTCTCTGCAACTTAGTCTTAGAAAGTTGCCTAGAGCACTGAGGGATGAAATAACCCACCCAAGGTCACAGCTAGAGTGTCAGAGGCAAGATGTGAACCCGTGTCTTCCTGGCCCCACACCTGGCTCTCTGTCCCCTACACCATAGAAATGAGTCATTGTGATCCTGAAGCATGTTCAAGGTCGTATTTCACAGCATCCTGTGCACAACAATCCTGAAAGCCAGTGTGGCCCTGCAGAAGACCCAGTTGGGGGAAGAATAAAGCCTCATAAGATGTTTCAGGGGAAGGGGGTGATAAACAAAGTGGTCTTTGCCAGAGATATGGGCCACACAAAAGCCTCCTCCTCATAAATATCCTCCTGTAGAGGGGAGAGGGGAGAGAATAAGGGGAGAGAGTTAGGGAACTAAAGCAGAGAGACCTGTTGGTTCACCACCTCTCTCAATAACAGTAAGCATTGTTCTAAGCCTCTAGGTGGCATAGTAGACAGAGTACCTAGCCTGGAGTCAGGAAGATTCATCTTCCTGAATTCAAATCCAGCCTCAGACACTTACTAGCTGTGTGACCCTGGGCAAGTCACATAAACCTGTTTGTCTCAGTTTCCTCACCTGTAAAATGAGCTGGAGAAGGAAATGGCCAAACCACCCCACTATCTTTACCAAGAAAACCCCATTAAGGTCACAAAGACTTGGACACGACCTGAAATAACTGAGCAATAATGTACTAAGCATAGGGAATATAAGTACAATCAATACGAGCAGTCTCTGTCCTCAAGGAGCTTACATTCTGATTGGGGAAGATATTGAATAAAGTGGAGCTTAAAGCAGGTGGCAAGGGAGAAGAAGGGTGACGGTATGGCTAGTGTTCTTTCTAAAATGGTGGTCTCTGAAAAAAGAGAGGAATGCCTCAGGCCAGGGGATTCTTCAGGGCAGCAATGAGGGAGAAGAAGAGGAGGTGGAGTCTGGAAAGAGGATCCAGCCTTAAATAAGATAAAGCATGATTGACTTTCTTCTTAAGGTGGCAGAATCCAAGACGTCACCTTGTGATATCGTGGGTCCTCTTTGTGAATGAAGGATGAATAACTACATCAATCAGGAGAGGAGGGCCTCAGTAAATGAGGTAAATAAGTTGTTATTATTGTTATTTTGTTAAACTATGTTATTTCTTTTTTTTTTGAGGCAATGGGAATTAAGTTACTTGCCCAGGGTCACACAGCTAATAAGTGTCTGAGGCCAGATTTGAACTCACATCCTCCTGACTTCAGGGCCACTGCTGTATCCACATGCCACTGAGCTACCCCAATTTTTTTTTTCTTTTTAAAATATAAGCAATTCATTTATAAGGTTTTATTTGATTTTATTTGCTAAGATTATCTCAATACTTCAAAGACCCATGAGTTCATAGGTATGAACACTCCCCCGACTGCTGCAGATAGAAACTCCCCCAGGTCAGTCTTCATGAGTTGGCGTAGCCATAAAAATTCATCACCTATCAGCCACACCTCGAGTGATAGATAGGCCTCTCCACACCTAACGAGGCTGTTCCTTGGACAGCAAACCTCCATCCCACCTCAGGGACCATACGTCAGGAAAACTGATTCCATGATAGGAGAACCTGCCAGAACTTGCATTCTGCTGGCGTGGTTTTGAAGACCTTCATGCCACAAACAAATGATGATTTACATAAAAAGAAAACAAACAAACCAACCTGAAGCCAGATTGGAAGAGATGGCAACTTATGAACACCTGGTGGATAGAAGATGGTCTGAATTGCTGGTTCTGTGTCCTGAGGGTGAGATAAGAACGCACAGTCAGGCTGCTGATCAGCCACTTTGGACCATGCAGAGCACTGAAGAACTTAATAATAATCTTAGCAAATAAAATCAAAAGAAATAAAGACAAAGGCCTCCAAATAAAACCTTATAAATGAATTTTTTATACTTTAAAAAGAAAAAAATTTTTATAAGCGCCAGAGACGGAATTTGAATCCAGTCCTTCTGACCCCAAAGAACCGATGCTTTTTCTACCATGCTGCCTCCTTGCTGGGAGCACAAATTCAGTCCTAATGTGGGAACCACTTAAGAAGCTAACCAAATGTGGGATCACTCTACCTTCTAGCACCAGGCAGCTAGGTGGTATAGTAGATAGAGTCCTAGACTTTAGAGTCAAGATAGATCTGAGTTCAAATTTGGCTTCAGACACTTATTAGCTGTGTGACCCCGAACAAGTCATTTACTATCTGCCTCAATTTCCTCACCTGTAAAATGGGAATAATAATAGCACCTACCTCCCAGAGTTGTTGCTAGGATCAAATGAGATCGTATTTGTAAAGTGCTTTGCAAACCTTAAAGTATGTTACTGTTATTAGCACTGGACGAAGTATCAGAAGGCCCTGAAGCTGCAGACCTGGTTCTGCCGTTTATGAGCTATGATATTTATGAGTCACTCCACCCTTCTACGCCTCAGTTTCATCATCTGTAAAGTGTTAAATTAGATGACTTCTGAGGTCACTTCCAGTTCTAAAATTCTGTGGCCACACTCTCCCCGAGGTACTTTGTTACCTCTGAGTAACCCAGAATTGCCAGAATCTTTTCCATTTCTTCCTCAAAGCAGAAAGCTAAGGGTATCAGTGCTCCTCCCCTTCTGAGGAAGGAGCAACCAGGGGAGAATTGGGAAGCCAACTAAAAACTGTGGATTCCAGCTATAAATTATACAAATACATGGCATTAAAAAAATTATTTTAACACATCAAATATTAAGTCATTCATACTCTCTGCAATTACTTTATCTGTCATCAGCACACTCAAGCTATTTGAAGTGGTGACGGATGGGAAGGAAGCCCGGCCAATTTCTCCTGCAGGTGTGCATCTGTGCCTGAGAGGAGGAGTCTGGACGTGCAAGGAGGGAGGGAAAGAAGGGTGACCGAGGTTATGAAACTGGAGCTGAGGCGGGAGGCTTGGCAAAAATCAAAATGACAAATTTGCATCCTGGAGTGCTCCCGGGCTTTGTACTCCACAGGAACCTGGAGAGGTAATTAACAGAGCTGCTCAGGGGAGGGAAACCGCACCATGTCCATGTTGCAGATGGGAAAAATCAAGGAGCAATAGCATCAAGAAAGGGCAGGAGGGGGCAGAAGAATAAGCAAGAAATTTGTAGTCAAAGGGCCTGGGTTCGAATGCTTCACTTGCTCATTAACAATCTTATGCCCATTTACTTACCACCCATGTGGCTCTGGCCATGTTGTTTAACCTCTCTGGGGCCTCAGTTTCCTCATCTATAAAACGTGGAGTTTGAACTAAATGATAGCATGGTGAAGTGGAAAGTGTACTGTGTATGGAGTTCAAGGACCAAGGTTCAAATCCTGACTCTTCCTACCTGGGTAATTTTTGGCCAGTCACTTAGCCTCCCTACGGCCTCACTTACTTCACTGTAAAATAAGAGAACTGGACAAAATGGTCTCTAACATGCCTTTCAACTCTAAATCTATGATGTTCCTATGTCTCTGATTTCTAAGGTCCCTTCTAAGATTACTATTTTTGGAGTCAGAAGACCTGGGTTCAAATCTTGCCTCAGTCACACTTCATGAATGAGTTACTCAGTCGACAGGCATTTGTTAAGTACCTACTCCATGTCAGGCACTGTATTAATACTGGGGGTACAAAGAAAGGCAAAAAAAAACCCCTCCAAAAGCCACTCTGCTCTCAATGAGTTTGCTTAAACTCTCTTGGCTATAATTTC
Organism: Phascolarctos cinereus; assembly: GCF_003287225.1. Classification (NCBI taxonomy): domain Eukaryota; kingdom Metazoa; phylum Chordata; class Mammalia; order Diprotodontia; family Phascolarctidae; genus Phascolarctos; species Phascolarctos cinereus. The sequence goes on along the minus strand of NW_027556098.1, from coordinate 270,399,201 downwards.
CTCATCTGTAAAAATGAAGAGATGGAATAGAGGGCCCCTAAGTTCTCTCTTAGTTTTAAATCAATTGTTCTGATTTTCTGATTCAGGCCAGACCAAGTTGGTGACAAAATGCTGTCTTGACACAACAGCCTCTTGCTTTGAGCCTTCTGCAAATTCTGAGCAACTTTCCTGAGACTTTCTTAATAGGGTAGAAACAGCAGAATAATACAGGTAAACAAGAGGGGCAGAGAAGGAAAAAAGAAAGCTGCTTAGAGACTAGGGATACCGAGGGATAACTGGAAAGGGACAGCTCAACCAAGTATAGAATGATTCTGTGAAAGAGAGAGACAATCTCCCACTCTGAGTGGATGAGAAGGTGAAATACATATTTTGATATCTTGCTGAAAATTGCACTTCCTCATCCTCCACCCTCTCCTCAGCATCCTTTTTCTCCCGCTGGTCTGTCTCCTCACTTATTTTGAGTACAATATCTCCTCACCTACTTGTACATCTGGCCTTCTTCCTTCCTTTCTTCTACCAGCTTTCTTCCTTCTGTCCCTTCATTTCTTCCTTCCTTTCTTTCCTCCTTCTTTCCTTCCTTAATTCTTTGATTGCTTCTTAATAACTTTGGCACCAGCCTCTCCCTCCTTCTTCCCCTCCAGATTGTAAGACACTTTAAGTTGTCTCCAGAAACCTTGATCCCTCAGCTCTAATATCAACAGTCAACTATGGGGTCAAAACTAACTCTTCCTAAGAATAATTTCATTCTAACAGCAAACTATCATTTCGAGATGGTAACTATTGTCATGGTGATTAGTTATTCTCTATCTTCTCTAAGGACAGAATAAGAGATAAAAATGATTTAGGCACAGTAGGAGGAAGAACTATTGTCTTGTGAAGCTGGTGGAACCCAGAAACCAGGAGGTCACAAAACCTTGTCAGGGGCATCTTTTTTTAATTTATTTTTTTCAATTACATGTGAAAAACAATTTTGACATTTTTTTTTAATTTTGAGTTCCAAATTCTCTCCCTCCATCACCTCCCCCTTCCTTGAGAAGGCAAGCAATTTTATATAGATTACACATGTGCAGTCATGTAAAATATAAACATATGTATTATATGTATTTTATGTAATGTATATGTAATATATAATAAAATAATGTAATATATGTATACAGTTAAAATATAAATATATGTATATGTATAAGCCATGTACATATAAGTAGGTACAAAAGAAAACAGAGCAAAAAAACAAAAGCAAGAAAAATAAAGAATGTGTAAAAAGTATGCTTCAATCTGCATTCAGATTCCATCAGTTCTTTCTCTGGAAGAGCATAGTATTTCTCATCATAAGTCTTTCAGAACTGTCTTGTCAGAACTGCTGAAAATGCTGTTGCTACTGTGTGCTATGTTCTCCTAGTTTTGCTCACTTCAATTTGCATCAGTTTATATGTCTTCCTGTGTTTTTCTGAAACCATTCTATTTATCATTTCTTATAGCACGATAGTATTCCATCACAATCATAAATCACAACTTGTTCAGCCATTTCCCAGTTGATGGGCATCCACTCAGTTTTCTGTTCTTAGCCACCACAAAAAAAAAGAGCTGCTATAAATATTTTTGTACATATAGATACTTTTCCATTTTTTATCTCTCTGGGATACAGACTTAGTAGGGGCATTTCTGGATCAAAGGGTTTGCACAGTTTTATAGCCTTTCGGATATAGTGCCAAATGGCTCTCCAGAATGGTTGAATCAGTTCCAAATGCCACCAACAGCGCACTAGTGTCCCTATTTTCCCGTATCCTCTCCATCCTCTGTCGTTTTCCTTTTCTATCATATTACGCAGTCTGATAGGTGTGAGGTGGTAACCTCAGAGTTGTTTTAAATATGCATTTCTCTCATCAATATCTTTTCATATGACTATTGCTAGCTTTGATTTCTTCTTCTGAAAACTGCCTGTTCATGTCATTTGACCATTTATCAATTGGGGGAATAACTCATATTCTTCTGTATATTTAAGAAAAGAGACCTTTAAGTTAATGTAATCAAAATTACCCATTTTATATCCCATGATACTTTCTGTCTCTTGCTTGGTCATAAATTCTTCCCTTATTCAGAGATCTGACAGGTAAAATATTCCATACAACCTGAATTTACTTATGATATCATCCTTTATATCTAAATCATGTACTCATTTTGACCTTATCTTGGTATACAATGTGAGATGCTGGTCTATACCTAGTTTCTGTCAAACTACTTTCCAGTTTTCCTAGCAATTTGTGTTGAACAGTGAGTACTTGTCCCCAAAACTTGGATCTTTGTGTTTATTAGACATTAGATTACTAAGGTCACTTACTACTGTATACTGTGTACCTAATCTAGTCCACAGATCCACCCCTCTTTGTCTTAGCCAGTACCAGATTGTTTTTATGATTACCACTTTATAATACAGTTTGAGATCTGGCATTACTAGGCCACCTTCCTTCACATTTTTTCAATGATTCCCTTAATGTTCTTGACCTTTTTTCTTCCAGATGAATTTTTTTATTATGTATGAGAGATATCTTGTTAGAGGAGAACCTTTAAAGTAGCATTTTGCTCTACAAAATCAAGTACTTTTCCTATAGTCAACAATAGGAACAGTAAGATCTTTTATTATTTATATCTTTCAATCAATTGTGTGATGATAAAGATGTGATCAACTGTAAAATATCATTTATAAAAGACTGCCTATTCTCTTTTTATGGCATCATCAAGAATACTCTTAATTTATGTGTAGATTATTCTCAAAAAAAAAAGTTTGTAGAGTCTTACATCACATAAAAAGCAGGCAAATGGGTAGATAGTTGGCAATGTTCCCTAAGTCATCTTTTTTTGGAGGTAATAATAAGGTCTGAGGTTCTGTTCCCCACCCCCATAACTTCGGTATTCTTCCCTCTTTAAGATACTTTGATGGTCATTTTCTCAATATCCTCAAAACACAGAGCTTTTCTCTGCATACTTATCCATCTGCTTCTTTAGGAAGCGTACCTGGACTATGCTATTAGATTCAAAATACAGTGGCCCTACTATCTTTGAGGAGGCATCTAGATGGCTCAGTGGATAGAGCGCCGGGCCTGGAGTTGGTAAGACCTGATTTCAAATCTGGCCTCAGACACTTACTGGCTGTGTGACCCTGGGCAAGTCACTTAACCTCTGTTTGCCTTAATCCACTGGAGAAGGAAATGACAAATAACTCCCATATCTTTGACAAGAAAATCCCATGGACAATGTTGGTGTGTTATAGTCCACAGGGTGACAAAGTTAGACACAACTAAACAAACAACAACAAAAACTGTCTTTGATACTTACAAGAGTTTGTTATAAAACATTTTACGGATCTTTTCCATTCACTATCTCAATCTTCCTTCTTCCAGTTTTATCTTTAAATACCTATTGCATGACGTTGCTTAGTCTCTCACCAAAATTTCTTTGATGTCTTCGTTTTTTCTTCCGTGACTTCTCACTGTTTCATGAGACAATTCTTGCTGCTTCCTTGTGCTCATGGTTCAACTGCCCTGCTTTTTCTGATTGTGCAAAGTTCAAGACTTCATTGTAGACTTCTCTTTGTCTCAGGGCCAAGGAAGCGTCTTGGCAGTGGGAGATTCTTTTTATTAAATATGGTCTGTTTCCTTCTTCATGTCATCGACAACCACTACCACCGAGTTGCCAAAAGTTTTCTCTAAGAAACATTCCTAGATTCACAGTCTACCCTGCCATCACTGTTGACCACAAGCCGCAGTTCATTTTCCACTGCTGGTCAAATCTCTTCTCTGCACCGTCCATCAAGGTCCACCTTTTCACTGGGTTCATCCACAAACCATTAGATACACAGCTGAAACTGATCACAGGTTGGAACATAACTTCATCGCTTTGCTATAAAGATAACTGGTCCTTCTTACTTGTTACTGCTACATTCTGTTTTAACAAATCAATTTACAAATCCACTTAGAATATACCTTTTGGAAGGGAGCAAGAAAAGGGGACTCCTGGTTCCACCATCATCTTCTCCTATTACAACTTACACTGCTGTCCCAGAAGTTAGTGCAGGCAGATTTTAAAAACATCCTAGAAATTACTACAACCCCGTTTAAATATACTTCTGACTGCCTCTATAGGTTGGCAACCAGTTTGCAGTATTTATTAAACACATACCTATATACAGAGCACTGTGCTAGGTGATAGAGGAATATGGCTGAAAATGATACACTTTATGCCCCAAGAGAGCTAAGAATCTGCTCCAGAAGTTCTTTAAGAAAGAATTCATGTCTCCACCCCTAGACTCACAATCCCTCTGGTAGTAATTGATGGCCAGGAGAAGATAGGGATCAGTGAAATCCTGTACTTCTGGCATAAGTAATGATAACTTTAATACCTAGTAGGTAGGAAAGTCTGTGGGTCAGAGAACTGTATATGAGATCCAGCATTTGCACGAAGGATCCACAGATCACAAATGCTGGACAGGCAAATTGAGACATCAGTGGAACACCAGAGCCCTTATCTTAATGTCTGTTATGACTGAAGTCCCTTGTCTTCATTTCTTGGCTCCTGTTGCTATACTAGCTCTCTGGAATTCCCTGGGACCCCTGCTCCTTTTCTAGATAGATCTCTAGGTATGACTATGACCTCCATAAAGACCCTGATCTCCCGTGATCAATCAACATCCTATGAACTGCCCTGTAGGCTGGATTCCAAAGGTTCTTCTTATGTCGGTCCCCAGTAGGGACACTGACAAGCTGAGACTCTTGTAGAGTGATCAAGACTTTTAGGAGACTCAAAACCATGACAAATGTGAGAGATTAATAAGTGAAGTGCCATGATAGATTTGATGAGATAACAGGGTCGTAAGCCTTTGTTTGGAACTTTAATTGTATCTTCCTAGGGAAGGTGTACTAGAAAAGAAAATGGCAAACCATTCCAGTATCTTTGCTAAGAAAACTACATTGGAATGCTATGGTCCACAAGGTCACAAAAAGTTAGACATAACTGAATGACTGAACAACAATGGAAAGTGTGGACATGCCCATTTATATGTCACTAAGAAGATTAGGAAGCATCCATTGAGAATATTTCCTTAACTTTCATCTCTTGGGCTAAGCTGTCATATATCTCTAGGGCTGAATAGAAATGCTCTAATCACTGGGGGATTGCGCCAATGTGCATACACCTTCCAGGGACTAAGGTCTGTTCTCAGGGTTCTAGTCTCTGACTTGTGCTCAGCTCACTCTGAGTCTTTCTGAAAAAGGAAAAGAGAAAACTCTGCCATGAAGCCTCCCTTCTGTAAGTCCATCACAAAAAATTGGCTCTGACAACAGCCTGAGCTAACCAGCTCTTCCCTAAATGATCCATGATAGCCCAAGCCAATCTAATGAGCCAACTGATGAGCATTAAGGACATGGATGTCCTCATCCTCAATGAATAAGCATGCCCCGATGGATGTCTTTCAGTCTTCCCACTGAAGTTGGCCAGGCATATCCATACCTGCCATAAGATGGTGCAATCAAAGTCCTTAACAAAAACTTTACACCCTTTACACTTATCAAGTTGATCAGAGACCTACCCTGATCAACTCCCTGTATTCCACAAAGTTACATATTTAAAGTCCTTTCAAATTCTATCAGGTTGCCTTTAGGAGCATTGGTCTATATCTCCAGTTTTGGATATCTCTCTGGGGACCCAGAAAGGCTCCACAATGTTAGGCAGTACACTCAGTGAGATGTGTATTGTAATCCTGTGTGTCTTCCCCAGTGCCTTATACTCCTTTTGGGGAGTCCACTGCAGTGTCTATTATGGGGGTCCCAGGTCAGAGACCTGAGTGCTTTATGCATAGTTCTTAGACACTCTCAAAATTAACAACCTGATGTGAGAATCTAGAACCCTTATTGATGGGTGACCTACAATTTCTTTTATCTTAAATATTCTCTTTTCCCACTCCTTCCAACTTCTGGCTCACTGAGACCTGGCTCCCTTCTTATGACACAGCTTCTCTAGATGCTCTTTCTAGCACTGATTTCCCTTTCATTCATTTCCTCCTTTCTCGCCCCTACCCCCATCACACTCACTGGTCAAGGCATGGAGAAGGAGGGTGCTGGAATAATCATTGTTCCCCATTGTCACTTCCAAGCTCCCTCTACCACCATTCCTCAGTAACCTCTTCTCCTTTGAGGTTCACTCAACCCATATCTACCACCCAATCAAAATTCTGGTAACTGTTATCTACCAAATCTCCAGGACACTTCCTTTCTTCCCTCAGTGATTTCAATGCCTGATTCTTTCCCTCCTCTCCAACTCTTGCCCTCATAGTAGGGGAATTCAACAAACATATTGATACTCCCTTAAATACCCTAACCTCCAGTTCCTCAACTTACTCATTTCCCATGACCTACTCCTCCACCTCACTTCAGCTACACACAAAAGTTACACAGCTGCAACTCCAAACCCTTTTCTTCATTCTCACCATGAACTGCAATCCCTTGATTCCTCAATTCTTACCTAGGCCATAATCCCTGCTCTGGTTACAGTGCTCTCCTTTCCTCATCTTGAACCCCTGGTGATCTAGTTCAACTCTACCCTGACGTCTTCTCTCCAATCCCTTGCGCCCTCATCCTATTGCTGATATTGCCCCATCAAGCATCAGCTTTGGATTATTCCCACCATCCACTTCTTCTGCTCCTACTCAAGTGCTGCTGAATGATGCTAGAGAAAATCACAAAACTGCTGACCAGACCCACTACAAACTTATAAACCAGGCACTCACAACATCAAGGCGATTCTTTTATGCCTCTCTAATTACTCACTTGGAGAAGGAAATGGCAAACAACTATCTTTGCCAGGAAAACCCCAAATTGTATCACAAAGAGTCAGAAATGACTGAAGAATGACTGAAAAAACAACAAATTATCCACTATCCCACTCACTACAGTGGCTTTTCCAAAAATTTTCATCTCTCTTCAAACCTCCCCCTCTCTCCACCCTCTCAGCTGAGAACCTTGCCTCATATTTCACTGAAAAAACAATTTAGGTCATTCATCAAGAATTTTCTTTTCTCCCCTCCTCCTCATCTCAAATTAGATGCCTTCACTTACTCCTGTTTTGCCCATGTCTCACATGAAGAGATGAAAAGGTGGCTGCTAAAACCCCTCTACCTGCACAATGATCCAATTCATCCTGTCTTCTCGAGCAGGTTGCCCCCTCTATCATCCCCATCCTCTCACTTATCTTCAATTTCTCCTTGTCCACTGGCTGTTTCTAATTACCTATAACATGCTCCTGTCTCCCCCATCCTTTAAAAAAAGAAACCCTCACTGATCCATGTATCCCCACTAGCTCTCATCCTATGTCTTTCCTCTCCCATCTACAGCAAAACTCCTTGAAAAAACTGTCTATAATAGGTGTGTCCACTTCCTTTCCTCTCATTCTTCTCTTAACTACTTTTTAAGGTAGCCTTATTCCCTCTGGTTCTTTTCCTCTCTACTTCAGCCCCCTCCCTCTTATGAGTTACCCCTTTCTCTTTGAATGCTTGCTTATTAATTCTTTTTTCTCTTTCCTGCTTTTTTCTGATGATTTCTTTCTTACCCCCCCCCTTTCTTCCTCTCAATAGATTCTCCCTTCATTGCCTCCTCTTCAATTAGTCCTGTTCATTGGTTGTTTTATTTCATTTTTTGTGCCCCTTTCGAAAGAAGGTTTCTTTCACTCTTCATTATCCATCTTCTCCTCATTCTCTGGTTCATCTAGTCTCTCTATTTTCTGCCAAATCAGAACTTTTGAGGTCTCCATTCTGGACTTCACCTCCCAAGTAGTTACTGCCACTGCCTTTTAGGGCTTGCCCCAAGAGCTCCCCTTTTCCATTATACCTCAATCCCAGAACAAAGCCAATGCCTGCAGATGACAGCAAGGACATTGCTCCATGGTAGGCTCTCCCCATCACCACATCTCTGATTATGAAGTACATGCCGATCTATACTGTCCTTCTGGTTGCCTTCTTTTCCCCATTTGTCTCAAAATCCCATTTCCCCAGGTGCCAATTAGCCCAGGAGTTTCAATTCCCCTCTCCAAGGTAGGATGACTGGTCTTTTCAAGCACTAAGTCCCCCCAGACCATACCTAGCACAAAGTCCCTATCTTCCTTCACAGACCATCCCTCTTCACCCATAGGAGCATTCATCAATGGGACCTTCTCCCACTACCAAATCGTGGCCTCTCTTTTTCCTTCCTCTTTTCCATTTTCCCCCTCCCCCTCATTTACTCCCCTGCAGGCTCTTCCCCTCATTGCCAGTCCTTGATGTGGCATGTGCGCATCACACACTTGCCTCTGTCTCTTGATCCCATCCTTCCTTTTCATTCACCCTCCCATTTTGTAATATAATCTTACAAAAAAAAAAAACCCTTCATTTACCTGTAGACAGAGTGTTGCCAGGTTCTGTCCATAATGATCTAGGCCCATCTCTTCACTGTTATCTCCACCTGACTTCATCTTTCACCCCCGTCTACTTGTGTACATTTAGAAAGAAGTCTCTTACTGGCCTTTCTGCTATCACTCTATTGCTATCATTGGTTGATGCATTGATTCATCCCTCCTGCTTTTCTGTTGTCTGGGGTGTTTGAAAAGCAAGTCACCTCTTTGTTCTGGTTTTCTTTCTAAGAATGTTTCACATGCCTCTTAATTATTGAAGGTCCATTTTTTTTTTCATGTGCCATCATATTTGCAGCACCCTGGGCTTCATCCTGAGTTCCATTGCTCTTTGGAACACATTACATGCCCTCAATGTTTTCTATTGGGTACAGAGTGGTCTTTTGTTATTTGAATATCCTTTTCTTTGTATTTGAAGGTCTTTCACCTGATTGCTTCCAGAACTTGTTTCTGAATTGAGTTGTTATATTTAATCACTTTGTGTCTTGGAGCTTATAAGCTTGGATTTGTTTGTTTGTTTTTCTGCAGATGATCTATGAATTATTTCAATTGGTATTTCATTTTCTATGTTCAGAAGCTCTAGGCAATTCTCTGCTATTATTTTCTGAATTATAATGTTAATGGATTTGGGAGTTTTGATTTTTTGTTTTGTTTTAGAGGGGGGGTTTTTTTGGTGGGTTTTTTTTTGGTCTTGTGTTCTTTTGGGAGACCAATGATTTTTAGGTTGTCTTTCCGAATCCTATCTTTAAGATCAGTATGTTTTACTTGGGCAGTGAACATATTTTCTTTTAATATAAATGTTTTTTGCTTCTCTTCTTCTAGCTTGCTTTTCACTTGGTATATTTGCATTCCTAATCTATTGTTCTCTCTTTTGTTTCTTTGGAGAGACTTGTCATTGCAGATTCCAGTTTTGTATTCTGTCCATTACTTTTATTATGCAGACCATAAACTCTACTCTCATAATTGTCTTTGCTCAACCACTTAGGAAAAGTGTGTTGTGGTTCCATGTTCTCCTCAGATTCCACATGGCCCTCAAATATGTATTGTTTTCCTTTGTTTTGCAGTATTTATTCGTAGATGTCTGAACTCATTTACTAGATCAGGAGGCCATATTTCCCTATACTGTTGATGTTTTCCCTGATGATTAATCTGCTTTTGTTTGAAGACTTTGAGTTTTCTTCTTCCTAAGAACTTTGGCAATTTCAGTCTTTCCCCCTCTTTATTTTCCCCTATTGCTCACTTTCTTACTCCCTCCCCACTCGTAGTGGTTTCCCTAAGGTCTGGATCTGAAAGCATCTCAGGCTCCCCCTTAACTGGGTAATTCACAGTTCAGCAACCTAGTTCTCTGCCTGAGGTGACTTCTAGGGGTACAGAACTACCCCCCCAGCTGGATGCTGAGCTCTTTCCTTAAGTGGAATGCCCTCCCTCCCCCCCACATATACACACAGTGACCTGTTTGATGTCCTGTCACACTCTTTCTATTCCTGAGTACTCTAACCCAGCACCAGAAGTTCAGAGAGTTGCCACACTGATGCTTTGGAGCTGATTTCTATAGTTTGTGTTTCTGAGGCTCTGGAAGGAAGGTAGGGCAGGGTGTGGGGCTGAGCTCTATTTCAAGCCCAGACACATCCAACCCATTTCCTTCTGTGCCTTGGCTTTCTATAAAGATCTTTTGAGATACAAAATGCTGCCCCTGATGCTCTGTCTGTCATGGGTCCAATAAGCTTCTGCAGCCTGGACAGCTACTGTGGCACTAGCATAGTAGTGCACTACACTACTAGTGTAATGACTTGGTTGTCTGTCATGGCCCAAGCAAACTTCCACAGCATGGAACTTGGATGCCCATGGAATTAGAGAGAGGGGGGACCAGATTGTAGGGTTGGGTTTTGTTGTACGCCCATTTGTTGAATTCTTGGGTTTTGTTACAAGCCAGTGTTTCATGTCTTTGGGTCAGCTAGTGTAGCCCTATGTCTGGTAAGGTTTACAGTGAAGGAGGAATGCTAAGTGAGCTCAGAGTGAGCTTATGGGTTTGGGTTTTTTTTTCATCTTCTTTGGGATTCTGGGTGTCCTAGACCATAGAGACAGCTGAAGTTGCTTTATCTTTGGTGCATAATTTCTGTTTGAAAAAAGTATGAGAGGTTGAGGGGATGAGATAAAATTTCTAGTCCTCCACATTGTTGATCACATAAGTCCTCTGGCTCTCTTTTTAAAATTCTCTATAATCTTGCTTCTAACCTCATCGTTTAACTGAAACCACTGTCTCCAAAATTACTAATGATTATTCTAATTACCAAATCTAATCACCTTTTCTTGTTACCCATCCTTCATGACCTCTCTGCAGCTTTTGACTCTGTAAATCACCCTCTTCTCACTAATATGCTCTTCTTTTGAGGTTTCCTATCTGACCACCCCTTCTCAGTCTCTTTTGCTGGATCTTTATCCAGGTTATGAACCCTAGTTGTGGGTGTCCTCCAGGGCTTTGTCCTGGGCTTCTTTCTCATCTGGCTTTATATTATTTCACTTGTGATCTCATCAGGTCCAATGGTTTCAATTATCATCTCTATGCTGATGATTCTCAAATCTACTTATCCAGCCCTAATACTCACCTGAATGCTAATCCCACATCTCCAGCTGCCTATTAGACAAGTCAAACTGAATGTCCTCTAGACATCTTAAACTCAATATGTCAAAAACTGAACTTATTATCTCTCCTCCCAAACATTCCCCTCTTCCTAACTTTCTTATTACTGTCGAGAGTTATACTGTCCTTCCAGTCTTCTAGGCTCACAACTTAGATGTCACTGTAGATTATTCACTTTCTTTCACCAACACTACCTCCTTCATATCTAATCTTTTGCCAAGTCTTGTAAATTTTACCTTGGTAACATCTTCTTTCTCTTCTTACACTCTCTCCATTCTGGTGCAGGTCCTCATTACCTTATGCTTGGACTATTGCAATGCCCTGCTGGTTGGTCTCCCTGATTCAAGTCTATTTCCACTATAGACATCTTCCACTCAGCTGTCAAATTGATCTTGCTGAAACACAAGTCTAACCGTGTCACTTCCTATTCAATAAACTTCAGTGGCTCCTTATTGACCTCAGGATCAAATATAAATATTCTATTTGGGTTTTAAAGCCCTTCATGACTTGGCCCCTTCCTACCTTTCCAATCTTCTTATATCTTACACCTCCTAACATACTCTAGAATCTAATGATTCTGGACTCCTTGCTATTCCTCACAGACAACACCTCCTCTGAGTCAATGCATTTTCAATACCTCTCCTTCTTGCCTAGAATTCTACACCTTCCCATCTTTCCTGGTTTCCCTGGCTTCCTTCAAGTCCCCAGCTAAAATTTCACGTTCTACAAGAATCTTTTCCCAGTCCTTAATTCTAGTGCCTTCCCACATCCTAGCAGTATTAGATTTCAAACAGCATTATAAGGAAATAATCATCAAAAAAAATCTGGCACTGGCAAAGAGATACAGTAGTTGATCGGTGGAATAAATCAGGTATACATTATATAGAAGTAAATGATCACAGTAATCTGGTGTTTGATAAACTCAAAGATTCAAGCTTTTGGAGCAAGAAATTACTATTCAACAAAAACTGCTGGAAAAACTTGAAAGCAATCTGGCAGAAACTAGGCATAGACCAAAATCTCATGCAACATACCAAGATAAGGTCAAAATAAGTACATGATTTAGACATAAAGGGTGACATCATAAGCAAATTAGGAAAGCATAGAAAAAAACTACCTGTCAGATCTATGGATAAGAGAAGAGTTTGTGACCAAACAAGAGATAGAGAGGATCACAGGAGGTGAAATGGACAATTGTGATTACATTAAATTATAAAAAGGCTTGCATAAATGAAACCAATGTAGCCAAAATTAGAAGGAAAACAGAAAACTGGGGGTGAGAGGATTATAGCAAATTTCTCTGATAAAGAGAAACTTCATGTCTCAAATTTCTAGGGAAATTTGTAATTCTCAAATACATAGAGAACTGAGTCAAATTTATAAAAGTAAATGCCATTCCCCAATTGATAAATGGTCAAAGAATATGTGCAGATCAGTTTTCAGAAGAAAAAAATCAAAACTCTCAATAGTCATATGAAAAATGCTCTAAATCACTAATAATCAGAGAAATGCAAATTAAAACAACTCTGAAGTATCACTTCATACTTATCATTCTGATTAACATGACAGAAAAGGAAAATGACATGTTGGAGGGGATGTAGAAAAATTGGGATACTAACGCACTGTCGGTGGAATCATAAACTGATCCAAGCACTCTGAAGAACAATTTTGTAGCCCACAGGACTATAAAACTGTGCATACTTTTGGCACAGCAATACCACTACTGGGGTCTATATCCCAAAGAGACTTTTTTAAAAGGGAAAAGGATCTATATGCACAAAAATTTTATAGCAGCTCTTTTTGTGGCGGCAAAGAATTGGAAAATGAGAAGATGCCCATTAACTGGGGGATGACAAAAGAAGGATTGGTATATGATTTTGATAGATTATTATAGTGCCATAAGAAATGACAAAGGGGATAGATTCAGAAAAATCTGAGAAGATAAATATGAGTTGATGCAAAGTGAACTGAAAAGAACCAGGAGAATATTGTACACAGTAACAGCAATATTGTAACAGCAATCAATTGTGAAGGACTCAGCTACAATGATCCACAACAATTCCAAAGTTTCCATAATGAAAAATGTTATTCACCTCCAGAAAAAGAACTGATGAACTCTGGGTACATATTGAAGCACATTTTTTCACCTTACTTTTCTTGCCTTTTTTTTTTTTGCAACGTGGCTAATAAAAAGATACGTTTTGCAACACTTCACATGTATAATGGGTATTATATTGCTTGACTTCTCAATGGGTAGAGGAATGGTGGAAGGGAGAGAATTTGGAATTCAAAAATTTTAAATGAATGTTTAAAAATAAGCATTTAAAAAATTGAAGTGTCTTCCCTCTGTTGATTATGTTTAAGTTATTCTGTATATACCTTGTTTGTACATAATTGCTTGCACATTACTTCTCCCTTAGACTGTGAATTACTCGAAGGTAAGGACTGCCTTTTGCTTGTCTTTCTACTCCTAGCCCTGAGCCCAGTGCCTGAAACATATTGGGTGCTTAATAAATGCTTATTAACTGATTGACTGGGTAGCACCAGCTTCCTCTTAGAAAGAAGCGGATCATGTACATAGCTCCCAGAGCTGGAGTTTCAGCAAGGGACTAAGCCATAGTATAGAATAGCAAAAACAAAACAAAAAAAAAGAACGCTTTGCCCCTCTCTACTTCCGTTAGTCATTTGGATAATACAGGTCCAATGGAAGATGGTTTCCTCTCTAGTAACCCCAAGTTTTCATTCCTTCCTAGGGGAATCAGAACTATAGTTTTGAGAGGCCTAAATGCATTCTTTTTATTATTATTTATTATTATTATTCCTAAATGCATTGTTGAGGTGAAAGCAAGATGAACCAAAATATTGGGAGGGTTGCCTCTCTGGAAACCCAAAATTCATTTCCTTTCTTAGAGGATTCTAAATCACAGGACAGCGCTATGAGTCCAGAAGATAATGTAGGACTCAATGAGGAATCTGGGTCTCATGGGAAAGGGAAGAGTCAACTGTCTCAGGGCTTCCTTTTGGATTTTCTATATAGTAAAATAAAGATTGTCTGGTAAAAATATTCATAGTTACCTTGAGTGATTAAATGACAGCTTTTACTGACATTTATGCAGACCTAGACACTAGTTATCTTCAAGCTATATTCTAAGATTGCCAAAGGAAATTCTGGGGGGCTGGGGGTGATGAGCCAAAAAGATATAATTGGGGGGGCAAACTCCAAAATTTAATACAGTCCTAATAGGCACAGAACATAGGAACCTGAGCCATGGGTTATTATATACAGAAGGATTGTGATGTGTAGCCTGATAAATAAAGGGTAGCATAGAACGGAAGTCTGTTAAGGCCTACATTAGATTAGCTCACTCCAACTCTAGCATTCTGGGACTCCGACTTTGTAAATAGAAAATGAAGACTCTCAAAAAGAAAGGGGACAGTCTCATTGAATTCTGCCCTTGTCAGACTATATCTGGAGTCCTGTATTCAGGTCTGACCATCACATTTCAGAGTGAATAGTAACAACTGAGGGTGGTAACAAGAAGGTTTCCAGAACAGTGAAGAGAATAGAACACATGTCATATGAGGATTACTGGATGAGTCTGGGGGTATTTAGCGCAGAGAAGAGATATAAGTAAGATATGATGGTTGTCTTCAAATATTTAAGGAAGAAAGATTTGTTCTTGACCCTCAGAGGGGAATTAATTATTGGTGCCAGTGGATGAAAGTGACTGGAGAGTTTATTTTGACTCAATATGATGAAAAATTTCATAATAATTAGTTATCAAAAAAAAAAAAAGGAAAGAGTTGTATAATAAAAGGTGGTGAGGTCCCTGATCATTGAATGTCTTCAAGTATAATCCATGTGACCATTTGCCTGGGATATTGTGGGTGGGATTCATGCTTTAGGTGATTGTATACTAGGTGAACTCTGAGGTTCTAATTCCATTATTTCTTAAGTTTAAGAGTGTGTTGGGATCATTCGTAGGCTCACTATGGTGGTCCTAGCTTCAGAATTACAGAACTACGAAGCTGAAAATTTATCTCAGAGGTCATCTATTGTAACCATTAACCAGATATATGAATTCCTTCTACAACATATTTGAATACTTCCCACAAGGAACTCACTATCTCTCAAAGTGATCATTTTCAGACAGCTCCAGTTATTCGAAACATCTTTCTATTAGGCCAAAATCTGTTTCAAGCTTTCTCATTCATCCTACTTCAAACCCTGAGAGCCACCTAAGCTTGGCTTCAAAGGTATTTTTCTTGCTTTTCTCTCTCCATGGGATTTTCCTAGTGGTTTTGCTCCTATCTAGGTCATGAACAGAACTGACCTTTCTGGCTCCTATGCCCTGACAAGATCACTGCCCCAGGAGGTCTGGCTCCCTGGCAAGCATCAGCTTCCTTGCCACATCTGATGCCAAATGAGGATGATGCATCCTCTTGAGCATGTTGGGCAGTATTTGGAGATTGAGCTCTTGCCAGCTAAATGCCAACTGGGCAGTTACTAACCTGTCTAGTGCAGTTAATCATCCCATTTATAAAAATCAATGTCCCAAATAAGTAATACAAAACAAATTAATTAAAGGAAATGCCAGTGTTTCAGGAATTATTATCAATTGGGAGATTATTATTGACAAAGGAAAGGTCTTCTTAAGTGATTCTGACTCAGTCTGCTGACAATAAAGTAAAACCTAAAATCCCATTATCGTGAAGGTCAGGAAGAAACACAGCTGAGCTCAGCCCAGCCAAAGGACAGCCTCACCCTGCTTTCCACGTGCTCACAGAGCACAAGGTTATAAGTGGCTCAGCCACTTGTCTCAGATTTATGTCTGGTTGGAAATATTTCTAGCCCCCTGTCTTGATTGAATATACTCCAGCCCACATCTTTCTTTACATTTTGTGGATAAAAAAAACTAATGCACAGTAGGAGGGAGTCATGGAGTGGCCAAGTCAAGGCCATGTCACTTCTGACCTCTCTGCTAACAATAGTCATGACAACTCATGCTATTTATGTGGCACTGTAAAATTTCCTCAGGACAATCTCATGAGCTGATTAATGGCAACATTATTATCCCCATTTTACAGATGAGGAAACTGAGGCTCTGAGGGGTTGAGTGTTTTTCTTACAGTCACATGACTGGCAAGTGGTACAGCTGAGGTTCAAACCCAGGTCCAAGGCCTATAATCTTTCCATTCTAAATCCATCTTCTGATTCCAAAGTCAATGTTTTTCCCACAACACTAATTGTGGAATAATCACCCATCTCCATCCTGACCCTCCATGCCACTATACCAGGCATAGCACGTTCTCTAGACACAGTTATGCCGAATGCTACAGAATCCACAGTCATAGTCACAGCAGTGACAGCAGTGCTGCCTGTTTCCCAACTTGTCATGGAGCATCTTGGAGGGGTGGAAGAAAGGAGAGGAAGAAGGAAAGGTTAGCCGAGGAGGAGATGTGCAGCAACAACTTAGCAGGGCACCAAGTGATGCAAGCTGCTGAGTGAACAGGCTTAATGTATGTCCCAGTCACAGGGGCATCTTGCCTATTTGCTTGCTGTCCTTGTGGATTTGCAGAGCCTGCAAGGGGATAAGAATAGACAGTCGGTCAGATCTGAGTTTACAGTCGGACCAGGATCTGGGCGAGTTCTAATATTACAGGAACATGCGCTCACTACCTTCCAGAGGGTCCCGAGCCCACATCTCCAGCAAGCTCAAGTGTGCTCTAACCCAAACCCTGAGCATACTGAGTGGAGCCTGAAAGGCATAGACCAGCTAATCCCACATTCCTGGAATGCAGAGAGCAGCATATGCAGCTCTCCAATGGGAAACACATGATGGTAGAATCCTAATCACTGGCCCTGTGACATCGCACATCTCCTGGGCCCCCACGTCCCCTGTGTGCCTCTGCATCTGCTTCGGAAGCCATTCCTTGCCTCCTGCCGCAGGCATGGTGAAGCCGGTGTCCTGAGGGAAGTGGGGATATGGGCCTTGCCCTCTTTCCCCTCCCTATTGCTTTCTACAGAACTATGGAGGAAATCACTTCAGGAATCAGCGAAATCTTTCATTTTTGCCTCTTTCCTTAGTATTAACAGCTCCAGTATCCTCATTTGCACTCACGTTGTGAGCATTTCCTAAGGATGGTGCTATGCCTAGGGTGACTTAAAGTGGTAACATCCAGAGAAAGAACTGATGGAGTCTGAATGGAGATCAAAACATACTGTTTTCACTTTCTTAATCTTTTTATTTTTTTCTGTTCTGTTTCTTCTTTCACAACATGACTGATATGGAAATGTGCGTTACATGATTACACATATATAACCTTACCATCTCAGGGAGGGGAAAGGAGAGGGAAGGAAGGAGAAAATTTGAACTCAAAATTTCATTTTAAAAATGAATGTTAAAAATGTCTTTATATGTAATTAGAAAAAATATTACTTTTTAAAAAATTTTTTAAAATAAAATAAATATAAGATGTAGTCCTTGTCCTCTAAGGTGAGAGTTCTTGTGTGTGTGTGTGTGTGTGTGTCTGTGTGTATGTGTCTGTGTCTCTGTCTGTGTCTGTGTCTGTGTGATGTAATGGGTCCCATTAGCATTCTGGTGACTTCTTCTGGGGATCCCTTCTCAGAATAATGTTTTATATGCTTAAAAGTAAATACATAGGGTTACAAAAGAAACTGATTATATTGAAATACAGTTAACAAAACAGCTTTTTAAAAAGTTCACAGACCTCAGGTTAAGAACCTCTGCTGTAAGCTGCTCAGAGGCTAAAGCAAACAGCCCAACATAGAGAAATTTGCAGAAGACATTGAAAAAATTAAAAACAATGCACACCAATTTAAGTAAGATGAACCCTCTATGTTATGTATAGTAATAGGTATCAGTTCACATTAACGTAGCACTTTATGTAATGTTTTCTTCACAACTCTATGAATGAGGTAGGTACTAATAGTATTACTATCCCCATTTTACAGGTCAAGAAATTGAGGCCCAGAGAAGTTAGGTCACCCAAGTACTTGGTGATAGAGGCAGATCTTAGATGCAGGTCTTATGACTTTAATTCTCAGCAATCTTTCCACTCCATAATGCCACAAAAGCCCAGGTCCTGGGTTGAAGCACACTTGACCCCCTATCTGCCGCTAGCAGGTTTCCAACTCCTCCAAACCAAAGCTTATTAGTCCCCATTTTTACCAGCCAATCAGAGGACATATCGCAGAGCTTGACAGTAACACTTTAAGGTAGGCACCCAAATGCTTCTGTGATGACCTTCCATCTAGAGCTGAAGAGACAATCAAAGAGATCAAAAAAAGACTTCTGACAAGAGCACTTGAGGGTGCTTGTAGGCCGTTCTTCTGGAACAGCAGGAATTGGACAGCAGAGGTAGTCAAGAGATGCCCATCTGCAGAGAGATATTTGAGGCACTATTTAAAAGCAGAAGCATAGACTAGACTCCCCAAGTTTTCAACTTGTAGCTATGACAAAAGCTGCAGGTTCTCTTTCTGAGACGCCCTGCTCTGGCTCTGTTTCTTTTTTTGTTTTTGTTTGTTTGTTTGTTTGGTTTTTGCAAGTCAATTGGGGTTAAGTGATTTGCCCAGGGTCTCACAGCTAATTAGTATCAAGTGTCTAGTCTGGGACCACATTTGAACTCAGGTTCTCCTGACTGCAGGGCTGATGCTCTATCCCCTCGCTCTATTTCAACCATTCCTGGTTAAAGGGATGGCATAATAAATCTTACAATTGCTCTGTAGGTCCTTGAGAGAATGAGAATTCAGAGACCTGAGTGATCTTACTTAGCCACCATTAGTGGCAACATCAGCATCATTCCTGAAAATAGCTTAAGAAAAAAAAAAACCCCCAGAGAACAAAGATCCCTTTGGAAACAATTCCTTCATAATAAGCATCTTCAAATGAATTCAGGGCTGGGATGACAGGTCAGTTAGAGCTTCCTATATTTCTTTAAGGACTCTGAAAGGGTCAATAGTTTGTGCCATGTGGGTGAAGGAGAAGCCCTGAGGTTAGAAAAGGCTTTTACATGTAGGAATGGACTACAGATGAATTGGGTGACCCTGTCTTTCTTAGTAGAAAATTTCTGCTGCTTCACCCAATACAGAAAATATCCCTCCCTAACTCATGTCATTTGTGGGGGGGGGGGGAGATCAGTGGAGCAATGGATTTTTAAAAGCACCCTTCCAACTTTTTTTTCCACTAAATCTCCCAATTGGCATTGAACTCAGTTTTCTACCCTCTTTCCACCATTATTTTCTAATTTCGTCTCTCTATTCCAGAAGTTCTTTGGATTAATATTACTATCAGAAATGCCCTCCCCACACCTAACCCCAAGTTTATTGGCTGATCCCAGTTCTAATCCTTTCCCTTGGGAATCTTTGCTTTACCACTTTCTTTAGCTCATCTATACTTCTCCCACAGGTAGTATTTTCCATCACATCCAAAAACCCAGAACTCTCCAGAAAACAGTTCTGTGAGGCTCCAAATTCTTATCGTGGCTCTGTAGAACCATCTGAGCAGACTACGCTGACCCCCAGAGGTCGCTGTTAGTACTTCTCACTCTGCAGGTTAGAAATGGGATGCTAGTTGGAATTTCCTGTTAATACTAGTAGTAACAACCAACCTGTACATATCTCTTTAAGGTTAACAAAGTGCTTTACAAATTTTATCTCATTTTATCTTCACAGCAACCCTATGGTAGGTGTTATTATTATTATCTCCACTTTACAGATGACGAAACTGAGGTTGTTAGATATTAAACAACTTTCCCAGCATCACATACCTAGTGTCTGAGCCAGAATTTGAACCCAGGAATTTCTGACTCTAAATCTAGTACACTATCCAGGTTGTCACCCAGTGCTGGCCCAGCTTTCCTATACAGAATAAGGCGTCATGGGATCATATATAGAAAGGTAGAAGAAACATTAGCAATCATCTAATCCAACCCTCTATTTTATGGATAAGAAAACTGAGGCCCAGAAAAGCTAAGTAATTTACCCAAGGTCTAACAATTATAAGTAATAATAAAAGTCATTTTGAAAACTAAAATCAATAAAATAAGTAATAATAAAAGACCAGTTTTTGAACTCAAATCCATGACCTCAACATCAACATTCTTTCCATAGTACCACATTGCCTTCCTAGATGAGGCAAAAATAATTCTGTGGATCTGTACATGTATAAGGCTGAGATAATTGATTTACTCCACCCAACCCCACAGCTCAGATCTTATGATCCTAGATGCCTATAGAGCCAATGACCTTCCTCAGCATCCCCTTTCTCTGCAACAGTTCAGTAACACCTTTGCTCCTTAAGGGTATGCTGGAAAGTCATGCTTGCTCCAGCTTCTCAAATGACTGGTTCTCTAGCCTGATAATTTATACATGACACCTGGAATGTGGCCTATCGAAGCACAATTCTTGTGCAACTGTTGCTACAATTCAAAGAACTTTTCCACACTTAGTTTAAGGCTCATGAGATTGACTGATTGGGACTATTGTCTTACTTTAAGTGTGGCGGGGTAGAATAAGTCAATCACACTCACCCTCTTCCACGTGGAACACCAAAATTCCCCTAAGGATGGCTTCAGATTTCAGGGGGAATACCATTTCCATAAAGTGTTGTGGAAGAATTGAGGAAATATTTAGGATTGTAGATTTAGAGTTAGAAGGAACCTTAGAGGTCATCTACTTCAACCTCGTCATCTTGCCCGAGGTCACACAGCTTTTAAGTGACAGCACCAGGATTTGAACCCAGTTACTCTGTCTCCAAATCCTTTGCTCTTCCGACTACACCAATTGAATCTAAAGCTTTCAATGATTCCTTTTCCCTCCCAGCCTCTCTTGACATTCTAGATTACAGCATGTAGAAATCAAGAGGACCATACAGATCATCTCACCCCAGCACCTCATTTTACTCAAATGGATTTGTGATCTCATAGACTCAGAAGCTCCCTCCCACAGTGCTAATCACAACCTTTCTGTGCAGGCTTATCTAGTGCCACTCTGGTCCATGTCCCTCCCATCGGTCTCTCACAGGGGGTCTACCAAACAAACTAGAGCCCTTCCTTTATTTCTCTTGTCTTGGTGAGAGTACTAATGAAGCACTTTTGACTTTTCAACTGTCATCAATGCTCTTGCCATGTGACAGCCCATCTCCTCCTTCTGTCATAAAATTCCTTGATAATATCCTTTACTCCTGCTCTTCTTCCAAGATCCTCATTGGTTGTGAGTTGCAGCCTGCCCACACCCACTATGTGCCTCTCCATTGCCCTCTGTATGTTCTTAGAAGACAGTGGAATTCCATGTCTTGCTGCTCTATAGCAACATTGATAAAATGTTGGTATTAAAAAGATGGCCCTTTACTTTAATGAGTAGGTTACAGTCAGAGCAGCTAGGAGGCACAGTAGATAGAGTACCAGACTAGAGTCAGGAAGACTCATCTTTCTGAATTCAAATCTGGCCTCAGACACTTACTTACTATATGACCCTGGGCAAGTCACTTGACCTTGTTTGCCTCTCTTTCCTCATTTGTAAAATGAGGGAAATAGCAAATCACTCTGGTGTCTTTGCCATGAAAACCTTAAAGGAGTCATGAAGAGTTGGACACAACTGAAAAATGACCAAAAAAACCAAATGGTCAGTAAAGGATTTTTTTTAATTTTCTGAAAACAATCCAGCCCTCTCTCCATCTCTTGTTCAACTCTGAGCCTAACTAAGCATAAAGTTATACTTATATAGATACCGAAGATCAAACTCTACAAGAGTTCTTAACCTGGGGTGAAGATTTCAGGAGGTCATTGAACTTGGATGGGGAAGAAATTGTGTCCTTATTTTCACAGTCTTCTAACTGAAATTTATCATTTCCTTACATTATTTAAGAACATTCTTTTTAGTTTTTTTTAATTTTTCAAGTAATAATTATGTTTTTATTAATCTGTCCCTCATCAAACAATTTTTTTAAAAAGTCCCTCAATACATATCAATATAGTCCAGTCAAACAGATACCCACCCACATTAGCCATGTTCAAAAATAGATCCCTCTTTCTCCCTTTTTAAGTTCCTTGCCTCTCTGCTAGGAGATGAGTAGCATGTTTCATCTCCATTTCTCTGGATTTGTGGTTTACCATTGCGTTGATCAGAGTTCTAAAGTCTCTCCAAGTTGTTTATCTCTACAGTGTTGTCATTGTATAAATTGTTCTCCTAGTTCTGCTCACTTTGCTCTGTATGAGTAAAGGTCTTCCTGGTTTCCTCTGAAATTGTCCATTTCATAATTTCCTATGACACAATAATATTCCATTACATTTCTTTACCATAATTAGTTTAGCCATTTCCAAATAGTATACCCTCTTAGTTTGCAATTTGGGGCTATCACAAAAAAAAAAAGACCTGCTATACTATTTTTATACATATAACTCCTTTTCCTCTCTCATCCGTTTCTTTGGGGTATAGGCCTAACAGTGGTATGGCTGGATAAAAAGTGTACACATTTTGGCAACTTTCTGGACATAGTTCCAAATTACTTTGGAGAATAGCTGGACCAATTCACAGGTCTACCCACAGGATACCTGTTTTCCCGCTGCCCCTCCAACTCATCAGTGTCCTCTTTTGTCAACTTTGCCACTCTGGTGCGAGATGAAACCTCAAAGTTGCTTTAATTTAATAATCCCTAATTAATAGTGCTTTAGGGTATTTTTTCATATGATTGTTGACAGCTTGCATTTCTTCTCTTGAAAATTGTTCATATCCTTTGGCCATTTAGCCATTGGAGAATGGTTCTTTGTCTTATAAATATGAATCAGTTTCTTATCTTGGAAATGAAACCTTTATCTGAGAAACTTGTTGAAAAGACTTTTCTCTCACCTGCTTCCTTTCCAATTTTTACTACATAAAATTTGATGGTCAAAAGTTTTTTAATTTTATGTAATCAAAATTGTCCATTTTATCTTGTATGCTACTCTCTATCACTATTTAGTGATGAACTGTTAGCCTGTGCACAGGTTTAAAAGGTAATCTCTTCCTTGTTCATAAAATTTGTTTATGGTGTGACTTTTTATGTCTAAGTCATGTATCCACATGGAGTTTATCTCAGTATAAGTTGTGAAGTGTTTGTCTAAACCTAATTTCTCCCAGACTGCTTATCAGTATTCCCAAAACTTGTTGTCAAATAGTGAATCCTTTCCTCAGTAACTGGAGACCTTGGGTTTATCAAACACTCTGCTTCAGTATATTGTGTACCTCACCTGTTCAATTGATTAACCTTTCTTTTTTAACCAGAACAAAATCATTTTAATGGTTACTTCTTCGTAATGCAGTAAAAGATCTGGTACTGAAAGACATTCCCCTCTCCTCCTATTTTTCACTATTACCCTTGAGATTCTTGACCTTTTGTTCCTCCATATAAATTTTGTTATTTTTTCTGTCTCCATAAAATATTTTGGGAAGTTTAATTAGTATAGCACTGAATAAGTAAATTCGTTATTATTGTCAATTTACTATATTGGCTTGTCCTATTCATGAGCAGTTAATGTTTCTTCAAATATTTAAACCTGTCTATTTCTAGAAAGGGTTTTATAGTTAGATTTAAATAGTCTCTGGATAAATCATACACACACACACACACACACACACACAAACACACACATACACAGAGACATATCCTCTTAGACATGAACAACCTGTCTTTTTCTGGGATGTTATCAACCCTTACCTCTATTTCTCACTGTATTATAAATGATGTTGAAAAACAAAACTATCCTCAAGTTTAGTACCTTCTTGGATTCCTCAACTATTCCAGGTACTGAGTTCATGATGGAATGAACCGTGAGCTTAGGCAAATACTTGATGGTGTGGTTTTTTTTCCTTCTATACTGCTATCATCATCCCAGTCACGCAATCAGTACCTGTGTCCACACAAAGATTGCTTTCCTCAAAGAACCCTGGTAATTAGCACAATTTTATGCAGCACCCTACATACCAATGTACCCTATCACTCACTGAAACTTTGCAGATGTAAAAGAATTGCAGAATCAAATTGGAAAGAAATAGATGATCATCCAATTTCTATGAGCAGTCCCTTGCATCTGTGGGGCCCCTGAGGGAGTTCCTAAACCATATATTCAAGAAGTAACTATCAAGGTCCAACAGTGGGCATTTAAAAAAAAATTAGAAGGTTGGCTAAGATAGGGCTCCACTAACCAATTTTAAACTATCCTTTGTGAAACTAAAGAGTATTCAGAATAAAAATAAATAGGAAAGAAGTAATAAGAGGGCATAAATAAGAAAGAGAAGTTAAACTTTTGGCTAGAATCAGAAAGGACGTACTAATACATGAAGAAGTAAAAGCCTTTCCTCCATTCTCTTCCACTCTAGTCAAACTCGTATCCTAGTTTAGATTTTACAAATAAAAAGAAACACAAACAGCATCACAAAATCTCAGAGGCTGTTTAGTACAACAGTATGTGAGTCAGAATCCCCTGTACAATGGCCCTAACAAGTGACCATGGAGCTTTTTCTTAAAGACCTCCAGTAATGGGGAGCTTACAATCTCTTCGCACAGCTCTGTCCACTTTTGGATACTTGAATTGTTAGTTTTTCCATCAAAGGGCTTAATCTCTCAGGAACTTAGTGCTCCTAGTTCTATCTTTTTGAGAGCAATCAAAATATGTCTAATCTTTCTTTCATATAACAATCCTTCCATTTCTTGCACATAACTACCATGCCATATGCCCTCCCCAAGTTTCCTCTCCTTCAATCAGTCCTTGTATGGTATGGCCTCAAGGTCTTTCACCATTCTGATTGTTCTCCAAAGAGTCTCCAGTTGGTCAATACCCTGCCTAAAATGTGCTCCTGGAACTACAAATATTCTAGATGCCTGATCAGGAAAGAGTACAGTGGGACTATCGTCTCCTCCACACTATACCTCTGTGAATTCGGTCCAAGATCACAATGGATCGTGACTGTTGTATGTCACTGTCAACTTATATTTGAATGTGCAGTACCCTAAAGCCGACAGATCCATTTCATGTGAAGTGCTTAAAAGAAAACAAAAAAGATCAAAAACAAAAAACCTACAACCCTCTGGTTAGTGCACAATATACCTGCTATCATGGGAATGTGCTTGGTCTTCTTTTAGGATTGAGGTTTCCCAACCCTTCCTGTTTTCCTGTGAGCCCATTTTGTGTTTGAGGAGCTCCTGCATTTAGACTATCTGGTCCATTCTTTCCCTGGCAAAGCAAACCTCATTACCAGAACTTCCTGGGCCAGATCTCAACCTTGTTAAAATGTCAAAGGAGAATATGGATGACTTCTCAAAGACACGTGATGTGGCCCATGCTAAAAGATAAAAATGGCGGCATTTTTCTAAATGAACATGTCCACAGGGGAGGAGATAAAGTGAACAAGAAAACACTGGGAAAGATTTGCCAATCTTATGTAATGGGTGGCTCAGTCCCAGATGCCGTTGTTGACCATCCTTATTCCATTTTTTTGGTGCTTGACTACTTCTCTCCATGTTGTCACAGCTAAGCTGAGGCAGGGATGAAGGACAGAAAGAGTTAGAAGAAAATTTTGTATTGTGCATTAGGGGGAAAAAGACCTTAAAGAAGAGAACTGGGAAGGTGGTAATCTCAGATCCTTTCCCCTACCAACCCATCAATGATTTTCCCCAACTCCTAACTGACTGCCAAGCTCAGAAGAGGTGGACTAAATTTCATCAGTCCATCCCCTGACTTCTCACAAAATGCCCCACAAGAGGATCTGTGGATGGAAATGAAGCTAGAAACCCTGATTTCAAATCCCTCTAAGGTACCTCCCAACACTAAATCATATAGTATTCTTTTGGGGCATCTGCAGCTTTACTTTTCAGCAGTCCTCTTAAGAATTCTAATTCCATGTCAGTAGTGAGAAGTTGTAACCTAGTATCCAATTCCTTAGTCAGCTCATCTAATTTGACCTACCTACCATCTTAAGTGGAGAGGGAATAGCACCATTTTGGATTCTAGTGGGGGTGGGGGGAGAGAGGCAGCGCTACTGTGGCAAGAAGAAATGCAAAATTACAAATCCCGTTCTAAAGAAGACACAAGTCAAAAGGCATTGGACAAAAGGGCTGAGGCTCCTGTGGTTTGGTAAGATAAGAAAGAAACATTAAAAGGAAGTTGCAAATTCAACGGTTCAGGTAATAAGTGGCTAGAAGATCACATACGCGCACACACACACACACACACACACACACACACACACACACACATCTCTTTTATCTTGCCTCCTACTCAGATGAAGATTGAGGTGACTTGTTATGTTAGGGTTTTCTATCCACAGCTGGGACATTGGGATGATGACTTCATCATAGGTCCTTTGTTGACATTTTCTCAGATAACTTTTCACACTGAAGGCATTTGAGGCAGTGGGGACGGACAGGGAGAATAACTTGAGGCCTTTACCATCCCTCCTGTCCACTCCCTCCTCACTCTCAACCTGGACCCTAGCCTCATCCTTCTGCTTATCATTGGAGCATCAGCCAGACACACTAGACTGAAAAGAAGGCAGCAACCCCAAGGCATCTATCTCCCAGACTGAACAGAACATCCAGGGATGGATCTGCGCAGTCTGGGATGGAACAAGGTTTTAAGGGAGCTAAAAGGAGGCAAATGAATTGGCCAATCCCAAGGCCCATGCTCAGCCACTCAAAATTCTTGGAAGCGCTGAACAGAGTCACTAGGAAAGAGGAGAAAAACTGACTTAAAAAGAAAGCCCAGGGTTTCAACATGTGTTGTTCGTTGGTAGAATTCAGGATTAGGATTTGAAGGACCCCGTGGGAGTATCCTTTCACAGCTCTAGCCTAATCCTCTCCAAATCGCCTAGGCTGTACAGCTGTTGGTTATCCAGATAAACTATTTGTTCAATTATTCTTGGCCTAGATGGGGCGGCTTGCCTCAAAGGCTCTGGGCTTCATAATTCGGCCCACTTCAATCAGGCCAGACCCTCCCAGAGCTGCCTACAGAAGACAAGGGGCCTGTTTGAAGACAGCAGTGGTCCTGGTAAGACTTTCCCCACCACTCCCTTTTCATCTCCACCCAGACAGTGCCGAGGCGGCTGACACCTCCCCAAGGACCTAAGGGGGTTAGCTGGGGGGAACGATGCCAGAATAGGGCATCAGGGCGATAAAATAATTACAAATGAAAGGGAGATTATCAGACTGTTGGGACAAATGCTTCCAAAATGGTTCCTGAAATCTCCACGGGTGCATTCTCAAAGGAGACGTCAGCTGCAGCTGCCGTCTCCATGGAGATGGGGGGCAACACAGACCCTCTGGGAGCACTCTCCACAAATGTCAGACCCAACAAAACACCAGCCAGGGGAAGGAGATGACAGACTGGGTCATCTTTGCATCATAGAAATGGACTGGTAATTAACACAATTTTTTTTTCTCCATTTGTCTGCCCTCTCTCCAGCTCTCCCTTGGCTGCTGCAAAGACCCACTAATAAATGGTTTACAGCTGCTGAGAGACAGGCTGGGCTTGGCCATTGCCCTGAGCCATTCTCCCATTCTGGTTTGGTTCCCCCAACACCCTAGGAACCCTGAGGGGTATATGATGGCTTCTCTCTTCTGCTAAGTTGTACCACCACCCTCCTCCCTATTCAATGTCCCTTCTTTGAGGTCTTATTTCATTATTTTCATGGTGCTGCCTCATACCCTTGTGAGGTCTGAAGCATCCCCCACTGATTTCACTGCAGGGTGGACACCCTCAAAAGACAATTTACTATTTTTCCAATGGACTGTTGCAGTGTTGGTCTTTTCTAATTATCCCTGGTGGAGGAGGGGGTTGGAGAGTGACAGAAAGCAGCAGTGGCCCAAGTCCCAAAAATCTCCTTCCAATGACCTATAGATTTCAGAATTTGCCCACCTTTCTTTGATGGGGTCATTCCACTCTAATTTCTTTTGTATATGTATGTATTACTAGTGGTTTGATCCTAGACAAGATGCTTAACTTCTTATGCCTCAGTTTCTCATCTGTAAAATGAGAGGTTGGACTTGATGCCTTCCAAAGTCCCTTTCAGCTCCAAATCTACTGCCTTATGATCTAATTTTATATCAATGCAATGGAATGCCAGAGTACAATAAGAAACAACAGATGTGAAGAATGCAGCAACTGATAGAGGGAGAGTAGGAGAGAGAGCAAATAGATTTTTGTAAGTGGAAAAAGCAATTAAAACAAGAAAGGAACACAGGGAAAACAACTTTTTAAATCCAAATGAAATGATGCACAATGAAGAAATAAAACAGTAATACAATGCAGCATTTAAGCTTAAAATTACACTAAGACTTTTGGAACAGCCTGTGAGCTAAAGAAATAATCATTGATAATACCAATCATAATAGCAGAATAACAGTAATAAAATATAGGAAAATATGCAAAAGAAAGGTTCAAAATTTAATTTGATTCAACAAGCATTCAGCAAATACCTATTCTGTATTGGTGTGGACCAGTGTGCTGGGCACTAGGGATCTAGATACAAGACTCCCTGACCTCAAGGAGCTTACATTCCTCAAGGGGATGATAGAAGAGATTCTAGAAACAAATGGGATCATTTATTAACAATAATGTAAAAATTAGTGGGATGGAAGTTCTCTCAAATTTTATTAGTTTGGTCTCCAAATGGAAGACAAGAGGAAAGAACACACTCTTTGCAGCCCTAAATCCAGTCTACAGCTGGGTAGTCGGGCCTTTTGAGCTTCTATTCCTGGGTTTCATCTTACAGTCGTTTGCAGTCAACTTAATTAAGTCAGAGGTGGGGAAAAAGTGTTTTTGAATGTTTCTCTGTGAAATCAATCACGTTTATTAAGCACCTATACCACAGAAGATGCCACAAGGGAATTCTAAGGTCAGTGCCCTCAAGGAGCTTAGGATCTAGTTAGAAAAACAAGACTGACAAACTTGCAATAATTAGAAAATAATTTTGTATTCAATGATATGGTATTGACTCTAAGGGCAATCAAAGCTCAGAAGAGGGAGAGCTCACCTGGGCTGGTAGGAGAAGGCTTCCTTGTAGAGGTGGGATGCAAACTGGACTTTGAATAATGGCACAGGAGTTATAGAAATGCAGATACATTCCAGACTGGGAATAACAACATAATAATAGTAGCTAACATTATGTAGGGCTTACTATGTGCCAGGTGCTGTGCCTTATATACACTTTACAATTAAGATCTTATTTGGTCTTCACAACAACCCTACGAGATAGGGGCTGTTATTATCCTCATTTTATAAATGAGGAAACTGAGGCAAATAGAGGTTAAGTGACTTGACCAGAGTTACACAGCTAGAAAATGTCCAAGACCGGATTTGAACTCAGGTTTTCCTGAATCTAAGCCTTGTGCTCTAACATGTCCCCATAACAAACAAAGGCACAAGTTTAAGGTATGCGTGGGGAGCAATGAATGACTGGCCAGTTTGTCTGGAAGGGAAGGAGGATCCCTGTTGGAGAGTTTGGGGTTGGGGGAAGGATAGAGGTTTTAGGGCAGAAGGAAAGCAACCTCCAAATAACTATCAAGACCCTATTGCCTGTGTTTAAAGGGAAAAGATGAAACAAAAGCAAGAATTATAAAGTCCTAGATTCAGCATTGGAAGGAACTTCAGTCGCCATCTACAGCAACTGCCCCGCTGAAGCATGAACCTGTGTAACACATGGCCATCCAAAATGGCCCACGTGGAGATTTGTTTTGCTCAACTATGTGAGCACAGGCTGTCCCCCATATGTAGCATGGTAATGGCATTGTATAGACAAAGGGAGGCAGAACAGACCTCTTTAGTCTCATATACCCCCCACGCCCCACTGCTATCTCCAAGGGAGACTTTAAGTTCTGCCGAAGGGGGAAGCAGGAATTTGAGGTCAGAAGACTGGCTACTCTGCTGTCCTCAGAGAAGGAATATGGGACTAGAATTATATCAGTCTGTTCCCTTAAGTATTATTAATCTAAGGAATGTGATTTTCCATTTCAATCTAACTTCTGATCACCATTTCATTAATTGGGGGAAGCAGACCCAAGCTTTTTATCCAAGGTTTCATTCCTTTCCTAAGAAAATACCAGTTCCCCAGTGCATAGGGGGAAGCAGCAAAGAAACCCATTATCCAAATCCATTCCAAAATAGAAATCTGAGAAAGTATACATTTAATAATATATGCCAGACAATACAGAGTGAAGGAGCTGTCCCATTGGGAGTGAGGTAACTCAATTCAACCAAGAGAGAGAGTTCCAGATCTCACCCAAGGGGACGTTCCCCCAAATCTCTAGTGGAGCAAGCTGGGGATAGAGATGTGATGGAATCTGCCAGATCCACTCATGTAGGCTTCTTCCCAGAGTCTTTTCTCCCCTCAACAACCTGTAGTGGGGTTGGCATCATCCATCTTCTCTCTCGAATGTGGAAGCCAGAAGAGACTGAAGAGACCTCAAGAGACTCATGGATCCCAAGAGCCTGGAGCTCTTACTGCTCCTGACAACTCCACCCCACCCCTCACACAGGCTCAGGGCATTGATTTCCACTAATGAACAGAGAGTCCCATATCAACGGGCTTTAGGATTCGGGTTATATTTGTATATTTGTTACGAAGATTTGGGGTTCTTGTGGTTTTTGTTTTTTCTCAATTTGGGCATCATGGTGAGAGGGAAAGAAAATAAATACTTATTATTTGAAAAAACAAAGTTTAAAACAAGTGGTCACTCAATGTGTTAGAATACTTGCTGTGTATAGAGGTAACCCATTCCAATTGCGAACAGTTCTCATGTTCTTAAATCTTTTCAGTGCCCTGACCTGCTCCTCCACTCACCTCAGGCTAACATAGGGATGGTTGTACTCTAGCTCTCCATAAATCACAAATGTTCCATTTCCATGATCAAAAACTGGCATTCTTCCATCTAATCAGTATCCCCTCGTTACAACTTTTCCTACGCTTTTCTCCTCCTAGATCACTTTTGGCCTCATGGTGACCTCTCATCCCTCTCTACCCTTCATTACTTTCTGAGGTCATACCCCTGGCTCTGACTTCATTTTCCTCTGTTCCCAATCTTGGCCCTATAGGTTACCAGTTCAACCCAACACTGTCATTTACTCTCAGATCCCTTTGTCCTATTGCTGCTCATGCCTTGCCAAACTCCAGACCTGAACTCTCTGACCCATGGCCTCCTCCCCTCCTACTTACAGTACTGCTGAACAAAACTGGAGGGAGTCATACAACTTAACAATATAACCTCAGCTAGACCCTTACTGCAGGATGGCAATCCTTTTACTCCTCCCTAATTGATTATCTCACTCCCCACAGGAATGATTCCAAATCTTCTCTCCTAAAATTTCCAACATTACCCTTCTCCATCAAAGTTTAAGATGGGGCCTCATACTTTACTGAGAAAATAGAGGCCATTTGGTGTGAGCTCTCTCTTTTTTCTAGATCACACTGTCTCTTGATACCATCCCTCATTCTCTCCAGCACGTACCACAACGCCTGAAAAATAGCAATCTGGAATTATGCCCAAAGAGTTATTAACCTGCCTATTCCCTTTGACCCAGCAATACCACTACTAGATCTATTACCAAAGATGATTAGGGGAAAATGTTCTATGTTCTAAAATATTTATAGCAACTCTCTTTGTGGTGGCAAAGAACTGGAAATTGTGGGGATGCCTGTCAATTGGGAAATGGCTGAACAAGTTGTGATGGAATACTACTATGCTATGAAAAATGATGAACTCAATGATTTTCAAAAAAACATAAAAAGACTTACACGCAATAATGAAGAGTGAAATGAGCAGAACCAAAAGAACATTGTATACAGTAATAGCAATATTGTTTTAAGAATGACTTTGAGCAAATAAGTCATTTTGACTATTATAAATACCCAAATTAACTATAAAGGATACATGAAGAAAGACAATATCTGCATCCAGAGAAAGAACTGAAAAAGAACTATGTATAGAATCATTTTATGTACATATACCTACTGTGTTTTAAGAAATGATGAGCTTCTTTTCATGGTGGCCAAGAATTGGAAATTGAGGGGATGTCCATCAATTGGGGAATGGCTGAGCAAGTTGTGGTATATGAATGCAATGGAATGTTGTTGTGCTACAAGAAATGATGAGCAAGCAGACTTCAGAAAAACCTGGAAGGACTTGTATGGACTGATGCTGAGTGAAGTGAGCAGAACCAGGAGAACATTGTACTCAGTAACAGCCACATTGTGCAATGACTAACTTTCATAGACTTGGCCGTTCTCAACAATGCAAGGATCTGAGACAACTCCAAAAGACTCATGATGGAAAATGCTGTCTGCATCCAAAGAAAGAACTATGGAGTCTAAATGCAGATCAAAGCATACTATTTGATCTCTTTTTTTTCTTTTGTTATTTTGTTTTATTTCTTCTTTCTCATGGTTCCTCCCATTAGTTCTAGAATATGTTTAATATGAATTATAGAGAGAGCCTATATCTGATTGCACACTGTCTTGAGGAGGAGGGAGGAGGAGGGAGGAGAAGGAAGAGGAGAAAATTTAAAACCCAAAATCTTATGGAAGTGAATGTTGAAAACAAAAAATAAGTAAATTTTTAAAAAGAAATGATGAGCTTAATGATCTTAAAAAAACATGGATAGACTTGCAGGAGATAATGAAGAGCAAAATAAGCAGAACCAAGAGAATGCTATATATAGTAACAGCAATATTGTTTTAAGAACAACTTTGAGCAAATAAATCATTTTGACTATTAGAAATTCCCAAAATAACTACAAGGGACATATGAAGGAAGATTCTATCTGCACTCAGAGAAAGAACTGATACATAGAAGTAAGTATAGAATGATTTTACATATATATATACACACACACATATATATACACATACATACACACACACACACACACACACACACACACACACACACACACACACATATATATATATATTTGTGTCTAATGCTAGCCATAGGGAGGGGGCAGAGAAAAAAGGAAAAAAATGTACATGATAATTTTATTGTATATTTAAAAGGAATGGCAAATTGTACATAATAGATTTTCAGTTTCATGTGTGATCATCTTTTTTATTATACTATGTTACAGAAATGCTATTTTATTCCATAAATTAAAATTTTAATAAATAAAAATTTTAAAAATAGCAGATGCTTTAGAAATGTTTATTGGCTTGACGACTCTTGTTTCCTGCATTCTCTAATAATGAAATGGTCTTTCTCCTTGCCAAAGTCAACCCCTCTGCATGTGCCTTTGATCCCATCTTCCCCCATCTTTTCTAGTAGATTGCCTCTCAATTATTTCCCACTCTCTCTAATCTTCAATATCATTCTCTCAACAATTCATTTCCCTAATGCCTATAAACTTACCCAAATCTCTTCCGCCTGTAAAAAATCCTCACTATGCACTATCATTCTTTCAAGCTATTGTCCTCTATCTTTACTCCTTTTCTCAGCCATACTCCTTGAAAAAGCTGTCAATGCTCAGTGCCTTCACCTCCTCTCTTTTCATTGACTCCTCAGCCCTCTCTCTCGACTATGTCTCCTCTCTCCCCACCATCAGGGTTAAGTGACCCTTCCAGGGTCACACAGCTAGTAATTATCTGAGGCTGGATTTGAAGTCAGGTTCTCCTGACTCCAGGGCAGGTGCTCTATCCATTGTGTCACTATTAATGATATCTTAATTGTCAGATCTGATGACTTTTTCTTAACCCTCACCTTCTGTGAACTTTCTGCGGTATTTGATACTCTTGTCCAACTGCTACTCTATCTCCTAGTTCTCCTCACACCTCTCTGACCACTCCACAGTCTTTTTGTTGCCAAATTGATTTATTCTGCCCCAAACTGTCTCCTGCCCTCCAGTCCCCATGTCAATCACTGCCTACTAGATATTTTAAATTAGATGTGCCATAGAAATCTCCAACTCTACATGTTTAAAACTGAACTTGTTATCTTTCTCCCCACCCATCCCAAAAGCCACCCTTTCAAACTTCCCTGTTTCTTCAGAGGGGGCAGCTAGGTGGCACAATAGATGGAGTGCTGGTCCTGGAGTCAGAAAGACTTGTCTTCTTGAGTTTAAATCTGGCCTCAGACACTTACTAGCTGGGTGACCTCGGAAAAGTCACATAATGCTGTTGGCCTCAGTTTCCTCATCTATAAAATGAACTGGAGAAAGGCAATGTCAAATCACTCCAGGATCTTTGCCAAGAAAATCTCAAATAAGGTCATGAAGAGTCAGGCGTGTCTGAAAAAAAATGACTGAATAAGGCCAGCATTTCTGTAGAGCTACCACCATCCATCCTATCTTTTTACAGCTTCAACATTATCTTCAACTCCTCACTTTCACTTCAAATATCTAATCAGTTGCTGAATCTTGCCATTTCTACCACCACAATATCTCACATCAATCACCTTCTCCCTATTCATTTAAGCCCCACCCTTATTACATATTACTCCTGTTTCACCCCTCGACAACCAAACCGGCCACATGGTTCTTCATCTCCTATCTTTGTGTTTTTGTACAGATCCCCACCCCACCTCCACGCATGAAACTCATTAAACTAATTTGAAATTATTTGGTAATTATATGTTGTCTCTTCCATCAGAATAAAAGATCCTTGGGAGCAGGAACCGTTTGGTTTCATTTTTGTCTTTTTATACACAGTGCATAGCACAGTTCCTTGAACATAGTAGGGGTTTTAAAAATACTTTGTAGGAACTCAAAACTTTTTTTAAAAATTGTTAAAAATTGTTTTTACATGTAATTGAAGGGAAAAATATTATTTTCAAAAAAGAAAAGATATTAAGATATACACCACTTAAAATAACTGTAGACAGTATAAAATACCTGGGAGTATACCTGCCAAGACAAACCCAGGAACTACATGAACATAATTATAAAAAAACTTTTTTATACAAATAAAGTCAGATTTAAATAAAAAAAAAAACAACTTGGTGATACCTCCAGTGAAAAAACTAATGGAGTCTGAATACAGATTGAAGCATACTTTTTTTACTTTCTTTATTTTTCTTGGCTTTTTTTTTGGTCTGTGTTTTCTTTTGCAACATGGCTAATATGGGAAAGTTTTGCATGACTGCCTTTGTATAATGTATATCAAATTGCTTGCCTTCTTAAGGAGCAGGGAGGAGAGGAAGAGAGGGAGAGAATTTGGAATTCAAAATTTTTTAAAAAACAAATGTTAAAAAATTTACACGTAATTGAGAAAAATAAAATAATCAAATGTTAAAAAAAAAAATACTTGGCGATTAACATTGCTACTGAGCCAAAAGCTAACTGTAACTCATCAATCTGGAATCTACTGAAGCCTTTTGGCTGCTACAAGATATAGCCCAAGGGGCAGCTGGGTGGCACAGTGGATGGAGCACCAGCCCTGAAGTCAGGAGGACCTGAGTTCAAATCAGGCCTCAGACCAAACACTTGACACTTAATAACTGTGTGACTCTGGGCAAGTCAGTTAACCCCAATTGCCTAAAAAAATAAAAAATAAAGACATAGCCCAGCCAGGAATCTCTCCCTTCTATGACATGGAACCCAGGCTTTCCTGAATATTGTCCTGTCAAACAGGAGGGATATCCCTGGTCTTGGGAGAGACTTCATTTCATCAGCAGACCTCTATGGCAAGTTTTTCCCCTTTCCAGATGTCTGGAAAGGAGCCATTTATTTTTTTCTAATTGTTATTCTCAAGCCCAAATTCTCTCTCCCTCCACCTCCTCCCCCACCCATTGAGAAAGCAAGAAATACAATACACATTATATACATGACGTCATGCAAAACATGTTTCTACATTAGCCATGTTGCAAAAGAAAAAAAAGGCAAGAAAAAGTGAAAAAAATATGCTTCGATCTGCATTCAGAGTTCATCAGTTCTCTCTGGAGGTGGATAGCATTTTTCATTATGAGCCTTTTGGAATTGTCTTAGATCATTGTCTTGATCAGAGCAGCTAAGTCTTTCACAGCTGATTAACATTATAATATTGCTATTATGATATACAATGTTCCCCTGGTTCTGCTTACTTCACTCAGCATCAGATCATATAAGTCTTCCCAGGTTTTTCTGAAACCTTCCCTAACAGGGCCATCTCAAGGAAAGAAGGCAAGAAAATAATAAATGATGAGGATAATAATAACAACAGTTGAAATTTATATAACCCTTTAAGATTCGCAAAGCTCTTTACATGTTATCTCATATAATCCTCACAGCAACCTGTGAGGTATATGCTATTATTATCCCTGTTTTACAAATGAGGAAACTGTGGCATGGAGAAATTAAGTTACTTGCCCAGGGTCACGCAGCTATTTAGTGTCTGAGGCAGGGTTTTAATTCAAGTCTCCCTGACTCCAGATCCTATGCTCTCTCACTGTGCCACCCAGATGCCAAGGAAATATTAAGGGTAAGGGACAGAGGTACTTGGTCCAGTCTTCTCCTACTTTTTCAGGTGAGATAACAATATCAGATGAGATGCTCCATTCAACAGCACACAGGAAGGAATGAGAATGGATCCACATATTCTTAAGCATGTGGCATAACTGTTTTCCTTAGCCTCCTTCATCCTACATCCCCAGGTTCAGGCACCAGGGTAATGCCACATAAGGCAAAATGCCCAGCCCCTCTCCCTCTGCTTTGCCTCTGTTTTACCACTTTACTTCCTTCTCCCTAAAACCAGCCCATGTGCTCTGGTTAAACTTCCTATACTTTGGAAGGAGCTCCTATACTCTGCTAGGAGCAGATGCTCCATAACTCTGACTTCCAAGAAAGCAACGTGGTCCAGTGTAAAGAACACTAGGTTCTGCTCCACTTCCTAGATATGGATAAAAACCTTGATCTTCACCTTCCTCACCTGTAAAATGGGGATGATAATATCAGTGTGCAGTTAGAAGGCAGTTGTGAGGAAAGTATATTATGAATTGTGGGACATTATCTACTGTAAATGTGAGCTGTTATTATTCTTGTCTCCTGGAGTCCTAATCCCTTCATTCCCACCAAAACTGACTCAGCCTTTGCCTGGGACTGCCCAGCAGCTGAAGGCCCAGCAAAAAAGGGAACAGAATTCCATGACCGTTTGTTCTTGT
Source organism: Phascolarctos cinereus (assembly GCF_003287225.1). NCBI lineage: Eukaryota > Metazoa > Chordata > Mammalia > Diprotodontia > Phascolarctidae > Phascolarctos > Phascolarctos cinereus. The sequence continues at coordinate 270,362,019 of NW_027556098.1, read as the reverse complement.
CTCTGAGGTAGACAATAAATGGGTGTCCTCAGAGGTGACAATCCCCCGTCTCCGGTCTGGCTATGCTCAGGGCAGGCATTTTTCTTTTAGGTTGGGGTTAAATATAGTGTCCAGTGCTTTTCGGGCTTCACTGTGGGGATGAAAGCTGCCCCCATAGGAGGCCTGGCACTGGTGTAGACAGAAAGCTGAAGAGAAAGTTCAGGCCCAAGAATTAAACCATTTGTCCTAAAGGTATATAGATATTTACCCACTCACCTATGGCTTTCCCCTCCTTTTTTCAGGACAGGAGGTACAAAAATGGCTTGAGGTCCCGTAAACTGTGACTGGTGAATGACCAGCCATCATGGGAATTTCCCTACACTCAGTGAAGGTTGGAACCAAAAGTACTGCCACAAGTGATACATAAGGAGGTAGATAATTCACATGTAAGCTACTTAAATCCAGTCAGTCAATAAACATTTTTTTCAGATTTTTAGAAGTAGGTTTTTATTGATATCTTTTGCTTCTATATTGCCTAACTTCTCCCATATCCCTTCCTTTTCTTCCTCCCAGAGAGTCAACTCCTATAACAAAGGAGTTTTTTTTTAAATAAAAACAGTAAGAAGAGAAGAAATTCAGCAAAACCAATTCATTTGTAAAAATTGAAGGTAATCCCTGTCCCACACCCATTGGTATGGGACTCTCTCCTCTCTGGTGATGAATGCCTTGTCCTCTGTGAGGCATGGGGCAGTTAAGAGTGAGAAAGCTTCAGTTGCCATCCCAGCTTCTTGAGGACTCTTCATGCTTTGAGTTGTTTCAGGCGCTCCTGGCTTCCAGCTTCAAGGAAGAAGAAGGAAGAGGCCAACCTCACTTCAGGTTGCTGAAGGAAAAGACTCTAGGAAGCCATGAGAGGAGATGACAGTCTCCATTGTGTTCCTATCCCCAGTTTGCTATGCTAGAAACTCTGGGAAATTTCCCCATGGGTAAGACTTGGGACTCTCTTTTGGTTAAGCTGTGTTACCTCACTCCCAATGAGAGAGATCCTTCACTCTCTAATCATTTGGTATTTAATCTCCTATGCATACCTTCTCTAGTTTATGTTTTGCTATGATTTTAGATTAATGGGTTTCCTTGCTGTCTGTGATATACATTCATTGTGGAACTGGTATTTAGTAGGAATGGGGTCAAACCTATAGAACTTGGGGTGCCCTTCAGTAGTAATGAGAAACAGTGATCAAAAGTTAGATTAAGTTAGATTAAACCTGATCATATCTGCTAGTCTAATTAGTATTTAAGGGATCAAGAGATCAATAAACCTATATGCAAGCCAATAAGGGCCTAAACTAGAGTGATAGCTGTGTGAGTGGAGAAGAGATGGATGTGAGGGATGTTCAGAAGGTAGAAACTATGAGACTTGGCAAAATACTGAATATGTGGGGTGAGGGTGAGTGAGGAATTGAGGATGACACTGAGGTTGCAGGTCTAGGTGATATGGAAGATTCAGTTGCTTTCTACAGAATAGGATATTTGGGGACAAGGAAGAGTTTGGGGGAAAGATAACGAATTCTATTTTGGAAATGTAGAGTTTGAGATATTTACAAGACATCCAGTGCCCATCAAGTCCCATCTTCATCATAGGGCCTTCCCCAGCCCACATTAAGTTCTCCCTCATGTGAACTCTTAATGCAATTATATAAATAACTTACACAAGTCATAACCACACAATTTAGCTCTTAATCAATTATTTTTATGCATATTAGTTCTGTTTCCACAATTAGATCATGAGTTCTTTGAAGGTGAGCCCATGTATTATGTTTGGGTCTCAGTTTCTTCATCTAGGACCTTTCCAACTCCAGCAGGCCCACAGAATTTTAGAGTTGGAAGAGCCTCAGAAAGTCTTTATATCTCCTAACATATAATAGGCACTCAATAAATATTTATTGATTGCCTGGGAAGAGATGGAAACAATGAGAAAAGCAAAATGGAAGACCATTTGCTAGGAAGAAATGGGACCTTCCCAGGGAGAAGGAATGTTGAGGGAGAATTTCTCTCTATTCCCATTTGTAAATCCAATACAGAAAGGCTTGAGGGTGTGTGTCCCTGAACTCAGTCACCAACTTCATTCCCCAACATGCTTGTCTGACAAGGACTCACATAAGCAAATGTCCTGGATAAAGAAGAGTCTCTAGGGGCAGCTAGGTGGTACAGTGGATAGAGCACCAGCCCTGAAGGCAGGAGGACCTGAGTTCAAATACGACCTCAGACCAAACACTTAACACTTACTAACTGTGTGACCCTGGGCAAGTCACTTAACCCTAATTGACTAAAAAAAAAATGAGAGAGAGAGAGAGAGAATCTCTAGGTAAGCAGGAAGGAAAATCTATACCATAATTTCCAGCGCTGGTTTCAGACATAAGATCATAGCATCATAGATGAAGCTGGAAGGTATCCTTGTCCTATTCCCTATTTTACAGATAATATATGGAGAGATAAAATGACTGATCCTAGGGCATACAGGTAGTAAGAGGTAGAGTAGATATTTGAACCCCAGTCTTCTGACTCCAAACCCAGTATTCTTTCAATTTAACCACATTACCCCAATTAATCTTAGGCAAGCAAGTATAGAGGACAACTTACTGATTCAGAACATAGTAAATCCCCTTCCCTTATAAGTAAGGAAACTGAGGCCTAGAGAAGTTAGATGATTGGCCCAAGGTTACACAGGCAATAAGTAGCAGAGATAATTGATTTGCTCCAGGCTTCACAGGTAGAAATAATTATCAAGTGCTTTGACTTTTATAAAGCATGCCCCCACAAATACCCTGTAAAGTAGGTAGTGCCGATATATGGCAGAGAGAGGCTAAGTGAATTTTCCAAGGTCACACAGATAGTAAGTGGTAAAGACAGGATTTGAATCTGGGTTCTCTGCCTGGAGTTCCTGTGCTTGTTTCGCACTGACTAGTCCTGCTCCCCTACCCTTTGGCCATGCCAGCTGCTTGCCTTCTGCCTTCCCCCTTCCCCCTTCCCCCTCTCAGGATCTGTCCTGCCTCTGTGTGTGTGTGTGTGTGTGTGTGTGTGTGTGTGTGTGTGTGTGTGTGTGTGTGTGTGTGTGTGTGTGTGCGTGTGTGGAAAAGGAAGGAAAAATCACGAAGTCAAGTTCATGGCCTTTGTTGATGGAGAGTAGGCCCAGATCAGAGAGCCCAGGCTGGCGCCACTAAGTCACATGCTGAGGATAACTCCCAGCCGGGCTCCAAGAGAATCCACCTGGCAGAAGAACTCAACTCTCCTTGACCCCTGAAAAGCACCCAAAAAAATTAAAATAACTTCCCACCACCACACTCTACTCCCCTTACCGCTCACCAAAGGACTTCCTCTCAAACCCATCATGCTAAATAATTAGATTACCGAATCCTCATCCTTTTTTGTAGGCCAGCCTCTCTCTGGTAGAGCCTGGTCAGATCCCAAACTGCTGGAGACCTACTCCCAGTCTAGATCAGAACCCTGGGTTTTAGCAATGTCTTTTGCCTAAGCAGGGTCCTGTGACTTGGGCCTGACTTGATAGGGAAAACTTCCAAGGAAGAGAACAAAAGAATGAGAACACAGCTCCCTTGAAGCAAGAGGTTCTTCCGAGAGCTGGAGGATCTGAAATCTGAGCAGGCTGATCTGGTACTTGCAGCACCATTCTCAGATACAAATAGTGCTCAGGAGCTAAAAGAAGTCTGGGCTAGTCAAATAGAAGGCAGGATGCAATGGGGGTTCCTGAAAAACCAGGCTTTTCCCTTTTCTGTTTAGTTTTCCTAGGAAAATTGGTGAAGGGGCTGGGGGGGAGTGGAACTCTGAGGGTAGATCTAGACATGCAAAGTGAAGAAAAGATTTGAAGAATTATCTGGATAATTCAGCTTCCCTAAACAATTTTACCTAAAATATCCAAGTGATTGAGTAAAGGGGCAGCTAGGGGCTGCAATGGATAGAGTGCCATGCCTAGAGTCAGAAAGACTTAAGCTCAAATCCAGCCTCAGATGCTTACTAGCTGTGTGACCCTGGGTGAGTCCCTTAACCCTGTTTGCCTCAGTTTCCTCATCTGTAAAATGAGCTGGAGAAGAAAATGGCAAAACCCTCTAGTATCTTTGCCAAGAAAACCCCAACTGGGTCACGAAGAGTCAGACATGACTGAAACTACTGAACAACAACAAATTGAGTAAAAGTATGTCTGAGATTTTAAATGTGGGATTTTTCCACTACATTTTTGATGTACAAAAACAGCCTCTTAACAGAAAAACAGATTACAGAAACCCTGAAGGACTCATATGGAAGGAAAGAAAGACACAGACAGAGATGAGTGAGAGAGAGAGAGAGAGAGAGAGAGAGAGAGAGAGAGAGAGAAATGAGTGAATGTTTATTAAGGGCTTACTTTGTTTTAGACACTATATTAAGCTCTAAGACAGTCCCTGACCTCAAGGAGCTTACATTCTTTTTTTAAAATGTATTCGTTTATTAATTTTTAGTTTTCAACACTTTCACAAAATTTTTGAGTTCTAAATTTCCCCTCCCCCACTTCCCCAAAACAGCATGTATTCTGATATAGGCTATACATATACAATCATATAAAACACATTTCTACATTAGTTATGTTGTAAAAAAGAATCAGAACCAAAGGGAAAAGCCATGAGAAAGAAAAAAGAGAGAGAGAGAGAGAAAGAGAAAATAGTACGCTTCGATCTCCATTCAGACTCCCCTGTTCTTTCTCTGGATGTGGATAGCATTTTCCATCATGAGCCTTTTGGAATTATTTTAGATCATTGCATTTCTGAGAAGAGTTAAGTATATCAAAGTTGGTCATCACACAATGCTGCTGTTACTTGTGTACTATGTTCTCCTGGTTCTGAAGAAGCTTACATTTTAATGAAGAAAGACAACACATAAAGGAGAACCAGAAATGAAGGTGAGTTGGGAAATATGGGGTGGCATGGCTGGAGATTTCCAGGGAGTATTGTGGAGACTAGAACTGACAAAATTAAGCCCAAAGTTGACCTACCAAAGTTCAGGGAGGTTCCAGGGGTTGAGTCCAATTTTCCCATGGGGAAGAGTTGGAGTTGATGGGCCAAGAGAAGACAGTATGACTGGAGACATCTGAGGAGTAGGGATCCTAAAGTAAGTACTCTGTATATTATACATGGTTGACTAGACATTTGGTTTTGACTAAAGAAAAGTCATTTTCTCCTGAATTTGTTTTGGACTGAAACTGGAAGTCAGAAAAAGGTTTAGGACAGCCAGAGGCAAACACAGCCTCTGAATTTGCATAGGATAAAAATGTTTCTGGTCATATTTTTTAGACTACAGCCACAGGGTCACAGAAGCCAGGAGATAGAAGAGGTTTCAACAGAAATTAGTCCAGGCTAAGCACAAAAGGAATCTCCATTATAACATACCTAGCAAGTGGTCATCTCAACTCTAAGAGAATAACGCCAAGTAGGAGGAAACCCACCTCTATCAGGTGGTCCACTTTACTTTGGGACAGCACAGATTGTTAGCTAATAATAATAGCTAGCGTTTTTGTAGTGCTTTAAGGTTTTCATCGTTCTTTACAAATATTGTCTCATTTCATTCTCACAATAGTCAACTCTGGGGTCAGGTTATTATTAGCAGGTTATTATCTCCACTTTACAGACTGAAAAACTGAAATTGTCCAAGGTTATTGAGTGACTTGCCCAGAGTCACACAGTTAATAGGTGTTTGAGGTCAGATTTGAACTCGGGTGCTGACTCCATTCCTGACTGCAGGTCCAGCTCTCAATTCACTGCCTTATTCAAATGCCTACCTATATACCTAGTAAGTACCTGAGTAAAGAGTTGGACCCTTTTCCCACTACAATTGATTTGCTTATGGTCATAAATTTACCTCTTTACCACTCCCACCCATTGTTCCTGATTCTACCCTCTGGGACCAAACAGTAAATTTAATGTTTAAATTTAAATTTAATTTTTTAATTTAATGTTTAAATTTAAATTTAATGTCCATATGACAGACCTTCACATACTTGTAGAGAGACAATTACCATGTCCCTATCCCCCCTTCCTCCATTTCCTAACTACCTCTTCTCCAGATTTAACATGCCCCATCCTTCGACAGCTCCTCATATGACATAGATTCTTCATATGGTCTTCATATACAGGCAGCTGATGGCAAAGTGTAAAGAGAACTGGGCCTAGACCTGAGTTCAAATCTTGCCTCAGACATTTACTAGCTGTATGACCCTAGGCAAGTCACTTAACCTCTGTCTGCCTCAGTTTCCTCATCTGTAAAATGGGGGTAATAATACTACCTACCTCATAGAATTGTTGTGAGGATCAAATGAAATAATAATTGTAAGGAGCTTAACACAATGCCTGGGGCATAGTAGGTGCTAAATAAATATTAGCTATTATTATTTATTATTATATAACATGAGCTTTCCCCCCATCTTTGTTGCCTTCTTCTGGACACTCTCTAGGTTATCAATAACCTTGTTAAATTGTGGCACCCAGGACCGAGTACAGTATTCCAGAAGAGGTCTGATAACTTCAGTAGGAGTCCAGGGAACTTCACTTTCTTCTCTTTTCTCTCCTACCACTATCATTTTAATATTCTTGTGGCTGCCTCCGAAAGTAAAGGTTAAAGTTGGGAATAAGAGAGCTTTTTGTCAGCTCCCTCTTTTCTTCAAATTTTTTCACTCTTTCTTGAACCACAAGGTCAGGAAACCACATCTTACCTGTCTTCCTATCTCCCCTAGGACAGTGCTTTGAGCAACATAAACACTTTAATGATGCTTGCTGAATGAATGCACAAATGAATGGTGACAGACCACATTGCTACCCATTTCTGATTCCTTCATCTCACTTAGTGACTTCTTCTCTATCCTCCTCCCGCTATGCCCTACCTGCCTCCACCCGAGAGGGATGTGCTTCCAAAAAGTCAAACACCTGTGGAGATGAACAAAAGTCTTTTTGTTCTTGGTAAAGTTTTTGACTTCACGGCTGGAATAACTTTAGGAGGCAAGATGATGCTAAGCCCCAAGTTTCAACAGATTATCTTCTCTGCCCTGGGCCAATGGGAGAAATACAATTTTGGAAAGGAGATCTCAAACTGCAATGTCTAATGCCACAGGCTCTTTAGCCTTAACCTCCAGATGAGGTCACCCAGCCTTTCCACCGGCATGTTCCTGCCAATCCCCTGTGAAGTCTCAGGGGCTCATGTTTGGCGGGAACAGGGACAAATGGGTGTGCTCTTTTTGCTCTTGACAAGGGAGATTTGCAGAAGTGATTCCTATTTGCATTAAGTGATGACAATGTTAATAGAATCTAGCTTTGTGTCTCAATAATAGCCTCCTGCTGACAGATAAATGCCAGGGTGGAGCTGGGCCACATCTGTGGTTCATGTTGAGAACGCCCTTTCATGCCCTATTCTGAGTCTGAATTCTCTTGGCCCATTGCAATGGTGTAGACTCAAGGAGCTGTAGCCCAGAACAACCACAGAGTACTATTGTGAAACTACTGGTTGGGAATTTAGTCAGTGGCCTGTGGGGTGACCTGTCCTTTTTCTTACACTTTTCTAGGAGGTATGGGAGTGGCAATGGCTTAAACCCTTGGAAGCCCTACCTAGTGGCTAGGTATCATGGAACTCCACCTATCTTGCCTTGGGAAGGTTCTCCCACCCTGGCCTAGGAACAAAGGAAAGATGCCTGACCTAATGGAAAATGCAGTGAAGCCCAGAACTGCAATGCTCAAGTTAAGGGAGAAAACCATCTGTGGAGAGTCATTTATTCTTAGATCATAGATTGCTGAACGATTTGTGAGCGGGAAGGCTGGACATCTACCTTTTTTCCCTTCACCTCTCCAAAGGTGGCCTCTTAAGCAACGCACTGAAGGGTGTTGAATTCATCTGTCACCCCATGGGGATAGTGCCACCTACTGCACTATTATTTACAAAGCTGAGGACTCAGTATTTGCCAGGCCCAGAATAGGTGTTTCCTTGTGGTTAACTGTGTGGTATTTGGTAGGCTGGGAGGGGATTTAGAATGAGAAGGGACAGGTGAGATTATCTAGTCCAATCCCATCACTTCACAGGTGAGGAACCTGACATGCAGAGAAGTTAACTTGTTCAAGGCCACACAGTAAGCACCTGAGTAAAGCTTTAGACCCACAGCTTCTGATTCCAAATCCAGTGTTCTTTCCACTACAATTGATTCGCTTGCTTATTTTAATTAGGATGGCATTGAGCTTATTGGGATGTACTTGTGAAATCAACACTGTTGATGCTATCTCTCTCTACTCCCTCTTGCTTAATGATCTCATCCGTTCCCATGAGTTCAATTATCATCTCTATGCAAATGACTCCCAGGTCTATGTATCTAGCCCTGGTGTCTCTCCTTGGCTCCAGACCTGCATCACCTCCTGAAGAGGTCCAGTAGACATCTCAAACTCAACATTCCAAAACAAAACTCTTTATCACCCGCTACTAAACCCACATGTGCCTCAAATTTACCTGTTTCTAACAAGGGCACTATCTAAATTTTAGCCGCTCACATTTGGGGATTTCAAAGGCACTAACAATTCTTCTCTCTCCCTACCCAATAAACTAACAATTCCTATCGCATCTACTTCCACATCTCTTGAATGTCTTTTTCCTTTCCATCACCCTAGTTCAGATTCTCATCACCTCTGTTCTGGAGTATTAAAACAACTTTCAAACTGGACTCTGAGTTTCCCTTCTCATCCCTCTCTAAAATCTATCCTCCACACGTGCCAAAATAATCTTTCATTTCACTCCCTAGCCTATGATTAGCAGCTCCCTATTGTCTCTGGGGGAAAAGGCAAACTTCTCAGCTTAGAATTTCAAGTTCTTCACAGATTGGTTGCAGCCTACCCTTCTAGACATTTCACATTACTTCCCCATGCTCTACCATTCTGTGTCCCAGCCAAACTGGCTGACCTGCTCTTCCCTGAAGTTGGAATTCCATTTCTTGTGTTCACACAGGCTATACCTCATCCTCATGCCTATTCAGTCCCTTATCATTTTTCTCTTAAGACTCTTAACCTTTCTTCAAGGCTCAGCTCATGTATCACCTTCTCTAGAATACCTTGCCTTAGCTGTCTCTGTTCTTTCTTTCCTCATATTCTCTTGTATGTCCATATCTGTTTACTTCATTGTATCCTCCAAGAAAATGAGGACTAGGAATGTTTTTCATTTTTTATCTTCATTCCCTCAGCTCCAGCACAATACTTTATACAGAGTTTATACCTAAAAAAGTATAGGAAAGTATTAGATTTCTTTCATTAGACGTGGAAGGCTAGGTAGCCTAGTGGAAGTCAGGAAGACCAGAATTCAAATCTGATTTTAAATATTTATTTACTAGCTGTGTGACCCTGGGCAAGTCACTTAAATCTCAGTCTGCCTCAGTTTCCTCATTTGTAAAATAAAAATAATAATAGCACCTACTTTCCAGGGTTGTTGCAAGAATAAAATGAGATAATTTATGTAAATGACTTTGCAGATCTTAAAGCACTATTGAAATGGTAGCTATAGCTAGCATCCCTGGGCACCAACGTGATAGCTAAGTTTGGAAAGTCTCATTTCCAGGCTGGTTGCAAGGTGATGAAATTTTTGGTCTTACCCATTCTCAGACAGTCTTCCAAGTAGCTGGAGGATTGCTATCTGGGTCTGTGTAGTGAGTATTTACATGGACAAAGCAGATCTATGGAGTGCTGGAGTATAAGTGCAAAGGTGTGACAATATGGGCAGAGGGATGAAATAAGATTGTGTTTCAGGAGGACAAAATGATTTTTTAGTCAGTCGAATCCATCTCTCTAAAAAATTCACAAGAGAATACATATGAAAGCACTTTGCTTTTCAATCCAATACATTAAATATTTATTAAGTACCTACTATGTGCCAGGCACTGAGGTCCTCAGCACTGGGTATCTAATTAACAAAAAGACAGTCTCTGACTTCAGAGCTTACAATCTAATCGGGGAGGATGGGGTGGAAATAACACACAAAAGGGGGGAGGGAGACAGGAAGATCACTGGGGGCATCTTATTCTGTGGAGTTGAAGCCAGGAGCAGCAGATACAGATAATAATGCCAATATTTAATATAATAATTTTTAAATTGTGAACACTAATCTAGGCTTTGCCTCTCCATGGGACCTGACCACAACTCTTCAGGAAGAGTGAAAGGATTTCATTTCCCAGGGCTATCACATGCCTTTCCTTTCACCAAACGCTGAATTCATTTTCTAGGGGGGAAAAATCAACAACCTGTTAAAGACGTCAAAATCTTAATACAGTGCTGGATTAACCAAGTCCAAATTGTTGAGATAAAGTTATTCATTGCAGCATTACCAAACCACAAAGCTTTCAAAGGGGCTTTTGTCAAAAGTATCCTTTCAACCAAACATCCCATCATTCCTGGTTTCTCTCCTAGATGCTCGTCTTGCCCCGCCCTTCCTCCTTCCTGCTCTCCCTCAGGGAGCTGCCTTGGTAATTGGGCTCTGTCAGGCACTTCACCTAAGACTGGCTTCCCATTGCCCTCTGCTGGGATCCTAACCTGTGGGAGCCGTCATTTGCCTGTCTCATGTATCAGCCCACCCTGATGGGATTCTAGCTGCCAGCACAAGTTTTCTGAGTGGTCCCCTCTGGCTGTGTGGCAGATACCATGCAACAGAAGGAAAATCACCTGGCCACAGAAAGAGAGGAGCATCCATTCAACATTCATTCAATAAATTTAGCTTAGCAAGACCTGAGTTTGAATCTTCTTCTCTTTATCTCGGTTTCCTCATTTAGTGTGTTGTGTTCAGAAGAGAGAGAAGACTATAGAGGTAGGATGGTACATTAGGAAAAGAGAGTGAGATGCATTAAGAGTCAGAAGACTTGGGTTCAGATCCTGGCTCTGTGACTCACTCTCTGGGTGACCTTGTACACATCACTTTTTTGTAGGAAACTAAGGGTCCAAGAGAATAAATGGCTTGTTCATGGCCATTCAACTAGTAAGTGCAGTTGCCTCATGGAACTTACACTCTAGTAGGTGAAGACACCAACACAGATAACTGTTTCACACACCATTCCTTGAAAAATGGATGATTGGATCCAAAGGGAGAAGTCACTTCTGAAGGGGGATGGGAGAAGGAATTAGGGAGGCCTCCCTGGAGGAGGTGGTGGCACTGGAGTTGGTTCTTCAAGGACAAATAGAAATTCAGTAGGCAGAGAAGAGGAGAGAGGGCATTCCAGATTCAGGGAAATGATATAAGAAAAGACATGGAGGTGTTTAAAGAGCAAGGAATTATGTACTTTTTTGTGTTTAGAGCAGCTAAGTGGTGCAGTAGATAGAGCACCAGGCTTGGAATCAGGAAAACTCATCTTCCTGAGTTCAAATCCAGCCTCAGACACTTACTAGCTGTGTGACCCTGGGCAAGCCACTTAACCCTGTTTGCCTTAGTTCCTCATCTGTAAAATGGGCTATAGAAAGAAATGCAAAACACTCTAGTATCTCTGCCAAGAAAACCCTAAGTGGGGTCAAGAAGAGTCAGACGTGACTTAACAACAACAAAATTTTTGTATTTATTATCTTCATACTTACCGTAGGTATTTCTGTATGTCTACTTTTGTCTCCCTCACTAGAATGAAAGCTCCTTGAGTCCAGGAATTGTTACATTCTTTATTTTGTATCCCTGACACCCAGCACATAGTAGGTCATTAATAAATACTTGTTAATTTATTTGTTCTGCATGACCCCAGAAGGAAGAACTAAGGACAATGAGTTGAGGTTGCAGAGGGGCAGAGGCAGATTTAGACAAGATGTCAAGAAAAGTCTACTAACAATAGTGGTTATTCACTCATTTCAGTCGTGTCCAACTCTCTGTGACCCCATTTGGGGTTTTCTTGGCAAAGATACTGGAGTGGTTTGCCATTTCCTCCTCCAGCTCATTTTACAGATGAAGAAACTGAGGCAAACAGAGTTAAATGACTTGCCCAGGGTCACACAGCTAGTAAGTGTCTGAGGCTGGCTTTGAACTCAGGAAGATGAGTCTTCCTGACTCCAGGCCAGGCACTCTATCCATTGCACCACCTAGCTGCCCTCCTAACAATTAGAGCTGTCCAAAAAATAGAATGGGCTCCCTCAAGAGTGATTTGAGTGGCAGCTTCCTTGTCACTGGAGGTCTTCAAGAAAAGACTGAATGACCATTTATTGGGGATGTTGTGAGATTCTTGTTCAGATTCATTTTGATTGGAAGACCCTCAAGTTCTTTCCGCTCTGAGATTCTGTTATTCTTTGAGATGTGACACAGTCCCCAAGGTTATCCAGCTAGTAAGTATTTGGGCCAGAATTCTAACTCAGCCCTTATCATTTCAAAGTAAGTGCTCTTCCAACTATGTCAAATAGCTTCTCTGCAGTGTCACCTGGTGTTGAAAGGTGAGTTGCCTGTGTCCTGCACATACTATAAATCCTATGGGCATTAGAATAATTTTGAGATAATTTTAGATAATTTTGTTCAGCCTTTGCCCCTCTGATAGGACTACACCCAAGCCATCAGGAGGAAGACAGCTAGTCTTTTCTCATGGAAAGACTCTTAGAGAACAGAAAATCTATAACTGTCTCCAAGCCTTTTCATTCAGAAGTACCTTGCAGTACTAAAATACTACTCCAGGTGCCTCTTTTCCATTCATTCTCCATCTCCATGACTTTTTCTTGAACTCATAGTTTATTTCCTCCAAACCCAGATTCAGGGCCTCATACTAAGGATGACAGGCAGATGACATGGCCCTTTGTCTCTGAAGACTTGACCAGCTTGAGTATGGTTCTCATAAACCATAGGCCACTGATCCACATCACCATTGGGTACTGAAACAATTCCAGAGAAGTATTTGCAACTGAAATGGAAGCCTCATCCTACCTGACAATTGTCTCTTCAGAGAATGAATGAATGAATGAAGCATTTATTAAGTGCTTACTGTATGCAAAGTGCTGTGTTAAGCACTGAAGATACAAATAGAAAAGCAATAAAGTCCCTGCTCTCAGGGAGCTCACATTCTAATGAGGGACAGAACACATATGGAAGAATTCATCTGCAATCAGGTGGAAAGATCTCCTGGTCCTTGGATCCATGGTCCAACAGTAAAGCAGATGTTAATGCCACTTCTTTCATGTCATTCCCACAGGGAGTTTCTGATGCTGAGCCGTATGATAATTCCAAGGACTTTGGTGGTGAGAGCTCTGCTTTCTGGGTCTTCAGCAGCTGTAGCTGCAGCACCTGCAGGAGCAGTTACCAGGCTGTGTACTTCCATAGGGGCTGCTTCCCAGGACGCTGGACTGGTAGCATTGCCATTCCCAAGGTTCTCAGGTTCAAGGTCCTGAGCTGTCTCTAGTAGGGTCCCAGGGAGATGGTAGTCAAGGCAGTGATGTCATTCTGACTTGCCTGGCACATGTTAACTCCTCTCTCTCCCTCAAGGTGCCTTGGTGCTTCAACTAAGCTGGCTCATCTGCCCTGTAAGTGACAGCTGGTGAAGCCCTTCTCCACAGGAGCTGCTTCCCTGGATGATAGCAAGACAGCCAGGCTGGAAGGTGGGCGCTACCTCTCCCAGGGCTCCTGAGCTTATTTGCCTATTGGTAGCAGTCGGTGATAGGGAAGGTGGACCTCTTCTCCACAATGATGTCTCCTCTCAACGATATCTTCTGGTGCTTGGCCAGGAGTAGGTCTGGTGATTTGGGGGATGCTGCTATTCCCAAGGGTCTTGAGTTCAATGTCCTGGGCTGACTATCAAGGTCTGAGGGGAGGTGGTCTTCAAGATGGTGGTGGTGGTGGAGGTGGTGGTGGTTCAACTTATCTGACACAAGCTTCCTCCTGTGTGTCTCTCAGGGTTCCTTGCTGCTACAGCAGAGCTGGCTTGCCTGCCCTGTGAGAGAAAATAAATGCATGTAAAAAAATGTATACAGTTATCCCTTACACGTTGTGGGGGTTAGGGGTGCAGTACCCCTGTGATCTGGAAAATCCATGTAAAAATTTTTGGCCCTCTCTTTATACCAGAGTAGAAGTCTGAATTATTATGGAATCAAAAGATAAAATATGTTGATATTATGCAATACTATATATATATATATATATATATATATATATATATATATATAGTGCATTTCTGAGTTTCTAAACTTCTTCTGTGTCATCTGCTGGCCTTTGTGTGTTATCTGCGGCTTTCATAAAACTCCCCCAAAATCCCCATTTAGTTTCTAATACTGACCCACTATAGATCAAAACCACGATGGGGAAATTGTGGAAGGGATAACTGTATACATATATATATATTTGTGTGTGTGTGTGTGTGTGTGTGTGTGTGTGTAATTAGTGGTAGCAGTTGGCTTAAGACTAGAGCCAACTATGGAGAGAAAGGCCACCCCCCAAAAAAAAACCCAGACAAGAAGGGCTCGAGGGTTGAGCTTGGAGAGTTATCCTTCCTCTTGCCTCAGGCCGCTTCATTCCCCAAAGCGTCCCATTATAACAGCCAACTTTCTGTTGCAAACTTGCTAACTGAGGCCACTGTGGAAGGATTTGCATCTAGGTGGTTTGGCTTACCAGGTATAACCACACAATAATTACTCATGTTTCTAAAGCTTTTTTTAAGATGTATAAAATTCTTTCCTCATAATAACCCCATGAAGTAGGTAATAAACATGTCGTCATTCCCATTTTAAAGAGACTGCAACGCACAGTAGGTATTTATGAAAGCCAGTACTTGAACCTAGGTCTCCCGACTTACACCCACATCACCTCACCAAGACTTGTCTCAGACTATAAACTCCCATAGGATTAGGACTGCGTCTATGTAGCAATTCTAGTGGGGTGAGCAACACAGTACCACATGTGGTTGCAATAAAGGCTGAGTTATAATGTCTGTGAGCAATTGGACCAAAGCCAGAATAAAATGATGCATTTAAACAGGTCCAGCCTGACAAGGAGATGAAGTCTCCTCTATCCTACGTGATTTAATTTGAAGGGCCCCAAAGGGTTCCCACCAGCCTGCCATGGCACGGCCCATCCCTTATACAATCTGAATTTTCTGTCCTTAATTAGTTACTCCCCTGGTTCAGGCAAGGAAAGGTGGAGTGTCTCCTGAAGACCACTTTTAACATCCGCATGTTACTGGAGTTGAGGTGGAGGGCCCGGTCCTAGGCAGCAATGGGCTACAAAGTCTGACAGCCATGTGCTGGCCCCAAAATGGCAGTGGCTTGACCCCAAAGGGGTGTGTTATCCACCAGTTGGAGGATAGGAAAATGGGCCATCTCCCACCCTCGCTGATCATAAACGTTGCCTTCAACACCATCAAACTTAGCCTTGCTTCTTACCACTCCCCTATACTCTCTACTGTGAGAGCTCCTAATGTCCCCCATTTAAGTCAGGCATTGGCCCTTTCGGGCAGACATAACTAATCGCTACTTGGCTCCCTCCCTGCACTTACACACTCAACCCCTGCACCCCAGATTAGGTGGCTGGGCATTTGTCTATTCACCTCTTAAATAGTTTAATTGATGACAGAATGCCAAGAGGCGGAACATTAGCCTGTCTGTTAGTCAGCAAGCCCCCTCACTCCCACTTACTTTTCTATCATCCAATAGCCAATTCCTAACAGCTGCTTCCCAGCTCTCCCAAGTGGTAGAAATTGTTCTTGAAACAATATGTCAAAACACCATTAGTACCCTTAAACACATACCACTGCTGGCCTTGGGGGCCATTTTTTCTTCTGGCCTGGTGCTCCTGGAATCCACCTCCATTCACCCAGGACAACCTCCCCTCTGTGTCTCCTCACTCCTAAGCCTCATGTCCTTGACCCTCTTTCTGTTTTCTTACAAGTCCTCCCTCTAATCGATTTCACAGCAAGGGTCACAAAATAAGGGGCCTCTAGCCTGTCCAACTTTCTCTCCCTTCTTCCCTATGCTCCCACCCTTCATACTTCAGATCTAGGACTAACTGACCTTTATGCTACTGAATTCCCACCCCTACCCCACCTTACTTCCCTCACAACCCCTCATTTTCTGACTCTCCCAACAGCTGAACTTTCCTTGGATCCCCTGACTATCACTTAAAAATAATGTTTTCAAATAGCCCTCCTAACAATGGTGATCACTGGCCAATTATTTTAGAAGCCCTTTCTTTGTGAAGACCCTGTAACTAGAGTCAAAAGGATAATTGAAAGGAGACAATAGAACAGCAAACAGGGGGATGCTGGCAGAGAGCAGTGTGTTTGTGAAGGCTAATTAGCAAGCCAGATACTTCTCTGAGAAAGTGGTCAGAGCTCCTGTAGTCATGGAGGCCAAAACTGGGATCCTGACTGCCCAGTGATCTCCACACCACAAATGTGCAAGGAATTTAAAGTCTCAGGAATGGCTTCTTTTTAATGAGCCATATTATCCTGATGAGGATGGTCAGAACTCAGGACTGATAATCCGGATTGCTGGGTCCTATTCTGAGCCTGGGCTTTAAATTTCCCTAGGGTTTCTCTTCCTTGGGTTTCAGCTGCCCACTCAGCCTGGTCTGGCTGTAATGAAGTATCACTGAGAGTTTTAGGTTGAACAGACTATGGAAATACAGTTGGGAAAGTTGAAAAAGCCTAACTGTAAGTAAAGATAGTTAAAAAAAAATTTTTTTAAAGATTCAGGAACAAAGCTGAGCGGAAGACAATAATGGGGCCTTGTTATGAAAACAGTAACTGTAACATGTTTGTGTTAGGAGGATCAGGGAGTTGGGAATAGGGCAGAAATTATAAATGTTTTATGATGTTATTTTCCTGGAGTCAGTGACTCCTCAGCATTTTAGTTTTGGACCCTACAATTTAAGTGCACATAGAATTTTGAGAAGATTCAGAGAGAGACTAGGAAAATAAAAAGGATGAAAAAAGAGAACATTTACAAAGAAAGGTTAAAGGAATTGGGAAGCCTCTCCATGGAGACAGGAAGTCTGAAGATCGGCTCAAACAGTCAACACCAAGCATTTTGACTACCTTCATTTGTATAAAAGGTTATTCGCCATCCTGCTGAGAGAAGGACAAAGAAGGAAGAAACAGGCCCAAGTGCAGCAGAAGAGATTTAAGTTAACTAGAAATAGTAACAATAAAGCCTTGAGAGTGAGAAGCATTAAAAATTGGACAGAGTAATCCAAAGAGACTACAGGCTCTCCTTTTGCATAGTGGCTTCAATAGCAGTCCTTGGAGTGCTTTGGTCAGAATGCCTGATGTCAGCAAGAACTCACTGATGGGCTCTCATAGTCCTAACCTATTCCTATATTTCTATGACTCTAAGCTAGGAAAATTCCTTTGATTTGATGCTCCTAATGTAATGCTACACCAAATGTATCATGGTGTAGAGAAAAGAGCATTAAACTTGGAATCAAAAGATCCTGGATTCAAATCCAGACTCTGCAGCTCACTTTGTATATGACCCTGGGCAAATCACTTCCTGTCTCTAGGCCTCAGTTATCTCATCTGTCAAAGAAGGAAATGGGCATCATGATCTTCAAGGGGCCTTTCAGCTCTAAATTTAAGATTCCCTGGCAACTTTTGGTATAGTAAACATATTTATGATTTCATTGGTATAGGGAACTGCACCTGTCAATACAGACTGTCAACTTGTCTGTAACCTGTAGTTTTAGACAGTTGCCTGGAGGTACTGAAAGGCAGTTAGGTGGTACAGTAGTTAGAGCACTGGGCTTGGAATCAGTAAAGACCCATCTTCCTGAGTTCAAATCTGGCCTCAGACACTACTACTGTGTGACCCTGGGCAAATCACATTACCCTATTGGCCTCAGTTTCCACATCTGCAAAATGGGCTAGAGAAGGAAATGGCACACCACCCCAGTATCTTTGCCAAGAAAATTCCAAATGGGGTCACGAGGAGTTACAGACATGACTGAAAAATGACTGAACAAAACTGAGGGGCTGCCTACAATCACACAGCTGATATATGTTGGAGGAGACCCTTGAACCTAGCCCCTTGAACTTCACTCTCTCTGACTCCAAGGTGGACACCCTGCTTCTCCGGACTTTACAGAGAAGGAAACTGAGGGGCAGAGAGGGACGTAACTTGTTCAAGGTCACACATATAGTAAGAGAACTGAGATTCCAACCCAGGTCTCTAACTTCAAATTCAATGCTCTTGCTCCTGCATGGCAGATGCCTCCCACGCTAGAGAGGCTAGGGACCTCCAAGGAGGGTCTCCATTTTATTGAAAGGGAAAGGTGATGAAGGCAGCAAAGTACAATGGAAAGAGCACTTGACTTGGGAGTCAGAGGATGTGTTTTCCAATCCTGCCTTTGATGCTTACCACATACGTAACCTTGCTGGGCACTTGGCCTCTTAGGTCTCTTCCAACTCTAGTTCTACGATATTAAAGCCAAGAGAGGGAAAATAACCAGCTTGCAGCATTGCATTTTGTATTTCCTGATTT
This sequence comes from Phascolarctos cinereus, assembly GCF_003287225.1. Classification (NCBI taxonomy): domain Eukaryota; kingdom Metazoa; phylum Chordata; class Mammalia; order Diprotodontia; family Phascolarctidae; genus Phascolarctos; species Phascolarctos cinereus. Next base: position 270,343,576 of record NW_027556098.1, on the reverse strand, counting down.
CACCTTCATCTGTAATTCAGCAGTCTACCCCAGGAGACAGTGAGAACAGGTTTTAGAACCGTAGTCTTTTCACTGCTGCGGGACCAGTTTGCCCAAGCCTACAGCACCACCTTGTGGCCATGATTCAGTAGTAACTTTTTCACTTAGGGTAAAGGCAAGCTCATTTACGATTGTTCATATAGTTAATCATTCCAAAGCCAGCAGGGACCTCAGAAACCATCTACTTCAACCACATCACTTTACAGATGAGGAATGGAAGCCCGTGGAGGTTAAGTGACTTGCCTCAACAAGTTATGTCCGTCTTTGTGACCTTATTTGGGGTTTTCTTGGCAAAGATACTGGAGTGGTTTGCCATTTCCTTTTCCAGCTCATTTTAAGAAAAAGAGGAGATTAATGAATTGGGCATACAACTAAAAAAACTAGAAAAAGAACAACTTAAAAATCCTCAACTAAACACTAAATTAGAAATATTGAAAACCAAAGGAAAAATTAAGAAAATTGAAATTAAGAAAACTATTGAACTAATAAATAAAACTAAGAGCTGGTTTTATGAAAAAAAAACAATAAAATAGATAAACCTTTGGTTAATTTAATTAAAAAAAGAAAGAAGAAAACCAAATTACTAGTATCAAGAATGAAAAGGGCAAAGCTACCACCAAGAAGAGGAAATTAAAACAATAATTAGGAATTATTTTGCCCAACTATATGCCAATAAATTTGACAATTCTTTTCCAGCTCACTTTACAGATGAGGAAACTGAGGTAAACAGGGATAAATGCCTTATCTGGGGTCACACAGCTAGTATCTGAGGCTGGATTTGAACTCAGGAAGATGAGTCTTCCTGATTCAAGGTCCAGCACTCTATCCACTATTCCACCTAGCTGCCCTTCCTAATTAAACTACATAATAAACATAATAATTAGTTACTCCCTTAGTTGTGGGCCCTGGTACATAATAAATAACAACAACTACTAGTTAATAAATAAACTACATTAATTAAATGCTAACTATGTACAAAACGCCAGTTTCCTCATCTGTAAAGTGAGGGTGGGTTGTACTGGATGATCTATAAGATCCCTTCCAGAACTAAATAGATGATCCGGATTTCTATAAGCTTATTTCTGATCCTATTTCTAGAAATACTGAGAGAAGTAACAATGTTCCCAAATAATTATTGACATTTATATTGTGTTTCAAAGTTTGTAAAGGGTTTTAAATACCTCTGCTTGTTTAAGTCTCATAATAAACCCGTGAGATAGGTTTGCGTGTTGTCTCTCCCGCTAGATTATAAGCAGGATGTGTGAGTTGTTCAGGGATGACCAGCACCTCTGGTGTGAAGGCTTGGTGAGCCCTTTTCAGGCCCGCTCATCTACCTTGGTGTTCACTTTCACCCAACTCTCACCTGTGGCTCCAAGAAGCTATAGCATGAACAGTGGCCATAGCCTGGTAAAACTGTCTCAGCAGCTGGGCTAAACCAGATTGAGGATAACTGACCGGCCTCAACACCCACTGTGAGTCAAGGGGGTGTCTACCTGAGCATGTGAAGACTTCCCCTAGCTGAATGGATGGCTGAGAACAATAGCATGAAGGCAGCTGGTGCAGTCAAAGTGGAATATTTAGAGCTTGGTCAGACATCAAAGATGCCAAGGTCATCTACTGTATCCCAGGCCATCACCAGTCATCTTGAGCTTTGTCTTGCCTCTGGACTTTGATGACTCTGGAGAAGAGAGTAAGGCTGATGACTGTGCAACTCTACCTCACTTAAGTCCAATTCATGCATGAGTCAAGATATCATTGGCATGATGGCATTGATCCTCTTTGAAAATGAACAACAAACAGCAACAGCAGATTGAAGGTCCTCAAGGGCAGATACTGCAGAGTAGGAAATGTTTATTGACCGATAGACACCTAGAAGCCACTGAAGGATTTTTGAGCAAAGAATTATAACTAGATCTCTACATAACGAAGACTGATCAGTGTGAAGTATGTGTTGGAAAGAACAGAGATGAAAGCTAGCATCACCTATGTAATTTAAGCAAAGAGTCTTGAAACCAAGAATTTTGATTTCAAGAGTCTGAAACCAGGGCAGCTAGCTGGAACAGTGGATAAAGCACCAGCCCTGGATTCAGGAGGACCTGAGTTCAAATCCGGCCTCAGGGCAAGTCACTTAACCCCATTGCCTAGCCAAAAAAAAAGTCTGAAACCAAGATTTCAAACATGATGGCCTATAGATGAAGAAATGTGCCAGTGAAAGAAATAGGAAAGCCAGAAGAAGAAACAAGTTTAGGAGATGCTAAGTTTGGTTTGAGATTTGTGGAGTGATGTTAAGACGCACTGAGAGAAATGTCCTCAGGGGCTATAGAAGTTTGAGGCCCAAGAGAGAAGTCAAAGCTAGAGATAAAGATCTGAGGATCATCTCTCTTCTTTACTTTGATGAATCTGTGATGTCATCAAAGCAGTTTCTCTCTTCAGGAGTACAGATACCAACCCAATCACGCCTTTTCACCTTGTGCAACTCTTGTGGATATCTTCCCATAAATATTCCACAGGAAAGTCCACCCAAGGTATTGATGGCCTTACTACAGACCTCTTGACATTGAATGGATTCCAATAAAGCACATGAGCTGTGCATCAATTATTTCTCACTCTCCCTATGTGCCTACTTCATTTTCTGGTCTTACATTTCTTTGATAACATCTTGCTTCTCCCACACCATTCTTCACCGGTAATCTCCTGAAGCCCACACACATTTTGAGTCTCCCTTTTGGATGACATGCAACTTGACTTCTTTGTAGAATGCCATATTCTGGGCTTTACCATATACCACCATTGGTGCTAACAAGACTGGACTTGGCTTCATGGAGAAGTTTGGGGTCATCAAAAGGACTGCAAAACTTCCCAAATGCAATCTAGCCCATTCTCTTCCTACTACTCAATTTTTCCACCATCTGGCTTCCTTTCCCTAAACCCACTTCATTTTATCAACTGTAAGTCCCTCTTAAATATGTTGACCAGAACTAAATCACTAGTCCAGATGTGATCTGACATAGTACAGAAAAACTATTACATTACCTGAATTGGATACCATGGGTCTATTAATGCAATCTAAGGCTGTATTAGCCTTTTGTGCTGCTATGTCACACTGGTGGCTCCTACTGAACTTGGAATCAACTCAAATCCCTACAGTGGTCTGTAGTATTCACTAATCATAAAATCAATTCTGTTGATCCTCCATTGATCTTCACCTAAATGATCTCCAGCACGATTCCCTCTTCTCATCAGGAGTATATGAAAGTCCTCTATTTCATTGAATGACCCTTTTTTCCCCCTGAAGAATTATGTTCATGATTCGTGTAATCCTAGCTCCTTTGTCTTCCGGAATATCATATTCCATGTCCCCTGGTCCTTTAATGTAGAAGGTGCTAAATCCTGTGCAATCCTGACTGTGGCTCCACAATATTTGTATTTGTTCCTTTCCAGTATTGAATTGTTCCATTCTGGCTGCTTACAATATTTTCTCCTTGACCAGGGAGTTCTGGAATTTGGTTATAATGTTCCTGGGAGTTTAAATTTTGGGATCTTTTTCAGGAGGTGATTAATGGATTATTTCAATGTTTATCTTACCTTCTGGTTCTAGGATTTCAGGGTATATCCTTGATAATTTCTTGAAGTATGATGTCCAGGTCCTTTTTTGATCATGGCTTTTTTTAAATTATCTCTTCTGGATCTATTTTCCAGGTCAGTTGTTCTTCCAATGAGATATTTCACATTTTCTTCTATTTTTTTTTTCATTCTTTTGATTTTGTTTGATTGATTCTTGACGTTTCATGCTGGAGATCATGTTTCATTAGATCAACGTTTCATTAGCTTCCACTTGTTCAATTCTAATTTTTAAGGAATTATTTTCTCCAGTTAGCTTTTGTTCCTCCTTTTCCATTTGGCCAGTCCTACTTTTTAAGGAGTTCTTTTCTTCTATAAATTTTTGTACATCTTTTTCCATTTGTTAGTGCTTCTTTTATTAAGCTGTTGACTCTTTTTTCATGATTCTCTTATCACTCTCATTTCTTTTCCCAATTTTTCTTCTACCTCTCTGATTTAAAAAATCCTTTTTGAGTTCTTCCAGCAGTTCTTTTTGGGCCTGAGACCAATTCATATTTTACTTTGAGGCTTTGCATGCAAGCTTTTAACACTGTTGTTCCCTTCTGAGTTTGTGTTTTGATCTTCCCAGTCACTAAAATAACTTTCTATGGTTAGGTTCTTTTCTTGTTTTTTGCTTATGTTTTCCAGCCTATTTCATTACTTTTAAAGTTGAGCTCTGCTCCTGGGGTGGAGAGGGCACTGTCCCAAGCTTCTTATGCTAAGGTTATAGGCCTTGTCTGCACACCTGGTGCTGCTCTAGGGCCCTCAGTGGGCCTGGTGCTGCATTAGGGCCAGGAGATGGAGTTGGACCTAGCCACTCTCCTGGTACTGCAATGGGGTCTTAGGGCCTCAGTCACTTTTCTGGGCTGGGGCTCAGGGCTCCCAGTGGCTTACCCAGATACTGCCCGCCTTGGACTGAGATCCCCTTTAACCTGAGTGATACAGACCTTTCCTGCTGACCTTCCAAGTTGTCTTGGGCTGGAAAGTTGTTTTACCCTGTCTTTTTATTGGTTCTGCCACTCCAGAATTCATTTTGAAGCACTATTTTATAGTTGTCTGGAAGTGAATTTGGAAGAGTTCAAGTGATTTCCTGCCTTAATCCAGCATCTTGGCTCCCAGAAGCCTATGTTTCCCTCTTCTGGTTCCTGCATGGCCTTAAGGACAGCTAGGTGGTGCAGTGGAGTCAGGAAGGATCATCTTCCAGAGTTCAGATCCAGCCTCAGACACTAACTAGCTGGTAACCCTAGGTAAGTCACTTAACCCTGTTTGCCTCAGTTTTCTCATCTGTAAAAATGAGCTGGAGAAAGAAATGGCAAACCTCTCCAGTATCTTTGCCAAGAAAACCCCAAATGGAGTCATGACACAAGTGAAAAATGACTGAACAACAATACCGAGCAAATCACTTAATTTCTTTCAGCCTTATTTTCTTAACCTACAAAATAGGGATAATTATAGAACCTACCTCATGAGGTAGTTGTGAGAGCCAAATGAAATAACTAGATAAATGGTATCTATTGTTGCTATTATTTAATATGCCTTCTTCAGGTGTAATGTGAAAGAAATGATTATTGATAACCAATCATTGGGGAGATCCAGAGCTTTCCCTTTTTCTAAAGCCCTTTCAAAGCTCAGTCTCTGAAAGTCATTTGCTGATAATGAGATTGAATTAACTTTCTCCTCCATCTTGGTCAGATTCCTACCCCCCAAATCTTACAAAGAATTTAATCTAAGGGGGTGGGGGAGCCCATCTTGTTCTATACAGGTTTGGGTGGGGATAAACTCTTTGATTAGATTGCCCAAGGCTGGGCAGTTTGGAAGCAAATGACATAATCAAAGTTAGGTCACCTAGCCCCACACAGAATAGGTCCACGTCTCATTATAGTATTCATTCTCTCATTGTTAACCAGAGTTGATTGCCAACCCCTCTTCCAAGGGCATATAAACTGTGAGCCCACCACCAAGTCATCTTTGGTCCAAGAGAGAGACAAATGACCATTCCTTTAATTAATAAAATGCTAACATTATTAATAAAATGATTAGGGGCAGCTAGGTGGTGCAATGGATAGAGCACCAACCATGGATTCAGGAGGATCTGAGTTCAAATCCAGCCTCAGACATTTGACATTTACTAGCTGTGTGACCCTGATTGCCTCAAAAAAAAAATAAAAAGAAAGAAATTAACCACCCCACCCCCCCATCTCTGCCTATGCTTTGTAAGATTTGGTGAACAGCTTTCTGACCTGGTCCCAGGCAGGATGGCTCCTGCAAAGAAAGGTAGAGACAAAAAGAAGGGACGTTCTGCCATTAATGAGGTGGTGACCAGAGAGTATACCATCAACATTCACAAGAGGATTCATGGAGTAGGCTTCAAAAAGCAAGCTCCTCAGGCTGTAAAGGAAATGCCATGAAAGAAATGGGAACCCCAGTTGTACACATTGACACCAGACTCAACAAAGTTGTTTGGGCCAAAAGAAAAAGGAATGTCCCATACCATATCCAAGTGCATTTGTCTAGGAAATGCAATGAGGATGAAGATTCACCAAACAAGCTATATACGTTGGTTACTTACGTGCCTGTCACCACTTTCAAAAGCTTACAGACAGTCAATGTGGATGAAAGCTAAATTGAATTTCATTTAAATAAAGTTATAAAATCTCCGGAAAAAAGTAGTGAATAAATAGAAAAAAAATAAAATAAAACGATTAATTATCCAGAAACTATGTCTCTCAAACTTTTTAAATGTCACAAATGCTACCCTGACTCCCCAGCCTCACCTAATTCTTTACCAATCCTATTTCATTTAAATAAATCATGCCTATTCTGAGTCATAATCAAGTCATGGGTTTCATCACACACACACATATATACCCCAACTAGAACTCCCTGCCTTTTTATAAATTCTAAACATCACTCAAGGCCAAGCTCAAATCTAACCTTTTTAAATTAAACCATTTTATACTCTTCTAGTCCATACCACTCTCTGAATTCTTCTTACATTATAAACAATACTATACACCTTAACATTTAGTTATTCTCTAATAATTTCTATGCATGAGTTTTGTCTCCCTAACTATACTACCATTTGAGACTCCAATAAATTTTTGTTGATAGATATTCATTGATTAAATTTTTGTTAAATAATAAGCATCTGTTCACAAGTGTGGAATACTGCTCATATTTTCAGACACTTTTTATGTATTCATCAGTTTTGCTGATTTTTTCTTTTCTTTTTTTTGTCTTTAAAATATCATTCACTATAGGAGATGGCTCTCTAGCAGGGGCAGAAGAAAACGTAGTGGAGGAAATTTTAATGATATAAAAAGGACATCAATAAAAATTCATTTTAAAAAATAATAAACACCTTTTGGTTTCCAAAGAAGGCTCTGTGGAGAAGAACTTGATCCAAGTAAGGAGAAGGAAACATGAAGGTTATTTTATTTATTTTTTTAAATTTTTATTAATTTATTTTGATTTATGAACAATCACTTCCATAAGCTTTTGAGTTTAAAATTTTTCTCCCCCTCCCTCTTCAAGATGGCATGCAATCTGATATAGGCTTTACATATACATTCCTATTAAACATTAGTCGTGTTGTAAGGAAGAATTAGAACCAATAGGAGAAACCACAAGGAAGAGGAAACAAAACAAAAAAGAAGGAAAAAAAAGAGCAAACAGTATGCTTCGATTTGCATTCAAACTCCATACTTCTTTCTTTGGAGATGGATAACATTTTCCATCATGAGACTTTTGGAGATGTCTTAGATTCTTGCATTGCTGAGAAGGGATAAGTCTATCAAAGTCAGTCATTGCACAACGTGACTGTTACTGTGTACAACATTCTCCTGGTTCTGCTCACTTCACTCAGCATTAGTACAGACAAGTCTTTCCAGGTTTTTCTGAAGTCCTCCTGCTCATCATTTCTTATAGCACAATAGTATTCCATCACATTCATATACCACAACTAATTCAGCCATTTCCCAATTGATGGGTGTCCCCTCAATTTCCAATTCTTTGCCACCACAAAAAGAGCTGCTATAAATACTTTTGTGCATGTAGGTCCTTTTCCCATTTTTATGATCTCTTTGGGATATAGTCTTAGAAGTGCCATTGCTGGATCAAAGGGTATGCACATTTTTATAGAAAGGTTGGTTGAGTCTGGATGGTTTTGGACTCGTGAAGAAGGGCAGAGATTGAATTTGAGGAAGAAAAATTCAGGAGAATCTGAAGAAAAGTTGAAGGAGCTAAAAGAAGCAAAGAAGAAAAATCTTCAATCTAAATGAGGAAAACAATTGAGAAGAATCTGAGGCGAAGAAGGTTCAAAAAGAAGATAGTCCGTAAGGCCAAGTAAATTAGAAAAGATAAAGTAAAATAAATTAGTAAGGCAAGGTAAGAGGTTAGAGAGAAAAGGCAAAGGAAGCTGGAAATGACTTCCAAATTACTAGATAATAAAAGAGCATAAGGGCATTAATTAGGTGATAATGTGCTATTTCATAATCATCTCCCAGTACCCCTTAGAAAGACAAAGACAGAGGATCTTACTACCAGCAATAATGGAGAGCAGAATGAATTTCACAGTTATTTGTATTGAGTGTTCAGTGTTTGCATTTCTGACACAAACCAAGTGACTTTAATCCGTTCAAAGTGTAAGCTAGTCTCCCTCCTTAAAAAGAAGGTACAGGGGCCCAAGGAACACAGCCAGGTTGTCAAAGATATTGAAGTGTTCCTTTAAAAAAATTAAAACTGGGGGCAGCTAGGTGGTACAGTGGATAGAGCAGCGGCCCTGAAGTCAGGAGGACCTGAGTTCAAATCTGGCCTCAGACTAAACACTTGACACTTACTAGCTGTGTGAGCCTGGGCAAGTCACTTAATCCTAATTGCCTAAAAAAAAAAACTGGAAGTGGAATTTCAGCAGGAGGTGGGGAAAAAAAGTAGGAAAAGGATCTAAAGAAAGAGAAGAAACTCTACTTGGGCTGTGAGGATGGAGAATGGAAGAAAGTTGCCCAGAACATGACCATTGTAGACTTAGAGAGGAGAGGAGGAGGAAGAGGAGAACAAAAACAAGAAGAAGAACAAACTTTTCTTGAAAAGGAGAGAGCTGGATGCTCTAGGCTAGGAGTTCTTAACCTTTTTTATGTCATAGACCTCTTTGGCAGTCTGGTTAAGAACACAGAACCCTTCTATGTTTTAACAATGTATGAATAATGGTTTAAAATGTATAAAATAAAATACATGGCACTACAAAGGAAAGCAATTATATTGAAATAGTTATCAATTTTTTTAATGAGTTCACCAACCCCAGGTTATGAATCCCTGTCCTTGGTTAAAGTAGCTACTTATCCTTGAAGGAATAATAAAGCAGATCTATAGGTGGTATAAAGTGATGGATCATCCAGAAAGGGATAGAGAAAGAAAAAAAATAGTAGCGAATGGTGCTGAAATGTATGGGATAGATATTTGTCAACCTGATAAGAATCAATAAACTAATCATCCATTAAGAATTTACTCTGTGCCAGTCATGTAAGTACTGGGAATACAAAGAAAAAGTAAATGTAGACCCTGTTTCAAAGTGGTTATATTCTAATGGGGGACAGGGGGTAGAGATATCTATAAATCAGAACATACAAGATAAATGTTGTTTGTCTTTTGATTTCAAAGGTCTTCACTCGCCCACAAACTGGATTTAAATGAGGCAGAGTTGCACAAAGTTGTCAGCCTCAGTCTCTCTTCCAGCATCATCAGAGTCCAGTGGCAAGACAAAAACCAAAACAACTGGTAATGGCCTGGGATGCGGTAGATGACCTTGGTATTTTTGATGTCTAATCCGGTTCTAAGCGCTCCACAGCAGCTGCTTCAGCCACCTTCATGGCCATTGGAACAAACTGTTGTCATCTACCCATTCCAGGGGGGAACATGTTCATATGCTTGGAGTAGAGATACCCTAACTCACCAACAAGTTTGAGGCCTACCCTCAACCTGGTTTAGCTCATCTGCTGAGACAGTCTACTGGGGTGTGGCTGCTGTGCATGGAGCCGCAGGTGAAGGTTAGGTGAATCAGGTGAACACCAAAGGTGGACAACAGTCCTGAAAAAGACCCAGCAAGCCCTTACCCCAAAGGTATTAGTTGTCCTGAACACCACACACATCTTACAAGATAAATACAGAGTAGATGGAAGGTAGACTTAGAGGGGAAGACAATAGCAGCTGGAAAGATTAGAAAAGTCCTCCTAGAGAAGATGGTATTTGAGTCTAGAAGGAAGGTAGGGATTCTAACAGTTGAAAGTTTGAAACAGAGAGAATTCCAGGCACAGGGAACAAGAGAGAAGTCTACTGTCTTTTCAGGAGTTTGGTACTCTACCATCCAGCCCTCCAATCAGAGTGAGAAGAGGATGAGGGAAGTGGTACCTAAGCTTGAGTTAGCAGCATGGTGATGAGATTAGAAGTGAGGAGTCCAACCTGGGAAGGGCATTTTGTTCTGTGGAGATGAAACCAGGTAGAGTTGCAGATGCAATAGACGATATACAATCATCTTCTCCTGGGCTTTTCCCTCAAATGATAGCATCTGAAACATCTTTATTTGTAACTTTAATATTATTGATGTCTTGCTGATAAATTAATGTTTTAGAAGGTAAAGAAAGTGATGAGATCTGCTACTCTTTACATATAATTCTGACCCACAAGGAAGAGCTAGTTGGTAAAGGAGAAAAAAACCTTGGGAGAAAATTATGATTATTCTAGAGTTGGTAACTGCTATGGAGGACAAAGACAGACACAGTCTGTCCATCTGGCTAGGCTGGCATGGTAGATAGAGGGCTTAACTTGGAGTCAGGAAGACCTGGGTTCAGATCCATTTTCTGACATTTGGTAGCAGTGTGACAATGGGCAAATTACTTAATCCCAATGAGTCTCAGTTTCTTCATCTATAAAATGAAGATAACCTCATAGGATTGCTGTGAGGCGCCAAAATCATTATGTAAAACACTGTGCGCTCTTTAAAGTACTGAGTAAATTAATAATCATAGAAATAGCAGATTTAGGAAAGTTCAGATAAATGATAGTTATGATCCCATGGCCTGAGACTCAAACAGGAAAGACAACTCAAAAAGATCATAGGATCCTGTATTTAGAGCTAGAAAGGACTTTGGAAGTTGTCTAGCCCTACCCCCACTCCCCATTTTATAGATTACAAAACTGAGGCCTAGAGAAGTTACCTAACTTGCCCAGTGACACACAGGTAGTCACTATCAAAGCTGGGATTCAAATCCAGGCTCTTTGATTCCAAATCCAACACTCTGCATTGCACTGTGCTGTCTTCCCTCTCTCCCATGTCTTTCTTCTCTAATATGTCCTGTATACTACTGCCAGACTCATTTTTCTTTTTTTCTTTTTTTTATTAATTTATTTATTTTTAGTTTTCAACATTCACAACATTCCACAAGACTTTGAATTCCAAATTTTTTCCCCATATTGCCCTTACCCCTACCCCAAAACAGCATGCAGTCTGAATACCTTTTCCCCTAATCTGCCCTCCCTTCTATCACCACCTTGTTCTCTTAACCCCTCCCCCTTCTATTTCCTAAAGGGCAGGATAGATTTCTATACCCCATTACCTGTATATCTTGTTTCCCAGTTGCATATGAAAACAATTTTTAACATTTGTTTTTAAAACTTTGGGTTCTAAATTTTCTCCTCCCTCCCCACCCACCCTCATCGAGAAGGCAAGCAACTTGATACAGGTTATAGATGTGTAGTCATGCAACACACTTCCATAGTAGTCATGTTGTGAAAATCTATATTTCCCTTCATACTATCCCACCCCTCATTTATCCTATTCTCTGTTTTAATTCTGTCCCTCCTCAGAAGTGTTTGCTTCTGATTACCCCCTCCCCCAATCTGCCCTCTGTTCTATCATTCCCCCATTCTCTTATCCTCTTCCCCACCCCCATTTTCCTGTAGGGTAGGATAGGTTTCCATACCCAATTGAATGTGTATGTTATTCCTTCCCTAAGCCAAATCCAATGAGAATAAGACCTCTACTCATTCCCTCTCACCTCTCCCCACTTCCACTCCACTGTAAAAGCTTTTTCTTGTCTGTTTTATAGGAGATAATTTACCCCATTCTACCTCTCCCTTCCTCCACCCAATATAATCTTCTCTCACCCCTTAATTTTATTTTTTAGTATCACCCCTTTATCTTCAAATCACCCTGTGCCCTCTATCTATCTATCTATTTATATATATGTATAACATACATATATATTCTATTCAGCTCTGGTCTTTTCATCAAGAATGATTGAAAATCCTCTATTTCACTGAATGTCCATTTTTTCTCCTGAAGGATTCTACTCAGTTTTGCTGGGTAGGTGATCCTTGGATATAATCCTATCTCCTTTGCCCTCCACAATATTATATTCCAAGCCCTCCAGTCCCTTAATGTAGAAGCTTCTAAATCTTGTGCTGTCCTAATTGTCACAGTACTTGAATTGCTTGCAATATTTTCTCCTTGACCTGGGAACTCTGGAATTTGGCTACAATATTCCTAGGAATTTTCCTTTGGGGATCTCTTTCAGGAAGTGATTGGTGGATTCTTTCAATTTCTATTTTACCCTTGGGTTCCAGAATATCAGGGCAGTTTTCCTTGATAGTTTCTTGAAAGATGATGTCTAGGCCCTTTTTTTGTGAGATAATTTACACTGTTCTACCTCTCCCTTTCTCCTTCTCCCAGTATAATCCTCTCACCCCTTATTTTTATTCTCCAGATATAACCCCTTCATCTTCAACTCACCCTGTGCCCTCTATATCTACATCTATATCTATATCTATATCTGTAGATATAGATATAGATCACACACACACACACACACACACACATATAATTTTTTCCCTCCAACTACCCTAATACTGACAAAGGTCTCATGAGTTATAAATATCATCTTTCCATGCAGGAATGTAAACAGTTCAATCTTAATAAGTCTCTTATGATTTCTCTTTCCTGTTTACCTCTTCATGTTCCACTTGAGTCTTGTATTTGAAAGTCAAATTTTCTAGTCAATTCTGGTCTTTTCATCAAGAATGCTTGAAAGTCCTCTATTTCACTGAACAATCATTTTTTCGCCCTGAAGGATTATACTCAGTTTTGCTGGGTAGGTGATTTTTGGTTATAATCCTATCTCCTTTGCCCTCCAGAATATTATATTCCATGCCCTGGTCCTTAATGTAGAAGCTGCTAAATCTTGTGTTATCCTGATTGTGTTTCCACAATACTTGAATTGTTTCTTTCCAGCTGCTTGCAATATTTTCTCCTTGACCTGGGAACTCTGGAATTTGGCTACAATATTCCTAGGAGTTTTCCTTTGGGGATCTCTTTCAGGAGGTGATTGGTGGATTCTTTCAATTTCTATTTTGCCCTCTGGTTCTAAAATATCAGGGCAGCCTTGATAATTTCTTGAAAGATGATGTCTAGGCTCTTCTTTTGATCATGGCTTTCAGGTAGTCCAGTAATTTTTAAATTATCTCTCTTGGATCTATTTTCCAGGTCAGTTGTTTTTCCAGTGAGATATTTCACATTGTTTTCTATTTTTTCGTTCTTTTGGTTTTGTTTCACATTTTTTTGATTTCTCATAAAGTCGCTAGCTTCCATTTGCTCCATTCTAATTTTTAAAGAAGTATTTTCTTCAGTGAGCTTTTGGACTTCCTTTTCCATTTGGCCAATTCTGCTTTTGAAGGCATTCTTCTTATTGCCTTTTTGGACCTCTTTTGCCATTTGGGTTAGTCTATTTTTTAAGGTGTTATTTTCTTCAGTATTTTGGGGGGTCTCCTTTAAGAAGCTGTTGACTTGTTTTTCATGATTTTCTTGCATCACTCTCATTTCTCTTCCCAGTTTTTCCTCTATTTCTCTTACTTGCTTCTCATAATCCTTTTTGAGCTCTTCCATGGCCTGGACTGATTCATATTTTTCTTGGAGGCTTTGGATGTAGGAGCTTTGACTTTGTTGTCTTCTTCAGGTTGTATGTTTTGATCTTCCTTGTCCCCAAAGAAAGATTCTATGGTCTGACTCTTTTTGTGCTGTTTGCTCATGTTCCCAGCCAATTACTTGACTTTTAAACTCTTTGTTAAGGTAGGGGTCTGCTTCCAGTGTGGAGGGTGTACTGTCCCAAGCTTCAGGGGTTTTGTACAGCTGTTTTCAGGATTAAGGAAGCTCAAACTCACATAATGAGGGGGCCAACCAATATATCATGGATTGATTATTAATACGTAATAAATTGAATAAGCTTATTAAAATAACACAAAATAAAGGTATCAATTTTCAATTTCACATTTTTAATGCAGTAAACATCAGTACATATAGCCCATATAAACAAAAGCTCTTTGGGGATCTTCAATAATTTTTTTCAGAGGGTAAAAGAGTTCTACAACCAGAAAGTTTGAGAAACACTGATCTGGATGGACACTGAGGTCCCTTCCAACTCCAAACTTTTGTGATTCTGTGATGATGCGTGTCCATATAACACTTTACTCTTCAGGGCTCCCCAAAACATAATCCATGATGTGAAAGATTTGTGGGCTCTAACTATCAGTGTCTTCCCCTGTCAGCTGCTTGCTTTTGAGATACCTTTATACCTCAGACTTGGTAAATGTTTGTTGAAATGTTGGGATATATATATATATATATATATATATATATATATATATATATATATATATATGTGTGTGTGTGTGTGTGTGTGTGTGTGTGTGTGTGTGTGTGTGTATAGACCATTAATAACATGATACAAAGATGATTTCTAAGTCATGCCCTACAAATAACTGCTTTCAAGTCTACCAAGCAATCTTGGCACTGCCAAGTATCTCACTGGACTCCAACATGGTAGAATCATAGATCTAGGACTGGAAGGGATTTTAGAAATCATCTGGTCCAACCCCCCCCTCCCCATTTTTACAGATGAGGAAACTGAGGCCTGGTGAGATTAAGTGACTTGCCTAAGGTTCCACAGGTAACTAAATGGCAGAGCTGGGATTCAAACTCAAGTTGTAGGATTCAAGTGTTCTTTCCTATTCACAGTATTGCCTCTGATTTAAGCTAGTTATTCAATGGCCTTGCCCCTACAACATTCTGCATGCCAAGATGCAAGAGCTAGAACAGATTTTAAACCCAGATCTGGGACACAGGGCCACACACATAGATGACCAAACTTGGAGTCCAAAAGACCTGGCTTCCAATCCAATCTCTGCCACTTATCTGTGTGACCATGGACTAATCTCTTAACCTCTCTAAACCTGTTTCTTCATCTCTAAAATGGGAATAGTCACATTTCTAGAACCTGCCTCATGGGGTTCTAGCAAGACTCAGGTGAGATAATGTATATAAAGTTTTGCAAACAGATTGCCATGTAGGTGTTGACTATTACTCTTATTTGATAAGTCAAAAATCAGCTTGGTTAAATCTATGGGGTTTTGGACTCAGTATCCAAGACAACAAAACTAATTAGTTCATACAGTCTATATTGTTCTTTTTTTCTCTGAATAACTTTTTTAAACTTGTTTTATGACAGTTTAGTGATTTTGATCCACAATCTTGGTTTCTAACTGTTTCATGTAAATAAGTGTTGTGCTACAGTTTAATAAGCATTTAATTCTTTAGTTGGTAAGCGTAACACAGTTGCCTGGTTGCTTTCTCCATAGCTTCGACGTGGAAGAGGAGCTGGTCTTATTCTTCCCCTCAACCAGACGGAGGCACCATTGTTTCATACATTCTAGGTTTACTTTTAGCAAGCATTTATTTCAAGGTTTGAACAATTGTGGGTGGAGAGAAAAGCATTGTCCAATAAAAACCATCTGTGTTTATCCTTTTGTCTTTGAAGTCTATAATAATAAGTTGCTTTCCTCACATCAAAAGACTATATGATTAACCCATCTTAGAGATAAGGAAACTGAAGCTTGTAACAATTAAACTATTATTCTTACATTAATATTACACCATGTAGTCGTAGAGAGCTGATATCAGAGCTGGCAAGTCATGGGATCCAGTCCTGCCTCTGACACACACTGGGTGTGTGACCACAGACTGCTAGAGGCTTCCCTCTGGGACTTTCCATTCACACTGCATGGTTCTCATAGAGACATAATTATTTGCATTAATAGGTGTCTTTCCCATTAGAATATGAGTTCTTCAGGACAAGGAACCATGTCTTTGTCCTTTCTTTGCATCCCTATGGCTTAGTACATTTCTGGCGCATAACATGGACTTAATAAATGCTTATTGACCAACCAACTGACTGAGTAGGTTTGGCA
The DNA here is from genome assembly GCF_003287225.1 of Phascolarctos cinereus. NCBI lineage: Eukaryota > Metazoa > Chordata > Mammalia > Diprotodontia > Phascolarctidae > Phascolarctos > Phascolarctos cinereus. The sequence continues at coordinate 270,327,649 of NW_027556098.1, read as the reverse complement.
AGCCACTCCTGTTTATCTTCCATCCTACTGACTCATTGCCTAAATCATAAAAAAAAACTCTTTCTCTGCTCTGAGTTGTAATAAAAAGATATACTCTCTGTTATGTAATACTCCACAATGAAGTAATGGCCAAAGGTCATGAGTAAACAATTTATAAAGTTGTAAATTCAAATTACTAAGAACCACATGAAAAGATGCCCAAATTCCTTAATAATTTTTTTAATCCAGCTCAAGTCAGCCTAAAGATAACTCCTTATGCCTACTAAAATGATAAAGATAACAAAATATTTATAAAAATCCAATGTAGGCAAGACTGTGGGGAAACAGGCATGCTAATGGAAGGCCTGAAGACTGATGCAAACATTTTGGAGAGCCCTGCAGCAATTTGTAATAATGATTACAGAATTGATTATACCTTTTAAATCAACAATCCCATTGCTAGTATCCCAAAAATATCATGACAAGAAAGAAAAAGGACCTGTTTGGACAAAGAAAAGTTCATAGCTGATTTATTTTAAATAGCAAAAAAAAAAATGAAAATAACTTAACTTGTGGCATATTAATGTAACAGACTATTGTGATGCTACAAGAAATGATGATGGGGCAGCTAGATGGTGCAGTAGATAGAGCACTGGCCCTGGAGTCAGGAGGACCCGAGTTCAAATCTGGTCTCAGACCAAACACTTGACACTTACTAGCTGTGTGACCCTGGGCAAGTCACTTAACCCCGATTGCTTAAAAATAAATTTTTTTTAAAAAAGAAATGATGAATATAAAGCCTACAGTGACTCTCCAAACAAGAAAGCCTTCTATAAAGTGATACAGAATGAAATCAACTGAACTTGAACCACATACGTGCTGATTACAATGATTTTTTTTAAGAAAAGAGAAATACCAGTTTAGAGTCCAAGTTCATTTGCAAAAACATCACAAGGTAGGAAGCTAAAAACAGTATTTCCTCAAAAAAAGCAGCTGAAAAGGAAATAAATTTGGCAAAACCCAGCTAATCTAGATTATCCTGAGAAAATTTGTAAATCAAACTGGTACACAACAAACAGACTTTAAATAGAAAGGATTTGCCCAGAACCAAGGTCAGGCCCTTGGCTTGTTTAATGGGTCTTGGGAAGCATAGTTGCCTTCTGCTGAGATAGTGCCTAAGAGGAGAGGCTTGGGCTCTCCTCCTCCTAGAACAGCACGTGCCCCATAAATATGGGCCTTTGGTCTTTTGCCCCTTTGCGTTCTTTCCTATTTTAAGTGAAGGAGATCAGTGACAACTATAGCCTTATCAGTATTTAAGACAGCAGGTCACTAAAGGTCCAGATGCAAATTCCAGGCAAGATTTTGCCAGAAACCACACAGTGAGGAGCAAAGTACAGTGACCTGCCTGGAAAATCCAGCAATAGCAGAGATCTGGACTCATCCATTCATCCACTGACCACACAACAATATAAGTGAACTTAGTATGATGAATGATATGTAGTAAGTACATTGAGTCTGAGCCCATTTTCCCCAGGAACTGAGGTGGTCTAGGAGAGAATATGTCCCCAAGGCATTGGGAAGGATATGTTTGTATTTCTGCCTTACTAGATCTATAAAGTAAATATTCCTTTGTAAAAGCTTATTTAAAATAAAAAGGCCTATCCAGCATTTCTATGGAGACCTAATGTCAACAGAAACAATAGAGGAATCACTGTATTTGGACTCTACTCCCTTACCCATTGATACACTATTTGAGAAAGTGAAAATGACATTTGAGATAGAATAAATAGATCACCTTTATGACCCCTTTTAGCTCTAAATCCTATGATCTTAAGAGCAGTTGAACTTGACTAAATACATATAAAAGAAAGTCATGTTGAAGATAACCAATAGGTTTATCCATTTTATTGGTTTTTTCCTCCACAAAACCAGCTCCTAGATTTGTTTACTTTTAATTCTTTTTACTTTTAATTTTATTAATCTCTCCTTTGATTTTTAGATTTTCTATATAGCATTTAATTAGGGTTTTTAATTTGTTCTTCTTCTAGATTTTTAGTTGCCCGATTCATTGATCTGCTTTAGCTGCTGCCTCTGCCTACAAGGCCTACAGCCAATGTTGCTTCTGCTGAATAGAAAATTTCACATTCAAAAACACTCAAGAAAAGCATAAAAAGTAGACATGAATGAGAAATTTGATTTAAAAAGAAGAAAACCAAATTACCAGTCTCAAAAATGAAGAGGATGAATGCACAACCAATGAAGATGAAATTAAAGTAATTATTCAGAGCTATCTTGCCCAACTGTATGCCACTAAAATTAACTGAATGAATATTTGCAAAAATATAAATTGCCCAGATTAACAGAAGAGGACATAGAATACTTAAATAACCTTATCATAGAAAAAGCAATTGAACAAACCATAAACGCGTTCCCTAAGGAAAAAAAAAAAACTCAGGATCCGGTGGATTTACAAGTGAATTCTACCAAATATTTAAAGAACAATTAATTCCAATATTATAGAAACTATTTAAAAAATAAATAAAGGAGTCCTACCAAATTCTTTTTATGACATAAATATGGTTTTGATACCTAAACCAGAGAGATCAAAAACAGAAAAAGAAAACTAAAAACCAATTTTTCTAATGAATATTGATACAAAAAAATTAAAATAATAGCAAAAAGATTACAGCAATATATATCACAGATATGTCACAGATATCAAACACTGTGATCAGGCTGAATTTATACCAGGAATGCAGATCTGTTTCAACATTAGGAAAATTATAAGTATAATTGAACATATCAATTAAAAAAATCATATAAATTATATTGATAGGTGTAGAAAAGGCTTTTGACAAAATACAGGACTCATTCCTATTAAAAGCACTAGAAAGCATAGGAATAAATGGAGCTTTTCTTCAAATAACCTAAAACCAAGGGCAAGAATTATCTGTAATGGGGATTGTATGCTATGAAATTATTAAAGGCTATTGTCATAATGTTATCGGGCATATTTTTAAAAGGAAGTATAGTAATTACTTACTGTGTGGGAAAAGTATAAAAAAATAGGCCTTGTAAAATCTCCTTATTTATAAACTTGCCAGGTTCCTTACATGGTCACAAAATTGTATCAGCCCTGTAAAATTATACTTAGAATAGTACATATTGAAGCTATATCTTGAGTCAACCGAGTCTCGACAGACTCCAGTCTTAAAGATTTATTTTTGCCTTAGGAATTAATATAGAATACCTTAAGAGATGGATATCTGTAGTATGGAGACTCACAGTAAGTAAAGCAGTCAGTGTTTTTTCTGGATTTTGAACGATCATATATTCATTATTTATGTGGAATTCCAGAATGTAACTATTTTCTTAACTTCTACTGAATGATCATTCATTCAAATAAGTTTAAATTCAAGAAGAAGAAGAAAAGAAGAAAAGGATGTTGAGTAAATTTTTTAAAAGCCTTTTAAACTTTTTATTGTTTACCAATATTGAAATAACACAAGAAAAATAGTAATAACTATCTAGTTCTAAACTATGATTAGTGAAATTTGGTATTTGAGGTAAAATCTCTTGGGACTGTAATTAGATATTGTTCTGAGTTTTGATTTCAGATATAAATGTCTGAATGATCATTAAGTCAGTAATATACCATTCAAGGGAAATGCCACAAGATGCTTAAAGGGAACGTAATCCAAGAACTGCTGCTGGTGGATGTCAATGTCTGGAAAGGTTGAGGGGACAACCTTGCCTAGATATAGGTAGGAGCCTCTTGATTCAGTTTCTCCATTGTGTTGTTTCTTTTTTTGAACAAGAATGTTTCCCACCTGGTTAATCCCGAGCCTGGCTCTGATATCCTGTGAATAATACGGAACTTTGCTACATGATTAGCTATTCGAAAAAGTTAACTACAACTTTACTCAAAATCAGATAGGACTAAGGATGCTTTATCCTGTTTTACTTATGTTAAGTCATTCTGTGCCCTTAGGCTTAGGCCTGAAGGAACGGTCTTGATGTTGTTACAATCATGTCCCTCCTTCTTTTCACAGCAAATTGCTAACCATGGCAGATAAAACTGTAATTTTTTAAAAATGATGAGTATTGTTGCAATACTCTCTGAACTGCTGTAATAGCATGCAAGTATAAGGTACCAACTTTGATGCTCTTCTTATAGCTCTGTTGTTTATAAGACTAGCTCCATAAAGCCTAAACTGGTTTTAACCACATGAACTAATTATTGGAAGGCCAATCTAATTAGATTTTGTCAGATTTTACTAAATTGTACTGTCTCATCACTAGCAGGCTTTAGCAGCATTATCTAGAGAATCTCTATGAGTGATCTAGAATCTGGAGACGGTCAGGTAAGTACTTCCACAAACCTACCTTGATCCATCCAGACATGAAAGATGCCATTCAGTTTTTCAGCTAGCACTTCAAGGACCATTGTCTGCCCCACATCAGTCACCAGACACCGGAAGGAACAGATCACAAATACACTAGGACTTGACAGCCTAACCAAAGGTCAGAGAACTCCCAAGGCCATGGTTACAGATCACTGCTTCACCCTAGACTATTTGCTTGCAGACCAAGGGGAAGTCTGCACCCTCCTTAACTCCTCCTATTACATGTGGACAGATCCCTCCCATAAGGTCCCCAAACTCACAGTGGGACAAAGAACGGGTCCATCGAGGTGGGTGACCTCATAACTCACATTCATTCCATCTCCCCAGGCCCATTGAACAACCTGTTCTCCTGGGCCCTCCCTGACAGTTGGGTAACTTGGGCCAGGAGCACCTTGGAAATGCTGATGCTCTTTTATCTTTTATGAGGTAGAATTAAGATAGTGGTTCTTCTTGTATGTCACAGGGTCTTCCAGAACCTTAAGTTAGGATAAGTTAGGTTAAGACCCTCCTCTTTCTTTCCCCATGTGCCACTGCCTCTGAGGCCTACTTACCAAAGGGGACTGTCCCCAACAGAGGTTGTCAATGCACTAGTCACAGGTGGTCTTAAAGACTAAGGGGTGGATTGTTATAAGATGACATGACAGTTTCCCCTCAAGGGAGGCTATAGCTCATAGAATCTATGCATAGAAATCATTGTTATAAGATTAAGCCTAACGGTTTTGAGGCCATCATGACATCTCTCCTTAAGGGAAGCTGTAAGCTTATAGAACATACTCATGGAAAAATACTGACAATAACAGTTTTCAAAGGTTGGTACAGCTCTATGTCTCCCAACTAATATTTTGTCTACCACTGTCTTTTCTAGGTATTTTCCTCTTTTCCCCATGTCTTTTCCCCAGTCCTTACTAATTTCTGACTTTCCTTCTCCTTTTGCCTCTAATTGTTTTCTATTCTACTTCTATCTTCCTTTTTCTTTTTTTTTTGTCACCTTTCGTCACTTTTTGTATCCTGAGACAAAAACCCTATCCCCAGTATGTCAAAAAACATTCCTTGCCCTTTCCTTCCTGGGACTTGATAACCTTTTCCTCCTAATGATTGTTCTCCCAAGAACTTAAGAGGTTCCCCCACTCTATTCCCACCCAAGGAGAGGGATAGCTTTGGTAAGATTCCCTCCCAATTCCCATACACCCTACCCACTGAGCTAAGTCTTTTCTACAGCTTTCTTATCCTACAGATAAAACCATCTTCTCCTACATTTCTCCTTTTACTACTTGCATTTTGCATACCATCTTCACCCCAATAATCTACCTCTTCCAAAAAAGAGCCTTCTCTCTCCCGTAGGCTCTTACCCCAGAATACAGGAAATTTTCCTTCCTCATCATCCTAAGAAAAGGTTCAATATCCCGTTCTTTTTCCCTAAGGAAGACCTGAGCAGCTGCTCTCTGAGGCCTACTTACCAAAGGGGACTGTCCCCTTTGGTAATATGCCTTTAACCCCAGCATGTGTGTTACCTCTCCTGGAAACAGAAAAGCCCTTTCCTCTCTTTCAACTTCCTTACCTTGGGGAGAGAGGATCCTTTACCACCCTCCTTCTATCAGCAGTCTCCTCACTTCACCTCACCCCATGCCCTTCCCTAGTCATTCTTCCCCCAGCTAGTGGACAAGAACATGGAGCTCCAATACATTGGCATCAAGGAGATTTTCTGCTGTGGTCTTGCCATGTTGCTCCTTGAGGTGGAGTCAAATGATGGGTTTATGTGGATGCACATTATAGTAAGAATAGCAACAGGGGAAAGGAAAGGAGAATGGGGGAAAGGGGGAAAGGGAGAAAGGGGGAAAAGGGGAAAGGGGGAAAGGGGGAAAGGAAAAAGGAAAGGAAAAGGAAAAAAAATTCTGCTTGTTCAATTCCTTTGCTCACTTTATAAATTTGGATCCATTTCTCATGGATATGGGACCTTTATCAAAGAAACGTGGTGAAAAGATTTTCTCCTGTAATGTTTTCCTTCTACCTTTAACTGCTTTGGTTGTATTTATGCAAAAACCTTAATATTTTGTATAATCAGAATTGCCATTTTATCCTCCATCACCCTCTCCATCATTTGTTTGGTCATGAACTCTTCCTCTAGCCAAAGATCTCACAGGTCATTTCTTTCTTGTTTCTTGAATGTGCTTATGTTGTCATTTTATTTATGAGCCATGTATCTCTTTGGAACTTAGCACGATAAATGAAAGGAGTTGTGTGTAGTCAATACCTAATTTCTGCCAGACTACTCTTCAGTTTTCCCAGCAATTTTTTTTTCAAATAGCAAGTCTCTGAAAATTTGTTGAAAAACTGGCATGCTCAGCCCAGAGATGACACATAGGGAGTGGCAGGGAAGAGGCCAATGTCCTCAAGTATTTGAAAGGATTGTCACATGGAGGAAGGATTTGACTCTTTGCCCTAAGGGCAAAACAGAGAGCAATAAGGAAGTTGCAGATATTCAAACAAACTACAAAGGACCTATGAAAGAAGATGCTATGGGTTTACATACATAGGGTGTGTGTGTGTGTGTGTGTGTGTGTGTGTGTGTGAAATGATAACCTTTTCTACTGCAAGGTGAGGAAGAAGTAAGCAAGTCAGTTCAAAACTTAAAATGTAACCAAAAAAATTAATTTAATTTAATTTAATTTTTTTAAAAAGAGGAAGTCACAGAGAGGTATATTTCAGATCAGTATAAGGATAAACTTTCTAACCATCAAAACTTTTCAAACATGGCAGGTGCTGCTGTGGAAAGTAGTGAGATCCCTCATCACTGGAACTCTTTACGTGGAGACTATGTGACCACTTGTCAAGAATGTTATAAAGAAGATTCTAAGCGAAATAAAGGTTAATACATGATATTTGAGGTCTCTTCCAACTCTTAAATTCAGTGATTTGGTGAAAACATACCAATTCGTGTGGAATCCATTGAAGTACTGAATTATGAGAGAAAGTGTGATATAGTGGAAAGTGCATTGAATTCAGAGTCAGAGTATCTGGGTTTCAGAGTCTGCTACTGGACTTGGAGTTAGGAAGACCTGAATTCAAATCCAGCCTTAGATATCTACTCTTAGATATATTAGATATTTAGATATATCAACCTCTATTTATCTTAGTTTTCTCAACAGTAAAATGAGGACAATAATAGCACCTACTTCCTACAGTGGTTGTAAGGATAAAATAAGATAATATTTGTAAAGAGCTTTGCAAATCTTAAATTGCTATACAAATGCTAGTTATTATTGTTATTGTTATTAATCTTGCCAGGATCACACAATTACTAAGTGATGGTCCCAAGATTCAAACTCAGGTTCCAAGGTTACCCTTTTCTACTGTACACCTGTCTTCCATAATTATGCTGTTTTCCTTATGGGTTTATTGTGGAGATTGAATGAGATAACATGCAAAGTCCTATGTAAATATGAACTATTATTATACTATGCTAGGTACTGAAGGAGATAGAAAGATTAAAGATGTTAGTTGATATTCCCATGGAGTGCACACCTAATGATCAGATAAGAGATACACATCAATAATTTGTATGTTGTATCTTGTGTTGTGGAGCTTAATACACTATAATAATACAGCTGGTAAAGATTCCATAGGATAAGAGGGTATGCAGGGAGGGGCTGTGATCTGTACCAGTGGAGGAAGTGATGATGATGATGATAATAATAATAACAATAATAATAGCATGTATAGAGAGCTTTAATCTTTAGTCATAGTTGTCATTCACTTGTGTCTGACTCTTCATGACCTCATAGACCATGCTGTCCAGGGCATTTTCTTGGCAAAGATAACTGGAGTGGTTTGCCATTTCCTTTTCCAGTGGATTAAGGCAAACAGAGGTTGACTTGGCCAGGATCATACTTTTTTTTTTAGTTTCTAATTAGAAGTAGGTTTTAATCATGACTAATGTGTAAATATGTTTAACATGTTTGTACATGTGATTGCTTGCTGTATTAAGGAAGGAGAATGGAAGGGAAGGAGGGAGAAAAATTTGGAATTCAAAATTTTATAAAAATGAATGTTGAAAACTATCTTTACATGCAATTGGAAAAAATAAAATGCTGTTAAATAGGGGAAAAAAGAAATAGGCTTCAATCATAGAACTTGGAACTCTGTACTCAATCTCACTTAAATGAGACCCACAAAAAGTTCACATCATTTTCTAAAAAGTCTCTCTTACAATCAAGAAATAAATTCTTTAAAAAAAAACATTTCCAACTCTCTACATGGAAGCATTGCATCCTGGGTCATCTCCAGTCATTCTGGTAACCATCTGGCTACTGAACTCAGATGGCTCTGGAGGAGAAAGTGAGGCTGGTGACCTTACACAACCCTCCCTCACTCAAATCCAATTCACTTGCAAGTCATGTCATCATCTCCCTGATGTCATAGTCCTCTTCAAGAACGAAGGACAAACACAACCTGCTAGTAGTCCAAGCTGCCCAAATAGGAACCCAGCTGGCCAGTTCTAGTTGGGTAACACAGCTCGTTGTCCCCTCACCCTCTTCTTCTCCCTCTCTGAGGTTTACTGGCTGGAATTTTTTCTTAAAGACCAGGCCTTAGACCCAATTCACTCTGGAGCTCATAGAACAGACAACAATAGGTCTCTGACTAAGCACCACTTAATGGTTATTTTTTGGACATGGAAGCAAGGGAAGAGAAAGAGAAAATACAGTCAGATTTGAACTCAGGTCTCCCTCACTCTATCCATTTACCCACCTAGCTCCTGCAGTTTTGATGTTTACAAAGCACTTTATATGTATTATCTTATTTGTTCTTCACAGCAACCTTGATAATATTATCCCCATTTTACAGTTGAGAAAACTGTGGCTAAAAAAAGTACCTTGTGCAAGGTTGCATATCTAGTCAGCATTTGAGACGTTTCAAACTCAGATCTTCACGACTCTTAAGTTCAACACTATCTACTTTGCCGCCTACTTGCCTACACCAATAAGATCATGCATCCATCAAATGTCCTTTCAACAAGCAGAAACATTCCAGATCATTCTGGTGACCTTTGAACTAGATTCAGAGTATTAGAGACTGTTATTATTTATGTCAATGATCACAATATCATAGATTCAGAGTTGGGAGGAACCTTAGAGGTCAGCTAGACCACCACCACCACCACCACTCCCCCATTTAGCAGAAGAAAAAGCTTGGGCACCTGGGAGGGTGGGGAATCTTGGAACTGCCCTCAAGGCAGTGGATTTTTAGACCAGCTAGGGAAGTCTAGCAGTGATTCTTGCATCCCTAAGCCCTAATGGAATGTTTGCTCAGGATCTAGGATCCATTGGGTCCCACCCACCATCTTCCCACAATTCCAACTGCACCTCCCCAACCAAGCTTTTTTTTTTTAAGTAAGGGATGATTCAATCTGTTTCCCTGTTCAGTACGAGACCAAAGAAATACCACCAGCAAATTATAAATATGGTGTTGCTGCTCCTGCTAATGCTGTTACTGCTGTTATGCCAATTTTTTCCATCAAGCTGTGTGGTATAGCGATCAAATTAAACTCAGAGACTTCTCAAGGTGGAAGAAAAAGTTACTTTTTATTACAATTTCATGAGAAGGGGTGTCTGCTCCCCTGGCACACTTCCAAGAGGAGAGAGGCAAGGCACAGAAAGCAAAATGAGATTATATACCCTAACAAACAAACCTCCACCCACCACTATCCCTTACTCCCATTGGTTGGGAGGTGGGCTTACATTCTAGGCAAAAATTCAAAGACAAAGAACAAGGAAACAGGGCATAACCAATCCAAACATACATGTCCTTATTTAGTAAACCTACTGAACCTACTGCTGATGTGATAGTGGTGTGGCAATCAGGAGGGGCTTAGAGCCGAATTCCTATAGGTTTAGGTAATTTCTAGGAAACCAAAACTTACAGCAATTTCCCCTCCCTAAGCCCCTTCTCCTTATCCCAGAGACAAGAAAAGGCGGGAAGCTTTTCAAGGGCAAGCAGTTCAGGTTGGGGGCAGGGCTATTCTTTCTGCTAAGCACTTAAAAACAGGGTTTTCAAAGCAATAATCAAGAAATATTAACAAGAACCATTGATCCCCTGAGGAAGCTTCACTTCTGAGAGATCATCTCACACTTCATATCCACATCCAGCTCTGAGTTCTCTTATTCTAGTTGTTCTATATTCATTAAAGAAAATGGCCTGCCCTATTACTCGTGAAGAAATCCTAGCGAGGAAGTTGTGCCCCCCCCTTCCACACCTATAAAACTAAGTTGACCAGCTTTTATAACACGAAAGGTATCTTTCATACAGCAGCCATTTTTTTTGTTTTTTAATTTTTCATCATTCTGAATTTGACCAACACCAACAAACATGAACATTTCCAGAGACAAAGAGCAGAAAAAGAGGATTGTATGTGAGACTATGAATCTATTATGTATAACTTTTTAAAAAGAATGTAATGAATTCACCATGTTGATTTCAAAGTTGTCCTGCTTGTTACTGTCTCCCTCTGAACTTCCTTCTGTTTTTTTCTATACATTTTTTTAATGTCCCATGATACTTTTTCTCTTTTTTTTTCTTGTCACCACTATCACTAGTCCAGATCTCCCAGCTGAATCTCCCTCCAAAAATAATTTTTTACACCTTCCTTATATCAACAGTCAAGGAAAGCAAATCCACCCATTGGTCAAGTCAAAAAATACATGTTTTATTATGTGCTTTATAATCCACCATTTTTCTGTCAAAGGATATGAAGAGAAAGTTCTCAAGGGAAGAAATCCAAGCTAATAATAACCATTTCAATAATATGCTTTATTGCTGATCTTCTAGAGCTAGGCTTTGAGAGAAATGGTTATTTTTCTATTCTATTAATAAGCAATTATTAAATTAGGATTGAGATTTTTTTTTCCCTTTATTTCCTCATTCAGAGACCAGGCCCAGTTGGCCAGTCAGTCAGTCTCTGAAGGACATTGCTGATAGATGAGATTTCCTAGGAACCTCCCCACCCAGAGAATGTAATCTAGGTGAATTTCAGCCCTAAAAGCACTAGACTCATGCCCTTGAAACTCACCTTTGTTCAACGGGTGTGATCTGGGTGGAGATGGATACCTTTGTCCAGATAGCTGGAGGCAGCTGAGTCTCAGAATCAAGCCAGTACTCAAGAGGAGGAACTGAAGGCTTTCAGCCCACCTCCTCTTCCACCCTCTCCTTAAATGTTCACCAGTCAGGGTTAATTGCCTGCCAGGGACACCTGTTTTTCCAAAGGTATTTAAGCATTCAATGATCTCCGTGGTTTTGTCTTTGGTTGCCAAGAGAGACCATTGACTATCAATTTATTGATTATTTGCTAGTCTAATAAATTGATTGTTAATTATCCAAGAACTCTGTCTCTCTGGCTTTTCACTCTTCTCAGTTTGGTCATTACATTGATTAGAGTTCTTAGCTTTTCAAAGTTGTTTTTCTTTACAATATTATAGTCATTTTATAGCTTATTTTCCTGTTTTTATTCACTTTACTCTGCATCACTTCATAGAGGTCTTCCCAGTTCCCTCTGAAACTGTCCATTTTGTCATTTCTTATGGCACAATAATATTCCATTATTTTCACATACTACGTAATTTGTGTGAACATTGCTCAATTGATAGATAATACTTTAGTTTCTAGTTCTTTGCTATGACAAAAAAAGTGTTAGTATGAATAATTTGCTATAGATGAGTCTTTTTCCTCTTTTTGTTATCTCTTTGGATATGTGCCTAGTAGTTGGATCCCTGGATAAGAGGGTATTCATAATTCAGTGATTTCTTTTTTTGGCTTTGTTACAAATTGTTTTCCAGAATAGCTAGACCAATTTATAGTTCCCCCAAGAAAACATTTGTGTGCCTGTCCTCCCAAAGCTCCTCCAACAATTCTCATTTCCTTTGTTGTCATCTTTATCATGCTGATGAGTGGAAGGTAGAATCTCAGAATTTGTTTGTATTTTTCTAATAATTAGCAATATGAAGCATTTTGTCATATTTGGTGATACCTTGCATTTCTTTAGAAAATTGCTTAATTTATATACTTTAACTATCCATCGGGAAATATCTCTTGTTAGTATATGAACCAATTCCCTATGTTTCATGGCTTTCAGATCTTTATAGTATAAATTTGTTACAAAGATTTTTTTCCCTGTTAACTATTTCCCTTCTAATGTTAAATGCGTTAATTCTGTTTGTACAAAGGCTTTTCAATTTTATGTTATAAACATTGTCCATTTTAACTCTTGTGGTCTTCTCTACCCCTGGCTTAGTCAAGAACATTCCCTATCCATAGCTAAGAAAGGTATTACCTTTCAAATTCCTCTAAATTGTTTAGAGTTTGTTTATAACATTTAGTTTTATATCAGATCCCTGTATATATTTAGGGCTTACTGTAGTGTTTGGTGTGAGATATTGATCCAAACCTAATTTCAGCCAGACTGCTTTTCCAATTTTCCTAGAAGATTTTATTGAACAGCAAATCATCCCTTACCCTAGCAGTTGGATTCTTTGTGTTTGTTGAACACTATGCCAATAAATGCATTTGTTTCTAGATGTTGTGTACCTAATCTGTTCCACTGATTAAAATTTTTTAAACCAGTATGATTACTTGTCTCCCAGAAAAAAAAATGATTGTGAGAGCTTTCATTGTTCTACATTGAGACTCCTCAGACATTTTTGGTTTCCACAAACAAATGAAGAAAAGCAGATATTTTAAACACAACCTTTATTGACCACAGCACAATAAAATTAAAATCAATAAAGGACATTTGAAGAAAAGATTCAAATTTAGATGGAGGCTAAATAATATAATCCAAAAGCATACATGAATAAAATAAGAAATCATAAGAACTGAGAGAGTCATTGAGAATCCTACTCAAATTCCCATCAGTGTTAGTTCATTATGATTCCATAAGGGGTAATGATTGTTAGTAATTATTTTAATATATTGTCTGGTAATACATATTTAGTCAATCACCTAATAATAGGTATAAGAATAAGCAGTGTATTAATCCATATTTTGTATAAGTCACATGGGAATATAGATTCTAATAGGAGGGCCCTATAATAGGTCTCAAGCTTTAACGTAATGGCTATTACTTGTTTACTAGCTATGGAGCTTATTTGCATAACCGTTGACACAGATATCTCCATCCTGTTTTCCTCAAGTTCCATAATCAAACCAAGCATGGGTGGTGGCATGGTCCGGAAAGTCTCCCCCAATATGTTCTTGGATCATAAGTATAGCTTGTGCTACCTCCTCTTGCCTAACCTAAGGAGGAGACCGTCCATCCTATGACCACCTAGTCAGTGGAGATATTTCTTGCTTCACCCAAACTGTGACCCTACTGACATACCATTTTTGGTTTTTTTTTTTTAGCTTATGCGTCATATGTCAACCACTGCAATTATTCTGAATTTTGTATAATCACTCTAGAATGGCTGGTAATAAATCCAGTATCAAACCCTTTAAAAATAGGGCCCTGGAAGGAGGGGGCATCTCAGATCATGAGGAAGGTCTGAGGTCCACTTCTTTAGAGGGGGCCAGGTCCCTTTAATAAAATGCTTTGGCTCAAGCTCTGCCTCAATATCTCTTTTAGTCATTCAGGGTGATTTTTATCCCCACATTTCTGGCAATCAGTGAAGGGATGGGAGGATGGGACTCCCACCTCCTTTGGCTCTCCCACCTGCAAGGGACACAAGAAATAATGCATACTGGATGAATTTTTAACATTGGCTCCCCAACAGAATCAAGCCCTGGGAGGTTGGACTCCCCTGCTATTTGTACCTAAATTCTCCGACCCTGAGGTAAGTCTCTCCAAGCTGCGGATTGATGAGTCTGCCTTTATTTCCAAATGCTTATCTTTTAAGCAAAGTTCCTAATTGAGCTAAAAGGGACTGTTCAAACTTAAGGTTGATTTGTCTGAGTATATAAGCTCTGGAGCACTTAAAGTATCTTATGGCCATGATTTTACTTTTCAGAATATAAACTGGTTTTTCTTCCCAATTTTTTCTTTCACTTTGCCAGAAACTCTGCTCATTTTGACAGAGTTGAAATAGATTAATTGCTTTTTCTCTTAAAACCACTGGATATTTGGGAGTTTTGCTAATATTAATCTTGCTGAAGTGTATGTAATTGCTTCTTAACTAAAAGAAACTGAATTTCTTCAAGTACCTATTAAACACTACATAAAAGGGGAAAAGGCGAAAGGGTGAAAGGGCAACATTGCAGGAAGCCGTGCCTATGACTGGAGCAAGGCGCTGTGATTCCTGTTGCAGAAAGTGGGGGCTAACAGTGGAGACCTGTAACCCTTTAATAGGAGAGAAGGGTCCTTAGTAGCTTTCACGGTATTAAGGCTGATTTCTGCCACACAAGGCCATTTTGAGCAGCTTGCAGCAAGAGCAGCTTTGAAAGTAAGGGTGGCCAATCTGAAAGTCATAAATGATCATAGTCATAAATGATCAAGGATACCACCAGTTAGGGCCTTCTTAGGGATCTCTTAGTCTTGTGAGCCCAGACACCAAGTACCTGACTAGATCTCCAGAAGCCTTTCATAAAGGCTGGAGGGGATTGAACCACCCAGCTCTTCAGAATGGGGACTCCTATTTTCCAAACCCTAAAAATATAGAGAATAGCTTAGGTTCATATAAGAAGTTTCCATAGACCAACCACTTGATTCTAGTCACTGATAAAGAACTTTTGGGCTCTAAGTGACCAGTCTTAAAGCCTTAGAGGTTAAGAATTTAAAAGCCTTTGAAAAATTTGCCAGAACAGAGCCCTAAAACATTTGAGTGTTAGCTGTAGGAAAGATGCCATATAGGGCAAAACTCAGGCTGTAGATTACCTGCCTTGATTCATATTCAAAAGGGTAAGGATGGGGGGAGCATCTCTAGCGCCTTCAGTAGGGGAACTTCTCAGATGGAGTAAACTGAAAAATCCAGTACCTCAGGAATCTAGTCCAGTCCTTTCAAAGGAAATTCCTCTGAGGGGTCGGGCCTGCAGGAGAGATGGAGTTAAGCATAAGCATTCCTCCAAAATCCACCTTAGGGAGGCTTTTAGCAGCCTGGGATAAGGGTGAACTTCCTATCCAACAGGGGATGCCTAAAGATAGAGCTATTAAGATGTGTAAAGTTTAGTATGAAACTACAAAGGGTGTAGAGGAGGGGTGGGGAATTTGTGGCCTCAAGGCCACATGTGGCCCTCTATGTCCTCAAGTGCGGCCCTTTGACTGAATCTAAACTTCACAGAACAAATCCCCTTAACAAAAGGATTTGTTCTGTAAAACTTGGACTCAGTCAAAAGGCTGCACCCAATGACCTAGAAGGAGGCTACAGGTTCCCCACCTCTGGTGTAGAAGGGTGGTTCTGGCCAAAGTATGGAACTTTTGGTTAACCTACTCTTAAAGCATTGTGGGGGCAGCTAGGTGGCGTAGCAGATAAAACTCCGGTCTTGGAGTCAGGAGGATCTGAGTTCAAATCTGGCCTCAGACCAAACACTTGACACTTACTAGCTGTGTGACCCTGGCCAAGTCACTTAACCCTAACTGCCTAAAAAAATTTTTTTTAATTAAATTTCTTTAAAATTTAATATTAAAAAAAAAGAATTATGGAATTTCATGGAGCAATCTCTTGAAACTAGTGTCGAGCAGATGAATTATTGGTTTTGCTGGGAGGCACTGTCTAAAGACAGCCAGCCTTCATATGTTTATGGAGCTTTGCCAGACCTTTGTGCTCCACTTTCTTCTTTTGCTTCTCCTGCTTGTACTCCTACTGAAGCTCCCTCACCCCATAATGAAAATTTAAGAAACTGAATCGCCTCCTGCTACTTTTCCACTGACATGAAGGAGATTATAGGGTACATGAAGCAGCAAGGAGAGGTCTTGCATGTGTTAAAGAACATAATCCTTTTAGACCTTCAGACCTCTCTAACTGGAGGAAAAGTTACCCCTAGATTTGATAAGAATTCTGCTGCAATTATGGATCAATTTAAGCTGTCTTTTGTGGCTATAATCCAACTTGGAGTGATCTGACAGATCTCATAGAGACTATTACCTCCAAAAGAAAGAACAGGTGTTACTGAAGTCACAAACAAATTGTGGGGCCAAGAGGTCAGGGAACCTGGCCAATACGAGATCCTCAATGGGATCCTAACCAACCCACGTAACTACAACAGGGTAGGGGTGACTTGCTTAGCGATATGGAACGTTTTGCAGAAAGATCAGATAATTTCAGGAGACCATTCAAAACAGGGCTGAGATCTCCTTGAGATTTTATGTCAGGTTATGTAAGAGTGGAAAGCATTCGGCTAGATTAGATCCCCTAAACCAATGGGATGCCAGGATTATTAATGCAGCCTTTGTCAATCAATCGTTGCCTAAAATCAAGGACGACTTTCTCAAGTACTGCCCAGGCTAGCATGAAAAACCCATATGGTAACTTAAGGCAAGTGTGCAGCATGTTTGTGAAGGAAAAGAGCCAAAAAAGATAGTGCTGATATAGGAGAGAAGCCCAAACAGAGAGGCCAGCCTAAGTCTCTCCTGGCAAATGTTCAGACTTCTAGCCACCCGGCACACTTTTTCCAGCCTCCTAAAGTTAACAGGGATTGCTTTTATTTCGGGAGAAGAGGGCACTGTGCCAGAGATTGTATGAGGGAACCTGAGAAATTGGCCTAAGAGGCAAGCCTATCTATGTTCTTCCAAGGGAGAACAGGTTCAGACAGCCTTTAAATCAAGTTGAGGTGATTGATAGGCATGGAAGAGGCCAGGAACAAAATGACAGAGGATATGAGCAACAGGAAGATGGGTGCATCAAGGTGCAGGGGAGAGGCAGGGAATAGTGTTTCTTCTAATATCCTTGCCCCTGTTATCCCTGCCTCTGCCTCACCCCTAACTGGCGATCCCAGCATAGTTCTGACGACTGCAGGTGTTTCACATGTTTGCCTTGTTGACACTGGAACCACTCATAGAGTTTTGATTAAGAAACCAGGTTTTGGCTATACTGTTGTTATTCAATCTATACAAATA
The DNA here is from genome assembly GCF_003287225.1 of Phascolarctos cinereus. Taxonomy (NCBI): domain Eukaryota; kingdom Metazoa; phylum Chordata; class Mammalia; order Diprotodontia; family Phascolarctidae; genus Phascolarctos; species Phascolarctos cinereus. The sequence goes on along the minus strand of NW_027556098.1, from coordinate 270,310,231 downwards.
ATGGCGATAGAGACAACCCCATGAGAGGTCCACCTCTTATCCCCAGGAGAGGAGGCAGCAGGTTCCCTGTCTGTATTGCATTCCTTTTTATGGGTATCTAATGCACCTGCTAACCTATTGGGAAGAGATCTTTTGTGTAAATTTAAAACGATTGTTTTGTGTCTTCCAGATAATACTTAAACTCTACAAGTGCCAGGTAGTCCAGCCTTTTTGTTCCCATTATTTACTGTTGTACTTACTAATTTTTTTTCTGTGGTGCTAGTCCAACATGATTATAATAATAGCCCTACTATTCCTTCTGACATCTCGAGTTCTTTGTGGGCCACCTCTTCCACTAATATGGGCCTTTCAAAGTCAGCAATCTCAGTTTCTGTTGCTACCGAAGCAAGTGCCTCAGTAGGAAGGAAGCTTTGCCAGACCTAACTAGGAAGCCAGTGAAGGCATTGCTTCTATCACTCGCTCCTTAAGAGAGCAAGGGATTGTAGTTCCATACAGATCTCCCTGCAGCACCCCTGTACTGCCTATTACAAACCTAAACCCGGCCCTGTTGAAAACCTGTTTACAGGTTTGTTCAAGATGTGCCTGTCATTAATGCATATGTTATACCAGGCATCCTGTTGTGCCCAACCCTGCTACAATTGTTCCTTCTATCCCCCGCGATGCAGTAATAGATCTAAGCGCTGCATTTTTTTTAAGTATTCCTATAAGCTCCGGATCCAGATACCTGTTCCCATTTACTCAGAAGAATCAATAATAAACATGAACTCATTTGCCTCAAAGCTATGTTGAGTCCTCTCCTCTGTTCTCTCAAATCCTACAGCAAGGTTTAGCCTTTATTGTCTTCAATATATTGATGACCTTCTACTGGCTTTACCTACTGCTGCTATCTGCCAGAGGGATAGTCATCATCTTCTCCTCCAGGTTAACCACGGTAGGCACAAGGTCTCCGGGTCAAAGGTACAGCAGGGTAAGCCTCAGGTCTGTTCTGTTGGCCCATGCTCTATTTTCCAGAGACGTATGCAAGCAATCCAACCCTTGTCAGTGCCCAAGATGAAGAAGCAAGTCTGTTATTTTAGGAGCTGTGGATACTGCTGTCAGTGGACTCCATCATTTGGCGAAATAACTAGACCTCTTGTTGCTTTGACTAAAGACCAAATTCCAGAGCCTCCGCAACTTGATCCTGAGCATCTCATTGCTCTCACAGAACTTAAAAAGACATTTGGTATCTACTCCAGCCCTAGGATTCCCAGACTACAGTAAACCCTTCACTCTTTTTGTGCCTGAATGAAGGGAGGTAGCTTCCAGTGTCCTCACACAATCATCGGGTTTCACCACGTGGCACAGAGCTTAATATTCAGCTCAAATGGATAGTGTAGCTGCTGGTACACCACCCTGCCTTCGGGCTGCTGCAGCAACTGCCCTTTTAGTGAAGAAGGCTTCTGACCTGGTACTGGGAAATCCTTTAACCATTCAGTGCCCTCACCAGATTGAGGCTTTGCTGCTTTCTCATCAAAGGCTTGCCAGATATGAAGTGGCTTTAGTTGGAAGGGAAGGTGCTGTGTCCTTAACCCTGCAACATCACTCCCTGACCTTCCTACCTCAGGCGAGCCTTTACACGACGGTGCCTCTGTTGTTGACTTGGCTGAAAAATCTCACCATGACCTTGTTGATGTCTCAGTAGGCAATCCAGATTTGATCCTCTATACGGAGGGCTCCTCCTTAATGAAACCTAGTGCCTGTCACGCACAGACTACCTCCTCCTTGAAAAAAATTTGCTTCTCCATGGATAGATAACCAGTAATACTAGCGATTTCCTTATCAGAGGAGGAAGACTTTCTAGGGCAGCCAAAATTTAAAAAATCTATTATTTTGCTTCTAGCACATTATGTTAAATTCACAAATAAGATTTTCATCCTTTTCAGCCTTACAGTTAATGAGGTATATACCTGTATAAAGCAGAGGCATTAAGGACAGAATTAGCATTGGAATGTGTATAGCAAGGGAGGCCTATGTCTCTGAATAGCCTTTCTTGATCCTCATTTCATGGAGAAAAACAGCAATAATGTTAGGATTACTAAATAGCAGGCAGTTCTATCCATTGGGAAGGAAATAAGAGGCTGCCTTTGCCCTCCCTGTAAAAGGGCAGATGTAATTTAAAGGGAAAATATCTCCATGGCAAGCATCAGACCTTAATCCATCTAATGACACTGTGAAATACAATAGCACAAAGCTAGTAAACACTAAAGTAAAGAAACTCATCCATACCCACTGGGGCAAAGGTGATTCTTTTATAGCTAAAAGAGCCTTTTTAAGAAAGCCCTCAGAAGAATCCCCTACGAACATTGATCAGAAAACGGTGTAGGTTTTGTATGTGAGCAATGGATCCACGATTCCTTTACGGTTGTTGGAATCATTAATAGGACTTGAAATGATCCCTTCCAGGCAGGGTCAATTCCACTGGTCCAATGAAAATTCTTAATGTAGACTTAGTCACCAGGCTGAGAGTCGTGGAGAGAGAAGTCCGGTGGCCCAATCTGTACCGCAGCTCCTATTTGCTAAGGTTTCTTTGGTCTATGCCATAACTCCCAAATGTAGGGGGCAGCAGAAGTATCCTCTCCAAGAAGTGAGGTGTTCCCTGAAGAAAAAGGTTTTGATTTTATAGGAGCATGTCCAAAAAACATTTCATAAGGGGAGATGTGACATTACCCCTTGGTCTACTTCTGAGATGGAACAGAGCCAAAGTGAGAACATCAAGCCATTTCAAATGAGTTCCAGAACACCATTTTCCAATAAGGGACGTCAATTCCTTATTCATACACTCAACCTGATCAGAACTTGGGGGATGATATGGAGTGTGGAATTTGGAGGAGATTCTAAGGTTAGAATACACTTGGGAGAGGACAGAGTCAGTAAAGTGAGCTGTTCTATCCATCTGGGCAGGTGGGACATATCCAGGGATGATTTCCTTAAAGCAACATTTTAGTAACAAAAGCAGCAGTGGCTTTTCAAGTAAGGGAAACTTCTACCCAGCAAGGCAATTGATCAACTATAACCAAATGGTGTTTTAGATGTCCTGCCTTGGCCATGTTCATAAAGTCTATTTGTAAATGCTCAAAAGTATTTTTGAGTATATATATTTTGAGTGACACTCAATAAATAGCACAGCACTTGAGTGTATATTTGAGCGTAAGTATATATTTTTGAGTATAAGGAGTATAAGCAAGAGGAGGACCCCCCCCAAAGCTGTACTCTTGAAGGCATGTTGATTAAAGGCCAAACAGATGGGACAATTTGAAGTTATATGAGCAGCAACTTAGATGAGACCAGGAGCAACCCAGCCACACCTAACTGAATCAGCTATTCCCTGTGTGCCATAATGACTACCAGAATGAACTGGAAGACATGCTTGATCATGAAAACTCCAGAGGAGGGGTGATTTACCTTGAGGAGTAACTCAGACTGCTGAGACCTGTTTCACATTGTACTACTGCTTCTCCTTCTCCACCTCAGCCTCCTTGTAGGGAAGAGGATGCCAATGAGTAGCATCAGGGTTGTTTGAAGGCTTCTCTGAAGATGATGAAGAATCTCAAAGAGGGGAAACAAGAGTAGGTCCTTCCACAGCTGTAGATTTGGCACTGCATCCACTTGGATGCAGTGGGAAACAGGGTCAGTTCCATTATTAATTAGTATGAGCAGAGCAATGCACAATAGCAAGTGTTCTGGGCAATTGCATGGCAGAAAGCAAATCTCTAAATCCCAACTGGCTAGAACTTTACCAAAGGAAGTCAAAAATCTTTGTTGTAACTACAACATCCCAACTGCATGGCATACTCCAAAAGCATTATGAGAGTCAATGGTGCCAGTAGCAAGGTGGCAGGCCTGGATGAGAGCAATCAGTTCAGCAGCCTGAGCACTGAGATGAGAAAGGACTTCCTCCATTGACAGTAGCTCTCCCTACACCAAATTTTACTCTCTGACAATTTGGAACTATGCCTAAAGGGCTACAAAAATGTGGCATACCCTTTGACCGAGCAATAGCACTTCTAGGGCTATATCCCAAAGAAATCATACAAATGGGAAAAGGACCCACATGTACAAAAATATTCAGAGCAGCTCTTTTCGTGGTGGCAAAGAATTGGAAATTGAGAGGATGCCCATCAATTGGGGAATGGCTGAGCAAGTTGTGGTACATGAATGTAATGGAATACTATTGTGCTATAAGAAACGATGAACAGGCTGACTTCAGAAAAACCTGGAAAGACTTGTACGGTCTGATGCTGAGTGAAGTGAGCAGAACCAAGAGGACTTTGTACACAATAACAGCCACGTTGTGCGATGACTAATATTGATAAACTTAACCCTTCTCAGCAATACAAGGATCTAAGACATCCCCAGAGGCCTCGTGATGGAAAATGCTATGCACATCCAAAGAAAGAACTATGGAAGTTGAATTGCTAATCATTTTTTTTCTCTTCTGTTGAGTTTTATTTCCTCTTTTGAATGGTTTCTCCTATTGGTTTTAATTTTTTACTTACAACTTCACTAATGTGAAAACATGTTTAATAGGAATGTGAATGTATAGTCTGTATGAGATTGTGTACCATCTTGGGGAGGGTGTTGGGGAGGAAGGGGGAGAAAAATTTTAAACTCAAAAGCATATGGAAGTGATTGTTGATAAATCAAAATTTTAAAAATTTAAAAATTTAAAAAAATTTTACTCTCTGTATAAACAAAAGTAAGACTGCAAATTCTGGAAAAATGTGGGCAATTCAGTGAAGTGTAATTGTACTATTCCTGATGTTAATGTTTCTTCTTTTGTATGTGCGCTGCCCAAAAGCTTGTATGACAATCATAATTTTTCTTTAGCAACTGTCACTTATAATGGGCACAGCCTCACTAATGAAACTGTCAAAATCCCTGAACTGCCATGGGGTTGGTAACCCCTGGGCAATTTTTTATCTGTGTTGGTTTTGCCTTTTCTTCCCTCCCACCAGGATGGTATGGAATTTGTGGGATCACTTATTTGATCCTACCTCTGACTGTAACTAATCGCTCTATAGGATTGGTAGGAATAAGAGCAACTAGGAACTTGGGAGCATGGTAGTATCACCAGAAGCGAAGTAATTTTGGGCAAGATGGCAATCCTGTGGCAAAGCGAGGTGCTGGTTATTGCTTTTTATGGGCCCTCTTTCCTAGGCTGACTGTAGTGATGGATTCTGTTAGGAACCTGTTTGCCACACTGGAGAATCTTGACCAAGACACCTCTCCTGCCATTCAACATACCACTGCTGCTATTTCAGGGCTGCAGGAAGAGACCGACTCTGTGACTCATATGGCAATGGAGAAACAAATGACTTTAAATATCCCGATCGCAGCTCAGGGAGGTATCTGTGCTGTCATTAATCAATCTTGCTGTTCTTATGTGAACTAGTCACGTGATGCCATTACTAACATACATAAATTGCAGAGAATTCTGAATGACTCAGCAAATAGCACAGGAGACTCATGTGCCTGCAAGAGGCGCAGAGGGGTAGGGCCTGAATTGCCTCTCTCTTTCAGGGTGGAGGAATTTTTACACTGATTCTTAAATGGGCCTTAGCTATTTTGTGTACTATTATTCTTTTCTGGGTATGCATTAATTGCTGTACAACATATGCCTCCAAGTTAGCTATCAGAAGTGCATCCAAAGTTTATCGTTGATTATTTTCTTTTCTCTTCTCTTATCTCTAAAGCCACTAATGGATTCTCCTTCAGTTTCTACTTCCTCAGATATCCCTCTACTCAAGACAGGAGCCAGTGTTTGATCTACCCTTCCTATAATGCTTCCTAAGAGACCAGATTGTATTTCAACTCTTCTTGATACCATGAAAGTTACTTTTGATATTCCTGGGGATCTTGCTTATGACTTCCATTATGGAGACTGCACTTGTGAAAGCCACAAGACATTCTTTTGCAGAGCACAGAAAGGGGACATTGTTTTTGAATGTTTTTCTTCTGATAACAATTGTCCTGTCTCTTCTATACAAAAATGTCCAGCCTGCAACATGAAGAAATGCTTCCAGATAAGAATGTCAAGTAAGAAAAAACAGTTCAGAGGCCCTGCTCCTTCATTACCATCTCAACTTTTTCAAAGCTTAAAGGAATTACAGGGGCCCAATGTTTCCAATTTAGCTAAAGCAACTGGTGAATTATCACTCCAAATTGATAGGTTATCAGAGATTGTTGAAAAATTGAAGACTTCTTTTAAAGACCAAGTAGATACTCGGTGGGCCACAACCCTTACAACAGAAATTGGTCAAATTTTAGGCCACTGGAGAGAACTTGATGTTTCTGTTTTCATTTACCATTACTTACGTTCCCATTTTCTTTGTTACTCTAGGCTTTCACAGACTTCTGCTTACTTGCCTACTCATCCAGTATGACTTCCTCACTGAGAAAAGGTTCCCCACAGCTTATGTCATGTCATGTCATGGCAGAATATGAACACATTCAAAACCCCAACACAGAACTGATTCCCTCTGCTGTTTCAACAGAGAACTCAAATCACAATCATAAACCCTTTGTTGTTCCCATCAGTTCATCCAGTCCTCCCTTTTCATTCTCTGACATGGCATGGAATATACATACTTTTTTCAAAAGTATTGATGAATGCTACTCTGGTGTTTCTTATGAAAGTATTTGTCTGGTACGTGGGAGTATTTCCTTTCTTGGCCGTAATTATGGAGTCCTTACTTGTGAACCATGTGCCATCTTCTTTGGCCACTACCTGTAGAAGAAAAGACCATTTATATATGAAGGGAAATCCAACTGTCCCACTACTTCCTAACCAGAGGACATTGTTCTGCATGCCAACTGCAAAAATGTTATAGTGTCGATATGAAGTTACAATCTTAGACACGGCCAAACTAGATAGGGTCAGATTTTATTCTTTGACTCTTGTCTGCAGGATTATGGCTGAAGTTTCTGACTCTTCCTTGCAGCAGCCCTCCTCCACTCCAAAAGAAGATCCTACTACTTTTGTTTTACCCAACTCATGTTATGTTCATTCTTCATTATTGCCTCCCATATCTGCATCTGGGATGAGGCAAGTGGTTCCACAACAATTGCTTTTCTTTGTGCAATTTGCAGTGGGTTTGCTGTGGGCTATCGCTATGAGGCTGTCATGATAGTTGTGAGAACTTTTTAAAGACTGCTTCAAGGAAGCCATATAGCCACTTTAACAATAATTACTCAATAACTGCTGCCACCCACCTCAGCTATGCTGCACATTGCCTAAAAAAGTGCCACCTTCAGGACATGCACCTTGGAGCCCAGTGGGTTGTGTCTTCTGCAGAGCATCATGAAATCTTCATGAGAGGTATTTAATCTTCTACCATCAACACCCTCTCACACTCTGCCTTCTGTTCCAGTAAGCACATCATTTTCATCATCATCATCATCATCCTCTCCACAAATGATTCCTAATCCACCTGTTCCTGAACTTTCAGTGGCTAGAACTTTAAATGTTCCTCGTCAGTCTCCTACTTTGGCTTTTGCTTCACCACCGATAGCAGTGACTGATAATTCTGTTGGAACTCAACCTATTCCTTATTTCCCTCCACTCCCTATGTTACAGCCATCCAAGACTTTGTGTTGTCTGAGGAGATGTTACCTCTTATTACCATAATAGGCTGTTTGTCAAAATTGTTTGAATCATTTTCACAAAATCAAGGGATTTCTAGATCCAGTGTGTAGGGCAAACAATGCTTATGCTGCTGCCCTGGACCAAATGCCCTATGGTCCCCCATTATATACCTTGTAGGGCATGTTTTACTAAGAGGTACTTGTCCCTCGTGATTCTTGGTTAATAAGGGTGCCACCCCAGATATTTATTATTATATTTAGTAGTATATATTATGTATATATTATATATATACATATATATATATACACACATATATATATCAGTATACATATAGTATTATTTAACATGTGGTATTTTAGTATATATAATATTAGTATTTAGTATATAGTATTATTCTATATATATTAGTATATATTATTACATTTAGTATACTACCAGTTATATTAATCAAAAGGAACATAATCAGTATGTGGTAAGTTGTGCCCATTTCTCTCTTTACTAACATTACCTTTGTACCTCAGTAAGGGAACTGTCTCCTGCTGGTCTTGTATCGCACATGGAGGACTGTCCTCCATGCATTTAGATTGTAATGATCCAAAGAAAGGCTGGGGTCTTTCTCTGGATGAAAGTGGGAAATAAGAGAATTGGTTCATTGAGGACTCCTACTCAGGCTCTAATCACTGTTAGTCAATTCATTATGATTCTATAAGACATAATGATAGTAATTATTTTAATATATTCATCTAGTAATACATATTTAATCAATCACCTAATAATAGGTATAAGAATAAGCAATATATTAATCCACATTTTGTGAAAGTCACAAAGGAATATGGATTCTAATAGGAGGGCCCTATAATAGACCTCAAACTTTAATGTAATGGTTATTACTTGTTTACCAGCTATGGAACTTGCATAGCCTCAAGAATGCTGACACAGATATCTCCATCGTGTTTTGCTCAAATTCCATGACTAAATCAAGCTTGGGTGGTGGCATAGTATGGAAAGTCTCCCCCACACACACCCCAATATGTAATTGAGATGTATATATAGCTTGTACCAGGGGTGGGAAACCTGTGGCCTTAAGCCACATGTAGCCTTCTAGGTTCTTAGGTGTTGGCCTTTTGACTGAGTCCAAGTTTTACGGAACAACTCCTTTTATGAAGAGGATTTGTTCTGTGAAGTTTGGATTCGGTCAAAGGGCAGCACTTGAGGACCTAGAGGCCCTGAGGCCACAGGTGCCCCACCCCTGGTGTACCATTTCCTCTTGCCTATCCTAAGGAGGAGACCATCCATCTTGTGACCACCTAGTCAGCAGAGATACTTCTTGCTTCACCCAACCCATGACCCTACTGACATACCATTTTTGCTTATTTTAGTTTATGTGCCATATGTCAACCAATGCAATTATTCTGTATTTTGCATGGTCACTCTAGAATGTCTAGGTAATAAGTCTGATTTCAAACCCTATAAAAACAGGGTTCTGGAAGGAGGGAGCATCTCAGATCATGAGGAAGGTCTAAGGTTCACTTCATTAGAGGGGGCGAGGTCTCTTCAATAAAGTACTTTGACTTAGGCTCTGCCTTAGTTTCTCTTTTAGTCATTCGAGGGGATTCTTATCCACGCAGAACCATGGGAAAAAAATTTCATCAAAGAAAAAAACAACAATGAAACAAAATGCCAAAACCTTATTAGGATTAAAGATTGCATGGCATACCTGTTACTACCATAGATACTTCCTAGTAGTGACATGTTTGTCTGACTATGTCTTCCATGACAACTAAACTCATGCAACAATCATTCCTGGGAAAAAGCTGCAAGTATTTAATTTTGTAGGAGTTTGGTATCTGGTTGCAGAGAACATTGTATCATGGGGAAGATAAAAAAATTCTAGGAGAAAAAAAAGAGAACTCTAATGAAGCCAGATGGTGACAGCACCCAGGCATGGCTTCTAGGAAGCCCTGAGGTAGAAAGGGCAGAGAGCCAAACCAGAGCAGCCCATTATTATGGGACATGGTCCACTGATTGGAAAGGATGGAGAGAGTTTCCTTTATTGTCTATGCTGGGAAGAGGAGAGTGGAAATGCATTCATCTGTGTAAGCTTGCTGAAAACGTTTCCGAGATAATAGTTTTGGTTCTGGTTCTTTTAGGGGGTAGTGGTCATTTCTATTCCAATTAAAAGCTCTTACTGAAATCTATGCTATCATATGCCAAAGGTTTCTGTTAATGCAATAATAACTGTTACGACTAATTGCACAAGCCTTAAGATGTTAGAGGTTCCTAGCTTTACATTAGGATGGGGCCTAAAGCATCTGAAATACACTTACCAAAAAATAACCCCTATGAACATGAATTTAAATCACTGAGAGATTTACGCTGTGCATCACAAAATGACATTGTAGAGGGAGCATCTGGGATCCATTGTAGATCTGATATGTTAACTTACCTCAGTAGCCTTGAGTTAGTAGGCTATAGAGACTTTTTGTTTTGTTTTGTTTTGTTTTAGTGGAAAACATGTGTTTATTAACTTTCAAACTTCCCTCATACAAGTCCATAAAAAAATCTCTATTTTCATTATACACGAGTCTAACTTCTTTCTACATAGTTACAATTTTATATATTTTTATGATTTAGCCTTTCATAATACATTGTTGTACATCATGAGTTCTGTTAAATATTTATAAGCACTCATTTTCAAATCAAATACTTGAAAAAAATTTCTCTATGCACATAGTTTAGGAGGTTAGCATAAGATGCTCTTTATTAAGATATATAGATATAGATATATGTCATCAGAAGATCAACAGAACATTTGCTAAAATTGTAGTTAGTATTTCTATGCAGTGTTACCTATCTTTTTGCTTTGGTTACACATAAACACACAATCCTTTAGTCCTAGAAATTAAGTCAGTATAAATGTGGGGCCATATTAGTTTAGCTAGCTGCTGGATTAGACTAATATTCAACACTATTAAGTATAAGAACCATCTTAATATCAAAATTTTCTGCACTCTACCACAAACTGCTGTCTTCTGGCTTAAAATACTATTTGTGAATAGGAAGCAAATTCACTTACCAAGTATTTCTATTTCATTTTGTAGAATCATGAGAAAAATATTGAATGGTCTAACCTGCCAATAATGAAGGCAGTTTAGGGGGAACCCACAAATTTTTGATACCAAAAATTCTGGTAAATTGGGTTAGGCCATTCATGGTGTGGCAGCAGAATTCATCATGGTAATAAATACACTTGTATACTGTAATCAAGTCTTCACTGCAAGCCATACTTATAGTGTTTTTTCTTTTTTAAACTTTTTGGACATATTCCATTTTAAAAAGAGAATGATGCTTGAGGTCCAGCACCTTGGTAATGTTATGCTTTGGTAATAAGAAGTGTGCTTCTTGTGGAAGAAAACCTGCTTAAGAAAAAAATATATATAATCTGATTAAACCATAGAACACACTAAGATTCCTTTCTACAGAAGTAACTGAAGGGGGGGATGGACAATGAAAGTATATATTTAAATACACATAAAGGAATAAGCTGGTCAAAATTTTTTTTCACACAAGATATGAAGATGAATAGAGCTGGAAGTTTGAACCGTATTTGCTATGTTGCAATCCCTGTCACCATTGGACAACCACCCTCTCTTGATTCACTTCATTTTCTAAATCACTGCTATCGATATCTTCATTGTCATCCTCCTCGTAGTATGAAGATTGTCATGTTCTGATGAGAATGAGCTTCTGATAAAGCCCCAAATGACCAGCCACTAATAGAAACTAATGGTCTAAGTAAAGGGGACTTCATTCTCTTCTTGACTACTCTCCATGTCAGAGTCTGAATCAACTTGAGAAGGAACAACTTTCTGTTTACATACTGGACAGGTTTTTTTGGTTTTCGTTAGCCAACACTTGCAGTGATATGCATGGGAACAAGAAAGGATTCTGAGTTTGTCTCCATCTTCCTATTTATCCAAGCAAATGGCACTTACGTCATACCCATGTCCTTTCTTGAATTTATGTATAGGGAGTTTCTTAAGTCGATCTTTACAAAGTCGATTCTTTCTTGCTCTGTGTCTGTCCTGCACAAATTTTGTGATCATGAAGATGACAATCCAAATGAGACATGTGCCCACTATGATGAGGAAGGGTATTAGGTAGCATTCTAGAGGAAGTCTAAACTCCAGAATCAAAACAATATGGCCTCCTTTTTCATATGTGAATTCATCTTTAAGTGAATTAGCTGATGCCTCACCAATAAAGACAGAAAGAAGGTCAATCTTCTTTAAAATACTAATGTCATTGGATCCTATGCTAATTAGGTCATCAGAATCAACAGTGTGTGCTACGGCCGCTTTATATTCTGCTTTCTATGCATGTAAAACCTTAATATCAAAATTACAATCAAATCTTCTAATGAACAAAATAAAGGCACTGGAGAAGTTGTCTTTCAGTGGTGGAGGTGCTATGGGTTCACAGGCATTCTCTGGTTTTGAGTTTATCAGAAATGCCTTCAAACCCTCAGTTGGAAGTCTATACCAAATCTTGCTGGAAGGTCATCAAATGTCTGCTATACATTTTCAAAATTATATGCTAAAATGTCTGCCTCCACAGGAAGTAGGTTAAGGAATGCAAACAGCTGGATAGTCAAAATAGTATATATCTGTGTGGCTGACATTAACATCCTTGAGGGAGGTGTTGGCATGGACCTTCCTGGCCAAGAGCAAATTCATCCCTCCTCAGTCACCTCCGGAGATCCTAAACAACATCCAAGACCCTGGGGGGCCCAACACAGTGACTTTTTAAAAAAATTGTTTTTATTTGATTTTTTTGTGGGTCAAGACTTCCAGTTTTAGCACAAATTTGTTTAATGAAAACCTTGCAAACAAAAACTTAGCCAAACAAGAGCACAGTATCAATAAAAGCATTTAAAAGGGATAGCAAAGGAAATGGGTAATATTAGAGACATTCTCAACAACTATTCCCCACATGAGTACATTTCAACTCTTTTCTTCTTCAATAAAATGTGGAAAGGAATTTCCTCCTTCTCTGAGTTACTACCTACAAACAAGGGTAAACTGCAAGTGGGAGCCTTGCCATTGGTAGCTTTTGGTTCTTACATTGCAGACTCCCCACATCACTTGACCAAAGCTTTCCACAGCCTCACAGCTTGCTTGGCCAGCAATCTGCCCAAGCGCTTGATTAGCTTACTTACTAGTTAACCCGAGTCACCTCCTCTCCAGTCCCTGGAACTGAAAGCAACAAGTATAACAAGCAAGGGTCACTGTGTGGCAAGCTTTAGTCATTTGAAAGCTTTCCCTCCCACCTTCAGAACTGCAGCCATCCCCAGGGTGTGGCCACCCTTGCCAGACCTTCTCCTCCCACTCTAGAGGACCTGGAGAAGGGATTTTCTTTTTGCCCACATTTGCCCCATTCCTTGGTAGAAGATTCTCCAAGAAACTTGCATTCTAAGTCACGCCTGAATATAGTTCAGTGAATTGTTTCTTAGCCTAGAACATAGGAAGGAAAAACCCCAGATCCAGTTTAGTTCACCTTTCAGGAAGCTTATAAAAATTATTAATAATCAAAAAACATAGTATTCTCTCTCACTTTCACCTCATAGTCTCCAAGCCAGAATAAAATATCGGCTATGTTCGAATGAAGTACAGCTCTCTGACCTGCTTTTAATTCTGTTTATTTTTAGATATTCACTGACATCCTTCATTACCCTTTCCCTACACATGCAATTAATATGCATTTTCACATTACAAAGAAAACATAATCCATCATAGTTTTTATATGGGGCAAAATCAGAATAAAAAGAAACAGCTTAAAGAAATAGAGAACATTATATATAGAATGCACCTACCCCTAAAGGAGGGGTGTACAGGGGTTTTAAGGGAAGACTGGCACCTCTGGTGTGCGGGTTGCCAAGCCCTTTTCAAGACTGCTTTCCACCTTTGCTGTCTACCTGACATCCAATTCTCACCCGTGGTTTTAAGAAGCTGTAGCATGTGCAGCAGCTACACTCCAGTAAAACCATTTCAGCAGATGGGCTAAACCAGGTTGAGGGTAACAGATGGGCTTCAAACCCATCAGTGAGTTAGGGGTATGTCTACCCCAAGCCTGTGAAGACTTCCTCTGGCAGAACAGGAGGATGTGAACAATTTGTTCCAATAGGTCATAAAGGCAGCAGAAGCAGACTCTGTGGAGCACTTAGAGCTTAGACGTTGAAGACACCGAAGTCATCCACTGCATCCCAGGCCATCATCATTTGTCTTGACTTTCATCTTGCCACTAGACTTAGATGACTCTGGACTAGAGTGAGGCCAATGATTTCATGAAACTCTGCCTCACTTAAATCCAATTTATGTGAGAGTCAAAAGACATCACTCATACCATTTTTACTTGCCTCAAAGTCCTATGGTGACTGGCAAGTGACAAAGAAGCAGGTACAGATACACTGGGAGCTGTAGTCACACAGGAGGCCCAGGCCATAGGGTCATCTTCCCAAGGGACTGAAGCAGCAGTAGGATTCAGCAGCCCTCTGGGTATCTGAGCAGCCTTTTTTAAGGATGGCACTGCTCACCTCCTGGCATCAGGAAGGGGTTAGAAAAGGTGTCCTAGAAATTGTCTGCTTCACCTAACCTAACCGTGACCTGCTTATCATGGCAGGAGAGGATTGTACACTAAGGCCAAAACAGAAAAACGAAGAAAAACTTTTGTAAACATGATTCTGATTACCATTGGCACATGGAATGTGCACTGGTTTATTTATGGACAACAAGAAATCCAGTAGACCTGGGAGACAAAAAGTTCTTGTTGCAAGAGAACTTAGCAGGTATTTCATCAAAATAACAGTCAAATAAGGCTGGCAAATGAAGGCTAGCTTACCAAGGACAGAGCTGGATACATTTTTTGGGCATTGTCCCAGTAATAGGCGGTGCTGTGAAACTGGTATAGGTTTCGCAATCAAATCTAATCTAGTCAACCAGCTTGTACACCTCCCAAAAGGAGTGAACCACAGGCTCGTGACAATGCATTTGGCACTTGCAGGAAAGCGCCGTCCCACCATTATCAGTGTGTGTGCTCCCACAGCGATGAACCCTGATGAGGTCAAAGAAAAATTTTATGAAGACCTGGAGACTCTTATCATCAATGTGCCAAAAGAGGACAAGCTTATAATTCTGAGTGACTTTAATACAAGAGTAGACACAGACTGCCAGCAATTAATTGGAGATGGAGGGTCAAATGACTCCAAGGCTGTTAAATCTAGGTGTTTAGAAGAATAGTGACTTCAAAAGAAATAGGGAAGTTAGGAAGAGGGATGTATTTAAAGGAAAAAATTAGTCCTGTTTCAGACACATTGCATCTCAGATACGTATTGTAAGGGCCCGGTGGCAAGTGTCAATGTGGAACTGAAACCCAAGAGAAGAATAAGGGCTAGAAGTGTCAATTTTGTAGTCATCTGCACTAGAGATGATACCTGAGCCTTACAGGAACCAATGAGGTTGCTAACAACAGCAATAATAGTAGTGGTATAATAGTGATAAGGAGATGAGGTTGGAAAGATGGGTTGGACACTTCCATAACGCGATTTCAATAGATCATCAACCAGCGCTGAAGCTGATGGGGTTGGGATCTGGGGCCCAGAAAGGAAAAACCCTGGACTTTCCCACGTGGCCAAATGTTCCCCTGAAGCTATAATCCCATCAACTGGCCTTTCATTGCAGCTGCACCCAATCTCCCCTTCATTGTCTTACCTCCTTATGGCCCCTGGCCATTTCCCACACTTAATTCTAGCTAGGCCATTGTCCAGGTCCCAGGAGTTCTGTTCACCCCACTTTACTGGCCACTCCCATTCGGATCTCCTTAGACCCCTCCTACAGTCACCCCAAGCTATTTGGCCACTCCTAGATCCCCACCACAGTCTTTCTGTATATAAGGTCCATCTTGTCTCCATTAAGATGCTTAGATTCTTATAATTTAGGCAATGCTCAGATTCCTATAATCTAGCCACTGCTTGCTTACTCATGTTCAGACTCCTTAAGAGTCTACCCAATATGACAATGTTCTAATAAACTTTGTCTTTGGCTGAAAGAAGGCTTGGGTCAAATTCTTTTGGGCAGGACCTGCATGTTGTGATTTTGGGGTACCAGCATCCCTGAACCCCTAAACTGCATTAAAGCCATTGACCATAAACCTCAGGTAGAAGTCAATCCCTCTCTAGCCAAACTTGCAACTGAAGAAGAGGTTTTGAATGTCATTAGACTCCTCTCACATGGCAGAGTGTGGTACTGATTCTATTCCAACAGAGATTTACAAAGCAGGAGGTCACTGCTCATTCAGAAGCTGACTGAAATCTTCCAAGTTATATGGCAAGAGGAGGTTATCCCCCAAGAGTTCAAGGATGCCTCCATTGTCCATCTCTATAAAGGAAAAGGAAACAGGCTGTCCTGCGACAATCACAGAGCGGTCTCTCTCTTAGTCATTGCTGGCAAGATTCTTGCCAGAGCTCTCCTTAATAGGCTGATCCTTCACCTGCAAGATGGTCATCTATCCAAGAGCCAGTGTGGCTTCAGAAATGGTGGAGGAACAGTTGATATGGTGTTTGCTGCCAAACAATTCCAGGAGAAATGCCAGGAGTAGAACAGAGGTCTGAGGTCTGTACACATATTTATCAATCTGACCAAGGACTTTGATACTGTCAGAAGAGAATGGCAAAATTTGATTGCCTGGAGAACTTCATCAGTATTGTATACCAGTTCCATGACATCATGCTTGCACAGGTTCTGGATAATGGACTATACTTTCAAGCTTTTCCAGTCGCTAATGGAATGAAGCAGGGCTGTGTGCTTGCTCCCATGCTTTTAAGCATGATGTTTTCAGCCATGTTATAAGAGACCTTCAATGAGGAATCTGGCATCAAGTTAGCTATTGCACTGACGGTAAATTATTTAACTTGAATAGGCTACAAGCCAAGACTAAAGTGGAGGAAGAGCTGGTGCTCAACGTCTTGTTTGCAGATGATTACACACTCAATGCAATCTCTGAGGCTGAGATACAACAGAATATGGATCAATTCTCTGCTGCTTATGCTAATTTTGGCCTAACAATTAACACCAAGAAAATGCAGGCACTCCATTAGCCAGAACCACACCATCCATACATGAAACCATCAGTTATAGCAAATGGAGAAATTTTGAATGCTGAGGATAAGTTCTGAGAAAAATTGTTATTAATAACCAATGATTTGGGGAGATCCAGTTTCTCCTTTTTCCAAAGTCCTCATTTCAAAGCTCAGTCTCTGAAGGTCATTGCTGATAATGAGATTGAATTAACTTTCTCCTCAATCTTAGTTAGACCCCACCCAACCTTACAAGGAATTTAATCTAAGGTGAAGACCACTGTGTTCTACACAGGTTTGGGTAGGGATAAATTCTTTAATTAGATTGCCCAAGGCTGGGCAATTTGGAAGTAAATTACCCGGTCAAAGTTATATCCCCCAGCCCCTCATTAGAATAGGTCCACCTCTGTCATAATATTCACTCTTCTCATTAATTGTTAACCCGTAAGAGTTGATTGCCATCTGCTGGAACAAACACCCACTTGTCCTGAAACATATAAGCCTCAAGAAGTGGCCATGATTCCTCTTTGATAGTGGAGAGAATGGTGAGCCCTTTTTGTTAACCATTTGCTAGCCATGGTTGATTAAATTGATTATAATTTACCCAAAAACTATCTCTCAGAATTATTTTTTACTCACCGCAGTTCACTTACCTTGGCAGTATCCTTTCCAGGAATGTACACATAAATGATGATGCTGATGCAAGAATTGCCAGAGCTAGCTCAGTGTTTGGGAGGTTCCAAAGGAAAGTGTGGAAGAACAAAGTTATTAGACTGTCTACCAAAGTGATGGTCTATAGAGCCATTGTGCTAACTTCCTTGTTGTATGTCTGTGAAACCTGGACAGTATACCAGCATCACACCACGAAACTGAACAGTCTCCATGTGAATAGCCTTAGGAAGATTCTGAAGATCACCGAGGCCCTTTCTCCAGCTGAATTGCCAAGCATTCAAACCCTACTGCAGAAAGCACAACTGTGATAGGATGGCAAGTTGTCTGAATGCCAAAAGTACATTTGCCTAAAAGGCTATTTTATGGAGAACTAACAGGAGGCAAGCGCTCACATGATGTCAAAAGAAGCAATCCAAGAACACTCTCAAGGTCTCTCTGAAGAACTTTGGAATCGATGGTGAGACGTGGGAAACACTGACCCAGGGGCACCCAGCATGCTGTGCACATGTCAAAGAAAGCACTATGCTCTGTGAGCCAAGCAGAATTGCAGTAGCTCGAAAGAAACTTGAGATGCACAAATTTAGAGACATCTCCATTGCAAACGTTCAAATGGACTCTCTGTACCCAACCTGTGGCGGAGCCTTCTGAGTTCATGTTGGTCAGAACAGCCAGTCAGACACATTGTATCTTAACCCCAGCAGAGCGATGTCATTTTGGTCTTCTTTTAGTATGAAGGACAACAGTCAACCAGCAAGAGATAAGAGGGAAGGATCTGGGAGAATTAAACCTTTCACAGTTTTTCCTTTCAAAGGTCATAGCCAGTGCCCTCCCAGCCACCCAGAGTATTTTTGTCAGGGAGAGAAGCAAGCACTGGAAAGCTCTCACTGAATCAGTGCTCCATTATTATTCTCTGTTCAAAGCATTAGCCATAGTGCTGCACTGTACTCCAAACTTGAACCTCTTTTTTTTTTTTTGCTAGGCAATGGGGTTAAGTGACTTGCCCAGGGTCACACAGCTAGTGTCAAGTGGAGATCAGATTTGAACTCAGGTTCTCCTGACTCCAGGGCCAGTGCTCTCTTCACTGCACCACCTAGCAGCCTCACTTGAACCTCTTCTATTGCTGTCTCATTCAAAAAAGTCTTAGCTCAGGAACTCCAGCCCTTATGCAGTGTGCTCAGTACTCTCCCTCCCAGAGCAGAAAGAGAAAGCTGTATGTCTGAGATTAGCATTCCCCAAACTCACAAATATTTTTCTGAACCTTTAATTCCGCAAGCACAACCTGCAATGCCAGTGTTTCTGCTAAGCAATCTTTAAACTATGACAATATGCTGCAGGAATTTGGCTGTCTGCCCTTGGGTTGCCAAAAGATACCTTGGGATACACCCAAGTCCTTCACCATTTAATCATCCTTTTTATTTGATTCTTCCCAGGATTTCTATCTCTTCTCCAAGAACCCCCTCCACCAAGTGCCAGTCTCCTGGGAAATGAAGAACTGGAAACCTCTCAATGAATGATGCTTACGTGTAGACATTCTGGGAGACACAGTCAGATAGCCATGTTCCTATAATGTGGTATTATTGGTGGCAGCAAGTGGTCCACATCATTGTTAGTTTCAATACGGTCATTTACAAGGTGAACAATTTTGAGTTATTCGATGGCTAAAGCTCTCAAAACCAGTTTCTAGAAGACAGCCACCACCATTTTTCCTTCCATCAATGTTGGTAAACCTGGGACCCTAATTAACTTCCTTAAAAGCCTCCACTCTAGCTTCATAGTAGTGATTGTTTTCAGAATGCAGGAAAATAGTCATTTCCTAAGTAACCTGCCCGGTCTTCAGACTATTCATCTTAATCTTCTCTGTCAGTTTCATTCACGAACTGAGGCACAAGCTTCCTGCTGGTGCAGAGATAGCAGAGCTATGGCTGAATCTAGGCAAGATTCTTCTTTCACCTCTCCTTTTTCTTCCACAGACATGAGTCCTGTTTTCTTAAAGCCACCACCAATTGTTTGAGATTTTTCTTTCTTCCCAGGTGCATTATAGAATAAATCAGTTTCACAGCTTCTCCATATCACAGTAATTCTCTGGCCTCCACTGCCTCAAGGCCAGGTATGTCACATTTCCACCTCCTCCAGGTTTCTCCAGGTACTGTTTTAGGGCTTGGAACATTTAGTATTCACCATTAAAGCAAGACCCCACAAACTGTGTGTTCCCTTCATTTTAGGGGTCCAAGCAACCCAACTCCATTTAACTACTTAACAGTCAAATTACCCCTTATAAAAGAATATTTACTTTAAAGGTATAGTCAGAAAAAACATACAAACATTTCCTCCCAACACCTGAGGGCATAATTCTCCTTATATCTTCTTAGCCAATGGGAAAGGTGGGCAGGTAGGTGGCGCAGTACATAGAGTGCTGGGCCTAGAGTCAGAAAGACCTGAGTTCAAATACAACCTCAGATACTTACTAGCCGTGTGATCCTGGGCAAGTCATTTAACCCTAATTGTCTCAGTTTCCTCATCTATAAAATGAGTTGGAGAAGGAAATGGCAAATCACTTCAGTATCTTTGCCAAAAAACACCAAAAGGAGTCACAAAGAGTTGGACATGACTAAAAATGACTAAACAACAACTATGGAAAGGAGATAGGGAATTAGGTGCATTGTTTGGCTCAGCTCCTACATAGCATTAGTCTCATCACATTCAAAGTCCAAAGTCCCTCTGGGTTCCCTGGCTTCTCAAGGAAGCCCTGGGCTGGTTATACCATCTGGCCTGGAATCCTGGGTTGAGCAGTTCAAGAGCCTGGGGCTCTTCTCCCTACATCTAGAACTGAAGAAGACAATGAGCAAAATCCCAAAGCTTCTTAGGGCCATAGGGCCTAACAGGAGCATTAGATGCCCTCAGGCTCTTTCCCAGTTACTCGGATGCCACTGATGGAATCGGTGAGTTCTTCTTTCCCAAGTCTTCCACCCCTGGAAGAGAAAGCAAAGACATAAAGACAGTCAATTCTGGCTACATAGCCAATGGAAAGAGGCTGCTCCCACCCATATGGTCACTCAGCATGGAATGTCTTCTCCCAGAAGCTGGTCCCTGGCACTGATCAGTGAGTGACTCCATTTTAGGAGTCTAGGCATGTGCCAAAGCTCTGTTCTGTCCATTTGTTTCCTCTCCCTAAAGCAAGCACTTAGTTTAAGATCTTCTAGAAGTGAGAAAATTGGAACACTAATGCATTGTTGGTGGAGTTGTGAAGTGATCCAACCATTCTGGAGAGCAATTTGGAACTATGCCCAAAGGGCTCTAAAAATGTGCATACCTTTTGATCCAGCAATATCACTACTAGGTCTGTATCCCGAAGAGATCATAAAAAAGGGAAAAGGACCTACATGTAAAAAAATATTTATAGTAGCTCTTTTCGTGGTGGCAATGAATTGGAAATTGAGGGGATGCCCATCAAATGGGGAACAGATGAACAAGTTGTGGTATATGAATGTGATGAAATGTTATTGTTCTATAAGAAATGATGAGCAGGTAGATTTCAGAAAAACCTGGAAAGACTTAAATGAACTGATGTTGAGTGAAGTGAGCAGAACCAGGAGAGCATTATACACAGTAACAGCCACATTGTGTGATGACCAACTTTTAGCACTTCTCAGCCATGCAATGATCCAAGACAATTCCAAAAGACTCATGATGGAAAATGCTATCCTCATCCAGAGAAAGAACTGTGTAGTCTGAATGCAGATCAAAGCCTACTATTTTCTCTCTCTCTTTTTTTTGTTTTTGTTTTTTCTTTCTCATGGTTTTTCCTTTTGCTCTGATTCTTCTTTCACAACATGGCTAATGTGGAAAGATGTTTAATATCATTTTTCACGTGTAGCCTATAGGAGATTGCTTGTCATCTTGGGGAGCAGGGAGGAGAAGGAGGGAAGGAAAAAAATATTTGGAACTCAAAATCTTATAAAAGTGAATGTTGAAAACCATCTCTACATGTAATTGGAAAAAATAAAATACTATTGAGCGAGAAGTAAAAAATAAAAAATAATGAGATAATTTGAAAAAAGATCTTCTAAATGTTTATAGGCCACTAAGAAAGAGATAGAAGAGAAAAGACAATGTTCCAAGATGTCTTCAAAGTGTTGGAATAATAGCTCACTTTTAAGTAATCTTTTGCAGTTTGTAATAATAATAATTATAATAATAGCTTGTTTATAATAATAATAATTACAATAATAGCTAACATTTATATAGCACTTACTATGTGCTGGGCACAACCATCCTGGGAGACAGAAACTGCCAAACCCTGAAAAATGAATAATCAAAGAGTCACAGAAGTCATGCAACCACTGGTAACCCTGAAAAATACCAAATAGCTCAGAGGTAATACCCCAACTGTTAACTCCGAAAAACAAAATAAAGTAAAAGCAAAGAGCTAACAGTGGTTATAAGCAAAAAGCATTTTTTTAGGGGCAGCTGGGTGGCGCAGTGGACAGAGCCCCGGCCCTGAAGTCAGAAGGACCCAAGTTCAAATCTGGCCTCAGACCAAACACTTGACACTTACTAGCTGTGTGACCCTGGGCAAGTCACTTAACCCCAATTGCCTAAAAAGAAAAATAAAAGAGAGAGAGAATAAGCATTCTTTATTCAGAATCCGTGTGGCATACCATAGCAACAGTGGTGAGGCAAGGTTGTCTGGTGACAAAGAGTCCATTCATAACAGGGCTTCATATCTGGGCTTTCTGGTCCTTATGTGAGCTTAGGGGCCATCAGTTCTGCTATTTAGCTGCAGCAGAATTCATCCAGAGGGTGAGTGCAAAGGATTGTTGTTTTGCCAGGCTCAGGGCATGACAATTTGATTGCTAAGCCTTAACTCTGGAAAACAAGTTGTCTCCTAATACTAAAAGGAGAAGAATGAAAAGAAACAGGTGGTCTTGGCATGGGAACCCTGATGCTATTATTTCATCCCCATTTTACAGTTGGAGAAACTGAGGGAAACAGATTAGGTGACTTGCCTAGGATCATACAGCTAGTAAGTGTGTGAAGCCAAATTTGAACTCAGGTCTTCCTGACTTGAAACTCAGTGCTCTATCCACTGTGCCATCTAGTCTATATGCCGGCACTTTACTTCCAACAATTTCGGCACTTGGGGTGGGGAGAAGAAGGGAGGAATTGTTTCTTTTCTTTTTTTTTTTTAGTGGAGGTGGGAACCAAGTCTGTTGTTTCATTTCATTGTTATAAGAACTCCCTCTGACAACATTCTACCAAGAAAGATTTCCTGTTCTGCCACTTGGTCTCAGAGACTTGCTTGGGACACCGAGAGGATATGTGAGTTGCACAGGGTCATACAGCCAGTATGCATCAGAGGAAGGACTTAATCACAGGTTCTCCTGACTCCAGAGTCAGTGCCCTACCCACTATACACTCTCATGCCCGTTTTACAGATGGGGCAGATGATATTTAGAGAAGGGAAGTGATTTGGCTGAAGTCACACGGCTCATCAGTATCAGAAGTGAGACTAGAATCCAAGTTTTTGGGGTTCTTCTTCCAAGCCTGGAACAATTTCTAATGCCCCAAAAGTCTTCCAGCCTCTAAGGATCAATCTTATTCATTAGAATCCAGGGCCTTTACTGCTCATGATTCTTAGGAAGAAAAGAGGGCATGCAGGTATTTTTTTTTCAAACTTTCAAAAATTCATTTATTTAGTATTTTATTTTTCCTGTTACATTTAAAAACAATTTTTTTTTGCTTTTTTGGTGAGGTAATTGGGGTTAAGTGACTTGCCCAGGGTCACACAGCTAGTAAGTGTTAAGTGTCTGAGTTCAGATTTGAACTCAGGTCCTCCTGACTCCAAGGCTGGAGTTCTATCTACTGCCCCACCTAGCTGTCCCTAAAAACAATTTTTAACATTTGTTTTTAAAACTTGGAGTTCCAAATTATATCCCTTCCACTCTCCCCAACCCCCTCATTGAGAAGGCAAGCAATTCGATATGGGTCATACTTGTGTAGTCATGCAAAACATTTCCATAATAGTCATGTTGTAAAAGAAAACATAGACCAAAACACACACACACACACACACACACACACACACACACACACACACACAAACCTCAAGAAAAATAAAGTAAAAAAAATAAGGATGCTTCAAAAAACCCATCATTTCTTTCTCTGAGGATGGATAGCATTTTTTATCATAAGTCCTTTGGCATTGTCTCGGATCGTTGTATTGCTGAGAATAGCTAAGTCATTCACAGCTGACCCTCTTACAATATTGCTGTTACTTTGTACGCCTGGGCCATCTCCACTCCTCCTGATCTATGTCTGGCCACTGGATCCAGATGGCTCTGGAGGAGAAAGTGAGGTTAATGACTTTGCACAGCCCTCCCTCACTGCAAGCCAATTCACTTTGCAAGTCATGGTACCATCTTCCTGATGTCATGGTCATCTTCGAGAACGAAAGACAAACCACACAACATAACACAAACCACAATACTTTGTACACAGTACATTTCACTTTGCATCAGTCCATGTAAGTCTTTCCAGGTTTTTCTGAGAGCATCCTGCTTATCATTTCTTATAGCACAATCAGATTCCATCATAATCACATACCACAATTTGTTCAGCCATTCCTCAACTGATGGGCATCCCCTCAATTTCTAATTCTTTGCCCCCAGAAAAGAGCTACTGTAAATATTTTTGTACATATACATCCCTTTCCTTTTTGTTTTTTTATCTCTTTTGGAATACAGAGACCTTGTAGTGGTATTGCTAGGTCAAAGGGTATATGCATGCTTTTATAGCCCTTTGGGCATAGTTCCAAATTGCTCTACTGAATGGTTGAATCAGTTCACAACTCCAACAACAGTTCATTAACATCTCATTTTTCCCACATCCCCCTCCAACATTTGTCATCTAACTCCTCTGTCCTGTTAGACAATCTAATAGGTATAAAGTAGCACCTCAGAATTATTTGAATTCTCATTTCTCCAATCACTAGTGGGTTAAAGTATTTTTTCATATGGCTATAGATAGCTTTGATTACTTCATCTGAAAACTGATCATATCTTTCAATCATTTATCAATCGGGGAATGACATTTATTTTTTAAAAATTTGATGCAGTTCTCTATATGTTTGAGAAATGAGGCCTTTATCAGAAAAACTTGCTTCAATTTTTTTTTCACAGTTACTATTGCTAACTGGATTTGCCTCCATCCTATCCTTCCTTTATTCTGTTCTCTCTCTCCTTTCACCCTGTCCCTCTTCAAAAGTGTTTTGCTTCTGACTACCCCCTTCTCCAATCTGCCCTCCCTTCTATCACCACCTCCCTTCTCTTATCCTCTTCCCCTCCTACTTTCCCATAGGTTAAGATAGATTTCTATACCCAATTGAGTATATGTTATTCCCTCTTTGAGCCAATTCTGATGAGAAGTTCACTCACTCCCCCTCATCTCCCCGCTTTTTCCTCCACTGCAAAATCTTTTTCTTGCCTCTTTTGTGTGAGGTAATTTACCCCATTCTACCTCTCCTTTTCTCCTTCACTAAGTACATTCCTCTCTCACCCCTTAATTTTTATTTTTTAGATATCATCCCTTCATATTCAAGTCACATCTGTGCCCTCTGTCTATATACACTCCTTCTAACTACCCTAATAATGAGAAAGGTCTTATGAGTTACACATATCATCTTTCAGTGTAGGAATGTCAACAGTCAACTTTATTTAAGTCCCTTAAGATTTTCCTTTTCCTGTTTACCCTTTTATGCTTCTCTTGAGTCTCGTATTTGAAAGTCAAATTTTCTATTCAGTTCCGGTGTTTTCATCAAGAATGCTTGAAAGTCCTCTATTTCATTGAATATCTATCTTTTCCTCTGAAGGAGTATACTCAGTTTTATTGGGTAGGTGATTCTTGGTTGTAATCCTAGCTCCTTTGCCCTCTGGAATATCATATTCCAAGCCCTCCAATCCCTTAATGTGGAAGCTGCTAAATCTTGGGTTATCCTGACTATGGTTCCACAGTACTTGAATTGTTTCTTTCTGGTTGCTTGCAATATTTTCTCCTTGACCTGGGAACCCTGGAATTTGGCTATAACATTCCTGGTATAAAGTCATTAGCTTCCATTTGTCAATTCCAATTTTTAAGGAATCATTTTCTTCAGTGAGCTTTTCTACTTTCCTTTTCATTTGGCCAATTTTGCTTTTTAAGGCATTCTTCTCCTCATTGACTTTTTGGACCCCTTTTACCATTTGGCCTAGTCTGGGGCTTTTTTGGGTTTCTTTTTTGTTTTGTTTTGTTTGGGGTTTTGTTTTGCTTTGGCTAGGCAATTGGGGTTAAGTGACTTGCCCAGAGTCACACAGCTAGTAAGTGTTACATGTCTGAGGCCATGTTTGCACTTAGGTGCTCCTGACTCCAGGGCTGCTGTTGTATCCACTGTACCAACTAGCTTCTACCTAGCCTGTTTTTTAAGGTATTATATAATTCAGAATTTTTTTTGTCTCCTTTACCAAGCTGTTGACTTGTTTTTCATTATTTTCACTCTCAGTTCTCTTCCCAATTTTTCTTCTACCTCTCTTATTTCATTTTCAAAATCCTTTTTGAGCTCTTTCATGGCCTGAGACCAAATCATGTTTTTCTTAGAGGCTTTGGATGTAGGAACTTTGACTTTATTGTCTTCTTCTGAGTGTGTGTTTTGATCTTCTTTGTCACCATAGTAACTTTCTTTGGTCACAGTTTTTTCTGTTGTTGTTCATTTCCCCAGCCTATCACTTGACTTTTAATTCTTTGTTAAAGTAGGGCTTTGCTTCCAGGGTGGAGGGTGCACTGTCCCAAGCTTCAGGGGTTTTGTGCAGCTGTTTTCAGAGATACTTCTAGGGATCTATAAGTTTTCAATTCTTCCAAGATGGTATGATCTAAGGAGAGGTGTGTTGACTCCTTTCCTGGCCTGTACTCTGGTCTGTGAGTGACCACAAGCACTCTTTTCTGCCCTGGAACTGTGAGGAGGGTTCCGCCCTCCACTGTGGCTGCAAGCTCTGCTGTGCTACTGCTCCTGCTTGACATGAGACTGCCACCCAGGACTGCAGCCCAGATCCAAGTATAGACAAAGCAACAGAGTCCTGCCTCAGTGCTAGCAAAGAGACCATTGTAATCTCCTTCTGACCAGTTTTTTGACCCTCTTACATCTGTGGGCCAAGAGCTACAGAAGCAGCCACTGCCTCTGCTGATTCAGTCACTCCCAAGGCCTGCTTCTGGTTTGCTAGGGCTGGGACTGTGTGGCCTGCGCTGGACTGTGCTCCCTCTCACCCAGGTGCAACAGACCTTTCCTGCTGACATGCTGAGTTGTCTTTGGTGTCTGTGGGCTGAGAGGCCTGGAAACCATCACTGCTGCCAGTGATTCAGCCGCCCTGTGGCTTGCTCTGGGTTTGTTTGGGCCCAGTCTACACTGATGGTGGCCTGCACTGAACTGAGCTCCTCTTTCACCCTGGTGTAACAGACCTTTCCTGCCGATTTCCAAGTTGTCTTGGGCTGCAAATTTATTTCACTCCATCTCTTTTATGGGTTCTGCCGCTCTAGAACTTGTTGAGAGTCATTTTTTAAAGGTATTTGAAGGGGTTTGGGGGAGAGCTCAGTCAAGTCCCTGCCTTTGCTTCACCATCTTGGTTTCGCACCCCCTCTCCCCCCGTGTTGTGCAGGCATTAATGGTAGGTGTTTGGGTACATAGAGGGCTCCAGGAAGGTTAATATCTCAAGTGAATCTTCAAGGGGGTCACCAGTATCTTCTTATTTTACACAGAAGGAGAATTTTAAGTGAGTGACTGACATTGACTCCCTTATGACTAACATTTTTCAGGTTCCCTCCTCACCACTAGTTGTTCAGCAGTCTCTAATGACTTTGGGATCAGGAATCCCCCTTGTCAGCTGACCTTTGCAAATGTCTAAAAATCAAAGTCAGCTTCTGTGTAACAGCCACATTTGGATCTCTACAGCATGGCCCTCAACTCTTCATTAAGATTGGCCATGTCAAGCCCATTAGTAGCTATTAGTAAAGCATCAACCCCACAAGTAATATCCAAGATTTCAAATGACCCAAATAATAAAGCCTTCTTCTGCCAAATGCTATTCTCCAGTGAACAATTTCTTGCTTTAGAAAAGCAAAGGGGAGGCTTTCTGTTTTGTTTTTAGAGGTGATGGGCTAAATATACATTATGAGACTCACGTTTTTGGACATGGCCAATGTGGAAATTCATTTGCTTAACTATATATACATACATACGTTTACATATATTTGTATTTTGTATAACACAAATATGTATGTAATACATATGTGTATGCACATATATGTGTGTATGATATATACATATATTGTATGTTACATGGGAGTTTTTCTCTAAAACAAAAATCTTCCAATATTCTATTAACCCAGCCCTGAGGGAAGACCTCATCAGAAATGCCTGTGGTTATGAAGAACCTTTGAACAAATCCAACAAATGTTTATCAACCTCCTGCTATAAACAGGTTAATGAACATATGAAGATGAAAGAATTATAATCTCTCTCCTCAGAGATTATGGTCCAATGTGCAGAGGTGAAATGACATGTACCCAAATAAGCAAAACACAAAGAAGTAGATTCAAAGGAGGAATAGGCAAGTATTATGAGATATAGTACCTGGGGTTCCCCATACACATCTGAGACCCACAAAAAATCAACCCTAAGTTCAAGGTATTTGGTTAGGTAGCAGTCAGTTTGCCAATAAACATTTATTAAGAACCCATGACACCCACTCACAGTTATTTTTTTTATGAACCCCGACTGATATGTTCATTTTCACCGTCCAGTGGACACATTAGTTCGAAACAAAAAGCATTTCAGCAAATAGCTTTACAAATGAAGGACAAGAAAATGGCACCCAAAAGCCATCTATGCTCATTGCCTCCACTTCCTCACTTCCCAATGCTTTGTGATCTGGCTTTCAGCCCCATTACTCAACTGAAACTGCTCACTCCAGTGTTCTCAGTTGTCTCTTTATTGTTAAAACATACAAAGGGCTTTTCCTCTTGAAAGGCCCAGTCTTCTTGATCTATCTACATCATTTGACTGCCTCTTTCTTCCAGATTTTCATTCCTCCCTGGATTTTCACGACATTACTCTCTTGGTTCTCCTGCTACATGTCAGACTATTCCTTTTCAGCCTCCTTTGCAGGACCATAATCTATGCCCATCTCCTAAGTGTGGTTCTGTCCTAGGCCCTCTTCTTTTGCTTTAATCTTTTTCTTTTATCAAATAAGATAATGAATATAAAGAGCTTTATAATTATAAAGTGCAGTATAAATATGAGTATGTACTATTATTGCTATTATTAGCAACCTCATTGGTTCCTGTAAGGCTCAGGTATCATCTCTAGTGCAGATGACTACAAAATTGACACGTCTAGCCCTTATTCTTCTCTTGGGTTTCAGTTCCACATCAACACTTGCCCACTGGACCCTCACAATAGTCATCTGGGATGCAATATGTCCAAAACGGATTAATTTTTCCCTTCAAATACACCCCTCTTCCTAACTTCCCTATTTCTTTTGAGGTCACCATTCTTCTAGACCCTAGGTTTGACAGCCTTGGAGTCATTTGACCCTCTATCTACAATTAATTGCTGGCTCTTGTGGGCTTTGTCTTCAAAGATATCTATCCCATGGCTCCATCTATCCCATTTGTCCTTTCCTACTCACATAGCCACCCCCCTCATCCAGGCTCTCCTCCCTTCTCACCTAGACCAGGAATGGGGAATCTGTGGCTACCCATAGCTGTGAGGCCGCAGGCTCCCCACCCCAAATTAGACGATTCCTACAGCCTCCGAATTGCTCTTCCAGCCATCCTCCTCCGTGCTACCAAATTTACATTTCTAAAATATTAGACTAAACAGGTTACCCCATCCCATTCCTTTCCCCTGGATTGCTTCAGTGGCTATTAGCTCCAGAACAAAATACAAACTGCTCTAGTATTTAAAATACTTCACAGTCTGACTGCAGTCTGCCTCTTATGACTTATTTCATGTTCTTCTCCATGAAACACATTAGATTCCATCTATTCTGGCCTTACTCCTATTCCTTGTTTGTAACATTCCAACTCAAACCTTTCCATAAGCTGTCTGCCATGTCTTGACAAGGAGAAGAGCCATGATAACGTCCTCAGAAACTGAAGAAAAGGAGGGGAGAATAAGTGATGATGTGGAGGGACTTTAAAGTACTTATCATACTCAAACTTATTCTTTGGAGAGAGAATTCTAAATTTCAGCCTCCTGTTATCGCTTCCCTATAATTGCAGTAAAGAATAAGGCAGGTAGGTGGCGCAATGGGAAGAGCGCTTGGCCTGGAGTCAGGAAAATGAGTCTTCCTGAATTCAAATTTGGCCTCAGATCCTTACTAGCTGTGTGACCCTGGGCAAGTCACTTAATTCTGTTTGCCTCAGTTTCCTCATGTGTAAAATGAGCTGGAGAAGGAAACGGCAATCCTCTCCAGTATCCTTGCCAAGAAAACCCCAAATGGGGTCATGAAGAGTCCGACATGACTGAAACAACAACAACAACAAAGTCTTGTTCCTGAATATAATTTTCTATGCTAGTAATTGTTTTTTTTTTCCTTAAAAAGAGGTAGTTGTGGGGCAGCTAGGGGGCGCAGTGGATAGAGCACCAGCCCTGGATTCAGGAGGAACTGAATTCAAATCCGGCCTCAGATGCATAACACCTACTAGCTGTGTGACCTTGGGCAAGTCACTTAACCCTATTGCCTAACCTTACCCACCCCCCAAAAAAAATTTAAAAAGTCAAAAAAAAAAGAGGTAGTTGTGGGGCAGCTAGGTGGCACAGTGGATAGAGCACTGGTCCTGAAGTCAAGAGGACCTCAGTTCAAATCCAGCCACTTAAAACAGTTGATACTTACTAGCTGTGTGACCCTGGACAAGTCACTTAACCCCAACTGCCTTAAAAAAAAAAGAGGTGGTTGCTGTGGGAGTGAATAGATTGCCAAGAAAAAGCAATTATAGAGAAAGAAGAAGTTGGGAGATAGAGAAACATATTATGATATATAGCCTAGATTTTCTCAATAAATTAGGAGGTGAGGTTCTCCATTAAGAAGGAAAGGTTAAGGGGGCAGTTAGGTGACACAGTGGGTAGAACACTGGCCTTGGAGTCAGGAGGACCTGAATTCAAATCCGGCCTCAGACACAAAATACTCACTAGCTGTGTGACTCAGCAAAGCACTTAACTCCATTACCTAGACAAAAAAAAAAAAGGGTTTGAGGAAGATACTGAAGGTCTGACAAGATAAAAGTTTTGAAACAGATACTTTAGACATTGTAATACAAATTCGATCTGGGAAGAATAAAAGGATTGCTATGAAGCAGTGAGGGTTCAGTTGAATTTAGATTATATGACATAGTTGCATTATATCCTCTAAAGCAAAAGAATAGGAACAGTAAAAGCTAATGACCGGGTTGTTCAAGGTTGAGAACTGCAATGTGTATGTTAAAATAACACAAGGCGGGGAAAGGTCATAAACGACATACTGCTAAGTATGCAGTATGTAGAAGGCTGGCCTTGAAATCAGGAAGACCAGAGTTCACATTTGGCCTCAGATACTTACAAGCTGTGTGATGCTGAGCAAGTCCCTTAAACGCTCTTTGCCTCAGTTTCCTCTTCTGTAAAATGGGAATGATAATAACACCTACCTCCCAGAGCTGTCACAAGGGTCAAATGAGATAATCTTTGTGAAGTGCTTAGCTCAGCGGCTGGCACGTAACAGGTGCTTGATAATTGCTTGTTCCCTTTCCCCTACTACTGAACTGATCAACTGGTCAAGCCAATGAAGGGACAAAAAAAGACCAAATCAGGGCTGATGAACTGGATATATAATGAAAGAAAAGAGGAATTAGAGATCACAGTGAGGCAAAATAATGGCTTTAGAAGGAATAAGGCAAAGGGAGAGATGGAAGGACAGATGATTATTAGTTCAAATTTTGCCTAGTACATAGTAGAAAGCCATTAAAGATTTTATTTTTTTAGCCATAATTACATGATTTTTTGGGGGTTTTTTGTGGTTTTTTTAATTTTATTAATTTATTTTGATTTATCAATCATCACTTCCATATGCTTTTGAGTTGAAAATTTTTCTCCCCCTTCCTCCCCCCACCCTCCCCAAGACGGCTCACAATCTGATATACGCTTTACATTTACATACCCGTGAAATATGTTTTCACATCAGTGAAGTTGTAAGTAAAAATTAAAACCAATACGAGGAACCATCAGAAAGATGAAACAAAACTCAACTGAAGGTAAAAATAAGTGATAGCGATTCAACTTCCATAGTTTCTTCTTTGGATGTGGACAGCATTTTCCATCCCAAGGCCTCTGGAGATGTCTTAGATCCTCATAATGCTGAGAAGGGTTCAGTTTAACATTCTTAGTCATTGCATAATGTGGCTGCTATTGTATACAAAGTCCCCTTGGTTCTGCTCACTTCACTCAGCATCAGACCATATAAGTCTTTCCAGGTTTTTCTGAAGTCAGCCTGTTCATCATTTCTTATAGCACAATAGTATTCCATTACATTCATATACCACAACTTGCTCAGCCATTCCCCAATGGATGGGCATCCTTCTCAATTTCCAATTCTTTGCCACCACAAAAAGAGCTGCTCTGAATATTTTTGTACATGTGGGTCCTTTTCCCATTTGTTTGATCTCTTTCAGATATAGCCCTAGAAGTGCTATTGCTGGATCAAAGGGTATGCACGTTTTTGCAGCCCTTTGGGCATAGTTCCAAATTGTTCTCCAAAATGCTTGGATCATTTCACAATTCCACCAACAATGTATTAGCATTCCAATTTTCCCACATCTTCTCCAACATTTATCATTTTCCTGTTTTGTCATATTGGCCAATCTGATAGGTGTGATGTGGTACCTCAGAGTTGTTTTGATTTGCATTTCTCTAATCAATAACGATTTAGAGCATTTTTTCATATGACTATAGATGGCTTTAATTTCTTCATCTGAGAACTGTCTGTTCATATCCTTTGACCATTTATCAATTGGGGAATGGCTTGTGTTCTTATAAATTTGTCTTAATTCTTTATATATTTTAGAAATGAGGCCTTTATCAGAGACACAGGTTGTAAAAATCCTTTCCCAATTTTCTACCTTCCTTCTAATCTTAGTTGCATTGGCTTTGTTTGTGCAAAAACTTTTCAATTTAATGTAATCAAAATTATCCATTTTGCTTTTTATAATGTTCTCTATCTCCTGTTTGGTCATGAATTCTTCCGTTCTCCATAGATCAGATAGGTAAACTATTCCTTGTTCTCCTAGTTTACTTATGGTATCAGCCTTTATATCTAACTCATGAGCCCATTTTGACTTTATTTTGGTATATGGTGTGAGATTTGGGTCTATGCCTAGTTTCTGCCATACTCTTTTCCAGTTTTCCCAGCAGTTTTTTTCAAAGAGTGGATTCTTATCCCAGAAGCTGAGGTCTTTGGGTTTATCAAGTAATAGATTACTAGAGTCATTGACTACTGTGTCTTGCATATTTAACCTATTCCACTGATCCACCTCCCTATTTCTTAGCCAGTACCAAGCAGTTTTGATGATTGCTGCTTTATAATACAATTTAAGATCTGGAATTGCTAGGCCACCTTCCCCTGCATTTCTTTTCGTTAGTTCCTTTGATATTCTGGACCTTTTGTTTTTCCAAATGAATCTTGTTATGATTTTTTCTAACTCTATGAAACAATTTCTTGGTATTTTGATTGGTAAGCCATTAAAGATTTTAGAAGAGAGAAGTGACGTGTTTGTGCATAAAAAAGATTATTCTGGATTATCCAATCTATTAAGAATTGATTGATAGAGTGTAGAGGCAGAAAAAATGTGTTAGAAGGATGTTGCCATCATCCAGATGCGTGGGAATGAAAGCCTGTGGTTAGGGTATCAATCATTAGCCCAACAAGAAGGGACAGATTCCAGAGATATAGCAGAAGTAGAATTGGTAGGAATTTCCAATTGATTAGATATGAGAGTCGAGGGAGAGGAAAGGCAAAGATTGCTTCAAGATTCCATACTTGGAGACCTCTCTTCCATGGATAATAATTTTCTTCTTAAGGAAACCTAAGGAAGTTTCTGTCCAAGTTTTTCCCTATCACAAATCAATACAGCCTTGAAGGATGCCCTTTTCAGGCCTCAGACTAGATGAATGGTGATATTTTCAGTAGTAATAGGAGAAGGAAGTTTGGGGGAAAAGATAATGAGCTCAGATTCAGACATGTTGAGTATGAGGTGAAAGCATATAAAGATAGAGAGTTCCTAAAGGAAGGCGGAGATACAGGTGAACATCTCAGAAGAGAGGTTAGGACTAGAAATATAGATCTGGAAGTCAACTCCTTATAATGATCAAGATATTAAAAGCTCTAGTTCTTACTGAGGGCTAAACTTTATTTTGAGGAAGCAGCAGATGGCCTCAGCAGAGATAACCTCAAAATGCTATTTTAAGAGGCTCTTTGTCCAAACTATACAAGACTTTTGCTAACCAAACAGCAAAAATACGAAATAGTTCAAGGAAGTAAGGTCAGCTCGGCCTTTTCTTTAAAGATACTCTTGCCTAGTTCCTCCACAAGTTATAAATTGTTTCAAATTGCTAATACTTTTACATCTACATGGACATGTAAAAACCTCTTTGTGAAACTTACCCTTTGGGGAGAGAATTCTAAATTTCAGCCTCCTGGTCTCTCTTCCCTATAACTGCAGTAAAGTGCCTTGTTCCTGAAGATAATTCTATGTTAGTAGATTTTTTTTTCCTTAACAAGAAATAGTAGCTATAGCCATAGAAGTGAATGAGATCACCAAGAAAAAGTGATTATAGGTAGATTCCACATTAAGAAGTCAAGAAGATTAGGAGCCAGTAAAGGAAATAGACAAATAATGATTGGAGAAATAAGAGGTCTGCGGCAGCTAGGTGGGGATACAGCTCCAGCCTTGGAGTCAGGAGGACCTGAGTTCAAATCCAGTCTCAGACACCCTAGGCAAGTCACTTAACCTCAATTACCTCACCAAAAAGCAAAAACAAACAAAGAGAAATAGGAGGTCAACTAGGAGAGTTGAGTATCTCTGAAGCTGAGAGAAGGGAGTATTCAGTAAGAGGGAATGCTCTAGGTTACATAAATCAAGATGAATCTTGGTAGGGGAGGAGGGATTCTTCCTCCATCCATTTCTTTGTCTCCTTTTACCGCAACCACAGTTTTCTCTGGGAACTTCAGAATATAGCTTGTATCTAGGCCTCCTCAGATGAGAGTAAAAGTTCCCTGCAAGCACTTAAGCTTATAATGATTATTTGGTAGAGGACAACTTTTATCTCATCCCACAGTCAAAATACAGAAGTCACAAAAAACTCTCAGTAGCCCATAAATTAGTTCAATTCTTCTGCCTTTTTAGTGTGTCCACTTCCCCCTTGTTAGGAATATCCTCTATAGGAAAAACAAAGACTCTCGAGGTGGATGAGGCAAACTCATTTATTATATGTTCTTGCAAGATGCAGGTGTGCTGCTAGAGACAGACACACCCTACAGAACGGAAGGCAAGCAGTTATATCCCTGTCCCAAAACACAGGGTCTCTCCCTCATTTCTCCATTGGCTGGATACTTCAAGGTGTACAACTTCCCAGAATGCCTACTTCATATTACTCCTTAATATGTTTCTCCCCTACTACATACAACATTGTGCCTAAAATTGTGTTAACCCTCCCCAACCCTCCCACCCCCCAGGAGAAGTTAATATGCGTAAGCTCATTAAGCATTCTGAATTCTATTGTTAGTACCACTTCTTCTGCCATCTGCAGAAACATAATTTCTTGTACCTTACACCCCTTCCCCACTCCATATGGAACCATACTGTTCTCTAACCTTACAAAACTAAGAGTTTGGACTCCCCTTGTAAGGTAAACAAACTTGTAGTGATTAGAGCAGCAAACTCCTTTCCCACTGGACCCGGACCTGGGCCATTCAAATAAGAGTGGCCAAAGTATAGGTTTTGTTCCTCCACGTCACATAACTCAAGTTCCTTGTGGCCCTCTAGGTCCTCCAGGGAAGCCCTTTGACTGAATCCAAACTTCACAGAACAAATCCCCTTAATAAAAGGATTTGTTCTGTAAAGCTTGGACTCAATCAAAAGGTGGAACACCCAAGGATCTAAAAGGCCTCATGTAGCCTTGAGGCCATAGGTTTCCCATGCCTGTATGACCGAATGAGATATTTGAATTCTGGACATTCTTCCACAAAACTGGAATTCAAATTCTCCACAATTTCCAGTTCTTGGACTAAAAAATTATGTTGATGCTTTTCCACCATTGGGTCCCCTCCTCTCTGCAGAAGACTGGATGAGATGGCTCCTTTCTCTCCACGAGTCATGCGATGGAGAGGTTTTTCTTCTTGTAGCCAGATCTAGGGCTCCTCGGTGGGTCAGAGTGCAGTGGGAGAGCTGGTTCAGAGTCAATAAGAATACCAAGGCCCGAGTCCTTCCAAGCAGGACTTTATTGTCGCAAAAGCAAACAGAACCAAGTAGCTCAGGACACTGAAAGAGGAATGGGGGCTGCTTATATAAGAGCTGAAGGGGGAATGACTTCTGGAAATTTGCTATGACATAATCTTTGTGCTATGCAAGACAAAAGAAGACTTGTGCCTGCACTTTATTGGGTCTTCTGGGTGGCTATCATGAAGTAGCTATGCTTTTGCTCTGGAGAGTCCCTTCAATATCATATTCATGAGATGTTAATGGAGGCTTTGACATTACATAAGTTACTATCAGGCATTAAGGAGTGTCATTACTTGTGTGTTCTTGGGAAAGTCCCTTGACCACAAAGTCACTGGTGATAGGGTAGGCTGAGGGTCCCTAGGCCACAAGGTCACTGGTGATAGGGTGGGATATGGAGTGGTGATGTTGCCTACTCAGCATATGGGGGAAAGGGCTAAGAATATAGGGGAAAGGGTTGCTTAATCAACATATAGGGAAAGGATGGGGCCTCCATGCTCTGGGGGAAAAACAAGACTTTGCTGTTCTGGCTCCATCAGGTGGGTCAGAGCATGACAAACTGAAATACAATATACATACTCACACATGTGTATGTGTGTGTGTGTGTGTGTGTGTGTGTGTGTGTGTGTCACTGTTCAGTCATTTTAGATTCTTTGCAACCCCATTTGGGGTTTTCTTGGCAAAGATATTGGCATGGTTTGCCATTTCCTTCTCCAGCTCATTTCACAGATGAGGAAACTGAAGCAAAAAAGATTAAGTGACTTGCCCAGACTCACAGGGCTTGTGAGGCCAAATTTGAACTCAGGTCTTTCTGACTCCAGGCCTTACACTCTATCCATGGAGCTACCTCACTGCCCTAATAATATTACTTTCCCACAATCACTCAAAACTTAATTGTCTCATCTAACACAGAAAACTATTATTGAGTCCCAAAGACTAATTACCCACAACTCTAGCATCTCAGTAACTTCTTAATTAGAGTATTACCTTGACAGTTGCATGGTCATCCATAGGGCTAGATCAGCTTTTGTTCCTTGAAAAAATATTTTGAAAGCAGGTTAGTGTAAGATATCAACTTTATGTGAAAGGACTGCCCATTTAAATCTCTTCACTTGGTCCAAGGATTTTTCTTCCTTAGACTCTGAAATCACTTGGCAGAATGTTACCAAAGAGAAAAATATTTCTTCTTGGCCTGGCATCAACACATTTATTTTAATAGCTCCCGATGTACCTCCAATAGGAGTACCAGTCACACAAGCATTTGCTCATGCAGGAGGAATAAATATATAAAACCTATGAGCCATTTCTGAAGCTATAAAATCACATTTTGAGTTTTACAAAGTGCTTTCTTCATAGCACTGTACTGTGGGTGATTGGAGTATTATTGTGGATCTTTTATGGATTAAAAAATATAAAGCTCAGAGAGATTAAATGGCTTGTCCACCTCAGATAGCTAGTAAGTGCTGGAGTTAGGATTTGACCCCAGGTCAGAGGATTATAGATTTACTGCTGGCAGTTTAAAGGTTATCTAGTCTAACCTCCTCCTTTCACTCATGAGGAAATGAGGACCAGAAAAGGTAGTGCCTTGCTAGGTCCCTAGGTCACACAGATAATAAAAGAGAGCATTTGAACTGAGGTCCCCTGCCTCCAATCCCAGTTTACTTTGCACTGTCCCATGCTGCCTCATCTTCCTCTTGGTCCACCACACTGCCCCTAATGTAAGGCTCTAACATACTTTTCAGAATCATTCTCCAAGCACTCCCAAGTGCTTGGTATTGACACAAGGTTCAGTCTTTCCAGGTCTGGGTTATTATTGAGCCTTTCTCTTGGCTTAGAAGATTAGATTTCTCCTCCCTCTATGCCAAACTCTAGGGTAGTGAGATGCTATTATATGTGTGCCCCAGAGGATGGCCTAAGGTCCAGCAAGCAATTTTATATAGGTTATACATGTGCAGTCATGCAAAACATATTATATTAGTCATTTTGTGAAAGAAAACACAAAAAATAAAATTAAAAAACAGTATACTTCGATCTTCATTCAGACTCCATCAGTTCTTTCTCTGGAGGTGGACAGAATTTTTCATCCTAAGTCAGCTCAAAGAGGCTTTTGTACACTGGATTAAATGAGGCCAAAAATTAGGTAAGAATAGCTTTGTCACAGCTCTCCTCCCCATCACCTCCTTATTAGATTATCAAACGATGACAGGGACCATCTTTTGTTTCCACTTTGCATCCCCAACACTTAATAGAGTATCATGCATGTAGTAGGCACTTAATAAATATTTGTTTAATTAAATTAGCTTTAGAGTGTGGGGTTTCAAAGTTCTTCCCTAATAAGTCCTGAAGAGGAAAACTCTTAATAGGCCTTTTCACCACTTTCCACTTTATTTTCTCTGTTACAGGTCAGTCTTTAGGTCAAAGATCTCTGGACAAGGTACCTCCGACCATTGGAGTTCTCTCTTCATGTCCGTCTGCGGCTGAGGGTTGAAAGCTGCACTTCTGCTTTCAGGCTGGATGAGCTCAAAGTTGGGACTGGCACAGCTTCTGTTAGATCCCTGTGGCTACCAGCGCTGTTCTCTCTACCCTATCCCACTCCAAACAGGTCCGGGTATGTGCTTTCTATAGAGATTTGCCTCTTTGTCATATCATTCAGCTCTGGATATCTATCCCAGAGTCAGACTTTTTGAATTACGCCATTTTTTGCCCTTTCTCTATTCCCAGAAGAGGCCAGCCATCATAATTACCCATTTCCTAGGGCTCCAGGTGAAAAGTGAGTATTATCAGCATATAAATGGGGTAGGATATAAAATAAATGATAGACAGATACACAAATAGACAGACATAGTGACAGACACAGAAATAGCTACATAGATATACACAGATGGACAGACAGACACACAGATAGACACTGACAGATAGACAGGGCCAGGCACTGGTAATAGATAAGGTCCTAGATTTACAGTGAGGAAGCCTGGGTTGGAATAGTACTTAATAGCTTTATGATTAAAAGCAAATTACTTAATCTCTTAGAGCCCAGATTTCCACATCTGCAAAGTGGAAGTAATAATTCTTGAACCATCTACCTCACAGCATTGTTGTGAGGAAAGTGCTTTGTGAACCTTAAAACTCTCTGGAAAGATGACTTCGTACAATTAGGACATGTAGGAGTCAGCACCCTAATTTTCAACAGGGGAAGTCAGTGCAAGGGGGACATCAAGAGTGATACTCTGAAATACAGACAGAAAGGATTCCTAGAAAAAGAAGAGGTCTAAGAATATGGCCACACAGGGAAATTATTAACCAACTCAGATATTTTTTTTTAAAGACATGTATATAAAATGGAAGCAAAGGCTTGCAGGTAATTGCAAATGGATAAGAAAGAGAAGCCGTGCTCTGTAATAATAATGTCAGGAATGCTGAAGCCCAGAATGAGCTGAGGCTAGCACCGAATGCTAAGGACAACAAAAAGGGCTTTTTTTCCCCCTATTTGTTTAGCTGTGTTTGAGAAGAATAAAAGCAATTATATGATCACTGCCTGGGGCAGATGGAATAATAATCATGGCTGAGAAGACCTAGCTACTCAGTTTTGATTTTGCTTCTGTTTTCTTTTCTAGGAAAGGATCAAATAAAATGGTTAACATTAAGTTGAAAATCAAGACCAGCAGGGAAATAAGAGAGCACCTGGTTGCCCTCATTGAGTTTGTTATGGGACAGGAAACAGGTGGAACTGGGGAAATGTGAGCTAGGGCCGGTCCTGGCCGGTGTTGTGGGGAGCCAGGAGGTTGTGGGCCAAACCTGGAGGAGGACGGGACAACTTCGCCCCTCAGGAGATTAATCTGTCCCCCTTCCCCCCCACTTTTTTCCTCACCACCACCACCCCCTCCTCCTCCCACCCCTCCCCATGGACCCTCTGGACCAGGAGGGTATAGAAGGAGTTTTTGGACTTTGGAGTTTGGAAATCTCTTTGCTGAGTCTGTTTAACCTTTTTGCTGGTGACTTTTATCAATTAGTTTATATCTTCTTGAACTGCTGTTTTTGAAGTAAAAGCTCGCTTTGTCTGAACCTTAGTCCCAAGTGATGCACTGCGCCAAATGCCAGTATGAAGACAGAGCTAGCAGGTGATTTCTTAGCCCAAGTCTGTTACCTTTGAGTGACCACACAGAACAGAAAGGCCACGTCAGGGCTGCAGAAGGACCAATGCTGGCCCAATTTTAAAAGGGGCGGGGAATCTACAAACTATGGGTCAATGTGTTTAATGTATTTCTGGTGAATTTAAAGGCATGTTATTTTGTTTTGTTTTGTTTTTACCAAGTACATGTAAAAACAATTTTTAACATTCGTTTCTTGAAATTTTGAGTTCCAAATTCTCTTCCTTCCTCCCTTCCTTCCCCTCTCTGAGACAGCAAGCAATTTTATATAGGTTATACATGCACAGTCATGCAAAACATATTATCATATTCGTCACTTTGTAAAAGAAAACACAAACAAAAAAATGAAAAAATAAAATACAAAACGGTATGCTTCGATCTGCATTCAGACTCCATCAGTTCTTCCTTTGGAGGCGGATGGAATTTTTCCTCCTAACTCTCTGTTGCTGAGTCAGTTCAATCACGTCTGACTTGGTGACCTCTTCTTGGGGTTTTCATGGTAAAGATACCGGAGTGACTAGACATTTCCTTCTCCAGCTCATTAAAGACC
The DNA here is from genome assembly GCF_003287225.1 of Phascolarctos cinereus. Classification (NCBI taxonomy): domain Eukaryota; kingdom Metazoa; phylum Chordata; class Mammalia; order Diprotodontia; family Phascolarctidae; genus Phascolarctos; species Phascolarctos cinereus. The sequence goes on along the minus strand of NW_027556098.1, from coordinate 270,269,558 downwards.
TGAGACTTAATTTCATTTCCTTGTTGTTCAGAGAAGCAATTCTGAGAGATAAAATGCTCCACCAGTTAACAAGTATTTGTTAAGCTTTAACAATTCTCCAAGTAATGCACTAAACAAAACACAAGGTCCCTGCCCTCCAGGAACTCACCTTCCCAGGGAGGAACGATGTGCCAATAACTATGTATGTGCAAGATATCTACCAAGTAGATAAAAGGTAATTGCTGGGAAAGCTGGATGCCTCCAGTGTAATTGGAGGTGAATCTGGAAAGAAGCCAGGGAAGCCAGGAGGTTGAAGTGAGGAGGAAGAGCAGTCAGACATGAGAGACAACCAGTAAGAAGACAAGGAGTCGGGGGATGGAGTGCAAGGAACAGCAAAAAAAAAAAAAAATAGCGTCACTGGGTTATAGAATACATGTTGTTGTTCAGTTATGTCCCATTTGGGGTTTTCTTGGCAGAGATACTGGAGTGGTTTGCCATTTCCTTCTCCAGCCCATTTTATAGATGAGGAAACTGAGGCAGAGTGAAGTGACTTGCCCAGGGTCACACAGCTAATAAGTGTCCAAAGCCACCTTTGAACTCAGGTCTTCCTGACTCCGGGCCCATTGCTGTATCCACCAGGCCATCTAGCTGCTCCTTGTAGAGAACATGGAGCAGGGGTGGGGAAGCAAAATATAAGAAAACTGGGAAGATAGGAAGGGTGAAAGTTGTAAAGAATATCAAACGCCAAATAGTATTTTATATTTGACCCTGGAGGGGATAGGGACCCACCAAAGGTTACTGAGTAGGGCCTTTTATTGGTTTATTGGCCAGATCTTTGCTGTAGGAAAATCATTTTGGCAGTTGGTTAGAGACGACAGAGAGAGTAGAGACGCAGAGAGAGGCTAGAGGGAGGGAGACCCCCCAGGGACTAGTACAGTACTCCAGATGGGGCGTTGAGGCCGGCACCAGGCTAGGGGCAGCTTTAGAGGAGACAAGGGGGAGTATATTTTAATAATGTGAGAAAGGTAGAAATGACAGGACTTGGCAACAGAGTGAAGAGGGGAGCGTGGTAAGAGAATGAGGAATTGAGGATGACACCCAGGTTGAGAGCCTCAGTGACTGGGAGGAAAAGGGTGCCCTTGCCAGGAATAGGGAAGTTAGGAAGAGGGGAGGGTTTGGGGAGGGAAAAATAAGGAAACGGAAGTCCATCGAGGTAGTGACTTGCTCAAGGTCACAGAGATCCTAAGTGGCAGAGCCAGGATCCATACTCAAGTCCTGCAACCCCAAATTCTTTCCACTGTACCACACTGTTTCCCTGAGTGAGACATGAAGTAAAAATTATCTGGTCTACTCACGGAATGCCAATATTTCCTTAAGGATCCTTTAAAGAAGGGGCTGCTAGGTGGAGCAGTGGATTGAGCTCCAGCCTTGGAGTCAGGAGGCCATGAGTTCAAATTTGACCTCAGACACTTGACACCTACTAGCTGTGTGACCTCGGGCTAGTCACTTAACCCCGATTGCCTCCCCAAAAAGAAAAAAAAATGCTTTAAAGACATGAAGTAACTTGCCAGGAGTCACATAAGCAGTAAGTAGCAGTTCGGATTCGAACTACATCCTTTGACTCTACTGATGCATTTCTTCAACAGCTCCAATTAACAATTGTTTGATTCCACAACCATTTATTAAGCTCTTACAATGCAAATCACTCTCAGCCACGTAGGGATCAACTGCTTTCGATTTTCTTCGCTTAACTGTTAGGACAGAGTTTACTGGCAAAGTAAAAGAAAACATAGGAAGACTTCAGAACCCTGATCAGTGCAGTGATACAATGGGACTTCCGAGGTCTGAAAAACAAAACCTCCACCTGCCTCTCACCTCTTGCCAGAGGCCATAGTCTCTAGGTGTGAGACTGGGCAAACACGATGAATGCTTTGATTTATTTTTGCTTAAATATGTTTCTTTGTTACAAAGAACGATTCTACTCGTGATAGGGAGCAGTAGAGAATGATGGGGCCTCAACAAAAAGGGACAGCAATGTTGTTTAAGTAAAACATTTAGAAATAAAATAAAAAGATTGTTGAGCAGGATGCTGGCTTATCATCTCATCCTCAGCCTCAGCTATTTTTCTTGTCACACATTCCCCAGGGCACATGATTTGATAGTCTCCTGGGCAAGAGTTGGTTAGTTTTGATTGTAATTGGGGTAGGAATGCTGCCTTATTTCCCTACGGCGGTTTGCCTTGGCACTCTTTGCTGCACATTTTCCGAGTCTAGTGATGTTGCAGAGGCAGAGAAAAGGGAGATCTTCCTGACCTTACTTGGAGCAGCTACTACTGAGGCTTAATCAGTTTGGAGTTAGGAAATGCCATATCATATTCTTAGGTCTAGCCAGTTAGTGACCCATTCTCCCACTCTCCATTTCCTGTGAAGGACATGAGAGAGCCCATTAGCCACATTTAGCCAAGAGTTCCTGGATCTTCCCTCACTAATGCTTTTATCAGGAGACACTGACAAATTGCAGAACTGGCAAATTTCCTTTCCATGGTCCTAAGAGCTAATGAGCAGTGGGAAGGTCAAGAGATAAACAACAGGAGATAGAAGAAAAGATAAAACCAGATTTCTGAATTACACAGGAACTCCCTTACTACTTCTGAATGTGACAGGTCCCACTCCTGTTAGGCAGAGGAAGAGGGCGTAGTATGGGGTAGCTACCTTCAGAAGAAAGAGGTAGGGCACTGCAAAACTCTGCCCTGGGTTAACTGCTCTGGGACTCAGTTTCCTTCTTTATAAAATGGGGGCATTGTTCTAAATGATCTATATATCCTGGGACACCCACCCCTGACGCAGTGGCAGAAAGAGGTGACTCAAGAAAAGCTTGGAAGTTTTGATTCACAACCCTAGGGAAGAAAGGCAATCCTTGGGGATAAAGGTTCGGGTGGGGCTATGGTCCAGCTCACTAGGAAATGCCAGGCGGGCGAATGGGAACCCAGGGAGGGAACAGCTTTAAACCCTTGACACAGTTCCTGCTGGAGGGGCGGGGTGAGCGCTCAGGTTTAGTTGCTACCAAGAACCCTGCTTGCTTGGACGGCTTCCTACTGCGCACCCCTTTCTATATCTCCTGGCAGGGCACCGGCTGAGGCCGAGTCAGACCGAGACTGACCGCCCAGGTAGGGATCCCCGACCCGCTGCCTGCGGAGAAAATGGAGGGAGGGGAAGGAGAAAGGGACCCGGCAAAGTGGGCAGGGAGTCAGAAGGAATCGAGGAGTCGCCGCTGAGGTCAGGGGCGCCCGGAAGAGACTAGCCCAAGCCGCTGGGTTCAGAGAGCCCCTTTTCGGAGGATCAGGAGAGAAGGCACAGCCTCTAGCACTAAGGCAACCCGGAGACCGCTGGTCAGAGCGCACCTGCCGCTCCCGGCTCCCGGAGGTGTCTGGTAGCCCGTCTCCCGCCATGCCCCTGGAGTTCTGCTTGCACGTTCTCTCTCACCTCGCTTCCCCACCCTTAACCCTGCCTTGTTCCACAACCGACAACCTCCTCCCCTCCTCATCCCCTGTGCCAGATACACCCACCTCCGGACGCACGCACTTGGACTGACTGCCCTCTGCTAGCCAAGTTGTGAACAAGGGCCCCGTGAGATCACAGATTTAGAGCTAGAAGAGACCTTAGAGATCGCCCCGTTCATCTTACAGATGAGGAAACTGAGGCCTACAAAGTCTATAAACATTTAATAAGTACCTTCTGTTTGGTGACACAGTGCTAAGCGCTGGAAAAGACAGTCCCTGCTCTCGAGGGTTTCGCAGACTTAATTCAGGAAAACAACGTGAAAAAGACTAGGAACAAGCAAGCGATATAAAGGAAAAATGAGAAATAAATCACGAAGGAGAGGTAGTAGCGTTAAGAGGTTTTGGAAAGGTTATAGAAGGTGGGACTTTAGCTGAGACTTGAAAGAGACAGGTAAGCCAGGAGGTGGAAATCAAGAGGGAGGGAGATCCAGGCATTCGGGAACAGCCCGTGAAAACTCCCAGAGCCGAGAGGGGGAGTGTCTTGTTAGCCAAAGAGCAAGGAAGCCAGTGGCACTGGATGAAGATTACATGTAGGGGAGTAAGATGAAAGAAAATGGAAAGGTAGGAATGGTCCAGGTTATGAAGGGCTTTGAAGGAGAGTTTTTAAGTTAGGAAGAGGGGTGTGTTTGGGGAGAAAGTTAATAAGTTTGGTTTGGAACATCAGTCTTGCTCACTGTCACACAGGTAGTATCAGAGCCAAAATTTAAACTAAAATTAAACTGAAGTCCTCTGACTTCAAATACAGTGCTCTTACCACTAGGATATCAAACTGGGAAAAGCTGCTTCTCCCCAGCCTGCTCACACACCCATCTGTGCTCTGTCCTGCATTCTTACTGAGGCTTGGGGTCTCAGGGTTTAAACATGTATTCCTTCCTTGTTGTAAACAATGATAGATGAGTAAAAAGATCTCAAAAAATTGGAAATTGAAACGTGAGGAGAGGTGGAATGTTAGCTGGGCAGGGTTATAGAAGAACCTGAAACTTGGTCCCTTCTGGATTTAAATAGGTTAAAGGACCACCTAGCTAGTCTTGGATTTCATTTTAGTTCAGAAAATAGGTATTTTCACTGCATGAAAAACAACATAGGGCCCAACACTCCCTCTCCTCCTCTCTCCGCCAAATCTACTTCTTATGATCTGGCCCAGGAGTCAAGGACTTAACATTTGGCAGGAGCTCAGAGAAAGGATTTTTTGCCCTTTTAGCTTTTAGACCCAAAGCTGTTCTGCTCAGTCCTGGAGCTTTCTCATGAATCCCTAAGGGAGTTAGATTGGCAGTCCCAAGGACCGTCTCCTTACTAAGCACCAATCCTCTAAATCAGGCGTTTTCAATTGTCCCAGGAACCTATAAACTTCTGTTCAGAGAAAAATTATCAGTTTTGTTGTTCAGTCATTATTCAGTCGTGTCCAACTCTTTGTGACCCTATTTGGGGTTTCTCTAGCTCTTTTTATCAAAGAGCAAACTAAGGCAAACGGGGGGGTAAGTGACTTGCCCAGGGTCACACAGCTAGTAAGTGTTTGAGGCCAGATTTGAACTCAGAAAGATGAGTCTTTCTGACTCCAGGCCCTGAATTCTATCCACTTGGGCACTTAGCTGTCCATCATCAATTACTCTATACATGTCATAGGCCTGAAAAATAATGTATGTGTGGCAAGGCATTCCAAGTGGAAGTGAAACAGATACTGGGGAACAAGATATCTTTTTATCTGGCAAGACAGATTTAGGCTTATATAAGAAAAACTCAACTGTAGTCCTTTCTAAGGGTTAGAGAATAGCTGATATGACCCACAGACGTGTTTCTGTGCCATAAGGACACAGACATAAAAAGTGTACCACCTCCTCCCCCAACCCAGCAGGGAGATAAAAATAAAGATAAAGACTGAAGGTTTGGGATCCCTGGATCTTTGAGCAGGCATATATAACCATTTCTATATTTTTGACTCTATTACCAGGCTTATTTAGACTACAAAATAATTTGATCTCAAAGTTTTGTTTTCCTTGGATATAGGTACTGGTAGTATAAGATTTAGTCTTCTATTGCCTCATTTAAAATTCACAGAAACTAATTTTTCACTTGGTGAGTAAGCAGATGGAATTCTGCTAGTCTTCATTTAAGCTGCAGTGACTGACAAAGTCTTAGGGTGTCTGGCTCTGCCATTCCCTTTCCTGTGTTTGTCAGGGGAACCTAGGAACACCTGGATAGCACTAACCTCATGGATGCTTGGCTCTGCCAGTTAAGAAGCCTCTGCCCAGACTCTCATTAACTTGGATTAAGTAGCATCTTCCTATCCTTGTAGTTTACCTCTTTTGTGGAAATCCCTACTGGGCACAGAGTCAGTAGAAGTTGGGTTTCAATTCCCATTCTTGTCAGTAGCCATGTGGCCTTCTGAATATCAGTTTCTTCATCTGCCAAAGAGGGATAGGAATATTTGGACTTCTTACCTCATTACCTCACAGGAAACTCACACTGAGGAAAACACTGTGCAAACTTTCAAAAGCTATATAAATTTGAGTTGTATCTTATTACTATCGAAAGAATGATTTGTCTGAAACACTGAGACACAGGACTAGGAAATGAGTTGAAGAGTAGAAAGTGACTTAGGGTAGGAAGTTAAGACAGGTGGTAGAATGCCTGAGAAGAAATGGTTAAGATTAAAAGAAAATTTCCCCCAATGTGGTCCTTCTCATTATTCTCGTCATATCCTTTACTTCCTCTAAACTCTGACGTTAGAACTTAATACTTCAAAGTAGCATAGTCTAAGAAGAGTGGGGCCATCTCCAATCGTCCTGATCTATATCTTGCCGCTGGATCCAGGTGGCTCTGAAGGAGAGACTGAGGCGGTGACTTTGCACAACTCTGCCTCACTTAAATCCAATTCACTTGTAAGTCAAGACATCAGCTGCCTGATGTCACTGTTCGTCTTTGAGAATGAAGAACCAAAATAAACAAACCTTTTCTAATTTCTCCTTTAGTGTATATTATGCCTTGTCTCTCCAATTAGATTGTTCAAGAAGGGAACAACTGGGCCTAACATTTTTTTTTGTTTCTCCATCACTCAGTAGTATTGAGTACTTAGTAGGTACTCAGTAAAGACTGAGAGATAATGATCATTTGGTTCCATCTTACAGATAATGGAAACTAAGCCAAGCTCTTTTGGGATGGACCACAAATTTCTCAGGTTGCTTTCAGCTTTCCCACTGTGTAAAGTGCCAAGTTGGTAGGCTCTGTGAACTGACTGATTTTGGTGACAGAGAAAATCTTCCCAGGCCACCCAAGCCAACTGTCACATCTCTCCACAACGTGCCACAAATGACTCAGGGATATCACCTATATAATGATCAGAATTCCTGCATGCAAAGGAAGATAAGGAAGAATTTGCTGATCAGAACTCAGTACATACAAAGGGGGCAACCCATCCCTCTGCCTTCTCTTTCCTCCTCTGCTTCTCCATTTTCTTCCTCTGAATAAAATGAAGGAAGACTAGTCTGAGTTGCCTCACAAGACCCAGATCCACCTCTCAGTTCAGGTTTAAAGTATTCAGTCTTAGTCTCTCCTTAGTGTGCATTAAGAATTTTTCATATACAGAGTGTCTCAGAAGTCATAGTGCAATTCTAAATTATTAGGCTGTAGCTACTATAAATGAACCCATGATCTCCCAACCCCCTTTCCTGGGTGTATGTGCCAGCCCTCTCATAGAGTGCCTTGCCATTCCCTTATGCATAGCTATATATGCATGTATAAGATTAGGTCCTTAAAGTACTTCGTTCCTTCAAGATGACATGAGGAATATGTGTGTGTGTATATGTATCCTAAATTTAATCAAGTAGGGAACTTTGAGAAAGCAACAGAATTAAACTGTTAGAAATCTAAATAACTAGCTGCTAGTTTGGCTTCCAAATGCATCTAAGGGGAAATACAGACTTGATTATGTTTTGATTATACGTTCTCCTAGTTTGAAGTCCCTATTTGAAAATAATAAAAGATAGACTCATTTTACAAGTCAGGCTCTCATGGATTTTAAGATTCTTCTTTCAGTTTGTGAATGACATTGTCCATATCAGATACAGAGTTTTGGTAAAGCTAGGAACAACAGGTGGTATGTAAAAACTGAAATTCTTGGAAGTTTCAGGTGAATTATGGATTCCTAATTCTTGGCCTTCTTATAGCTTTGTTGTTAATAGGGTTAGATCCGTATCGTTTGAATTAGTTCTCACCACATGAACTAATTACAAAAGCCAACCTGATTAGATTTTGTTAAGGTTTACTGAATCATACAGTCTTATTACTAACAACACTGAGCAGAATTACCTAGGAATCTCTACAAGTGACTTGGAACCAGAGAAGCAGATCTGCTGGAAGAAACCTGCTTCAGAGCTGCCCAGAGAATGTCCAAGGGACCAGGGACTACATGGGACATCTGGGCCTCAAGATAAAATGTGCTGATTGAATGAACGTTGGGAGTGGGTTACCAGGTTACAAGGAGACTTGATGTTATTTAATATTGACGTCCCTAATTATATTACTCTGGCCTTTGTTTCATGGTGTTATGTTTAGTCAGTTTTCTTGGTTACCTTGGTGATATGTAAATGTCCCCTCTCAGATTAGTACACAGTGAGCACTCTAAGTGGTTTAAACTGTAACCTGATTTAGTTTACCTATAGGGCCTATTTAAGGGATGTATGAGATTGTGACTCTTTTTATTTAAGTTTGTTCAACCTTTCTGACATTGAAGGAAACATGGGGTTATGATTTTGTAACACCCATAGCCCATGATATTTGTGCCCTTCATGCCGTCTCTAGCTACCTTTCTTATCCAGAGTCTAACTCCTCATGGAAGAAAACTGTGATAACAGGAGGCTGAAAGTGGGTACCCTAACATTTGAAAAACATGTGGAGTGACTCTATTGAACTGCTAAAGTCAATGGGCTACAGATATGTTTTAGGGTACAGAACTTTCATTGGCTAAAGTATCTGCTTGTGGATTTTCTCTTGTGTGTCCTCATGGGGATTGTGTGCTGTTTATGTTTACAGTACCTTCCGTGGCACAACGGACTGATCCTCAAGCCAACTCCTCTATTTATAGGCAACAAAGATTGGGATGTTGGGATTGAGGATAGAGGACCAATATAAGTCTAATTGTGTCCCTGCACCGTATGTATGGCTAGCACCAAACGGGGGATTATTGTGTGGTTAGTTACTACCAAGTAAACCCATGATCTCCCACCTCTCTTTGCTAGGTGTACATGCCAATCCTCTCACAGAGTGGCCACAATACAGCTGTAATACATACCAACCTGAATGTAGGAAAGGGCTGTATGCACTTGGATCTCTGATATAATATGAGCCCCTGCAAAGAAAAAAAAAATTGATTGCCTCCTCAGTTGCACCTCATCTTCTTACTTTCTTGTATCTTCTGTTCATGTCCCTCTGAAATTAATAATTTTCTTTACCACCTTCCCATCTACTTCATATTAACTTCTTGCATTTTTTTCCATCCCCCTGGATTCATGTCAGATCTGTCCTGCTGCCCTAAAATGCCTTCCTCTCTTTTTGATATGACCTGTTTTCTTCCTTTCCACCTTGTAGATTCAATTCAGTTCAATTTAATAAACACATATTAAGTACCCACTCTTTGATCCACCCTAAAGCTGCTTCCTGCCTTTCTCTGCTATCTTGTAGGTTCTTGAACAAAGTCTGGCATTGAATCAGTACAACTACTTTCCCCAGATGACTGTTTGGTCTAGATATTCCTGAGTTGGTCCCTTAAGCTTTGATCCTGTTGAGGCTGTTTGCCTTGAAGCCAATACTAGAAGAAGCTTGACATAATGGAAAGATTGGAGTCAAGGGAAATCTAGGTTCCAATATTTTATGTATAATTTATTAGCTATGTGACCACTGGCAAGTCACTTAACCTCTCTAAGACTCAGTTTCCTCATATTTAAAATGGAGATGATAATACCATATAGTGCCTACTTCAACAGGGTTGTTGTGAGGCTTCCACAAAACAATGTACGTGAAGAATTATATAAATGTTAGCTACAGTTGTAATTGCTACTCTGTGGTATAATTGTAAGAATAGACTCTAAGCCCCTCAGATAAAACATAAGCATGTTGAGAGCAGGGATGTCTCATTTGTGTATTTGTATCCCTCAGTGCCTTGAGTATGGTTGGTTGGTTCTTGGTTCTCAAAGAGGACAAAAATGACATCATTATGTTAGAGTCAAGTTATAATGTATCTGACTATGACTGATCAGACCAATCCAAGCTCAGAATGCTCTATCACAGGTCAAGCACAAATAGTCCATGTGAACTTTTGGGGTGGATTCTCTAAATCTGCATATACTGCACTTCTTTTGAGCTACTTCAATTCTGCTTTGCTCATAGAGCACAGCATCTTTTTCGATGTGGGTACACTGTGCTGGGCAGTCCTTTGCCAGCATCTCCCAGTCACACAATCAATTACAAGGTTCTTCAGAAAGACTTTGACAGTGTCCTTGTATCACTTCTCCTGACCACCACGTGAGCACTTGCTTTGTGTGAGCTCTCTGTGAAAGTCTTTCAGGCAAGCATACATTTGGCATTCAAACAATGTGGCCAGCGCCTTGGAATTGCACTTTCTGCAGTAGAGTTTGAATGCTTGGCAGTTCAGTTTGAGAAAGAACTCTAGTGTCTGGTACCTTATCCTGCCGGTGATCTTCAGAATCTATTCAAATGGAAGCGATTCAATTTCCTGGCATGGTGCTGGTATATTGTACTGGTTTCACAGGCATACAACAATGAAGTCAGCATGATGGCTTTGTAGACCTTCAGTCTGGTAGTCAGTCTAATACCTCTTCTCTCCCACACTTTCCTTTGGAGCCTCCCAAACACTGAGCTAACTCTGGTGACTTGTGTGTCAACCTCATTATCAATGTGTACATCTCTGGAAAATATACTGCAGAGAGCAGCTAGATAACACAGTGAATAGAGAACCAGCCCTGGAGTCAGGAGGACTTGAGTTCAAATCTGGCCTCAGATACTTGACCCTTACTAGCTGTGTGACCCTGGGCAAGTCACTTAACTCCAATTGCCTCACCAGTATATGTATATATATACTGCAAAGGTAAGTGAACTTGTCCACAGCACTCAAAATGTCTCCATTTGCTGTAACCAATGGTTCCATGTGTAGATGTTGTGGTACTGGCTGGTGGAACACTTGTGTTTTCTTGGTGATAATTGTTAAGCCAAAATTAGCACAAGCAACAGAGAATTAATCCATTCTTTGTTGCATCTCAGCTTCAGAGGCTGCACTGAGTGCACAATCATCTACAAACAAAAAAGCATGCACCAATACTCCCTCCATTTTAATCTTGGCTTGTAACCTTTTCAAGTCAAATAATTTACCACCAATACAGTAGCTGACCTTGATGCCATGTTCCTCCTCTTTGAAGGTGTTTGACAACACAGCTGAAAACATCATGCTAAAAATCATGGGAGCAAGCACACAGCCTTGCTTCACTCCACTGACAGCTGGGAAAGCATGAGAGCATCATCCATTATCCAGAACCCCGGCAAGCATACTGTCATGAAATTGACATTCAATACTGATGGACTTCTCTGGGCAATCAAATTTTGATATAATTTTCCAGAAGCCCTCACAATTGACAGTATTGAAGGCTTTGGTTGGATTGTGTACAGACTTCTGTTCTGCTCCTGGCATTTCTCCTGGAGTTGTCAGGCAGCAAACACCATATCAACTGTTCCTCAGCCCTTTTTAAAGCCACACTGGCTCTCAGGTAGATGACCATCTTCCAGGTGAAGGATCAGCCTATTAAGGAGGACTGTGGCAAAGAATCTTGCCAGCAATGACTAAGAGAGAGAGACAACCCCACCCCACCCCGTGATTGTCACAGGACAGTCTCTTTCCTTTACCTTTATAGAGATGGACTGGGGGATAACCTCCTCTTGCCATATAACCCAGAAAATTTCAGTCAGCTTTTGTATGAGCAATGGACCCCCCCACCTTGTAAATTTCAGCTAGAATAAAATCAGCAACCAGGTGCTTTGCCATAGGAGAGAAGCCTAATGACATTCAAAACCCCTTTTTAAGTTGGAAATTTGGCTAGAGAGGTTATAGTAGGTAATTAATAAATGCTTGTTTATTGATTGCTTATAAAATTAGGAGATTGGACTAAGTGATCGTCAGTTCTGAAAATGCAGTGATTTTTGATAATTCTTCAGAAATCTTATTGCTCATTAGGATTAGGAGACAGTTTACTTATGATTTTGGGTAGGCAGGAGGGTTAAACTGTTCCAGAAGGAATTTGGGCACATCTCAGAATCCTAAAATCTCAGACTTTAAAGAGACTTCAGAGATCATATAATCCAACCCCCTTGCCAGTGATGGGGATACAGATCCTTAAAAATAAAATAAAACAAAACAATCCCTCTCAACAAGCTTATATTTTATAGGGGAAATATTATATGCACATATACACACATAATACACACATAATATACAGAATGAATACAAAGTAAATATATATATATATTTGTGTATACATATGTATATGTACATAGATAGGTGTGTGTGTGTGTGTGTGTGTATGTATGTGTGTATAAAATACAGTGTAGTTAAGGTATAGAGAATTAGCAATCATGAGGTGTCAGAAAAGGTTTCCTTTTGAAGGTGGTGCTTGAACATAATCTTGAAATAAGAGATTCTGTCAAGGAGAGGTGAGAAAATGGCCAATGGAAAAAACATGGAAATTGGAGATGCAGTGTCATTTTGAGGAAAAAAGAACAGGCCAGTTTGGCTAGATACCAAAATGTGGTTCAGGAAGCTATGTCCAGTGAAGTTGAAAACATATGTTGAGCCTGTGTTGTGAACGGTTTTAAAAGCTAGGCAGTAGAGTTTATATTTCATCTTAAAGGCAATGGGGACTCACTGGAACTTATTGCGAAAGGAAGTAACATGGTCAGATATGTGCTTCAGGAAAAATACTTTGGCTGTTATGTACAAGGTAGACTGTAGTAGAGATAGATTTGAGAGGAGACCAATTAGAGTGACATTGTTAGAGTCTAGGTAAGAGGTAATGAAGGCCTGAACTAAAATGGTAGCTGTGTAAATAGAGAGAAGGGGTAAGAAGCACAAGAGATGTAAAGTAGAGGCAGCAAGATTTAGCAAGATCAGATAGGTGGAGAGAGGGAGAAAAAGGGAGAGTAACACATTTGACAAAGGAAAATGGAGGGGCAGCTAGGTGGTGTAGTGGATAGAGCAATGGCCTTGGACTCAGGAGGACCTGAGTTCTAAATCTGGCCTCAGACACATAACTCTTACTAGCTGTGTGACCCTGGGCAAGTCACTTAACCCCATTGCCTAGCAAAAAAAAGAACAAAAAAAACCCAAAAAATAGCTCCTATTTTCATTTAATTTTATTAATCTCTTTTTTAATTTTTTCAGAATTTCTTTTCTTGTGTGTGTTTACTTAAGATTTTTTTATTTGTTGCTTTTCTGTATTTTTTGTCACATGCCCAATTCATTAATCTTTTCTCTCATTCACGAAAGTATTTAGATAAATAAACCTTTTTCTAAGGACTGATTTGGCTGCATCCTATAAGCCTTGTCATGTTGTCTTTTTGTTGTCCTTTTTGTTGACAAAATCATTTATTGCTTCTAAGATTTGTTCTCTAACCCATAAATTCTTTATGATTAAATTATTTAACCTCCATTTAAAGTTTGTATCCTTTCTTCAAAGCCCCTTTATTAAACACATTTTATTTCAGTGTGGTCAATAAATATGTGGTTAATATTCTCTTCTTTTCTACATTTGTTTGTGAGGTCTTTGTGCTCTGGTTTAGCTGACAATATGAATACTCCTTTCTATTCCATTCAGTAATCATTGAAGCTCTATTATATCTGACTTTTCTAAAATTCTATTCTTTCTTACTGGCTTCTAATAAGAGTATTTAATTCATACTTACTCCTCCCATGTCTTCCTTCACGACTGTATACTTTCATTACATGCCCCAATTATAAGAAATAGGGATTTCTACCCCTTTCTTCCTCCTTTCTCCTCTACTATGTTCCTTTTCCTTCTATTTTCTTTCCTCTCCTTTGACAAATTAAAACCACCTCCAGGCTTATGTTTGTCTGATTTAACTCTTCTTGTGACTAATGAAAACAGTGTTTTGAAGGGATAATTGTTTCTTATCCCCCTCTTAAAATGTGAGCACTTCATCATTGTATAGTCCTTTGCAATTGTTCAAAAGTATTTATCTGGGTTTGTCTTGATAATTGTGTTTACATTTCAGTTTTACTGAGCTTTGATATTTTTACTAGGAACGCTTCAAAGTCTATTCCTCTAAAGACATATTTTTATTCCTATAGGTTTATACCCAGGGCAAGTTATTATTGGTTGTAAAGCTTATCCTTTGTCTTTTCCAAGATTTTTTTTTTACTTTTTTCTTGACTATTCCAAGATTTCTTCTTTGTATAGTGGTAACTACCAAGTCATGTGTGATCCTGGCTGTAGCTCCTTGGTACCTTAACTCTTTCTCTCTGGCTACTTCAGTATTTTTTTCTTCTCTCTCTTTTTTTAAATGCCAAGTAACTATGATTTTTATTTTTTAGCATGCATTTTTAAAATTTACTTTTAATTTTCAACATTCACTTCCATAAGATTTTGAGTTTTAAATTTTCTCCTCCTCCTTCCTTCCTTTCCCACTCCCCTCTCCCCAAGACAGCAGGCAATCTCATATAGTCTCTACATATACATTCATATTAAACATTCTCACATTAGTCATGTTGTAAAGAAGAATTAGAACCAATGGGAGGAGCTACAAGAAAAAAAACAACAAAACAACAACAACAAAGAGCAAATAATATACTTCAATCTGCATTCAGACTCCATACTTATTTTTCTGGATATGGGACAGCATTTTCCATCATGGGTCTCTTGGAGTTGTCTTAGATCCTTTCATCGCTAAGAGATAAGTCTGTCGAAGTTAGTCATCACATAATGTGGCTGTTACTGGATACAGTGTTCTCCTGGTTCTGCTCACTTCACTCAGCATCAGTTCATATAAGTCCTTCCAGGTTTTTCTGAAATCTGCCTGCTCATCATTTCTTATAGAATAATAATATTCCATTACATTCATATACCACAACTTGCTCAGCCATTCCCCAATTGATGGACATCCCCTCAATTTCCAATTCTTGGCCACCATGAAAAGAAGCTCATCATTTCTTAAAACACAGTAGGTATATGTACATAAAATGATTCTATACATAATTCTTTTTCAGTTCTTTCTCTGGATGCAGATATTGTCTTTCTTCATGTATCCTTTATAGTTAATTTGGGTATTTATAATAGTCAGAATAACTTATTAGCTCAAAGTCATTCTTAAAACAATATCGCTATTACTGTATACAATGTTCTCTTATCTGCTCCTTTCATTCTTTATTATTTTATGCAAGTCTTTTTATGTTTTCCTAAAATAATTTATTTCATCATTTTTCATAGCATAGTAGTATTCCATAACAACTTGTTCAGCCATTTCCCAATTGACAGGCATCCCTACAATTTCTAGTTCTTTGTCACCACAAAGAGAGCTGCTATAAATATTTTAGAACATAGAAGTTCTTTTCCTTTTTCCCTAATCATCTTTGGTAATAGACCTAGTAGTGGTATTGCTGGGTCAAAGGGAATAGGCAGGTTAATAACTCTTTGGGCATAATTCCAGATTGCTGTTTTTCAGGCATTGTGCTAAGTGCTGGAGAGAATGAGGGATGGTATCAAGAGACAGTGTGATCTAGAAAAAGAAAGAGCTCACACCAAATGGCCTCTATTTTCTCAGTAAAGTATAAGGCCTCATCTTAAGCTTTGAGGCGGAAAGGTAATGTTGGAAGTTTTAGCACAGAAGAGAAGATTTGGAATCATTCCTGTGGGGAATGAGATATTCAATTAGGGAGGAGTAAAAGGATTACTGCCATCCTGCAGTAAGGGTCTAGTTGAGGTTAGATTGTTAAGCTGTATGACTCCCTCCAGTTTTGTTCAGCAGCACTGTAAGTAGGAGGGGAGGAGGCCATGGGTCAGAGAGTTCAGGTCTGGAGTTTGGCAAGGCGTGAGCAGCAATAGGACAAAGGGATCTGAGAGTAAATGACAGTGTTGGGTTGAACTGGTAACCTATAGGGCCAAGATTGGGAACAGAAGAAAATGAAGTCAGAGCCAGGGGCATGACCTAAGAAAGTAATGAAGGGTAGAGAGGGATGAGAGGTCACCATGAGGCCAAAAGTGATCTAGGAGGAGAAAAGCATAGGAAAAGTTGTAATGAGGGGATACTGATTAGATGGAAGAATGACAGTGATCATTCATACAGCCATCATAACCAAAAGTCTCTGTAAATCTCCTTTTCACCATTTTTATTCTGGCCTTTATTGATCTGAAAATCATTCTCCTTATGAGTACCATGTGGTGCAGTGGAAAGATTGCTGGGCTTGAAGTCAGCAGGACCTCCCTGAGCTTGAATCCTTCCTCAAACAACAGCCATGGGATATTGGGCAAGGTATTTAACCTCTCTTAAGCTCACTTCCACAATCTGTAGAGCAGTGTGGGCAATAAAAGCAGCTATCTCACATGGCTGTTATGAGGATAAAATGTAAAGTGTTTTTCAAATCCTAAAATGCCATATAAATGCAAGCTATTATTAAGAATATTACTATGATTAGTAGTAGTAGTATTAATAGTAAGTAATTAAGTATTATTAAAAGTCAAAACGGAAATAGGAGTTTAATTGATCACTTTCTCTTGGTTATTACCTGCTCCATACAGTGATCCTCTTTCTTTATTATTGTTATTGTCTTAACTATGTCTTTTAAAACTTTGGTTATCCTTCATATTTTGCAGAAATCTCAGCTCATTCTGTTCTTCAGCCTTCCTCAGACTTTTCTTAGAGGTCTATTTTTTTATATTTGTTCTTGGCTGTGTACCACTGCTTCCACCTTCCATTTATGTCATTTTAAAATTTGTACTCATCAGAGTGCTTATCTGCCTGGTGACTCATGAGATGTCTTGAGATTTTCACACTTTTTCAAGAGCTTAGAGACAACTTTATAATGACCTGAGCAATCAAAAATCAGCCTTGTGGCAGCTCATCAGCTGTAGTCGTGTGAGCTCTTTGGCCCAAAAGCATTCTGGTGGGTGGAGTTGGGCATGGAAATGCAGAATGAACTCAACACTAACTTCCTTCTAACCCATACCCATTGACACCTTGGAGTTTCAAAAACAAATCCATTCTCCTGGCGTTTCTGCTCAAACACATGTTAAAACAGCATCTGATTATCTGATCCTTCCTGGGCACTCCCCTTATGTCAGGGTCATGGCAAGTTTTCACAGCAAACTTTGTTCTGGAGTCTTGAGACTTCGATCCCTAAGGCACATAGTGGACACAATGCTTGGTAACTAGGACAAATTGGGTGATAGACCGGGTGAGGGCTTCTGACATTGCAAAACCATACCCCCTTCCCTAGATACAGTCAGGGCCTTATCTTATTCTTCTTTCCACTCTGTCCCTTTCCACTCCAAACCTAACACTTTGACGTAGTAGGCACCAGAATTGTAATATAGCACAGAGGGTCCAGGGCCTTGCCCCAGAATACAAAAACTGAGAATAGTTGAGCTTAGCCTCTAATAAACAAGTTAGTTTAAAAAGGAAGCTATCAGCTTCTTTCTGGCTCCATTCTCACCACTCCTCTCCACCCCACCATCCAATGATTCCTCCCTCAGAAGTATCTTTCAGATGTTTCCATCCATAATTCCAGTGTACCTGAGATTTCTTCCCCATAGATCCTTATGCCCCAACATCTGAGGTCTCTCCTTGACATGTCCCCACCTCCCTTCAAGGGGGAGTCCCTAGGAGGCAGCTCGGTGGCTCAGTAGGTAAAGCTGTAGGCCTAGAATCAAGAAGATCAGAATTCAAATCCACTCTCAGATAATTCTAGTTGTGTGACCCTGGGCTAACCTCTGTTGATCTCAGTTTCCTCAGCTGTAAAATGGAGATAATAATACCACCTACCTCCCACGGTTGTTTTGAATATCAAATAAGATAATATTTATAAGGTGCTTACCACAGTGCCTGGTACATAATTGGCACTTAATATAGACTTGTTTCCTTCCTTTTTCTTAGGGTGTGTTCATTCATAAAATCAGTGTCCCAGGGACTTTCTCAACACCTGTCTCAATGTCTGAGGTCTCTTGAGGACTTGTCCTCACCTTCCCTTAACTGAAGTAAATTGAATTAAGGGTATATCTTATATCTTGAGCCAGAGTCATTGCTCTGATGAAAATTAAATTGATCTAAACATTTTTAATTAAATTGGCCTAGATTTGGCAGGCAAGCAACTGAATTCTTTGGCTCTAGAATACTTCCCCATGTGAAATCACCTATGGGAAGAGGCCTGTGGCCTCCACTGCCTGGTTTTTATCCTGTTGCGTTCCTGAATGATCCCTTCCTCCCCCAAGAGCAATAGTAACAGTCCAATTGTGGTTGGACACAGGGGGACAAGATCCAAGGAGGGAACCAGGCTGGCCCCAGAATCCAGGCCAGTCAATATTTAAGGGCCCACCATGTAGCATCCACTGCTCTAGATTCTGGGAAATGAACACCAAGAGTTCCTACCACAGAGGCATTTACAGTCTGCAGGAGGGGGAGAGTGGGTCCAATCGGGGGAAATAAGGACATGTAAAGATATACAAATAGACTAACCTCAACCTTATGCATCATACAAAGTGAAATGTAAAAGAAAAAAAAAGGCAAAGGGGAGGTCCAGACAAAGTCCTACAGGATATTTGTGGCAGAAGTGATCACTTTCTACCAAAGGGATCAAGAAAGTTTCATGGAGGAGACACCAGAACTGGGCCTTGACAAAACACGACACACAGAAGGGAGGAAGAAGGGCATTCGAGGCATAAGAAAGGTTCTGCCTATGCCAATGCACCGTGCTCAGAGGGAGCGGGACACAATGATGCCATGGCAAAAAGAAAAGTAGCATGAAACAGGGCTACAGATAAGTGAAGGTCAGATTGTAGAAGGCCTAAAATGCTGGAGGGGCATCTAGGTGGTGCAGTGCAGAGAGTGCAGGCCTGCAGTCAGGAGGGCCTGAGATCAAATTTGGCCTCAGACATTTCCTAGCTATGTGGTCCTGGACAAGTCACTTAACCCTGTTTGCCTCAGTTTTTCATCTGTAAAATAAGCTGGAAAAGGAAGTGGCAAATCACTCCAGTATCTTTGCCAAGAATATCTGAAATGGGGTCACAAAGAGCCAGGCATGACTGAAAACTACTAAACAACAATGAAAAAAGGCCAAAATAAGGAGTTCGTGTTTTATGCTGTAAGCTTGGGAGCCCCTGAAAATTTTTGAGCTGGAATCCCTCCAGAGCAGGAGTATCTGGGGTTGAATGAAATTCAGGAATGAAATCAGCCCACAATCGAACCATCCAGCAGGTACAACAGGGAAAATAGAGCACATTGGGCTTTTCCAAAATTCTACTTCACATCCATTTCTAGAGGAGGGAAATATGATGACAGCCCATCTGCAAACAGACTCGAAATCGAAAAACAAGTCAATAAATGGGCTGGCTGAATTCCAAAGGAAATAACATGAAAGACAGGCAAATGTTCTGCTGTAAAGGCTAGAACCAGGAAGTACAAGGTGCCATGATCTGGAAATGAAAAGTGTGCCTTGATCTTAGAACCTTATTTCCCTCTGACCTTCATCCTTCTGAATGGTTTTGAAAAGAAACCCTAACCTAGGCCCATCCCTTCCATTGCACTTCTTTCCCCTCTTCCCCATCCCCATCCCCCATCAGCAATGGAAAAGGCAAATATGGCTAGTTGGAATTACAGTGGAAGATTCTCCAAGGTGGTCCAGACTTCCCCTTATTGGTTCTGTGGTTGAATGTCTACCATGGCCAGTGGTAAGTTAAGGCTTTCCAGATTCAGCCTATATATAGGCTTATAGGATTCTAGATCTAGAACTGGAAAGGACCTCTGAATTCATTTGTCCAGCTCCCTCATTTTACAGACGTGGAAACTTAGGCCTAGATATTTAAGTAACTTACCCAAGGTCACACAGGTAGTAGGCATCAGAAATGAGATCTGAACCTACAGTCTCACTTCAGAACCATCCCAGTTCTCACTTTGGCACGAATGTTATCCAACTGATCTTTCTGTAATTTTTTCATATATCTATTCATGCTCAGCAACCAGAGACCACTGAGCACACATACCCTAGCCTAATTTGCCTGTTGGTTATAATGAGTTTGGGGGTTCAGGGAAAGGAGTGTGTGGGAATCCCTAATTTGCTTCATTTTGTTCATTTTATTTGACTTTGGACTTTGAATTTGATGAGACTAATGCTATGTAGGAGCTGAGCTGAACACGAACCTAATCCCCAGTCCCCTTCCCATAGTTAAGTCGTTTTTAATTGTGTCCAACTCCTCGTGATCCCTTTTGGTATTTTTTAAGCAAAGATACTGTAGTGGTTTGCCATTTCCTTCTCTAGTTCATTTATAGATTGAGGAAACTGAGACAAATAGGGTTAAGTGACTTGCCCAGGATCACACAGCTAGTAAGTGTCTGAGGTTACATTTGAACTCAGGTCTTCCTGACCTTCCTTCCAGGTCCAGCATTCATCCACTGGGCTGTGATTTAACTGCTTTGTATTTATTTGTATTTGTTGTCCTCACAGTTAGAGCTATCAAGTTATCTATATCTATAGCTCTCTCTCTCTCTCTCTCTCTCTCTCTCTCTCTCTCTCTCTCTCTATATATATATATATATATATATATATATATATATATATATATATGTATATATATATATGGCTATATCTCTATATCTATATTTACCTATATAGGTAAATATACTTTAGAGTGCATGCTTGTAAGTAGGAGTTTTTTCATTTCTTGTATGTGTAACCCTAGCACCTAGCACAGTGCTCTTAATAAAAATCCTTGGTGACTGATGAATCAGCATTCGGTTTCTTCCAGCTCTAATCTATGATCCTATTATCTAGCCTGGGGTGGGGAACCGTGGCCTCATGGCTAGATGTGGCCCTCTAGGTCCTCAAGTGCAGCCCTTTGACTGACTCCAAACTTCACAGAACAAATACCCTTAATAAAAGGATTTGTTCTATAAAACTTGGACTCAGTCAAAAGGCCACACCCAAGGACCTAGAAGGCCACATGTAGCCTTGAGGCCACATGTTCCCCACCCCCGATCTAGTCCAACCTGCTAATTCTAGGTGATTTGCTCAAGAGCCACGTCATTTTGTAGTTGAAGGAAGTGAAACTTTTTTTTAAATATAAATTTATTTATTTTTAGTTTTCAACATTCACTTCCACAAATTTTTGAGTTCCAAATTTCTCACCCTCCCCCCACCCCAAGATGGCATGCATTCTGAATACCCCTTCCCCTAGTCTGCCTTCTCTTCTATCTCTCCCCCCTCCCTTCTCTTATCCCCTTCCCCTTCTATTTTCCTGTAGAGCAGGATAGACTTCTATACATCATTTCCTGTATTTCTTATTTCCCAGTTGCATGTGAAAACAAGAAGTGAAACTTAATAAATAATGTATTCAGTCATGAAGGCAAGTGACTCAACTCAGTGACAACACTTTGGTTCAAACACAATTTCATTTATTCCAAATCCAGTGATTTGTCACTGCAGAGAAGGGAGGGATAATCCCTTGGACAACAATGCCTTTCCTCCCATCCATGATACCAACCTAGAACGTTCTGTGCATCACATGCCTTCTCAGTTACCTCCCAGCCATCCATAGGTTGCAGCTATAGTCATTCCTGCTGACTGTGATACCTTAGACTTCAGGTTTCTAGACCTCAGTTTCCTCATCTAGAAAAAGGAAGAACTGGTCTAGATCAGGAGTTATTGACCTCTTTCAGTTAGCCTGGTGAAGCCTATGGACCTCTTCTCAGAATGTCCTAAAATAATTGAAGGAAATGCTTAATTTTGGCTAGAGGTTGATGCAAATATAGATGTAATTTTTTTCCCATCTATGTTCATGGACCCCCAGTTAGAACCCCCAATCTAGATGATATCTAAAGGCCCTTTCAAGTCTAAATTTATGATCCTACAATGATACACACATCCTATGTTTTCTCCTCAGTAACAGGCTCCCTATGCCTTCCATAATGTCAACTACCTAATCCATGTTAATTTATTATAGGAAAAGGCAAAAAAAAAAAATCACCCCTGTTCTAACCAAGGTTCTCCCTCAATCCATTTCCTTGTAACATAAATAAATTTTAGAAATAGGATTCTGAAAACATTTGTTGTGAGACTCAGAAGAATCATTCCACTGTTAAAGTTTCTCAGACTGAGTAGGCTGTAGAGAGAGAGAAATTAATTTTAGGAAGATGGGACTGGGATAGTATGAGAACAGATAGTATGAGGAAGAATCCTATGAGGAAGTCTCCATCTCTGGTACTTCACCATTGTTTGAATCTGTTTCCCTCAGTCTCAGAAAACTTTTATTTGCTTTTAAGTTTTGCCTTCAATTTGGGACCAAACAAACCCTTCTCTAGGCCAATATTGTCCCAGGGTTTAAGTGTTATTCTAAAAGCTGGAGATCATCACATTTCATTGAGAGGCTGCTGTGGGTAGGGCACTGTCAACAACCAGGATGAGAAACATGATTCCAGGCAGCAAATGCCAGTAAGAGAGCTAAGATATGGGATGGGAAGCCTCCAATTTCTCTTCTGAAAGCCCTGACCAAATAGAAGGAGGCTGTGGTTGTGGGTTGAACTCCTGCACTAACAGATCCTTTCCAAAGCATGCTGGATAAATCATCATCCAGGACCCATAGGCTAAGTGTGCAGGAGCCCTGTCCACTGCTGTTTTAAGTACAACCAAATAAATGCAGGGTTGACAACTCAGGAATGGGGCAAAAAAATACTCTTTTCCCTAGGATATAATCCCCAACACCAACATGCATCTCTGGCCATTTATTGAAAATGGACACCTGAGAAACAGCAAGAGTTGCTTTAGGCAAGATTCTTGGGAGATATGAACAACAAAAAATTTATGTAAGCCATTTTTTTAAATATAAATTTATTTATTTTTAGTTTTCAACATTCACTTCCACAAGTTTTTGAGTTCCAATTTTTTGCCCCATCTCACCCCTCCCCCACCCCAAGATGCATGCATTCTGAATACCCTTTCCCCTAGTCTGACTTCTCTTCTATCTCTCCCCCCCTTCTCTTATCCCCTTCCCCTTCTATTTTCCTGTAGAGCAGGATAGACTTCTGTACCCCATTTCCTGTATTTCTTTTTTCCCAATTGCATGTGAAAACATTTTTTTAAACATGTGTTTTTAAAACTTTGAGTTCCAAATTTTCTCCCTTCCTCCCTCCCCGCCCACCCTCATTGAAAAGGCAAGCAACTCAATATAGGTTGTACATGTGCAGTTATGCAAAACACTTCCATAGTATACATGTTGTGAAAAACTAACTCTATTTCCCTTAATCCTATCATGCCCTCCCATTTGTTCTATTCTTTCTTTTGACCCTGTCCCTCCTCAGAAGTATTTACTTCTGATTACCCTTTCCCAATCTGCCCTCCTCTCTATCATCCCCCTGCTCTCTTGTCCCCTTCTCCCCCTATTTTCCTGTAGGGTAAGACAGATTTCCATACCCAATTGAATGTGTATGTTATTCCTCCTTAAGCCAAATCCTATGAGAATAAGATTCCTCATTCCCTCTCACCTTCCCCTGTTTCCCCTCCACTGTAGAGACTTTTCTGTTTTTTTGTGAGATAATTTACCCCATTCTACCTCTCCCTTTTTTCTTCTCCGAGTATCATCCTCACTCATCCCTTAATTTTATTCTCCAAATATGACCCCTTAATCTTCAACTCACCCTGTGCCCTCTATCTATCTATCTATCTATCTATCTATCTATCTATCTATCTATCATACATATAATTTTTTCCTTCAACTACCCTAATACTGACAAAGTCTCATGAGTTATAAATATCATCTTTCCATGCAGGAATGTAAACAGTTCAATCTTAATAAGTCTCTTATGATTTCTCTTTCCTGTTTACCTCTTCATGTTCCACTGGTATTTGAAAGTCAAATTTTCTATTCAGCTCTGGTCTTTTCATCAGGAATGCTTGAAAGTCCTCTATTTCACTGAATGACCGTTTTTCCCCCTGAAGGATTATACTCAGTTTTGCTGGGTAGGTGATTCTTGGTTGTAATCCTATCTCCTTTGCCCTCCAGAATATTATATTCCATGCCCTGTGGTCCTTTAATGTAGAAGCTGCTAAATCTTGTGTTATCCTGATTGTGTTTCCACAGTACTTGAATTGTTTCCTTCTGGCAGCTTGTAATATTTTCTCCTTGACCTGGGAACTCTGGAATTTGGCTACAATATTCCTAGGAGTTTTCCTTTGGGGATCTCTTTCAGGAGGAGATCTGTGGATTCTTTCAATTTCTATTTTGCCCTCTGGTTCTACTATATCAGGGCAGTTTTCCTTGATAATTTCTTGAAAGATGATGTCTAGGCTCTTTTTTTGATCATGGCTTTCAGATAGTCCAATAATTTTTAAATTCTCTCTCCTGGATCTATTTTCCAGGTCAGTTGTTTTTCCAATGAGATATTTCACATTGTTTTCTAATTTTTCATTCTTTTGGATTTGTTTTACAGTGTCTTGATTTCTCATAAAGTCACTAGCTTCCAATTGCTCTATTCTAATTTTTAAGGAAGTATTTTAGTAATCTTTTGGACTTCCTTTTCCATTTGGCCAATTTTTCTTTTTAGGGCATTTTTCTCCTCATTGGCTTTTTGGACCTCTTTTGCCATTTGGGTTAGGCTATTTTTTAAGGTGTTATTTTCTTCAGTATTTTTTTGGGTCTCCTTTAGCAAGCTGTTGACTTGTTTTTCATGATTTTCTTGCATCACTCTCATTTCTCTTCCCAGTTTTTCCTCTACTTCCCTTACTTGCTTCTCAAAATCCCTTTTGAGCTCTTCCAAGGCCTGGGACTGATTCATATTTTTCTTGGAGGCTTTGGATGTAGGAGCTTTGACTTTGTTGTCTTCTTCTGGTTGTATATTTTGATCTTCTTTTTCACCAAAGTAAGATAATATAGTCTGACTCTTTTTGCGCTGCTTGCTCATGATCCCGGCCAATTACTTGAGTTTTAAACTCTTTGTTAAGGTAAGAGTCTGCTTCCAATGTGGAGAATGTACTGTCCCAAGCTTCAGGGGTTTGTATAGCTGTTTTCAGAGATACTTGTAGGGACCTGTAAATTTTCAGTTCTTCCAAGGTGGTATGATAAGGGGCGAGGTGTTTACTCCTTTCCTGGCCTGTGACCACAAGTATTCCTTTCTGTCCTGTAACTGTGAGGAGGGGTTTCTCTCCACAGCCACTACAAGCTCTACCACGCCAGTGCTCCTCCTCACCCCAGCACCGCAGCCCAGAACTGTGACCCAGATCCAAACACGGGCAAAGCAAGAGATTCCTGCCTCAGCACTGGCAAAGAGATCCCTGCAATCCCTCTGATCAGCCACTGGATTCCCCCTCAGTCTATGGGCCAGATGCTTGGGAAGCAGCTCCCCCTCCAGGGCCACGCTCTTGGGGAATGGAGCTGAAACCTCGCCTTCCTCTCTGAGCACCGACAGAAACAGAGTTTTCCCACTGACCTTCTAAGTTGTCTTTGGCATTCGTGGATTGAGAAGTCTGGAAACCTCCACAGTTGCCCATGATTCAGTCCTTTGAGGCCTGCTCCAGGTTCGCTGCAGCCTGCGCACCCACACCGGGCTGCACTGTGCTCCCAGCCCAGCTTGATACACCTTTCTGATCAATCATCCAGGTTGTCTTGGGCTGGAAATTTGTTTCACTCTGTCTTTTTGTGGGTTCTGATGCTTCAGAATTTGTTTAGAGCCATTTTTTATGAGTACTTGGAGGGGTTTGGGGGAGAGCTCAAGCAAGTTACTGTTTTCACTCTGCCATCTTGGCTCCGCCCCCAATGTAAGCCATTTTTGCCTGGTAGTGGAAGAAATCTGTGATCGAATTGTTTCCTGATTAATTACACGGACCAGGACCAAAGCTGAAGCAACCTCACTCTCCTTGCTTCCAAAGTATCTGAAAATGGGATGTAATCCACTGAAAATAGACTAGGTTGAAATAGTCGCGAAGACCTTCCCAGCTTTACTAGAAGCTGTGCTCATACATAAGCACAGAGAAATGTTTAAGCATTTTTGCCAGCAAATCCTAATCATCCCATATGTAGAGGTTATTTAATTTATTTTCATACCACATATTTTTGGTGTATCATGAACACATATACTTTTGATAGCTTATATTTCTTTCCTTGAATCTGCTTCTTTGTATACTTTGACTAGTTATCTATTAGGGAATGGCTCTTGTTCTTATATATTTGTATCAATTTCCTATGTATCTTGAAGATCAGATTTTTATATCATAAATTGGCTACAACAGCTTTTTTTTCCCAGTTCATTTTTTCCCATCTAATTCTAATTGCATTGATTTTACTATCGCAAAAACTTTTGAAATTGTATGTAATCAAATTGTCTATTTTATTGTTTATGGTCATTTCTATTTCTTGTTTAGTTAGGAACTGTCCCCTGTTCTACACTTGAAAAGGTATCACATTTCCTTTACCTATAATGTATTTATGATATGATATTTTATATCAAAGGCATATATATGTATGTGTATATATACATATACATATATATATATATATATATATATATATATATATATATACACACCTTAGGTATTAGACCCTTAGAGATTTTTTCTCAACCGACTATTTCCCTTCTTATCCCATTTGCACTGATTATTTATATAAGTTTTTCAAATTTATATAATTAAAACACATTATCTTTTGTGATCTCCTCCATCCTTGTTTAGTTAAGAGTTATCCTTAGCCATAGTTTTTAAAGATACCTTATCTCATTCTCTTCTATTTGTTTTTAGTAGTGTCACCTGTCAAATTGTCAAGTTATGCATCTATTTTGAATTTATTTTGGTGCATGGTATAGATTTCCACAAGATTAGATTTCCACAAGATACAAAGAGATGAAAGCCAAGCATAAGTTAAAAAAAAAAGATAATTACCAAATCTTGGCATAATCCTGTAAGATCAGTGCCAGGAGTAATAAAGTTTGGAATGAGCTGAGTTTAGGAAGCAAAACTGAGAACAACAACAAAAAAATTTTAACTATATTAGGAAAAAAAACCCCATATATCCTAGAAGAGGTCATGCAACCATACTGACTGGATCCACTACAAATTATCTAATCTCAACTGGGCCTTAACCTTAGCAAGGCAATCTTTTACTCCTCTCTAATTGATTCTCTATCCCAATCCCCATGGTGGTTTCTTTTTTCTCTTCACCACATACCATACCACATACTCCCACACTCTCCTCAGTTGAGGACCTCAAACTCACAGGAAAAAACCAGGCCATTCTCTGTAAGTTCGCTCTTTTTTCCTTCCTTACATCTCCCAACCTCTTGACATCATCTCACATTCTTTTGCCCTTTAGTCTCTGCTGAAGATGTCTTTCCCAACACCAAGGCCAACCCCTCTATGCGTAACTTTGAGCTCATCACCTCCTGTCTCCTCCAGCACTATACAGAAGGAGGAAGTAATTGCCAGGATCAAACCCTGCAAAGCCTGTTATGCCTTTATGTCATCTCAACATCTGCTCCCCTCTAGCCACTACCCTAATGTCAGCTTTCATCACCTCTTCCTGGATTACAGCAATAAACTTCTAATTGGTCTCTCTTCTTCAAGGCCTCCCCCATTCTAATCCATCCTCCACATGACTCCAAAAGTGATTTTCCTAAAACACATATCTGACAATGTCAGCCCTCTATGCAATAAACTCCAATGGCTCTTTATCATCAATGTGATAAAAATAAACTCCTCTATTTGATATTCTAAGTGCTTCACAAACTGATCCCTTGTCCTCAGAGGCTTCTTTCCTAGATTATGTTTGGGAAGGAGGGAGGCTGGAAGCAGAATTGGTGAACTGGAGGATACCACTATTTCTAAGGCTTTGGGGCTTATCTGCTTATTGGTGGCAGATGGGTAGGATAGCAATTGATGTAGGGGGTGGCAAAATGATGGGCTTTTCTGTGGTCTTAAGAGAGCAAAGAAAAGGGCAGGTAAATGGAGTTATGTTAATATAGAAAAATCGGAATAAGGGGGTGAAGCTTGATATTTCTCACATTTGGTATACATGAAAAGAAGGAAGTGATATACATGAAGGAAGGGGGGAGCAGACATCAGATGAACCTCGCTTATCTGAACCGAGCAAAGAAAGGTTAAGCGCGCGTGCGCACGCGCGCGCAGCACACACACACACACACACACACACACACACACACACACACACACACACACACACACACACACACACACGCAGAGTTTTATTCAGAAATGTATCAAACTCAATAGGGAAATAAGCGGGAATGGGGAGGGATGATAATACCGGGGAGTGAAATTCTTACAAACAAAACAAATTTCTGCTCTTAAAAAGGGTATTAACAGGAGTTAAAGAAGAAAAGGAGTTTTTCTTTCTCCTGACAGCAGACAAGGTGGCGGAAGTGGAGCCGAAGAAGAAGCGAACCTTCCGGAAGTTCTCCTGCGGTGGCGTGGACCTGGATCAGCCGCTGGACAGGTCCTAGGAACAGCTCATGCAGGTGTGAGGCGCTGGGCAGCTGCGGCGACTCGGCAGGGGTCTGCGGCGCAAACACCATCCCCTCCTGAAGCGCCCGAAGTGGTAAAGACACACTTTCGGGACGCGATCATCCTGCCAGAGATGGTGGGAAGTAATGTGGGCGTCTGTAACGGCAAGATCTCCAATCAGGCAGAAATGAAGCCCGGGGCGATTGGACACTACCTGGGCGAATTCTCTGTCACCTACAAGCCTGTGAAACACGGCAGGCCGGGTAGTGGAGCCACCCACTCCTCTCCTTTCATCCCTCTCAAGTAACCCGGATCCTAACAATAAAAACAAGAAGCTTCTTTAAAAAAAATGGAGGAATTAAAACAATCTCAAAAGCTAAATGGGCCCCTCAATTGGAGAATGGCTGAACAAATTGTGGTATAAAAGTATAAATTATTATTGTGCTGTAAGAAATTAGGAGAGATGATTTCAGAGAATCCTGGGGAAAAGGAACTGATAAAGAAGAACTCGAACAGAACCACGAAAACAATTTATAAAATGAGAACAAAATAAAAAAAAATAACAGCTCAGAAAGACTTAAGAATTCTGATCAAAGCAATGATCAACCGTATCTCCAAAGGACCTAAGATGAGTCAAGAATAATAGGACTAAAGAATGGCAAACCTTCCAAGTTTCAAAACTTGAGAAGAGAACAGAGGCTAAAAATCACAGGTTAATGAGCTTGACTTGAATTACTGGCAAAATTATAGAACTTGTTGTTAAAGGGATGATTGGTAAATATCTTTAAAAAAAAAAAGGAAATGGTGATCACAAAAAGTCAGTATAGTTTTATCAAGAGTAAGTCATATTAGGGGGCAGCTAGGTGGCAGTGGATAGAGCACCAGCCCTGAAGTCAGGAGGACCTGAGTTCAAATTTGGTCTCAGACCAAACACTTGACACTTACTAGCTGTGTGACCCTGGGCAAGTCAGTTAACCCCAAATGCCTCAAAAAAAAAAAGAGTAAGTCATACTAGACTAACTTTACTTCTTTTTTTGATAGAGTTACCAAACTAGTGATCCAAGAGAATGCCATAGAAATATTTTAACTAGGTTTAACTAGGTTTTAGCATTATCAGTGGACCAAGTGACTTATATTATTCATTTGGGAAAAACTGAGAAGTGTGGACTAGGCAATAGTACACATAATGAGTCATAGAACTGGTTCAATGACCAGACCCAAAGAGTATTCACTAATAATTCAGTGTCAAATTGGAAGGAGGCTTTAGTGGACGCCCCATGGATCTTTGCTTGGCCATATAGGCAGTTTAGCATGTTTATCAATGGCTTGGATAAAGACATAAATGGCATGCTTATCCATCTTTTAGATGGCACAACCCTGAGAGGTGTAGCTAACATACTGGATGATTCACAATCTTGATAGTTGATGCTAAAGTGATTCATAAGAAGAGTTGATAATTGATAATTGAGTTCAATATAAAGTACTGCATTTGGGTTAAACAAAAACCAACTTCACAAAAATAAGATAGGAAAGGCATAATCAATCATAGTAGTTCACCTGAAAAAGATCTGGGGTTTTAGTGGACTGCAAGTTCAGTAGAGGTCAATGATGTAACAATAGCAACTGAAAAAACTATTATGGTCTTAACCTGCATAAAGAGAAGCATGGGGCCTCCTTCCTCAATGTGGGGGAAAGCTCAGCAGCTGGGGCTGGGGCAAGATAAGGACTGAGAGGCCTATGTAAAGGCTGGCACCATGATGAAGAGGTAAGGGTGACAGTGCCCATCAATTCCTTAAAGAACTTCCTGGCTTTGACAGTGTGTGCCTGGTGTCACCCTCTGGACAAAGTGAAGGTAAAGCTACAGACTCAGCTGAAGAGCCAGCCAGGACAACCTCCCCTCTATTGGGGGTCCTTTGGCTGTTTCAGAAAGACACTTGTTAGAGAGGGTGTTCAAGGCCTGTACCAAGGAATGACCACTCCCATTGTTGGTATCACCCCCATGTTTGCTTTGAGCTTCTTTGGCTTTGGATTGGGGTGGGGGGGAACTACAACAGAAGAACCAAGTGATAAATTGAATTATCCCTAGCTGTTTGCAGCTGGGATGTTATCTGGTGTGTTCACAATAGGAATTATGACTCTTGGAGAAAGAATCAAGTGTCTATTACAGATTCAACCTTCTTTAGGAGAAACACGATACACTGATGCTTTGAGCTATGCCCCCCCCCGAAAAAATCTGTATCGGGCATTTGAAAAGGAACTATGCTTATCTTCATTTGATCCAGCAATAACACTATTAGGTCTGTATCCCAAAGAGATCATTAAAAAGGGGAAAAGACCCACATGTCCAAAAATATTTATAGCAGTTCTTTTTGTGGTGGCAAAGAATTGGAAACTGAGGGGATGCCCATCAATTGGGGAATGTCTGAACAAGTTGTGGTATATGAGTGTAATGGAATACTATTGTTCTATAAGAAATGATGAACAGGCTGACTTCAGAAAAACCTGGAAAGACTTATATGGTCTGATGCTGAGTGAAGTGAGCAGAACCAAGAGGACTTTGTATACAATAGCAGTCACGTTATGCAATGACTAAGAATGTTAAACTGAACCCTTCTCAGCATTACGAGGATCTAAGACATCTCCAGAGGCCTCGGGATGGAAAATGCTGTCCACATCCAAAGAAAGAGCTATGGAAGTCGAATCGCTCTCACTTATTTTTACCTTCAGTTGAGTTTTGTTTCATCTTTCTGATAGTTCCTCCTATTGGTTTTAATGAGCAATTGGACTTCAGAAAAACCTGGAAAGATTTATATGAACTGATGCTGAGTGAAGTGAGCAGAACCAGAGAACATTGTACACAGTAACAGCAACATTATGCGATGACCAGCTTTGATAGACTTAGCCCTTCTCAGCAATGCAATGATCTAAGATAATTTCTCCAAGGGACTCATGATGGAAAATGCTATCCACATCCAGAGAAAGAACTGTGGAGTCTGAATGCAGATTGAAGCATACTATGTTCTCTTTTCTTGTTTGTTTTGTTTTTTCTTTCTTGTAGTTTTTTCCCTTTTGTTCTGATTCTTCTTTCACAACATAACTAATGTGGAAGTATGTTTAAATATAATTGTACATGTATAATCTATATCAGATTGCATGCTGCCTTGGAGAGGGGGCAGGGGAGGGGGGGAGAAAAAAATCTGGAACTCAAAATCTTGTAAAAGTGAATGTTGAAAACTATCTTTGCATGTAATTGGGGAAAAAAATAAAATACTATTAAGTTTAAAAAAAAAGGTTTCCTCTGGAGGTAGTGGGTTTCCTCTGATCTTTATGGAAAGGCTGTGTGGCCACCTGCCAGGTCCTGTGCAGTAGGGGATTCTTGCTTAGGTACATGCTGGCCTGAATGGCTTCTTAGGTCCTTTCAGACTCTGAGCTTCTGTGATGTTGTGGCTGTTTGTAATATTCTAGTTTTATCATCAAAGGCCCAGCCTTCCTGAAAGTAGTTATGTAACTGTTTCCTCTCTTTTTTCTGGCAGTTCTATTTCTAAGTACGCTCCTCTTGCCTTTTGTGTGGTTGTTGCACATAATCACAATGTTTACTATTATGAGATCAACTGGGATTGGGTGGAAAGAGCTGCTGGAAGTGTTGGGTAAAACTCTATATGGTGGCAGGTTCAGGCCTGAGGTCTCCAGAGCCTGTGATATAGTTATATACCTGAGCCTGCTCACCTTCACCTCACTGTAACCCAGTTCTCCTATACCTGGTACTCATCCCCCACCCCTAAGGTTAAAAACATTTTTAAAGGCTTCCAATTAAAGATTCATAAGAAATATTTCCCAATTTTTAAAGGCCTAGTGCCCAGTGCTATATTTCCTTGTTCTTTAAAAAAACATTTATCAAATGTCCTTTACCGAAGACTCATGACTGTACCAAACTGGCCAAATCCTTAGAATGACTCTATTTAGCAGATTTGGGTTGATTAGTCTTAACTGGGCTTGACTTTGGACCCATTCATCTCTGTGTTCATTACTCTCTACTTACCATCAAAATGAGTCTCAAATTTGTCCCTCATTCAGTTATCTAACAACTTCCTCTTCCTCTTTTAGGTCCCTTGACACCACAATGGCAAACTTCAAGGGCCATGCCCTCCCAGGGAGTTTCTTCTTGATCGTTGGGATCTGGTGGTCATTGAAATACTCACTCAGATACACAAGTCAGAAAGGAAAAAGCAGAAAGCTGAACTACTACTATCAAAAGATTGAGATCATCGATGGAGGAGTCAGAGTCTTCTTTGCTATAGTTGGTAAGCAGAGGCAGAGTACTTAGCGCCTGGGATTTCCCTGCCATATCCATGACCTTCTGTTGATACACACACACACACACACACACACACACACACACACACACACACACACTCCCTGCCTCTTAACTCCACCAAGAGGCTAGAAAGTCAATGTCCTCCCATTAAAAGAAACACCGAAAATAGAAACTGCCAGTCATTCGGTGGTATATTCCCAACATCTAGCACGGTGCCCAGCACGTATCAGGTGCTTAATAAAGGCTTGTGATATTGAATTTAATTCAGCTCCTAATACAAGTCTTCTCATGTTGGAAGGACCTGTCAGGGATTATACTTTGTTCTTCAAAGCATCTGGCATAAGTGGACTCCTGTAATTATTATAATTATAATATATATATATATATATATATATAATGTAGGACATAATACAATGAGAGGCAATGTGACATAGGATAGAAGACCAGAACTGTAGACAGGATATTTAAAGTTCAAGTCTCATTTCTGACTCATACTAGCTGAGTGACCTGTACAAGGCTCTTAACCTATCAGTGACCCAGGAAACTGTCTTAGGGCTGTAAGTTACAGATAAGATGCTGACCTGCACTAGTCAAAGGAATCTCCACAATTAATTAATCAAGTATTTATTAAGTATCCAGAATAGGAAGCAATATGAGACAGTGGAAAGAGTACTAGATTTGGAGTCAACGAACCTGGCTTCAAATCCCACCTCAGCCACTTGCTACTACCCGTATGCCCTTGCAAAATTTACTTAACCTTCCTCAGCTTCAGTTTCCTTATCTATAAAATGAGGGAGATGTACTCTGAGGCCCCTATCTCATTCTAGATCTGTGACATAGCAGGTGTCCCAAAAGTCTTAGTGCACTTTTAAGCTTTAAATTAAGACTTTTGGGACACCCTGTATATACCATTCTATAAATTTATCAAACATTGTGCTAGGATCTAAGGATACAATAAGAACTCCCCACACTGCTGAGACTACAGAAATTACTGACGATCTCCTGTGGATGAAATGAATGAAGTCATTACAATGAAATGAAATCTTAAACTTATAAATCATTCAGCCAATAAACATTTATGAAATATCTCCTAATGTATAAGAGACTTTGCTGAGCACTTAGGAATACAAAACAAAAATGAAACTCCCTGCCCTCAAAGAGCTTATGTCCTATGAGGACACTGCCTCAGTATACTAAGCTGCTAGGACAAACCAAAGAAAAAGAACATAGTCTCTGCCCTAAGGGAGTTTAGGGTCTGCAAGATTTTATTATTGGACTTAAGAACTCTTACCAAGCAATAAATACAGGATTGTAATTATTCAAAGTGAGTCAGTGACTGCTGAGGAGATTCTAAATGAAGGAGTAATTAGGGTCAGTTTTAGACTAATTGACCTTTTTCTTTCATTTATTTCTCATAATATGCACTAGAAAAGATTTGGACCTTGAGTAGCTAACAACCATATCATTAAGCACTTCCCACATCCCAGGTGAGAGAGGCAGGAGGGCCAGTGGGGTAGTGAGCAGACAATCAATAGAAGGATTCTATGGGAGCTATTAAAGAACTGTTTGTGAACAGTTTCCCTTTCCCAAGGACACCAGACTGGTTCAAGTGTTGTTCCTCTCCTCCATCGTCTGAGGAAGACCTGCAATGGCAACAACTGAATCCAGTACGACAAAGCATTTGTTAACCATCTACTGCTCTGTGCTATATGCTGGAGACAGCAAGTCAGAATGAAAAGCCATGCCTGCACTCAAGAGGCTTACATTCTATTTGGGGGATACAACACACGGATAAGTAAATAATAATAACTGGAAGAAAAGGGAGAAAGCTCTAATAACCATAGATGGTGAGATGGTCCATGAGCTGAACCTTAAAAGAAGCTAGTGATTCTGAAAGGTGGAGGTGAGAAGGGGGCACATTCATGATGTGGGGGAACAGCCTGGCCTGGAGGAGGGAGTTTCCATAGTGAGTTCATGAAAGGGATTAATGGGCAAGTCTGGAAAGGGAGGCTGGAGCCAGTCTGTGAAGGGCTTTAAATTCAAAGCTAACAAGTTTGTATTTTCTTCCTAGAGGAAGTATAGGGCAGACATTGAGGTTACTGATGAGGGGAATGACATGGTCAGATTTATGCTTAGGAAGATAATGTTTGCAGTCTTTTGGTAGAAGAGTTAAAGAAGAGAGAGCCTGGAAGCCAAACGTCCATCTGGCAAGCTGCTACCATTATCCAAAGGAGGGGTGAGAAGGACCTGAATAAGGCATGAATGGGAGAAAGGGGACAAATGTGAGAAGTGTTGCAAAAGTAGAAACAAGTCTTGACAACTGCTAGACACTGGGAATACAAGCTTCAAACAAGGAGCAATTCTTGCCTTCAAGGAACATATACTGTAATAGGAGGAAAGGAAGAATATGACACATTCGTATGTAATTCTAACATAGTACAGAATAGAATCAATGCAAAAAGGAGAGATTCAAATAAAGAACAATGAGCAATTTGAAAAGGAAGAGCTCCCTTCTAGATGAGGGGAGACTTCATGAAAGGGCTATGATATCTGAGTTGAACCTTCAAAAAAGGGAAGGATTTGGAGGCAGAAATGGGGGAGTGTATTCCAAGTACTGGAGACAG
Source organism: Phascolarctos cinereus (assembly GCF_003287225.1). Lineage (NCBI taxonomy): Eukaryota > Metazoa > Chordata > Mammalia > Diprotodontia > Phascolarctidae > Phascolarctos > Phascolarctos cinereus. The sequence continues at coordinate 270,234,360 of NW_027556098.1, read as the reverse complement.
CATAAGCAGAATGACTGAAACAAGAGAGGAAAGGACAAGAATAGGAGATGATCAGTAATTTACTTTAGCTGGACAGTAGGGAACATTGGGGGAAACAGTGTGAGATAATGCTTATAAAGGTAAGCTGGATTCATTCAAGTTGTTCAAGAGGATCATGGAAGCCAAATTATGAATTTATATTTAATTTGGTGTACAAAAAGGGAGAGAATGTTTTTTGAGCAGAGGTATAATAGTAGTTCAATGGAAAGGTTACTCAAATAACTTAAAGGCTAGATTAGAAAGGAGATAGACTGGATATAGGAAAAACCATTAGGCATCTATTGTTATAGTCAGTTTTGAGGTGTTCCCTCAGAGCATCCCTGATAGGGTGGTATTGAGGGGTCAAGCAAAGTGCCTCTCCATGGCTTGTTTCTAGTTGGTGTCCTCTACCACTTGTCACTTTTGACCTGTAAGTACTCTGGAGAGGGAAACTGAGGCAGGGACCATGACAAACCTTTGGTCATGCTGAGTCTGGCTTATATAAGTCTGACTGATCCCATACACCAGCCATGCAGGCCACAAAACATCCTCCTTAGCTGTCTGGAGTAATTCATGTTATTCAGTAATTCATGTAAGTCTGCTGTTAGGCAGATCTCGTTCATTTGTTTGTTCCTTCCTTCCTTCCTTCATTATTGAATAAATATTTGTTGGGCTTCAGCTCGATGCTGCTCCCTGAGAAGAGCACAAATTTCAGGATGCCCACACAGAAGACCAAGCATAAATGTTCCGTTTCTCTCTAGAGTAGGCATCGGCTGCTCCTCAGACAACAGCACGTTAACCCACCGCCTTCTCCCCATCCCCCAGCTACAGGGTCATCCTCTATCCTTTATTCGCTTCTTTGTCTCCTACCAGGGATCCTTGCAGAGCAGTTTGTACCAGATGGACCTCACCTGCACCTGTACACTGACCATGATTGGGTAAAACTGATGAACTGGCAGCACAGCACCATGTATCTGTTCTATGGGCTCTCTGGCCTCATGGACATGCTCACTGTTCTCTTCCCTGTTATCCCTCTGGGGCTGGACCGGCTTCTGATGTCGTTGGCTGCGGTCACTGAAGGCAAGTAGGAGGAGGGAGAAGGGAAAGAACAAGAGATACTTATCCAAGTGGGTCTCCAAAGGGACCACGTGGCTCACTCACAAAATTGTTGTTGTTGTTCCATTGTGTCACCCATATTCAACTCTTTGTGACCTCATTTGGGGTTTTCTTGGTCGAGATATGGAAGTGGTTTTCCATTTTCTTCCCCAGCTCATTTTATAGATGAGGAAACTGAGGTAAACAGGGTTAAGTGACTTTCCCAGGGTCACACAGCTAGTAAGTGTCTGAGGCCAGAATTGAACTCAGGAAGATGAGTCTTCTCTATCCATTGTGCTCCCTAGCTGCCCCACCTACAAAATACTTGACTAGAAAATCCCATTTCCAGGACCCACAAAGGGCTTAAACAAGTAGGATGAGCTTCATAACACAGACTAGAAAAAGATCATTTCTGGGGACTTGGGCCACTGATCCTTTCCTCCCATCCTACCCCAATTTTTAAAGAAAAAAACAATAAGTTCAGATCACTTCAAAGGTCACTGAACAAAGCTGATTACTCACTGGGAAAGAACGAATCTATCTACAATTCTCCTTTGCAAAGGAAGATGTCTTCTTGGGGGCATCCTACAGGCATGTTCTTTAGGGATGAGACCATTTCTTTTAATGTTTTTGAAGGGGATATTGAACAACCAGGTTCTCTTATGACCTTTCAAACCCTACTCCTCTTGCTTTTGGCCAAAGCAGAGGCAAAGACATGTCTTTTTGGTCAGGCAAAAGAAGCCTTGAGTTCTTGACCTCATTCTAAAATTAGACAGATGTGGCTCTGTCAGAAGTCCTTGAACATCCAACTGCTAGCATAGGAAGAAGACCTCTCTTACACAAGACAAAATTAGCTAAAGGAGCCAGAAGTATTCTGTACCTGCATCAGACCTCTGGGCCAAATCACTCCTCCCTAGACTGCTGGAGGATCTGAGTACCTGATTTTAAGTTATGCGGTTGTCCATGAGTCTGTTCACAACATGAATGTACTGGGCAGAGTAGCAGTGTGTGCAGAACCCTTTGTGAAGCCTTGTGGTGTCGTGTTCGAATCTTAACAGAAGGGTAAACTGAAACAAATCTCTGAGCAAGATAACATTTATTAACAGGGACATGCTGCCATTTTATATAATGGGGTCAATGGATTGCCTCCATTTATACCAAAGACCCTAAGCAAAAGGACAGTTCCTCTTACATAGGTTTTGGGGAGCACAGAACAAAAGAACAGAACAGGGTAGATGACATCATGGGATTGGGGACAATATGATTGATTACAGAGCTGAGGCACAGGGAACAACGTGATTGGTTAGAAGTTTGATAGTAGGGCTAGCAACAACCCCCACTTCTTCTCTCATGAGACTAAAAAGTGAGTCTAGGTATAGAGACAGCAGGCTAGACATTTGGTAGCAAACCAGACATCCTTGAAGGATTGCTTAGTGGTGTTAAAGCTATTAGACTTCCTTTGTGTTCACACACATTCCCCACATCAGTTAAGTTCCTTGAGGCAGGAGAGCTATATTTTTAAACTTACAGGCCAGCTGAATTCTGAAGTTCAGAGACAAAGAACCATGACTTAAACAGTTACAGGACAAAACAACTACTTGTAAATAGGATCAATAACAAAATGATATAGGATCAATTCAGTCTTCTCAGTGGTCAGGTTCAAAGAGAGAGAAGAAATGGCCCTTGCCTTTGGGGAGTTTAATAGGTAATCTATTGGGAGAACACAGCATATGGAATGACCTAATTACACCTACAAAGCCATAAACAAGCAAAATGCTCACTAAAATGGTTCAAGGAAGTGCTAAAGGGCCCCACAAGTAAAGGAAGCATAACTAGAATGGAGGGTTGAATTAACTGGGGAAGGCCAGGCTCAGGATGGTGTCAGGAGAGGAGGAAGAGTGGGTGCCTGAAGAAAAGCAGAGTGAGAAGGGCATCCTAGTATTGGGACGCAGCGCAAGTGAAGGCTTGAATGAAGAAACAACTAACTCATTAGTGGTTGTGATTTGATTCGTGTCAGGCATTCTCTTCTATTATCATGTCCATGGTCGGCCACCACTGGACCAGCACATCCACCTTCTCCTGTTATATACGTTGGGGGCAGGAGCCATTTCCACCTTCATTGAAGTTTTCATCAGAGACAATATTGTCCTAGAGCTCTTCCGAGTCAGCGTCATTATTGCCCACGGCACCTGGTTCTGGCAGGTAAGTCCACAGGAGAATGCTTCTCAGCTTGTGGCAGGACAACAGAGTGGTGGGTAAGAAAGTCAAGGACAGGCATTGTAGGGGAAGGCTAAGGGAGTCATGGCAACTGGAATCTCAGACCTATCAGCAAATGTTCAGCAGTACCAGTAAACTGGAGACTACCCCTACCCCTGGGTCCCTGTACCACCTGAATCTTACTCAGGTACTACTTACTCGGGTACTACTATACTGCCATGCAAGAGCCTAGGCAAGCCACATAGCTGCCCAATCATATGTTTACCTTGCCCATGAAGACTATAATTAGGGACATATTGGTCTTTTCTGTTTGCTGCAAATAAATTATTATTCAGCCCAAGGAAGTGACCCTGGAATTTCCTTTTAAATAAGTCTTAGTTAAAGCCAGTTTTAGAATAAAGAAGTGATTGGTCTTTGAAGAATGGCCCTTGTATGCCAGGGGCAAAGACCCAAGAGGTTCCTGAGGGTGAGCTGGTAATGAGGGCTTTCTCCTTGTGATTTTCCCAGATTGGCTTTGTGCTGTATCCACCTTCTGGGGGTCCTGTGTGGGACCAAACATCTCACGATAACATCATGTTTATCACCATGTGTTTCTGCTGGCACTACGTGGCTGCTGTGATCATTGTAGCCATCAACTTCTCTCTGGTTTGTGGGTATGTATGAGAGGAAAAATGCTGAACCCTACTACCAGCTGCCTCCCAAGCCCTTTTTTACAGGCCTAACCCCTTACCCTAGCCTTGTCATTCAGACATACAAGTCTATCAGATGGAAATATGTGTGTTTCTTATGCCCTTGCCCTTATCATAATCACCCTTATGTTTAGGGTTTTTATCTGTCTTCTCATCTTCCCAGTGGAACAGATATACCCAAGATGCTGCTCTAGACCCAGAGTCCCAAGAAAGACAGGTGGAAAGGAGTGACTGTGGGCATCCTATTTCTTTTTGCTTCCCTACCTAATTTCCTCAAGCCCTCTTAACAAATGAGATATTTGTAAAGTGCTTAGCACAGTGCCTGGCACATAGTAGGTGCTTAACAAATGCTTATTCCTTCCCCTCCCCCCTTTCCCTATGGTGTGGGAGCTAGAGTTCATTTTTCTGGTGGATTTAATATTTCTCATGAATCCTCTCTTGTAGTGTAGTAAATCGGGTGAAGAGATTCAGAGGTGGAGAAAGCATTGGGATCCAAAAGCTGACATCAGGTTCCAACCCTCAGGAAGCACTTCTGAATGACACAGATGAAGACTGAGGATCAAGCATTGAGGGGAGCCACCATGAGCTCAAGCCACTGGGGCGGATACTTTCCTTCCCTCCACATATCCCCTCCTCCGCCATGCAATAACTGTGCTGCTCTCAGGAAACCGACAGCCCTCACAGTGGCCCTTCTTCACCGTTGCACTCTGCAAAGTCAGGGAGTCCAAAAGGAAAACACTGGCTCTTGAAAGTCGGAGGCTGACATCATTCTTGCCTTCTTAAAATGCACTGACACTTGTTTGTGGTCTGAGACACAGTCCAGAAGCGATTAACCCCTTCCACTACATCTAATCCCTCTGCCTCACTTAGTCATTGGGATTGGGACTACTTTGTCTAGTAGAACAATAGGAATTGTATTCCAACTCAGGGATAGAAAGTTTGGCTGCCTAATGTGTATTCTTATTCCCAATGACCCAGGACTAGATTAGGGTCCTTCTATATGTCTCAATGAGTTCATTTTTTAAAAATTACAATCCAGGTCTCTGTTGGTGTGGCATCATTTGTATTCAAAGGTTAGAGAAATTATTTCTACAAAGAGCAAACCTATGCAGTCTGGGAAGAGAAACTATTGTGTTTGGGCACTGAAAGGTCCATTGGAGATCAACTGTGCCAGGCATTATGCTAAATGCTGGGGAGACAAAAATTAAAAAAAACCCAGTCCTTGACCTCAAGGAGCTCACAGTCTCATGGGGAAAACAACAATAAATATGTACCAACAAGCTATATATAAGATAAATAGAAAATAATTAAAAGAGGGAAGGTGAGAGAATTAAAAGGGGTTAGAAAAGGCTTCCTATAGAATATGGGATTTAAACTGAGACTTGAAGGATACCAGGGAAGCCAGGAGGTAATAGCAATAAGGAAGGAGAACATTCCAGGCATAGGGGACAGCCACAGAAAATGCCCTAGAGATGGCTATTGCTAGAGATGAATTGACTTGTTCATGGAACAGCAAAGAAGCTAGTGTTACTGGTCAAAGAATATCCACCTGTCAGGTAGTAATTAGAAAAGTAGGTGGGAACTAGGTTATGAAGGGCTTTGAACACCAAAGGATTTTGTATTTGATCCCAGAGGTGATAGGGAGCCACTGGAAGCCTGCACTTTAGTGAAATCACTTTGATGGCTAAATGGAGGATGGATCAGAGTAGGGAGAGACTTGAGGCAGGAAGACAATAGTTCAAGCATGAGTTAATTATGGCCTACTCAGTGTGGTAGCATTATCAGAAGAGAGAAGAAGCCATATTCAAGAGATGTTGCAAAGGTGAAATCCATAGACCTTGGAAACAGATTGTACATAGGGGTAGGTAGGGTGAAAGAGTGTAAGGATTTGAGAATAACACTAAGTTGTGCATCTAAAGGACTAAGAAGATGGTGGTTCCCTCAACAGTAACAGGGAAGTTTAGTTTAGGGGCAAGAGGGTTTAGGAGGAAAGATGAGGTTAATTTTGAACATGTTGAGTTTGAGATGCATATTGGACATCCAGTTCAAGATGTCTAAAAGGCAGCCAGAGATGCAAGATTGTCGATCAGCAGAGAGGATAGGGCTGGATAAGTAGATTTGAAAATCATCAGCATAAAGATAATAATTAAACCCCTGGGAACTGATGAGATCACCAGTGAAATAGTATAAAGGGAGAAAACCTAAGGTTCCAGGTCATGTGAACAAGATGGAAGACTAGGCTTTCTCAGATCCCCATGAGTTCTCATACCTCTCCAAAACAGAAATTATGTGCCAAAGACAAAGCAACTTAAGCTGTCTTCGTAGTTTAGGACACCCATAATCCAAAACACAGTTAAAAACAACAAAATCCCATGAACTGACACCTACCTTGAGCTAACTTGGCATCCCTTCCCCACCTCCCTGAAATAGGCAATGAGGAGTCACTAGCAGACCCAAGAATTCAACACATGGGCCAGGGCATGCAGCAAACCCTTTGTCCAGATCCCCTATTCTTCTTTCCAATGCCATGAAAAGTCTGGCTTCAGGTTGTAGAGATTTGATAGTGACAGTCAGCTCTACCACAACCTTTTAGAAATAAAAGCCTGTCAAAAGCCATAACTCCATAGCAACAGCTCTGCAAAGCTCTGAACTGCCAGTGCCAGGCAAACAATCCCATAATACCAGTAAAGTCAGTCCTGCGACAGATAACCTTATAGTATTAGTGCTACAAAGCTCAGAACTGCCAGTGCTGGGCCAAAGAACTAAGGAACAGAGGGGATAGACACCAGGACAGATCACTGTGTATAAGAGGGTTGTACTGTACTCCACTAAGCCTGAGGAAAATAACACAGCATCCAGCTGGGGACAGTTCTGTCCATCAAAAGTCACTAGGGCAGAGTCCTAGGGTGGTGAACTGTGAATTATCCAGCATGGGAGGAGCCTGGGATGCTTTGTGATTTATCCCTCAAGGAAACCAAAATCAGAGGAGAGGAAGTCAGAAAGTAAGTGATAGGGAGAAATGGGGGGGGGGGGCAGGGGTAAGAGACTGAAATTATCAAAAATTTCAAGAAAAAGAAAACTCAAAGACCTTCAGCAGAAGCAAATAACAAGGAAAGCAGTAAGAATGGAAGGAAATATGGACTCCTGATCTATAAAACAAGTTCAGGAATCTCAAAGTAAATACTGCAAAATAGGAAAACGATCCAACTCTTGATTACACAGAGGACCCTGTGGAATGTGAGGAGACTGGAACCACAGTACACTGTTCCTGAGTGGTTTTAAAGAGAAATGATAATTGTGAGAGCAGTATTTATGGCTTGCACACACACACAAAAAAATAATGGGCAAAATAGAAAAACTGGAATCTACAATGGCAAACCTCACCAAAAAACAAAAGAGAGAAACATAGATTGGGAATGAAAATATGCAGAAGTGAAGGACAATCTAGAAGAAGAAAAGCAAAAAAAAAACCAATTACTTTAAAAGAAAATATGTTTACTATGCAAGCAAAACACACTGATCTCAAAGATAGGATGTGTAGAGACAACGTAAGGATCCTAAGCCTCCCAGAAGGACAGGACAGCATAGGACAAAAAAATCCTTAACACTATAATGAAGGAAATAATAGAATAGACTTGCCCAGAACTTCTCACATAGAAAATGAAAATGCAATTGAAAGAATTCAGAGATAGCCTGAGGCAGGGAGGGGGAGGGAGGAGGCTGCCATCTCCAGGTTACATAGTGGTTAAATTGAATTTGGGGTTTGGTTGTTGTCCTTCATTCTTGAAAAGGACCAAAAACAACATCAGTATGATAGGGTCAAGGTAGTGTGTCCGACCTTGGCCGATCAGACCAATACAAGCTTGGCACGCTCTACCATAGGTCGGACACAAATAGTCCGCATGAACATTTGGGATGGATTCTCTAAATTTGCACATCTCGCATTTCTTTTGAGCTACTTCAATTCTGCTTTGCTTGTAGAGCACAGCACCTTCTCTTATGAGGGCATGTCATGCTGGGCAGTCCTGTGCCAGTGTCATCCATGTCATGCAATCAATTGCAAAGTTCTTAAGAGAGACCTTGAGTGTCCTTGTATTACTTTTTCTGACCACCATATGAGCATTTGCTTGTGTGAGTTCTCCAGAAAATAGTCTTTTAGGCAAGCACACATTTGGCATTGAAACAACATGGCCAGCAATCTCTGCAATAGAGTTTGAATGTTTGGCAGTTTAGTTTCAGAAAGTGCCTCAGTGTCCAATACCTTATCTTTTTTTTTTTATTTTAATTTTAATTTTTTTTTCTTTATGCTTTTGAGTTGAAAATTTTTTTCTCCCTTTTTCTCCCCCCCCAAGATGGCGCACAATCTGACATAGGCTTTATATTACATACCCATTAAACATATTTTCACATTAGTGAAGTTGTAAGTAAAAATTAAAACCAATAGGAGGAACTATCAGAAAGATGAAACAAAACTCAACTGAAGGTAAAAATAAGTGATAGCGATTCGACTTCCATAGTTTCTTCTTTGGATGTGGACAGCATTTTCCATCCCAAGGCCTCTGGAGATGTCTTAGATCCTCATAATGCTGAGAAGGGTTCAGTTTAACATTCTTAGTCATTGCATAACGTGGCTGCTATTGTATACAAAGTCCCCTTGGTTCTGCTCACTTCACTCAGCATCAGACCATATAAGTCTTTCCAGGTTTTTCTGAAGTCAGCCTGTTCATCATTTCTTATAGCACAATAGTATTCCATTACATTCATATACCACAACTTGCTCAGCCATTCCCCAATTGATGGGCATCCCCTCAGTTTCCAATTCTTTGCCACCACAAAAAGAGCTGCTATGAATATTTTTGTACATGTGGGTCCTTTTCCCATTTGTTTGATCTCTTTCAGATATAGCCCTAGAAGTGCTATTGCTGGATCAAAGGGTATGCACATTTTTGTAGCCCTTTGGGCATAGTTCCAAATTGTTCTCCAAAATGCTTGGATCATTTCACAATTCCACCAACAATGTATTAGCATTCCAATTTTCCCACATCCTCTCCAACATTTATCATTTTCCTGTTTTGTCATATTGGCCAATCTGATAGGTGTGATGTGGTACCTCAGAGTTGTTTTGATTTGCATTTCTCTAATCAATAACGATTTAGAGCATTTTTTCATATGACTATAGATGGCTTTAATTTCTTCATCTGAGAACTGTCTGTTCACATCATTTGACCATTTATCAATTGGGGAATGGCTTGTGTTCTTATAAATTTGTCTTAATTCTTTATATATTTTAGAAATGAGGCCTTTATCAGAGAGACTGGTTGTAAAAATTCTTTCCCAATTTTCTACCTTCCTTCTAATCTTAGTTGCATTGGCTTTGTTTGTGCAAAAACTTTTCAATTTAATGTAATCAAAATTATCCATTTTGCTTTTCATAATGTCCTCTATCTCCTGTTTGGTCATGAATTCTTCTGTTCTCCATAGATCTGATAGGTAAACTATTCCTTGTTCTCCCAGTTTACTTATGTCCAATACCTTATCTTGCCAGGTGACCTTCAGAATCTTCCCAAGACAATTCAAGTAGAAGTGGTTCAGTTTTCTGGCATGGTGCTGGTAAACTGTCCAGGTTTCATAGGCATACAACAATGAAGTCAGCACAACAGTTCTGTTGACCTTCAGTCTGATAGTCAATCTAATACTTTTTCTCCCCAACACTTTCCTTTGGAGCCTCCCAAACACTGAGCTAGCTCTGGCAATGCATGAGTCAACCTCATTATTGATGTGTACATCCTGGAAAATACACTACCAAGGTAAGTGGACTTATTCACAGTATTCAAAACTTCTCCATTTGCTGTAACTGATGGTTGCATATATGGCTGGTGTGGTGCTGGTTGATGGAGAGTACCTGTGTTTTCTTGGAGTTAATTGTCAGCCCAAAATTAGCACAAGCAGCAGAGAACTGATCTACACTTTGTTGCATCTGAGTTTCACAGACTGCACTGAGTGCATAATCATCAACAACAAAAAAATACACCATACACCAATACTCCCTCCACTTTAGTCTTGGCTTGTTAAATAATTTACCATTAATGCAATAGCTGACCTTGATGCCATGTTCATCCTCGATGAAGGTGTTTGACAACACAGCTGAAAACATCATGCTAAAAAGCATGGGGGCAAACACACAGCCTCACTTCACTCTGTTGGTGACTGGGAAAGCATCAGAGCATTGTCCATTATCCAGAACCCAGGCAAGCATGCTGTCATGAAACTGACATACAATACTGATGAACTTCTCCAAGCAATCAAATTTTTACATAATTTTCCATAAGCCCTGACGACTGACAGTATCAAAGGGGTGTCAGTCAGATCCACATTGTGTACAGACCTCTGTCCTGCTCCTGGCATTTCTCTTGGAGTTGTCAGGCAGCAAACACATATCGACCCATTCCTTGGCCCTTTCTGAAGCCACACTGGCTCTCAGGTAGATGGCCATCTTCCAGGTAAAGGATCAGCCTATTAAGGAGGACTCTGGCAAGAATCTTGCCAGCAATGACTAAGAGAGAGATAGACTCTCCCCACTCTCACCCCCAGTCCCTGTGATCATCACAGGACAATCTCTTTCCTTTACATTTATAGAGATGGACAGTGGTGGTGTCCTTGAACTCCTGAGGGATAACCTTCTCTTGCCATATAACCTGGAAAATTTCTGTCAGCTTTTGTATGAGCAATGGGCCCCCTACCTTGTAAATCTCAACTGGAATAGAATTAGCAACAGGTGCTTTGTCACAGGAGCCTACTAGCAATCAAAACCTCTTCTTCAGCTGGAAATTAGTCTAGAGAGGGATTGACTTTAACCTGAGATAAACAGTCAATGGCTTCAGCATTGATTGATGATGGTCTGTCGAGAACAAAGTGTTCAGCCCATCTCTCCAGGATCATGTCCTTATCACTAATTAATGTGATTCTATCAGCACTGAGTAGTTGAGATGCACCATACATGTTTGGTCCACAAATAGCCTTCAGGGCATCATAAAAATGCTTTGGATTGTTACTATCAGTGTAAAACTGAATTTCATCACCTTTTTACTGAACCAAGAATCCTGCATTTGTCTAAGCTTCACTTGTACTTTACTTTTGATAGAGTTAAATGCTGCCTTCCTAGAGATGGATGAACTATCCCACTGGTCAACTCTGTGGAGTTCTCATTATTTCATGTAGCAGTTTCTGAATTTCCCCAACATTTTTTTTCAAACTAGTTTTGATGTTTGCGAGTGTTCTGACCTAGATGAGCAAATGCAGTGCTGTACACCAAAATCTCTGAAAGCTACCCACTCTTTTTCTGCCCTATTGTTGCCAAACATGTCTTGGCTCCTCTTTCCCTCCAAGTTAGCAAGGAACTGTTCCTGCTCAAAGGAATGCTCTAATCTGTTGACATTAAGTCTTCTGGTAGTCCTTTTGCCTTGGGGCCAACATTTTTATTGAATGCAAATATTTAGCTTGGAGAGGATAAGTGTATGATCAGTCCAGCACTCTGCACTACACATTGCCTTTGTCACTATCACATCTAACTGTCTCTTTTCCTTACAATGACATAGTCTATTAAATGCCAATGTTTGCTGAGAGGGTGCATCCACAAAGTTTTATTGCGTTAGGTAACTGATTGACAGTGTTAGTGATGAGGTCATGAGATGCACAAATGTTCAGTAGTAAGTGACCATTGCTATTGCTGTTTCCAACTCTATTCCTCCCAAGGACTCCCTGCCTCGTCTGGTAGTCTGAGCCTACTCTGGCATTAAAATCACCCAGAATTATAAGCTTGTCCTCTTTTGTCACACTGATGATAAGGGTCTCCAGGTCTTCATAAAATTTTTCTTTGACCTTATCAGGATTCATCATGGTGGAAGCATAGGCACTGATGATGGAGGTATGGTGTTTTCTTGCAAGTGGCAATCACATTGCCATGAGTCTGTTGTTCACTGCTTTTGGTAGGCATACAAGCTTGTTGACTAGATTGGTTCTAATTGCAAAACCTACACTGGCTTCACTGCACTCCCCTTCACTGCAGCCACTCCAGAAAAATGGGTATCTAGCTCCAACTTCAGTAAGTTGGCCTTCATTTGCCAGCCATTTACTCAGGGCTGCTATTTGGATGTGATACCTGCTGAGTTCTCTTGAGACAACAGCTATTCATCTTTCAGGTTTACTGAATTTTGTGCTATCTATAAGTATGTACACATTCTATGTACTGATGGTAAGTGGAATCATCTTTAGAGAAGTTTTTGTACATTTCTTTTGTTTGTTTCAACTGCAGGGTGGGAGCCCCACTCTCCATGGTAATCAGGCCAGGGTTTGGTAAGCAGATAATTTCTAGGTCATTTTTTCTAGACCTTTCCTCACCCCAGAAAGTGAGCAGCACAGTCCTTAAAAGGCTGCTCAGGGGGCAGCTGGGTAGCGCAGTGGATACAGCACTGGCCCTGAAGTCAGAAGGACCTGAGTTCAAATCCGGCCTCAGACTAAACACTTGACAAACTTACTAGCTGTGTGACCCTGGGCAAGTCACTTAACCCCAATTGCCTAAAAAAAAAAAAGCTGCTCAGACACGCAGCAGGGTGCTGAATCCACTGCTGCTTCCAGTGAGAAGACAACTCTGTAGGCTGGGCCACTTGTGAGCAGGGTTGTGACTACAGCTACCAGTGTATCCACACCTGCTGCTTTGTTACTTGCCTGTCACCACAGGACTCTGAGCCAGGTAAAATGGTAGGGGTGATGTCTTTTGATTCATGTGTAAACTGGATTTAAGTAAGGCACAGTTGCACAAAGTCATCAGCCTTACTCTCTCTTTGAGTTGTCACACTCCAGTGACAGGACAGAGACAAGATGACCAGTGATGGCTCAAGATGCAGTGGATGACCTTGGTGTCTCTGATGTCTAACCAAGCCCTAAGTGTTCCACTGCACCTGCTTCAGCTGTTTTCATGGCTGTTCTCATCCGCCTATTCCATCAGGGGAAATCTTCACCTGCTTGGGGTAGATACCCCTCTAATTCACCAATTAGTTTGAGACCCTTCAGTTACCCTCAACCTGGTTTAGCCCATCTGCAAAAATGGTTTACTGGGGTGTGGCCCCTACTCATGCTACAGCTTCTTGGAGCCACAGGTGAGAGTTAGGTGAATCAGGTAGACACCAAACGTTGAAAGCAGGCCTAAAAGGGATAACACCAGAGTTACTGGTCTTCCCTGAATACACCCTACACTCCAATTTGGGGTACCTATCAGATAATGAAGGGCAAGTAGGTGGCACAGCGCATAGAGCACTGGGCCTGGAGTCAGGAAGACCTGAGTTCCAATCTGACCTCAGACACTTACTTAACCGTGTGACCTGAGTTTCCTCATCTGGAGGAGGAATGAGCTGGAGAATGAAATGGCAAACCACACTAGTTTCTTTGCCAAGAAAGTCCCAAATGGGGCTACAAAGAGTTGGACATGACTGAACAACAATAAAAATCAGATAATGAACAGCATTCTACTTCTTGTCTATCACAAACTCTAATATAACATTGTTATTCTCTTCTTAAATTCCTATCCTTTCTATTTCAGCTATTACTCCATCTTTGTTGCTCAGAATCAAAACCTTAGTAGCAGTTCCCCGTTGTTTTTTCTGTCTCCTAAAAGATTAATTTATCAGGCATTTGAAAGATAAAATTATTCAGACTTGACTTCTGTGACTCCATCATGACTTAGAGGCTGCAAAAGCAGTAGCGGAGTTTTGTTAGCTCTTAATTGTTCAACATTATTTGCGTTTAGGCAGGAGATCAAAGAAAAGAATTTTTACTACAATCACCTGTCTTTGTCATTTACATAACCCTGTCATTGCTACAAAATCTCCCTAGATATCTATAGGGACAAAGAGCTCCCTCATCTTTACTCTAACACCAGACCTGCTCTTGCTCCCATCTCCCAAAAGTGACCCTCTCAGGAATCTGGGGATGTGAGCAAGAAAAGCACCTCTGGAGACTCTGATTAGTTGAAACCATTTTGGCATTTAAGTCTCAGAAAACAGAAGTGCTGGTTTGGAACATAGAAAGGCCTTGCATCAGATATCTCTGATAAGGATCTGATACCAGCTGAAGTGCCTAGATTGTATTGCCTAACATGAATCTAGTATTATTAAAAGAGAATTTACTATCTATGAAGCTCCCTACTATTAGAAACAGTTCAACGGAACCTTTGTCTTCCAATAGTTGCTCATTTTATTGAATATTATCATTCTGAAGCAGTTTTTGAAAGAGATCTTCATGATGGCTGACCAATGGTTTACCTGGAAAAATGGCAAGTTGTATATGTACATGTATGTTAACTATTTTCCGGAAATACCACTGCAAAGTTAAGCCTTTGCAAACTGCTGCTGGAAGCCCACCTTCCTCAAGGATTATTCACCATCTTTCCCCAACATGGCTTACTAGAAGACTATGTATGTATTAACCTACTGCTTCCTCTTTTAATTCAGTTAATCCACCTTTTCTTGGGTCAGTGTTTGAAACGTTTTGTTGGTATTTTGCTTTGTTTTCTTTCTTAATAGAGCTTTATCATCTCCCTCTTCAAACTATATCCCTAAGTTATGTGAGAATACAATATGGGTCACTGTTTACTTTGACACTTCATCTCTGAAAGCATGAAGGAATAGAGGGTAATGTTCATTATTTCACAATTCTGGTTATAAGAACTACTGAGGTGTGGTTTAGTTTCCATTAATATTTTCAGTGACACAACAGTGTCAGTCCAGAGGTGGGCAAGGCCCTGACTGACGGTTTGCAAGCCAGTAGGACAAGTCTATGAAGGGTAAGTTGAGAGGTGATTGTCAGTAGATACTATCTGTTGACACTTTCGTTGCTCTGCCACTCACAGTTGTGAGACATGGGAGACACAGGACCATCCACAAGAATCTCTGCACAGTAGGGCAGCTAGGTGGTACAGTGGATAGAGCTCCGGTCTTGGAGTCAGGAAGACCTGAGTTCAAATCCAGCCTCAGACACTTGACATCTACTAGCTGTGTGATCCTGGGCAAGTCACTTAACCCTGATTGCCTCACCAGGAAAAAAAAAATATCTGAATAGTAAAGTTTTCAAGTCCCAGCTCATAGTCTAATTACTTCAAGCATTATTCATTACACAAAAGAATTTAGTCTGTTGTGATGGGGTGGAGGGGTGGGGGTCAGACTTATGAAAGACTTTGTGCCACCCATCTATCTCAAGGAAAACAATTGTTCTATGAACTTGCCAAATAGTTTCTGTCTGAAGGGAATTTACAGTACTATTTTTGAAGAAGTCTTTTTTCTGCATCCTGGTTTCTGAATAATAATAATTCTGATTCCTTTTTTTTTTTTACAAATCTCAACTATTATGAAACTTTGCTCTAAATTACAAAGCGTAAGTGATTTTCATGACATAATGAACCAGCCTTAAAGTGAGGAAGACCTAGGTCCAAATCCTGCACACTGGCATATGCTAGCTGTGTGGCTCTTAGCAAATCACTCAACCTCAGAGTGCTCTAGGACACACTTCATTCTCTTAAGTGGTAGAGAAGATGCCAGCCTACACTGATAAAGAGAGTTTCTCCACCAAGGAGTTCCCTGTATTAGTGAAATCCCTGTCCCTATGCAAATCAAAACAATTCAAGATTTTACCACAGCAAAATGGTAAAAAATAAAAATAGAAATGAAGAATGCTGCAGGCTTCCTGACTTCAAGTACAGAGAAATGATAGAAGAAAGGCTGGGGGCGGAGGGGTGGAGAGGGAAAAAGAATACTTGAGTGCAAGCTGTCACTTGCTCTTTTGCCCCCAAAGAAGACAGACACTTAGCAAGACATGTATATCTTAAGGGCAGCTAGGTGGTACAGTGAATAGTGTCTGGCTGGCAGTCAAGAAGATTCATCTTCCTGAGTTCAAATCTGGCCTCACACCAGCTGTGTGACCCTGATCACTTAACTCTGACTCAGTTTCCTCACCTGTAAAATGAGCTGGAGAAGGAAATGGTAAACCCTTCCAGTATCTTTGCCAAGAAAATCCTAAATGGGGACACAGATTTGGACAAGGCTGAACAACAACAAATTCCTCTTAAGATCTCATCATTACTTTTGGTCTAGTCGGGTCACAATTAATATCATTCTTGCTTGTCTTCTAAGTCTGCTCTTCAGCACTGCCCCACCCCACACCCCTCCACACAAGGTAAAATTGTACCTTTTGTAATCCAAACTCTATCCCTTTCTATCCCTTTATTAGGGACAAGTCTGTTTTTAACGAAGGCAGTCCAATCTTGTTAACGCAAGAACGTTAACAATGTTTGAATTCCAAACAGCTGGAAGATAATACAGTGTCAGATGAAAATTATTGTTGTTGTTCATTCTACTTGAAAAGGACCAATGACATCACAAGGTTGGGGTGAGGGTACAGCGTGTACCTCTGTGGTCGATCAGTCCAAAACAAGGTCAGAAGGCTCTACCACAGGTCCGACAAAAACAGTCCATTAGAACACTTGGGATGGAGAGGTATCTAGATCTGCGGACCTCCCCTTTCTTTTGTGCTACTGTGATTCTGCTTTGCTCATGGAGCAGCCTTCTCTGATGTGGGCATGTCATGCTGGATGGTCCTGTGCCAGTGTCTCCCATATCTCACAACTGATATTAAGTTCTTCAGAGAGACCTTGAGAGTGCCCTTGTACCAAGGATTCTTGTACCAAGAATGCCATTAGACTCATCCCATGTGGAAAAGCATCTAGTGCTGATTCTATCCCAGCAGAGATCTACAAAGCAGAGGGTCCACTGCTCATACAGAAGCTGACTGAAATCTTCCAGGTTATATGGCAAGAGGAGGTCATCCCCCAGGAGTTCAAAGATGCCTCCATTATCCATCTCTATAAAGAAAGGGAACAGGCTGTACTGTGACAATCACAGGGGGCTCTTTCTCTTAATCATCGCCAGCAATATTCTTTCCAGAGTCCTCCTTAATTGACTTAATCATCTATCCAAAAGCTAGTGTGGCTTCAGAAATGGCTGAGGGGCAGTCAATATGGTGTCTGGTGCCCAATAACTCCAGGAGAAATGCCAGGAAGAACAGAGCATAACATTCATGGACCTGACCAAGGCCTTCAATACCGTCAGTTATGAAGGCCTGTGGCAGATCATGGTGAAATGTGGTTGAAAATTATACTACTGCAAGGAAATCTCTTAAAGGGGTAAACCCTTCCAGAGATTATGTCCTCTCATCCACCCCCCAGGACCATCAAGAAGGATACAGTTGTAAAAAAGCTTAGGTTCCCAAAACACTCAGAGGTTGACAATTTTCTTATGCAATGGCCTAGAAGCTTAGAATGAGGGAAGTATCCCCTATTTGGTCCTTATAACACGTAAACAATTGAGCAGAAAAAGTGAGAGGTTCATATTTCCACCCCTCAACTACAACCCAATCAGATCTACCTCTTTCCTTTCCTAAAATCACTCCCCATTAGAAAGAGGAGCAGCAATGCATAGAAATAGAAAGGTTGGACTCAAAGGGCCCTTAAAAAAAATCACCTTGTCTACCTTCTGACTCTAGGTAAAAGGACATCTGATCCAGGCTAGGGCTCAACTGAAATATAGTTAAAGAAGGTTTTACAGCCTTTCTAGGTTACCATTTATTGGACTCATCTTTATTAAGAAGAAATTCCTGCATTTCCCTTCTTCCTTACTCAAGCTTTTTTCATTTTAAATTCTTATCCAATTCCAGATATTGGTCATATCCCTATAAAGGTTTTTTGTTTTTCTTTTTTATTAACACTTCATTGTTGTTGTTCAGTCAAGTCCAACTCTTTGTGACCACATTTGGGGTTTTCCTGGCAAAGATACTGGAGTGGTTTGCCACTTCCTTCTCCAGCTCATTTTACAGAGGCAAACAGGGTTAAGTGACTTGCCAAGGGGCACACAGCTAGTAAGTTTCTGAGACCAGATTTGAATTCTGAAAGATGAGCCTTCCTGACTTCTAGCCTGGCACTCTATCCACTGCACTACCTAGCTGCCCTAATAACATCTTGTCAGAGTATAATTAAGCTTGTGAGTTTCTTCTGGGAAACTGTTAGATGCCCATAGCAAAGTAGAGAGCTCTCTCCCCATAATAGAGAAATTCAAAAAGCAATACCTGTTGTCAGCTTATACATGCTGACAACACCTAGCATGGGAGGGGAATCTGCTGCCTTGAGGCCACATGTGGCCCTCTATAATGTGGCCCTTAATAAAAGGATTTGTTCAGTAAAACTTCAACTCAGTCAGACGGCATACCCAAGGACCTAGAAGGATATATGTGGCCTCAAGGCTGCAGGTTCCCCACCCCTGAGCTAGCCTATTGACAATCAAAGGGTACAAAGTCTGACCATGGAATCTGAATAGCTGAGTTCTCGGTTTTGACCCTGCTGCTGACATATTTTATGACACTGGATAAATAATTTAACGTTTGTCAACATATATCCTCTGCAGTTTAACATTTACCATAAAAATAGTCATCACCATCATCACCATGCATCAATATTTTGAAGTCTCATAATTTGGTGTCAGAATTTCCTGCCTAGTAACTCCCTCTACCCATGGCAGGTTACAACCATCTATAGTGGTGTCTTAGAGCAATGTTGTCAAACTCAAATTGAAATAAATCCCTGCAGGCCACATATTGACTTAGAAAACCACAAATTAACATTATCTTTCTGCATTTCAATTTATCTTGTTAAACATTTCTCAATTGCATTTTAACCCAGTTAGATGGAACTCAGGGAGTTTGGAGGCCCTGCAAGGTCCGGACCTCAAATTTGTCACCTCTGGTCTTAGAACATTCTCTGAGCATGTCCATAGTCACTTATCTGGACAGTGCCTGTCAGAGGCAGTACTTGAACCCAGGAAGAGTTCAGCATCTTTTGCACTATGGTAGTTGCTTCTCTTCTTAACAAAAACAAATCCTTTGTCCTGCCTATTTCATGGATAAATATGTGTGATAAAGATAAATGAGGTTATTTGTGTGAAGCAGTTTAAGCTCTTACCCAAAAGAAAAGCAATGCCACAGTTTTGAACAAATATTTGTTCACCTGACAAAGCTGGCTAATGTTTCTGAGCTATACCTTGTCCTCAGATCGAGGGCAGGAGAATATGCTGCTCTTCTAGATGAGAATTTGCTGGCTTAACCGCCATAGGAAGTCTGCCACTCTGAGTCTATATTTCGGTCTTCTGGTAACCTTTTCCCCATTTTCTTCTTGGGGTTAAATTTCTGCAATTATAAAACAGTAAAACACTTCATGATACAGGCCCCTTTATCAGGAAGTCCAAAAGGTCAGTGAGTTAATCTTGACATATGTTTCAGAGTTCATTCCAGAGTAAAGTATCACTGAGATGATAAAACAGATTAACATCACTAAACTGTCACCTAGAAACACAGTGATGTCCTTAGAATCACTGTCTGAATTGTATTAAGTATGTCTTCCCTCCTCCAAGATAACTATCCTCAACTCTTTCAAATGATCCTTGCAAGATGTGGTTTCCAGTGTTCTTCATCAACCTGTCAGACCCCCTCTAAAAGTAGTGTTCAATTTTGTCAGCTTCCTTAGTTTCCCTACTACAACCAAGCATACTTCCTGGTTGCAAAACTGTTGGTTTCACTAGGAAGCACCACCACAGGGTAGTGAACCTAGGATTCTTAATTCATCAAACTAATTGGGCACAAGGAGCACTTTGAGAGTCACAATGGAATCCTTTTATCATTCTTCAATTGTATCTAGGGCCACAAGAACTCCACCTCAACTGAAAGTAAAAAGCTTATTCAAATATTGCATAATAGAATACCATTTGGGAATTCTTAGCATTTTCAGAAGCTCAGTAAAGTAAAGCTTGTCTCTGTATCAGTATTAATTTGGGATGACAAGTCTGGGTTCCTTTATACTCCCCAGTAGTGTGCCTGGAGAGCCTAAAGCTATGTATGTAGATGTGATAATTGAAAGATTGAGAGTGGATAAGGTACCAAAGGAGACAGTAACTGGAAGAGAAGATATAGGACTGACATCCTATAATTCAGGGTCAGGGGTGGAAGGAGAAAAAGGAATCAGAGGAGGGAGGAAGAGAACCAAGAGAGTTCAGTATCACGGAAGCCAAAGGAGGAAAATATATCGAGGAAAATTGTGTCAAAACACTGCAAAGAATACAAGGATCTAAGACATCTCCAAAAATCTCATGATGGAAAATGCTATCCACAACCAGAGAAAGAACCAAGGAGGCTGAATGCAAGATCGAGGCATGCTATTTGCTCTTTTTTTCCTTTGGTTTTGTTGTTTTGTTTCTTCTTTCTTGTGGTTCTTCCTATTGGTTCTAATTCTTCTTTACAACATGACCAATGTGAAAATATGTTTAATAGGAATCTATATGTAGAGCCTACATCAGATTGCATACCATCTTAGGGAAGGTGGTGGGGAGGAAGGGGGAGAAATTTTGAAACTCAAAAGCTTATGAAAGTGAATGTTGAAAACTAAAAATAAATTAATAAAAAATAAAAAGAGATAGAGTAAATAACAAAACATGAAATAAATTATTTTGAACACCACACCAAAAAAATACTGCAAAGAAGTTAAAGGAGGATGAGGTCCCAGAGTACACTAGATTTGACAATCAGGGAACAGTTTAATTCCACAAATACTTATTGAGCAACTAGAGTACAGCACTCTGACTATTGAAAAATATAAAACTGGAGAACAGGATATAGGGCTGATATACGAAGAATTCCTATAATTCAGAGGAGAGACCACCAGTCATCCTATTTTAATTCCCACTTAAAAGAAGTAGACTGACAGATGACTCTGTAAAAATGGGGATACCCAGGGGGGAAATATGGGTTCTGTAAAACCTGAACAGAGACCAATAAGCCTCTAGGCTTCCTTCTTGAATCATAGGAAAGCAAGTACCAGCAACTAATTCTAGAATTAACCTAGAATCCTCTGGTTTTTTCCATCCTACTGTAATCCCCCAAACTTGACAAATTGGACCCTGGATTTTCTTCATCTGCCTTCTATAGCCTCCAGTGAATGATCCAGATGAAGCTGGGGCTTTAGAGGATTAAATGAGCTATCAGTAAAAAGCACTTAGCATAGTGCCTGGGGCATGGTATGCACTGTATAAACAAAAATTATTACAATTAATGGTTCCGGGAGATTTAAAGTTCTACTTCCAGAAGTTCTTGGATTGCTGGCTGCCTGAGCTTGTGTACACGTACACATATGTGTACACACACACACACACACACACACACACACACACACCCCACACACACACAACGCAATCATTTGTTAAGTAAATTCAACCTTTGTTTTTAACTTGTAAAAAATGCTCTCTTACCAGAATAAGTTCTACACCCATTTGATTTGTTTTTCTCTCCTCATTTCCATATTGAAAAACTTACACTTGGGTATTTCCAAGAAATCTGATCCTAAGCATAGTAATGCTGTCTAAGTTTCTGAGCACAAGGTGCTTTATGCACTTTTCTCTTGTATCATAAAGACACATCCTTTAGCCTTCCAGTGCAGTCTCTGGCCAATAAGACTGTTTAAATACTCAGTCTTGTGCTCCCCAGTTCACCTTTAATCCTTTGGATCTAGCCTTGCATCTTCTACAAACTCAATCCCATCTTCCAGTCACCCTAACAGTACCTTAGCCTACGCCTGCTAAGAAGCCACTTGAACATTTCAGAAAACACTCAAAAGCTCTTAGTCGCTCTCCCTGTTGGCTCCAGCTCAATGCTAGTTCCCCATCTTATCATACCCCATCTCCACTGGGTTTGGCTCCCTGAAACTCGTTTCCAAGCATAACTCCACTAAATGACACCTCTCAATTTTCTACAGTTTATAACTAACTTTGAATAAATTTGATCCTTTCAGAAAACTAGATGAGAAACATGGGACTTAAACAACAGAAAAGGTGTTTTATATATATATATATATATAACCAAAATATATTGTAGTAGCACTCTTGTAGTAGCCTAAAACTGGAACCAAAGTGGGTGCCTATCAACTGGGAATGGCTGAATAAACCCTAGGACATGAATGTAATGCAGTATTATGCCACATGGCGCAATAATATTACATTAACGCCACATTATTATGCCAATGGAGAATGTGTTCAGAGATATATGAAATGGACTTGTATGAAATGATGCAGAAGAAAGAAAATCCAGGTGAATGATATGCACCAATTAACTCTTGAAAGGAAATCCAAAAGGAAGAGTGCCAGGAACACCACAGCCAAAATACCAACTCTTACACCAAAGAAAAAAAATTTACTACAAGCATCCAGAAAATTTCAGTCCAAGTACTAAGGAACTATTTTAAAGATCACACAAGATCTGACAGCTTCTATTATACACAAAAAAAGATCTTGGAATACAATATAGGCTTACAACCAAGAATTACTCATCCTAAAGAACTGAGTATAATCCTCTGGGGGTGGGGAAATGGATCTTTAAGGAATAAGGGCCTTTAAAGCATTTCTGATAAAAAGAACATATCTGGGTAGGACCTCCAAAGTACAAAAATAATAAGAGTCCTGAGAAACCTAGAAAGAAATTTATTGGAGCATTTGGAAGGGGCTTATATGATGTAGTACTAACACTCTAATAGGGGGAGAAAAAATGTGTTTCTTCAGAAACTCAGTGTCATCAAAGGGTATCAAAGGACTTAGATAAGACAGAGGTCCTAGGGGTAGATTAGTTCACATCTGAGGGTTTGAAGAAGGGAAAGAGAGAAGAAAAGGTAATAAGCATAAATTAATGTGGAAAGAAGGTAGAAAGGAGGAGAACTTGATATTTCTCATAACTGGGATATGTAAGACGAGTGTATAAACGTGGAGGAAGGTAAGAGAGGAATGACAATCAGATGAACCTCACGCTTACCTGAAATGTACAAAGAAGGGTTGAACACACAGTCTGTGGTAGAATACATTAAATTCCAGGCAGCTGGGTAGTGCAATAGATAGAGTTGGGCCTGGAGTCAAGGAGACCCGAATTCAAATGCTGCCTCAGACATTTACTATTAGTGGGATACTAGGCAAGTCACTTAACTTCTGTTTGCCTCTGCTTCTTCATCTGTAAAATAATAATGCCTTATGTGGGACAGTAAAAATTCAGTCAGGAGACGGGGTCTCAGTTTGTCTCTCTGTTAAATGCAGAGGTTAGCCTACATAGTACAAAGATATATTCTACTTTATTTGTGGTTTAGTCATTTTTCAATTCTGTCCAACTCTTCACAACCCCTTTTGGGGTTTTCTTGACTGGATTTGTTTGCCATTTCCTTGTCTAGCTCAGTTTTCAGATGAGGAAACTGAGGCAAAGAGGGTGAAGTGACTTGCCAAGAGTCACACAGCTAATAAGTATCTGACGCTGGATTTGAACTCTGGAAGAGGAGTCTTCCTGATTCCAGGCCTAGCCTTCTATCCACTGTGTCATAACATCCTAATTAAATAAGGAACTAAAAGAAATAATAAAAGGGTTGAGTTACAACTTCTAAAATAACAATAATAATAATAATAATAATGCCGTCCCCTCTGGATTGTTGTGAGAATTAAGTGAGCTAATATTTGTAAAAATCACTGAGCACAGTGTCTGGCACACAGCAGGCACTATATAAATGTCTATTCCCTTTCCCTTCCAGTTAACAGGCAAATAAGCATGAATGAGCGGGAGGACACTTAAGAGAGAAGATAATACTGGAAAGGGAAGTCACAAGCAAAATAAACTTTCTCATCCTGAAGCAGGGTTTAGGGGGGGAGAGAAAAGTAAACTAGAATCTAAGGAGGTGACTTAGATTATGTTAGACACAGGGGAATGGCTGAACAAAGTGTGGGGTGTGATTTCTTTAGCCTTCTTCAAAGCTGAGCTGTAGCTCTAGCACCACTTCCTACATGAAGCCTTTCCTGACCTCCTAAGCTTCTAGTGCCACCCGCCCACCAACTTACATGCAATTTTAGCACAGTGCCTGATATATAGGAGCTCAATATATGCTTGATGATTCATTGACACAGCAGGTGTCAGTTTGCTTAACTGTTTTACTTTGTTGTAAGAGAAAACTATGGGGGCAGGGAGTTGATTTCATTACTGTAAAATAATAATAGTACAGAAAACAAAAAGCATCAATTGAACAATTTTTTCAAAGACAGGGAAGTCTAGATCATAAGTTACTATCAAATCAGTAGCTGGCATAAGAAAACGCATTCACACAATTCCCAAGGCAAACAACGAGGCACATGTTGTTAACAGCACATTTAATTATATATTACACTTAAAAATTTTTTTAAAAGAGCATTGTCAGGCAGCAATAGAGACTGCAGAAAGAAGCATGAAACAGCCAGTATTAATAAAATGTTTTAAAACTTCAGGTCAATATGTATAAGATCAGTGTTTGCTGGATAGGCTGCTCCTTGGTCCTGTGCCTCCCTACTCTCTTCCTTATTCCAAGATCAGAAGTGAGAGCAGCACCACTAACATAGAATAAAGTTCAGGCCCTAACACAAGATAGCAAAAGCAGCACAAATGGTGGTATTCCCCTGGAGCCTGCTCACTTTTTCTGGGCCACTGTTTATAAGAGGAGCTAAGTCTATGGAATAAGTCTAAAGACTTAGCAATAAACTTACACCATGTTCAAAGTCCCACACACCATCTTATAATATAGGCAGTTTCCATTTGTAGTCTCATTTCAGGAAATCCACTGTGGTCCACCCATTGCTTACATTTTGTGCAGCCACACAGCCTTTCTCTCTCTATCGTAGTCATAAAAAAATCTGCACTAGCTTACTGGGATACCAGCTATTCCCTTAAAAGAGACTATGTGATCTATTTAAGGGCTAAAGCCCAAGCATCTGTTTTGAGAAAGAGGTGCAATAGTATCTTTAAAAGAAAAACACCAATAAGTTATATAAAATTATTTTCTGGACACAAAATGTCACCTAAACCTGGTATCCAATCCACCAGTCACAGAAGTGACTAAGGAATACCATGGGAGGCTAAAATCACTAAAGATCTGCAGATACAAGTTAAGGCTTGCTCACAGAGTCTGCATACTCTAAAGTTAGGAAATCTCTCATAATTTTCCTACTTGACTCCAATCAACACCAAGGGAGAAAATTCTGATCTGTATGGTATAGTTGGGACCGCATACAACTGTAATAAACTGTCTTCCCTTAAATTAATCCACAAAGTAGGCTCAGGAACCCTGGAGTGATCTGGGGCCCTTTTTAGTATTATTCACTAGATCCTGAGACTGCAGAATCCAGTTTGCTGACATCACCCCACTATCCGGCCTCTCTCTCCTTAAGAAGGAGGGTTTGCAGATGTGATACAGTTCCCATTCTCTTCAGCTGGGAGAATGGACCCGGGGCAGCCATGAGAAGCCATCTTCTTTCCCCTTACATGTTCACTGCTGTTCAGGCACCTGCTTTGGGGATGGGGCTGTGGTCACGACGACAGTAGAGACAGCTTTGGAAGATCCAGAAGCTGTTCCCTGTTGGAGGTGGGAAGCTGGGACTGTCTGAATGCGTACCTGTTTATAAAGAGATAGTGTGAGGGGCCCTAGAGAACAGACAGGATTCACCAATCAGGTTAAGCAAGGGATGATGAGAAGTTTGCTATGACCAGTAGAATTCCCTGACGTTTTTACCTGTGTGGCCTGGCCTTGTTGCTGCAGCTGCTGCAGCTGCTGAGCAGTGAGGAAGCTAACAGGTTTGTTACCAGTGATGAGCTTGGTGCCAGCTGGCATAGTAGTGAGGATAATATTCCGGCCCAATCCACTGATACTGAGGAGAGAAAACAAGAACTGATGTAAGATCCCTCTGCTCCACAAAATTAAGCTGAGTATCTTAAAACAGTGTAAAGTCTAACAGTAACAAAACCAGTATCGTGTACAAAATGGCAACTGGTTGATAAGACTATGTCTCATCAAGAGGAGGTAGAGTATCAAAATGAGCCAGAATAACCTACCTCCTCCATAATTTTCTTTTTCCTAACTAGAAAAGAGAGTTTAAGCCTCAACTCTGCTCTCAGCCTCCCTACCATCACTCACTTGGCTCCAAGGTTGCTCTTGATGATCGGAGCCGTAACCACACTCTTGCCTTTCATGGGTTGGCTAATCACTGACAATGGCACTGTAATCCGTGTAGGCAGCTTACCCTACAGAGAAAAGAAGAAATGAAATAAGCATTAATTAAGTGCCTATTCACGTGCCAAACACTGTGGTAAGTGTTTTACAAATATGGTCTCATTAAAAAAAAAAGTATTTCTGTGGGATGAAGGACACAGAATAGCACTAGGAAAACTTTTAAAAAGCTCCCACAGAGCTCCAAGCACTTGAATTGCAAGACAGATCCTAGGTTAACCACTTTCATTACCCCTTCCTCTCCAGGTTTCCAATGAGCCAAGAAACTTAGGTCAAAAGTCAAAGAAGCTCTAAAATGTACATAAGCTATAACCTATACAAAAATGTCCTAGTCCTACCCTGCTGCAACCCACCAAAAAAACAAGAAGGTAATTGTGGGTTTCCCATTTAGTATCATAAAGGGAAAGATAAAGGAGCAGAAGAGTTAATAATATTGAACACAATTCTAGTGCTCCACTGGAATGTGGGTTCACTGAGGAGGAACTAGCAAAAAGGGCAGTGGTAGCAATTTAATTAAGAACAAGACCACAAGTTATGCAATCCTCAGGTATGTTCAGTTTCTTCCAGGGATATGCATATTAGTATAAGGCTGCACAATCAGCCAAGTGAAGGAAATCCAGTTTCCAGGGCCCAAAATTAATGTAGCAAAACTAAAGATGTGCAGTGGCCCTGAAGGTTACTCAAATCTGCTCTCAAGCTAATTGGCTCCTCTACTGTTGTTATTTTTTCTTGTCAGTAACAGAATTTTTGCAGGTGCGTGATAATACCCCATGAATTCAGACAGACACCTCACTTAGTGCTCATGAGCAGCAGCAACATTTCCCCTGGGCAGAAAAACAGGGACAGGAACAGCCACCAACACACCTGTACCCCTAGAGTTCACCTCAGTCTCTGCTGTACCTAGTTTATTTCCTCTTTGTAACTCACTAGTCCAACAGAGAGGACAATAAGGCAGAAGAAAGACTAGGGACGGTGTCCTTCAAAGATGGCTTAACTGATTAAAACATAATTCAAAGAACCAATGCACTAATTGGAAGCGTCAACAGTCTTTCTGCCAAAAGAAAGCAGCAAAGTCAAAGTCCTCTATCAATCAGCTGCCCGAGCTTGTCTATTCAGTTGTTTCAATGACAGACCCTACTGGGAACTACCTTTCTATGTTCAGTGAATCAGCCAACAAGTATTTATTAAGCACCTACTATGTGCCGGACATTGTGCTAAGCATTAGGAATACAAAGGACAAAAGTCCCCATTCTCAAGGAGTTCAGTCTAAGGGAAGAGCTCACTGACTCAAAAAAACAAAAGGGAACAAATAGCATAAAGCTTCCTTGCATCAACATTTCTGGTGCTACAAGTGGGAAAAATAGTATTAAATCACTTTAAAAGACTTTAACTTAGACTTTTCACTAAGAATGGCCCTTCTCACAAACCACCCCACCTGCATTCTGACCCCCTGCTGATTTTCATAATCAAATGATCTAAGATCTCAGTGTACTCCTTTTACCATAGAAAGTAACACTAAGACCCTATTGCCCAGTATAGGGCAGGTTTTATAAATACCATGAATGAATTAATAAAAAATAAAACTGCTAAGGTCAGGTAGAGTGGTATCGAAATGGGGAATACCTTGATTTCCAGCCCTCCTTACTAGAATAAGAAGCCTGACTAACTTTCCTTTCTAACAGAAGCAATTGCGTTGAATGACTTTAAAAGGGGCTTTTATGAGCAGGCCACACTTAACTCAAAATGTTACTCACAGCCTGGGAAGTGGATACAACTGTGGTGCTCACAGGGACCTGTCGCACAGTGGTGGCTCCCGTTCCGATGCTGATAGGGGTGCCTGTGGCCCCAGAAGCCACTGCCACAGCCTTTGACACAGCAGCACTCATACTGGGCAAGGACACAGTGGAAGTATGAACAGCTCCAGGCCCGCTGGCTGAGGAGGACCCTTGCTTGGGATGGGTGGCAACTGTTATAGTTTGGCCTGGTTTAGGAGGCATCACTCCTAGTCCCTGCACAATGCGGATTGTAGCAGCTGGCTTTGCCTCTGTCGAAGCCACTGCACCTTTGCCCTTTTGATCTGCCACACTCACACCAAGCGCTGGCATCAAACGGAAAGCTGAGCTTGAGGCTTCTGCAGGCTTCAGGTCAGGGGCTACTTTGACCACAGTGGTACCTGCTGGAGTAGATGAAGGGGCAGTAGCCGAGTTGGCCTTGACGGGGATGTCAGATGTATGCACAGGGTTGGAAGTGACATGCAAAGTAGCAGAGATGCCCTTTCCTGCAGTACCACTTCCTGCCCCAAAGAGGTCCTGAGTCAGTTTGACTGTAGTGACCTGGGACTTGGCCAGGGTAGCCATCATGTCAGGAGTTATACGTAGAACCGTCTGGCCCTTAGCATCGGTGGTGATGGACGAGGGCGGCAGGCGCAAAACATCCTTACCCTGGATACGGAAGTTAGTGGCTGTTAGCGGGATGCTGTTGCCTGTTTGAGGCTTCATGCCTAGCTGTCCAGTAATTGCCACCTAGAGGGGGAAGAAAGGCACTGATATGGACTGGAGAAGTCTCTGCTAAATGGGGTCATGTTAAGACTACCTAAGTAATAATACCATACAAAATTTATAAGCACATTTTCCAAAAGACAATGTTTACATGTTCAAATCTACTTAAGAATGCTATTTTTTTATGTTTAATAGGAATGCATATGTATAGCCTAAATCAGATTGTGTGCCATCTTGGGGAGGGAGGCGGGGGGGGGGAGAAAAATTTAAAGCTTATGGAAGTGATTGCTGATAAATTAAAATAAATTAATAAAAAAATGCTCTATTAAAAAAAAGAATACGATTTTTTATATTCATTAGTAGTAAATGAAAAGCAGAGAAGGGAATGGTTTGTATAAAGGTACAAGTAAAAACAAATTCTCAGAGGCCTAACTCCCAACCAAGTAATACAAATGGATTTCTTAAAAAATAAATGCTTGCAATGCTTGTACTGCCTTCTACCAGAACTGAATTGAAATCAAGGGTAAGTAAAAGACCAAATAAGCTTTGCACATCCCTATTCTCTTTCCCAAATATCTCCTAGGTTTCTGGATTTATAAGCCAAGGCCACCCAAGAATTAGTAACCTGTTTGATGATATTCTGGCCAGGTACATTCTGGATAACAGTGGTTGTGGAGGAACTTGATGCAGAGCTTCCAGGGGAGCTGGTGGCAGGTTTCGCTGCAGGGCTAGTGGTGGCAGTGAGACCTGTCACTGTGAGTCCTGCCTGGCCTTGCCCAGGACGCTGCACAGGTGCTGGGGCTGGGGGAGGCTGAGTTTTCACTGGAACAGTTGTCATCACTGTCTGGCTCAAGATAAGAGGAAAACAATTCATTCAGACACAGAATAGGGACCAGCTCCAGGCAGGATCCTACTCTTAGTATGCTATAGCACCAAGGACCTTCCCTACAAAAACTCATTTTTTCCAACATACCTAGTTGGAATATATTAGAATATTTCATTTCCCCAACACAAAAAAACTGAAATCATTTCACCTTGAGGCTGCAGGACTCAATATCTAAAACTCAATATTCAAGGGACATAGAGAGCTATACCTGTATGGTGCTTTCTAGTTTTCAAAATGTTTTTAAAGGAACTCATTTTAACATGTCCCTTTAAAGTAATTAAAACAGAGATTACTTTTCCCATTTTACAGATGGGGAACTTAAGGCAGGCAGGATAAGACTTCACTCAAATCACACACTAGTAGATAAACTGAGACTAGAATACAGGTTTCCTATTTTTTAGGCTCAGGGATCTTTCCAGTAGAATCACTAGCCATGCTTGCTTCAGTTTCTCCTGCTACCTAATGCTCTTTAGCCTCCATACTCACTTGTGGCACGACTTTGGTCTGTGTAGCAGTGGCTGGAACCCGGATTTGTGGGCCCACTGGCATCTGTGGCAGTGTCTGTGTTGAATTTGTGGACTGTTGAGTGACAGCAGGAAGGCTGGCCTGAGCTACCACCCTCACCTGGGGAAGTCCAGTTGAACCAGAATGGCTCACCACCCGGCCAGTGGACTGGGAATTTGGTGGAGTCTGGTTACTTGGAGTTGGGGACAGCAATGTTCCCAACTGAGGCATTGTTGGTGAGGATACTAAAAGAACGCTATAAAAGAAAAGGGAAAAATCTTAGGATGTCCAAATGAAAAGGCATGGAGGGAAGAAAGCTAGGGAAGAAAGGGAAGAGTATACCTTGGGCTAGATTTAGCTGGCTCCGGGCCTGTACTAGGTGCATTCTTGCCAACAGCTGACACAGGTGGAGGTGATATGGGAGTAGCAGGCAAGGCCGGGGTGGTCGGGGTGACAGGTGTGACAGGAGTGGCTGGCATGCTGGAGTCACTAAGACTTAGCTGACTTGGCTCTGATGTACCACTGTTAAGCACCTTCACAGAGCTCTCCTTATTACTGGACTTCTGCAACCAGAGAACA
This sequence comes from Phascolarctos cinereus, assembly GCF_003287225.1. Lineage (NCBI taxonomy): Eukaryota > Metazoa > Chordata > Mammalia > Diprotodontia > Phascolarctidae > Phascolarctos > Phascolarctos cinereus. The sequence continues at coordinate 270,203,682 of NW_027556098.1, read as the reverse complement.
AAGACAATACGCAGGTCTAATCATGAGCCCAATGAAGGAGGGCATAGTTACCATAATTTCAAAGGCCATTTGATTGAGTGGTAGAATATACTTGGTTCTCTCAGATCCACAGTCACTTACCACTTTGGCAGGGGGCTTAGGTTTTTGCTGCAGGGCTTTTCTGGCTTTTGCTGCAGCTGCCTGTGCCTGGTGAATTCTCTCTGTGAACAAGAGTAAGTACTAAGCTACACCAGAATCTCAGAATCCTAAGACTAGCATTATTAGAATTCACCCCCTAGGCCAATGGCAACCACACTATGGGGCTAAATCCTGCCCTACAACCCTCTAACTCTTGTCTGAAACCAAATGAAAAGAATAAAGAGATCCAACTAGTAATTCAGATGACTTCCCGCTTGTAGTCTAACCCAATTGACCCAGAGGCCTCACACACCAAACTCTTCCTCGCTTCGATCACGGTGAAGGTAGATCCACAACTTTCGTCCAATGTCATATTTTACACATGGGTCTTTCTCATAGTGTAGTCGGTCCAAGGCACCACTTACTACTGTATTCACCTGAGAAATGTAAGTATAAGTGAAGTAGAGGCAAAAACCAGGTCCCAGGAAGTAGCTGAGCCCTAGAGATAATCTGCTGAGTTTAACCAGTCTATGGGCCTGTTCTCAATTGTTCCCTCTAAAGTATTCAGCACTTTCAATCCCACTATGTACATTTATTAAGCACAGTACTCAATAACTCTCTATTGAACTGAACTGAATGAGGTCTCAGAATAATACACAATTGTTGAAATCCAGGAAAAAAAGGAACTCATTTCAGTGAATATGAGCTTTCCCAGAAGATCCTAGAAATGTGACAACTGGCATAATCTTTTCTCCACCTCACCTGAGTGCTGGTAACATCCGGAGCAAGGAATTGGGAATCCTTCAGCAATTCACAGATTTCTGCCCGAGTCCCTTCTCCATTGGGCAGTCGGGCTGCAGCATCCCTGACTGGAGGTGGTTGTAAAAAGTGGAAATAAGAGGAGACAGGAATTCCATTGCAGCACAATATCTCATTCATTTCCTCTTCTACAGAGAAAAGGCCTCGTCTCCCCTTACTGTACTTGGTCAGTATCAAGGACAGCCTGCCCCTGCTGGCTGATAGTGGTCTCCACACTTTCCTAGGCTACACATTTTAAACAATGTTGAAGAATTTCTTGGCACACATCTAACTATCATTAATTTCCTCAATTCCTCAGTAAAAAATAAATTTTTAAGAAACAGACTCCAGAAGGAAAAATAATTCAAGTAAAGAAGTTTGGGGATAAGCCCAGCTCCTCTGCCCCACATGTTCTTCCCTCCCCCCACTATAAAAATTCCCAATATACCCTCCCACCACACACACACACACACACACACACACACACACACACACTCACTCTCGCTCTCTCTCTCTCTCTCTCTCTCAGGTGATATATAACTGTCCCTGAGATTTCTGATGAAACCAAAGCAAAAACTAACAGCCATTATCTCTACGGTCCCTTCTATCTCTAAATCATATAAAAGATCATATAAAAGAAAATATTTCCCAGAAAAAAAATCTAGGTGCCTTACCAAGAGACAGAATGGTGACATAGGCAGGGCGATCTGAGCGCAACAAAGAGTGCTCCCGGGCCTTGTTAAGTGAGGTCTCTTTGTCAAAGACACCTTTGACTGGCCCCACCACAGATTCAAAACCATGCATTCGGAAGGTGAAAGCTTTGTGAGGCTGGCTATAACGGAAACGTTCCTGGGACAAGCAAGTAGAAGAGGAATAGGTCAGGACCATGGAGCTCTTTTTGTCCCCCATCAACTGAAACTGCTTTTATCAAAGTTAGCAATTATCCCTTCATTGTCAAATCTAATAGCTTTTTCTCAAATCTCCTTTCTTGACCATTTTGCAGCATTTGGCACTGTTAATCGCCCTCTTCTCCTGGATACTCTCCCATCTCTAGGTTTTTTGGAGACACTGCTCTTCCTAGTTCTCCTATCTGACTGTTCCACAGGCTCCTTTGCTGAATCTTTCTCCAGGTCACAGCCAATAACCATGAAAGAACCTCAAGGATTTGTCCTCTGCTCTTTTCCATCTACACTATATCACATGGTGATCACATCAGCTCCCACAGGCTTAATTAAATCTATACATATGATTCTTAAACCTCTTTATCCAACCCAAACCTCTCTTCTGATTTCTAGTCACATATCACCAATGGCTTACTGGATACCTTAAACTTGATGTCCCATAGACATTTCAGTGTCAACACATCTAAAGCAGAACTCACAATCTTTCCCATTAAATCCTTCCTTCTTCCAAACTTCCCTATTACTGCCAACAGAACCATTATCCTCATGGTTACCTAAGTGCTTGACCTTGCTTTCATCCCTAGCTTCCTCACTCATATTCATTACATACATCCAATCTGTTGCCAAGCCTGGTTGTTTCTACCTTCACAACATCTCTTATATTTGTACCCTACTCCTTACTCACACAGCCAGCACTCTGTGAATCCCTTCATACCTACACTATTTCAACAATGTGCTGGTTGGTCTCTCTTCCTCAGCTACCTCTCCACTCCAGTACATTCTCCACTAATCTGCCCTAGTGATCCTCCTAAAAGGAAAACCTGACCTTATCATCTCCCCAACTCAATAAACTCCGGTAGCTCCCTAATCATGATCTCCATCATCAAACATAAAATCCTGTTTGGCTTTTAAAATCACACAACCTGGGCTATTCCTGAATTTCAAATTTCCTTACACTTTACTCCCCTCCAGGCAATCTACAATTAAGTAACACTGGCCTTATTTCTGTTCCTCAATACAACATTCCATCTCCCAACTCCTCACCTTTTCACTGGCTGTCCACCATGCCTGGAACGCACTCCCTCTTCACTTCCACCTTCTGGCTTCCCTTCTGGTTTCTTTCAAGACTCTCTCCACCTCTCCTTAACCCACCACCAACACCACCACTTCTTTTTTTTTTCTTAATAGTGTTTTTTTTTCCAATTACATGTAAAGAGAGTTTTCAACATTCATTTTTGTGAGATTTTGAGTTCCAAATTTTTCTCCCCAGCTCCAAGATAGCAAGCAATCTGATATAGGTTATACATGTATAATCATGTTAAACATATTTCCACATTAGTCATGTTATAAAAGAAAAATCAGAACAAAAGGGAAAAACCACGAGAAAGGAGGAAAAACAAAAAACAAAAAAAAGTGAAAATAGTATGCTGTGATCTATATTCACACTCCATAGCACCACCACTGCTTCTGAGATCTGTCTCTCATTTACACTGAGAAAGCCCAGAGGGAGGGGCCATGTTTTTGCCTTTCTTTCTATCCTCAGAACTTGGTAGAGTACCTAACATAAAATAATAACAAATAATAAATACTTGTTGATAAGCGTAAGAACTGACCTTAGAGGACCCACCAAAGTGACAATAAGACAAAGGGAGGGTAGTCAAAGTCATGAAACAGTGAAGAAGCACTGGAACTGGATGAAGACCTTGGGAACTTGTGTAACAAGTTAATTCAACTCTTCAGGTCCATTCTATTTGTAAAGTGCTTAGCCCAGTATTTAGCACATAGTAGGCATTTAATAAATGTTTGTTTCTTTTCTTCTTCCTGCCTTCTCATCAGTAAAATGTGACAAGATGACCTCTGGGGCCCCTTCCAGCTCTAAATCTATGATTTCATGATTCCAAGCAGCTAGCTCATTTACACAGAATCAGGGAAAGAAAATGCGGCCCTTTTATAAGCCCTCTCAGTACTAAGAAAAAGCAAGTTCTTGGTCAGAAATGATATTATCTTTATTTACCAATACACAGCATTCAGGTTCTATATGTTGGTAAGCTATATCTCCTTCTCCCCGCCACCCCCAAACGTTTTCCTGCTAAGGCTCCTTAAGTCACCAGATTGTGTCTTTTTTTATCTTGGTATCTCTCCCAGCATCTAACACAGTGTTCCTGGCACTTAAATGTTTGCCACAGTAATTTAAGACCTATACAAACACTTTTTGTTGCTAATGATGAAGAAAAGGTGATAAGAAGATTTCCATTTCCAACCTGGTTATGGATCTAAAAGATTCTATAAAGGACTAGATATCCCACCTAAGAACTTAGACACAAGTACAACTGGGTCTGAGGCTTTTTTACACAAATTTTCACTCATCCAGGGTTCACACTGTTTCAAGTTCTTCCTTACCTGCTCCTGAAAAACCCGCTTCTCTTCCCCTGTGCTGGGCCGGACTACATAGTCAGTTCTTCTGGAACACAGAGTTTTAAATCAACCCCAAGTGGCAGGTTCATAGATCAACTTCTCCATCCATAGCACCCACCAACTACGGCCTTTACTCTACAACTCTCCCACCTTTTTCTACCTGAAATTCTTCCCTTCCCCACGACCCCTCTTTCACAGCAAAGACAGAATTCCCCCTCTCCCAGCTCCCACCAAGTAAGTCTCATTGGCTTATTCTACAGTCCCTCTAAATTCTGAGGATTCCGAATAGTAATAGTTGGGAAGGCTGTTTTTCTGGCACTACTTAATACGTAAACCATGTTTTTTATCATCCTTAGTTACCTTACTTGTATGTACATGGTTAGTTACAAACATTTTGCAGGCTACATAGTAAGGCTTAAAGAATAATAGACTCCAGGAGATTTTTTTAGAAGGTTTAGATATTTAGTTCACAAGCATCCTCATTGTCTATCCTCACTAGGGAAAATTCAACTGCTTACAAATATAGGATGCAAGAAAAGTAGCTAAACCACAATTCACATAAAAAGGGATTTTAGTGGACTTTAAAAGCACAATGAATCAACATTGTTAAAGGGCACTCCCTCCAACCCCACTCCATTAAAAAAAAACAATAACCACTCTTGGGCTGATTGAATTCCATGTTCATAGTGTCCAAAACAAGGGAGGTCCAGCTGGTTAGACTATTCAGGTCTGAGCAGCACAACAAAGTGACATTATCTAAAGGACACTGAGAAGCTGGAATGCATCCAGAGGAGTGGCTCAGAATGGTCAGAAGACTAAAAGACTAAAAGCCAGGCCTTATAAATATCAGTTAAAAAAAGACACAGTAATGCCTGAAAGAGTCAATTATTCTGTACTTACACTCGGGGACCTGGTGTTGTGGCATCTGAACTGTCTTCATTTTCCTGCTGGACAACAAGGCAAATAATTTAACTATGAAAAAGACTGAATTCTGAAAGCCTTGGACACCTAAAGGGTCAAGAGAATCATATGGAAAGATTCTGATAGTTCTTAGGAGCCATACCTTGCAGAAAGTTTGGTCTTTGGTTTCTAGCCACAGTTGGAATAAGGCAGCTAATTCCTTCTCATTGTCTTGAGATGAGCCTATTAGTAGAACCAGAAAACAACGAACAATCACATCTAAGTATACAACTAAGAATCCCAACTTCCTTCTAATCTACCATTATATTGAACCATCTGTAAGAGATGTGCAAGAGCAATATTCACCAATTAATCAATTTGCTTTTCATGTGTCTCCTGTGACACTTAAGAAATGGGAAAGGGAAAAGTTTCCTTCATAGAACAGGTATCAACACCAATCCCTTCCCCTTCCCTTAGCAACATCAGTTAACTGACCTTCCCTGGGATGGACATCATTCAAGTACACACATAGAGCTGTAACTAGAAATCTTTTCACCTGGAGTAAAAATAGTTGGGACCTGAGGGGTTACACAGATGCAGTCATGCCAGGAAAAGGGTACAGTTCAGCCTTCAAACTCACCCCACCTCTCACTGCCAGTGAGAATGAAGAAGGAAAGGGGGCCCAGGAGATGGATGACACAGAGAAGGGAATTTGGAGGTGGGGGTGGAGGCGAGGGAGGAATTCCTCCTTCAGAAGGGATCCTGAGATTGTGGTAACATCACAAAGGAACCCTGAAGACAGCAGTTGCTGCGTACAGCAGTTTGGGGAAAAGATAACAGGGGACCACAAGGGGAGAGGAGGTGGCAGTGGCCACCACAGGGATGAAATATACCCTCCTGGGGAGGTAATATGCTCTACCCTCAAGCCTAGATGTCATCACCCTAGGATAAAGCTGTTTGCCCCACACCAGTTCCATAGTGGGCTTCACAGACTGTAGAAAAGATGGGATTCCACTATTAAGAAATAGCCAATTCAGGGCAAACATCTCTGGACTGGGTAATCATTGCAATCCAATGATCTAACAGATGAAATAATGGAAAGATGTTTTTGAATTAATCCAGAAAAACATAAATATTCAGTACAATAGCAAAGCTATAATTAGTCTATTAAATTGGACAAACAATTATTAAGCATCTATTTGTGAGAGGCACTGTACTCAGAACTAAAGAAAAAAGGGCAAAAGAAAGAACAAAAAAAGGACAAGAAGCTTCCATTGAGATAGACTGAACAGATCAGACTATACTACACATCAGCAACTAAAATCTAAACAATGAACTCTAGCCTGGAATGATGAGCACACTACCAAGCCAGAGGACCCAAACGGAAACAAGAAAGAGGTCTTCTCTGGATGAAAAAAGGCTTAGACCAATTATTTTACCTAGTCTTCAGAATTTCACTGATTAAAAGAAAGAGAAAGAATGAAAGAGGGAAGGCTCAATGGTATAAAGAGGCAAAGTATACTACTTACCAATCAATTTCCACTGCTGGGTCTTCTCCTTGAACTCAACAAATGGAGAGAAGCTAGAAGGAACAGCTGTAAGGAGACGGCTCAAATCAGCAAACTGCACATCAGAGACAGTCTCCCACTTTCTACCGACCCAGAAAACAGCTGAGCTAGACCCTCAGAGTGGGCCAGGTGGCAAAGCCAAGAAGCCTTTAAAGGACTGCTATGGAAGATCATGGGCACATAGCACTGGAGCTGGAAAAATCAGCCAAAAAAGCTGCAGTACACTAATCAAAACCTAATGTAAAAAAAATGTTGGATCCACAAGAGCAAACACCTCACCTCGGCTATCTCCAGCAAGATACTGCAGGGATGGTAACACTAATTCTGCCCAGTTGGGAGCTGAGGAGAACCAGCTATTAAGGGTACTGGCTGGAGATGACTGCCAATCCAGGACTCGCTCTTCCAGCTACAGGAGGAACAAAAGAATCAAGTCACCCCAGGGATTCCAAAAGGATAGACAACTCAAGAGTAATAGGAAAGTCTGTCCAGAGTGATTTTCCAAAGTCACAAAGCCAGTCAGAAGCAAATCTATGTAGGGACCACAAGAGTTGCATCCCCCAAGCTGTGGCCTGGTTGCTTTTTTTTCCCCCTTTAAAGTTTCCTCCTTGTATCTCTGATTTCCCAGATACTCTTACCATAGGAAGACTAGCCTGTCCCTCCATGAGCAAGATCTCCAGTAGGAGAGAGAAGAAACTAGATGATATTTCATTGATTCCAAGGCAGGGCTTGAGGTCTTCAAGAGGCCTATGAGGAAGTAAAGATAAAAAGCAATTGCAAAGGGCATCATGGGCTGGTCACTAGATTGGTCCTAGTCCTCAGTGCTTCCCATAGCTCTCAAGGTGCTCCATCAAAGACCAAGAATGGTGCACAAGGGATTGATCTTAGCCACAAGGCCGAGAAGAACCAGAATTCCGCACCATAGGCAGCTCTAAGAATTAGAAGCAATAAATTCAGGAGAATATATCCAAATAAAATCAATTCATTAACATGTTCTTGTTTAACATGCATCCTGGGGGAGCCACTGTCTCTTTCTTACTCTTCTTTGATGGCAGAAATTGGCAGTGGGGATGGGGCCTGGGACAGGGGCGGGATTCCCTCTGGATTGCTCAGAGGTTCAGCTAGATCATCTATCTCAGATTTTATCATTTTCAGCTTCTTCTTCTTCTTCTCCTCTTTTTCTTTTGCCTTTTTTTTTAGGACAGCCAAGTCAAACAGAGCTGGTAAGGGAAAACAAGAGTGGAAGTTAAAAGAACAGTAGTCTCTACATCAGAAAATAAGGTTCCTTATCTGAAAGTGATATGTAGTGTGAGGAAAATAAGTCAGAGAAGGCAGACCTTTAGATTCTAACCACTAGAGGTTAGAAGTCTAGCTTTAACACTTACAGAAGTCCATTAGAATACAGTTTTCTTTAAAGCTATATGAAGTTTCTCCTGCTCCCTCCAACTTCTAGTCCCTTCCCCTTCAAAATTACATTGTGCATTTTGTACATAACTATATAAGTACATATTACGTCTTAGAATGGAACGTGAGTTTCTTGAGCCCAGAGACCATTTCCCTTCCATCTATCTCCTCAGTGTCTAGCACAGTGCATGACAATAGATACTAAATAATGGATTGTATTACTCACCAGTCATATTAATTCTGCATTAACTTTTAATATACCTATTTAAACCTAAGGAGGAAGCTGCAAGTTTATTTTTATAGAGGTTTATTAGGCTTTGTGCTATTTAACACTTTAGAAGCACATATTTTCACTCTGGCAGTTCAATCACATTATGAAAACTCCAGAAGAAATACAGTCATTTACCTGCAAGAGAGCCCTTCCTGCCAGCATTCACTCGTGTCATGATGTCATTAAGAGTCAAGTCCCCTGTTAAAAGGTCTGGGTGATCCTGGATGAGAATTGTAAAGACTCAGTGATGGTGGCCAAGAGGGAGTTGAATAGACTAAATTTTCACCAACCCATTCAACAGATGACATTAGTCCTTAGCTAAATTTCAGAAAATCATGTCTACTCTGTGATTAGAACCTCTAGTCTTAAAGGAGGTACACAGGACAATCAAATTAGGATGGACAAGATCTTATATTATAAGCTGCCTAGAAGTAGCTAGGTGGCACAGAGGTTAGAGCTCTGGGCCTGGAGTCAGGAAGATCTGAGTTCAAATCCAGCCTCACACACTGTGTGACCCTGAGCAAGTAATTTAACCTTTGCCTGGCACAGTTTCCACATCTATAAAATTGGGGATCACAGTAACACATACCTCCCAGGGCTATTGTGAGGATTAAATAAGATAAAACCTGAAAAGTACATAGGGACTCAATATTTCCTTCCTTATTTCCTTCCTTCCTTCCTGTTACTAGGGCAATGAAGACATATGAAAAGAATTGCCTCTCACACTTCTATACTTTCTCTGACTCGTTTGCTATCTCATACATTTTCTGTCAATGAACTATTTCTAGCTATTCCCTTTTACCCAATGCTCCTCTAACAATCAAAATAAAGATATAAAGAAATGGAAACTTCTAGAACTGTGCTCTCTGTAGGAATTCATGTCCCCAGATATTAAACTGACAATCACAGATAATGTCTTACGGGTTGGTGTTTCCGCTTCTCATGGTGTTTCTTTAACATCATCTTCAGATCGTTGTCTCCCAGCTCTAGTTTATCTGAGCAAAATGAACCAAACCACATTGGGCACTTCACTAACAGAATGCTCAAATTTTAAATGCTAATGAGCTGTTAAGCTGTACTATTTGAAATCTAACATCCAAAAAACGGAAAGACAAAACATAAAACATTGGGTAAATTAATTCTTAACCCAAAAGCAAACAGATGAGATTAGATCCATAGCTTGCACCACATACCACAACATACTTCAAATGGATCAATGATCAATTGTTTCTTATATAATTAACAAAACAAAAGAAAATGAAATACCTACCGTAGTCATAGAAAGGAGGAAGGCACTTATTTAGGCAATTAAAAAGAATAATAAGACACAAAACAGGTTTATTTGATTATATAAAGGATTTTCTGCACGACGCACAGTAATTCATCCAAAATAAAAAGGAAAGAAAGAGATTAGGAAAAAATCTTTGCTATAAATATCTTTTTAAAAATCTGACATCCAAAACTATTAAAGAATTATAAAAATGAGTAAAAGCCATTCCCCAAGAGATGAGAGATTAAAGATGAATAGACAAAACTTGAAAAATAAATTATCAAATAACCATCTGAAAAAAATTTCAGATTCAAATAATCAGATAAATGAAAACTAAAACAACTCTTAAGATATGGCCTTACACTCATTAAATGGTGAGGTTATGGAAAAATGTGAATACTATTACACTGCTACTGGAACTGTAAATTGGTACACTCTTTTTGAAAAGGAGTATGTCATAAAATAGCACCTAGGTGTTAATGTTCTTTAACCAAGGACCTTATTACCAGAACTATATCTTATGAACATTATTGTCAAGAAAAATCTCTAAGTCCAAAAATATTCATAACATAGATATCAAACATAATGATTAGTTACCAACTTATTAAAAATTAATGTAGACTTATAAAAACTCTAAGTGGAAAAAGTTTGTAGTTCAAGTGTAATCTTTTGTCCTAACTGATGGCTACTAAGTTTGTGATTATTAAAACATTTCTTCAATCAAAATATTAATAATAGCATAATTTCTAATAATAAAAATGTGGAAATAACCACATAATTTCCAACATTAAGCAATGGCTAAACAAATTGTGATAACTAAAACATAATGCAACATGATTACACTATAAGAAATGACAGAGAATACAAAGAAATCTGCAAAGTTACATATAAAGTGAAAAAAATCGAATCAGAATATTAACATATACATTGATTACAACTGCAAAAATAATAACAGCATCAACAAAATAAAAAATACCCAGAAGAAAAATTCAGATGTGCATACAAAAACCAACAGAACACTTTATCATTATTTCTTTTACTAAGCATATTAAACATTTTTTTTAAAAACTGAAAGGAGTTTATGGTTTCTCAGAAAAAGGATTTTTCATTCTTGTTCACATATTACTAATGGCTACTAAATTTAGAATGAATGAATGAATGAACAAACACAGGGTAAATAATAATCACTCTGTATTTTGTCTAGTCAGACAACACTTGGTGTGATAAGCACAGTACTACACACTGAATTTTAACAAAAAGTATAAAGCTGAAGTATACTGCAAGAAACATGACCAGTATTGTGATAATATTGTGAAGAATCTGGAAGGTCATATAATCATGAATATTATCATTTTGAATAGCTGAAGGAATTAGAGAGGTCTAACCTGGGAAAAAGAAGGCTTAGGGATAGATATAATCATGGTCTTTAAAAACATGAAGCATTATCACTCATAAGAGGGACTATTTTTATTCTATATGTAGATCCAGAAGACAATACTAGGACAAGGTGGAAAAAAGTTACAGGTAGATAGTTTTAAGTTCAATACAAGGAAAAAACTAATAATTACAGGTTTTCATTAATGGAAAGGGTTGGCTTATGAGACTGAGCATCCTCTTTATCAATCAAGTATTCAAGTAGAGACTATATGACCACCTGTGAGGGACACTGAACATAACTACAATGCTTGGCATATGGTAGGCCCTTAATAGATAAATGTTGATAATGTGAAGAGAATTTCTATAGTAGGTGCAAGATTGATTTAATGAATCTGAAGGGCTCTTTAGACTCTAAGATTCTATAAAAATGTTTCTGGAGTGTCTTTCCTCATGTCTGCATAATTTAGCAAAAATCTTACATTCAGAGGAACAACATTTCAACTTCATGGCTCAATATCAGTAACCTTAGATTTGTTGGCCCCAAAAGCAACTGGACAATGCTTCCTAAAATGTTCTGTATTTGCTTACTATGTCAAATAAAATTCATTTTTATTTTACATGTACCCTCAGGAATGGTTAAATGCATGACAATTATTTCTGCTACCCATAATTTTCAAAAGAGGAAAACACACACACACACACAAAGAGGAAATACAAATTGTTAATCACTTGAAAAAACTGGACAAAATCTAATAATCAGAAAAATACATATAACTGAGGTAATATATAAAAATAGTTCTAAATAATAAAATTCAATGTTGGCAATAAAGAAAGAATTGTTATTACACTGACGGAATTATCATGCAACCTTCTAGAACAGCAGTTTGGCAATATACAGTAAGCCGCAAAACAACTGTATTTTAAATCATTGCTCCCACTTTACTAGGAATGTATACCAACGGGAAAATATTTTAGCACAAAAATATTTATATATGTAATGCTGAAAAACAGGGAACAAACTATATATGCCCAATGAGTAGAAGATGGCTAGATAAACTATTGTATCTCAATGTCATGGTACTATAACTTTTTAAAATTACATATATAAAAGAAATATGGAAAGACAATGAGAAGCAATACAAGGCAAAGAATGCAGAATTAGAAGTACATATTGACTATGACTTCATAAAAAACATTATCAACCAAACTACAAGTACATTAACTAAAAAAGCATAAAGAAACAACAAATATGATACTAATTTACTCTTTTAGCAAAATGTAAAAAGTTAACATTTTATGACTTATTTGGGCTTTCATCATTTATTTTGTATCTGTCAAAATTACTTTTTAATAAAAATTATTTTTAAAAGAAAGATCTCTTGTTTATAATTAAACTATAGCTAAATTAAAACCCAAACCTTTTCCTTACTTTTTTTTAAAGGAATAGAAAAGCCTACTGACATTCAGATTTCATTAACCAAAGTATGATATCAGCTGATCGGCTACCATGGGTCAAAATAAAATGGTTAAATTCCACACCCAAAAATAATAAAATTGTACCAAACTCTCTTTCCCAAAGCTTCTATTTCACAAGGACAGTTTGCTATTACGAACCTTCCAGAGAAATAAATTCTTAGATCAATACAGATGTGAGGAGCTTACTTCCTAGAGTGCCAAGATATCATCACTGTTCTCACCTGCAGTTTTCATATCCAAGGTTGAAAGCGTGGGCACCACCCTCAGGGGCACCGCAGGACTAGGAGAACAGGCTGGAGAGCTCGGAAGCCATGAGCTGAGATCTTCAAAAGAAAATTGCTCTTGTAAATCCAACGTGGCTGAGGACTCCAATAAAGGAGATTGGGTAAATGGCCATTTGGGTTCAACAGGGCTAAAGGTTCAACATGGAGACCAGGGTTCCACCATTTCTTTCTGACCCTTCCCCAGATGGACTGGAGCACACTTAGATCATTTAAACGGCTCTTCGAGGAAGAGAGACTTCAATTCAACAGAGTGATGGAAGCTCACTGCAGCAGGCCAACAGCTACTACTACTCTCCTGTAAGGAGAAAAGCAGTTCTCTCAAGGGGCACAACAGGACCAGACAAGCAGGAAAGGACCCTGCCTTGCAGGGAGCTATCCATTGGGAACCTAAACTAAACTCAAAAGCTAACTCAAGTATAAAGTATAAAAGATGTAATTTTCCATCTAACAGGAATTTCCAGTAGTGTCCTAGAGATGGGAAGGGAGGTCCTCAAGTCCCATTACCCACCCACCAGAGAAGCAGTTTCTTACTACTATGTCTGGCTCCAAACTGCAAAACAGGCTGCCAGTTTTAAAAGTCCCACCTCAGTTTCCCAAAGAATAAGAAAATACTCACCTTCCTCATCAGAGGACAAGGTGCTATCTCCACATTCTTCCTTAACTTCCCGAAGAACCTTCAAGTAGCGCTGCTGAGTACGTCGTTCTCTTTCCTCTGGGGTACAGGATAGTGAAGGCCGTTTCCTCCGAAGGGGAAGGGCAGGGCCACTTGTCTTAGCCATCTCCAACAAGTCCTAGATAGAGAACACCATCTAGTGGGTACATAGTCTTAAAAATCTGCTTCATATTGGATAAGTTGACCATTTGTCAGGATCACCAGGGGATCCAAGATGCCAGACACAAGTTCTGGTCTCCTATTGGAGGCATGAGGTCATATCTCACTTCTTACACATGCTCATTTTAGAGGCTGGTAGGTGGTGCGGTAGATACAGTGCTGGCCTTGAAATTAATAGAGACCAGAGTTCAAAGCCTGAAATGCTTCTTATCTATGTGGCCCTGGGCAAGTCATTTAACCTCTTTCCATCTAAGTTTCCCCATCTGTAAAATGGGGATAACAATAGAACTTACCTCATAGGGTTATTGTGAGGATCAAATAAGATGTAGTGAGTAAATGCTTTGCAAACTTTAAAACTCTATATAATTGCCACCTATCATTATCAGCTATTATTCAAGCCATTCCAACTTCAGATAAACTATAACTCCCTTCAGACGGACAGGGCCATTACTTTTTAACACTATCCTTGATAGGAGCTAAATAACAAAGATTATTTCTGTTCTAATGTGAACTGAAATATTTTCCACAGCAAGAAATGTGAGCATCATTTAGAATCAAAACAACTTTGGCTCTAAGAAATGTCAAATGAAAATAAACTAACAGTCCATTTATTTGGGGGTTTCATATCTCTAACAATAGTGTTACGTGTTCAACCTTCATTCATACCAACCTCACAGTTTAGAAACATACCACTAAGGCATCCTGGTTTTCCTTAAAAAAGCTCCAATGGATCTGACACCCATTCATTTGACTCAAGCGTCCTGAAATCTACTTATAGTTGTCAGTCAGTAAACGTATATTAGGCACTGGGGTCACAAAGAGTCACACATGACTGAAAAACAACTAAACAACAATATGTCAGGCACTGTGCTAAGTGCTAGGGATACAAAGAAAGGCAAAAGACAGTCCTCAAATACTGAATAATCTCCCAGGAAAGATAACATACAAACAATTATACACAAACAAGCCAAAGACAAAATAAACTGGAAATAATCAACAGAGAGAAGGTACTAGAATTAAGAAGAACTGGAAAATTCTTCTGATAAAAGGTGGGATTTTAGCTAGGGCATGAAGAAAGCCAGGAGGCAGAGATGAGGTAAGAAGAACATGCCAGGCAGAGCAAACAGCTGATGAAAATGCTTGGACTGGAAAATAGGGTGTCATTCGAGAAACAGCAGGGAGGCTTACACTGGCTGTATTTAAGAGTATATGGGGGGGAGGGAGGAAAGGGCAGAGCCAAGATGGCAGAAAAAAGGCAGCAACTTGCCTGAGCTCTCCCCAAAACCCCTCTGAACACCTATAAATAATGCCATACAACAATTTCTATAGCAAAACCCATAAACAGATGGAGTGAAATAATTTTCCAGCCAAAGACAACTTAGAAGGTCAGAAGGAAAGGTCTGTTGCACCTGGGTGAGAATGAAGGACAGATCCAGCACCAGCAAACCACAAGCAGGCCATGGGAGCTAGAGAATTAGCAGTGGCAGCAGCTGCTTCCTCAGCTCTCAGCCCACATACAGTTAAGGGGGTCAAAAAACTAGTCAGAAGGAGATTATGGCAGTCTCTGCTAGCACTGAGGCAGGACTCCGCTGCTTTGCCTATACTTAGATTTGGGTCACAATCCTGGGTGGCAGTCCCAGGGTGAGGAGGAACACTAGTTTACCACAGCTTGGAGCCACAGTGGAGGAACTACCCTCCTCACAGGTCCAGGGCAGAAAAGAGTGCTTGTGGTCACTCACAGACCAGAGCACAGGCCAGGAGAGGAGTCAACACCTCTCCATAGATCATACCACCCTGAAAGAACTGAAAACTTACAGGTCTCTAAAAGTATCTCTGAAAACAGCTGCACAGAAATCCCTAAAGCTTGGGACAATGCACCCTCCCTCCTGGAAGCACAGCCCTACTTTAACAAAGAGTTAAAAATCAAAAGGCTAGGGAAATGAGCAAACAATGACAAGGAAAAAAAAGTGACTATACAAAGTTACCATGGTGACAAGGAAGATCAAAACACACACTCAGAAGAAAAGAAAGCCAAACTCCTACATCCAAAGTCTCCAAGAAAAAAGTGAATTGGTCTCAGGCCATGGAAATACTCAAAAAGGATTTTGAAAACCAAGTAAGAGAGGTAGAGGAAAAATTGGGAAGAAAAATGAGAGTGATGTAAGAAAATCAAGAAAAACGAGTCAAAAGCTTGGTAAAGGAGACACAAAAAAGTACTGAAGAAAATAACACCTTAAAAAATAGACTAGGGGCAGCTAGGTGGCGCGATGGATAGAGCACTGGCCCCGAAGTCAGGAGGACCTGAGTTCAAATCTGGTCTTAGACCAAACACTTGACACTTACTAGCTGTGTGACCCTGGGCAAGTCACTTAACCTCAACTGCATAAAAAAGAAAGAGAGAGAGAGAGAAAGAAAGAGAGAAAGAGATCTATTTCAAGAAAAGAGTTTTTGAGGCAGCCAGGTGGCGTAGTGCATAGAACTCCAGTCTTGGAGTCAGGAGGACCTGAGTCCAAATCCGACCTCAGACACTTGACACTTACTAGCTGTGTGACCCTGGGCAGGTTATTTAACTCCAAATGCCTCACCAAAAAAAAAAACCCAAAAAACCCAGACTAGGCCAAATGTTAAAAGAGGCACAAAAAGCCAATAAGAAAAAAGAATACCTTAAAAAGCAAAATTGGCCAAATGGAAAAAGAGACACAAAAATTCACTGAAGAAAAAAACTCCTTAAAAAGTAGAATTGGCCAAAAGGAAAAAGATAAAAAAGGTCACTGAAGAAAATTAAAAAATCAGAATTAAATAGAGGCTAATGACTTCATGAAAAATCAAGAAACAATAAAACAAAACCAAAAGAATGAAAAAATAGAACACAATGTGAAAAATCTCATTGGAAAAATAAGCGACCTGGAAAACAGATCCAGGAGAGATCATTTAAAATTTATCAGACCAGGGGCAGCTAGGTGGCACAGCGGATAGAGCATCTGCCCTGGATTCAGGAGGATCTGAGCTCAAATCCAGCCTCAGACCAAACACTTGACACTTACTAGCTGTGTGACCCTATGCAAGTCACTTAACCCCAACTGCCTTTAAAAATAAAAAATTATTGGACCACCTGAAAGCCAAGATGAAAAAAGAACCTAGACATCATCTTCCAAGAATTTATCAAGGAAAACTGCCCTGATATTCTAGAACCAAAGGGTGAAATAGAAATTGAAAGAATCCACCAATCACCCCCTGAAAGAAATCCAAAATGCAAACTCCCAGGAACATTACAGCCAAATTCCAGAGCCCCCCCACGTAAAGGAGAAAATATTGCAAGCAGCCAGAAAGAAACAATTCAAATATCATGAAGCCACAGTCAGGAAAAACAAAATTTGGCAGCTTCTACATTAAAGGCTGAGAACATGATATTCCAAGGGGCAACCAAGAATCACCTACCCAGAAAAACTGAGTATAATCCTTCAGTGGAAAAAATGAATATTCAATGGAATACAGGACTTTCAAGCATTCTTGATGAAAAGACCAGAGCTGAATAGAAAATTTGGCTTGCAAATATAAGACTCAAGAGAAACATAAAAAGATAAACAGGAGAGGGAAATCATAAGGGACCTAAAAAGGTTAAAACTGTTGACATTACCACATGGGAAGATGATATTTATAACTCATAAGAACTTTCTCAATATTAGGGTAGTTAGAAGAATATATATAGAGGGCACAGGTGAGCTGAATATGAAGGGATGATACCTAAAAAAATAAAATTAAGGGGTGAGAGAGGAATGTACTAAGAGAAAGAAGGGAGAGCTAGAATAGCGTAAATTATCTCATGTAAAAGAGGCAAGAAAAAGCTTTTACAGCGTAGGGGATGACGGGGGAGGTGACAGAGAGTGAGTGAACCTCACTCTCATCAGAATTGGGAATAAGATGCTCAAAGAGGCAATAACATACACATTCAATTGAGTACAGAAATCTATCTTACCCTACAGAAAAGTAGGAGGGGAAGGGAATAAGAGAAGGCGGTGGGAGGTAATAGAAGAGAGCAGATTGGGGGAGGTGGTAATCAGAGGCAAAACACTTTTGAGGAGGGACAAGGTGAAAGGAGAGAGAGAATAGAATAAACAAGGCTGGGGAGGGGGGAGAATAGGGCAGAAGGACATACAATTAGCAATAGTAACTGTAAAAAAAATTTGAAGCAAGTTTCTCTGAGAAAGGCCTCATTTCTCAAACATATAAAGAACTGAGTCAAATTTTTAAAAAATAAGTGCCATTCCCCAATTGATAAATGATCAAAAGATATGAACAGTTTTCAGATGAAGTAATCAAAGCTAGGTATGACCACATGAAAAAAAATGCTCTTACTCATATTGACTGGAGAAATACAAATTAAAACAATTCTGAGGTACTACCTCATATCTATTAGATTAGCTAATTGGACAGAAAAGGAAAATGACAAATGTTGGAGGGATACAGGAAAAATGAGACATTAACACAGTACTGGTGGAGTTGTGAACCAATTCAACCATTCCATAGAGCAATTTGGAACTATACCCAAAGGGCTATAAAATTAGGCATACATCCTTTGACCTAGCAATACCACTACTAGGTCTGTATCCTAAAAGAAATAAAAAACAGAAAAGGAAAAGGACCTATATATACAAAAACATTTATAGCAGCTCTTTTCTGGTGGCAAAGAACTGGAAAGAGGATGCCCATCAATTGGGGAATGGTTGAACAAATTGTGGTATGTGATTATGATGGAATACTATTGTGCTATAAGAAATGATCAACAGGATGCTCTCAGAAAAACCTAGAAAGACTTACATGAGCTGATACAAAGTGAAATATACTGTGTACAAAGTAACAGCAATATTGTAAGATGATCAGCTGTGAATGACTTAGCTATTCTCAGTAATACAATTATCCAAGACAACCCTGAAGGACTTAAGATGAAAAATGCTATCCATCCCCAGAGAAATAACTAATGGTGTCTGAATACAGATTGAAGCATAGTTTTTTAACTTCTTTTATTTTTCTTGAGGTTTTTTAGGGAGGAGAGGGTCTATGTTTTCTTTCACAACATGATTAATATGGAAATGTTTTGCAAGACTACACATGTATAACCTATAACAAATTGCCTGCCTTCTCAATGGGGGAGGGAGGAGGAAGGGAAGAAGGAAGAGAATTTTGAACTCAAAGTTTTAAAAATAAATGTCAAAAATTGTTCTTACAAGTAATGGGGGGAAAAAATACTAAGTTAAAAAAGAGTATATGGAAGGATATAAGGTGTAAGAAGACTTGGGGTGGGGGAGATAGGGTGTTAGTTATGAAGGGCTTTGAATGCCAAAAAGGATTTGATATTTGATCCTAGAGATGACAGTGAGCCACTGGAGTTTGTTGAGTAGGGGGGACAGGAGGGAAAGGGAGGTGTGACATGATCAAACCTGTGTTTAGGAAACTCAATCTGACAGCTGAGTGCAGAATGGACGAGTGGGGAGAGACTTGAGGCAGGGAGACTAACATATTGCAGGCTAGCCATGACATGAGAAGGCTTGCATCTAGGTGGTGGCAGTGTCAGAGGAGAAAAGGAGGTGTATGTGAGGTCTATTATGAAGGTAAAATCAACAGGACTTGGCAACAAATCACATATGGGAGTTGAGAGATAACAAATCAAGGATGACAACTAGATTCCAAGTCTGGGTGACTGGAAAAATGTGGTGCCCTTGACAGAAATAGGGACGTTTGGAAGGGTAGAGGATTTAGAGGAAAACATAATGAATTCAGCTCTAGACATGTTGAGTTTAAGCTGTCAAGAAGACATCCAGTTCAAGATGTCTAGTAGGCTGCTGGAAATGCAAGACTGAAGATCAGCACTGAAGCTAGAGCTGGACAAATAGGTTTGAGAATCACTGGCAGAGAAACAACTGAATCCATGAAAGCTGATGAGATCACTAGGTGAAATAGTATAGAGGAAGAGAAGTGGACTTAGGACAGAGTCCTGGGGGATACCCATATTAGCGGCTGTGACCTGGATAAAGATCCAGTAAAGACAGAGAAGGAGCCATCAGATAGGTAGGAGGAGAACCAGGAGGGATTGGGTAGTATCATAAAAACCTAGACAGAAGGGAGTATCAAGGAAAAGAGAGTGACTGATAGATACTGTCAAAGGCTGCAGAGAGGTCAAGAAGGTTATAGAGATTAAAGGCAAATTAGTTTTGGCAAATAAGAGATCATTAGTAACTCAGGAAAGAGCAGTCTTGATCGAATGATAAAATCCAAAGCCAAAACAAGTGGAGGCAGATGGACTTTGCAGATAGTTTTCTCAAAGAATTTAGTCACATGGAGCAATAAATAGCAGGAATGGAAGGATCAAGTGGGGTTTTTTGAGGATGGGGATCTAATAGGGGGATGGGCGGTAGGTAACGAACCAGTAGACAGGGAGAATGAGAAAAGTGAGAAAGTGGAGATGGAGAAGACAGGGTGGAAAGAGATCACAAGTGCATGATGAGGGGTTAGCCTGGGTGAAGAAGGGCCCCTCTTTATGAGAAACAGTTAAAGGAGGAGAAAGTGACAGAAGACATATGAGTGATATAAGAAAGAAAAAGTGGTAGCTCTCAGCCAACAGCTTCAATTTTTTTCTGTAAAATACAAGCTGAGAAGATGAAGAAAGAAGAGATAATGAAGGCTTAAAGAGGGATGCAAAGTTCTGGAAGAGCTGCTGTGGTTGAGTGGGATAGTGAGTCAATTAGGGAGGGATAAAAGGATTGTCAAACAGCAATGAGGGCCTAGTTGAGGTTATGTAACAAAAATTTGTAGTGGATTCAGTCAGCAGAGTTTCATGATTTTCTCAAACTTCATTCAACAGCACATGAAAAAAGCACTGAAGGCAGTAGATGGTTGAAATGAGGCTTAGCAGGGAAAAACTGGCCATAAGATAAAGAACTCAGTAACTTAAGAGAAGAGGACAACATAGAGTTGAACTAGTTCACCAAGGAGTCAAGATGAAGAAAGGAGGACAGTGTAGCTAGTGCACGAGTGATAACCTAGGAGACAACCTAGAGGCTGAGGGATATGGAGGTCACAGTGAGGAAAAACATTGTTTGGGGTTAGGAGACAGGAGAGTTAGAATGACAACAGATAGTAATCAGATAAGGAAATTTCAGATTTTATTAACTTAGAAGTGGTGCCATTTGTGGGTGATGTCGCAAGATCAAGGGTATGACCATTTTTATGTGTGGCTGAGGTCAGGTGGATGAGATCATATAAGCTACGACTGGAGTGATGAATTCTCTAAGTTTACTACCTCCTATGTTGTCACTGTTGAGTCATTTCAGTCATGTCCAACTCTCCATGACCCCATTGAGGGTTTTCTTGGCAAAGATACTGAAGTGGTTTGCCATCTCCTTCTCCATCTCATTTTACAGATGAGGAACTGAGGCAAACATGGTTAAGTGACTTGCCTAGGGTCACATAGCTAATAAGGGTCTGAGGCCAGATTTGAACTCAGGAAGATAAGCACTCTATCCTCCACACCACCTAGCTGCCCCTACCTACTATAATATAAAGAGTAGAATAGTATTAACCTGACTCATTCACTAAATCCCAGATTTTAGAACTTTATAACCTAGAATATAAATATTTATACCTACAATATAAATAATTCCTTTTGTTAGTCCCAAATTTGCCTCTTTTAATGAGTATAAACACAGCAAAGTTCTAAAATCTGGAATTTAGTGAACAAGTCAGGTTAACACAGTTTCTTATTCTATGCAAGTATTCAAACATTTCAACATATTAAAACTTCCTACATTAGTACAGTTCTAAGATGCACATATTTACTATCATAAGTATTTAGAATACAGATATAGCACCAAGATAGCTGCTACAAAATTAGCATTCAGTGAGGGGAATATATTCCAAAGGACTTTCTTTCTTCACTCTCCTCTTGGCTCCCCATGACACTCACGGTGCGTGAGGCGAGAATCTGTTTCAGCAGCCGATGGAAATACTGCTGCTGAGAGTTGAGGTAGCGCTTGTACTGAGACTTGAAGCACAGCTGCCGGTACTTCACCACTTCTGGGTTAAAGTGCCCATCTAGGGAACAACAGGAGAAGGGAACAACAATGAGAACTGAGCTACAGAGCAGAGACTGATGGCATACAGTAACAAGGTACTGTCCTGTATTCTGCCACCTCCACATAAGAGAGCAGAAGAAGACTTGATCTTCAGGTCAGGAGCCAGGGGCACTTAATACTCATCTGAAACATCAACTCTCCTTTGATGTTCTTGTCCCTCATACTCCTTGGTCACTCCTGCTTTCTGACAAACACTCACCACTCAGCCACTCCAGTGTTCCCCAGCCCTGGGAACTAACACTTACTTTTACTTTTACTTTTACTCCGTCTTTACTATTCCAACAGAGAAGCAAGGAGCAATGGATCTGGTGTTGGAGGACCTGGAATCACTTGAATTCGGGTTCTATTTACAACATGTATGTCCCTGAGCAAGTCAATGAACCTCTCTAGGCCTGTTTCCCTAGACTCAATGGCCTCAGAGGAGCCGGGTCAATTTTAAATCTGGTATCCTACCAGTTATTCCAATAACCTTCAATTTCAACCTAGTTGTTCTCTATGGTTTGTCATTGCCTATACCTTTTAAGGCCTTTATTTGTGAGATCAGCCACACCTACCCATCCACAGATCTCAGGACTTTGGGAAATCACAAATGGTCTACAACCCAAAGATTGGGGAGAGCAGAAACAGGAAAACAATTTATACAATGACAAAAATATTGTTACCATAAATCTTCCTTATGTTGCCCACAAAAACTCATCCAGCCTTTGTTTAAACATTTTAAGTGATGGGTACCTATCTTATCTCATTCCATTTTGGGAAACTCTAATATTAAGAAAAACAATAGCCAATAGGCACTGAGGGCCCAATTCAAACCCTACTAGCAGTGGTTTGTCTCTCTTTAAAGATTCCAAGCTTCGAACAACAGCTTGGAAGAGAATCCCTTTCCACTCAAAAGTGATGACAAGTGAGGTCAAGAGGAAGAAAAAAAAGTATCACATTTATGTCCTGGCCATAGGTAACAAGAGGTTTGAATCTAATGAATCTGTTTCCTTTACAAATCAAGGCAGCCACATAACAGAGCTTACAAGGGCTGGACAAGATTGTTTATCTGTGTGTCATCATGAAAGCAAACCAATTACCTATTAATATAAGTGGGAGAGAAAGTACCTTCCTCAATTTTCATCCCGAAAGCAAGTAATAAACCACTGATTTAGAGAAATCAAAAGCTTGAGAATTCTATGACACACATTCTCTTTGTTCCCATTTCTTTTTTTTCGTTTGTTTGTTTTGGTGAGGCAATGGGGTTAAGTGACTTGCCTGGGGTCACAAGGCTAGTAAGTGTCAAGTGTCTAAGTTCCGATTTGAACTCAGGTCCTCTTAACTCCAAGGCTGAAGCTCTATTCACTGCACCATCTAGATGCCCCATGTTCCTGTCTTTGTTGCACAAATGCGTGTGATAGCCAGACCAAAGATAACAGAAGATTCCACAGGAGTAAAACATGCAAAAAAAAAATGGCTATTTAGCTACAGACCTCGGAAGAGTTTTTGGGCAATGTGCAATGGGTTCCCAAAACGAAAGTTTTCCCCACTGAATAGGGCTAGAATAAGCTGATTTTGTTGCTCGATGTTATCTTCAGGGAAGTGAGGCAGGAACCGCTGGAGGTGCTCACGCTGAGAGTCACTCAGCACATCCTGCCATGTTGAGAGGCTAACTACATCAAAGAATATCTCAGGCTGGAAGGGAAAAAGAACAAGGGGAAAAAAGTCAGCAATAGGAACATCAGTTTTATTTTTACAATCCTAAGACCTTTGTTCAAGTGTACATTCTCAGAACTGAACAGTGTGACCAAAAACAATGTTTTCTATTTGGCAAATGGCAAAGGTGTGGCAGAGAGAAACCTGGCTGACAATAAAAGAAGAACTAGGGAGCAGAAATGGAGAATTTATTCAATACATTCAAGCAAAACAGAAACAAAAAAGATTTATCAGATATTTCATTAGCAAGACACTGCACTATGTATGCAGTAAATACAAAGATAAATAAGAAAAAGTCCTTGCTTTCATAACACATAAAAACTAGTTGTAAGATAAGACACATAAACAAATAATTATAATTCAGGACATGTGACATGGGTCATAAAATATCTAAAAAGAGAACAGAGAAGGAAGACTTATTGACTAAGGAGATTAAGGAATGTGACATTAAAAAATATCACCTTTTAAACTGGGCCTGGAAAGATAAAAATTTTGACAAATGGAGGATAGGAAGAGATGAGAAAGTAAAAAGGGTATATTTAAGATAATGCAAACAGTTCAGTCTGGGAGCAGTGGAAGGCTGGAAAGAATGACTGGGGCCAGTCCAAAGAAGGCCTTGAATAACAGATTAAGGTACTAAAGCTTTATTTAGTAGGAGACAAAGACCCACTGAAGACTTTCAAGCACAGAAGTGACAGGATCAGAGCTATGCTTTATGAATATGAATGAACTGAAACAATTTATTAAGGGAGCAGAGCCAAGATGGCGGACTAAAAGCAGTAACTTGCTTGAGCTCTCCCCCAAACCCCTCCAAATACCTGTAAAAAATGGCTCTAAATAAATTCTAGAGCAGCAGAACCCACAAAAGGACAGAGTGAAACAAATTTTCGGCCCAAGACAACATGGATGACTGAGGCAGGGAGTGGAGTGCAGTTCACCATGGAATGCACAGGCAAAGAAAGAGTCTCACCTGGAGCAGGCCTCAGGGGACTGAATCACTAACAGCTGTAGTGGGTTCCAGACTTCTCAACCCACAAACGACAAAGACAACTTAACAGGTCAGTAGGAAAGGTCTGTCAGACCTGAGTGAGAGAGGAGTCCACTCTGGCCCCAGTCCTGGCAGCCCTCGGGGCAAAAGCTGCTTCCAAAGCTCTCGACCCACAGATGGTGGAGTGATCTAACAGCTGATCAGAGGGAGATTGCAGGGATCTCTTTGCTGGTGCTGAGGCAGGATTCTCTTGCTTTGCCCATGTTTGGATCTGAGTCGAGGTTCTGAGTAATGATCCTGGGGCAAGGAGGAGTGCTGGCGTGGTGAAGCTCGTGGTGGTGGTAAAGAGAGAATCCTCCTCACAGTTCCAAGGCAGAAAAGAGTGCTTGTGGTCACTCACAGACTAGAGCACAGGCCAGGAAAGGAGTAAATACCTCACCCCTTATCATACCAACTTGGAAGAACTGAAAATTTATAGGTCCCTAGAAGTATCTCTGAAGATAGCTGTATAAAACCCCTAAAGCTTAGGACCCTACATTCTCCACACTGGAAGCAGATCCCTATCTTAACAAAGATTTTAAAGTCAAGTAATTGGCTTGCAACATGAGCAAACAGCACAAAAAAACTCAGATCACAGAATCTTCATTTGGTGACAAAGAAGATCAAAACATACAACCAGAAGACAACAAAGTAAAAGCTTCCACATCCAAAGCCTCCAAGAAAAATATGAATCAGTCCCAGGCCATGGAAGAACTCAAAAAGGATTTTGAGAAGCAAGTAAGAGAAGCAGAGGAAAAATTAGGAAGACAAATGAGAGTGATGCAAGAAAATCATGAAAAACAAGTCAATAGCTTGCTAAAGGAGACCCAAAAAAACACTGAAGAAAATAACACCTTAAAAAAAGACCAACCCAAATGGCAAATGAGGTCAAAAAAGCCAATGAGAAGAATGCTTTAAAAAATAGAATTAGAGGGCAGCTAGAGGCACAGTGGATAAAGCTCCAGCCTTGGAGTCAGGAGGACCTGAGTTCAAATCTGGCCTCAGATACTTGACACTTACTAGCTGTGTGACCCTGAGCAAGTCACTTAACCTCAACTGCCTCACCAAAAAGCGCCCCCCTCCCAAAAACAGCAGAATTGGCTAAATGGAAAAGGAAGTCCAAAAGCTCACTGAAGAAAATAATTCCTTAAAAATTAGAATGGAGCAAATGGACGCTAATCATTCTATGAGAAATCAACAAATTACAAAACAAAACCAAAAGAATGAAAAAATAGACCACATCCAAAAAAAACTAGGAGGTTGAATGCAGATCAAAGCATACTATTCATTATTTTTTTTTCTTCTCTTGTGTTTTGTTTCCTCTTTCTGGTAGTTCCTCCTACTGGTTCTAATTCTTACAATATCATTAATGTGAAAATATGTTTAATAAGAATGTATATGTATGTATATATATATATATATATATCTATATATATATATATATATATGTGTACATGTATATGTATATGTATAGCCTATACTGCGTGCTGTCTTGGGGAGAGAAGAGGGAAGGGAAGGGGAGAAAAATTTAAAACTCAAAAGCTTAAGGAAGTGATTGTTGATAAATCAAAATAAATTAATAAAGTTAAAAATTTTTTTAAAAGAATGAAAAAATAGAAAACAATGTGAAATATCTCACTGGAAAAACAACTGACCTGGAAAACAGATCCAGGAAAGATCATTTAAAAATTATTAGATTACCTGAAAGATAAAAAAAAATAAAGAACCTAGAAATCACCTTTCAAGAAATTATCAAGGAAAATTTTAGAACCAGAGGGTAAAACAGAAATGCAAAGAATCCACCGATCACCTCCTGAAAAAGATTCCAAAAGGAAAACTCCCAGGAATATTACAGCCAAATTCCAGAGTTCTCAGGTCAAGGAGAAATACTGCAAGCAGCTGGAAAGAAACAATATCAGGATAACACAAGATTTCACAGCTTCTCTGTTAAAGGATCAGAGGGCTTGGAATATGATATTCCACAAGTCAAAGGAGCTAAGATTACAACCAAGAATCACCTACCCAGCAAAACTGAGTATAACCCTTCAAGGGTAAAAAAATGGATATTCAATGAAACAGAGGACTTCGAAGCATTCTTGATGAAAAGACCAGAGCTGAATAGAAATTCTGACTTTCAAATACAAGACTCAAGAAACTAGGTAGGCATAGACCAAAATCTCACACCATATACCAAAATAAAGTCAAAATGGGTTCATGATTTAAATATAAAGGCTGATACTTTAAGCAAACTGGGAGAGCAAAGAATAGTTTACCTATAAGATTTATGGAGAACAGAAGAATTCATGACCAAACAGGAAACAGAGAACATCACAAAATGCAAAATGGATAATTTTGATTATATTAAACTGAAAAGTTTTTGCACAAACAAAGCCAATGCAACCAAGATTAGAAGGAAAGTAGAAAATCGGGAAAAAACTTTATAATCAGTGTCTCCGATAAGGGCCTCATCTCTAAAATATATAGAGAATTAAGTCAAATTTATAAGAATACAAGTCATACAACAATACATTCCCCAATTGATAAATGGTCAAAGGATATGAATAGGCAGTTCTCAGATGAAGAAATTAAAGCCATCTATAGTCACATGAAAAAATGCTCTAGATCACTATTGATTAGAGAAATGCAAATCAAAACAACTCTGAGGTACCACATCACACCTATCAGACTCACCAACATGACAAAACAGTAAAATGATAAATGTTGGAGAAGATGTGAGAAAATTGGAACATTAATGCATTTATGTTGCATTATACGTTGGTGGAGCTGTGAAATGATCCAACCATTTTAGAGAGCAATTTGGAACTATGCCCAAAGAGCTATAAAAATGTGCATACCCGTTTGACCCAGAAATAGCACTGCTAGGGCTGTATCCCAAAGAGATCATTAAAATGAGAAAAGGACTCACATGTACAAAAATACTTATAGCAACCCTTTTTGTGGTAGCAGAGAATTGGAAATTAAAAGATGCCCAACAATTGGGGAATGGCTGAACAAGTTGTGGTATATGAATGTAATGGAATACTATTGTGCTATAAGAAATGATGAGCTGGCAGACTTCAGAAAAACCTGGAAAGACTCGTATGGACTGATGCTGAGTGAAGTGAGCAAAACCAAGAGAATGTTGCACACAGTAACAGCCATGTTGTGCAATGACTATCGTTGACAGACTTAACCCTTCTCAGCAATGCAAGGATCTAAGACATCTCCAAAGGTCTCATGATGGAAAACACTATCCACATCCAAAGAAAGAACTATGCCATTTGAATGCAGATGGAATCATATTATTTGCTATTTTTTCCTTTTGTTTTGTCTTGTTTTCTCTTTCTTGTGATTCCTTCTATTGGTTCTAATTCTTCCTTACAACATTACTAATGAGAAAATATGTTTAATAGCCTATTATCAGATTGCACACCATCTTGGGGAGGGAGGGGGAGAAAAATTTTAAACTTTTTCAAAAGCTTATGGAAGTCATTGCTGATAAATCAAAATAAATTAATTTTAAAAAAAGAGAAGCATGAGAAGGTAAACAAGAAAGAGAAATCACAGGGGACTTATTAAAGTTGAACTATTTACATTCCTACACAGAAAGATAATATTTGCAACTCATGAGACCTTTCTCAGTACTACAGTAGTTGGAAGGGAAAAACACACACACACACACACACACACACACACACACACACACACAGAGGAGAGAGAGAGAACGCACACAGGATGAATTGAAGATGAAGGGATGATATCTAAAAAATAAAATTAAGGGGTAAGAGAAGATTGTACTGAGAGAAGGAGAAAGAGAGAGGTAGAATGGGGTAAATTATCTCCCATAAAACAGACAAGAAAAAGCTTTTACAGTGGAGGGGAAGTAGGGGGAGGTAAGAGGCAATGAGTGAATCTTACTCTCATCAGATATGGCTTAAGGGGGGGAATAACATACACACTCAATTGGGTATGGAAATCTATCTCACCCTACAGGAAAACAGAGGGGAAGACGGTAAAGGGGGGGAGGGGTGATGATAAAAGGGAGGACAGACTGGGGGAGGGGGTAATCAGAAGCAAACACTTTCGAGGAGGGACAGGGTCAAAGAAGAGAACAGAATATATGGGAGGGTGGGATAGGATGAAGGGAAATATAGTTAGTTTTTCACAACATGACCATTATGGAAGTGTTTTGCATGACTACACATGTATAACCTGTATCGAGTTGCTTGCCTTCTCAATGAAGATGGCTGAGGAGGGAAGAAGGGAGGCAATTTGGAATCCAAAGTTTTAAAAACAAATGTTAAAAATTGTTTTTACATGGAACTTGGAAATAAGATATACAGGCAATGAGATATAGAAATCTATCCTGCCCTATAGGAAAATAGAAAGGGAAGGGGATAACAGAAGGTGGGGGGTTGGGAAAAGGAAGAGGATGAGAGGGAGGTGATAGAAGGGAGGTCAGACTGGGAGAAGAAGTGGGGAAAGGGGTATTCAGAATGCATGCCATCTTGGGGTGGGGGGACAGGAGAGATGGAAAGAAAATTTGGAACTCAAAATCTTGTAGAAGTAAATGTTGAAAACTAAAAATAAATTAACTTTGAAAAAAAACAATTTATTAAGCATTTACTAGGTACAAATCAATGCTAACCACTGGAGATACAAACAGAAAGGTAGTCCCTGATCTCAAAGAAGGACATTCCAACAGGGTAAACAACACATACAAGTGGTTTCAGATGGAAAGGATCAGTAGTTTTTGGATACAATGGCAAAAGAGATGGTAATGCAGCATCTTTAATATTATTGTCATTAATAAAACCATATCTGTTTCTGATGTGGTACCATCTGAAAATGCCATGTACTTTGGTTAATAACTTTCTACTTTGAACTTTCAATAGCTGCCGAGAATGGGGACACTGAAGCACCTTCAGAGGTAGCTAACAGGTAGCATCTCCCCTGAATGATGGCTGTGGGGGCCATGCTAAAAGTAGAGTTTGGTGGCCTTGGCGAGAGGGGAGTGAGAAGAGAAACAACAACTATTCCTAAACCTCTTGGGTTTACTGGCCTGTCAGCGGTTGTAGGGATAACAGAGCTGGTCCTATTTACCGAGAATGTTCTCAATGACAATAGCTATGGGGGCTGGTTTGGAGGCAGGACCAGGAGGTCTTAAGAGTACTACAGTTTTTGAGTGTCTTGGTCCTGAGCTGTCTCAGAGAAGCAGCACTAGTTGAGTTAGTGGCCATGGTCTGACCTTCATTGAACATGCTATTTCCTGTCTCTCTCAGAATGTCTTGATGTTTCAACTAGGCCGGTTTGTCTGCCCCATCAGTAGCAAGTAGGTCATGTTCACGGTAGGGTAAAGGTTTCTTAGCCACCAGGTTTGCTCGATTGGATAACAGCTGCTAGGCCAGACCGGAAGCAGTATGAAATATGGGAATTATAAGAGTTAGAGTAAAGGTGAAAAGATCAATTAGGAGGCTACTGCAATAGCTGAAGTAAAAGATGATGAGCACCCAAAACTTGACAGTGACAGAGAGAATGTGAAATAAGTGACAGATGAAAAACTTATTTTAGACATAGAATAAAAAGGATTTGCTGACTAACTGGATGTGCGAGTGAAAGAAAAGTGATCAAAGATGCCCCCAAAGCACATTCTTGTCCATGACATAAATTGAACCAATCTTATGGAAAGCGATTTGGAACTACACTCCAAAAGTCACTAAACTGTGCATACTCTTTGTCCCAGCAATATCACCAGTAGTTATATAGCCCAAAGAGATCAAAGAAAGGGGAAAAAACCCACATATGCAAAAATATTCAGAGTAGCAATTTTTTTGTAGCAAACAAACGGAAACTTAAAAGGTACCCATCAACAGGGAAATGATTGAACAAATTATAGTATAAGTATGCAATAGAATATTATTTGCACTGTAAAAAAGGATGGATTCAAAGAGACCTAGAATATTTGTATAAACTAATCCAGAATGAAGTGAACAAGAACAGGTGAACAATTTGTACAATGACTACAACATTGCAAAGAAAAACAATTTTGAAAGACATAAAACTCTGATCAATGCAATAATCAGTCATGGCTCCAGAACAATCATGAGGAAATATGCTTCCCACCTCTTGGGGGAGATATAATATATTAAATGGCACTGAATGAGATAAATATTTTCAGAAATGACCTCTATGTGAATGTGTTTTGCTTGACTATACTAACTTGTTAAGATGGAGGATTACTCTTTTTTTTGAGGGGGAGGAAAAAAAGAAGAGAAAAGAATTAGTGGGGATTAGGAGTAGTGATAGGGATACCAAAAAAGGGAGGGAAAAAGAGTATCAATGAAGCATTTAAAGAAAATGCAGAGAAGAAGTTAGAAGAAAGTTTAGAGAGCAACACAAACAACCAAGACAGCTTTGAAACTAACATGCTGAATCTATTACAAACATTTTTAAAAGTCTATAATGAAATTCACGGTTTCAAATGCAATCTTCTTTTGATTTTCTTTGTATATATAAATGTTTGTGTTTGTTGGTCTTCATCAAGTTCAGAATAATGAAAAATAAAAATGTATTTTTTTTAAAACAATGCCTACAAAGTTTCTAGCCTAGGAGATGAGGAGTAATGCAAAAAACAAGTTAGAAAGAGAAATGCTGGTTTAGGAGATAAAGATGATGACTTCTATTTTGGGCATGTTCGGTCTGAGGTGTCAGTGGAACAGATAAGCAGAAACACGAAATTACAACTCAAGAAAAAGGTCTAGGCTAGAGATAAACATTCAGGAGTCAACAAATAGAAGTGATATTTGAAACCATTAGATATGATGGCCAGGTGAGAAAAGAAACAGAGAAAGAAGAATAAAGAACAAAACTGTCGAAATGCCTAAAATTCAGGGGTAGGAGGAAGAAGAAGAGTGAGGATAATGACAGAGGAGAGATCAGAGAGGCAGAAGAACGTAATGTCACAGAAATCAAGAAAGCAGAAAGTCTTAAGAAGTGTAATCAACAGCATCAAATGCTGAAGCAAGGTCAAGGAGGGTGAGAACTGAGAAAGGTCACTGGATTTAGTAATTATAAGTTCACCAGTGATCTTCAAAAGAACAGTTCCGATAAAGCAGTAGTTAAATTTTTAAGGGTTAAGAAGTGCTACAAAGAAGTAGAAACAGTGAGCAAAGACTTTGTTTATGAGAAATATGTGAAAGTAGGATAGAAAGAAGACAACAGTGGGACAGATCTAATAGATTTTCTTTTTAATATAGGGAAGACATGAGTATATTTGTAGGCAGAAGAAAATGAACCAGTGGAAATGGAGAGACTGAAGATGCAAAAGGAAAAGGGGAAGACCAATGAAACAAAGTCCCAGGGGAGATAAGAACAAATGTAATTAAGAGTTTAGGACCTAATCAAGGATGGGGAAACCTATGGCCACACATGGCATGCTAGGTTCTTGGGTGCAGCATTTTGACCAAGTTTTTGAGTCCAAGTGTTACAGAGCAATCATTTTATTAAGGAGATTCATTCTGTGAAGTTTGGATTCAGTCAAAGGGCTGCACTCAAGGACCTAGAGGGCCACATGTGGCCTTGAGGACCCAGGTTCCCCACCCCTGTTTAGGTGAAGCAATGCTAAGATTTTGGAGAATGAATACTTTGACATTTTGAAGAGGAAGGAAGTTTGGAAGGCTTTTCTATTTGATTTTCCATTTTCTCAGTAAAATAGGAAACTGAGGTCATCTATAGAGAATGGATGAGTTAAGATTAAAGTTAGGGACTTCAGAAAAGTAGAAAAGTTCTAGAACAACCACTGCATATATGTGAATAGAACGGGGAAGTTATAAACAATTCAGACAATGTTACTTACATCTTCCAATAGGTCCTCTGGAAGGCTAACCCTGGTCCCTCCTAGCATGCAGTCCTCCATAATTCGAGTGCTATGGCCATCTCCACATGGCCCCAGGTCCAAAGGATCCGTAAGCATATGATCCAGAGCATCCATTGTTCACTCTCCACAAGGACACTAGACAAAAGCATTCAATAATTACGAGGGATAAATGGCCTATCAGTAATCTCAGTGGGCTCAAAAGCTCCTCTAAATGATTAGGCTTAAAAATGAAAGTTCAATAAGACCATCTATATTCTTTTTTGTTGTTGTTTGGTTTTTTGCTACGCAATGGGGTTAAATGATTTGCCCAGGGTCACACAGCTAGTAAGTGTCAAGTGTCTGAGGCCAGATTTGATCTCAGGGCTCCTGACTCCAGGGCTGGTGCTCTATCCACTGCACCACCTAGCTGCCCCCAAGACCATCCATATTTTAAACCGCCTTAACTTCTCTATGGTATTTTAACAGTTTATTTAATGTCTCCCAATGCTACTGATTCTCTAACCACAATCATTTCCTCTATAGCCTAGTGGGTCTTTTGTTTCTGACCACTCCTCCAACAACAGGGAGACAATGAGGTACAGAAGAAAGAGTAGATTTGGACTTAGAGGTCTTAGGTTCAAATCCCAGCTCTACTACTTACTACCAGCACAACCTTGGGCAAGTAAATCTTTGAGGCTCAGTTCCCTCATCTACAAAAATGAGGAGGGTGGCAAAACAGAGGGTCTAAAGGATCTTTCCAGATGTAAATCAATGGTCTGACCTCATCTGGACATTAACTAATAGCTTCATTTTCACAAAAGATGGTAATTTCCTACAGGTCCTTTGAAATGCCTTATATTTGAGAAAGCCTAAATAATGCTTCAGTTTCAAGATCTTCTAAAGATAACAAATTCTAATACTAAGATAAGTTCAGGATGATATCCACCCATTAATCAATGCCATTTGGAACCAATTGTTCAACCAAATATGAACACATTTAACTGTATTACTGTTCAGCTAACATTTCCCACGTTGTCCACAAGGATCTCATGAGAGGTGATCAAATGCCTTGCTGAAATCTAAGTACAATATATCCACAGCATTTCTCTCATAAGCAGTAAAACATTATCTAACTATGAGCTACTATTATTAGCCTCCCCCATTTGCCAATTTGGTAGGGAAAAGAACAGGAATTGAATCTGTGGTTTTGCTGGTACAGAGAATTCCCAGGTGAGAAAACTTACCCTCTACCAATGTAGGTCAGCACCTTCTCTCTACAAGTTAGGGTCTAAGAGAGCTGTCTAGAGCCATAAAAGATTAAGTGACTTGCCAAAGACACACAGACAGTATGTGTCATAGAGACAAAACTTGAACCCAGGTCTTCCTAGTTAACCCTGTAAAAAAAAAAAGAAAAGAAAGTTAATCTGTCACAACTTGTCCTAAGTGAAGGCAGTCTGGTTCCTAGTAATCAATCATTCTTTTTCTAAGTCTCAAAAACTGCTTTTTAAAAATTCACTTTAGAATTTTGCAAGGTATAGACATGAAGTTCACCAGTCTACAGTTTAACAGAATCCACTATTTCCTTTTCTAAAAATCAGGATATTTTATTTATCTTCAGCATCACAATCACAGAATGCTAGAGCTAAAAGATATTTTTAATCTATCATTCTCACTTTACAGATGAAGAAAATGAGGCCAACAGAAGTTAAGTGACTTCTCCAAGGTCAGACACAGAAATACAAAGCTATAATCCAAATCTCCTGATTCCAAAGTCAGACCCCTTTACACTACACAATACAGCCCCTCTCTCATTCTCAATGACTCCTTAAAGGCTGCCGACAATTGGTCCAGCAAAGATGTTTGCTAAATTACTTCAGTATTTCTTCTGGACCAGGAGACAAAATTATATAAAGCAGGTAGATGCCTTCTCTTGGATATCAATAAATCTTATACTGTTTGTTCTTTTTAGCTTGTAGGTAATTTATTTTCTTGGATAAAAACAGATGAACCAAAATAAAAGTAGTATAATTCGGATTTCTTTTTGTATGTCAATATTTTATTGACTGCAACAAGAAGAGCTTATACTTCTTTATTCAACTTCTGAATTTAAACATATCTTTATAAGTACCTTTTCTTATGCCTGGTGCTTTTTAAGAGCCTTTAGCTTCCCTAATTCTAACCATATAAGTCTTTACCAATCCTTCATATTTATTTTTGCTTATGTGCCCCTCCTTCTATCTTTTGTACACGTCCTTTTGAAATCTGAGTTCATGTCATTAACAAAGAAACCTTTAAACACATCTGCAACGAGAAAATGACTATCATTCACAGAGCTCCAGGAAATGTTTTCTACTTCTAGCTACACTACAGAAAATAACTACCAAAGACAGTGGTTCCATAAAGTATAAGGTCCTACTCAACAAGAGCTCTTTTATAACACTTTTTTGGATGTTTCCAGCAATAATTATTTCTAGTACACAGGAAAAAGAAAATGGCACAAAAGGAGTCAATTAGCAGTTAGCCGGATTAAAAAAAAAAACTTCCAATCAGGATTTCAGGGTTCTATTCAGTCTTTAAATTGCTCCTTGAAGGATATGAACATGCAGTTTTCAGATGAAGAAATTAAAGCTATCTATAGTCATATGAAAAAATCACTGTTGATTAGAGAAATGCAAATCAAAACAACTCTGAGGTATCACATCACACCTATCAGACTGGCTAACATGACAAAACAGTAAAATGATAAATGCTGGAGAAGACGTGGGAAAATCGGAACACTAACGCACTGTTGGTAGAGTTGTGAACTGATCCAACTATTCTGGACAGCAATTTGGAACTATGCCCAAAGGGTTGTAAAAATATGCATACCCTTTGACCCAGCAATACCACTTCTAGGGCTGTATCCCAAAGAGATCATACAAATGGGAAAAGGACCCACATATACAAAAATATTTATAGCAGCTCTTTTTATGGTGGCAAAGAATTGGAAATTGAGGGGATGGCCATCAATTGGGGAACGGCTGAACAAGTTATGGTATATGAATGTAATGGAATACTATTAAGCCATAAGAAATGATGAGTAGGCAGCCTTCAGAAAAACCCGGAAAGACTTGTATGGTCTGATGCCGAGTAAAGTCAGCAGAACCAGGAGAATGTTGTACACAATAACAGCCACGTTGTGCAATGACTAATATTGATAAACTTAACCCTTCCCAGCAATACAACGATCTAAGACATCTCCAAAGGACTCATGATGGAAAATGCTGTCCACATCCAGAAAAAGAACTATGTGGTCTGAATGCAGATCGATGCATATTATTTGTTCTCTCTTTTTTCCTTTTTTTAGTTTGTTTCTTCTTTCTCATGGTTTCTCCCATTGGTTCTAATTCTTCTTTACAACATGCCTAATGTGAAAATAGGTTCAATACGAATGAATATGTAGAGCCTATATCAAACTGCATGACATCTTGGGGTGGGGAGAGGCAAAAGATGGGGAGAAAATTTGGAATTCAAAATCTCATGGAAGTGAATGTTGAAAACTAAATATATATATATATATATACATATATATATACACATATATATACATATAATATATATATATATATGTATATATATATATATTTTTTTTTTTTGGGTGAGGC
This sequence comes from Phascolarctos cinereus, assembly GCF_003287225.1. Taxonomy (NCBI): domain Eukaryota; kingdom Metazoa; phylum Chordata; class Mammalia; order Diprotodontia; family Phascolarctidae; genus Phascolarctos; species Phascolarctos cinereus. The sequence goes on along the minus strand of NW_027556098.1, from coordinate 270,167,721 downwards.
AATCGGGGTTAAGTGACCCAGGGTCACACAGCTAGTAAGAGTCAAGTGTCTGAGGTCGCATTTGAACTCAGGTCCTCCTGACTCCAAGGCCAGAGCTCTATTCACCTAGCTGCCCTGATTTTTTTTAAAAAAGAAAAAAAACCGCTCCTTGACCTTGACTGTAAGTCTCTTCTTTATGGCAATTAATATTATTTCTAGTCATGACACTTTAAATCTTATTAAACAACATGATTTACTACTACAAAAAGGACTTGACCAGAGTCACAAGCAAGTTATTGGCCAAGTCACCATTCTGCCCCCGGTTAATAAGAGCAATCCATTTGATTATCATGATTATATAGATGTAATGTGCACCCACAGCAGCGGGCATGCACTTAAAATTGTTTCTCAAATTATGGTATAGATTTTCAGTGATCCATCTATATGCTTTCTTTTAAGAATGCGTTTTATAACACTGGAAAAGAGCAACTACAACTGGAATTGCAGGGAGTTTGAATTCATTAATTTTTTTAAAACAGTTTAGCTATCAACATACTGATTATTAGAAGGTACTTTCCATCCATTCATGTCTTGAGTTATCTAGAGATTTGGATTAGGATTTATAAAACAAAGCATTTTTTTCACTACACTCAGATAAAATAATTATCTTGAATAACTTTTTTCAGATTAATGTAAAATTATAAATTCATTTCTACAATGTGTTGTAAACCTAAAATCTCTACAGAAATGTGAGTTATTAACATTTACTGAATGCCTAATATTTACAAGACCCTATTCTTTAAGGGAACCTAGGTTGGCCCACTTTCTGTTGGGCAGAGGTCACATGGTGAAAGGCAGTATCTGGAAATGATACTGAACTGGGGAGTTGGGAAACCTGTATTTGTATTCATGGCTCCATCACTTACTACGTGCCCTCAGATAAGTGACAATCTCCAGGAGCCTAAGGTTCCTCACAGTAAGAGGAAGTAAATACTTACTCTGCCTACCTCACTGCCTATTCCCCCATTAGAATGTGAGCACGGGGTGTCTTACATTTCTATTTGTATCAGCACTACACACAGTGATTCATTCATACATACACTCATAGGAGTTGTAGCAAAGAAAGTCCTCTATAAATAGCTAGCATTTATATAGCCACTTTACAATAGCCTACCAATTGGTCTCTCTGCCTCAAGTCCCTCCCCACTTCAATTTCATCCACTCAGCTGTCAAACAGATCCCACACACTCCAGTGGCTCCCTATTACCTCCAAAATCAAATACAGAATCTTGTTTGGCTTTAAAATACTTCATAATGTGGCCCCTTCCTACCTTTCCATTCTTCTCACACTTTATTCCTCCTCTACATGCTCTTTGATTTGCTACTTCTCACACAAAACACTCCATCTCCCTGAGTGGGAGTTTATCCTGTACATATTTTGTTGGTATACAGTTAATAATAACTAGCACCTACACAGCTCTTTAAATTTTGTGAAGAGCTTTACAAATATTGTCACTTGATCCTCACAATAACTTTGGATCATAGGTGCTACTACTGTTTCCATTTTGTAGTGGAGGAAACTGAGGCTGAAAGAGGTTACAAAGGGGCATGGCTAAGGTCACATAGCTAGTCAGTGTCTAAGGCAAGACTGAAACAAAGGTTTTACTTTCTTGACTTGCCTACTTGACTTTAATCTCTAACAACTCTATGACATGGGGTTATCATCCCCATTTTACAGATGAAGAATTTTAAAGCGATACAAAAAATGTGAACGAATTACTATTTGTCCCTGAATAGCAATAAAACCACTAACATATAAACATAGGTGTATATATGTATATACACCTATGTGTATATATGCGTGCACATATATATATATATAAATATAAATGGAGAAACGTGAGAGCATAATTATAGATGAGGAAACAAGTGACACAAAAAAATGTGAGCGAATTACTGTTTTCTTTGAATACCAATAAACACACTAACAGACATATAAAAGTGTATATACACATACATGTATGCATATATATAAATGTGTGAACATACATACATATGTAAATGGAGAAACCTGAGAGCATAATTATAGATGAGGAAACAAACATAATACAAAAAATGTGAGTGAATTACTATTTTCATTGAATATCAATAAACACTCTCATTTTTGTATTGTATGTATACACGTCTGTATATAAATATGTGCATACACACATATATACAAATGGAGAAACATGAGTATAATTACAGATAAGGAAATTTTAAAATGCTACCAAAAAAACCAGCAAATTGCTGTCCATCCTTGAATACCAATAAACATTGGCATATATGTGTATAGGTACATATGCATATATACATAAATGAATTACATATTATATGTGTATAAATATGTGTGTGCATCTGCATATATATAAATACAAATAAAATATGAAAGTATAAAGTTTAGGACCCTCTAGTGCTGGAATAATTGAAGGAGGACAGAAAAGAGCACACAGGCTGATCAGGTGAGAACACAGATGCAAGAATGCAGCGACTCGCTGGTTGGCGTACAACACTCTCAAAACAAGAGAAGTGACCCAGAGCAAGGTGGTAAACACTCTTTCCCTTCTGTCCTTGGGTTCGTGCACACTCCAGCTAGCTCTCTCTCTCAATATCTCTCCCTTTCTCTCTCTCTATCTCTCTTGCTCTCAATCTCTTCCCCTCTCCCTCTGGTGGGAGCTTCATCTCCTCATCCACAGTTTATTGATCCTTCGTTCCTAATGGGGTAAAGTTCCCTTCCTTGAGAGATGTCTGCTTAACCCTGAATCCAGGTGGGCGGCATCCTGCCTGGCCACTGGACTGACCAGACACGAGATAACAAAATTGAAACTGAAAAGAGATCCACGAGAGGGGGACACACGAGGAGAGAAGGGTCAGGACCTGTGGGGCTCTGGCCCACCTGGGTGGTCACCCCCTCCCACCTTCTACACACACACACACACACACACACACACACACACACACACACACCCCTGCACACGCGTGCGCGCGCACATACACAAATACACGCCCCCCCCCGAACCCCTTCCCCGCACCCCACCCCGCTCACGGCCCCCCGGCGGCCTCAGGCCCAGCTCTCCCCAAGTCCCACGCTCGGGAGCGCCGGGCAGACCGTGAGGGCCCCAACAGCTCCGCGCCTGACCCTGACCTCAGACCAGCCTGCCACCTCCCCCCCCGAATGCCCACACCAGCCTGCAGCCCCTCCAGTCCTCCGTGCCTGGAGCTCCCCCCGTTCCGCGGACGCTCCCCTCCCCTAGCCCAGGTCCGCCCCGGCTGGCCCCCCCGGCCCCACCCCCACCCCCAGCCTCACCTAAGCGGCTGCCACAGCCCTGACCCCGGTTACACTTCCCAGGGCCGCAGCCGCCGGGTCTCGGACGTGCTCGTTCCCGCCAGCGTGACGTCCCCGTTCGTGCGCGCTCCCGGCTCGGAACGTTGGGAGGGGCGGAACGGGACAGGGAGGGGTAGGGCGGGGCGGGGCGGGGCGAGGAGGGGGAGATCAGGAGGGCCAAGCCCTCCTCCAGGCCTAATTCCGGCTCTCAGCCAGTCGAGAGGCGTGGCGACTGCGCCCCGGAGCCATCCCCGCCCCTGACATTGACCCGCCTAAGTTTGCAATTTGAGAGGCATGGGAGCGCCTCTCCAGCAAGGCTTCCAGAGGACTACCTCCTCCGAGTGTCTTGTATGTATCCACTTATTTACACTTGTCTCCCCCATTAAAGTGTAAGCTTCTTGAGGGCAGGAACTGGTTTTGCCCGTCTTTGCATCCCCAGCTCTTAGCATAGCACTAGGCACATAGTATCTTAAAAACGTCTTCTTTTGTGTCATGGACCCCTTTGACAATCCGGTGAAGCCTACAGAACACTTTGGAATGTTTGTAAAGGCTTAAAATAAAAATATAGGATTAAGGAAACCAATTATAGCAGAAGTAATTTAAGTGTTGGTTTTGTTGTTGTTTTTGTCATGGACCGCAGTTTAAGAACCTGTGATCTAGAACCACCGATTTTACAAATGAGAAAACAAGCTGAAAGGGACCTGATTAAGCCAACCTTCTCATTTTACAAGATGAGGAAACTGAGGCTGAGAGGTGAAGACACTCGAGATTCCACAACCAACATTAAACCCTGGTCCTGTCTTTTGCAGCCAGGGCTCCTTCCACTGGCTTATACTACCTGTACTCAGTGCCTAGCATAGAAGCACATAATAAATGCTTGATTTGATTGTACTCTGATATCTGTATTATTTTGCCAATTCCTAGCTTTTCTTCCACCTCCTCATATCCCCACACACCCCCCCTTGACCACCACCATCCCAGCTGTTAGAAGGAACGTTAGAAAAGGTTAAGGGGAAACAAACACGGGCAAAGCCAAAAGAAAATTTGTTATGAATTAAATATTTTATTTGTATGTATTAGATCCATTCATTGCCTTTTCACTTAACCTCATCCTAATGGGACCATAACTAGAGAAGGGGAGGGGGGTAACCAAATGATTGGCTGCTTTGAGTGCTAACCCAACCTTCTTCCCAAGTTTTTTAAAGTTTATGTTTCTAGCTATTTCTAGGACTTCATCAGTACAAAATTCCTGCTTTCAGCCCCAATTGCTAAGTTTAATTTACAGTTAAGATCAGGAAAGACAAATCTTTTGGACTTCAGAGTCCAGCTGCATGACCCAGGAAAGCTGCAGCCTCTTCGAGCCTTAGTTTTCCCATCTGTAAAATGGAGTTGTTCCTTGCACAACCCACCTCACAGCATATGAAGAAAGTGCTTTATAAACTGTAAGTAAACTGTGATAGATAAGTGAGCTGGAGGGAAGGATACAAGGAGAAACAGTATACATTAAAACAAAACATTAACTAAATCTATTTTTAAAAAACAAAATGTGAGATAGTATTATTAACTTCTTACAATGATATAGGCACAGTGGTACTTATATTTCTTGAGGATAATGGTTATGCTAGGAGTGAAGACTTGAGTGAAATAAGGATCCATATCTGCTGAACGTGATGTCTCCATCCAAATTAGTCACTGGCCCCAAATCTTTATTGGGAATAGTACATTGGTTACACAGATATACAGCTACCTCATTTGGCAGAGGTCAGCATGGGAGTGACCTCTCCCACCTAGATTAGAATCTGTATCCACCTAACTGAAGTATTCCACATAAGCTCAATCTCCCATTTCACTACAAATCCCCAAATTCACAATCTTTGTCAGCAGTTTGGTAGTCTTTTGAATAGAAAATATTTTGAGTTTCAGGGGAATCCCATGGCAGATGGATGCTATTAGTCTGTGCTTGAGCAAATGACTCAAAAAACCTTAAATCCGATAGCCTTTTAAAAAGGTATTGCAACTGTTCTATTGTAACTGATTCTAACTGAAAGCAGTTACTGCTCCATAAACACAAAAAGCATCTTGTTTATTAAAAAAAAGAAAATATTTATTAATTTTACACCTGCTGGATAGCACAAGACTATTAACACTATAACTCACCGAATGTACAATAAACATTCACGCTTAAATAACAGGACAGGGTTATTTTCAACCAGTAGGTCAGCTTTAGCATCTTGTGAAATGCCATTTAGCCATAGATGTCTTAGCAGTTCTTGGAAGAAAGATCCTGTTAAGCAAAGAGCCTCTCGGTCCTTGGATGCATATGCTGAGTACCTGGCATGGTCATCCCAGGTCTTACAAATCACTCAAACAAGGTCTAACCCTAAGTTTTTTATGTGTCAGCAGTATTTTTACATGATGAAAATGTTTTCATGTGGGCACAATTAATTAAACAAAGAAAATAATCCAAAATCCCAATGGAACCTCCCTTTAAATTTTCACACTGCAGCTCCTACAGTGTCAAGGTTTCAAAGTGGCTACTATGTAAATCCTGGGTATAGAGTTTTTCTGAACTGGGTTTCCTAGGTCTTTAACTGTCTCCCATCTTCTCAAAACTAAGTCCACTGGAATGGACCAATAAGCAGAAGAGTTGGTCTTAAGGGAATGTTATTTGGTTTGATTGCCACCTGCACCACATGTTAATAATACACAAAATAGTTTGGAATTCCTTTGTGATTCCACAAAAGGATAAGCACCTCAGTAAAAGAAAGACAAGACCCTTTCTACAATGTTTTCCTCCATGTCTGAGTAATCTAAAATTTGAAGGAAAAAAACTGGCATAGAACGAACATACCATTCAGTGATGGTTTTCAATTTTAGCCAATGAAAATGTCTGCTTTTGGCATGGGAGCAGGGATGGGGAAGTGATGAAAAAGAATACTCTGCCTGCAACAAAATTAAGAAGTAATCAGAAAGGTCAAACTTCAGTTTTAGAACCCAAAATTGAATCTGTAGTAAGTCTGCAACTTTCAGATATAGTCTTGCTAGACAGCATAATCATGTGTTTGTGATCACTGAATTTGTGTGACTGTGCAAAACTGGCATTTACCCAATATTTCCATTTGAAAAGATTAATACTGCATGTCTGGTACCCTCAGAAACCTTAGACTTCCTATTTCTACAAATTTACCAACTCCTCAGCATACCAAGCTTTCAGGAATAATTATATTAAGTAAGTATAAATCTACATGTTTGCAGGTTATTTGAAAATATTTACCAAATTGTCTGCTATCCAGAAAGTTTCCTTGGCACCAGGTAATCTGACCTAAGCAAAGTAGCTGCTAAGTTTTCTAACAGTTTGTAGTGCCAGACATACCCAAGAAGTCACAGGAAATTAACCTAACTGCAACTTCATTTAGTTATCTCTATTTTAAGGTATAACTTCTCTGTTCTGGAAAGTAACAAAGTCTACTGAAGGATAATTATTCACAAAAATCTGTCAGTAGTTGTGTCACAAAGGACTGCTAAGACATTCTGATTTCAGAAATAGATTTATACATACAATTCCTGGAATGACTTTTTAAAATAAAATCACCCTTCCCTCTCAATTTCATATTCTGTTCAACCCCAAGTAAGACTCCTGAACAGGAGCAAATGCAAGAAAAACTGTCTTCAAGACACAGGTTTTGTTTTTATTTTTTCCTCCCATGTCAAAAATAACAGTTTCGTCTATATGCAAACATCAGGTGATCAAGTGTTTCCTGGTGATTACCTTAATGTATTTATTACTAGTGGTCCCCTGACATTTTTTATTTTTCCTGAGTCCAAAGTTGGTCATTCGATAAAAAGGTCCAAAAGAATTACAGTAAAGTGAAAGTGAAATGTGTAGGAAATTAGGACGGCCAACTTTCCCTCCAACCTTCACGAATGAATGTTCGTTTTAAGACAGCACTAAAAAGAATGAAAACTCGATGCATTTCTGTGAACGGCTAGTTGATTGTACACCTGGAATGAGGAAAGAAAGAATCCATCCTTCACCAATGACCAGGAAATGGATCCTTATGGGCACTGAAAAGGCACTGAAATCACTTTAAAACCATCCAATAGTTTTTGACAATTCTGCCTTTATCTCTGCTCCCTTCCTGATACAACCATAACTGTAGAATGGAAGGCAAAGCACTTCTGTAGGGTTAAAGTACTACTACTGGACTTTATTTTTCCAGGAAACCCACCTTCCTGGCAATAAGACAAGTGTCCTGATGCTAGGTAGAAGAGGGGCCCAGTACCACCAGGGCAGACTATGGTACCCAGTCAGCTAAGCCAGGATAATCCAGGCTGGGCGGAAAACTGCCAACAAGCCAATGGTTTTCCAAGGGGAAGTAAAAAAAGACAGTCAGGAGAATAATTAAAGCAAAAGTTTCTTCAAGGCTCTACTGTAAGGTCTTTCTATACTTCCACCATTTAGCCAGTGGTGTTCACCAACTGATCTTTGCTGCTTTTCTAGGCTCCCTTGTTTACAGCATGAAGAGGACTTGAAACCAGAAGGTGAAGCAGCTCTGACCTCTAACAAGTCTGCAAAATGCCCCTTATCTTGTAGCATCAATGCTGGGAAGATACAGGGCATGTTATGCCAACAGCCATTAACATGGCAGGTTCTTTTCCTCCTTTGGTATGAATACAATAAATATGCTATTTAGGTACTTCCACAAAGGAAAAGTAAGGCTTGTCAAGTACGTCAAAATCAACTCAGAAACAAGCCAAAGTTTCTATATTTTCTCCTGCTGCAAAACTCCTTTGCTCTGAACAGTTTCCCTGAAACACTTGGCCTATTACATACGTGGCAGTATGTCTATGGAGTCCTAAGAATCAAATCCTTTTTTGTGATGACTGCAGCTATAAAGTCAACCTCCTAGCAAGAACTCCAAAATTCCTAGCTTCAAAACTCTGGAGTAAATAATAAATTAAAAAGAATTCCAAGTTTCAGATTTGCTAAGTGGTAGTCAGGAGACATGATGGGACTGCTTGATTCCAACTCCAGGGATAAAGGTTAAGTTTTAGTAATATGCACTTCACTGTTTCCATTCCCATTGGTGGTCGTGATGATGTACTGGGTGGTTTGTGGTGGGTTAGTTGTTTGGCTCTCCAAGGCATCAGCATGTGTGGATGGCTGTGAAATGCCCACCTGGACTCCACTGGAGAGGGCCGGGGTTTGCTTTTCTTCTATTTCTGGCTGACCTTCTGATATCACAAAATGAGTCTGAAAAATGAGAAGAGAGAAAAGGAGGGTGAGATCTTGGAAATATCTAGAGTCTTGATGGAGAAAAAAATAAATGCAAGAGGACACAGTGATAGGTCTGGGATCCCGAGGAAGGAGACAATTAATGCAACAGACACGTTGCTATTGTTGTTTGTCCTCCTTTGTTCCTTTTTTTTTTTTAGGCAATTGGGGTTAAGTGACTTGCTCAGGGTCACACAGCTAGTGTCAAGTGTTTGGTCTGAGGCTGGATTTGAACTCAGGTCCTCCTGACTTGAGGGCTGCTGCTCTATCCACTGAGCCACCTAGCTGCCCTGTTTGTCCTTCGTTCTTGAAGAAGATCAATGACATTAGGAGGGTGATGTCTTGACTTGCAAGTGAATTGTATTTAAGTGAGGCAGGGCTGTGCAAAGTCATCAACCTCACTCTCTCCTCCAGATATAACTAGAAAGAGCACTTAAATATAGCATAAAATATACTGAAGGACTTCAGATATAGAAAGATGCATTATGCTGTAATCATAACTGACATATCTACAGTGATTTCAGGTTTGCAAAGCACTGTACACAGATTATCTCATTTGATCCTCGGCATAACCCCATTAGGTAGAACTATTATTATTCTCATGTTACAAAAAAGGCAACTGAAGATTAATGACTTATGGTCACAGAACTAGTTAAGCGTTAGTAAAGGATGAAGTCTTTCTTCCCTCACTCCAAGTGTATTATCAACAAGTTAAACCTAAGGCTCTTAAGCCTTAATCCAGCACTTTCCCCATTGAAGTACATTTGTTTTTATTAGCAATTATGAAAAGGTAAATAGATGTTTATCACTTCTGTGAGTGGCACAAAACTAGAGAGACAGTAATATAATGAATTACAGTATCAAGATGGAAAAATATCTGTAGAAACTACCTGGCAAAGAAAGTAATATGGCCCAGCTGTAGGTCATAATAAGCCAATGGAGAAAGAAATGGGTGGTATATGCAGGCACAAATGACTCTGCCTACAGCCAAATATAAGAAGAAAATATAATAATGAGAGGTTCTATTGCAAGTGGGCAAAGTTGACCTTGAAGTCACTATTAGTGGCATCATTCACAGAGAGCAGGCCACAGAATCCAGTTCAAATTCTACCCTTACCACAAAGTAGCATAGTAAATAGAGACCTGAACTTGGAGTCAAGAAGACCAAAGTTCTAATCCAGCCTCAGACATTAACTGTGTGACCCTGCGCTACTACCTTAACTGCTCTGTACCAGTTTCCTTATCTTTAAAATGGAGGGGGGGGGGGGAGGAAGAGAGAGAGAGAGAGAGAGAGAGAGAGAGAGAGAGAGAGAGAGAGAGAGAGAGAGACCGACCCACTGGGTGGACTTGATGGCTTCTGAGTTCCCTTCTAGCTCCAAATCTATAATCCTATGACCTAGTCTGGCTGCATGACCCAGGGCAAGTTTTACTTAACCTTGCAGTGCCCCAGTATACTCTCTAAGACAATAAATTCAATAGAAAGTGCCCATCTGCTTTTGTAAGAAATTCCTCACTAGGAGCTCTCTAGATCACTGAAATTGGGGGCTAAGTTTAAATATATACACATATATATACATATTTATGCACATCTGTCACTGAGATTTGATGGGATCAGATTCATGGTATATGGCTTTGGATAAGTATACTTCATTGTGAGTAAAGAAAATAGGGAAAAGGTGAGGGGAAGTAGATAGTAGCATTATATATTAAGAATGTATACTCAGGTGACAAAAGAAGAACCTAGGGGAAGAAGAAAAAAGCATGAAGAAGATTATTTGGGTGAATATCAAATAAGGGGGAGAGAGAAGTGGAAATGATACTAGACCACTTGAACAGAAAAGAGGAAAAAGATAAGAAATTCAGGAAATGGATCATAAACCTAGCACAGAAGAGAAGAAGTTGTGATAGGAGACTTCAAATAACCAGACATCTTTTGGAGTTCTATCTCTCCCAAAAGGAGAAGCAAAAAATTTCTTGTCATTTAAAAGGTGGAAGAAGCATAAAAGGAAAATTTTGCTCAGTCTCACCAACAGGGAAGAATTGGTTGCTGATGTAGAAATGATGGGAACTTTAGCATGGGAGTAATTAGTCCCTCATAGAATATGTGACAGAGGAGAGAAAGCGCCTGTATACTGGCATGCATTCTAGATTTGGGGAGAACAGATTTGAATGGTTTAAGAGGAAGAATAAGGTAGCAGCCCATCGACTAAAATTCAACAAGGGAAGTCAATCCAGGAGGGATAGGAACTGCTAAGGAGTGAAATGCTGAAGACATAAAGAAACAATTCCACTAAGAAAGAAAAATCGCAATTGTCTAGAAGAGGCTGATGGAGAAGAACAGGGAACTCCCCAATCAACTTTGATATAAATAAAGATATGTAGAGAAGATGGAGGCAAGGACAGGTAACAGAAAGGATGAATGCAAGAGTGTGGGACAGTACTATGAAAATTGCATCAGAGTGCTAAAAATTAGAGGTTGGGCTTGTTTTTCTTTTTTTTTTTAAAGGATATTTCTATTGGGGACAAAAGTAGAATCAAAGACTCTATCTAGCATCTATATAGCACTTTAAGGTTTACAAAGCACTTTATGAATATCTCATTTATTCTCATAATAATCCTCAGGGACTATCCTATTATGTTATTATGATCCCTATTTTATAGATGAGGAAAACTGAGGTAGGCAGAGGCTATGTGAGTTGCCCAGGGTCACACAGTTTGAAAGTATCTGAAGCTGTATTTGAACTTAGGTGTTCCTGACTACAGCTCCAGCACTCGATCCATTGCACCATCTAGCAGCCGATAGTCAAAAATAGCTGTTGATATTTAAAATCAATACTACCTTTACCACTGTGAAGGACATGCCAAAGTACCGCCCTAACCCTCCATTCAGAATCCCTATCCTTCAGTCCCAGGCTAATTGAGGACTTTCCTGACCACTGCCCTGATCCTTCATAACCATCCATGTTAGCTCCACCCCTCCATCCTATTCTTCCATACTCTTTCAATGTACCCTCTGAAACCTGTTCAACTGTTAAACTGCCTTTCATATTATATTCATATTCCCATGCCATCCTCTCTCCCTTTATCCCCCAGGGCCAATAAATAACTTGGTATACATTTTTGTTTTATTTACATATTTTACATGTTGTTTTTCTCCAAAAAAGAATGTAAACTCTCCAAAAGCAGCGTCCACTGCTTTTGGTCTTTATTATCCCAAGCATCTGCTTGTAACAAGTGCTTTATAACTACTTGTTGAATTCAACAAAAGGGTACAATTGCTTCTCAGGGTGAACGGGACAATGAAAATGACAGAAAAGTTCTGCTCAATTCTGATTTTGTTCCTGTTTTCTTGCCAAGGAAAGGACCTTTAGATTAGACAAGACAGAATCGAGATGGCTATTAGGGAGTTGACACTCAAGATAGTCAAGGAGATAATTAGTGATCAATCAAATCAACCAAAAAGTGTTTATTCAATGTAACAACAACAAAGCGCTTGGCACTTGTACTAGGTACCAGGGATAAAAGTACAAAAGATGAAATAATCCATACTCTCAGAGAGCTCACATTCTAAAGAAGGGAGACAAAATGGGGGTGGGAAGAGTGTATATGTATGTACACATACATACACACAGCATAAATGCAATGTTAATAAATACAAGTACATGTTGTTTAGTTGCTTTCAGTCATGTTCAACTCTTCATGGCACCTTTTTGGTGTCTTCTTAGCAAAGATACTAGAATGGTTTGCCATTTCCTTCTATGGCTCATTTTACAGATGAGGAAACTGAGGCAAACAAGGTTAAGTCACTTGCCCAGGGTCACACAGCTAGTGCCTAAGGCCACATTTGAACTCAGGTCTTCTGACTCCAGGCCTAGCACACTCTCAACAGAGCCACCTAGCCACCTCTCTTCCTCTCTTCTACAAAAATATATAGATTAATTAAAGTAGTTTGGGAAGGAGGAAATAGTACTTGGTAGGAAGGGAAATCAGAAAGGCTTCATGCAGAATACTGTGCCTAAGCTACAGAAGGAACATGATTGCTGTCTTCATGTAATTAAAAGGTTTCAAATATTTCAAAGGCTATTATGTGAAATGGGGGGGGTAGATTTGTTCTGCAATAGGTAGAAGCTGTAAAGAGGCAAATATCAGCTTAATGTAAAAGGAACCCCACCCCCCCAACAATTAGAGAATGGACCACCTTGGGAGGCAGTTGTTCCCCTTCACTACTTCACTAGAGGTCTTTGAGTAAAGGTCAGACAGTCTTTTTTGAGCGTGGATAGAAGACAAAAAGGGAACTAGATGATTACTAGGGTTCTTCCAATTCTGAAAGTCTATGAAATTGTGAAAGGCAGGAAGAAGAACTCAGACTTGATGTTCCAGGCCATTAAGAATCCTTGGAGGTTCTTGAGCAGGAAAGGGCCATGATGGAAAAGGGAAAAGCCAGTGAGAAAGCAACAGAGACAGGAGGTACAATGTCATGTGGGAGAAACAGAGAACAGGCCAATTGGGCTAGAGCTCAGAGGGCAGGTGGAGAAGTAATGTCCAGTGAGGCTAGAAAGACAATGTGAGACCAGGTTGTAAATGGTTTTAAAAGCTAAAGAGTTTATACTTTGAATGAGTGAATTAAAATAATTTATTGTTTACCATGTGCCAGGTCCTGTGCTAAGCACTGTGAATACAAATACAAGCCAGCAAGATAATCCCCGCCTTCACACTAATGCACTGGAGGAGTTGTGAACTGATCCAACCATTACAGAGAACAATATGGAACTATGTCTAAAGGGCTATAAAACTATATACACCCTTTGACTCAGCAATAACCAATGCTAGATCTGTATCCCAAAGAAACTGGAAAAAAAAAAAAGGAAAAAACCTATTTGTACAAAAATATTTATAAAAGTTCTTTTTGTAGTGGCAAAAAATTAGAAAATGAAGGGATGCCCATCAAGTGGGGAATGGCTGAACAAGCTGTGGTATATGATTGTAATGGAATATTATTGTGCTATAAGAAATGACGAGCAGGATGCTTTCAAAAAGAACTAGAAAGATTTACACAAAATAATGCAAAGTGAAGAGAACAGAACCAGGAGAACATTGTACACAGTAACAACAACATTGTACAATGAGCAACTGTGAATGATTTAGCTATTCTCACAATACAATGATCCAAGACAATCTCAAGACTCATGAAAAATGCTATCCTGCTCTAGGGAAAGAACTGATGGTATCTGAATACAGACTGAAGCATACTATTTTTCACTTTCTTTCCTTCTTTCATATTTTGTGGTTAAAATTTTCTTCCACAAAATGACTAATATGGAAATATGTTTTATATGACCACATATGTATAACCTTCATCAGATTGCTTACCGTCTCAGAAGGGGGAAAGAAAGGAGAGAAGAAGAGAATTTGGAACTCAAAGAAAACAAATGTTAAAAATTGTTTTTACATGTAATTGGGGGAAAATAAAATTCTACTCAAAAAAAATAGATGATTAAATAAATGAATGAATGAACTGAGACAGGAAAAAAAAAAAGACAATCCTTGTCCCTGAGGAGTTTACATTCTAATGGGGGAAGAAAACACAGAAAAGGATAGAAAGGTAAGAGGATGGGGGTTCATATAGTATAACATGGCTGGAAAATGGCCATGATCTCTCCACCTTACAGCCCAAGTTCCAATGAGCAGAGACCAAGGTCTTGTAGGAAGAGAATAAGAAAGATAACCAGAGACCAGGTGGCAAGATGTTGGCAATGCACAGGAAGGAATGTGGGCAAAATAAGGACAGAGGGCTTATGAGAGGTAAGTGAGGAAGATGTCCTGGATGGTGGGCATTTATAAAACACTTTAAAATATATAAAGCACTTACAGGTATTGTTTCATTTGAGAATCCCATTAACCTAGCAGTTAGTGAGTAACTAGCTTCCTTTGATAAATTCAAGTCACGTGACCCAAATGAACTATATCTTGGATCCTGAAAGAACTGGTGGATGTAACTGCAGAGCCACCATCAGTAATATTTGACAGATCATGGGAAAAAAGTGAAGACTAAAAGGTAAATGTTATCCTGATTTTCAAAAAATGGAAGAAAATGGAGTCTAAAAACTAATGGCCAGTGAGCTTGACTTCAATTTTACAATGTTACTAAAAGACATGGAAGCAGTGATTACAAAGAGTCAGTATGGCATCATCAAAAAGGAAGCATGCTACAAAAAATGTAGACAGAAAAAAACAAAACTAAACACTATAAAATTAGATTGGCCAGGCATGGCTCCAGAGCTGAGACAATGTATCTTCCTCTTTTCCTTGCAGTGCTGGGAAACTCTAGGTATAAAATGTTATATATGTTGTTAGACCATTTGATGGAATATCCTGAACATTGTTTTTTCTTTTTAAATCTCTGTTACAGGAGAGGAGGCTTGCTGAAAGGGTAGGAAGAATACATTTGAAAATAAATGTGATTTAAAAACAAAAGGTATCAATGAAAACGAGCAAAAGGAGAACTTGATAACTAAATTTCCTTTACTGACAAGGTTACTAAACTGTATTCAAGAGAATATGGTAACTATAGTTTATCAGATTTTATCAAAGATTTGACAAAGTATCTGGTGTTATTCTTGTGGCAAAAGTATGTGAACTAGATAATAGTACATAAATGACTAGAAATTGATGAAGGAATGAATGAAATAGCATTTAGAAGTCAAAACATGAGTCAGAAAT
Source organism: Phascolarctos cinereus (assembly GCF_003287225.1). Lineage (NCBI taxonomy): Eukaryota > Metazoa > Chordata > Mammalia > Diprotodontia > Phascolarctidae > Phascolarctos > Phascolarctos cinereus. The sequence continues at coordinate 270,152,383 of NW_027556098.1, read as the reverse complement.
GTTACCTAACAGTTAAAAAAGCCAACATGATGTTAGGCTGCATTAAGAAAGATATTGTTGTTGAACCGTGTCAGACTCTTTCCTGACCCCATTTGGGATTTTCTTGTCAAAGATACAGAGTGGTTTGCCGTTTCCTTCTTCACCTCATTTTACAGATCAGGAAACTGAGGCAAACAGGGTTCAGTGACTTGCCCAGGGTCACACAGGCAGTAAGTATCTGTGTCTTCAACTCAGATCTTCCTTACTCTAGGCCTCACGTTATATCCACTCTGCCACCTAGCTGTCCTGCATCAAAGGCATAGCTTCCAGTAATAGGGAGGTAATAGTCCTGCTACATTCTGACCCAGGGAGAGCACATCCTGAAAGAACTGGTGGATGTAACTGCACAGCCACGTCGTGTATTGTATACTTCTGTGTACCACAGTTTAGAAAGGGCATCGGAAGGACAATTTCTCATTTCTCAGCTGGATATATCACTCTGGGACTTCCCTTACTTCTCTACCAAATCCCAGGAAGTTCATTATTGGGAAAACCTCAATTGCCTCATAAGTAAAATCTTATCAGCCCTGAGAGTCCACTTTATCACCCTCTGACAGGATGGTGGAGCCCTGATCCCCAAACCCCCATTTAAGTCTGAGCTCTGCTCAGAAATCTCATTTCTCATCTAGCTGTACTACCCTGGAGCTTCCCTGACTTCTCCACCATGCCCCCAATTTGGGTACCTTCTCTCCTCCCCTTCCACTTTTCAGCTTCCTGTTGTGTGTTGTCTTTCCCCATTAGATTGTAAGCTCTTTGAGGGTAGGAATTATTTTTCTTTTTTCATATTTGTATCCCCAGGGCTTAGCACAGTGCATGGCACATAATAGGCGCTTAATAAGTTTTTATTGACTGATGTGGATAAATTACAGAATGTCTAGAGTAGAGCAATCAGAATGGGAAGGACCTTAAGTGCATGCCATTCTACAATCACCTGAAGGAACGAGGGACAATAAACTTAAAGATAGAAAACTCAGAAGGAACATGATTGCTGTCTTCATGTAATTAAAAGGTTTCAAATATTTCAAAGGCTGATATGTGAAATGGGGGGGGTAGATTTGTTCTGCAATTGGTAGAAGCTGCAAAGAAGCAAATATCAGCTTAATGTAAAAGGAACCCCACCCCCCCAACAATTAGAGAATGGACCACCTTGGGAGGCAGTTGTTCCCCTTCACTAGAGGTCTTTGAGTAAAGGTTAGACAGTCTTTTTTGAGCGTGGATAGAAGACGAAAAAGGAACTAGATGATTACTAGGGTTCTTCCAATTCTGAAAGTCTATGAAATTGTGAAAGGCAGGAAGAAGAACTCAGACTTGATGTTCCAGGCCATTAAGAATCCTTGGAAGTTCTTGAGCAGGAAAGGGCCATGATGGAAAAGGGAATTAAGAAAAATCAGCCTGGCAGTAGTGTACAGGACACATTAGAGAAGAAAGACATGGGAGAAAGGAAAAACAGCACAGTGCAATGCAGTGTTGGATTTGGAATCAAAGGGCCTGGATTTGAATCCCAGCTTTGATAGTGACTACCTGTATGTCACTGGGCAAGTTAGGTAACTTCTCTAGGCCTCAGTTTTATAATCTATAAAATGGGGAGTGGGGGTGGGGCTAGACAACTTCCAAGGTCCTTTCTAGCTCTAAATACAGGATCTTCTTGAGTTGTCTTCCCTATTTAAGTCTCAGGCCATGGGATCATAACTATCATTCATCTGAACTTTTCTAAATCTGCTATTTCAACGATTATTAATTTACTTAGTACTTTAAAGAGTGTACAGTGTTCTATATGATGATTTTGGAGTCTCACAACAACCCTATGAAGTTATCTCCATTTTATAGATGAAGAAACTGAGACTCATTGGGATTAAGTAATTTGCCCATTGTCACACTGCTACCAAATGTCAGAAGATGGATCTCAACCCGGGTTTTACTAACTCCAAGTCAAGCCCTCCATCTACCATGCCAGCCTAGCCATCAATTCATGACAGATTATGTCCATCTTTGTCTTCTATAGCAGTCACCAACGCTAGAATAATCATAATTTTCTCCTAAGGTTTTATCACTTCTCTTTCATCAACCAAGTCTTCCTTGTGGGTCAGAATTGTATATACAGAGTAGCAGATCTCTTCATCACTTTCTTTACCTTCTAAAAGATTAACTTATCAGCAAGACAGATCAGTAATATTATTTTTAAATCATAAAAAAAGAATGTTTCAAATGCTATGATTTGAGTGGAAAGCCCAGGAGAAGATGATTATGTATCATCTATTGCATCTGCAAAGAACAAGATGCCCTTCCCAGGATAGGCTCCTCACTTCTAATCTCATCACCATACTGTCAACTGAAGCCTGGAAACCAGTTCCCTCAGCCTCTTCTCCCCTCTGATTAGAGTACCAAACTCCTCCCAAAGCCTTCCTTTATAGGGGCAGACTTGCAAGTTCACTCTACTTTGCATCTGCAGCTCTGTCTGGTTTCAACTCACTGGAACACATGTCCCTGAACCAGGTACCTATCCTCCCCCACCCCAACTCCACAGCTTTGAAGCCTCCTTTTACATATTGTCTTCCCCCAATAAGCTTTTGAGGGCAGAGACTGTCTTTTTCTTATTGGTATCCCCTGCCCCACCCCCACCCCAAGCTAAGCACTGTGCCTGACACATAGTAGGCACTTAATAAATGCTTAAGGAATTATTGAATGAATTGATGCATGTCAAAGTATCATTTCAGTCTACCTTTACGCCTGAAACCTGGTCCAACACTACCACCAGTCAGGACAGGGAACCAATTCTTTGCTTACCTGAGTAACTGCTTTCACTTGGCCAGTATTCACAGTGGTAACAGGAGTGGTGACAGCTGTCTCTGCAATCACATACTGACCCTGAGGAATGGCCATCATTTGGAGCTCAGATGCTGAAAAAGAAAATACCCACAGTTCAGTGGTTTCATAGTTTAAAATGACAGTTTACAGAACTAAATGTTTTGTTGGTAGCAACATTCCCCATAGAAGCTGCCTGTTATAAGCCTCTCAGGAAAAAAATAAAGACCTGAAATTCCATACCCTGTAGGTTGTTAGGTGACAAGGAATCCAAGAAAAGACAGAAGAGGAAGCAAGAAGAGGGTAAAAGAAGCCACCCAGCCAAGTCTTGGGGTCTACTGCTTAAAGACCACAAGAGGAAGAGCACAGAGATGCAGCAGGCCCATGGTACCAGAGCAGGAAATGACTGGCCCTTCTTCCAAGAAAGGTAACAGCCCATAAAGCAGACACAGGCAATAAGTCCTTCAAATGGGGATTCTGAATTCAACAATTCAAGAGAACCATGTAAATAATTACCGAAGATTGAACAACCCACAACTAAAAAAAAAACACTCTATTCTCCTCAATAGGGCTTATTATCATTGCTTGTTAAAAAAAAAATTGGAGTAATTTTTACTAGCCAAGGCGAAACTGTTAGTTGCAGTAAACAAACAAGCCCCCCATATGCGGGGCTTGACTTTGCCATCTATGGGGAAACAATAAAAACAACCAAATGACAGAAGTCAAATAGAGTTAAGAAACCATTTTTCAACTAAGGGCCATGAATGAGTGCCAAAGGAAGGGCCAGAGGTAGAGCACCAGAAGGAGAAAGAAAGAAAGGGTACCCTGTTATGGGGAATGGAAAGAAAGGTCGCTATGTCTTGTTCGCCCAACTCTTGCAGCTTGTAACTCACCCACCTCTCCAATCTACCAGTTCTGCCATCATCACATCCCCTTTCTACATCTAGCGGATAAAACTGTATAGTCAGTCCACGCACAGAATAATCAGGACCACTTTCATTCAACTTAATTCAGCAAAAATAGTTTATGCACCTTCTATGTGCGAGCACTGTGTTAATGGAGGAAATTCCAAGCTTAAATAAGGCATGGCCCTTGGACTCCTGGAGCTGAATAGGGAATAAGACCCCAATATCATAACACGTAATATTCCATGATGGGCCTGATATTAGATTCTACGTCCCTCATCTGAGAAGCAGGCTAGCTAAATTTAGACAAACTCTTCATTCATCAGGTTGGGCTCAGGGTGATGAATTTTTCAGCTACAACAGCTCCTGATGACTCTCTGCTAAGACTCTCTGCTAAGTTACTGGGTGGGAGGAAGAGTGTCATCAGTGGAACATCTAAGCATTTTATCAGAGCTCTGATAAACCTACAATATTTAAAGTATTATAGGAGAAACATATGGGCAATCTCAACAGTCAGTGCAGCTTTAATCAACTAAGGTTTTTAAATGCACTATGACTTTTGGGACACCCTGTATTAGAGAATAGCAAGACAATGTTTTCTAAGAGGGTTAAGGAAGAAGGTCTTTATCAAGCAGGGGAATCAGGAAAGATTCCTTGAAGAGGTAGGCCTTGAGTTGGGCTTTAAAAAAATAGGAGTTCTCAAAGTGAGATGACATTCCAGATATAGGGAAAAGTATAGGTAAGTAAAGTCACAGAGGCAGGAGAATACAGGGTAAAGAGCAGAGAATAGTTCGTTTTGGCTGGAACACAAAGTACACAGAGAGGAGGGATATGAGATAATGCTAGGAAGGTAGAGAAGGGCAAAATTGTGGAAGGCTTTGAATACCATTCATCTATAATGTTATAAAGAGAATTCCTATGTCTGTTAGGCAGTCCAGACTTAAGATTCTACACTATACAATGTGGTTAACATACTCAAAAATTGCTTATCCCTTCATAAACCATAATCTTAGATAAAGTGAGTCCCATCATGAATGCCACTGTCATGAGTTCAATACCCATGTGCCACTGCCCAAACTTCTTTGCTAAGAACTTAGCTCTAGAAATTTGACTAGCATCGGCTTTTCCTCTTCTCATCCACACTATCCTGAGGCAGGGATGACCCTGAACCTTACAACAACAAAAATAAGAGCAGTTCACACTTACATGGGGCTTTATAAAGAGTTTTATACATGTTAGATTCTCACAACAACATTGTTAGGTGCATGGTACAAGTAATAATGTCTCTACCAACCTACACCTGGTCTCTATAGTTGAAACCATGACATTACTTTTAAATCTTCCAACTGTTTCAGCTCTCATTGGTGTCCAATCATTTGCCAAGTCCTGTTAATTCTACCTCCCCAAAATGGCTATCAGAGAGAGAAGAGAGGGGGAAAAGGGCAGCCACTTGGGTAATGACCACATTAAAAGGATGGAAACCAGATGAGGAGACAGTGAAGGAAAAAGAGAGGCATTTAGAGAGATCAAAGGAGGACCTGAAGCGGGTGATGTCTCTAAAGCCAAGGGAAGAGAGAATATTGAGACACTCAAAAGCTTCAGAGTGACTATAAGGACTGAAAAAAAAAAGCCATTCATCTCCATGACTAAATCATTAATAAACCTAGAATTCAATAGAGCATAGTGTGCAGAAGCCAAATTGCAAAGAGTTTCAGGAGATAATGGAAGAGGAGCATTAAGACACCTTTTTCAAGAAGGTTGTTATTGGTCAAGTGGAGATGAGTGGAATGGTAGCTACATAACTACAGGACTTTCAACAGGGACTGGAAAGGCTAAGCATGTTTATAGAGAGATGCATAGGAGTCAGTGACAAGAAGGACATTAAAAATGGATAAATGGACAAAATGACAACTCCAAAGGACTCGTGATGAAAAATGCTATCCACCTCCAGAGAGATAATTGACGAACTCTGACTGCAGACTGAAGCACTTTTTTTCCCCACTTCTTTAATTTTCTTTCTTTCCCCCCTACTACATGGCCAATATGGAAATATTTTTTGTGTGACTTCATATGTAATGGTTATCATATTTCTTGCCTTCTCAATGGATGGGAGAGGGTGTGGAGAGAATCCAGGCCCAGCACTCTATATCCACTGTACCAACTAGCTGCCCAGAGTCAGTAAGACCTGAGTTCAAATCCAGACTCAGACACTTACTGTGTGACCTTGAGCAAGTCACTTAACCCTGGTTTGCCTCAGTTTCCTCGTCTGTGAAATGAGGTGGAGAAGGAAACAGCAAACCACTCCAGGATCTCTGCCCTATGTGGGATCACAAAGAGTCAAGATGACTGAAACAACTAAACAACAACAAAGCATTTATTAAGCATCTGTCACACGTGAGGCACAGTGCTAAGGACAGGAGATACAATGCCAAAAACAAAAACATTCCTAGCTCTCAAGAAGTTCACCTTCTAAGTGGTCAGTCCAGTCAGTAAATAAATATTTGTTAGATGCTTGCTACATGGCGGACACTGTGCTATGCACTGAAGATACAAATAAAATGGCAAAAATATGGTCTTTGCACTCAAGGAACTCAAACTGTAATGGGGGAGACAAGAGGCAAATAACAATGTACAAACGAGATACATACAGTGTAAATGGAAAGCAATTCCAAGGGAAGGCCTCTTTATGAAGGAGGGATTTGAGATGAGTCTTAGAAGAAGCCAGGAAAGCTGAAAGATGGAGATGGGGAAGGAGAACATTCCAGGCAGGAGGGACGGCAGTGAAAAGGCAAGAAGTCAAAAGGCTGAGTGCTGTGTTTGAGGACCAGCAAAAAGGCCAGTGTTGCTGAATGGTGGAGCACCAGGAAGGGAGTCAGGCATAAGATTTAAAATGTAGGAACAGGCCAGGTTATGAAGGACTTTAATATTTGATCCCAGAGGTAATAGGGAGCTACTGGATTTTACTGAGTAAAGGGAACAACATGGTCAGACCTGAGCTTTAAGAAAATCCCTTTGGCAACTGAGTGGAAGATGCATTAGAGTAGGGAGACTTGAGTGAGGCAGGAAGACCCAACATAGCAGGCTACTGCAGTAGTCCAGGTATGAGGTGATAAGGTCCTGCATTAAGGTGGTGGCTAGGTGAATGGAGAGAAGGGGATATAGCTGAGAAAAGTTGTGAAGGTAGAAATGACAAGAATGGACGACATACTGGATATGGGGGGTGAGTACAAGTGAGGAATTAAGGATGACAATGAGGTAATGAGCCTGGATGACTGAGAGAATAGTGGTTCTCTTGTCAGCAATAAGAAAGTTGAGGAGAGAAGAGGCTTTAGAGGGAAAGATAATGAGTTCTGTTTTGGAAATGTTGAGCCTGAGATGCCCACAGGACACCCTTTTAAATATGTCCAAAAGGTCATTAGTGATGTTCAAGTGTAGCTCAGAAGAAAGACTAATGTTAGATATGTAGATTTAAGAATTATCTACATTAAAAAACTGCACAAAAATAGAATCGTCTACATAGAGATGATTACTGAATCCTTAGGAGCAGGTAAGGACCAAGTGAAAGAATAGCAGAAAGAAGAGTAGAGGGCCAAGGCCTGATCTTTGAGGGACACCTCAAATGGGTGTGCCCTATATGAAATTTGCTAAGGAGAATAAGAAGAACAAACAGACAGAGTAGCCATGAAAACCTAGAGAGGAGAGTTTCCAGGAAGAGAGGGTAACCAGCAATGTCAAATACAGTAGATGTCAGGAAGGTTTTGGTAATTAAGAGATCAGTGGTAACCTTGGGGGGAAAAAACAGTTTTAGTTGAATTATAAAGTTGGAAGCCAGACTGCAGTGGGTTTAGAATCAAGTTAGATGAAAGAAACTAGTAGCACCTAGTGTAGATGTCTTTCTCAAAGAGTTTAGCCAAGAAAGGGAAGAGAGATATAGAGATGGTCAGGATTTTTAAGGGAGGAAGAGACATGCACAGTAGGCAGTAGAGAAGGACCCAGCAAATACAGAGAGACTGAAGATTAAAGAGAAAGCAGAGGATCACAAAAGAGACAAAAAGAAAATGAAAGGAGATAGAATCAAGAGCGCATGTTGAGTGGTTTGCCTTGGAAAGGAAAAAGGCACTTCAACATGTGACACAGGTGAAGGAGGGGAAAGTATGGGAAAATGTCTAGGTGAGATGAGAAGGAGGGAAGACTGAAAAGCTCTCAGCAACTGGCCTCAGTTTTTGAGTGAAGTATGAGGCTGGGTCCTCAGCTGAGAAAGGGAGGGCGTTTGCTAGCAAAGACAGTGTCAGGAGAGGGTGTCGGAGAGAAGAGATACCAAAACTCTGTTTCAATTGAGAATGTTTGAAACAGACAAACTAATATGGGTGAAAATAGCATGTACATAGTAAACAACAAATATATACAGACTAAGCATATGAGAAGGGGAACAGAGAGAACATTAACAAAGGAAAGGATCAGGAAGAAAGCTAGGGATCCTTGTGATACAGAGGCAAAAGAGGGAGCATTCCAGGCATGGTGGACAGCAATAACAAAGGCATACAGAAGAGATAAAGCTCAATAAGCAGGCTGTTGGGCTGCATTACACAATGTGGGAGGAAAATAATGTGTAATCAGGCCAGAAAGATAAGTTAAAGCCATGTTATAGAGGGTTTTAAATACCAGGCAGAGGACTTTATTCTAGAAGCAAAAGGAAGTGAATGAAGATTCTTCAGCAAAGCAGTGACATAGTCAATACTGTGTTTTATCAATATCATTTTGGTAGTTATATGGAAGGGAGAGACTTGTGGCAGGGAAATTAATTAGATGGCTATTGTAATAGTCCAGGCAAAAGAAGATGAAGGTCTGAACTATGGTGGTGGCCATGTGAATAGAAGGGATGGATGTGGCAAACAGTGGCAGCAGAATCAACAGGACTTGGCAACTGACTGAATGTGGAAGAGGGAGAGATGAGTCAAGGATGACTCCAAGGCTGTGAACCTTTGTGCCTGAGGGAAGACAGTGTGTGCCCTTAACAAGAAAAGGAATGTCTCGAGAAGGGATGGATTTGTCCCCAAATACAATAAGCTCATTATATTTTCAATTTCCACCCATCTGGATTACTGCAACAGCCTCATAACTGATCTTTCTGACTTCAATACTGTCCTTCCAAACTATCCATCATATACTACCAGACATCTTGCTTAAGTATAGATTTAGTAATATCAGCATAATATCTCCCTATTGCCTATGCTGCAAAGTACAAGTCATACCATGGAATTCAAGGCCCTTCACCATCTGCTCTCTTCCTCCCTCCCCTGCCCAAGCTGTCTAGCCTTCTCTCATACTATCTCCCTTCCATGTACTCTACTGGCTGACCAAACTGGACTATTGTCATTTACATATACTATGTACTTTCCTATCTTTTATGTCTTTGCTTAAAATATCCCCTATCCCTAGAATATCCTTTTTCCTTCTGCTGAATTAATACTCAGCCTTTAAAGCCCAATTCAAAGGTCATCTCCTCTATGAAATCTTCCTTGATCCTCCCCAGGATCATTTTTTTTCCCCATCAGGCATCATATTGCTCTTTCCTTTCCTCTTATGCACCTATTATATATTATTTTGTATTGTAACTATCTCTATATACCCCATACATGTCTTATCTAAACTTTGTATCTCACCAATTACCTAACACAGTGTTCTGTATGTAGTAAGCACTTAATATTTGCTAAATTAAATATCCATTTTATAAATGATCAGAGATGTCAAGTGACACGTCTAAGGTTACACACCTATGAAACTGCAAACTTGGGAATGAAATACAGGTTCTTAGATTCTAAATCTGGTACTTTTTCCACTACTTATGATGAAATCTTTTCTGGCTAATTATAATTATGGATCTTAACATCAGAAGCAAAGTAAGAAAAGCCAACAGACCTTTATTTTTAGACAACTTGGTGAAAGTTAGATAAAATGCAACTAAAAGTGATGTGACCAAGAAGACTGTGGAATAGTTGCTTTCTGAAAACTTTCAAGTCCAAAATCTTTTTTTAAAGGGGGAAGAATTATATTACAGACACAGAATGTGATAGGTAAAATATGCAAATCCTTGTCCCTACCAAATTAGGCTAAGCTTTTCTCTAAACCATACTGAAACCATCCTTGAGACATTAGTTGCCTCCAGGGACTAAAAGCTTAGGCTACTGACATCACTTCCTTGTCACCTGAGTACAAAGCAAACACGAGGAGTTCCAGGTGTTCTCTCTGATCCTTGGCTGATGAAAAGCACTGGGCAATTGAGGCAAGGGATCTTCACTCAGTAAAATCAACTCAAAGCATCCTCAATGTCTATCCTTCTTGAATAACCTTCTCCTGAAATGGCTAAGTAAATCTCCTTTTCTTAACTGTTGAGTGATATATGAGTGTCTCCTTTTGTGACAATATTGAATCTCAACTATTGGGAAACAGGCCTGAATCAGGCCCAGCGCAGAACATGGAGTAATTAATTACAACTGATTACACAAGATAAGAAGACAGAACCCCTGTGCAAGGCTAACCTCATGAGTTAACTCCAGAAAATGTTAATATTTATACCAGTATTAAGTGATTCGGCTCTCAACCAACTCCATGCATCCCACCCACTCTATATAAGCAAAGTCTCAGACTTGTTTCAGGGTCTGATTCCCCCATGGTAGCAGTGATTCTACCCAAACCTGTCAAGATCCCACAAAAAGGGGCAGGTAGTGATTCTGCTCAGACACAATGAAATAAAGGAGGTGGTAGGATGAGGAATTATACAGGAGTAAAAATATTCTGAATGCAGGATAGAGGGCCATAGTCTAGAAGGAACAGAGCATCAGGTATACTGGAAAAGAAGCTGGAATCTCAACAAGAGCAATTCCCGTCCTCCAAATGTTACTCAGAGCAAGGAAGTAGCTTGGATGACCCCACAACCCCCCAATGCAAGGAAGTTGAAGTTGCCCAGAAGCTCAACCTCAGGGGTCTGTGCAGCAGTGGAAGAATAGGAACCAAAAAATGAATGATGAAGAAAAAAGAAAAGCTGAAACAGCAAAGTATCAAGAAAAAAGGCCTGAATAAAAATCTAACATGCAAGCACCAAACCAAGACACAGAAACATTAAAACATTAAAAAGAGGGGGGGGGAGATGAGTAAAAGTTTAAAGAGAAACCAACATATTAAACAAATAATATGAAAGAAAGAAAATCAATATTGCCTAATGAAAGTCAGAATCCTCCAGAGATCATGGAATGGCAGCAAGAAATTCCAGAATGGCTCAAAAGAGAAATAAAATTCATAAAAGAAATTAGAAATGCATTTAGGCAAAAAAAAATTCTTGATGTATAATTTTAAAATACAGATAAATATCAAAGAAGGAAAATATGAACACATGACAGAGAATTTCCCCCAAAGAACAGAAGTTAAAAGAGAGGGACAAAACACAAAACTACCAAAGTAGAAGAGAAATTAAAGACTACAATATTAAAAAATACATAAATTCTATATAATCCAACATATGTGACCTTGAAAACAGGATATACTGAGTTAAATAACTTAAGGATTATAGGTTGCCCAGAAGAACATGACAATCAAAAGACCAGACTACCATAATGAAGGAAATAATACAAAATTATCCACAACTTCTGAAGACAGGCAACAAACCACCAATTGAAAGAATCCATGGATGCCAATTAGAAGTCCAAACATGTCAAATTCTGAGATGTGTAGTAGTTAAATCAACAATTTCAAGAAATCAAACCAAAACCTAGAGGAACCTAGCTCCAACACTAAACAGTCATTCCTTTATTGTAACTCACGATAGCTACGGAAGGAGCTCCAGGTATTAGGTAAATATGTGTGCTGCACTGATGAACTCTGCTGTTGTTGCTGCCCTTGTGCTGAAGAGCTGGCTTGCATATGAGAGGGGCTAAGCCCTGGCTGAGACTGCTGAGTAGATGGACTCAGTGGCTGACCAGCCACCTAGAATTCCAGAAGAGAAGAATATATTAGCTTACTTTGCAGTACAGTTTCAAAACACAAACTTGTGAATTAAAGAAATCCAGTATGAATGACAATATTGCTGAAAAGACAGAGCTATTCAAGCAATATTAATTTTGGTAAAATAATAATTAATAATGAACAATGAGTTATAATTAAGCTGTCAAAGGAATATTCTTTTGAGTTTCTAAAAAAAGAACAATACTTTTGTTAGGGAAACAAATAAACATGTAATTATCTCCATTACTAAGGTTAAATGACTTTAGAAATTAAGTCATTTAACCAATAACTGAAGTTAAATGACTTGTCTATGTCACATAGCTAATCCATAAGGGTGGTCAAACTAGAACAAGAATCTTAGCTTCCTGGATTCAGGAGGACCTGAGTTCAAGTCCGCCTCGGACACATAACACTTACTAGCTGTGTGACCCTGGGCAAGTCACTTAACCCCATTGCCTAACAACAACAAAAAAAAAAAAGAAAGAAAGAAAAACAAGAATCTTAGCTTCCATTATTCTGCACTCAATCTTTTCATTTAATAGCAGTAAAGAGATAGAATTCAATACCATTTCAGTGTAAGGCTGAAAAACAACTATGCACAGACACACATCAAAGGAATATTCATATCCTGTGAGAAAGAATAGAAAAACTATCAAACAGCCACAGAGGGAGGGAAGGAAAAGAAATTTATTAAGAGCATCTATGTGCTGGGCACTGTGCTAAGTGCTTTACAAATATTATCTCATTTGATCCTCATAAGAACTCTGCAAGGCAGGTGCTATTATTTTATAGTTAAGAAAACTGAGGCAGACAGATTAAGTGACTTGCCCAAGATCACACAGCCAATAAATGTCTACAGTTAGATTTGAACTCAGATCTCTCTGAATCCAGGCCCAGCACTCTATTCATCAAAAAGCAAAAAAACAAATTCTTCTTTACAATATGCTATGACATCTCTACTAAAGACCTCTTCTATTGTCTCATCATGGTGTGAAGGTCACCTTGGGTTGTTAAAGAGCTATGCCAATGGAACATAAACTCTGGTAGGTCATACCAAAGCAGTTAACTTTGCAGTATGGTCCTAGTGATAGACTGCAAATCTGTTTTCTTAGGACTGGCCCAAGTTCAGACAGGCTCACCACCATTTTGACTAAAGATGAAATGTTTGGCCCCAGTTACTCTCAAAAGTCAAATTTATAGAACAATTACAATCTGTATTGTGAGGAGTATCCATACTGATAAAATTATAGATCTTTGAAGACCTGAAGTCCACTATTACAGGAACCATCTTTAATAGCAGAAGTAAATGACCACATCTAAATTTGTCTACCATCCCAGAGTCAATATTTTGACCAGTAGCTAAGCTCTTTAAATAAGATCCAAGGACACCTAATATTCCTTACTAATAATCATGATAAATGAGATCCAAGAATGCCATAATTGGATATGGTATCTCTTCAATCTCATTAAATTACCTCTTCATGGACTCTGAAGCCATCTTCATTTTGACCACCCTGGTGAGTAGATATGGAGAAAGTTACCTGGGATGAAGATGGAGCTGGGGTGGTAGGCTCAGCGACCTGGATGTGCTGCACCTGAATGGCATGTTGGGTATATGTCTGAGGGTCATGGAGCTGACCAACATCCACTGTTGAATGCTGAGACTGATGAGGTGAAGTGGCCTGGAGGAAAGCAAGGCAGTCCCAGAAATTAAATACTTGCTGATAAATAAGGAAAGCCTCTTTACAAAGAATAGTTCAGTTTGAAACAATGTCCCTCCAAAAATATAAGGGTGATAAAGGACCTCAACAATATCTCACTGCCCCAAAAGGCCTACATCCAAGCCAAGATAGAAAGCATGAAAGAGAATAGTGATTGCTTGAATAGGATATTAGGTTTTTATTACATATAACTTTAATATTATTAAATGCTGAGGAAGGAATACAAACTCCTGTTAAACTGAATGGGAAGAACCAAATAAGGGATAGTGAGGATCATGGAAAATTAAATGGATAACTTTGCTGACACAAAATTTAATAAGTTTTTGCATAAACAAAAACAATAGTAAAATTAGAAGGAAATAATTAAATGGGAAAAAAATCTTTGCAGCAATTTTCTATAACAAAGGTTTCAAATCCATAATATGTAAGGAACTGATTCAAATTTTTTAAAGAGCCATTTTGCTATAAATGGTCAAAAGCTATGTATGAATGGGCAGTTTTCCAAGGAAGAAATCCAAGCTATCAACAAACATATGAAAAATCATTCCAAACTACTAATAATGAAAAAAATTCAAATTAAAACAACCCTGAGGTTCCAATTCATACTCATAAAATTAGCAGAGATGACAATTATGGAAGGAACTATAGGAAAACAGGCACTCCAATGCACTACTGGTGTTGTGAATTGGTCTAGCCATTCTGGAAAGCAATTTAGAGTTAGGTACGAAGAACTTATTAAAAAGTATATGGGCATATTCCCCATGACCCACCAATACTACCTACTAGGTCTGTACACCAAGAAGATCAAAGAAAAGAGGAAAAGAAACAATATGCACAAAAGCATTTGTAGTAGCTCATTTAGTTCTTTTAAACAACTGGAAACTAAGAATGAACCCATCAATGGGAGAAGGGTTGAACAAATTATAGTATATGAAACCAATGGAATATTATTGAACTCTAAGAAATGATGAAAGAGACAATTTCAGAGGATTCTGATAAATATGAAGTGATACAAAGTGAAATGAGCAGAATCAGCAGAATAAGTTATACAATAACAACAACACTGAAAAGAAGAGAAAAATCAACTTTGAAAGACATAGAAACTCTGATCAAGGCCACAACCAAGCCATGATTTCTGAGGACAGAGGACACAGCATGCTTCCTATTTCCTGACAGAATGATGATGGACATAGAACAGATTACCGAAGAAGAAAGAAAGATTTTTTTGGACATAGCCAATGTTGAAATTTGTTTTTCTTGACTATGTATATTTGTTACAAGAATTTTGTTTTTCTTTTTGTCCCCATAGTGGAGAGAGGAGTATAGAGTAAAAAAGGGGTAGAGATAGTGTAAAGAAAAGAAGAGGAAAGAAAAGCCACTGAAGCATTTTTGAATGAACAAAAGAGAACAGAAAGAAAGCTAGAAAGAATCACAAATAAGCAGAATACCTTTAAAAGTTACATGCTGAATTTATTATATATTTAAAATTAAAAGCAAGGTATACATAACAAAAGATCTGCAGTTTCATGCACAGTTTTCTTTTACTGTTCTACTAAATATATGGAAATATTGTTTATTTAATGTTTAAGTCTAGAACTCTAAAAGTTAAATAATTTAAAAGTTTAACAAAATTAAAAAATAAAAACTATAATTGTCAACTCCTTCCTACTCCCAAACTGAATGAAAAGCTTACAGGGATCAAAGTTTCTTGCCTTTAATTTTTTTTCTAACTAAAAGGACTGGGAAGAGAGAATATTATTAGCTTGTAACTAATAATCCACTGGACAGCTGGATAGAGGGTCAGGCCTGGAATCAGGAAGACCAGAGTTCAAAAGTGAACTCAGACATACTTACTAGTTATGTGACCCTGGGCAGGACACTTAACCCTGTTTGTCTCAGTTTCCTTACCTGTAAAATGAGTTGGAGAAGGAAATGGCATACCACTCCAGTATCTCTGCCAAGAAAACCCCAAACGGAGTCATAAAGAATTGGAGATGACTGAAAACGACTAAACAACAACAATAATCCACTAGACAGTCAAGATGGGGTCTAAAGCAGTCACCAGCCAACGAGATGAAGTTATGCTATTAGTTATGGGGATAGGAATTTTCAGCATTTCAAATAGGGATAAATTTGTTCAGTTGTATCTTAAATCTACTTCCTCAGGTCAGGCAGTACAACAAACACTCTGATAGGTTTTCTTCATGTGGTTACTGTTACACAATAGAAATGGCCTACTAAACAGTCTCTTCTACAGTAGTTAAGATTAAGGTTGGTCTTTCTTTAAAAAAAAAAATCATCCCAAATCACTCTGGCTCTCATTGATTGGCCAACAACAGGTCCCAGGCCAAGCCCCATTTAGTCATCCTTTGGGCCCCAACTGGCTCGGAATGAATGTAAATAGCAATTGTTTCTGTTTTGGCCAGACACCCTGAGGGTCTTCCCCTTCCAGATTAATTTCTTTTTTTTTTTTTAACTAGTTTAAAGAGGCCATTTCTTGGCTCATTTCTTACCTAGCCTTAATCACTGAATGGGCATTGCCTTAGTCAAACTGAGACCTGGGAAAAATTAGCTTAAAAAGGCCAAGGTCCCCCACTGCATCCTGGGCCATCTCCAGTTGTCTGGATCTATATCTTACCACTGGACCCAGATGGCTCTGGAGGAGAAAGCAAGGCTAGTGACTCTGCACAGCCCTTCCCCACTTAAATCCAACTCATTTGCATGTCATGACATCACCACCCTGCTGTCATAGTCCTCTTCAAGAAGAAAGACAAACAACAACAGTATACAGCAGTTCTACCACACTAACAGGATCTTATCTGAACTGCTAAAACCTGGCCAAAATTTCTCTTCATAACTCCTAAATAAAACAGATCACCAAATGAGCCCTTTATCAATTCATTATAAAAATATTTAGCATTTACATAGCACTTTAAGGCTTGCAAAGGTCTGTATTAATATTATCTGATTTTATCCTTATAATATCCCAAAGAGGCAGGTGCTCTTATAATCCCTATTTTACAAGGGAAGCAGACAGAAATTAAGTGATATGCCCTGGGTGACATAGCTAGTATGTGTCTGAGGCAGGATTTGAACTCAGGTCTTCCTGCCTCCACATCCAGCTTCCACAATTTCCCTAGGTCTCTGGAGAATGATGATTCAAGGGAAAGATCTGCATTCATATGCTCATTCAAATGCCATCCAGCAATGACTTGGCCTAGCATGCAATAAAACCATTCAAACTTGCTAAAAGTTAGAGCTCTCCAAAAGTGAAATGGGTTACCTTGGCATTTAGTCAGTCCCCTGCTCCCTGGAAGTATTTGAGTAGAGGCTGGATGACCCTCCGTTAAGGGTAATTAACTGAGAGGGATGTGGGACCTCATGGTCTAAAAGTTGCCTTCCATCTCTAAGATGCTGTGATAGAAACAGGACCTTCACACTTTTCAATACCACCATGCTGTTAAGAGCAGGCACCCTACAAATCCCTAATAGACTTTGAATAGGATGTTTCTATTGTATCTACCTCACAGATCAGAGTCACATTCTAAAGAATACTCTCTCAGAATCTAGCCCTTCTCTAGAAATTGGGCTCCTATTTTGGGTCCAGTTTATAGACTGAAATTTATAAGGGTCCGTGTCAATCTGACAAATGAAGATGTTGAGCCTACTAGCAGTAATTTTAACAGAAATATGCCAAAAATGGAAATAGAATAAATGATATACGGAACCTGGGCTACTTGCACCACCTGAAGCTGTATATGCTGAGGTTGCTGCAGACCAGTTGTAGACTGTGATACAGGGATATATTGAATTCTCTGGTAATCCCCTTGTGGGGTTCGATAATCTGTTGTAAGGGTCTGAGACAGTTCTGTCATTGCTTGGGTCAGCAGATCTGTTGTCTAGAGAAAAGCACATAAAATACACTGATTAGTAATGCTTCACCAATTTAGAATTATTTCAGTATTAAAATACAACTAGTTGGCTTCATTAAGAGATCTCATAGCTTACAGTTTTGAAAGACCCCCTAAACCAAACCTGAGCCTAGGCAGAAATCCATGAGAGAGAGAGAATACAAAAGGGCATTTGGCTCATTGTCATGAACGTGTCACTAATAGTTATTAGTGAAGAGCCAGGTACTTGAGTCCCCTTACAGCTCCCTCTCTGGAAAGAAGAAAGTCTTAGAAAACATAAGCTGATGATCCAGTCCAGGGCACACAGAAGATCGAAGGATTCTGGAATCCATCTAAGGCCAAAGTATATCTGGGATCATTTCTGGTATGTTACCTATTGTTCA
Organism: Phascolarctos cinereus; assembly: GCF_003287225.1. Taxonomy (NCBI): domain Eukaryota; kingdom Metazoa; phylum Chordata; class Mammalia; order Diprotodontia; family Phascolarctidae; genus Phascolarctos; species Phascolarctos cinereus. The sequence goes on along the minus strand of NW_027556098.1, from coordinate 270,134,624 downwards.
ATGAAAAATATGTAGAAATTCAATTCAATTAGCATTTATTAAGTGCCTGTTATAACAATAAGAAATAAGCAACAGAAGCTGAAGAAAGAATAAGATTTGGAATAATTATATCCTTACCACTACAGTCTCTCCAGTCGCGCCATCGGTAGTTAAAACGGCTGGGGTGGCACTGATTACAGCTGTTGTTAGTGGAGCATGTATTGTATTAGGGAGCTGGGCAAACTCGGGATGCTTCTTTCGGATGTGCTGTACCATCTTGGTCTGTAGGGATTGAGAAGAGGCAGATTGGCTTAAATCACTTTGAGACTTTCACATGTAAATCTCCCAAAGCCCTCTAATCTTCCATGTCAGCCTCCATTCGAAAAATTGCTGAGAGGAGCTGGCCTAGGATAGACAGGAGCAGAGTCATACCGGCCTGACATCTTGGAAGGAAGAAAACAGTTAAGGCTGAAAGAAAAAAAGGAAATGATATGGCAAGGCCAGAACCCCTCAGACCACCTTCTTGAAATGTACACATCCTCCCTGGAGCACAAACCATCTTCAACTCTCTTATGCCTTCCTTCTCCACTCACCCCCTTCTCAATGCCCTCCAGACACCTCCCACCCCCAGACCCAAAGCACTTTGAAAAACACCAGTTTGGGTCCCTGTAAATCTAAGTTCTTTGATGACATAAACTATGTGCAAACAACTGTGAAATACAGGAAAACTCAAGATCCAATGGAAAAGAAAACACCAGAATTGACCAATCATCAGCATTATCATAAATACCACAATCTTCTTACTTTGTGGCTTAGGACGTTTTCCTCCACTATCTATGAGTTTATTTGATCCTCCTAACAACTCTGTGAAGTAGGTAGGGCAAGTATTATCTCCATTTTGCAGAGAAGGAAATCAAAGCTCAGAAAGTTTAAGTGATTTGCTCAAGGTGGAACAGCTAGTATATGTCAGAGCCAGGATTTGACCTCAGGCATCCTGACACCTAATCCAATATTTTTTACCCTCTATTGAATTAAGACTACCAGAGAGTTCTCATTTCCCTAATAGTTCTAAGTTCTCTTCGGTACTTTTCCTATGCACTTATGTTCTATTTTGTCCTACTGTTACTGGTTTGCCCATTGCATTTCTCTTACTGGATTGTGAACTGCAGAGGCACCCACATCTTCACTATATGAGTTTCACCCAGTGCAGTGCTCTTAACACAGCAGGCATCTAATTGAATTTTCTCTTTACATCCCTAGCTGTAAGTAGCCTCTGGCTTCAGGGACAATCTCCTGTGCCAAATGAGTTACAGGAATATTTTCTTTTTTTTTCTACCCATTTCAGGAAGAGCTAACCAGGGATATAAGAAATTTCAGGAACTTTAGTGTGATACTGACATTAGTCATAGACAGAGAGAGACAGAGAGAGAGAGAGAGAGAGAGAGAGAGAGAGAGAGAGAAAGAGAGACAGAGAGAGAGACAGAGACAGACAGACAGACAGACAGAGAGACAGAGAGAGAGACTGAAGTCACCTGCTTCTCTATTAAAATTCTGCAGTTTAAAATAAGACTGGATCCCAATCCGTCTTACCTTGCTACTGTATTGCTTGGAGCAGTGGGGGCAACAGACAGGAGGAGTAGCTATTGTGCCAGTCAGCTGAGTATGGGTGCTCAGCATAGGGTCTGGTTCTCCAGGGCCAGCAGGACGAAGTTTCCGGATGCTTGGTGGGAGCTCAGCTCCTGGATGGTTCTTCAAGATGTGAGCTTTCCGCTTGCTAGCACTTTTGTAAACCTATAAAAAATAGTGATTTGACATAACTGCAGTAAAGAGCTCTGGTCTATTTCCTTAAAACTTACCCCTACACCCATTCAATTATAAAACTGGAATCTGGAGAGTAAGGATGGTTTTACATAGTGACATATTAGCAATTGTAATGAGAATGTAATATAAATTAGAACAACAACATAATGAATAGGAATTAGATATGCTCAACATCTTGCCAGAACTTATATAACAAAGGCAGCACCAGTGCATAGTCTAGAGGGACAGGTCACATACACAGAAATAGAAAGCAGCTCTTTATTCATAGAAAAATGGAATTTTAAAACTAAAAGAGACTTAATCTATAATCTAGTTCAGTCCCTTTCTTTTACATATGAATAAACCAAGGCCCAGAGGATGTAAGTAACTTACTTATTCTCACACTGCTAATTACCTACAATCTGCTTTTACTGACTCCCAAGCCATTTCTCTCCTTCTACATAATGCTGGCTCTGTCCTTTGCCAGTCAGTGCTAATGACTATAGCTCTCAGATGACAGATGTCATGTTCATGAGGCCCCATCAAAGTAGCAAGTCTAATGATCCCCTTTCATGCTTCATAGTGAGATTTTTTCTTTTTTTTAAATTAATTTATTTTGATTTATCAACAATCACTCCCATAAGATTTTTTCCAGCTATCACTTGGTGAAGGTTTTCTTTGAAACTCAATGTGAAATAAATAAATGAATTTTTTTAGAAAAAGAAATTCAATGCAGTTTTCACCACAAAAACTGAAGATTTAGCTTACCTCCACAAAAACAAAACTCTAGATAAAACAACCAAAGTACACTAGCGCGCATATGTGCACGCACATGTGCACACATACACACACACACACACACACACACGTTTTATGAAAGTAAGCCTTTTTTGTAGCTTTTCCAAATATGCAAAATCCCAAATCATATGCTGTGGAAAGAGACTATGATGTTCACACCTAGAAGAGATCAATAGGCTCATTTTTTCTTAATCATGATTTTAAAAGGAATGCAAACATGGGGCTTTTTCACTAAGAGTTTTAATATGCAACACTCTGCCCTTCTCTTATAACTAAAAGAAAAGAGAAAAGGAAAGAAATCAAGAAAGACACAGTAAATCAAGTTATTATTTACTAGAAATTTTCATTTAAAAGTGAATCTACCTTAAGCCATTCATTTCTGTATGGAAAAGTACTGAGAGACAGAGAACCATCTGCTAAGAGTAATCATATGTTTGTACATGCAGACAAACTGGCTGCAAGCAAGGCTCCCACAGAGCCTGCTGGGATGGGTATCTTTCCTTTACCTTATCACAATACTGACAGAAATAATCACGGTTGGGTTTGATGATGGGCAGAGTTAACTCAGGCACTTCTTCTATCTTCATATCTGGGTGCCTCTTTGATAAATGGTTCACCTAAATGGAAAGAGCAAAAGAGAGAAGAGATCCTATTAGTACCAACAGCTGAGTAAGCATCTCTGATCTTGGACACTAGGAGCTGGAGTTCTCTGATGCAATGCACAAACACAATAACGCATTTGGCCAGCACCAGCAGCAGCACCAGACCCATCTGACCCCAAGGGGTTAACACTCACTTGCAGCCAATTGCTGAAGGTGAACTGGGTCACTGTGGATCCCATTAACAGTCGTTGGCTGAAAGAATTGCTGTTGGAGAAAGCAAAATTACACTTGCATGAATTTCCTTTGGTGGACTCTCCTGAAGCAAACTTATCTTTCATTATTTAGTGACCCAGCTCTTCTGAGAACACTGAGCAGGATATAAGGCTCTGAATTTTAAATGCTGCTCCACGATTTTTCTACCTCTTGGCAGCATTATTTTCTGCAAGTGTAATAAGGTCAGTAATGAATTATCAGCAACAGAATGCCTATCCTGTTGTTCAGCCTGAACCAGGGCTCACACACCCTACCTTGGGAGGCAAAGTATCTCCGCCCTCCCACCCCCACTCCAGTACTGTTTCACATCTAGGAGAGAAAGATTCAAAAAGAGAAAGACAAAGGAAAATAACCAAAAGGGGAAGATCAAAAAGGAAAACAAAATAGAAATAGAATTAAAATGGAGGGAAAGAGAGAGAAAAAAGGTAGAAAGAAATATTAAGTAGTGAATAGTAGCAGCTCAACAGGAAAAAAATAAATGGAAAGAAATAAAGAGAAAAGAGGAAGGGAGCAGAGAAGAGGGCTAAAAGTTGAGCCCTGCTAATTTGGAGTAGTTTTTTCATCAGCTTTCCAGCACTCCTTGTTCTAAACACTGGATACCTGCAGATAAAAATAATTTCATCCGGAACACAAAAAATCATTGCTGTGAGCAGACAATTTTGATAATGAGATTAGAAGACCGAAGAGGCCTGCAGGTTCCAACACTAACCAGCATGCCTCGTCTCCGGAAGCCCATCATGCATAAACGACACTTGAACGTGAAGCTGTCATAGTCCGTGGAGGCAATTCGAGGTTTGAAGGTCTTAGAGCGGCTGATGCGGTCGGCCTTCTTGGCTTCTCTCTCAGGGTTGTGCATCCTTTGCATATGCTCCCGTAGTTTGTCTTTTCGCTGTTTCAAGAGGGACAAGAGAGAGAGACAAAGTGAAAAACCACACCTCAAATTCTATTATTTAGCATAGCGACTAATACATATAAGTCACCTGATGTATGCTAACAGACTGACTGACAGTGGAAAGGAGAAGTAGATATCAAAGACAAGATGCTTATGTTGCTAGAGTCTAAGACTCACTAAAAACTCATCTGAAGTGCTTGAGAACTATACTGTCAAAGAAGGCAATCGACTGAGGCCTGGTCTGAATCATATGAAGTGTTGTGTGAATATTGATTTTGAGTGAAAAGCTTTAGCTTTTAAGCATAGAACCTCTGGTAACATTGGGAATGAGTCTGGTATTGTGAAAAAGATACCAAAGGAGATAAGCTTAGATTTATAGACCTTCTTTTCCTCCAGAATAACAAGCATGTTGACAAGCACAATTCTTTATTCAACAGTATTTCATGTGACACAGAGAAGTGTTTCTGTTGTTTACAAACTTAGAAATTAAAGCAAATAGATTAAATTTTTGCCTAAGATCACAAATACTGTCAGCTATGGAATGGAGCCTGCAAAACTCTACATCCCCTCACTTCTTTTTGAATAATCTAATCTAGTCATGCAAATAAGAATGAACCCAAAGGACCAGAGAGAAAAAAACTAGATTGTGTCAAGCCTTCCATAAAACCTAAAACTACAACATCCATAGTCAATGATGCTCACTATTATCAAATGCATGGTTACACTCATATTGGATGATACCTAATGTCAGTTTTTGTGATCTTAATATTTTCAGCGTCTCTGCAAAACAAAATGTCTTACATACGTCTCTCTTTAGTGTAACCCATACAAACTTTGAGTCACTGGGGCAAAAGAAAAAATCTGGCTGAGAAATTTAAGATACTGAAGAGTACTCCATATCTAGAAAGCCTTGATGAGGCCTCTAAAATCAGAGTAACTGATGATTTCCTCTTTGAAAAGGTAGAAGAGAAAGTAAGGTACTAGTGCTGACCAGGAAAGAAGAACCAAATTAGTGAAATGGAAATAATGAGAACCCTTGGGAGTAAGTGAATGAAACTTCCAAAACATCCTAGAGTTCATGACAGACAAGGAGGAAGAGACCAGGCATAATCTCGTGGTAACCCAGACTTTGGGAGGGCAGAATTCAGAGTTCAGGGGCAATTAGTAAAAAGGCTCCCATGGCCTGATATTCCAAAAAGGGAGTCAGGTCAAAAATGATGGGAGGCTCTCAAGAGAGAAATTCTGATGATACAAACACACAAACCTGATGACGGGGGGAAAAAAAAAAAAGAGGATGGATTCGAAGAGACCAATGCCAAGGCCACCAAGGGAACAAATCAACCAACTCAAAATTTTAAGGAGACATGAACAAAATATCAAAAACATCCAAAATTGAATTCATTTTCCTATTTAAACCTACTCTTCTTCCTAACCTCCTTGTTGATGGAATCATCAAATTCTCAGATACTGAGGCTCAAAACTTCATTCTTTTCTCAGTCTTCTCTTTCACTACCACCACGTACCATGATCTAGCCAGTTGCCATGCACTGTCAGTTATACCACTACTATTTTTTCATCAGCTTTCCAGAATCCTTGTTCTAAACACTGGATACCTGCAGATAAACATAATTTCGTCCTGAACATAAAAAAACCATTGTTGTGAGCAGACAATTTTGACAATGAGATTAGAAGACCAAAGAGGCCTGCAGGTGGCGTGTGTTAGTCACCCCCCCTCCCATCTTCTTCACTCACTCAGACTCAGAACTCCTAATCACATGCAAAAACATTCACATTGCCACCATCCTATGTCTCACCTATTTTACTGCCTAAGCAGTTTTCCCGAATCCAGGATCCTTCCTTTCCAATCCATCCTAACCCATCCAAAATAGTCTTCCCAATACCTAATTCCCGGGCACCTCACAGTCCTGTTGAAAAACCTTTGTTGTGTAAAAATGTCATCTCTTGTCAAAAAGGTTCAATCCATTCCCTGCCTCACGCAAAAACAATCCACAGTAAATGCCATAAATATGAACTGCAATATGAACTGAAAATGGTAAAATTTTAGTGAATGAAAATGGAATCAAAAGGTTTTGCTGTCCTTATCAGAATGTTCTAAAAATGTCAAGGAAGTTGCTTGTGTCTAACTGTGAACAAATAAAAATTTATTGTTTTGCACTAAAAAAAATAACAAACCTTTGGTGTCTCCCTAGTGACTACAGAATAAATTCCAAGCTCCTTAGCTAACCTTTTATGGCCTTCCACAAGAGACATCAAGAACCTACTTTTCCAGACTTATTTCATAATTTTCCCTTCCCATAGACCTTTTTAATGTTTATTTGTATATGCATTGTATTTCCTCCCACTACCAGAAGCACTGAACTATACCTTCTCCTTTAGGGCAGAGAATGTGTTGTTTTTCACCTTCATATTCCCACTGCCTAGCAGAATATGTTGTATGTAATATACTAAAAGTTGAGCAAATGTATGTTGAATTGAATTGAAGATGAAAGCAAGTCAACAAACACTTATTAAATGCTTATCACTTTGTCAGGCACTGTGCTAAGCCCTGGGGATACAAAGAAAGCAAAAACTATCTCCACTCTCAAGGAGCTTACATTTTAATGGGGCAAACAACTATCTACATACAAAGTATATACAAGATAAATTGGAGATAATCTCAGACAAGGATTAGCATTTGAGAAGGACTGGGAAAGTTTTCTTGTAGAAGGTAGGATTTTAACTAAGACTTGAAGGGAACCTAGGAGGTGATGATTACAAAGAACATAGCAGAGATGGGGAGAAGCCAGTGAAAGGGCATGGAATCAGAAGAAGGTGAGGAAAAAAAGCAAGAAGACCAGTGTGACTGTATCTTAGAATATGTGGTGGGGAGTAATGGATAAGATGACTAGCAAGGAAAGGAGTACAGGCTGTGAAAAGTTTTAACAACCAGAGGATTTCATGTTTGATCCTGGAGGTGACAGAGAGCCACTGAAGTTTACTGAGTAGGGAGGTGACATGGTCAGACATGAGCTCTAGGAAAATCACTTGTAAGCTGAACAGAGGACAAATTGGAGAGGATAAAGAACTGATACAAGGAGACCAACTAGAAGGTTACTGTAATAGCCTAGGGATGAGATAATGAGGGACTGGTGGTGGTAGTGTCAAAGGAGAGAAGAGGCCAGGTATGAGAGATGTCACAAAGATAGACCTGACAAGACTTGGCAACAGATTGGATATGGCAGGAGAGAGAAAGTGTAAAGAGTCAAAGATACAAGCCTGGGTGATGGGGAAGATAGTGGGCATCCTCAGTAACAGAAAGTTAGGGAGATGGGAGAGTCCTGAATCAGTAGATTAAAAGCCACCAGAAACTCGACTAGATGAAAACCCTGAACTGAATGACCCTCAAAGAAAAAGTAACCAAGTAACCAAGGTAACCAAGTGGTGGTAGAGGAAAAAGTCTGGAAGTGCCAAGGGAACAAAGAATATTCCAACTCTCCCACCATGACCAGTGAGTTGGGGGAAGGGGAAAGGGTATGAGTGAAAGTGTGACTGGTATTGGAAAGAGTGGCCAGGGTTTCTATGTCATAAACCAGGTCTCAGTGACAGATTTGAGGCAGGAAAATCAGTCGGGAGGCTGTTGCAATAATACAGGCAAGAGGTGATGAGTGCCTAACCTGAGGTCATAGCCATGCGAGTAAAAAGATTAAAAAGAAAAATTATGTCATGAAAACTCAGAGAGGAGAAATTATCCAGAAGTGAGGGTGGTCAACAGTGTCAAATGCAGCAGATAGGTGGAGAAAAGATGAGGACTTAGAAAAGACCTTTGGATAAGATCATTCACAGACAGTTGGTAACTTGGAAAAGAGCAGTTTCAGCTGAGTGATGAGGCAGGTGAGATCACAAAAGGCTGATTCAGCAAGTGAAAGGAGACAAAGTGTGGGAAGAGAAAGGACCACTGCTTGAGATGAACAGAATGGTAATAATGGCCAAATGATAGATGGATGGATAAATTATTCTACTTTTTTTTCTGTTTTCTCCAACAAGGAAAATTATTCGCAGGCTGGAAAATATAGGAAAAAATGGTTAACAGGGAACTAAAATCCAAGATAAGAAAGAATGGACAGTATCTAGCTACCCAGAATAAGTTGAAATCACTAAGCCCACACAAGCTACATACTAACTTGTGGATATGAAAACTGAATCACTGTATGCGAACTTTGAAAATCAAAGGAAAAGTGCTACAGGACTGGAGATTGGTAAATGCTATCTCAATTTCCATAAAGAATATGACAGGTTATTCAAATCATAAACTGGTAAACTTCACTTTGCCTCACAGCAAAAACTATAGAGTACATTATTAAAAGATGATTCGTTAAGTATTTAGAAAAGTAAAAAGATAAGCACTACAAACCAGCATGAGTTCATTAAGAACCAATTATGCCACACTAACCTTTTTTTAAAATAGGGTTATGAGATTGGTAATAAAGAGAATACTAAGCCTGGATTGTAGCAAGGCATGTAATTACATCTCTTATGATAACATTATGGACAAGATGGAGAAATATGGACTGGAAGATAATACAGTTTTGGTGGACTCTCAGCTGGTTGAACAACTAGACAAATGGTGATTGATGGCTCAACCAAAAGAAAAGTGGTCAGCAGAACACCATGAGGCTCCTTAATCAGCATTGACTTAGATGAAGACATAAATGGAATATTTATCAGATTTGTAGATGATAGGAAGTTAAGGAAAATGGTCTATAAATCGATTCACTTAAGACTCAAAAAGATCATAACAGGTTAGAATAGGCCTAATCTAATCAGATTAAACTAAACAGAAATAAATATAAGGTTCTACACTTGGGCTCAAAAAATCAACTGCATAAGTATAAATCAGAGATTTGTTTAGGCAACAATTAGTGTGAAAAAGACCTGGAGTTTTAGTGGACTTTTAGCTCAAGATGAATGAACAAGATGATATGGCAATCCAAAAAGGTAATGCAATCTTAGGCTATCTTAAAAGAAGTATAGTGTTTAGAAAGGACACAATAGTCTCACTATATCCTCCCAAACAGACTACACATGCAGCGTTGTGTCTAGTTCAGGGCACCATATTTTAAAATAACTTTTGTGTTTTCGTTTTGGGGTTTTTTTTGTGGGGGGGGGGGGAAGAAAAGGCAGGGACTCTCCTGAGCTCTCTCAAATTGCCCTCCAAACAATTTTAAATATTGCCTCAAAACAAATTCTGGAGCAGCAGAAGCCACAAAAAGACATGGTGAAACAATTTCTCAGCCCAAAACAGAAAAGATCTATCACCCCCGGGATGAGAATAGAGCATAGTCCAGTGCAGGCCGGCCCCAGCAAACCAAGAGCAGGCCTTGGGGGTGACTGAATCAGCTGCAGCAGCAGCTTCCAGAGCTCTCAGCCCACAGATAATGAGAGGGTTGGACAACTGATCAGAAGGTGATGACAGGGGTCCCTTTATTGGCTCTAAGTACAGGACTTTGTTGCATTGCCGATACACAGATGCAGGTCACAGTCCGAGGACAAGGAGGAGCACTAGCATACCAGAGCTTGTGCTGCAGGGGAGTAGAGACCCTGGTCACAGTTCCAGGGTGGAAAAGAGTACTTGTGTTCACTCACAGACCAGAGCACAGGCCAGCAAAGTAGTAAATATAACTCTCCTTAGATTATACCACCTTGGAAGAACTGAAAACTTACAGAGCCCCACAACTAGCTCTGAAAACAGCTACATGAAATACCCGAACCTTGGGACAGTGCCCCCTCCACCCTGGGAAGTTAAAAGTCAAGAAATAAACTGGATGTGAAATGATTCAGCTGTTTTGGAGAACAATTTGGAACTATGCCAAAAGGGCTACAAAAATGTGCATACCCTTTGACCCAGCAATAGCACTTCTAGGGCTATATCCCAAAGAGATTATACAAATGGGAAAAGGACCCACATGTACAAAAATATTCATAGCAGCTCTTTTTGTGGTGGCAAAGAACTGGAAATTGAGGGAATGCCCATCAATTGGGGAATGGCTGAGCAAATTGTGGTATATGAATGTAATGGAATACCGCTGTGCTACAGGAAATGATGAACAGGCTGACTTCAGAAAAACCTGGAAGGACTTGTATGGTCTGATGCTGAGTGAAATGAGCAGAACCAAGAGAACATTGTACACAATAACAGCCACGCTGTGTGATGACTAATATTGATAAACTTAACCTTTCTCAGCAATACAAGGGTATAAGACATCCCCAGAGGCCTCGTGATGGAAAATGCTATCCACATCCAAAGAAAGAATTATGAACATTGAATTGCTATTTTTTTCTCTTCTGTTGAGTTTTGTTTCCTCTTTCTGATGGTTCCTCCTATTGGTTTTAATTTTTACTTACAACACCACTACTGTGAAAATAAGTTTAATAGGAATGTAAATGTATAACCCCAATTGCCTCATCAAAAAGCAAAAAAAAAAAAAGTAGAAGTCTTCAAATGGAAAAAGAGGTACTAAAAGCTCACTGAAGAAAATAATTCCTCAAAAATAAGAATTGAGCAAGTGAAAGTTAATAACTCTAGGAGACATTAAGAAACAATAAAACAAAGTCAAAAGAATGAAAAAAATACAAGAAAATGTGAAATACCTCATCTGAAAAACAACTGGCCTAGAAAATAGATTCAGGACAGAGAATTTAAGAATTAAAAAAAAGCCATGAAAGCCATGATCAAAAAAAAGAGCCTACACATCACCTTTCAAGAAATTATCAAGGAAAACTACCCTTCTAGAACCAGAGCGTAAAATAAAAATGGAAAGAATACACCAATCATCTGAAAGAAAGCCCAAAACAAAAATTCCCAGGAGGGCAACTAGATGGCACAGTAGATAGAGCACCAGCCCTGAAGTCAGGAGGACCTGACTTCAAATCCAGCCTCAGACACATAACACTAGTTGTATGACTCTGGGCAAGTCACTTACCCCCAACTGCCTCACCAAAAAAAGAAAAAATTCCCAGGAACATTATAGCCAAATTCCAGAGCTCCCAGATCAAGGAGAAAATACTGCAAGCAGTCAGAACGAAGCAATTCAAATATCACAGAGCCACAGGCAAAATAACACAAAATTTAACCGCTTCTACATTAAAAGATCGAAGGGATTAGAAAATGATATTCCAGAAGGCAAAGGAGCTAGGATTACAACCAAAAGTCACCTACCAGCAATACTGAGTATAATCCTCCAAGGAAAAAAAAAGACATTCAATGAAACAGAGGACTTTCAAGCATTCCTGATGAAAAGACCAGAGCTGAATGGAAAATCTGACTTCCAAATAAAAGACTCAAGAGAAGCATAAAAAAAAGTAAACAGGAGGGACAGCTAGGTGGCGCAATGGATACAGCTCTGGCCTTGAAGTCAGGAGGAGCTGAGTTCAAATCCAGCCTCAGACACATAATACTAGTTGTGTGACTCTGGGCAAGTCACTTACCCCCAATTGCCTCACCAAAAAAAAAAAAAATTCCCAGGACCATTATAGCCAAATGCCTCACCAAAAAGGGAAAAAAAAAAAAAAGGAAACAGGGAAGAGAAATCATAAGGGATTCAATTAGGTTAAATTGTTGACATTCCTACATGGGAAGATGATACTTGTAATTCCTAAAAACTATGTTGACATTCCTACATGGGAAGATGATACTTGTAATTCCTAAAAACTATCATTATTAGGGCAGTTAGAAGGAGTATATATAGAGGGCATGGGAGTAAGTTGAATATGATGGGATGATATCTAAAAAAATAAAATTAAGGGGTGAGAAAGAGGAATGTACTGGGAGAAGAGAGAAGGGAGAGGTAGAAGGGGGTAAATTATCTCACATAAAAGAGGCACGAAAGAACTTTTACAGCAGATGGGGAAGGTTGAGGAGGTTTAGGGTTAAGTGCTTGAACCTTACTCTGATCGGAATTGGCTCAAAGAAGGAATAACATACATACTCAGTTTGATAAAGAAATCTGTCTCACCCTACAGGAAAGTAGAAGGGGTAAGGGATAAGGGGGGGGGCAGTGCTGAAAAAAGAGAGGGTAGATTGGAGGAGGCAGTAGTTTGAAACAAAATACTTTTGAGGAGGTACAGGGTGAAAGGGGAGTAAAATAAACCGGGAAAATTAGAATAGAGGGACATGCACAGCAATCATAACTTTGAAAAAATGTTTATAGCAAGTTTCTCTGAAAAAGGCCTCATTTCTCAAATATATAGAGAACTGAATCAAATTTATAAAAATAAGAACAATTCCCCAAGTGATAAATGGTCAAAGGATACAAACAGGTAGTTTTCTTCAACTGTAACAAACAAATCCATGCCTGGTCATCCTGAATGATTTACTCTATCCCACCCAAAATGTGAGGAGTTTCTTTGGGGTAGAGGATGGGGGTGGGGAGAGGTATGGGAGGTGCAGAGGAAGGAAAGTAAGAGAGAATCTAGGACTCTTACTCATTACCTCAAAACATAGCACCTACCCTCTAAGGGACATATGCCACAATAACAAAATATGTGGGGTAGAGGGAAGAGAAAAGATTTTCCCTGTACTGCCTGAAGAGATTCTGCTGTGGGTACCTAGATAGTAGTTAGGTTATAACTGCCCTGAGAGCCCAACACACAGCTCAGAAGAAGGAAGGTTGGGATCCTCAGTAGCAGGGGAGCAAAGGGAAATGCCAGAGTAGAGGAATGTTGGGGGATTAAGGGTCAGTGTGGCCATGTTGGAGACAAGCTCCATAATCAGCTGTCACTGGGAGGTAAGACAAAAACCTATCTTCCTATGCTCTGATTGGTTGATCAACTATCACTTGGATCATGCCACAGCTCCCTGGGCATCATGATATGGCCACCACTCAGGACACCACCTGTCTAGAGAGGACAACTAAGCTCAATGGAAAGTTACAAGTAGATAGCTTTCAATTCAACATAAGGAAAAATTTCCTCACAATTAGACCTACCCAAAATAGAACAGGTTATGTTGGGAGGCAGTGTATTAATTTCCTATCACTAGAGCTGTTCAAAGGCTGGATAGAAACTCTGTTAGAATGTTATAGAAGGGATTTATATGCTAGATATGAGGCCTAAATGGCCTCTATGGTCCATTCACACTCAAGGATTCCATAGTTCTATGATTACAAATTTAAGATAATGTCTTTTTGAAAGATATTCTCCACCCAATAAAATACAACAAAAGCATGTCACTGAGCATTCAGATGTCAAAATTACAATAATTTACAACCAGGTGTTAGCTGATGAACTGAACATGGATTATTCAAAACTACTTTGAAAAAAAGTACACATATACACATATATATGTACTCTACATGCCAGTATGTATAGACAGATACAGAGATAAAAAAACAAAAAGCAGAAGTGTAAGCAAAGAATTAAAATACTAAAATGCTAGTCTCTACCTAGCACTGGCTAGATTAAAGTATTCCTCCTACAAGAAAATATTTAGTGTCTGAAACATATTCTAGAGTCAACCAAAGGTGTTTTCTACAACCATAGGGTCATTGTCCCAGGAAGGAAAATCTTCAGGCAGCGCCCAGTTCCAGTACCTTAAATTGCTTTCCACAGGTAGAACACAGGAAATCTTTCCGGTCTGAATGTCGGAGCATGTGGAGCCGTAGTTTGTCAGGACGGCAGAAGGCCTTGTCACACTCTGTGCACTGGTAAATCTTTTCTGAGTGGAAGCTGCGTACATGTTTCTTCACCTAGCAATTAAGACCCCAGAAAAACTCAGCAGACTTAGTGGTCAAAGACGTGGCAAAGGGATTGAGCAGCACTAGAGGAAGCCCCACATGTGACAAGTTTTAAATCAACATGGGTATATAAGCCAATCAAACAAATTGCCAGATGGCTTCAAATAAAACTGAAACACACACATCTTCCTCTCCTTCCTGCTCATCTCCAGCACAAAAAAAAATTTTTTTTGCATATGGATTCAGAGTTAATGCATGCTCTCTGAAAACAGGAGAAGGACTGATTTATGAGTGCCCCAAAATTAGTGGAACTACAAATAAATATTTACTTCCCTTAGGCAGTGGTAAAAGAAACAAATTTTATATTTATACCTATCCAATCATCTTGAAGGTTAAGAAATCAAACTGGGGCAGCTAGGTGGTGCACTGGATAGAGCTCTGGCCTTGGAGTCAGGAGGACCTCAGTTCTAATTCAGCCTCAGACACTTGATACTTACTAGCTGTGTGACTCTGGGCAAGTCACTTAACCCCAATTGCCTCACCAAAAAAAAAAAAAAGAAAGAAATCAAAATTTTATTTGTTGTTAGCTTATTTACCATTTGGTTTTAATTATTCATTAAGAAGAGTATGACTCAGGGGGCAGCTAGGTGGCACAGTGGACAGAGCACTGGCCCCAGATTCAGGAGGACCTGAGTTCAAATCCAGCCTCAGACACATAACACTTACTAGCTGTGTGACCCTGGGCAAGTCACTTAACCCCATTGCCTAGCCAAAAAAAAAAAAAAGAGTATGAATCATTAGAAGTCCAAGATTTATTCTAAAGAAATTTCGCTAACTTATCTTGGACCACCCTGCTTCTCACTGAATATGGCCTAGGAATGTTATTATATTTCTGTATCAACTTTCAACCTATTAAGTTGAAAAACTATATGCCTGTAACTGAACAGTCAGAGTACAATAGCGGTAAGTTCTTATGATCTTGATGTATTTTATATTTTATATTTCCTCTTGTGTTAAGTGCTGGAAGTCTAGTATAGTTTTGTTGCAATGTTTTTTCCCTTAAAATAATCTGGTCTGGGTATTTATTGTTTTATCTTGTAATCTTAATTTATATAAGATATACTCCATAGGATTAGTGAGATGAACACTGACCTGTGGCTTAATGGAATAAAAATGTTTTTCTCATGACAAAAAAGACATTTTAAAGAAGCAAGGAAAAAGGCATGTGCTGGGCAATCCCAAACTCCTAAGAAAATCAAGGCCTCCTTTTTACCAAGAGAAGGGAGTTAGAGTATTTACTCAGTGTCTTAGCCCTCACCTGAATGAAATCTGGAAAGCGCTTCTTACACGTTGGGCAGGTGAAATAGCCATCATGGATATGAATAGCTACATGGTCTTTCAGCAAGTCCAAGCGGTCAAAGGATTCTGGACAGAAGATGCAAGAATAAGTCTTCTGATCTGAGTGGAACTTCATATGGCTCTCCAGGGAGGTGCTGCTGATGAAGCCCTTATTACAGATGTCACAAGTCAAAGGGCAGTTTCCTTCCCTCCCGTGGAAGCGCAGGTGTTGATCTAGCTTGTCCTTTTCACGGAATGCCTTTCCACACTGCAAGCACTTAAAGGGCCGGAAAGATTTTCTAATAAACAGATGCTGAAGAGCCGCATTCTGAAAGACAGAAAGCAACATAGTTATTTAGTGGAATACAGTAACTGTACAAGATGCTTTACGTACATGTGGGCCACCTGGGTCTTGTCCATTAACAAACAAAAGGCACACAAATATTTCAGAGGCAAGTCTCAAGAGAAATGATGAATGTGAAGCACTTTATGATCTTTAAAGTATCTTGCAAGTCAGTTATTATTATTATCAAAACAATTAGATTTTGTTGAAGAAAACATTAAAAATAAATTTTTCTAAAGTTTAATAAATAAATATTTTCTTAGTATTGTTTTTATTCTTAGTGCTGCTGCCATTATTTCCCAATGACAACCCTCCGATAGAACCCTCCATTATAACAAGGAACTTCAGTGAGGCCAAATGATACTCTAGATAACTCTGAGAGCAGCCTCATTCCACACTGACACTCTACCACCTCTCTGCCCAGAAGAGGGAGGATGCATTACTACCAGTTCCCTAATGCTGACTGGTCCCTACATTAAACACACTGTACGTTAAGAAAGGATTTCAAAGAGACACAGAAAAGCATCCTCATTGTAATAATCATATAAAACAACAAATTCCAGAATGCTTTTGAGATAAAAATGGAGAGGTTAGGAGAAAGCACTGAAGAAAAGTCACTTGTGTGTGGATGAGGCTGGAGGAAAGCGACAATGAGTAAAAGAATAAATGCAGGCACAATTCATCTGCTGAAATTCTTGAAGAAAGAAAGGACATAAGACAGAGCTAAGGATAGGGAGAGGTACTGAAACTTATGATGTCACTGCCAAAGGGAACTCCCAGGAGAGGAAACTTCTAAACAAGGCAGGTCAGCAACTTCTCTACAATTTGGAGAGTGGCCTAGAGCAGAAATGTCAAACACAAAACCCATGGGCTTGAAACCAGATTGAAATTTAATGGGAAAATATTTAACAAAATAAATGAAAATACAATAAGGGGCAAGTAAGTGGTGCAGCGGATAGACCACTGGCCCTGGAGTCAGAAGGACCTGAGTTCAAATCCAGACTGAGACCCTTACTAGCTATGTGACCCTGGGCAAGTCACTTAACCCTCACTGCCTCCAAAAAAAAACAAAACAAAAAAAGAAAATACAAAAAAAACCCACAAATAATGTTAATATTCAGTTTTCTATGGTAATATGTGGCCCCACCCGGATCCTTATGTATAGTTTAGTGACTCTGCCCCCTCCTTTCTGTTTGAGTCTGACACCACTGCCCTAGGGCATGACTGGTTAAGTGTCTTGCCCAGGGTCACACAGCCAGTATTTGTTAGAGGCTGAATCTGAATCCACATCTTCATGACATTAAGGGCAGCTCTCTTTCCACTACATCATGCTGCCCCTGGAACTGAGAGTATCATTAAAATCTTTAGAAAGAAAAACCAGTAAAGTTTTGAAAAAGCCTTGAAAAAGAGATAATATACATGTTCATGTGAATGTGACAAATACACAAGCACAGACTGGCTTATATAAATGTAAACATACACATTTAATGACTTTTAAGTTTTAAGACATGCTGGAGCTTTAAAGCTAAGCAGGAATTTCCTGCCAAGATGGCTCCTCAAATAGGAGGCTGAATGCCCAACTCCCACACTTGCTCCAGCAAAACCCTGATGTTTGCACCAGATCAAATGATGATTAAGAACTCCAACAAGAAACTACAGTAAATTACTTCTCCCCCAGAACTGAAAAAGAGGTGATCCAGAAGCATGCGGGAAATTGGAAAAGAGGCCATTCTACCAGAAAAGCCAGCACCAACCTAGCATAGCTTCCCAAGTGACACAGCATGCAAGGTTCTGTGTCCAGAGGCAACAAGAGTAGAGAACTCCCCAGAGAAATCCCCAGGGTGGTCAAAAAGACTCCAGAGTGAGGCCCTTGCAAGCCCCAGAGGAGAAGCAGTCAGCTGCAACACCTCAAGGCCCAGGAATCCTTCACACTCTGTCCTGAGACACTACAGAGGGCCCTGAAGATCCAATGATCTCAACTTCAAAGACACAGGGGAATCTAACCCGAGAAGGAGGAGGAAGTCCAACAGGGCCCCAAGTGAAAGCAAACAGGGATGACCACCACACCCAAATGTGCAGCAGGAAGCAAAGCCTGGTCCTGGAAAAAAAATACAGTTTGGGAACTAAAGCCAAAGACATGAGTCAATCAAAGCAAACACTGACAAGGATGAAGAATTATTGCCAATCTAAAGATTCCATAAAAGGAATCTGTAACAACTGCCAGTAGAGACTCAAGGGAAAAAATAGATTTCTGCAAAGACTACATCAATACCTAGAAGAAAGGAAGCAAGAGATTTTTAAAAATGAAATGAAAGCTTTCAAGCAAAGAATTGGAAGGAGAATAAAGAGCTTAAAAGATAAAGTGACAAGCCTTATTTACACAAGAACTAGACTCCCTTCAACACCAAAACAGACCAAACAGAAATCAATTACTCTATGAGACAAGAAATATTAGAACAAAATCAAAAGATTGAAAAAATAGAAGAAAATGAAAGCTATACAGAAAATAAATGCTCTGCAGAACAAGGTCAAGAAGAGATAATTTAGACCCACACGTACAAAGACATTCATAGCAGCTCTTTTTGTGGTGGCAAAGAATTGGAAATTGAGAAGGATGCCCATCCATTGGGGAATGGCTGAGCAAGTTGTGGTATATGAATGTAATGGAATACTATTGTGCTTTAAGAAATGATGAACAGGCTGACTTCAGAAAAACCTGGAAAAACTTATATGGTCTGATGCTGAGTGAAGTAAGCAGAACCAAGAGGACTTTGTACACAATAACAGCCACGTTATGAAATGACTAAGAATGTTAAACTGAACCCTTCTCAGCAGTACCAGGATCTAAGACATCTCCAGAGGCCTCGGGATGGAAAATGCTGTCCACATCCAAAGAAAGAACTATGGAAGTTGAATTGCTCTCACTTATTTTTACCTTCTGTTGAGTTTTGTTTCATCTTTCTGATGGTTCCTCCTATTGGTTTTAATTTTTACTTACAACTTCACTAATGTGAAAATACGTTTAATGGGTATGTAAATGTAAAGCCTATATCAGATTGTGTGCCGTCTTGGGGAGGGTGGGGGGGAGGAAAAGGGAGAAAAATTTTCAACTCAAAAGCATATGGGAAAAAAAAATAAATTTTTTTTAAAAAGAGAGATAATTTAAGAATCACTGGAGTAGCTAGGTGGTGCAATGGATTGAGCTCTGGCCTTGGAGTCAGGAGGACCTGAGTTCAAATCCGGCCTCAGATACTTGACACTTACTAGCTGTGTGACCCTGGGCAAGTCACTTAACCCCAACTGCCTCACCAAAAAAAAAAACCTTAATAAAAAGAATCATTGTACTCCCTGAAAACTATGATTTTTTTTAAAGCCTGAATACTATATTTCAAGAAATAATAACTGAAAACTGCCTGCATCTATTTGAACCAGAAGAGAAAGTAAAGATAGAAAGAATCCACCAATCACTTCATGAGAAATCCAAAAGGAAAAGTCTCAGGAATGTAATTATCAAACTCCAGAACACCAAAATCAAAGAAAAAATACTGCAAACCTCCAGAAATAAATAAGTCAAGCAGCAAGAGACCACAATAAGAATCAAATAAGACCTGACAGCTACTACCACCAAGCAGAGGAGTCCTTGAAGTAAAATATCCCAAAAGGCAAAAGAAGAATAACTTATTCTACAAAGTCGAGTATAATCCTAGAGGAGAAAAAAATGGACCTTCAATGAAAGAGGGGAATTTTCAAGCATTTTTGATGCAAAGAATAGAGCTGATTAGGAACTTAGAAATATAAACACAAGAGTCCAGAAAAACCTAAAAAAAGTAAATTAACCTGAGGGATTGTAAAGAGTGATACAGTGATGTAGTACTAACATTCTAATAGGGGAAGAAGAAACAAATGCCCCTTCAGAACTTTCAAAGAGTATTGAAGAAATTAAATCTAAAGGGTATCTTAGATTATCTCTCAAACAACTGGGGAATGTCTGAAAAACTTGTGATGTATGAATATAATGGAGTTTTACACCTTAAGAAACAACACAAACAATTTCAGAGAATCTTACAGTATGAAATGACACAAGTAAAATGGAGCAGAATTAGGAGAACAATTTATTCAAGGATAGCTATATCATACAGAAAAATAACTTACAGAAAGAAAGAGATATTTCTGCACATGTCCACCACATGTGGATTTGTTTTGCTTCACTATGCTTACTTGTTACGAGATTATTGGTTTGTTGTTTCTTTTTAATTTTTTGCTTTTGATTTTCAGTGGAGAGTTAGCAGTATTGATGCCAAAAATGGGAGGCACTGAAAACTAAGCTAAGCAGAGAAGCTCACATTTGATCCTAGAGGCAATAGGAAACCATTAAAGTCTGCTGAGGGAAAACATGATCAGACATACACTTCAGAAAAATCTCTCTGGCAGCTGTGTGCAATAAGGACTGCAGCAGAAGAGAGACTTGAGGACAGAAGACCAAGTAGAGGAATACTGCAATAGTCCAAGGGAGAGTTGATGAGACCCTGAACCAGGCTGGTGGCTGTGTGAGTAAAGAAGAGGAAGGGACAGATTCGAAAGATGTTCCAGAGGCAGAAATCACAAGACTTGATTCTGGTTGGTTAAGTGGCATGAGGGAAGGCAAAAAGTCAAGGATAAAACCCAAATTACAAACTTAAGTGACAAGAAAGATGGCGATGCCTTCAAAATAAAATGGAGGTAATGAAGATAGGCACATTTGGGAAGGAAAGATAATGAATTCAGTTTTGGACATAAATTAAGTTTGAGATGCTTATGGTTCATCCAGATTGCAATATATAATATGCAATTGTATAATCTAATGCAATCTATTGTTGTCGTTATCATTCAGTCGTTTTAGTTAGGTCTACTCTTCGTGATTCCATTTGGGGTTTTCTTGGAAAAGATATTGGAATGGTTTGCCATTTCCTTCTCCATCTCATTTTACAGATGAGGAAACAGGCAAATAAAGTTAAGTGACTTGCCCAGGTTAACACAGCTAGTAAATATCTGAGGCCACATTTGAACTCAGGAAGATGAGTCTTCCTGACTTCAGGCCCAGCACTCTATCCACTGCACCACCTAGCAGCTACCCAATGCAATCTACTAGAATAATAAAATAACATGCTTCTATTTAGACCTTACCATGTAGCAGAAATTGTCTTAAGGACTAGGGATAAGGGGCAACTAGGTGGCACAGTGAATAGAGCTCTGGCCCTGAAGTCAGGAAGACTGAGTTCAAATCCAGCCTCAAACACTTAACACTTACTAGCTGTGTGACCCTGGGCAAGTCACTTAACTCCAATCACCTCACCAAAAAAAAAAAAGGACTAGGGATGAAAAGACAAAAATGAACAAGTCCCTTTCCTCCTTTCCTCAAGTAGCTTACATCTCTAACAGAGAATGCAACATATACATATAAGCATATACAGAATACGTTCAAAATGAATATAAGGTAGCTTTGAGTTGGGGGCATTAATCAATTAACCCTAATAGACAGATGTACAATACAGTTATGAACTACTAGAATAAAATGAACATGTGTAAAATCACTGACTCAAAGAAAGGAAATTTCAAAGTTATTTCTCTATAGTAACATCTAAGGAATTCACTAGTCTCTCATCTTAATCAGGCTTAAATACCAAAGGTTTCATTTCCATACAGCTTCTGAGCAAGGAGCAAATGCTCCTACAACTCCTGAGCATGAGAACACATCAGGTAAAGGCTCATACTACCTGGGCTACTTTCAACATTTACCTGAGGTTCCTTGTAACATTTCAAAAAGTAAAGGCTATTTGGGCTTTTAGAAATTCAACATTTGAGGAGCCTCCAGCACTCAAAAATCTTTCCCTTCATCCAAGTTCAATAAATTTACCAAGCACTGTCAAAAAGCACTGTTTAGACAACTGATCTCAGTTCCTTTGGGGATTACATTTTTCCTTGGGTGCCAAATTCAGTACTCAATTTTGCTTTGGTCCATTATGCTAATCAGTCTTCTGTCATTTCTGATTAGCCCGAGTACCCACAGACAATGATTTAAACTGAGCAGCCACCTGGCTCCACACTCTCAATTCTATCTATAAATCTTGCTCTTGTCATCTTTTTAGTTTCCATGGAGCCCTGAATACTGTCTAACCACTCAAGAACTCAATTGTGGTTCCCTGATCTAATAATCCTAATTTGCTGCTCATGTTACGTGGTAGTGAAAATAACTTAAATTTTTCCCCATCCTTTGACCCCCTAAGATATTTGCAAGAAGAGTCTAACTTTGAGTTATCTTCTGTGATTTGGCCCCAAACTCAAAAATGCAAACCACAAAAAGCGTGGAAAATTTCCAAGCCAACACAGACAAAGCTAATGTCCCTTTGGAAATCCTGGGGTCCAGCCAGTCCCAGTCAGTTACACCATGCGGTATGGTGTATCAAGTGCTCTCAGGTTTTCAAAATAGAAAGGATGCAAAATCCTATGACAATAGCTTTTCACTGGCACAAAAATCACACTGAATTAGAGTCTGAAATATCAAATGCATTACTGACCAAGCTAATGAAATGTTATCTAAAGTTTTATGTTATTAGCTAAAGGGATTGACAACTGTAGATCAAACTCTTCTGCCCAATGTTTTGGACAATGTGTATGAGGACTCTGAACAAGTAAGCATTTTTTAATGGCTTTCTCCCCCCTCTTCTTTGCCTGATTATTAAGGCCCTTCAAAATGTAGGTCCTACCCTGGCTGTGTGTGTGTGTGTGTGTGTGTGTGTGTATGTGCGCGCACGCGCGCACACATGTTCCTTTGAAAAAGTACACCTTTCCACTTTTATGAACCTAGGAAGAGTTATGAACCTAGGAAGAAATAAACAGAATCAGGACAATAATTTGCACAATAACCAAAATAACAAAGGAAAGTAATGGTGAAAGACTGATCGATGCAATAACTAATCATGACTTTAGACAGCGAATCGTGAATCATGCCTCTCTCGTCTCCTAGCACAGAGGTGGCTGACTTGAGGAATGGAAGGAGGCACATGTCGTCAGCATTTGCTCTGCTTATCCTTCCCCCAGTCAAGCCAGTCTCTCCAGCGTTCCATAACAAAACATGCATGTTCCCTGCTCTATGACTTGGCTCATGTTGTTCTACTCACTAAAACGCCCTCTACTCTTTGTCTCCTATCCAAATCCTGCTCATCCTATAAATACCAGGGAAAGCTTCATAGAAAAGCTGATCACTCCAGCACTCCCAATCCTTTAAATTTCTACAGCAACATAGAGTCTGTACCACATATTATGGCACTTAACTATATATACAGTACTCTGATATAACTTATTTTGGGGGCCTCAATTAGATTGTAAGCTCCTTCAGCTTATTCACATATAATTTATATGGTACCTAGCACAGCATTTGGTAAATAGTAGGCACTAACAAATACTTGTTAAAAGATCAATAATTTAGAGCTAAAAAGCACCTTAAAGCATCTAGACCAACCCTTTGATTTTACAGAAGAGGATAATTAGGCCCAGAATTCATTGATTGATTAATCTGAAAACAAAATTACATTTGTTCATTTTCTAATTCATCTAAATAGGAGGGTCAACTAGGATATAGTAAAAAAAAAAGTACAAAGAATAGTGAATCAGGGAAAATATTTCAGTTATATTTGGTAGCAGGAAATAAAAGAAACAAACCTACCTGCAGCTCCAACTGAGCAGGCAGCATTAGAGGAAAGAAAAATAATTACATTACCAACTGGACTGGAAGCTTCATTTCAGTTCATTACTACCACTCTTGGATAGAAATGATAAAAAATACACACCCCTACCTCCCATGGGTAAGGAAAGAAAATTCAAACTATCCCCTGGCCTCCAAAAGCCATCAACATTTTTTATAAAAGAAGGCCTATACACAAATTCCTTCAAGGAAATATCAAAGGGCTGTCTACACATACATACCACAATTTCAAGATAAATAGATGACAGACCATTTATTAGGCTTTTACTACATGCCAGGCACTGTGCTAAGTTGCATAAAAAGATTATAGTTTGGGTTTTTTTCAATGGACTTGGTAAAAATAAAATGAACAAAGAAGGCAGCAAAGGAAAGGATAATTGCATATGTGAATAAAAGAATGAATGACAGGAAAGTAGTTGTTTAATAAAGTAGCTCTATATTTGCCAAATTTACATATCTACTTTGAATATTTTATGGTGAACTAAGATTCCTTATGTTTTAGTGCCAAAGATCTCCAAGAGGGATTATTTCATAAAGGCCTTCCAAGTTTCTGTATAAGCAATGAAACGGACTAGAATTCCTTTCAAGGTCCCTTCTAGAAGCAAAATTCTAGGCATGAAAAAGCCAAAAGAAATGTAAACTAAACCAATCTGTTATAAATCTAGAAGATTATGTGACTGAAAAGTTTTCTCCACCTAACACAAGGATGGGTTGAAAGTGTCATTCTGGAAGTAAATGCATAGCACAGGCACTAATTCTGCAAGACTATAGCCCTAATGCCAAGAAGCCCCTACAGCTTCACTCTAGATATAAATCAGTCAGTAAACTAATTAGAACAAAGCACATCTGAGTAGAAGTTCAGTGCTTCTTCAACAACGATATTTAAAGCCAAAAGACAAATCACACAAGTGAGACATAAACAGCCCCTGAACCTGGGCTTCTACTTTACATTTTCCTTAGATGTTCAAAAAGTGCCTGCTTGCATGTCAATTTATTTTTCACAAAAAGTTATAGGTATCTGCTAGTCTCTCCCAGGACAGAAAATCATATTCAAGTATGTTAAGTCATCCAGAGAGGCACACCTTGACTCCCACAAACATATTTACAATGCAAAGAAACTGCTCAAAAATGTAAATACGTTTTTGTAATGAAACGTTCTAGTTAGTCAGTTTCTCATCAGTGAGCCTTAGAAACTGGAAGACTGTTTTTCTTTAGCTATAGTTATACACTCTAACGGCAGAGTATGATGGCCAGTACTGAGCTGTTCCAATCAAGGACCAGTCACTCCACTCTATCCCAGGACACACTTCTGAGAAACTATTTACATTTCTACTACAATTAAGTCAGCAAATAGCTTGGCAGGCTGGATCAGAGAGCTGGAAGTGGACACAGGGTCAGAGAGACCACCCTGAGGAGAAAAGACAAAATGGTAGAGCACTGCTATCCCTACTCACCCGGATGCGTTTGGCTCGGCGCATATCATCAGCCGTCATAGTACTCTGGGTGGGCACCGTGCTCTCTTCATGTTGGGACTGCAGGTGCACTGGGTGGGTTTCTGGTGGATGTTCCAAAGCAGGCTGTGCTTCGGGTGGCGGCTGAGGGATTGGCACAGGGGTCTGTTCCTGCTGGTCCAGCCCATTCAATGGAGCTTGTCCATCCTCTTCAAACTTTTCCAGTCCCTTGCTGGAGAAAGGCAGCAAATCCTGAAATTGAAAATTATACAGTGATTATTCTCCCCATCCATGGAAGAAAGCTGCAGAAGGACTTTACAGGCAGAGAGGAGAACTACTGTACATTTCCAAATGAGCACACTCATTATACATTGAGAAAATACCCTCTCTCTGGGAAAGTTAATTAGGTAAATAAGCATAAAAAAGAAATATTGTAGCAAAAGCAATGAGTTATTTGGGCCTTGGCAAAAAAAAAAACATTCTATGATTCTTCTGGAGTTTCACTGTCCAAATTCAAAAACATTTTAAAATTAGGTCTAACTTTATTCTAATACTTCATTCTACATCATCACCCTGGAAGAGGAATGACAAATTTTTGTGGCAGGTCACATAAGGATATATATTCCTGCTTCCTTCTCTCTAATCACATTTTCATTATCAAAAGCACATAATCAATATGAAAATATGAGCATGAATTTTTTAAACACTCTAAATCTTTACATGATAAAGTTAATACATAAGAAATGTTCTATTTTCCTCCCTTGATCCATAAGTACCTGTGTTCCTTCCTCACACTTTTCACCATTTTCATTGGTAACTTCCAAGCGCATGAATTTTGGAGGCCGACCTGGCCGTCGTCCTGGGCCAAACCTCCTCTTGCCTCTCCCCCTGCCTCTACCTCTTGCTCTGTGAAAAAAAGAGGATGTTTGATTTAAAATATTCATATCATTTGCTAAGATTTCCATAACTGATATCGCTCTATCTTCTAGCTAATATGTCCCCTAGCCTGATTATTTAATTCTGTAGTGGATATGATTTTGTGAAAAGATAGCATTTCTTATCTACATTTATCATCTCTATGACTTACATAACTCAAAGGGAGGTTTTGAGAACAAACAAGATAATATGTAAAAGTTTTAAATGATTCAGAAGATATTATCAAAATATAAGAAAATGTGCCTAGAAGATATCAATGAGCAAGGAACCAAGAGGGTTTAATTACTTCCCTTCCTTTTCAAATCACTTTCCCCAAGTTCAAGTGAAACTAACTATGCTAAACAATTCTCTCTCCTTGGACTGTCATTTTCTCAAAGGGAAGAATTTCCTAGCTCACATTTTCCATACAGGATTCAGTAGCTATTAAACAAGCAATCTTCACCACCTACCAAAACTTATCAAATCTCCCAGACACCACACTATTGCAGTTAGGAATAAATAATTCTTATACAGAATTATCTCTCTACAAGACACATGAAAAATAACTTTAGTATCTATGAAACTGTAAGTAAGAAACTTAAAGACATAGGGATCCAAGGTGGCGTTTTCATCTATTTTTCCAATTGAAGATTAGAACTGGAGGGAAGTGCAGGAGAAAATAAGGATGTGTAAAGTTAAGAACTGTCAAAGAACAGGATTTAGTATTCTGGATCATGGATTAAATTAATGAAATACTAGGCTACTGGCTAAGAATAGTGTCTACAATTACAAAGAATGCTACCCACCTCCTAATAGAGAGATAATGGACTAAGAGATATTTAGATATGACCAATGTGGGAAAGACTTTTGCTTGACTATGCACATTTGCTGCACAGATTTTGTTTTTTTATTTTCTTTGGGGAAAGGGAGTGGTTAGGATGACAAAAAAAACAAATCTTAAACAATTGGGAAAAAAAATTTAATTTGAAAAACAAAACAAGAAAGGTGTCTAATATCAAAATAACTACGAAATACTTGTGCTAAGACTTGCCAATCTGATCAAGAGGGCCTTAAGCTGTCTAATGGTAAAGGGAAGTAAAGGACTTTAGAAGGAGTAGGAGGAAGTTCAGATAAAACTGATATACCAAATACTATGGAGGATATCACATAAAAACAAAATGTATAATTGAAGGAGGCCAAGATATGACATAAAAAGAATAACAGTAATTGAAGAAAGCACAGGAATTCATGAAATATAAATACCTAAAAGTTTAGGAATGATAAGGAAGGCCTGGAAAGTCTATATTCTAAGGGACAGAATATGGGTAATATGTAATATGAACTTGAAATTCTAACTCAAGGGGCAGCTAGGTGGTGCAATGGATAGCGCTCTGGCTTTGGAGTCAGGAGGACCTGAGTTCAAATGCTGCCTCAGACACAAAACACTTACTAGCTGTGTGACCCTGGGCAAGTCACTTAACCCCACTGCCTAGACAAAAAAAAAAATTCTAACTCAAGAAAATAAAAGCTGTTAAAAGATGAGCACACTAACACAATGCTTGTGGTATTCTGAATAAGTCAACAAGCATTTCTTAAGCACTACTATGTGGCCAGGCACTGTGCTAAGTACTGCAGATAAAAAGAAAGGCAAAAATCCCCGCATCCAAGGAGTTCACTATCTAATTGGGGAGACAACATGAAGACAACTAAGTACAAACAAGCTATTCACAGAACAAACTGGAGATAATCAACAAAGGGAAGGCATGAGAACTCAGGGAGATCAGGAAAGGCTTCCCCTAGAAAGTAAGGTTTTAGTTGGGTCTTTAAGGATCCAGGGAAACCAGGAGACTGAGATGAGTAAGGAGAACATTCCAAGTATAAAGGACAGCCAGTGAAAATGCCCAGAGTAGGGAGATATAGTGTCTTGTGCAAGACACATCAAGGAGGTCAGTGTCAATGTACTAAAGGTAAATAGAGAGGAGAGAGGGGATGTAAAGTGTGAGAAGACTGGGAAGGCGGGAAGGGGGAGAGGTTATGAAAGACTCTGAATGCCAAACAGAGGATTTTATATTTGATCTTGGAGGGATGGGGAGCCACTGGAGTTTCTTTAAAAAGGAGGTACCATGGTTAGACCTGTGACTTAGTAGAACACTTTGGCATATGAGTGGAGGATGGACTAACCTGGGGAAGAGACTTGTGGCAGGGAGACCAAAGAGAAAATTATTTCAATAGTACTGTCATGAGGTGATGAGGGTCTGTACCTGGGTGATGGACATAGTAGGAGAGAAGGGGATATATATATATACAAGAGATAATACGAAGGTAAAATCAATAGGCTTTGGCAAGAGATTGGATAGGGCTTGAGAACAAGTAGAGGATAACCCTAGATTATGAGCTTGGGTGATTAAGAGGATGGTGGCACCAAAAACAGTTAGGAAGAGCAGAGGATTTAGGGGAAAAGATGAGTTCAGTTTTGTTCATGTTGAGTTTAAGATGTCTACAGAACAGCCAGTTCAAGATGTCTAACAGGCAGCATGAGATGTGATAATAGAGGGAAGAAGAGAAGTTAAGATTGGATAAATAGATGTGATAATCATCTGCAAAAAGATGATAACTGAAATTAACAAGTAAAATATTACTGAGAGAGAAGAAAAGAGGGCCCAGAACAGAGCCCTATGGGTCACCCTCAGTTGGTGGATGAAGGATGAGGATTTTGAAAAGACCATTGGAACTGGCAATTAAAAAGAATAATTTCAGTTGAAAAATGAGGTTGGAAGCCAGACTGCTGAGTTAAGAAGAGAAAAGAAAGGAAGAGAAGGCATCTATTAGAGACAACCTCATCAAGAAATTTAGCCACAAAATGGAAGAGTGATATGGGTTGATAACTAGCAGGGATGGATGGATCAAGTGAGAGTTCAGGATAGGGGAGTTATGAGCATCTTTGTAAGGCAGGAGGGAAGCAGCCAGTAAAACAGGAAGAGATCAAAGATTAGTGAGAGAATGAAGATGATAATCAATCTGCTTGAGAAGACATGATGTAATGTAATCCCACCTTGTTATGTAAGACAGGGTTACAGGTGGAGATAGTAGCAGAAAGTAACCTAGGAGTTGTGAATTGAGGAGGAGGGGAGATGAAGAAGCTCTTATTAAATGGCCTCAATTTTTTTAGTGTAATATGGGGAAGCAGGTCTCAGTGACAACCAAGCAATGAAAGAAGTGAGAAAGGAAGATTTAAGATGGAAGTAAGTGTGTTATCTACAGATCACGTATTCCAGGGAGTACAATGGAAGGGTTGGGTAGGATTAGAGTGGGTCATTGGTCCGGTTGAGTTAAGGGGGATAGTAATAAGGAAATGGACAGCGGGGGATGGAGAATGAAGTTTGTATAATGAAGGCCTGGAATTCAGGATCACTGGGATAGGAAGGATCTCGCCAGATGGGAGTCTATTAATCATTGGCAAGTGAGTTCAGAACAGCTATTAGCATTACCAGGAGTTCAGCCTCAGGGTAGTATCCTCTCAGGGTATTAGGCAGCTCAGATGAGGGGTCCACTGGAGAAAGCAGATGGAATAGCATTTCTCTCCTATCCTTACAAGCAGGCCAGGCCAATAGATAGGTAGAAGGAGCAGGAAGGAAGGGAGCCTCTCTGGCCCCTGCAGGCTGCAAGGAACCCCTGTAGGCAGAAAAAGTTCCCTACAAAGAGGAAGAAATCAGCCCAGGGGACTGGCAAGGAATGGAATGGCATTTCTCTGATTCCCCACTGGCACGAAAGGCCAGGTCGGGAGAACTACATGCAATGGAACAGTGTCTGTCTAATTCCCTGTAGGCAGATACTTTTCTGAAACCAATCACAAAAATAGCACAGAAGATATAGTGATGATAGGAGAGTTTAAACATTTGGACATCTGTTGGAAGTCTCATTCTGCTAAAAAGGAAAAGTCTGAAAAAAACTCTTAATTTCCCTTGATGTCAGTTTCATCATCTGTGAAGTTAAGAAAACAATGAGGTTATTTAACATGGCTCCTTGGTAAGACGTTGAAGGACAGTGGGAACATTAGAATGCAGATATGGAGTAAGTATGATAGCTGTGAACAAGTATTTGAAGGACTGTCATATGGAAGATGAACCAGACTTGTCTTCTTTGTTTCAAAGAACAGAAATAGGAGCAATAGATAAAGGCTGCAGGGAGGCAGTTGACTCAATATATGGGAAAACTTTCTAACAATTAGATTCATCCAAAAGTGGAATGGGCTGCCTCTGAAGGAAATGAATTTTCATCACTGGAGGTGAAGCAACTCAACAATATTATATAAATATCTGCTAATGGGACTGGGATATTTAGCCTAGAAAAGGAAAGACAACTGATACAGTATACCTGCTTAAAAAAGTGGACCCAAAGGGAATTGATTAATGGAAGAATTTCAATCTAAAGAGACATCTTTAGCAACACACCACAGAATTCTGTTCTCGAACCTATTCTATTCTACATTCTTATTAATGACTTGATTAAAGACAAAAGAGGCATACTTATCAAAAAATTAGTGAATGACACAAAACTGGGAGATAGCTAATGTTAAGTGTTGACATCAGAATCTAAAAAAATCTCCAACTGACAAAACAATGGTCCAAAGTTAACAAGGCATTCAAGACCGATAAATGCAAAGCTCTGATACTAGATTTTTTTTTAAGTCCAAAGCACTAGTATAGGATGATGAAATATGTAGCTAGGCAGTACTTCGAATTAAAAAAAAAAACAGGCTAAATTTAAGTGATCAATGGAATGATCTAGCTTCGAAAAAAAAACCCAAAAGAATATTAGGTCATACTAATACAAATCTAATGTCTCAAGCAAGATAATTAATAATCTCACTGTAATTTCTGCTGGTCAAAACATATCTGAGGGGCAGCTAGGTGGCACACAGGATAGAGCACTGGCCCTGAAGTCAGGAGGACCTGAGCTCAAATCCAGCCTCAACCCAAACACTTGACACTTACTACTTACTAGCTCTGTGACCCTGGGCAAGTCACTTAACCCCAATTGCCTAAAAAAAAAAAGCCATATCTAAAATACAATGTTTAGTTCTGGACCCAATTACTGAAGATTTTTGACAAATAGCAGTGTGTCCAAAAAAGGACAATAAGGACAGTGAGGTAACTCAACTAAGTTATATAAAGATCTGCTAAAGAGACTGGGGATGTTTAGCCCAGAAAGGAAAGACAATAGATACATGATAGCTACCTTTAAATAGCTGAAGAACTGTCATGTGAAAGAAGGGTTCAAGCTATTCTATGCAGCTCCAAGGTCAGAATGAATATCAATGGTTAGAAGTTACAGAAGGCAGAATCTGGTTCAACATACAGATGAACTTGAGTAACAATAAGAGTTGTCCAGCAACAGAATGGACAGCCTTATGAGGTGGTGACTTGGCAGTACTCAAAAACAGGATGAATGGCCTCTTATAAGGGAGATTTCTAAAAATGATTCTATATGGGGCAGGAGGCTAGATTATATAAGCTACAGGATCCATTTTAACTTAAAATTCTATATGAGGCAAAGCAGTACAGGGGAAAGAATGCTCAATTAGGAGTCAATAAATACCTGGGTTCAAATCCCACTTCCAACATTTAGCTTTGCTAAATGTGACCATGAGCAAGTCACTTAATTTCTCTGAGCCTCTGTTTCTTTATCTGTAAAATGCAGATAATAATACCACCTACCTCACAAGGCTGTGTGAGGATCAAATGAGAAAGTGTATGTAAAGCGCTTTGCAAACCTGAAAGCGCGATATAAATGTCAGTTATTATGATGATGATGATGATGTTCTACAAAGGGCTTTCTGGCTACCAATCCCTTATTAATAAGACCTGGAAAAAAATGAAATGGAAGTGTATTTCAGAGCTTAATCAAGCTTCCACATGCACACCTTCCTCATACAAGCAAATTCTAATATTCTCAGTCCAAATGCTTCCTCTGCTTACTAAGGGTGTGGTTGTGACAAGTGGAAAGAACATTGGACAAGAGCCAGCCAGCCAGGAAGTGTGACCTTTGTGAGGCTCCCTAACCTCTCTCAGCTTGAATATCTCCATCTGTAAAATGAGGGGATGGGTCTAGATAATCAAAAAGATTTATGCCAGTTCTACAATTCCAAGGGTCTGGCAAGGAAACATGTACCTATGGCAACAAGATCTTCCTCTGTTGGTACTAATTAGTGGAAACCAGGGATGTATTAAGAGGTTTCTCTCAGCAACTCTTATTCTCTGTCACTATGGTTAGATACTGAATACTTGGGAACCATTCACAGGAATCTTTCCACCAGAAAAAAGCAGTTAATGGATAATACAGAAAACATTCTGAGTCTTGGAAAACCATCTCATTCCTCATTCCATGTACACCAGATAAACACACCTGCTAAAGAAGTCCAACTTCTCATCATGGGAGTTGAGGTGATGTTGAAGTTGCTCTGAGCTTATGAATCGACGGTTGCATTCATAACAAGGCCAGTTCTTTTCTTGCTCTCTAAGAACTGTGTTGAAAGAAAAAGAAATCTTATAGTGGACGATCAACAGTCACCAGAGAAAACCACATCTCATCAACGTTCCTAGCACTTTCATCCACATTCAATCTGCCTCACTGAATTATGAAGTGCATAGATTTATTTAAATTACCAGATGCTTTGTCCCATGGTCAGATGATGACTCGACACATTGTTATCAAGGTCCTCATCCAATTCATTCTAGACCTTCAGTGCCACACTTACCTCACCACACCAGACCAGAGCACAAGTACTACCATTTAGAAAAATATGCAAGTAATGTAGAGATTATGGACCCAGGCATAATGGTCTTAAACGGGGGTTTCTTAACCTTGTGTGTCTCGTGAACCCCTTTGGTCACTTGGTGAAGCCTATGGACCCCTTCTCAGAGTT
Source organism: Phascolarctos cinereus (assembly GCF_003287225.1). Lineage (NCBI taxonomy): Eukaryota > Metazoa > Chordata > Mammalia > Diprotodontia > Phascolarctidae > Phascolarctos > Phascolarctos cinereus. The sequence goes on along the minus strand of NW_027556098.1, from coordinate 270,101,836 downwards.
TTTAAATGCATATTTTTAAATGCATAAAATAAAATATTTGGATTATAAAGGAAACCATTTATATTGAAATAGTTATTGAAATATTCTTTAAAAAATAAGTTCCTGGGCCCCTTGTTAGAAGCCCCTGATCTAAAAGGATCATTCTATCACATCACAGGCAGTTAAAAATCAATGTCTTTCTTGCAGGTCTTCAAAGCTGATTACATCTAGATAGGGACTATTCTCTGATTGGGGTTTATAATTTAATATTTGAAGTTTTCATTACATTAAATGTTCTTTTCCAGAATCCATGAGAGAAAACAAAACTTGTCATTATAATTTGATGCAGGCATTGAAAAGAGACATGTAGCTCTGAATAACTTTACTGGCATATCACATGATGTAAAAAAAAAATTAAAGGTTACACGATGAAGAAGCAATATATTTAATCTTCTAGATTACAGAAAGGCTTTATTTTTATAGAATTCATGCAAATAACATAAAATGCAGAAAATCAAACCACCTTTTCTTTCCTCCTCAGAAATGTCATGGATCTTCTGGTTTACAAACTCAGCATAGGATGCAGCATACCACACCTGCAGGACACACACACACATTGGCAAAAATCAACAAGCATCCTCAGGTCCTTCTGATGTGCTTTAACCATTCCCTCCAAATGACAAATCAGTAGTCATTAAAATTTTCTATAGGCAAATGGCCAAGTAAAACTGCATGTTTTCTTTACTGTCTTCACCTTTTACCTGCCCTGCAGGATGAGCATATTCTACTTGTTCTAAACTAAAGTTTCATAGCCTCCTCCCAAAAGGTCACTATTCACAATATTTACCAGAGAGGTCCTGTGTGGCATTTAGTATCATTCTAAGCATTATTCACATCAGAACTTTCATCTTTTACAGTAATTCACAGAATTAACAAATTTCCTTACAGTAAAAGTAGCACTATCCCCTAAAATTGCCTTTCACTGAAAATTACAAGCAAAATCTTCATCATATGATCCACCATCATTAGAATCAGGTACAGCAAGCATAAAATCCTAATACAATACCTCCCCTTAAAAACAAATAATTGAATAATACATCATTGCATCAAAAAGAATTTATCAAATGCCTCCTATGGGCTAGGCAGTAGGAATGCAATGGCAAAAATTAAGCCTTCCTTGCCCTCAAGGAGAAATAACATGTATGTATAAAATATATAGGAAATAAATGCGAGGTAATTTCAGGGTGGGTGGGGAGAAACCATAGCTGTTAGGAGGATCGGGAAAGTCCTCATGTAAGAGGTGGCATTTAACCTGAGCTTTGAAGGAAATTAAGGATGCTAAGAGGCAGAGATGAGAAGAGAGCACATTTGAGGCATGAGAGACAACCTGGGTAAAGGGGAAGGAGGGAAGGGGAAGGTGGATTTATTAAGCACCTCTACATTCTACAAACATTGTGTCATTTGATCCACACAACAACCCTGGAAGGTAGATGGTATTACTACCCATTTAACAGTTGAGGAAAACTGCCATAGCCAGAGTTTCAGTGACTTGCCCAGGGTCACACAGCTAGTAAGTTATCTGAGGCTCAATCTGAACTCAGGTCTTCCTCAGACCTCCACTCTATCCACCGCATTACCTAGCTGCAATATACCAAGTGTCTGCGTGTGAAGAGCAACATGAAGGCCAGTTTGGCTAAACCAATGAGCATGTGAAAGAAAGTATTGTAAAATAAGGTAGAAAGGTAGGTAGGAGTCATGTTGAAAGGCCTTTAAATGTCAAACAGAAGAGTCTGTATTTTTATCACAGCAGTAACAAGGAACCACTGGGGTTTGTGAAGCAAAGGAATCATGCTGACATGATCAAGCTTGTGCTTTAGGAATATCACTCTGGCAGCTGAGTGGAGGATGGATTGAGAAGGGAGAGTCCTGGAAGGAGCAGATCAGCTGGGAGGCTATCAACCAACTAATCAATAAACATTTATTAAGGCTGTGGAGGCAGCTAGGTGGCGCAGTGAATAGAGCACCGGCCCTGAAGTCAGGAGGACCTGAGTTCAAATGCGGCCTCAGACCCAACACTTGACACTTACTAGCTGTGTGACCTTGGGCAAGTCACTTAACCCCAATTGCCTAAAAGCAAAAAAAAAAGACCAAAAAGGCTGTGGCAGGCGTGGTGCTAAACACTCGGGATACAACGAGGCAAAAGACAGTCCCTGCCTTCAAGGAGTTTATAATCTAATGGCCACAAATATATACAAAGCAAGCTATATACAGGATAAATATGAAAGAATTAACAAAGGGAAGGCACTGAAATTATAAGGTCTGAAGAAAGGTCTCCTGTAGAAGGTGGGATTTTAGTTGGAACTTAAAGGAGGCCAGGGAGGTTGCTAGTCAGAACAGAGGAGGGAGAATGTTCCAGGCACGGGGGACAGACAGAGAGAGAATGCCTGGAAGCCAAGAGCATTATCTGGTCTGTGAATCAGCCAAGAGGCCAGTGTCACTGGATCAATGAGTGGGAGTAAGGTACAGGTGCAAAGGTAGGAGGGGGCTGGGCTTTTAATACCAAAGACAGCATTTTGCACTTGATCCTGGACGCAATGGAGAGCCAACAGAATTTATTGGGGGGAGGGGAGATTAAGAAAATCACTTCAGTGCATGGAGGACAGACCGGAGTGGGGAGAGAGACTTAAGGCAGACAGACCCACTACTAGGTAACTGCAATAATCCAGATGTGAGGTGACAAGGGCCTGCACCAGAGTGGTGGCAGTGGCAAGGGAAGAGAAGGGGGGCATATTTGAGAGATGTTGCAAAGGTAAAATTGACAGGCTTTAGCAACAGCTTGGATGTGGGAGTTTAGAGATAGTAAGAAATCCAAGATGACTCCTAGGTTGTGAGCTCGAGGGATTAGGAGGATGGTATTTGCCCTCTAAAGTAATAGGGAAGGCTGAAGCTAAGGTGAAAAGATGATGTGTTCTGTTTTGGACATACTGAGTTTAAGATGTCTACTGGACAGTTTGAAATGTCTAAAAGGCAGCTGTAGGGCAGCAGAGAGATTAGGGCAGGAGAGGTAGATTTAAGAATCATCAGCATAGAGGTGGCAGTAAATCCATGAGAGCTGATGAAATTACCAAGGAAAGCGGTAAAGAGGGAGAAGAGAAAAGAGCCCAAGACAGGATCCTTTGGATAAGGGCCTAAACGAGGGTAGTAGCTGTCTGAGTGGAAATAAAGGGAAAGATGCTTAGTAAACTAGCATTTATTAAGCACCTACTATGTGCCATACACTCTGTTAAATGCTGGGAGTACAAAGAAAAGATCTTGTAAAAATGGAATAGACAATACTTGACAAATGGCTAGAATTATAAGTTGAGGGCAAGTAAAGAGTTGAGGTTAAGTCAGATTGTAAACTATGTTGACTGGAGCAATGGTGTTGTCCTAACAAGAAATAAGAATGGGGGCAGCTAAGTGGCGCAGTGGATAGAGTACCCGCCCTGGATTCAGGAGGACCTGAGTTCAAATCCAGCCTCAGACACATAACACTCATTATCTGTGTCACTCTGGGCAAGTCATTTAACCCTAACTGCCTCACAAAAAAAAAAAAAGAGAAAGAAAGAAACAGGAATGTATGGAAGAAGGGTATGTATGGAGGAAAAGACAGTGACTTCTGTTTTAGACATGTTGATTTTAAGATGCCCACTGGATATCCAATTAGAAATCTCTGATAGGGAGTTAATAATCATGTGATCAATAGATCTAGATTTGGAAGAGAAGTCAGAGGCCATCTAGTACAGCCCTCATTTTTTGGATGAGGAAACTGAAATCCAGGAAGATTCAACAATTTGACCAATGTCACACAACCAGAAAACATCAAAGGTGGGATCTGAATCCTGGTCCTCTGATTCCAGAGGCAGTGTTCTTTCACAGTATTATAATGAAGGCCTGGAGCTCAGGATAGAGCTTAGACCTACCGTATAGTCAAACACATAGAATTTCCCTCTTAATATTAAAGAATATATCAAAGGGGCAGCTAGGTGATGCAGTGGATAGAGCTCCAGCCTTGGAGTCAGGAGGACCTGAGTTCATATCTAGCCTCAGACACTTGACACTTCCTAGCTGTGTGACCCTGGGCAAGTCACTTAACCCCGACTGCCTCACTTAAAAAAAAAAAGAATATATCAAAACGGGAACAGTCTTATCTGTATATTTATATATCAATTCATAAAAGATCTTCAAGCTTCACAGTACAAACATAATGCCATTAACATTTTGTTGCTCACACACACCAAGCTGACTTCACAAATCTATCAGCCCTTTCCTCTTAGCCCTGCAGTATTAATGATGCCTTGTGAGGACATTAAATCCAAGGTTTCTTTATTGCACTATCTTTGTATTTAAGGCATTATTACCAGTATAGCAAGAACAACTCTGGTGAGGAGATTCACGTTGTGATCTTTCCTATCCAGAAAAGGGCATCGCAAATTTCATACACTACCTTGAGCTCCTGTTTAGGTTCTACATTCTTTATTGTTGTATAATAAACATGGTGACCATATTGGTAAGCCACCAGGTTCTGTTCCAAATGATTCTGTGCTGGACGTACAAACATCATCCAGTTACAAAGTGCTTCATCAGACAATTCAAACCATAGGTCTTCATGCATGTCCCTGTCTTTCCTGTCCCCCTTCTCAAGAGAAACCTGCAACCAAAGAACATGAGGAAAAAGTCACCAGAAACTTTCAACACCAATATGCATTAGTCCCATAACATACTGAACTTCCATCTTTGATAAAGACAGCTCAGCATCCCTTTGCACTCTGACCACCACACATATGTGGCCTCCTCAATAGTGAGAGGAGAGTCTTCCTACTTCAGGACTTAGAGAATGACCTAGCTATAACCTGAGATTTCTCTCTCTCTTGTAGGGCTTAATCAATCTGTCAAAACTGACAGAAAAAGTTCAAAAAGGAAGACCAGAAAGCATGAATATTCTTACTAGCTCCTCCCTACCCCCAAGTCACTAACTAGTGCTCCCTTTTAAGTTCCTTTTTGACAGTATTTAGTCAGATGATTTTTTTTAAGTCTTTGCCTTTGACCAGCTGGTGAAGCTTGCAAAAATAAACATACCCTCTCCTATGGCAGTAAAGTCCAGTGTGCATTATTACCCTCTTCACATCCTGAAAGTACATGGCCTTTGTGATGTTAGCAGCTCAGAGGCCATTTTCCCTCACTTCTTAGACCTCTGATACTTTCCTTACAGGGGGGATTGACAGATATCAAAAATCCAGAGAGGTGAGGCGTTACTATAGTATTTTTCATAGCTTGTTGTACACACCTTAATACTACATGCTCTCAAACTGAGTCAGTATATCTCTGGTTGTATATATTTTTTTTCCTTTTTCTTTATCATCTTTTTTTTTTTGGCTAGGCAATGGGGTTAAGTGACTTACCCAGGGTCACACAGCTAGTAAGTGTTATGTGTCTGAGCCGCATTTGAACTCAGGTCCTCCTGAATCCAGGGCTGGTGCTCTATCCACTGCGCCACTTAGCTTCCCCCTTTATAATCTTAAAAGTGATTTTTTTAAAAAAATTCTTTACTTATTCAGTGAAAAGGTTTTGCCCCTGGCTAAACTTTAGAATATACATTTTACAAGTATCAAAAACCATCATAAGAAGGGCTAAAAGTAAGTCTCTTGGGGCAGCTAGGTGGTCCAGTGGACAGAGCACCGGCCCTGAAGTCAGGAGGACCTGAGTTCAAATCCGGCCTCAGACCCATCACTTGACACTTACCAGCTATGTGACCTTGGGCAAGTCACTTAACCCCAATTGCCTAAAAGCCAAAAAAAAAAAAAGTAAGTCTCTTACTTCCATAGTATCATCTACTGAAAACACTGCAGTACAGATAGGCTTATGAATTTATTAAATTATTGTGAATTAGAGATTATCACTCCTCTCTCCTTACCAGCAATTATCCTTGTGATCAGCAACTAACTCTTAAAGACTACATTCCTAACCCTAATTACAAACTCTTAGCTACTCATAGTAGAGCCACAAGAAATAGGTAACTAAGAGGTAGAATATTTTTAAGTGACGGCTCAATAAATTAAATAACATGTAAAGTGCGTTGCAAACCTCAAAGTGCTAGCTGTTATTATTATAATGGACAGAAATCAAGGATTGAATATAAAGAACAGGGGCAGCTAGGGGGGCGCAGTGGATAGAGCACCAGCCCTGGAGTCAGGAGGACCTGAGTTCAAATGTGGCTCAGACACATAACACTTACTAGCTGTGTGACCCTGGGCAAGTCACTTAACCCCAATTACCTAGCCAAAAATAAAAAATATATATAAACAGACCACAGATAAATGCATTTCCTCATCAAGTAAGGGGAGAGACTGTGCGTAACATAGTAGATATAGGGTTTGCCTTGGAACCAGCAAGGCCTGGGTTCAATTCTGTCTCTGACAAGTTACTGTTGTTGATGCAACTAAGGTTAAATCATTTAACTTCAGAGTGCCCCCAGGTGACTTTCTAGGACTAAATTGCATGAAAATTGCTTTCTGGTGGAAGGAGATTCCACTACCCACACCAATGATATCACAAGTCTGAGCAAAAAAAAACAAAACAAAAACTCTGAACAGACATCAGAATTGTCAACTATAATGAACTGTGAAAACTAGAAGAATTTAGATCTGTAAAATAAAATTCCCTCCTAAAGCAGGTGCTTAGGAAACCTTCAAAACAACACCCAGTCAGCATTACAAGCCGAGAATGTTCTTCCCAAGCACTTTGTGCAGAAAAGCCTATATCTCAATGTTTAAATACCAGTTCATAATTTGTATTCTGCTAAAGTTCATGGAAACAGAAATAAAAGATTATTTTAAGGATCACATCACTATAACATTTTAAAATTACATTTCTCACTACTCAAAGATGATAATGAAATCTAAATATTCTTTCTTAAGAGAAAAAAAAATTTCCATTTAAATACAAAATCATTAGAGACAGGCAAAAAATACCGGAAAACATCTACTATATAACTAAGACAATAGAACAATTGCAGCCTTTTTCAAATTGCTTTAACCTAGAAGCAGGAAGGAAATACATTAACAAAGTAGGCTACCTTTAGATGAATATAACAGTCTTTCAGTTCTGATTGTGTGACAAGGGGCCCCTCCACAGGGCCAAACTGGGTACGTTTGGGAATGCGCCTTTTGGAAAACACTCCTCCTAGGAACCGGTCTATGTAGAGTACCAAAGGCAGACTGGCTCTTGCTCTGGTAAGGACTGGCCGATTGGGGATGGGATGTAAGGGCCCGTGCTTTGGGCATACTGAAGAATGTGCATTATTGCACTCTTCACACCCTGAAAAAGACAGAAAAACTTGAGGAACAGGTAAAAATTCCTAAGCACATGCAATGGAAACATCACTAGACAAAAGAGCTCACTAGCCTCCAAGAGATACAAAAGTCTGGCCTGTAGACTTCCCAAATTCAGTCCATGGTGCCAAGATACTTAGGTTAATACCTTGAGCAACTTCACTTTTTAGTGCTTATAGTAGATTAGCCTACTTTTATAACAAAAAAACAATAAAATTGCGGTTTTTCTTTAGAATCAGGCAGGACTTGTTTATGCCTGCGTAAAATAAAATTAAAGCCAAACATCTGAATTTCATATTGCTGTCACATCTCTGAGTGCACAATAATTGTGCTGGTGGTCACTAAAAACACAAATCAATTAAAACTATGTCTGAAGAACAAAAAGATGGATTCATTTGGGTCACATAATCTGATGAGATTATTTATTCAATTTACTCAAGGGAAGCTGAAGAAGAAGCACTACTGTCTGTGACATGAACAACTCGAACAGAAAAGGCACTGAACAACATGAGAATTCAGTGAATACCATCTAATGAAAATAGGCAACATACTGTGAAATAGGGAACTACTGTATTGTACTGTGCTTAGTACATGATAATGGCAGTGGATACATGACAAACTGAACTCAGAGGAATGGAAAAACCAACGAAATTATGGTTCTTGAAAAGAGATAATGCAACATACCTCCTCCCTCACAGCAGAGAGGTGGGAGACTACTAGGGCAGAATATGTATACAATGTCAGAGAAGGTTTCCATATCAAATTCTTTTGTTTAATTGTTTTTCTTTGTCATGAGGGAAGGTTCGATCGGGAGGGGGGAGGTGGCAAATGACTGTGATGTAAAGACAAAAGGCATCAATAAAACGACTTTTTTAAAGATGATATAGTATGTTAGCAGTCATTAGTATACGCACTTTGAACTTTTTTCCAATAATGACAGTTTTGCATTGATTCATTCAAATTCTTTCTCTAGCTCTTCCTTCATGACCAATGGCATACATGTATGAAATAACTCATCAGATTTAGATACAGTTTTTGGCCATAAAACAGAGTAAAAGACTATTAGAATATATAGAGACTATCATTGGCATTTAGAGATCATCATGTTTTAACCAACAGAGCTAAATAATTTAATCTCACTTTACTCAACAGTTTCTAAATAGTTGTCTAGATAACTTAAAAGGTATTTTCTATTTATATTATCTCAAATCAACAATTTATATATGTGCATATATATGTGTGTGTACATATATATATACACACACACACATATTTGTCTTAAAATAAAGCATCTTTTGTATTATCTTTAAAATGGCTAAAGGGATTGTTTTGAAAACCTTTCAGAGTCATGTAAAACAAAGCAATGAAGTTTCCTAAGGGCAAATATTTTGGGACAGGGGAGATGGCCACTGGCCACATGCAAAACAGGCACCAATATGAAACTTCCCTGCCATACTCAATGGATAAATATAGTGCCACTTCAAAGCCCTGAATGTTCCTGGTTCCAAAACAAACAACAGAAGCATAGCATCAAATGGCATAAAGGTATAATAAACATCTGTAAACAGAAAAATGTAATGATCTTATACTTTGGAGTAGACCTCTGAGTAGCAATAAAGTAGAACAGGATAAAAGCAGAAAAGCAAATGTGGGAAAACAAAAATGTACCCAATGCTTCTGAAACACTAAAGCAAGAAAAGGAAGCACACTCTCTTGATGGACTGGAGTTCTTTTACTTACATAAATCATGGGGGTCAAAGGGCCGAGGTGGATCTGGCTCCCAGTCATCCATGTCTGTGTCTTCACCATCTTCCTCCTCCTCCTCCTCCTCCTCCTCCTCCTCCTCCTCCTCATCCTCATCTTCTTCTTTTGCCTCCAAGTGACCCATGGGGTTCTGCAGAGGTGCTAGAGGATCTGACCCATCCACACCCTCCATAGGAGGTAACACCTGATTATGGACCGGCAATGAGGCCTGAAGAAAGTTTAAGGGAAAATGAGAGGGCTCATATATATGGATGTTGATTACATGTAATATATAACTTTCATGGTTATTATCCTTCAGCCCAATTTGTTTCAAGATCCAACAAAAACTACTTGCTTGTCCACAGGAAACATGACCTCAAAATATTCCTCTAATAAAATCAAGTCTCTAAATTCCTGACTGCTAAGACAGAATAAGTCATTTAGTCCTCTTTCTTTTAAAATGTAAATGATTTGATTAAAAAAGTTAAGATGACAATGATGTTGGGCAAACTGGTAGACAGGACAAAGTTTGGGTCCAGTTTATCACCAAGATATGTATGTACTGGTTTACCTGTATAGATACACTAAGAGGAAACAAACATTACCTAAAACAAAACATCATCTTAATTTCTAAATAGGTATTATAGGGTTATGTATTGCCCTGGACTCTTCTATTCAGTTTTAATTCTACTGCTCCTTCCTAGGAAGCACTTGATAAATCCTTTGAAGACACACTAACGAGCACACTATGCTCATTCCCACTTAAATTACAGATTTATAGTTGGAAGTGACCTTAGAGACAATCTAAACCAACTAATCATTTTACAGTTGAGGAAATGGAGAACAAAAGAAGTTAATGACTTATCCAAGGTCAGACAGGTAAGTGGCAGGGATGGATTCAAACCAAGGTCCTTTGACGCCAGGGCTAGCATGGGTTCTTCTAGACCACACTTCTGAACCTTCCTTCAGTTCTCTCTTTGTCTGTCTCTTTCCTCATTTCCCTGGTGCAAATAGCTAACTGTGAAGGAACTCCTTCGATCATCACAGATCACAACTGTTCTGAAATTTATAGTAGTAGTCACCTGGAGCCCTTCGAGGTTAAGTGACTTATTCGTTCAGGAACACACAAAGCCTTCTTTCATCTTCCCCCTTATTTCCCTGCAAGGCCCTCTCCTCTTCCTTCCATCTCACTAAAACTTACCCATCTATTAAGGCCCCACTCAATTTCCACCATGGCAGCTTGGTGATACAATAGATAGAGGACTGGACTGGGCTTGGAATCAGGAAGACTTATCCTTCTGAGTTGAAACCTGGCCTCAGACACTTACTAGCTGTGTGACCCTGGGCAAGTCACTTAACCCAGGTTGCCTCAGTTTCCTCATCTGTTTTACGAGCTGGAGAAGGAAATGGCAAACTACTCCAGTATCTTTGCCAAAAAAAACTCCAAAATAGGGTAAAAAAAGAGTCAGACATGACTGAAACGGCTGAACAACAAACAACAATTCCCACCTAATCCATGAAGATTCTGCTAACTAGAATAAGAGAACCCTGGAGTTCTGAAGAACTATGGTCAGATATCTAAGTCCAGAAGCAGTCCATGTCTACAGCCCTCTCTACAAGGGAGGTATTGCTTTTCCAAGCAGTCTGGATCCCTTTTCCCTCTGAACTATTCAGAGCCATATGGTCTGGCCTTTATATTATACATCATCTTATATGTCTCACTGTTGTTTCATGGGTTTAAGCTTTTCTCTTCAAATCTATTATAAGCTTTTTGACAATAGGAATTGTATTGTAATACTTCCACAGGCTCTCTCTCCTCTTCTTCCTACCAACAAAAACCAAGCACACCACTGAGCAAAGAGTAAATGCTCAAGAAACACCTATAACTGAGTTCATATTGGCTGCATCAATTTCTTCAGGTCCACTACGAGCCTATTCACTGAAACAACAAAGCATCCCTTTGCATTTCACATCTAAATCTCAGAACTTCAGAAACTTTAAAAAGAAAAGCAGTACTTAATAACTTCCCCGTGTACTCCCAAGAACTGACCCAGAGAAGTCTGCTCCTCAGTTTCAGTACCACTGTCAAAAAATGACAAAAGCTCAAGCAGCCAGAAAGAAACAATTCAAGTATTGTGGAAACACAATCAGGATAACACAAGATTTAGCAACTTCTACATTAAGGGTCCAGAGGGCATAAAATACGATATTCCAGAGGGCAAAGGAGATAGGACTACAACCAAGAATGACCTACCCAGCAAAACTGAGCATAATCCTTCAGGTTAAAAAATGGTCATTCAATGAAATAGGGGACTTTCAAGCATTCCTGAGGAAAAGACCAGAGCTGAATATAAAATTTGACTTTCAAATACAAGACTCAAGTGAAACATGGAAGAGGTAAACAGGAAAGAGAAATCATAAGAGACTTATTAAGGCTGAACTGTTTACATTCCTGCAGGGAAAGATGATATTTGTAACTCATGAGTCCTTTGTCAGTATTAGGGTAGTGGGAGGGGAAAAAATTATATGTATGTATAGACAGATAGATAGAGGGCACAGGGTGAGTTGAAGATGAAGGGGTGATATCCAGAAAATAAAATTAAAGGGTGAGAGAGGATTATACTGGGAGAAGGAGAAAGGGAGAAGTAGAATGGGGTAAATTATCTCACATGAAAACAAGAAAAGGCTTTACAGTGGAGGGGAAATAGGGGAAGGTGAGAGGGAATGAGTGAATCTTATTCTCATAGGATTTGGCTTAAGGAGGGAATAACATACACAATGGGGTATGGAAATCTATCTTACTCTACAGGAAAATAAGGGGGGAAGAAGGGGACAAGAGAGCAGGGGGTTGATAGAGAGGAGGGCAGATTGGGGAAGGGGATAATCAAAAGCAAACAGGAAGAGGGACAGGGTCAAAACAGAGAACAGAATAAATGGGGGGTAGGATAGGAAGAAGGGAAATATACTTAGTTTTTCACAACATGACTACTATGGAAGTGTTTTACGTGACTACACATTTATAATCTGTATCGAGATGCTTGCCTTTTCAATGAAAGTGGGTAGGGAGGGAGGAAGGGAGAAAATTGTAACCCAAAGTTTTAAAAACATACAGCTAAAAAGAAAAAAAAAAGAAAAAAAGGGACAAAAGCTGAAAACATTCTGTCTCCAAACTGCCAGCCAAAGCAGTCTGTCTCTCAGTTTTACCATGCAGTAATTAAACACTGGGAGACCACTAGGTGGCGCAATGGACAGAGAGCCAGGACTGGAGTCAGGAAGACACATCTTTCTGAGTTCAAATCCAACCTCAGACACTTACTAACTGTGGGACCCTGGGCAAGTCACTTAACCTCTTTTCCTCAGTTTCTTCATCTCTAAAATGAGCTAGAGAAGGAAATGGCAAATCGCTCTAGCATCTTTGCCAAGAAAACCCCAAATGGGGTCACAAAGAGTCAGACATGACTGAAACAACTGAAAAACAACAAATTTAACCATGTAGTTGGAGTATACCATCTTCCTCTTCTGCATCTCAGGAGCCTTTAGAAAGATCTAAGAGGGGACAGCAATCCCAGGAAACTGACCTACCCTCACCATCATTAAAAAGTCACTGGAAGCTCCTGAAGGGTAGGAGCTGTCTTTTGCCTCTTTTTGTATCTCCAGCACTTTTCAGCATGCCTGAAGCATGGTAGGTGCTTAACAAATATTTATTGATTAAAAATGTTTGTTGAGGGTGAGTACTCAACGAGAAAAGGCCTGAAAAGGTTTTAACAATGGGAATGACTTCACCTACTTATCTCTACAAAAGAAGATAATGTACTTGGAGTCAAGAAAGATTTGGACTCAATCCCACCTCCGACATTTGCTATCTGCGTCCCAGGACCTCTAAGTGTCTCAGTTTCCTCATATGTAAAATACAACAGTAAGGATACCCAAAGTACATACCTTTCAGGAGTACTATGAGGATGAAATGAGATAATGTCCGTAAAGTGCTTTGCAAACTTTAAAACCTTATAGAAATGTCATTTATTATGATTATCCTCATTAGGATATGTTAGTGTCTTGCAGCCACAGGTTCCTGATGCATTTACTCACTCAGGACTCAGCTAACCCACTCAGGATTCTGAACCACTTGGACTAGATTGTTCAATATGTGCTCAAATTAATCACTAAGGACAGCATTAAGTTAAAGTATACATATACTGTTACACCTCATCAATTCTTCATCTTGTTGCAAAGCCCAACTGGGAAACACTATATAAAGCAATTCTGTGTTAATTTTACATATTATTATTTTGAAACTGTTATAGCCAAAACTGTGCATACCCTTTGATCCAGCAACAGCACTTCTAGGGCTATATCCCAAAGAGATCATACAAATGGAAAAAGGACCCACATGCACAAAAATATTTATAGCAGCTCTTTTTGTGGTAGCAAAGAATTGGAAACTAAGAAGATGCCCATCAGTTGGGGAATGGCTGAACAAATTGTGGTATATGAATGTAATGGAATACTATTGCGCTATGAGAAATAATGAGCAGGCTGACTTCAGAAAAACCTGGAAAGACTTATATGAACTGATGCTGAGTGAAGTGAGCAGAACCAGGAGAACATTGTATACAGCTAACAGCCACATTGTGTGATGACTAACTTTGATAGACTTAGCTCTTCCTCACAATGCAAGCGTCTAAAACAACTCCAAAAGACTCATAATGGAAAATGCTGTCCACATCCAGAAAAAGAACTATGGAGTATGAATGTAGATCAAAGCATATTATTTGCCCCCTTTTTTTTTGTTTCATCTTTCTTGTGTTTTCTCCCATTGGTTCTGATTCTTCTTTACAACATGACTAACATGAAAACAGGTTTAATATGAATGTATATGTTGAGCCTATATCAATTTACATGACATCTTGGGGTGGGGAGAGGTGAGACATGGGGAGAAAATCTGAAATTCAAAATCTCATGGAAGTGAATGTTGAAAACTAAAAATAAATAAATGAATTTATTATTAAAAAAAGAAAAAAAGAAAGAAAGAAAGAACGAACGAAAGAAAGAAGAAAGAAAAAGAAAGAAAGAAAAAGAAAGAAAGAAAGAAAGAAAGAAAGAAAGAAAGAAAGAAACTGTTACAGCCAATATGTTTTTCCCAGCAGATGCTGCTGAAGGGACACAGGTTAGACAGGGTTGCTGCTGGCTACTGGCCACTGATGAGAAAGCTGATACTAAAATAGGTGCTAACATGCAGCTATTGTCAATCTGTGGAGCTTTCTGCAAAGACTAAGACTAAGGAAAAGATTGGATCAGTCAGCAGCACCTTGAAAGAGTGCTGCCAAAGCAGGGTTGGAGCAGATGCCAGGAGTATGCAAGCTGTTGATGAGGAAACCAAGAAAAGGGTGAATCATTCCTAGGTAGAACACAGACATTTCAAACTATATAGGGGACACAGCTGAATTGCTGACCTAAATAATTTCCCTAAAGATTAGAACAATAAGCCTACGTACTGTTTATGGAAACAGCGCCTGTTCAGTCTGTTGACAGACAATCGCATGCATAAACCTACTAGAAAACAGAAATAGCTTTTTTTTCTGCCTTTTAACATGCAAACATGACCAAAATAATTTCTGCTGCAACAACAAACAGCATATTGAACTTATTTCTTTCTTTATAATGCCTATTTCCTACAATTGTCTTTTGAAATTAGGAAGACACAGTTTCTCTGAAAGGGGTAATGTGAAACTATATTGGACAACAGCAAAAGTAAACAGAATATTTCATGAGTCCTACAGAGGCCAATTATCAAGGCAACACATTCTCTTTTCAGTGTGTATAGGGACTTGGATTTGCCCATCTCAAAGAACAAAGCAGAGACTGTGCTCCCACATCTGTCTGGAGGATACAGATACCTTCCCCAAGGATTAGGAAATGCATATAATGAAACAAGGCTGGAAAACTATTTTCCTATCACTAAGGGAGAAAAAAATCAAAAACAGAGATCTACCCCTAACTTAAAAGAGTAAATCCCTTAACTGGCTTTGTTAAACTATGTCTCCAATTTTCTCTCTCTAGTTTATCCAGTTCATTCAAGAAGAATATACACCCAACACATGAAGTACTGTCCTTCTGAATAAAAGCAGGACACATTGATCTCCTTACTGATAAAGTGTGTGGCAATGAAGATGCTGACCTGATAGTTGGTGATATTATCTTGCAGGAAAAAGTGCAATTCAAGTGGAAAGAATATAATTAATAATAGCAGCTAGCATTTTATCACGCTTTAAGGTTTGCAAATCATTTTACTTATTTGGTCTCATTGAATCTTCACAACAACCCTGTGACAGATGCTATTATTATTCCCCTTCTACAGATGAGGAAACTGGAGCTGAAAGAGGCTGTGACTTGCCCAGGGTTATACAGCTAATAAATGTCTGAGAAAGGATTTGAACTCAGGTCTTCCTGACTCAAACTCCAAAACTCTATCCACTGCATAATTATAGTTTAACTTCTTTTGTTGTTGTTGTTGTTTCGGTCACTTCAGTCATATCTGACTTCTTGTGGCCTCATTTGGAATTTTCTTGGCAAAGATACTGAGGTGGTTTGCCATTTCCTTCTCCAGCTCATCTTACAGATGAGGAAACTGAGGCAAAGAGAGTTAAGTGACTTGTCCAGGGTCACACAGCTAGTAAGTGTTTGAGGCTGGATTTGAACTCAGGTCTTCTGCCTGGCACTCTGCACTGGCACTATACCACAAAGCTTCCCTAAAACTTGATACTTAGTCTAGTCACGTTGCCTTGGGCAAGTCCCAAATTCTGAACTTTAGTTTCCCCTTTTGTCAAATGGGTATAATAATATACTACATAGCTAATAGGGCCATTGTGAGAAAAGCAAAACTATAAAGCATTATATAAAATATAAAATACTACATAGATTTGAGCCATTAGTCCTACTACACTTTCCAAGGACTAGTATACAAACTTTCCTTAGCGTGGAACCCTGAGGTCTAGATAAAATAAAAACAAGTAGATTGCTATTGAAATTTGAGATATAAAGAGGATGGAGAATTCTTGGAGCTCCATAAGCACCTCAAGAGTGTCTAATTGGACTTATGCTTTAATGTTTACAGGTAAAATTCCATCACACTAAATACCATTACAAAGAAGGTTCTATACAATAAAGTCATTTCCCAAGCAGGATTTCAGAAAAACCTGGAAAGACCTACATGAATTGATGCAAAATGAAGTGAGCTGTACATAGTAACAGCAATATGGTACGGTGATCAACTGTGAATGAATTAGCTATTCTCAGCAATACAATAATCTAAGACAATTCCAAACAACTCATGCTGAAAAATGCTATCCATCTCCAGAGAAAGAACTGATGGAGTCTGAATGCAGATTGAAGTATACTATTTTTCATGTTCTTTATTTTTTTTGCGGGTTTTTTTTCCTTTTGGTCTGTGTCTTCTTTTACAACATGACTAATATGGAAATACATTTTGTATGATTGCACATGTATAATCTATATCAGATTGCTTACCATCTCAATGAGGAGAATTTGGAAATCAAAATTAAAAAAAAAAAGATGTCAAAATTGTTTTTACATGTAATTGGGGGGAAATATAATATTTTTAAAATGAGAATACAGTGGCCCAGAAAGGAGTTAAGACACATTAGCCCAAGGTCATAGAGCAATAAGTGACAGACCTGGGACTTGAACCCAGGTCATCAGACTTCAAGGTCAAATACTATTTTTAGAAATACAATATTTGTTAAAAGGGGGGGAGAAGGGGAGTAGGGCTGGTCTGATATACAAAAAGATGGATTTTTTAAAATACTGAACTGGTAATGATGGCTGAACAACCAAAGTGAAATTACTACAGGTCTTTGGCCCTAGAATTCAGTTGAAAAGTCAAGACAAGAGATAGAGATTTCAGTCATCTGCATAAATGGTGACAATGGAAATTACAAGAGTTAGTGCACTGATGGTATGAAGAGTTTAAATGGTTCCCCACATTTGGATGGACTCTATCATGGACACTTTTTATAAAGAGGCACATTTATACATGTGGGATATAACTTTTGGGATTAAGAATTAGTTTGGAATAAAAACAAAAAATAAAACAAAGCCATTTCCACAACCTAAGAAAAACACAGATGACAAGACAGCAAAAAAGGAAGATGACAATTGTTGGAGGAACTTTGGGAAGAGAAATATACTAATGGACTGCTGGTGGAGCTGTTAACTGGTTCAATCAATTTGGAAAATAATTTGGAGTTATACCCAAAAAGTCACTAATCTGTACATGCCTTTGGCTCATCTGATGGCATTACTAGGCATATAGCCTAAAGAGATCAAAGACATAAGTAAAGGACCTATAGGTACAAAAATATTTATAGTAACTTTTTTTATTGTATCAAAGAGCTAGAAAAAAAGCAGACACCCATTAGTTAGGGAAAGGCTGAACAAATTAAGGCATATGAATGCAATGGAATATTATTGTGTCATAGGAAATTACTAAAAAAAAAAGATGTACACAAACCTGGGAAGATATGTATGAATTAATGCAGTTATAGCAGAAATAAGAGGATTTATACAATGACAACAATGACATCAAAGGAAAACAACTTTGAAAGACTTTAAGATCTTTGACTGACACAATTACCAATCATAACCCTACAAGAATGATGGAGCATGGCTCTCACTGGGTTATAATGAATTTTAGGTGCAGAGTGAGATATTTTCAGACATGTTCAATGTGTACATTTGTTTTGTTCAACTACACTTATTACTTACAAGGGAGGGCTTTTATTTTGTAATGGGCCAAATGCCCCGTTCCCCCCCAAAAAAACCATAAATGAAACACTTTAAAATATACAGAAAAAAATAAAAGGAAATTCAGGAGACACAAACAAGCTAAACAGTATTGGAATTATCATTTTAAATTTAATATGCACTTTTTTAAAAGCTATACAAGAGAGATTCACATTTTCACATATAATCCTCTTTCCTGTTCTTTTTATATGAAAATGTTAATGTTTATTGATGTTTGTTAAGTTCATAATAAAAAAGAACATATAATTTTTAAACACAGAAACCGTACTTGGTTAGTCTGGTTGCAACAAATGCTTACCTCAAATCCCGATGCATAAAACACTCTTTTTGGAGCAAGAGTTTCATAATGTACTATTTGCATTACAGACAGAAGAACTGAGCTCTTCAAGATTTAATGAGTTCAACCATTAAGTGGAAATTGTCTCAAATCTTCCACCTCCCCACCCCAAACATCCAACCACTACAAAGAGAGAAACAACTAAATTCCCAACTCCCCAACAAAACAAAACACTCATCACAAGAAAAGTTTCTGGAGCTTTGAAGAAAAGAAGTGAAAGACACCTATTTCCTTCCTTAATTATATTCATAGTACATCTTTTCATTTACCAGTTCACTACAGAGCATTCAGACTTCAAATCTTCTAATCTCTCTAACCTCCAGAACTTCCTTTAAACACACTTTCAGTAAAACAAAACAATTTGGAAATCCAAAGTAACTCATTTCATTTAAGGATGCATAAGGTTGTTTACAGTCTGAGTACAGTAATTGCACATAGCTCTAAAATCTATCCTGTAGTTTTAGAATGTGGACCTAAAGAAGATTAAAAATGATTATTTCTGAGGGAAATTCATTTTAATCAGTTTTGGAGGATCTACTTAGTGAAAAGACTAACTGAATTAATTATTTTAATGTTTTCAATCTACATGAAATGTACCAGGAAAAAAAAAGCAATCCTAGCTCATACCAACACAGATATTTAGAACTAGTATCATTTGCAAACCTTTCAAAAATGATTGCTGTTAAAAAAAAAAAGACTGGATTCATACAGGACTATAAGCCATTATTTAAATTCAGAAGACAACTGAATATCATAATCAGCATGTCATTTTTCCTTAATTTTCCATGTCATCATATTATTATACATTAGAGGAAGAATGGTATTCCTCAGCACCATTAGGATTATAATATGCTAGGAGAGACAGGTATCCAAACCTGATTCTTCAAAGATCTAGTTCTGTCAGACTGGTTCCTCTGAACAAACTACTTGGAATAGAATAACTCTGACCATCCCCCTTGTCTCTTCCCCAAGTCTCTATTTCTCACCAAGGGCTCCGCCATCCTTTCAGTGACCAGGTTTTCAAATTCAGCTTTCTATCTACTCCACCCTCTCCCTCACCTAGCTCGTATATTCAATTAGTTTGCAAGTGTTATCAATTCTACGTCCACATAATTCTCCCATGCATCCCCTTCTCTCCACTCATAAAGTTACCACCCCAATTTGAGGCCCTTATTCCTTCTTGCCTAGACTATTCCGACAGCTTCTAATCATTCTTCCTGACTCAAGTCAATCTCTTTCTCCAGTCTATAGTCAACCTGGCCAACAAGTTAATATTCATAAAACACAAGTCTGACAATGTTACTCCCCAGCTGAAAAAGTTCCAGTGGATCCACTGTGCTTCTCAAATCAAATATAAGCCCCTCCATTTGGCATTTAAAATCCTTCACAAGCTGACTCCAGCCTATCTTACTTGGCTTGTGGCAAACAAGTTTCCTTCATGTATTCAACCTTCCACACAAATATCCTATTCTAAGTTCTCTGAGGAGGACACCCAACGACTTGCCTCCTGGGTCTTTGCTGAGGCTATCCTTCATGCCTGGATTGCCCTCTCTCCTCACCTTCAGGTCTTAGAATCCTTGGCTTCCTTCAAGAAGCAGCTCAGGTCTCAGCTACTCTAGGAAGCCTTTCTTGATCTACCTAGCTGTTAATATACTCTCTCTCCTCAAATTATTCTGTAGCTATTTACCTGGAACATTCTCTGATCCACCCCTCTGGTTAGAATATAAGCATGAAGAGTTTGCTTTTTTTTTTCTTTTTGTCTGGGCCTCCCTAGCACCTGACAGAGATACTCAAACATATTTGTACACACTGTAACCAGACCAACAATGCACTATAGTTGTGCACAGTAGGTGTTTGGCAAACATTTAAACAGAATTTGTTGATGTTATTAAACTTATAATAAATTTTTTTTCAGATAAGTGTTCACCAAAATATTTTTAAATGTCTCTCATCTCTGTCAGTCAATAAACATTTATTAAGTACCTACTATGTGCCAAGCACTGGTTTAATAAGCATGGAGAATACAAAGAAATTCACAAGACAATCTTCACAGTCAAATGAAAGAGACCATATGCAAACAACTATACACAAATAAGATATATACAAGATAAACTGGAGATCAACAGAGGACATTAGAATTAAAAGGGATTGAGAAAGGTTTCTTATAGAAGGTAGTATTTTAACTGGAACCTAAAGGAAGCCAAAAAGGCCAGGAGATAGAGATGAGAAGGGAAAAAATTCCAGGTCTTAAGGATAGCCAGAGAAAATGCCCAGTCAGGAGATATTCAGAATCCCTCATTTGAGGAACATCCAAAACATCAATGTCATTGGATTACAGAGTACAGACTGGGGGAAATTTGGGTAAGAGGTAGAAGGTTATAAATGGCAGATTCAGAACTGATGTCAGGTAAAAGTGCTTAATTATTAGATCTAGCAATAAATGCAATATGCTGCCTTGGGAGGAAGTGCATGCCATTCACTGAAGTTCTTCAGGGTAGGACTGTATGACCACTCATTGGTCATGTTGTATAGAGGACTCTTGTTCAGGAACTATTGGGACTCTATGGCCTCTGAGGTCTTTGCTATGCTGAGATTTTATTCTAAATCATACTCTCAATGAACATATGGATTATGGGAACCAGCATTTGAATGTGGACCATGTGATATGCAGGACAGGATGTTACATTTGACCTCACCTTCTGCTGAAGAGTATATGTCTTCAACTATCCAGATCTTCCCCAGATAACATTTTTTCATAAAAACAGAACATCTAAAAAATTCTTGCCTTGCATATAATTTCATCTTTATGGAGCAGAAGAAGGTATATTATACCTAATTTAGATTTTTTTTTAAAGTGGAAATAAGGAGAAACAAGAACCTTGGGGGGAAAATGGCCATGCAAAGTTTATAACAGCTAAAAAGGAAGACTGTCCACTAATGGGTCCACTAGATTTTAGAAAAGTGGGTATTCAAAAAGTTCAGAGAAAAAACAGGCATGATCACATAGCCTAAGACACTAAGAAAGGAACTAGGACAAGAGGGAATGGAAGGTTCTAAAAAAAAATTTTTTTTCTGACAACGTGGCTACAAATGATTAAGAAAAGTTTAAAAGACTCAATGTTAATTGCTACAGAGAACACAAGACTTTAACAGTATTTATTCTTCTTCTTACTCTCTTTAAAGTCTTAGAAAAACAGCTTTATTGTCCATAGGGCATACTGAGACCTGAGCCCAATTCAAATATTTCCCTGTTAAAACTACTAAGTATGCCAATATTTAGCTATTAAGGCCAGAAGGGTAGTACTACATAGTGCAAAGTAGGCCACCTTTGGAGTCATGAAGACCTAGGTTCAAATCCTACCTTGAACATAGTCTAATTATCTGATTCTAGGCAGGACACTTTAATTTCTCAATGCTTCAGACAGGTCCCTAAGAATACAAGTTACAGCACAGTCACTGACCTGCATCATGGAGGGTTCCATCAAACCAACAAAATCACAGTTCTAGACCAAAATAAAACAAAAACAAAGAAGGCAGGAAAAGTCTCCTAGTATATTTTCCTTTCTAAAATTTCAGACTGATGTTTTGATGCCAGAAGGAAAAGTAACCATGATTATCAGGAAAACTTCAAGCAAGACAAAGTGTAGGTCTAGCATTCAATAGTATACCAAAACCTGTGTGTATATGTTGGTGAACATCCCTAAATATTTACTCCAATATTCCAAATGGCTATAATTTCATTAGTGTGAACAGGATGAGAAAAGACCACCTGCAGGAGGTGGCACCTGAGCTGAAACTTTTGGGAAAAGGATTCTAAAAGACAGATGGATAGAGCACCAGCCCTGGAGTCAGGAAGATCTGAATTCACATCCAGTCTCAGACACTTACTAGCTGACCCTGGGCAAGTCACTTAACCCCAATTGCCTCCCCTCACCCCCCTCCAAAAAAGAAAGACAGACATGATAAGGGAATAAATTCCAAATGAGAAGACAATGTATGAAGCAAAGGCATAGAGGTAGAAAATGGCATGTTGAATTTGGGGAACAGTAGAACTGCTAGCAGCCTCATTTGGCTAGAAAATAAGAAATTTGAATTTAATTGAATTGTGGCATGAGGTCTGAAAAATAGGTTAAGAATTAAACTGTTGTATAGAAGCAGAATAAACAGGACTTGCAAACTAATTTTATACTGGGAGCAAGAAAGAGGAAAGAATCAATCTCTGAGGTCTGAAATCAGGGCTAGGAGGACAGTGAAGCCATCAACAAAAAGGAGAAATCTATAAAAGCAACAACTGAATTTTTAGAAATGTTTAGTTTGAGATGATGCTTCATGATTCTGAGTCATAGAATCCCACAATCTCAAAGGAATTAAAACTGACAACCACCTACTGAGCAATGGTGATGTGGATGTGATCAAGCTGCAGCACTTTGTTTACATAGCTTATCCTTTGCAATATGATGTCATCAGGGAGTTGTATGATGGAAAAAATAGACATATTCACATAGCAAGAACAACAGCTGAACTATGCCACATGCTGCACTAATAACCATGCGATGTTAAAAGATACAGAAAAAAAACTCCCAAAAGGCTACGCAAATCCCAACCCTATGGTAGAGGATTTATGGAGAATGTGTACAAGAATTATATAGGATGAATAGGAATGAATGGGTTACAATCTGCACTCTTGGAAAGAGTGATCATACCAATGAGATCATAGCAGCATAAAAGAAAAGTTTAAGGGATTCGTGGATCGTCCAGGGGGAGGAATCTAGAAAGCAAGGGGAGATGCAAAACTGGGAATCAAGGCAAAGATCAAGGCTAGATACACAGATCTGGGAGTTGTCTACGCAAATGCAATGCTTTAAATGAGTTTATCGAGCTACTTGACCCAAACAAATAACATCCCATGGATCTGAAAGAACTTACAAATGTGAATATTTGAGAAGTTGTAAAGAATAGGAAAGGGACAGCACATGCTTTACCAGTTTTTAAAAATGGGTAAAGGTAGGTCCTGAAAACAATAGACCAGTAATTTTACCATCTACCCCCAATTAAGTTGTAGAAGAGCTTGTTAACTAATGGTTGGTGAACACTTTATAAAACAAGCAGAGAATTTTTGACCACTAGAAGTCAGTATGAGTTTGTTTAGAGCAAATCATGATAGACTAATTTCACTTTCTTTATTGGCAGGTTTTATCAAACTGGTAGATCGGTGGAATGTTGTTGACACAATATCTGAATTCAGGCAAGGAATCTGACCACTGCTCTCTCGTTATTCTTACAGGAGAGTTTTGGGCTACATGATAATACACTTAGATGTAGTCAGAACTAGTTGAACAGGATCCAGAGCGTATTAATGCATGGAACAGAGTCAAGTTGGAGGGAAGTCTCTAGTGGCAGAACAAAGAGATCCATCCTCAGCCCTACACAGTCCTGCAGAAGGTAGGATTTGGGATGAGTCTTAAAGGAAACTAGAGAAACTAAGAGGCAAAGGGACAGGGTATTCCAGGTACAAGAGACAGCATGGAAACATAAGGCATGGAAACAGGAGATGGAGTGTCAAGATCAGTGAACCGGATGAAATGTGTGCATGCACACGTGCACCAATTTGACAAACATGTCACTATAAAGCAAAAAAGTATAGCTAATCCAGTGGATGACAGAATCAAGATCATAATTTAATAGAACAAAATTAAACAAGAGTAATTTAAAAGGTGGCACAGTAGATAGAGTACAGAGCATGGACTCAGGAAGACCTGAGTTCAAATCCAGCCTCAGATACTTACTAGATGTGTGACTTAACAACTTAGCAAGTCATTTAACACTGTTTACCCCAGTTCCTCATCTGTAAAATGAGCTGGCAAAGAAAATGGCAAACCACTCCAGTATCTTTGCTAAGAAAACCCCAAACAGGGTCACGAAGAGTTGGACACAACAACAAAGTGACTGAACAAACAACAACACTGACAAAAAAATCAGTTATACAAGTACAGGCTGGGGATGATGTTAATGATAATAAAGTTAATGACCCCTCGTAAAACATGAAATTGTCAATAAAAGGACTAAAAAGTTAATCTGACCCCAGTCAGGCAGATATGTCAAAATCAAGAAAAACTGGTGTAAACCAAGAGGCACTGACAACAGATTGCAAAGACTGTTCAAGGGCCAGATCTTGATGACCAATATTGGTTATGGAAGCAACAGGAAGACAAAACACATATTGCCCAGTGAATTCAGAAAGTTTCTGATGCACAATGTCAAAGAGCTAAAAGGGCTCAGGACGCGCAACAAATCTTACTGTACTGAGATTGCTCACAGTGTTTCCTCTAAGAATCAGAAAGTCACTGTTGAGAGACCAGGTCAACCAGCCATCAAGATCACCAATCCAAATGCTAGACTGAAGAGTGAAGAAAATTAGTAATTTTTAGTTGTGTTAAAAATTTTTATTTTTACTTGTTTATTTAATTTTATTTGTTTATTTATTTTATTTAAACAAATAAAAATTTATTTAAATTTTTATTTGCGTTAAAGAAACCCTCAAACTACCCAAAAAAGTTAATATAATAAAAATTTAGTCACATTTTACTCTGGCCCAATAAGACTACTTCAATTATAGAATTGTGGTCAATCCTGGATACCCCATTTAATAAGGGGCACTGTTAGCTAGAAAATGTTAAAAGGAGGATGACCAGGATAACAAGGGAACTTAAAACTATGTCATGAAAGGAAGGACTAGTTGAAGAAAATGAAGAAAATAGCTTGGAAAAAGAAGACTTAAGGGAAACATAATCAACAAGCATGTATTACACATTTGCTATGTGCTGGGCACAGTTTTCTTCAAATTTCTGAAGAGCTGTTACATGAAAGAAGGATTAGGTTTATTCTGCATAGGTCCAAAGGGAAGAAATAGGATCAATGTGTAAAAGGTCCAAGGATGCTGATTTTGGTTCTAAATAAGGAAATGATTTCTAACAATTAGACCTGTCCAATAAAAGAGTGGATATGCTGAATGAGAGGAATGAGTTGCTTGTTCCTGAAGGGCATTCAAACAAAATGATCACTTGTCAAGAATGTTGTTTCAATGACATATGCATGAGGATGGGGATTAACTTCCTAGTCAGACTCGAAAAGCCCCTTCCAAATCTAAATGAACATGACTCTAGACCCTTCCACAAGTATGCCTCAATGCAAGCTGAGTGATAGTAACTAAAGTGAAACAGAACTGGAAAAATGCCAAGGTAGAAACTTCTAGATCAATTTTATTCCACACAAATTCAAGGCACAGATACAAAAACTATTTAGAACAATTTGAAACTTGATCAATTAATTAATCAAGAAGCATTTATGAAGTATCTACTATGTGCCAGGCACTGTGTTAGGTGCTGGGGATACAAAAGAGTTCTTACCCTCAAAAAGTTACATTTTATATTATACACATGCACGCACACACACACAGAGGCATATATACATACACACGTGTGTATATATAATATATACATACACTTGTATACAAATATACGTGTGTATACATATGTATGTAGAACATATGTGTGTGTATGCATGTACAAAATAAATACAATGTAAAGATTTTATGGGTGAATTCACCAGCAGCTTAGGGAATTAAGAAGAGTTTCATGTAGAAGGTATCTCTGAAGAAAACAAAATATTCTGTGAGACATAGGTAAGGAGGGAAGCACATTCCATTTGTGGGAAATAACTCATGCAAAGGCAGAGACAGAAGATGGAGAAGAAGGACCATAGATCACAGTGTACATGAAAGAGAATAATGTGATATAAATCTGGAAAGGGAGGTAAGGGTCAGGCTGTAAAAGACTTTAAGGGGCAGCGAGGTGGCGCAGTGGATAGAGCACCAGCCCTGGGGTGAGGAGGGCAAGTTCAAATCTGGCCTCAGACACATAACACTCACTAGCTGTGTGACTCTGGGCAAGTCACTTAACCCCAATTGCCTCACAAAAAAAATAATAATAAAAAGACTTCAAAAGCTAAACAGAGAAGCTTTTATTTGATCAGATAGATATTTTAGAAGGGAAAAAAACCACTTTGGCAGTTGTGTGTAAGTTAGATGGAAAAGGGTAGAGACTTGAAGTAATGAGAGCACTTAGAAGGCTACTGCAATAATTCAGGTAACACTTAATAAGGACCAGAATTAAGGTATTGGCTGTATGAGTAGAGAAAAGAGAGTATGGGAGAGATGCTGTACAGGCAGAATTGACAAGGCTTGGCAACTGATTGGATATACGAATAAGTAGTGGAGAGACGAAAATTATTTCAAGGTTGCAAACCTGAATAAGGAAGGAAGCTGATGCCCTCAACATAAAGAGGAAGTACCTGGAAGGACTTAAATGAACTGATGCAAATTGAGGTGAGCTGAACAGGGAGAACACGTACACTACGACAGCAATACTGTATGACAATCAACTGTATGAATGACTGAGCTATTCTCAGCAATACAAAAATCCAAGACAATTCTAAAGGACCCATGATGAAAAATGCTGTCCACCTCCAGGGAAAGAACTGAGTCTGAATGCAGATCAAAGCATAGCATTTTTCACTTTCTTTAATTTTTTTTGTATTTTTTTCTTTCGGTTTGTGTCTTCTTTCACAACATGACTAATATGGAAATATGTTTTGCATAACTACACATGAATAATCCATATCAAATTGCCTGCCTTCTCAAGGGAAGAGGAGGGAGAGACGGAGGGGAAGGACAGAGAATCTGGAACTCAAAATTTTAAAAAACAAATGTTAAAAAATTGTTTTTACTTGTAATTGGAAAAAACATAAATATTTAATTTAAAAATAAAACAAAAAGGGGAAGTCAAAAATAGTGGGTTTAGAGGAAACGATAATGAGTTCAGTTTTGGACATAGTGAATTTCAGATGCCTAAATGACATCCATTCTGAAATAATCTAACAGGCAGTTGGAGATGCATGACTGGAGCTCTAGAGAAAATGTAAGATCAATTTGAGAATATTCTGAGTAGAGACAATAATTAAGCCCATAGGAGCTGAAGAAGTCATCAAGAGTAAATGCACTATGTAACTGATATCATATTGCTTGTCTTTTCAATGTGCAGGGATGGGTAGTACTAAAGGGAGGGAGAGAAATCTGGTACTCAAAATTTTAAAAAAGAATGCTATAAATAAATTATTTTTTTAAAAAGGGTAAATGCAGAAAATTTAAAAAAGTCTCAGCCTAGAGCCTTGAGAATACACTTAAAATTAGAGGGCATGATATAGATAACATAGCAACAAGGGAGATTGAGAAGTACAATTAAACGGGACAGATTGAAAGTCAGACAGATTGAAAGAGAACTAGGAGAGAGTTGTGTCAGAAAAACAGAGAACATAAAGCATTTTAAGAGGAGAGAGTGCACTCAATAGTCTCAAAAGTGGCACAGATGTCAAGAAAGATGCTGGATGGAGAAAAAAATCATCAAATTTGGCAATTAAAGAGATCAATGGTAATTTTGGAAAGGGTAGTTTCAATAGTGAGATTAGGTCAGAAAAAAAAAAGACTGCAAATGGCTAAAAGTGAGTAAGGGAAGAAGAAGTAAAGGCAATGGATGCAGACAGCTCTTTCTAAGAGTTTAGCCATGAAAAGGAGGAGATACATAAGAAATTGTTCTAATAAACTGGTTCCTATGAGCGCTGAAACAATAAGCAACCTCCCTAATACAAATAAGCATTTTCAGAAAAATCTAAGTGAAACAAAACAAGGTTCATGTTATTTCCCAGAAGTAAAATATCCTCCTTCTTATGTACTAGAACATGTGGTATTCCAGTGACAGTTAAGTATGACTGTTTCAGGAGGAAATGGAGTCAAAAATACTTATTTTTCAACAGGCACATCCAAAACAAGAAGATGAAGAAAAATGAATACCTGTTGAACTGAATGAAAACGATAGAACTGGAAAGCAAATATGAAAAATTTCATGTGATATACTGAAAGATGTCAAAGAGATAGAGAAATATCAGGAAGAGAGAGAAAATCATGGACTAATAATTAAGAATAATAACAACTGGAAAACAGAAATGGTACTTAAGAAAACAAAGGCATTGGGGGCAGCTAGGTGGTACAGTGGACAGAGCTCCAGGTCTTGGACTCAGGAGGACCCGAGTTCAAATCTGGCCTCAGACACTTGAAACTTACTACCTGTGTGACCCTGGGCAAGTCACTTAACTCCAACTGCCTCACCAAAAAAAAAAAAAGAAAGAAAGAAAACAAAAGCAGGAAGAGTTGGACTACACTAAGTATACAGAGAATCTGTGCTGGAGGTGACACAATTTTGAGAATGTTAAGGAATAGTGCCTCAACATATACGCCAGACAATCAACAATCATTCACTAAGTGCTATGTTCCAGGCACTCTGCTAAGTGCTATGGATACTGAGAAAGGAAGAAACTTACATTCTAATGGGGTAGACAACAAGTAAATAACTATATATAGATATACAGATAGACAGATATAAATAGATATGTATGTGTATATAATACAGAGTAAATGGAAGGTAATAGCAGAGGGGAAGCCATTAGCCTCTGGGAGACACCCTTATATATTATTCTATCCCCTTGTCACAAATATTTTTAAAAGAAAAGGAAAAAAGCAATTTGGGAAAGCTAATCAATCATTAATTACATCTGATATTATATGTAATATTCTATATCCATAGACCACAACCTTTGCAAAGAGAGGAAGGATTTAGAGTCTATTTTCCAAAATCCTGACCAACTCTTTCTCATCAAGGATACCCTTTAAGTGTCTATAGGTTACTCAAAGGGATCTTTGAGCAAACAAGATTAAAATTATTTTCTATAGTAGACCACCTCTTTATAGTCATGTAACTGAATGAAAGAGGTAGAGAATACAAAATCCCACTGAGGTTGTTAGTTGATTACAAAGAAGTATTTAATTCAGTAGAACAAAATTTCCCTTTAAAGGCTCTCTTTTAAAGAAGTAAAAGACACACAGCTGCCAAAATCATACATGATTCCTTTAATGGTATAACAGACACTTTTTCTCAATGGTCCTCTGATTAGTAATATCAAACAAAAAATTCAGAGGGGGACATAAATCCATCAAAGGTGTCTGCTGCCATCATGGAGGGCTGTCCAGGGAATAGAAAAGGGATTCCCTACAGATGATGAGGTCTTCCCAGTGATCCTGTTGGCAGGTGATACTATGCTGAATGCATGAAGCCAGAGAACACTGAAGAATCTCCTAAATAAGAACTGTAATCACTCAAAAGAGTTTGGTCTAGCCATCCTCTAAAAATCCAATAGTTCATCATATGCCTATTTGCCCAGTCTAAGATATTCAACTGGATGGATAACTCATAGAGGCGGTCCATCAGTATGTACATACATTCATGTGCGTGTCTATGTCATACTGATACACGCATGTACATACATATGTGTGTATGTGTGTCTATGCATGTGCATACAAATATATATTTGTAAGGACTCTTCACATAAGCAAAGAGCTAGGCCCAGAGTCAAACAGGTACAGGCTGACAACTGAATTGTACCAGGGTAATGGTGCTGTGCTTTTAATGACCCTAACCTCTTCCTGAAACAAAGGCCTATCACTTAAAAACAATATTCATGGCTACACGTCATGATACACCATTATCTATTTAGAATTAAAGCCGAGGGTGACCCAAAGGGCAAAGGAGAGGCACACAGTATCCACGCTATGTCAAGGGATCTAGAGTAGAACACCCCCACACACACACACATTGAGTGGACCCCAGTATGGAATATTATGGAAAGTCACGGACAAAAGTCACATATGATGGGCAGGTATAAATGGTTTACACTCTGCACCACTGAGGGAAAGTAGCGACACCAGTGAAATCTCAAATCCATTGAAGTACTGAAGTAACTTCATGGCTGGCAAGTGATCAAAGGGAGAAGGAGCTAAAAAAACTAATACTCAAAAGATTCTGAAGGAAAAACATCAACATTCAGCAAATCTGAACTCTTCAGGAAAACCTCTCTCTGAGTCCCTGCAAACAAATAGAAAAGCAGGCTGCCTTTAGAAGGCTATGGAGAGTGAGCACTGAAGAAATGTCTTAAAGACTGTCTAGCAAGAATTGAAAAAAGGCAGAAATATCAAGTTTCCAAGATTCACAAAGAAGAAAAACTAAATGGAACAACTGGAGAAACGGCTCGGTTTCACAAAGCCAAAATGGAATCTGTAGCAGGACAAGCAAGTTCTCCAAACAAACAAGCTGAGTCCAGTTAGTGGGGAAGCCTAATCAAATCAAAATCTAAAGAAAACTACAAATTGACCCAAACCTACAAGGATCTGCTGTCAGACACAGAAAATATCTGACCCAGGACTTATGAACTGGCATATTTTTTGTTCACTCTAACAAAAACTCAGCTCAGTGTTATCAATGATGTATATGTAAAGGAATAGTCACTTATACTTCCATTTCTGCTGTTTCAGACTTCATTCATTTTAAAATGTGTGTGTATTTTCTAAAATTGGCAGCAGCAAAAATTATAGTTTCTGTCCACTAGAAAGTGGCCTTCAACAAGATCCCCCGAATTCTCAATCACACTCAACTACACATAAATACAACCAATAACCAACACTCTTAAAGACTCCTTAGGATTGTCACAGACTTGCATAGCCATGTTCAACATCATACATTAGTTTTTTCATGATCCTTTAAATCTGAAAACAAAGGCATCAAAATCCTCTGGGAAAATGTATCTCACCAAAATCTGACCTAACCTAATGAGCCAATCTTATTATCCATTGCCCAAGACATTCAGTAGCTGAGCTAGCTACATATGTACGATACAAGTTAAAATGAAAGCGTTTTGTTTTTAGCTTGAATCCCCATTAGACTAAGAATTTTATCTACCCTCTACACTTTCACAATCATTTTCATGCTGCTTCTAATCAATTTCCCACCGCGGAAAAGCTTAAACAGACTACTCCCCAAATCCCAGAGTTAATACACTATATTAGGTATATGGGCAAAAGAAAACAAATAGGGTTTTTTGAGCTTTGTGTTTGCCTTAGAAACAAACAAGTACTCTGTGATTTCAGCAAACTGAATGGTAAAAACTTGTGCTTTATGTATGGGATATAAATAGGAAGCTGGTTCTTTTCAAAAGGAACGCCACTCTGAAAATACTTCCAAAATCCAAAGTGAATTCTTAAAATTCAGAATTGTTTCTTGAGGCTTTAACCAAAAGCCATTTTATTGGTTAGTTTTTTTAAACTACACAATCATATTTCAAAGTTGTTCTAACATGGATTCCCTTGTTACTAGGCAGTTTAAAGATGGCAACTTGTAATTTAATTTTCGACTGACTGATTAAACTAAAAAAACTAAAGAAATTACTCAATGTTTTAAAAAACAATTACCTTGAGCAGTAGTAAATGTAGCAAATGGAAATGGGGGCCATTAAACCACACATAAGGATCCCTGTGGGCCAAATACTGACAATTTTAAAATGTAGTATTATCTAGGTTTTGTTGTTTTTTTATGTATTTTGGTAAATACTTCCAAATCACATTTTAATCTAGGTGGGGCCACACTTGGGACTGTTGTGGGACACATGCTTGATACCTCTGACCTAGCAAATACAGAGTATGTAGAAGGGAGAAAACTCAGGCCAAGTCATGCCTGGATTATTCAGAAGCAAAAGGAAAAGGCTCCCTTCTTACCTGCTGAGCTGTGGCATCCTGCTGGACATAAGTCACCTGGCCTGGGTCTGTAAACAGAGTCTAGACAAAGGAGAAAAATACTTATCAAACAGATCTCTAGGTAGATTACCTACAACCCACACAGTGAAAATTACCTTATGCTAAGCACCAATTCCTGGGAGAATTCCTTCTCACCACAGCCAGTCATAATCCCACATGAATAAATAAAACAGATAGCAATCTCACATTTGGCTAGAGCCTTTTATTCGGTTGGCTCCAAAGAGATTTTATGAGGTGACTATCCCAAACTAAATATCACATGTCACTATTTTACATCCAAGTAAAGCCACCTCTGCACCTTACCTGAATGTGTCAACTAATTAAAAGGTTTACAACATTTTAAATAGGAAGTAACAAAACATTTCACATCAAACTGAAAGTATAACTGGGGGTAGGGTTGGGATAGAGGGGATAGTCAAAGTACTCTTTAGTCAAGGCAGTTTCACTAAAAGCACTACACTCTACTAAACCTTCCAAATGACTATAGCAGTTGATCCTGAAATCACAGACTCTTAGACTCCCTAGCCCAATTCATGAATCGTATCTATAAGCCAGTAAATGGTAATCTTGACTCTGTTTGAATCCCTTCAGGGGCAGAGATCACACTACCTAATGAGATAGCTTAGTTGGTTATTGGACAACTCTAATAATTAAGAATGTCTTAATTATTTTTACCTAAAATCTACCTCTCTATAACTTCAAGGCCTATATTTAATGTACCCTTTAAATCAGAAGGGAGTCTCCATAGTCAAACTAGAAGGCCCATCTTTAATGCCTCATTCAAACAAAAGGCCTTTGGCAACATATGCTACCTAAAAAGAATTATGATTCAGTCCTAACTCAGGGAACTAGTCAAGATTTTTTTTCTATCACTGGATTTATTCAACTTTCCAGTACAGATCTTCAGGATTAATATAATAATAAACAAACACAACAATCACAAGTGTGACAAGAAAACCCATTTACGTTAACAATGCTACATTAAAAACAGTAAGGGTTAAAAATACACAGGAGTGCCAAAGACACCGTCTTGCCTATTTTATTTTTTATGATATTAAAAGTATTACATTAAGTGGGTCCCTCTAGAAAATGACAGCATGCTTTCTTCTTAGGAGCAACTTGAGCTCTCTGTTGAATGTTACATAAGGGAGAATTAAATTACTGGAATCTTAGTGCAAATGAAATGGTATTTATTTTGATAACAACTCGGATTAAGAATGTATTCATGGGCCAGCATACCAAGCAATTTATGAAAATGGAGATGGTTACAATTCCATGCCATTTACCAGAGTTAAAAGACAAGTAGAATGGTTTCAGAAAAACCTGGGGAGACTTATATGAAATTATGCAAAACGAATTAAGCAGAACCAGGGGAACATTGCATACAATAACAGCAAAGGATGATCAACTGTGAAAGCCTTAGCTACTCTAATCAAGACAATGTTTCAAGACAGTTCTAAAGGACCCATGATGAAAAACAGTATCTACCTCCAAAGAAAAAAACTGATGAACTCGGTATACTTATTTTTTACTTTATTTTATTGTTTTCTTTTGCTTGTATTTTCTTTTACAACATAGCTAATATGGAAAAATGTTTTGCATGAATTCACATACATAACAGTAATCAAATTGTTTGCTTTCTCAAAGAGGGGGAGGAGCAGGACAGAGGGAAAGAATCTGGAACTCACAATTTTTTTAAATTATTGTTAAAATTTTTACATTATTGAAAAATATTTAATGAAATAAATAAAAATGATTTTTAAAAAGATATCTCAGTTTCTGTTATAGTAGCTGTAATGCAATCAATAAACCACCAGCAAAATCTGAATATTTTGTACATAAACAACACACTTTCTCTTTTACCTGTGTTTGGCAGCAATTATGCTGAGCCAAGGTAGACCTGATATTCTAAATACCAGTTGTCCAAAAGAAAAACAATTACTACATTTTCTAGCTTATGGCCAAAAGAGAGAATTCCAGAAAGTTTATTTTACCTACCTGTGTAGCTTCCACAGGATGGATATAAACTAGGGTGTGCTCTGGAGCATCCACTGAAGTATAAGATGCCCCATCTGCTGTGTAGACCACTTGCTGGGATGGACGGTCCTGATCATCACCATACACAATCTGAGCTACTGTTCCACTTTCAGGAACAAAGTGCACCTGGGAGAATAAAGCAGACAAACACATTCTTGCAACCAAAGTCACCTTCATAAAGAGATGTCACCAACTATGGACTATAAATAGCTAGGCTTCTTAAGTAGGGCTAATGAAAGAAGAACTTGGATTGATGGACCTGTGTCTGCGTTAAACAGCAGACTAGAAAGAAGGCCTAATGAACTAATTCACTTTTTTTTTACATTATGCAACTAGCTTAAACTCGCTGTGCCCCAAATTGTAGACGTAGCCATCACTCACTGGGAATTACAAGGATTTGGTTGATGAATGGAATCAAATGTGTCTAGATTCAAGAGTCAACCTCTCTCAAAAACATAAAACTCCTTGTTTCAAAACTTTTGAGATGTATCTTTATAGAATCACTTAATTTTTTTAAAGGCCTTACAACTGGGGTATAAGTAGAGTTGTTTAGAGCTAATCAAAACAAAGAGCTAGAACCTAAAAAAGGCAGGGGGAATATTTGAGAGCTCTGAGAGTAAATTTCTCAAAGTTGTTTTATCAGCAGGCAGAATGAAAAGAGCCTCTCATGGATGAAA
This sequence comes from Phascolarctos cinereus, assembly GCF_003287225.1. NCBI lineage: Eukaryota > Metazoa > Chordata > Mammalia > Diprotodontia > Phascolarctidae > Phascolarctos > Phascolarctos cinereus. The sequence continues at coordinate 270,067,120 of NW_027556098.1, read as the reverse complement.
AATCTAAAAGTACAAGTCCAGTTTTAATTTTGTAGCTTTAATGCCTAAGGGTGATACTTGACATTTAATCGAATCTTCGACATGTGTACAAGCACATGACCAAAGGAGAGGGAGCTGATGGCACAATGGATAGAGTGCCAGGCCTGGAGTGAAGAAGACCAGAGTTCAAATCAAGTCTCAGGCATTTACCAGACGCTAAACATGTCCCTGAGCCTCTTGTTTGCCTTAGTTTCCTCCACTGCTGGAGATAATAATATCACCTATCTCCCAGAGTTGTTGTGAGGATCAAATGAGGTAATGTTTATAAAGCATTTAGCACGGTGCCTGGCACATAACAGGTGCTTAATAAAGCTTATTCCCTCCCAGCTATCCCTCCCAAAGTGTAAACTTGAGAGAAATCATCTATGTAAACATTTCAAAGTTAGGATTATGGGTGAAATCCTGACTCTGATACCTACACTTGGTCTTAGATTTCAGTTCTCACATTTGGTTTCTCACAACAGAGAGAGTACAGTCTACTCTAATTCAAGAAACAGTTCATAATCACCAACTAAATGACACAGAAAAGGCAGGATGGAAAGAGGTGGCCTTGGAGTCTGGGAGATACGGGTTAAAGGCCTACTTCTGCTAGTCCTAGACTAGTCACTTAATCTCTAACAATTGCTGATCTCCATTGGTAGAGGAGGTAGCTGGGTGGCACAGCAGAGAGAGCACCAAACCTAGAGTCAGGATGACCTGAGCTTAATCTAGCTTCAGATACTTATTAGTTGTGTGACCCTGGGCAAGTCACTTAACCTCAGTTTCCTCATCTGTAAAATGAGCTGGACAAGGAAATGGCAAACCACTCCAAGAAAATCTCAAATGGAGTTAAGAAGAGTTGAACATGACTAAAATGACTAAACAACAACAATCAGCAAAGGGAATTTCCTCACCAGGAATTTCCCTATAGCAGTAAAATCACAGGTCCAGACCAAAAAAAGGAAAAAAGAAAGTGAATACCTCTCTGTATACAAAGTTGTTTTATTTATCAGCAGGTAGAATCAGCAGGTATAAATAAAACAACTTTAATACAAAGATTAAAAATACCTCAAGGAATTTACAGAAATAGATAATAATACAAAGTATAATATGGTGGGATCAAAGCAACAGTCCATACACATAAAATGCTCCTAGAAAATTCAAGAAGGGAGAGCATATTGTCAGCTGAAGAAATCCAGAAAAATTCCACAATGATAGTAGCCCCTGAGCTGAGCCTTGAGACTGAGAAGCAAGAAAAGTATTTTGGGAAGGTGGAGCAGAAAAGAGAGTACTTTCTAGATATTATGAATTGCCTATAGAAATGTACTCTGGCAAGAAAAGATCTATTATTGAAAGAGTCTTTGAGACTTAAAACAGTGCACAAAGAGTCAAGAACTCCTCCCTCAAGCTTGACACCCATCTTACCACCATGGCAAATGCAGAGGCAAGAAAGCTACACCCAAGTGAATCAATGCTGTATCCTTGCTGAATTTCCTTTCCATGCTTACTTCAATAAACTTCTTTTTGTTAAATGTCAAAAAAAAAAAGACATACTGAGTTAAGATTCTAATAGTTCAGTGTGGCTAGAATACAGACAGCAAGCATTTATTACTATGCGCCAAGCACTATGCTAAATGGTGGGAATGCTGAGAAAGGCAAAAAAAAAATCCCTGCTCTCGAAGAGCTCACAGACTAATAGGAAAGACAACATACAATCAAGTGCATATAAACAAGATATATATAGATCTAGATCTATAGATATGTGTCTACATATCTATACATAATCTATACATCTCTACATATAATCTACATATCTGTATAATGGATCAATATAAACATCTATAGATCTATATACAGATATCTATAAAAATCTATAGATCTAGATATATATATATGTGTGTGCATATATATATATATATACACACACACACGGAAAGAGAGAGAAATTGGAGATAAAGTGAAAATCTGAAATCAGGCTAAAAAGTTAAGTAAAAGCCAAACCAGGAAGGGCCCTAAAGGCAAAGGTCAGGAATCCATAATTTATTTTATAGATTAGAGGAAGCCACTAGGGTTTTCTGAGCAGAGGAGTGACACATTCAGATCTATACATTAGCAGGATTATTTTGGCAACAATATGTAGGATGGATTGGAGTGAAGTGAGATAGAAGGCAGCAAGACCAGTTAAGAGGCAATTGCAGTAGTTCAGGCTTAAAAGGTGATGGGATCCAAGACTAGGATGGTGTCCCTGTAAGCAGAGAGAAAAGGATGGATCCAAAATACACTGTAGAGTTAGAATCAATAGGACTCGACAGCTGATAGAATGCCAGGGTGAAGGAGAAGAAAGTCAAAGATGATGGCAGGTGGTCAAACTTTGGTGGCTGGGAAGGTAATATTATCAACAAAAACAGGGAAGTTATAAGAAGAGTAAATTGAAGGAGAAAGTGTGAGGTACTGGTGGGCTGTTTGGCTAATGTCCTATAGAAAAGAAGAGATGCAGGACTGGAGTTCAGGGGGAAATTTGAAGTTTGGTAAATAGATGTGGGAAGCATTTTTTTTCAGTGGTAATAACTGAATCCAGTAAAACATAAGGTCCTTGATAGCTGGAAATGGCTTTTCCCCAGCCCAATCTGATAGATGCCTCCTTCTCCCCCATCTGACTCAGCAGGCCTAGTACTCTGAGGCTGGGAATTGGGAGCATAAAACAGAGTTTGAGGCATTAAGAAGTTGGAGAAGGAAGCAACAGCATGGGTATAGAGCGGCAGAATGGGCTCCTGAGAGGGTGCCTGACTGTGGGAAGCACTAAATTATTAAAGGTTTTGGGAAAAAATAAATAAAACATAAGCTCTTTGAGGGAAGAGACTTAATGCCTCTAGCAATCAGCACAGTGCCTCACACAAATTAACTATTTAAATGTCTACTGAACTGAAATCTGTGGGAACAGAGGAGTTTGCTAAGGCAAAGAGAAAAGACAAGAGGGCCTAGGGCAGGTCCTTCAGGGACACAAGCATTTGAAGAGCCGAAGGAGAACAAGGAAGAGAACTCAGGCAGGTAAGAGAAGAAACTGAAGAGAGAAGAAGACAGAGAGAAAAGGTTCAGCAGTGTGTGATGTTGCAGAAAGGTCCAGAAGGGGCCACACTGAGACACTGCCACAAACTTTAGGATTTCAATAATCACTGATGACCTCAGACTCCAGTCTGAGTACATTCAGTGTCAGAAGCCACACTGCCAAGGGCTGAGAAGCCAGTAGGAGATAGGAGGGAGGATGAAGCACAGAGGTCTGAGGGTCAAAGACTTTCAACAAACAAGCACTTACTAAGCACCTACTTTGGACTAGGAGCTATGCTTGGTGATAAGGCTATACAGACATCAACAAAAAAGTCCCTGCCCTCAAGGAGCTTATATTTTATTAGAAGAAACAACTTGTGCACGTATGAATAAATACAAAAGATGGGACATAAGGAAAGCAGCTGTGAAGGCACCAGCAGAATGAATATCCTCTACCGGTGCAGGTCAACATCTTCTCAGCAATTTGTGGCCTTGGAGTGTTGCCTAGAATATTGACGGGGGTAAGTGACTTGCCCAGGATCACACAGCCAGTGTGAATGAGACAGTGGGAGAGTGTGGAGACGGGGAAGGGAAGCTGAACTTAAGTCATCTTTCTGACTCTAAGGCCAACTCTTTACATTATACCAGGTGGCTTCTGCATATACAAATAATACAAAAATATATACAATTTGGGGGGGAGAGGAATGGGGTCGAGCATTAACAGCAAAGGATGACCCTTGAGGTAAGCACTGAAGAGAGCTAGAATTCTAAGGGGCAGAAGGGAGGAAGCACAGCATTTGGGGCATGAGGGGACAGTCTGTGTGAAGGCATCAAGATGGAGTACCCTGCATGAGAATCCACAATAAGTCAGTTAGTCTAGAACATATATTTTGTGAAGCAAAGTAAAGTACAATAAGCATAGAAATAAGCTGGGGACAGGTTGTGAAGGGTTTTGAATGCCAAACAGAGTTACTTGTATTTTATCCAAGACACATGAAGAAGTGATGGGAATCTTTTCAATAGAAGAGTAATAGCTCGGACACACGCTTTAGGAACATCAGCAGCTACATGAAAGACAGATTGGAGAGACAGGAAGTCAGGAAGACCCTTTAGTTGATGTTGAAAAGGAACAAGAGTCTGAACTAGGTAGTGTAGTGGCTGTGTGAAGGGAGGGAGGGAGACAAAAGGGAGAGATGGAAAGAGGTTATGAAGGCAGAATTAACAAGACTTAGCAACTAACTACATATGGCAAATAAAATTGAGTGAAGAATTGAGAATGATCCTGAGGTCACTAAGCTAGGTGACTGGAAAAACAATGGTACCTCAACAAGAAACAAGAAAGTTAGGAAGAGAGGTAAATTTTGAGGGAAAGACAACAAGTTCTGTTTGGGGCATGTTGAGCTCGAGATAATGTCAGGGTCAAGGGAAGATCTCCTTAAAAGGAGAGACCTGAATATTTCTGTAAGCAGAAGGGAAGGATTTAGTACTTAAAAAGAAACTAAAGAAATGGAGGAGGAATAAGAGGTGAGACGACTTCCCGAAGAAGATGAGAAAAGGAGGGGTCAAGAGCACAAATAGAAATTTGAGCATTGACAAAAAAACAAGATTATCTCCTCCTCTGAGGCTAGAAGAAAGATTGGGTAAAGATGTAGAGAAATTTTGGTGTAGCAAAGAAGTCAAGATGAGAGAATTCATGATGAAAAGTATGTATCTTCTCAGAAAAATAAAGTCATCTGTTGAGAAAGAAGGTATGGAGACAGAATTAGGGCCCTGAGGAGATAGTTTTAGAATATGCAGTATGGGAAGTCTGCTAGGAAGTCAAACTGTTATCTAGGAGAGCCCATTTATTAGATAACACAATTTTTAAAGGCCCTAACCTGTGGTTCTGTCACTTCTCCCAACAACATTCAACAACTCAGGAAGAGGAGCAAGAAAGCTGAGGGTAAAGAAGATCCAGGGTGACAGATCAGCGGAGTATGTGCAGCAGAATGACAAGAAGAAAAGGAATTCAAGAGTAGAGAGGACTCTACCTTACTGAACTGATTACCTACAGAGTCAAGACAATGAAAAGTAAAGTGAAACACAGAGGGATTCAGGGTCCTGAGTTTATAACGAAAACAGAAAAGAGGTTCTTAGAGGAGCGAAGGATGGAGGCAAGGGTTAGAGGTAAGACAGAGAAGACTATGAGTGATGTACTGAAATAGCTGAAGAGAAAGAAGAAGAACTTTTTACAATTGGTTGTAATGAACTTGAAAACAGGAAAAGGCAAAGTCACTAGGTGATAGTGGTAGAAGGTAATTCTTCCAGAGCAATGGAGAACAAATACAATGACTCAAACTCATCATGTGTGAGACTAAAGGGGACAGTAGGGAATGGCAGGATAAGAGAGTAAAAGAACAGGTCAGCATTCTATAGGGTAGCAAGGGATGATCTGTTTAAACAGAAAGCCAGGTTCCACTTAGTGATAAAAGGTAACAGCACAAGAGGAACAGCCTGAGGAATGGAGGCAAATGTGCTGCCAGTAAAATGAGGTTCCAGAAGGAACAGAGAAAGGATAGGATAAACAAGAATGAGAGACCATGAAAGTCTAGGGCTGGGCCTATAGGGCTGAAAGAGTGAACAAGGGGCAGAAATTTTCCCTTAAATTGACGGTAATTCTGTATGATAGGAATAGGAAGAAGTAGGAATCTGCTAGCCATAGTGCAGGGAGATCATCAGCTGGGGAAAACATTGTAGACTAAACTGGCTCCAAGGTCTTAACTAAAATGTTGATGTGAAAAAATCTCTACTAATAGTATCTCTCAGGTGGAGTCCCTCACTGACTTCAGTGGGGAAAGAAGGGATAGTGGAGGCAAATGGTGGCAAGAAGGGTCCTGAACATGAAGAAGGAAGTGTCTGATGCTCTCTTCTATTTATCATATTCTAATTTGTATTTTTGTGTCCTCAACAACCAGAAGAGAATAGGTATTCAATGTTTATTTAAATGAACTATTATAAGATTTGATTTTAAGAGTTTTAGAATGGGGCAGCTAGGTGGTGCAGTGGATAGAGAACCAGCCCTGAAGTCAAGAGAACCTGAGTTCAAATCCAGCCTCAGACCAAACACCTGACACTTTTTTTTTGTTTGTTTTTGTTTTAGCTAGGCAATGGGGTTAAGTGACTTGCCCAGGGTCACACAGCTAGTAAGTGTTATGTGTCTGAGGCCGGATTTGAACTCAGGTCCTCCTGAATCCAGGGCCGGTGCTCTATCCACTGTGCCACCTAGCTGCCCCTAAACACTTGACACTTACTAGCTGTGTGACCCTGGGCAAGTCACTTACCCCAACTGCCAAAAAATAAAAAATTAAAATAAAAAAAGAGTTTTAGAAAAAAATGGAAATACTTTTCTTAAAATTAAGTAGATTTCTAGGTCTTTAAACCTGAAAAGAATATGACAATAGGTTTACTTAATTCTGTTTGCCACAATGACTTCTGCTTACCCAGGACTATCAGGGAATAGGAGGAAAAAAGACAGTCTGGAAGTAGAAAGAGGGCAGAGAAGAGCCATGAGTCGTATTCTTAACCATTTAAAAATTGGCTAATAATCTACCTCATACAAAATTGCTGAATAGAACTAAATAAATATGTATGATATAACTGATATCAACAAACATATTAGGATTTATATGTCTAAATGAGTTCTCTCTTCAAAACTGTCACCTTAGTCGGGGCAGCTAGGTGGCGCAGTGGATTGAGCATGGGCCCTGGAGTCAGGAGGACCTGAGTTCAAATCCAGCCTCAGACACATAACACTTACTAGCTGTGTGACCCTGGGCAAGTCACTTAACCCCATTGCCTAGCTAAAAAAAAAAATAAAAAATTTAATTTAATTTAATTTTAAAAAACTGTCATCTTAGTAATTGATACATTTATTCTAGTATTACTGTCATTGCTCAAAATACTTTTTCAACTGCCTCAGGGCCAGGGCATAAGTTAAACAAAAAAAAATTATCTCATTATTTTATAGTCACACCTCACTTTTCACTAAAAACAGTATTTTCCAGCTTTATCACCAGGTTTACCTACCAGAATTAACACACACACAAAATAAATTCTTAACTATTTTAAAAAATCAAAACCTCTCTCAAAAGGAAGAGACTCGTAACCAGTTTTCAGAAGCAGTTTTCCAAATATGCTTTGACTAAAAGCAATATCACTGAAACAAAGAAAGGATTCAACACTCAGGAGGTATGTTTGGTTGGGTTTTTTTTTAAGTCACATTAATTTATATAGTGATACCTTGTATCTTTACATTTAGCACAATATTTCATGAACATTTTTATTGGAGTGGAAATTCCCACCACAATGTATATCAAAATCCCTCAGCAACTAATTAACATGATTTTCAAGAACTGCTTCGAGGAAAAAAAAATTGAAAACACTGCAGCCAACCTCATAATAAATTTTGAGGAAAGTCCTCAATCAAAGGACATACAACCCAACATCAGTCCTGTCTGAACTTGCACTCTTCTGATACAACCTTACAGAGCCCAGGGGTTCCTTAATGCCACAGAGACAGGACTTTTGTGAACAGTTTTTGTGTAAAAAAATAAGTCATAATCCTCAGTTATTAATATGTAACAAACCAAAGTAAAAATTCCTGAGACCTTACATACAAAAAGGCAGGATTAAGCAAAATGCCAACTTGGTGCAATGGGTGACTAGAAAGAGAAAAATGGCAGGCAATCACTGACAACCCTACAAATGGTGAATTAGTTCATTTAGCACAATTATGCCACTATACCCAACTAAGAATTTGCCATAATATCAAAATTATGAAGTACTTTCTTCACCTGTGCAGTATTCTGTTCATGTTCGGCAGATGTAGACCACACCTGTGAATCTTCGGCTTTGGGTTCCATCTCACTGCTTTTTGGTAACCTTAGGATGGCTGGCCCCTAGAGTAACATTAGGCAGAAAAGCCTCATTTGACTGCCATGTATTTAAATCACAGAAGATCCAGAGATCCGCCTTTAGTGTACCTAGAAAGAGGAAAAGGAATTAAGATTTTAAGTAGACTAATAAATCTCAAAAGATTATATCTTAGAAGGAAAGAAAGAAAGAAGGAAGGGAGGGAGGAAAGAAGAAAGGAAAGAAAGAAGGAAGGGGTTTTTATTTATAGAGTATATCTAAGAATAGAGATAGAAAAAATGGAAACTTTTAAGTCACCTCCTGGACCTTACTGACCTTTCTTCCCTTCACCAGAAGTGTGTAGCAGAATGGAGAAAATCAAAGGAGGAGAAATGTGAGGAAGGTCTGAAACTGTTGAATCTCAACTTGGAGGCTAGTGTAAAACTTGTTTCACCATCTGTTGGAAGCATATCTAACTCAATCAAAAGCCTCGTTAAACATCCAGATATGTGAGATCTATTATTTAATACAATGATCTTTTCTAGGGTTTGCAAATTGGTTTTGTTCCAGTTATTGATTATTTCCTTCCTTTTTCCAAATAAGGAAGTTAAAATATATACATTTTTCATTTCTGAATCATTCTTCCTCCTTTCTGATGATGATGAAATATTGAACCCTATAAAAGCATCTTGACATACTGACTTGAGGTCCAGGTTTCTCTCAATAGACATCCACTGTGACCAAAAACAGTATTATCTCGCTTGATCACCCAGCTTAGTCACTAGACAGCTGGAAACTGTGCATTGTAAACTTCCAACCTTTAAGGACAAAGTCTTGACACTAGAGGATATTTAGAATTATGTGTCATGGACTCTGAAGGCAATTTTCCAAAATAGAATTTCTTTAAAGAATCTATTTCCCCACACCATCTATCAGACTTTTTATATACCAATGCCTTTCAAAACTAAAGAAGCTTAAAAAAAACTCATCATAACTCTATGACACATAAAAGGTTTTCTTTATGGTACAAGATAAATCTCACCACGAGGAAACTTTCAAAATTATTTTGTTGTATTGAAATTTTGTTTTATTTAATACTACTTTCAGCAAGTATATTTTAAACTAGGGCATAAGATCAGCTGGTTTCAAGGATTATTGACATCCCTTAGGGGCACAAGCTGTTTGGTTTATTTTTTTTTTCATTGTTTTTGTCTCTTTATCCAGAGTATCTTGAATGTAGGTATTCAATAAATATAGATGAAATGAATCATACATTAGTTCAAATTTGAAGAAGACTTGAAAAATTTACATTTATCAAATTCTCCATATTCTCTTTTAACTGAGACTCTTTACATTAGGAATCTCTTACAGCTTTACTGACTGGTATTCAATTCAATGACTGGTAGTCATTCAATAACTTTCCAATTTTGAAGATCTCATGTCATACTGAATGAGTCACAAGGGTTGCTTTGATATCCAGAGGAGTATTGCTAACTTTTTAAAGCAAACCCAAATAATTTTAGTTTATGTGAAATACATATCCATCTTATACCAGAATTAATTAAGTAATATGAGAATTGGGGTGCTTTTAATAATGGAGGTAAATCTTTTCTAATTTCTTTATTTCTGTGAATTTTTTTTAAAACAAATCTTAATCATTAATTATTTCCTCGAAGAAACAAGATCACATTTTAACAAACATTTATTAAGCATTAAGTTGCAATAGAAATAGCACTGAACTTGGGAGTCAGGTGATCTGGATTCAGATTTTGGCACTATCATAGCTCTATCAGCTATGGAACCTTGGCATTTAACCTATTTCTTCATCTGCAAAAAGAATACTTGTATTACCTACTTCACAGTATCGATATGAGAGAAGTATTTGTAAACTATAAAGCACTCTAGAAATGTGAGCTACTATTACCTTCTGCTCAGTAGAAGACAAGAATAATGAAATATTTAAACAGTATCAAATATGATAAACAGTACTTTATGTATAGTTGGCACTTAATCCAATGTCCGTTGAATTGAAACTAAATTGAAGATATGGGTTCCTGTCCTCAGGAAGTTTAAAATCTAGTTGAAGACAAAATTTATATTATACTTGAAACAAAATAATATGTGAACAAGTACACATTAACCATATAATAACTGTTCGCTATAAACTGCCTGTACGTTACTATCAAAGGTACAAAATAGGGAGATATGTACTAGCTAAAGGTGTCTGTCTGCCACCATAACGGAGGATGTCCATTAGAGAGTCCAAACTGAAGGATTCTCTATATATGGCAAACTCTTCTAGATGTTCTTGTTTACAGATTATACTATACTGACTCTATCAAGCCTTGGAAATCTCTACAGAGCCTCCTAAATGAAATCAGAACCATTCCAGAATCATCCCAAAAAAGAATAGCCAAACCATCCATACAGTAAGAACAAAGGGGCTGAAGAATGTCTATTACAGACCTGCCCCATCAGTATAGCTATCTTGGAAACACACTATGTATGGACAGAGAACTCAGCCCATAGTGGAATAAGAGGAGGGAGGCAGGATAAATTAAATTTTGGAAACTATACAGTGTTTTTAGTGACCCCAAACATCTTCCTAAAACAAAGGGTCATAGTTTTAGTAACAATATTCTCCCAGTGATGCTTTATGGTTGCTAGTCATAGAATATCAGTCTCCGTGGATTTAAGGATCACTCAAAGGGCAATGTGAAGACACAAAATGGGCAGGAATAATCTATAACACATAGCAGAAAGAGAATAACAGGGGAGCTTTGTAAAGAATGGCATCAGAGAAGAACCAGGGGAACATTGTACACAGTAATAGCAATATTGTACATTAATCAACTGTGAATGACTTCGCTATTCTCAGCAATCCCATGATCCAAGACAAGTCCAAAGGACTCATGATGAAAAATGTTATCCACTTCCAGAGAAAGAACTGATGGAATCTGAATGCAGATCAAAGCATATGACTTTTCACATTCTTTACTTTTTTTAATGTTTTTTTTGTCTGCATTTTCTTTCACAACGTGACTAACATGGAAATGTTTTGCATGATTGCACATATATAACCTATATCAAATCGCATGCCATCTCAGGGAGGAGGGAGAGAATCTAGAATACAAAAAATTTAAAAACAATGTTAAAAATTGTTTTTACATGGAATTGGAAAAAAATAAAATATTTTAAAAAGGCAAGGAAAAAAAATCTCATCAGAAAGAAATATGAATGGAAAAGAAGGTAAGTCACATAGCAAAACAAAGGATCACAGATGGTGAACAAATGTGCTCTACCCGTAGCTAGGCAAAGAGATGTGGAAGCAGAAAGTCTAGTCTGCTGCACAGATACCCTGTGGAAGATTTACGGAAGGAGATGAACAAGTCACACACAGAAGACAATAAAATGTGGATAGGTTACAGTCTTCACCAATGGAGGGACGACATGCACCCATGAGACCACACACAGATTAAAGTAATATAAATTATATGTGGGAAAAGTGCTTAAAAACACAAAACAAAGAAGTAGAATACATTTCTTTGAGGGGGAATATTAGGTGCCATAAAGAAAAGCCTCTTAAAGGAGGTGAATTTTAAATTAAGAGCTAAAGGAAATGAAGGGAAGAGGAGGGCCAAGAGGAAGAAGTGAGCAAGACGTGTATGTATAAGGACACTAAAATGTAAGTTCAAGACTCGACCTGTCAACTGAAGAATGGTTGAACAAATTATAGCATATGAATGTAACAGAACACTACCGTGCTCAAAGTAATAATAAAAGGGACAGTTTTGGTGAAACCTGGGAAAACTTGTATGAATTGATGCAATATAGTATCAGCAGAACCACGAGAACAATTTATATAGTAACAACAATAATATAAAAAACAAACAACTATCTACCTTCTGACAAAGAGGTGATGGACGCAAGATGCAGAATAAGAAATATGTTTTTGAATATGGGCAATGCAGTAATTTATTTTGCTTGATGATGCATATTTGTTACAAGGGTTTGGTTTTGTTTTTCTTTTCAATAAGGGAGGTAGGAAGGAAAAAAAGAAATATTGGTTATTTTTGAAAATAAATTTGCTAGAAAATCAAAGTCTAAGGAAAAATTGCAGCATCATGAAAATTTATCTTTGGTATTCTCCCCTTCTCTTCTTCTCTAGCCTCAAGGCCTTTGCGATGCCCTCTAATCAAAGCTCTTTAGTATATCCCTACCAGACCTGCCCCTCGTATCAGTGTCCCATGTTCTAAAATTATCCTTCCCTCTTCTCCCTCCTCCCCTTCACAAAAATAATAATTCCTATATTCTCAGTGACACTCTTAATTGTACAGTATGAAGAAGGAAATCTGATTAAAGTAATTCACACAAAGACATGAATGACTGACTAAGGTAAGGTTAGGACTCTGGCCTTGTAAAAGATGAGCTTGAATAGAACTTTTAAGGAAAATGAATGAAAAAAATCTTATTAAACCTTTACCATATTGCAGCACTGGATACAGATACAAAAAAAGGACAATCCTGCCCTTGAGAAGGTTACATTCTAATAAAAGAAGACAACTCACACAAAGAGTGCTGGCAAGGGGAAAAGGGCATGAAGTTAGTAGCATTGTGGCATGAAGACAACCAGAAAGCACCAATGTGATAGGTCTAGGCCATGCTAGTTATGAAAATTCTCACCACTTGGAGCACTGGGACCCAAGGTAGAATATTTCTCATCAGGGGCCTTTCCCGAAGGGCCGTGTCTCCTCCTGTCATGTCTCCACAATTCCCATACAGAAAATGAGGGTAGGACAGTAGGGAAGAGGCTCAGACATCGGAAACTCATTTCTGAATAGTGGCTTAGCTGAAGCAAGGGGCCCATGTTGGGAGGATGATGATGAAACAAATACAGGACGACAACAATTTTTAACTTGTATTTCCTGAGAGTATGGAAGCACAATAATATTCTGGTCTTTGAAGAAGTCTGCCTAAGCAAAGCAGGCTCTTCAATATTCTACATATGAGCTCCTTATCCAAGAAGTCTGTAATATACAGTGCACATAAGTCTATAACACAGTAGATCAGCAGCTGCCCGAGCAATCATGTAAGGATTCATTCAGACATTCTCTTAAGCAGCTACTATGTACAGAGTCTGTCAAGTATTTGTTAAGCACTAAGTAAGTTCCAGGCACTATGCTAATATCATCAGCCCTGGCAAAACAAAGAAAGATAAAAATAGATCTCTGCCCTTAAAGAGCTCACATTCTAACAAGGAGGCAACCATGTGGGAGAGGCAGTGAGTAAGGTACAAAATTTAGCTAAGACACAGTCCCTACACCTATGGAGCTTAAAATCTAGTAAGGGAAAGCAACATACATACAAGAAGTACACTAAAGAGTTACAAAGTAAGGTATCATTAGGGGGCAGAGGAATGGAGATAGCATTTGAGCTGGGCTTTATAGGAATGAATAGAAATTAAGCATTTGAATGGGGTGGGGAGAGGGAAATGACATACCAGACATGGGAAAAACATAAGCAAAGAAATGGACATGGGAAAAGACGAGAATGCATGCAGAGTCAATTGTAAAATATAAGAAAGGAAATTCAATTCAATTCAACAAACATTTATTAAATGCCAACTTTGTGCTAGGTACAGGGGACAAAGGGACAAAAAAGAGTGATTAGACTGAAAAGAAAGGGTGGAACAAAATTGTGAAGGCCTTGAACACCAGGAAAAGGAATGTAAACTCCACTTTGCTTTGTGTGCAAATGGGAGCCACTGCAGATTTTTAAGCAGAGGAATGGATGACCAGATCTATGTATAAGGAAGAATATTCTGGCAAGATGAATGGATCCAAGAAAGGGGAAAGTAGAGACAGAAATATCTATTAGGAGGCTATGAAAATAATCTGGACAAGTGGTAATAAGAACCTGCACAAAGATGGTAACAATGGGATAGAGAAGAGAGAATGGATATAAGACATGTAATGGAGGTCGAGTGGAGTCAGGAGGACTTATAACAGATTTGGCTATGGGAAGAAAAGAAGAGGGAAAAGGCAAGATTATGAGCATGGGAAATGGGGTGAATGGGACCACCTAAGGCAGGAGGAACAGGTTTATGGGAAAAATAAGCTTGGTTTTGAACCTGTTGAGTTTGAGATACAGCGTGATGTCCAGTTAGAGATGGAGACTTAAAATTCTACATGTTTTCCAGCAAAGGACAAAACAAAACAGAAACCACTCTATACCTACGAAGGGCAAGGAAGAACATAAAGCTTCAAAGATCCCAACATAGGATATTAAAGCAGTATTGCCTTTCTAAACTGTCAGCTCACTTTTTCATCCTGGTTCCCACACAGATAGCCCTCAGCTATCTGATAAAAAAAAAAAATCAGCATTGTCCAAAGCAGGCATGTGATTGCTAACTAATGCCTCCCTGCTTTCTTCACCCAGATTCACAGATAGGATACAGTCTTCATTATAGACAACTGGTACATAACATGCCTAATATGCATAGAAGCCTACCCTTAGAAACCAACATAACAATATATGAATTGAAGGCTGGCATATGTCCCTCTCTACTTTCTTACTATCTTTGATTTCACATTCCCTTTGTCACTTCTCTTCTGCCCATGCTTCAAGCTTGAGAGAGTGGCACCTGTAGTGATTATTATCCAGCTGGTAGAATTGGAACATTGCTGACCCACATCCTAATCTAACAAGAATAAGGAAGTAGACACTAAAATAGAAATGTCAACAATAAAACTACATCAGGCCTTCCCGATGTGGCAAAAATAAAGGGAAAAAAAGTGGGAAGAGGGAAGAAACAGGAACTCAGTAAAAAGATACAAAAGAAAAAAAAATAAACACCCAGTATGAGCACAGGAAAGTCTGCCCAATGAAATGTGACAACAGAGACATATTCATTATTGCCCATTATGGTAATTCACAGTATACTAAGGAAACCAGAAGAAGCAGAACAAACCCCAGGATGGTAAATCAGATACTTTGTCAAGGAGATCCTGAAATAAAAATCACTTCGGTGAGCCTTTTATCAAGAAATACCCTGGAAACGAAGTTCTGTGGTTATAGAGTAAGTTGTATTTTAAAAAACAACAACAACAAAAGCTTCATAGTAGCACTGGATTTACAGTGTTTACAAGCCTGTGTTTAGATCCCAGCTCTGCTATAATATTGGACAAATCACTTCTTCTTTTTGGGCATGTTTCCTCATCTACAAGAAGCTGGGCAAGACAATCTCTAAGGCCTATGAACTCTTATGACCTGCATAAGAAGTAAATTTCATTCCTTCCCCCATTCATGTTCCTCAGAGAAAAGCCTGGAAGGAGTTCTGCGTTCTCCTGGGGCACTGCCTATAGAGGTGGACAGTGGCAGAGTTAGGTGGCTGGGCAGGGTCACAATCCCAGAGAAGCCCATGTCACATACCCAAAAGGAAAGGTATGATGGCCTAATTCACCTCCCTCTTTTTTCTCCACCTCTTCTTTCTCTCCTCCCTGAGAGACACTGGAAATCATAGCCTGGAGGGGAAGAGAAGTAGTAGTCCATGTCAACATGGATACCTCCCCTCACACCCTAATACTCAGACACGCGACTTCCCCATTAACAACAATAATACTATCTTACATCATCATGGCACTTTATAATGCAAAAGGCACTGTTGGGGAAGCTAGGAGGCACAGTGGATAGCACACTGGTCTTAGAGTCAAGAGGCCCTGAGCGCAAATGTGACCTCAGACATTTACTAGCTATGTGTGATCCTGGGCAAGTCACTTAACCCCAGTTTCCTCCAAAAAAATAAATAAAAGGTACTTTTACATAACTTATTTCATTTTAAACTTCACAAGAGTAAGGAGGTATTCTTCATTCTTCAGAGAAAAAAAAAACCAAGCCTCAGAAAAGCAAAATGAACTTTCTCAAGATCTCAGAACCCAAATCCAGGATTTTCCAACTCCCAGCTCTGGAGTTTTTTCCACTATACCATGCTCTACAGACAGCCAGCACTCACTAGAGGAAGAAAAAAAAAACAAAACAAACCACTCAGGTTTCCACAGTGGTACATTATGAGGAATTTCAACTTTTCCCTAAACATTAAGCAGGAGACTCAGACTCGTCTGTAGGATCAGTGTGGTACAAGGGAAATAGTTCTTGATTTGGCATCAAAAGGCTTGGGTTCAAATCCTGACTCTGCTAGTTAGTAAAGGCAGGACCTTAGACAAGTCACTTAACTTCTCTGGGTCTCAGTTCCTGTAAAATAGGGGTATTTAACTAAATGGTCTCTAAGATGTCTTCCAGCTCTAAATCTATGATTCTATGATTACAATATGATCAAAGAGTGAATCAGTAAATGATTAAAAGGAACAAGAGATGCCAGCCTCAATGTATCAGTCACATCCACATTATAATTCATACTTAAATTTTTATATCACAGACCCACTCCCTTTAAAAAAAGTTTTAACGCTGCATTTTCTTTTAATATCACAGTCACTTCTGGAAATATCCCCACCTACCTACTCACCCACAAATTGAACCCCAACCATAACAAAGAGGAGCAGTTCATTAAAAACATCTGATAAAGGGGCCTCCTCTGACCATATAGAAAACATTCTGCTCTGGGAGTACCTCACCTCTCTACTAAAAGGAGAAAGGTATATTTCATTTTCTCTTTTCTGGAACCATTAATGGTTTTTCAATGACTAAGTGTATTCTAAGTCCCTATGTATGACATCTAGGACCTAATCCTATACCTCTTATTTCATTTCTATCTCTGTCAAAGTTTAACAACAAAATAAAACACATTGATCCTAAACAGAAAGATGTTTCTGCATTAGGACCTGATCTGTAACATGATATCCTGAATTACTCATCTGAGTATGGATTAGAGTACAAAGCTATTAGAATCAAGATTTTTGGTACCATCCCCAAGATGATGTCACTCTTTAATAGCCATAAATTAGACTCTTAGTTGTAGTCAGCCATCACACAATTCCAGCCATCATAATTCAAAGACTAAGAACTGAAAGAAACCTTAGAGATCACCTAGTCTAAGCCTTAATTTTGCGGATTTGGAAACTGAGGCACTAAGCATTTAAGTGCTTGCCACAGGCAAGGGCCACACAGTCAATACACAACAGAACCAGGATTTGAATCCAGGTACTCTAACTCCAAATCCAGAGGTGTTCCCATGGCACCATGATACCACATTGCCTCCCACAACACCTGCAGTACAAACAAAAAGCAAAAACTCAAAGCCAAGCTAGGAAGAAGATAATTCCAAAGAGCACTAAAGCAAATGGTAAATGCAATGGAAAACATTAGTGCTAACAAGGAGCTCCAAGTGAGTGTGTGCTTATGAATCAGAGCAAACCTCTCAAAATGACATGATGGATAACTATGCTTCTCAATTTGCTGATCAATACAAACAGCATCCAACAGAGAGCAATACTCTGAGTTCACACTGTCATCAAAGATTGCTTATTCTATCTCACTCTGAAGATGCAGGGCAGCACAGTTACAGGGTGACAAGAACACTGAACTTGGAGTCAATAAATATGTGGGGTCAAATACAAGCTTTGAAACTTACCATCTGACAATGAGCAACTTAGTTAATTTCTCAGAGACTCATTTTCCCAATAGACCTAATAATTATACAGGGTTATATTTGGAAAGCCCCTTATGAGACTTAAAGCACCATAAAATATGAGTTACTATCATTTTATTAATAGACATTTTAACTAATAAATTTTAATTTTAACAAGTATGTAAAATATAGAAAAAAGAACAAATGTGCAAAAACTTACAGTGACTGTTCATATTTATATACTCCTATATTAACACCTTTACTGAAGGCCTATAATGTACAAGCTCTGTCCTAGGTCACAGATAAATAAGACATAGATGCTGCCTTCAAGGAATTTACAATAGCATGGAACCCAGGGGCAGACCAGTGTGAAGAAATTTTATATATTTGACTGAGGAAAAAAGGAGAGATCTTTTGAATAAGATCAGTTAGTACCATGAAGCACAGAATAGGAATGTTTATATAACACCCTGGTGTTTGATTTAAAAACAACACTTATCTGTCCATTATATTTGTAAGGTGTTTAGAGGCACAGCTTCTAGGTAGGATGCTTCCCGGATTTGTGGATGGGTAAACAGCCTATGTAAAACAATATGCAATAACCCAAAGGAACTGTGATTTCATCACTGCGGGGATCTCGAAGTTTCACCACCCTTTATGACCTAGTAAAGACATCCTAGAGTTATCTGAGGCACATAGATGTTAAAAAACTTGCTATAGGTCACAAAGTTACTAAGTGTTAAAATCAGGATTTGAATCCATCTTCTTAAGTCCAACCTAAGGACTCTATGCACTATCCCACTATGCCTCTTTACAAAAATTAGTACTTATTTAATGGAATATAGCTGAAGCTTATTTTAACTGGGCTACTGATAGATGTCAACAGTCAGTGGAATTTCTTCCCATTCATTTGAATTTTATCTATTTTACACAACACATACACACACGTTACCACCAAAAAAAATCCATCTGGACTTATGAATAAGAGCAGTTATTCACCAACTGGTGTTTAATGAAAGGGTCTGTAGTCTCTCTCTAGTTCTTATGAAGGACGAAAGAGCCATTTTCCAATAGATTATTGATCAAAGGATATGAACAGAGTTCTCAAAAGAAGAAATTCAAGCTATCAACAACCATACAAAAAAAATGCTCCAAATCACTAATAATAACGAAAAATTCAAATTAAAACAATGATAAATTTTCACCTTACATCCATCAGATTGGCAAACATAATAAAGAAAAAAAGAAAGAAAGAAAAGCAGCAGTTGTTGAGGTAGCTGTGGGACTACCCACAAACACTAAAACACAATGGGACTGTAGGGTGGTCCAACCATTCTGGAAAGCAATTGGGAGCTATATTTTTTTAAAAAATCACCAATCTGTGAATGCTTTTTGGCTCAGAGACATTATTATTAGCTACATAATCTAAAGAAATCAAAGAGAAAAGGAAAGGATCTACATATACAAAAATATTTATAACAACATTTTTTGTTGTAATGAACTGAAAATAAAGTGGGTATAATCAATTAGAGAATAATTTAAGAAATTAGGGTATATGAGTATAATGGAATAGTATTATGCTTTAAAGAAATGATTAAAGAGGTGGATTCAGAGAAATCTAGGAGAACTTCTATGAACTGATGCAGAGTGAAGAGAGAACCAGGAGAAAAACTTATACAATGACTATAATTACATTCAAGGAGAACAACTTTAAGAGACTTGAAGAACTCTGATAAATGAAAGGAACAATTGTGATACCAGAAAACCTATTAATTAAGTGTGCTTCTCAAAGATGGAATAGACAAGATCAATGTGTAGGTTTGTTTTACTTGACTAAACTTATTAGTTATAAGGAAAGGCTTCTATTTGGTGGGGTCAGGGAGAGAGAATTGGTAGGTAGTAATAGTAATGTGAAAAAGAAAGAAAAGAACATCAACAAAACATTTTTTTAAAATGCAGAGAAACCAGCAAAAGGAAGAGACCAACAAACATGGTAGTTATATAACTATCATGATAAATCTGACATGTACTTTAAAAAAAAATCTTTATGGAAAAGAATCTGTTCATTTTCATATACAACGTTCTTTTTTCCATTCCTCTTCGTATATTTAAATATTTATGTTTGCTGATGTTTGGACATCCAACGAGGGGAAGCCACTACTTTCCATTACATTTTTAGATAGGTCTAACTGTTAGAAAGTTTTTCTACCAGGTTGCCTCAATAGAGTATAAAGGTTATCAATAACCATTAAGTATTTTGTCGAACTCAATTGTAAAACTCCTAAGAAAAATGTCTATGGTTGTCTCAAGCTTTTAGATCTTAACTTGTATACTTTTCTAATCTGAGAGTCTTAACTACAGAAAAGAAAGAAACTATCAGCCAACACAAAATCCTACCCCAGTGAACACATGCTGACAAAACAAAAAATGTGTAACCTCTATTTAAAACTAATGTGATCTGAGAGGGCAGTGATCTGGATAGAATGCTTGTATAAGGCCTTTGAATGACGGTCACTAAACAGGAGACAAAGGTCACAAAATCTAAAAGCTAAGCTCCTTCTTAGATAAAACTAACTGGAGAAAAGTATTTACCAGGAAAGGGAATATCAGGGAAAGCTAGCTGGCAGCTGCAGGTGAAGAGGAGGAGTATATTAGGAAATGACAAAAGGCATCAATAAAACTTTCTAAAGAGTACCAATGTAACATAAGACCCACATTAGATCACAAGATGAAAAGCCAAATAAAATTATAGATATATAATGTATAAATACACATAATATATATTTAATATATACATCATACGTGTATATTTGGAAGTAATCAAGAAAGCTGAGCACAGTGGTGTACACCTATAATCTCTGCCTTTAGGAAGGCTTAGGCTAGTGGATGGCTTGAGTTCAGGAACTCTAAGTTGCAGCAGGGATAAGGTCAACCCAATGTCTACATTAAGTAGACTAAATATACACTAAGTATATACACAGTCCTCCCCCCCCCCACCTCCCCACCTTTCCCGACTGCTCCACAACAAGGTGCCACCAGGCTGCCTAAGGAGGAGTGAACTGGCCAGTTTTGAGATAAAACAGGTCAAAGTTTCCACGTTAATCAGCACTGGTGCCAAGTCATGAATGGCCCCTGCACTTCTAGCCTAGGTGAAACAATAAGACCCAGTCTCAAAAAAAAATTAAAAACAAAAATATATAAAGAAAATACTCAAAGGGGAAAAACCAAAATGCTTGGCAACAAGTGAGATACTATTTTCATTCCCAATCTTCGTGGGTGAAGAGTTTATTTCATTTTTGTCTTTGCACACACATACCAAGCACAGTACCTTGCTCATAGGATCATAGGAGACAGTAATAACAATGCTGACCCAAGTTTGAAAAATGATAACTGGTGAGATTCAATGTATACATATTATATTTTATAGATGACAAGTACAACACAGCGTATGTAAGGCAACACAAAAGTTACCTTCATGATTCCTTTGTTTTCCTGGATTTAGATCGATGGTCCCTTCACTGATATAGGCTGCAATCTTTGAACAATTTCTCATTCTGTAAAATTCCTGTACAAATTTTCCCTTAAATCCTCCATAGAGAATCTACTGGGGGGGGGGGGCGTGGAGCCAACATGGCAGAGTAAAAGCAGTGACTTGCTTGAGGTCTCCCCCAAACCCCTCCAAATACCTATAAAAAATGGCTCTAAACAAATTCTAAAGCACCAGAATCCACAAAAAGACAGAGTGAAACAAATTTCCAGCCCAAGACAATGTGGACGGTTGATCGGAAAGGTATATAGTGCTGGGCGGGGAAAAGAACACAGTTCGGCATGGGAGCACAAGTAAAACAGGCCTCAGCAAACCTGAAGCAGCCCTCAGAGGACTGAATCACAGGTGGCGGTTTCCAGACATCTCAATCCATGAACACCAAAGACAACTTAGAAGGTCAGTAGGAAAAGTCTGTCACCAGGGTGAGAGAGAAGCTCGATCTCAGCCCCAGTCCCCATTCGCAGCCCCGGGGTGGTGGCTGCTTTCAGGGCTTCTGGCCCACAGACTTAAAGGGGGAAATCGAGTGGCTAAGCAGAGGGGGACTGCAGGGATCTCTTTGCTGGTACTGAGGCAGGATTCTCTTGCTTTGCTCATGACTGGATCTGGGTCACAGTTCTGGGTGACAATCATGGGGCAAGGAGGAGTGCTGGCATAGTGGAGCTTGTAGTAGCAGTGAAGAGTAAATCTTCCTCATAGTTCCAAAGCAGAAAAGAGTGCTTGTGGTCACTCACAGACCAGAGCACAGGCCAGGAAAGGAGTAAACACCTCGCCCCTTATCATACCACCTTGGAAGAACTGAAAATTTACAGGTACCTAGAAGCATCTCTGAAAACAACTGCACAAAACCCCCAAAGCTTGGGACAGTACATTCTCCACACTGGAAGCAGACCCCTACCTTAACAAAGAGTTTGTAACTCAAGTAATTGGCTGAGGTCATGAGCAAGCAGCGCAAAAAGAATCAGACCATAGAATCTTTCTTTGATGACAAAGAAGATCAAAACATATAACTAGAAGAAGACAACAAAGTCAAAGCTTCTACATCTAAAGGTTCCAAGAAAAACATGAATTGGTCCCAGGCCATAGAAGAGCTCAAAAAGGATTCTGAGAAGCAAGTAAGAGAAGAAGAGGAAAAACTGGGAAGAGAAATGAGCGTGATGCAAGAAAATCATGAAAACCAAGTCAACAGCTTGCTAAAGGAGACCCAAAAAAATACTGAAGAAAATAACACCTTAAAAAATAGCCTAACCCAAATAGCAAAAGAGGTCCAAAAAGCCAATTAGGAGAAGAATGCCTTAAAAAGTAAAACTGGCCAAATGGAAAAGGAAGTCCAAAAGCTTACTGAAGAAAATCCTTAAAAATTAGAATGGAGCAATTGGAAGCTAGTGACTTTATGAGAAACCAAGACACTGTAAAACAAAACCAAAAGAATGAAAAATTAGAAAACAATGTGAAATATCTCATTGGAAAAAACTGATCTGGAAAATAGATCCAGGAGAAATAATTTAAAAATTATTGGACTATCTGAAAGCCATGATCAAAAAAAGAGCCTAAACATCATCTTTCAAGAAATTATCAAGGAAAACTGCCCTGATATTTTAGAACCAGAGGGCAAAACAGAAATCGAAAGAGAATCTACTCAACCACCCAGAGACCTCCCCCTTGTTATCTCACTATCTCATCAGGACCCATGAACCATGCAGGTCATTTATCTCCTCTCTGTTTTTAATATGACCCACCCAGCTAGCTGTGTCCCTGGAAATGCTTTTTATAACACTTCTCTTGCACTGCCTATTTATCCTCAAATCTTTCCATTGTCTTTTGTCCAAACTAAGTAGCTTATTAAAAAGCAAAGTTAGGGGCAGATGGTCGGACAGTGTAGAGAATACCCACCCTGGAGTCAAGACGTCCAGAGTTCAAATCCAGCCTCAGACATTTGACACTTACTAGCTGAGTGACCCTGGGCAAGTCACTTAAACCAGGCCACCACCACCACCACCACCACCACTGC
Source organism: Phascolarctos cinereus (assembly GCF_003287225.1). NCBI lineage: Eukaryota > Metazoa > Chordata > Mammalia > Diprotodontia > Phascolarctidae > Phascolarctos > Phascolarctos cinereus. Next base: position 270,044,029 of record NW_027556098.1, on the reverse strand, counting down.
CTGGGGGGAAAAAAAAAGCAAAGTAACTCCAAGACTAAGTCTAATTCAGTCTAATTAGCATATCAATCAGGTATTATCAATGTTCCCACTTCCCAAATATAAAGGTGAGACTAGACTATATAAAAGAACCACTCTATTTAGAAGCATCAAACAATACATCTCAGGTTGAAGAGATGACCTCTCTCCTTTGGAACATCACAAAAACATCTGAATTAAATATCCAGGAAATTATGGGAAAAGGCAATGGGATATTATAAGACTTGCACAACATCTACTGAGACTTTTCTGTACAGATTGGTCTAAAAGAAAAGAAGTCTTTGGAGAAAAAAATTCTAAAATACGTACACCTCATACCCTCTGCTTCTCCTCAGACCACTATAGTCCCTATTATCTATATATTAGTATTAGCAGAGTATTAATCTATCACGTCTTCACATCAGAACATGTATTTTGGTTTCTTTTTTTTTTTTAATAAATATGATTTCCCAGAACAAACATTTCAGAAAACAGAAGTAGAAAAAGTACACTGAACTTGGACCTAAATGTTGGGCAGGAACTGGCTGAGGAAGTAGCAATGAGTAAGTTGCCACATGATGATTTTAGCAATATTAAGTTCTGAATTCTAGTCATAGAAGAAAAACCTAAAAAATCCTCCATTATTCAATTTCATAAAGGGAAATTATGATAACAATACAGACATTAGTAAAGAGAAAAAAGAAAGGCACAGTTTTTAAAAGAACATCAGTATAGCCCTTTATAGCAACACCAGGGCTTTCATGTCACTTAGACAAACTGATTACAAAATCTTAGATGTGAAATGGATCTCAAGCATCATCTAGTCAAACCTCTACTTGAAACAAGAATTCCCTCAACAACATCCCTGAGAAATGATTATCCAGTCTTCACTGGTAGACCACCAATGTCAAGGCAATTCACCATCTCCTCAAAATATCCCATTCTTCTTTCAGACAACTAACTGTTGGGAAGTTATTTCTTTTATTCAACTAAAAATTGACTTCCCTACTGATCTAGAGGTCTGTACTGTAGGCCCAAGCAGAATAAATTTAGTCTCTCTGCTTCAAGTCATCAAAAAACATTCATTAAATGCCTAATATGTACCAGGCATTTATGCTAAGGACTAGAGATACAAAGAAGGACAAAAAACAGTCCCTGCCATCAAGGAGCTCACAGTTTAAAAGGATAGAAAATACGCAAGCAATTTCATACAAACAAGCTACATACATGATAAATTGAACATAATCTCAGAGAGATAGCATTAACATTATGCAGGACCTAGAAAGGCTTCTCATAGAAGGTAAAATAATAGCTGGGACCTAAAAGAAACCAGAGAAGCCAGGAGGTAAGGACGAGGAAAGAGAATTCCAGATGTGGGACAGCTAGCAAAAATGGAGAATTAGGAAAAAAACTGATCTGTTTGAAGGATAGCAAGGAAGCCAGTATCACTGAATTATAGTGTAACTGGAGGAGAGCAAGTTATAAGAAGGCTAAAAAGGCAGGAGAGGGTCATGGTATGAATGCCAACAAGAGGATTTTATATTCTATCCTGGTGGTAATAATAAGCCACTAGAATTTACTGAATTGGGGGTGGGGGTGTGGAGAGGTGAATGAAGGCTTGGTGGAAGTGGGGAAAGCTACTATTGAAATAGTTCAGGCATGAGGGGATGAGGACCTGGACTAGGGTGACAGCAAAGTCAAAGGAAAGACAAGAGATGTTACAAATGTAAAATCTACAGGCCTTGGCAAGAGATTGGACAGGGGGAGTGAAAGTGAAGATTTGAGGATGACACCTAGGTCATCAGCCTGGGTGACTTGGAATATGGTGGTGCTCTCAATAGTAATAGCAAAGTTGGGCAGAAAAGAGGACTTTGGGGAACGAAAGGAAGGAAACAATTAACAAGTTAAGTAAATGTCTTATATGTGCCAGGCACTGTGCTAAGCTCTTCCTTAATTATAAAATGGGGATAATAATAAGAGGCAAAGGCAGAGATTGAGTGACTTACCCAGGGTCACAAAACTGGGAAGTATCTGAGGCTAGATTTGAATCCAAGTCTTCCTGAGAGGAAAGATAAAGTTCTGTTCTGGATATGTGAAGTGTAAGATCTTTCAAATATCTGATCATATATTTCTTATGTCTTCTCTAAGCTAAATATCTATATTATCTTTAATGACAACACAAAGACCTTCACTAAAAGATCTCTACAGAGGTTAAAAGCAATCTGTTTTTGTTTTTCTTACTGACAACTTTTGTTTTAAAATTATACAAATCCCAATTTTCCAACTGAAATATGTATCCTACAACTTAGAATCCCTGAAAAATTAAGTAAAACAACACAAAAAATTGCAATTGATAGTACATGCAAATATATTTTGGCTTAAGAGAAAGGCTGGGTATATGCTTTATAAGTTTTATATATATACATACATATAATTTTATAAGTTAATATCAAAGTCCAATTCTTACCTGAATTTTGTTATCATTTAAAGACGTTTTTATTTACATAGTTGCAGTAATCATGTATCCTTTTTTTGTGCGTGTGAAGTAATCGGTTAAGTGACTTGCCCTGGGTCACACAGTTAGTGTCAAGTGTCTGAAGCCAAATTTGAACTCATGTCTGAAGTCAAATCTGAACTCAGGTCCTCCTGACTCCAAGGGGCTAGAGCTCTATCCACTGTGCCACCTAGCTGCTCAATCAGGTATTCCTTTGACCCTGTTTTGTACACTCCACATCATTTCATATAAATCCTGTCAAATTCATTTCTTTATATTAATTATCTTTTGGGGCAGGTAGGTGGCGCAGTGAATAGAGCTCTGGCCTTGGAGTCAGGAGGACCTGAGTTCAACTCCAGCCTCAGACACTTAACACTTACTAGCTGTGTGACCCTGGGCAAGTCACTTAATCCCAATCGCCTCACCAAAAAAGCAAAAAATAAAATTTAAAAAATATTAATTATCTTTTATCACTTAATATTCAATTATATTAATATATCATAATTTGTTCATTCATTCACCATTCTACTTTAACTCCCTAATCATTACATAGTGTATTTCCAATTTTTTTGCTGTTATACAAAGAATGATGAAATGTATATTTTTGTACAGCTAGATCGTTTATTGCTGTCAATAACTTTGATGTAGTATAAACCCAATAGTGGGATCAGCAGGTCAAAAGCACAAAAAACTGTAACCTTTCTTGCAAAAACCCAAACTGCTCTTCAAAATAGTGGGGCCAATAAAAACAATAGCTAGAATTTACATAGCACTTTAAGGTTTATAAGGTGCTTTACACGTGTCATCTCCTTTGATTCTCCTGACAACCCTTTGAGTTAGTGCTATTATTATCCATATTTTACAAAGAAAGAAATTGAGGGTGAGGGGGCTTAAGAGACTATACTAGCAGTATCACACTGCTAGTACATGTCTGGGGCAAGATAACCTAGTTAAGACTATGTCCAACTCTACCCATGATGCTCTCTAACCACCTCACTCACAACTCCATCAATAAAGAAGCAGCATGCTTTTCCCCAATATCCCTACCAAACTACCACATAGAATTTTTTCAGCTTTTCCTTTACCAATTAGATCTCCCACAATACACAATCCCCACAAATGATTAAGTAAAACAATATCATATAGTCCTTATCTTTGACAATTTGTTGCTGATCTTAGAGTTGTTTTGGCAGTCAGTCGATAAGCAGTTATTAACCTCCTACTATTGTTCCAGGCACTATGCAAATGCTGGGGATACAAAAAAAGGCAAAAGACAGTCCCTACCCTCACAATCTAATGGTGGAGACAACAAGCAAACAAATGTGTACAAAAAAATCTATATGCAGGAAAAATAGAAAATAAGAGACTGAAGGTACTAGATTTAATCAAGACTGGAAAAGACTTTCTGTATAAGGCAGGTTTTTATTGGGATTTAAAGGAAACAAGAGAAACTGGGAGGTAGAAATAATTAGAGAGAGTATTCTAGGCATGGGAGACCAATAAAGCAAATGTCCAGAGCCAAGAGATGAAGTGTCTCATTTTGTGGAATAGCAAGGAAGCTAGTGTCACCGGATCAAAGGCTACAACCGGGAACAGGTATATAAGAGGACTGGGAAGCTTGGGAGGAGAGCATTGGTTATGAAGGGTTCTGAACACCAAAAAGGATTTTACATTGGATCCTGGAAGTAATAGGAAGCCATTAAAATTCACTGAATAGTAAGGTGACCCGGTCCAACCTGTGCTTTAGGAAAATCACCTTAGCAGCTGAATGGAGAATGGACTGGAGTAGGGAGTAGAGTTGGAAGAGTAGAGTAGGGACAGACTTAAGGCAAGCAATAGCAATAATCCAAGCATGAGGCAATGAGGGTATGCACTAGGGCGGTGGCTCAGTGAAGGGAAAGGGATGTAGTCAAAAGACATTGCATGTCTGAAAATCAGTTGGGGATGTGAGACTGTAAGTCAGCAGAGAGGTTAGGTAGGGCAGGATGGGTACATTTGAGAGTCATAGACATAGAAATGATAACTAAATGCATAAGAGCTGATAAAATCACCAAGTGAAGTAATATAGAAGGAGAAAAAAAGAGGGCCTCCAAGACAGAGCCTCATGGAACACCTATGATTAGAGGGCATTACTTAGATAAGCATCCAGCAAAAGACACTGGGGAACAGTTTGACAGGTAGGGCAAGAACCAGGAGAGAATGGCATCCAGAAAACCCAGAAAGAAGGCAGTACCAAGGAGCATAGGGTGATCAATAGTGTCAAAGTCCAATAGCATCAAAAGTCAAGTGGTGCAGTGGAGAACCAGCCCTGGAGTCAGGAGGACCTGAGTTCAAATCCAGCCTCGGACACATACTTCCTAACTGTGTGACTCTGGGCAAGTCACTTAACCCCCAACTGCCTCTGAAGAAGAAGAAGAAGAAGAAGAAGAACAAGAAGAACAAGAACAAGAACAAGAACAAGAACAAGAACAAGAACAAGAACAAGAACAAGAACAAGAACAAGAACAAGAACAAGAAGAACAAGAACAAGAAGAACAAGAACAAGAAGAACAAGAAGAAGAATGAGGATTGAGAAAAGGTCATTGGATTTGACAATGAAGAGATCACTGGTAACTTCAGAAAGCAGTTTCAGCAGAAGAATGAAGTAGGGAGCTGGATTATAAGGGGTTAATAAGAGAGTGAAAGGAAAGGAAAAGGGCGCACTTATTGTAGAGAGCTTTCTTAAGGAGTTTAACCATAAAGGGCAGAAGTGATACAGTTAAGATCAAATGCGGGGTTTTTGAGGATGAGGGAGAAATGTGCATGTTTGTAGGCAGTAGGGAAGGAGCCAGGAGACAGGGAAAGACTGAAGATAAGCAATGGAGTGGAGATAACAGAGGAGAAAACTGTTGGAGAAGAGGGGATAGAATGGGATTGCCAATTTGGAATGTATAGATAGTTGACAAGTTTGCATTTCTTACATTTCTTCTTTTCAGAACTAGTTCAAATCCTTTGAACTCATGTCTTGAAAAAATGCTCTCACAACTATAGTTTATATCAATTCTTTATGTATCTTGGCCATCAGAGTTTTTTTTAATTAATTTATTTTGAATTATCAACAATTACTTCCATAAGCTTTTGAGTTTTAAATTTTTCTCCCCCTCCCTCCCCACCTCCCTCCCTAAGACAGCATGCAATCTGATAAAGACTATACATATACAATCCTATTAAATACATTTCCACATTAGTCATGTTGTAAGGAAGAATTAGAACCAATAGGAGGAACCACCAGAAAGAGGAAACAAAACACAACAAAAGGAAAAAAATAGCCAATAGTATGCTTCAATTTGCATTCAAACTCCACAGTTCTTTCTTCTTTGTGGATAGCATTTTCCTTTACGAGGCCTTTGGAGATGTCTTAGATCCTTACATTGCTGAGAGAGATTAAGTTTATCAATATCAGTCATTGAACAAGATGGTTTTTATTGTGTACAATGTTCTCCTGGTTCTGCTCACTTCACTCAGTATCAGACCATATAAGTCTTTCCAGGTTTTTCTGAAGTCAGCCTGTTTATCATTTCTTATAGCACAATAGTATTCCATTACATTCATATACCACAACTTGTTCAGCCATTCCCCAATTGATGGGCATCCTCTCAATTTTCAATTCTTTGCCACCACAAAAAGACCTGCTATAAATATTTTTGTACATGTGGGTCGTTTTCCCATTTGTCTGATCTCTCTGGGATAAAGTCCTAGAAGTGCTATTGCTGGGTCAAAGGGTATGCACATTTTTATAGTTGGCCATCAGACATTTATCAGAGATATTTAAGATAATTTCTTTTCCCTGTCCATATCTAGTCTTGATTCTCATTGTAATTATTTTATTTGTACAAAAGATTGTTATTTTTACACAATCAATGTGGGCTTATTTTATCTTTTACAATAGTCTATATTATTATAAATTCTACCGAACAGTATTATATCATTTTATATATTTTAATATTCTTCCATAATTTCCCCTCATGCCTGGAATGCTCTCCCCTCCTCACTTCTACCTCCTCTTTTCCTTGGTTTCTTTCAAGTTTCAGCTAAAATGAAAGAATAAAGCATTTATTAAATACTTGGCATGTACAAAGCACAGTTCTACAAACTGACACATAAATTCCACCTTCTATAAGAAGCTTTTCCTAGTCCCAGTCAAGGTTACTGCCTTTCCTCAGAAACTGTCAATTTACCCAGTATCTATCTTTAAGTACATAACAGTTTACTGATCATCTCTTCCATTAAAATGTGAGCCCCCTTGAAGGCACATTTTGTCTTACTTTCTGTCTCCAGTGCCTGGCACATAGCAGTCCCTTTAATAAATGCTTGTTGAATTGAGTCTGTCACAGGTAGTTACAAATGTATTCCCTAAGACAGACCGCTGCTTCATTGACATTTTCGCTGTCTTTCCAGCTTTGTAAATTCTTGTCCATGTTCATCTTCTTGGTTTCTTCCTTCAACAAACTCATTTCAAATATTATCAATATGACACCTTCCTTTCTGTGTTTTACTGCAACTGTAATTCACTCTAGAAGTTCTTAGGTTTGGTCTATTCTCTTCCAGAGGTGTCAGTGACAATCTTGTTTTTTCCTTCTGGAGCTTTCTCCATGAATTCCTTTAACCTCATAGTACTTGTTCGTTTTATTAAATCATTTTTTGGTTTTCTCAATTCTTCAGATATCTTTTTTTTTAAGCTGGGCAATGGGGTTAAGCACAGATAGTAAGTGTTATGTGTCTGAGGCCGGATTTGAACTCAGGTCCTCCTGAATCCAGGGCCGGTGCTCTATCCACTGCGCCACCCAGTTCTTCAGTTTTATTTTTTTCTGTATAGGTTTCTTTCCTTTCTTTTCTTTGTTATTATTCTTTTATTTTATTTTGGCTCATTTGTCATTATTTTGAGCTGGCACAAGAAATCTGGACTTAGTCATTACTCACACTTCCATCCTTCCCAAAGTCTCAAAATTAATCTGCTAATCACTACTCTTTGGGTTCAGCTGTTCAAACAGTTCCCAATCCACTTTACTGTACTATTTCATAGTCCTCATGGTGCTTACTGCCCAATGTTATTTCCTGTGGGACTAGCAGAGGTGCCACTATTCCTTTTAAAAAAAACACCTTAAGCTCAGGGTTTTCCCAAATTACATAATTTGAGTCAAACCCAGGTCCTTCCTGAACTTCTAAGCTATTACTTGTTTGTTTATACTACATTACCTCTCTTAGTTAATTCAACAAGAAGTCTGAAGGAAAAGAGAAACATAGGATAACGTGACACTTAAGCAATTTAAAAGTTACTAAAGGAAAGTAATATGGTTTCTATTGGGGAAATTTTTTCTAAAGAACTAGTATTTCTTAAGAATAAATAAGCATATGAATAAAGAGAAACTGGGAGATAATTCATTTAGACTTTCAAAAGTCTTTTTACGAATTTCTATACCACCATTTTGGTTTTTGGTTTTTGTTTTTTTTAACTTTTCATCCAAACCACAGGCTTTGAGAGATATTTTGTATGAATAGGGAACTTTTAAGGAAACAAAAGGATAAAGAAGGATAACAGGGTCCTGTGGAGATTACCATAAATCAGTTTTATTTAATAGCTTTGTAAGAAGAAGCAAAAAACAAAATCTCCATTTAAGAATGACAAACTCTCCTGGGTACTAAAATGCCATGCCTATAGGTGAACTCTTCATGGAGATCTTGTGAAGATATAGGCATAAAAGTGGTAGATAAACTTCACTGTTGTATGGAGTCATAGAAACCCAGACAAAAGGATAATGAAACAAATGTAGCATATTTCCTAAAGACAGTAGCCCAATATGCTTCCAGGAAAGCCAACAAAATGCTGAACAAGGGGCTACTGGAAACCAGAGATAGGTGAGTTATGAAAAATGACACATTAAATGCGACTTAAGCACCGTTGATTGTTTCCCCTTTGCTTATGAGGGTCTGATTTTTTTTTCCTCTTTTTCTTCTTAACCTTTCTCCATCTCTTAACCAGGGCTCTAGAATGAACAAAAATTCCTACCACTTTTTCTACGCAGATAAGGGTTTGAAGCCTGTCAATTAAAAGGTCTCTCTACAGAGGACTTGCCCCTTGGCAGCACCCAGACATCCAAAGTGCCTGCTTTCACTTACCTTAAAAAGAGCAGACCCAAGACAAGCTCTATTTGTTCTCTTCCACTGTCACCTCACCGCCCAGTAAAATGAAAACAGCTTTTAAATCATAAAATACAGATAAAATATACTCAAACATGTTTTCAAACGTCAGTGATAAGGTAAATGGCAGTACTATAAGTGGCAATAAGAAAAACTAGAAGGCAGTGGGACAGCATAGTGGACAGGGTATAGCACTTGGAAGTCAAAAAGATCTGAGTTAAATCCCACTCCAGATACTTACTGGTTATATGACCCTGAGCAAAACATTTAACCTCCTGCAGGCTCAGTTTACTCATCCTCACAGACTTTACAATAGTAATGATAGCAGCCCCTACCTCATAAGGCTTTTTGTAGGATCAAGCGAAATGACATGTAAAGTACATTGCAAACCTTAAAGTACTATGTAAATGCTATCTACTATTATTAAGAAGATTTGTTTTTGTATTGACAGGTACAAGGAGGCAAGAGGAAGACAGATAGATGTACACAGTTTCAGACAAGTTGACTTTGAGGTAGAAGACTGACATCTAGATGGAGATATATAGCAAACAGTACAAAATACAGAATTATACCTAATTATCTTCTAGGCTGGACCCCTACTATAGTAGCTAATATTATCTTGGCCTAAACTTTCCTTTTCTTCTCTCTTCAAGTACCATCCCATTCTACAATACCCCTTTATCACTACTATCTTATTCATTTATATGAGTTAAAATGAACTTTTTTTTTTACTATTTTCATTACTTTGGAGCCAAAGGGAATAAGCTTGAATGATATGAAATCAGCACCCAAGGCTATTACCTCTATTATTGTTTAAACAGAACATATGTGAAAGTCAAATTATAAGGGTTTAAATCATCCACAAAGGGCAAAGGCCTGCTGGCTATGAAATTCATCTTCTATTGTAATATTCAATCATCACAGAATAAGGCTTTTGTGACCTTAACACCAGTAAATCTATAATCTACATTTTTTATTTTTTTAAGTTTCTCCAAACAGTATTGCATAGCCTGAGGGAATATGTTTTATGTATTTAGGACAACAAATAGTACAATGTGATGGAAAAAACCTAGTTAAGTGTCAGTAGATTTAAGTCCTACTATCTCTATCTTACTAGCTCAGGATCTTAGAGCAAATCACTTTACCTAGCTAGGCCTCAGTTTTTTGATTTGTAAAATTAGGGTTATAGATGGGTAAGTTCTAAGTCCCTTTAAGTTGGAAGAGTCTATGAATACACAAAATGATTTTTATCAATGGTATTCTTATTTCCTTTTTCTCACTTTCTTTAAACCAATCAATCAATATTTATTAAGCAGCTACTATGTGCTAGGTACTGTGTGCTAGACCAGAGCTTCTTAACATTTTTGGTATGCTATAGCCCATTTGGCAGTCTAGTGAAGCCAATATTATAATTTTTTAAATGCATAAAACAAAATATGTAGTATTACCAAAAAAACCAATTATATTTAAGAACAGTTATCAAAATGTTTTAAAGATCCCTGTTTTAGGCTTAAATATTCTTTCATTTCCTCAATTATTTTCAAAATTAGCCTTCCAACAAAGTTAGTTAACTGACTTTTTGAGGGAACACCTGACTTACAATGCAATTTCATTGAAAATTCATTGAATTACAAATTCAATGCTCTCCTCACCTCAAAATCTTGGAATACTGAGCTCCCTTCAGTGGGTCGGATCAAGTGCCATGCTTCCACTTAAGAGCTTTTATGAAGCCCCCAATTATGTGTTCTCTACTCCTCCCCTCCAAAAAATTAATTTTCCATACATTCTATATTTAACTTGTCTGAGTACTTCACATTCCCCTTCCAACAGAATGCAGACTCCTTAAGAGGAAAGAATATTTCATTTTTGTCTTTCAATTCCCAGATAGCCCAGCAGACTACCTAGAAGATGACAGGCATTTAATTAATACCTGTTGACATGAGAATTTATACATAATACATCTGCTGTTTTTTAAGTTAAAAGAAATAGCAAACATAAAATGTTATTTGTCCATAGCAGATAAAAGAATCTTCAACCAGGAGAGATGAACGCCTAAAGGGATTGCTGTGACCAATTTATCAACACAGTTAAAAAATTTAAAAATTCCACCCCATCCATGTGATAAAATAGGTAAGTCCCTCTAAGGTTTATTTCAATACTCCAATGGAACTGAAATTTCACCAATATGGGTGCTCCTTTCAAAAGTTCAACTGCGCAACCGTTGTCCATGTCTTTCCCCAAAATCCTCTAAATCCAGCTAAAGAATGCCTTCTTTTAGGTCTCCTGACATTACTTGAGTAACAATACATCATGCAAGCTATCTATTTGTCATCCCTCAGGTGACTGCTCCATCTTCTCCTTTTCCAGGAATACATGTATTTGATGATATTTTAAACACTGATTTTTTGTAAGCAATTAGTCTCTGGCAATATGCTACAGCTGTTTTGACCCATCAGACATCTCTCTGTTGTGCTTAGTGTGAAGCTCCACTGAGAGGTTTTCCTCTTGGAAATTGCAATATTCCATGATGCATAGCTACTGTTAGACATTTTAAGGGGCGGGGGGGAGCTTTAAAGAATGGCAGGGATTTCTTAGGCAGAAGGAAGCCAGATACAAATGAAATTTCAATTTAAACATGCTTCAATGTAGCTTGCATCTCCTTGAAATACAGGTTTCCATATGTAAACTACAATGTATCATAAAGAAACTCTAGTATAAGATAAATCCAGTAGATACTACAACACAAGCCACGTCCCAGGCCAAAGTTCCATATCTTCTCCCAGATCCCCAAAATAAGCTCTCTTGTAATTCACTCCAACTGCTCTCACATTTGTCTACAACTATTTCATGTTGTCCCTGAACACTCTGGATATTAATGGGGGTGAGGAAAGGTTGTCCCTATAAAGTGAGACCTACTTTCTAAGCTTCAATCTGTCAAATGGAGATAATGCCTACCCTAAAGGACTTAGTAAGAATCAAATTAGATTCCCCAAAATGAAAGCCTCTGATAAACTGTAAAAGGCTCTATAAACTCAAGGTACTACAATCACTTCATAGAACTAACTTCAGCATTTCCTTTGTTTTGAGAAACAAGCAATTAGGTACTTCCTACAAGTTTAGAGTAATTAAAGTAAATATTTATTAAGTGTCTACATGTGCCAAGGACTGGGAATACAAAGAGAGGCAAAAAGACAGACCCTACCCTCAAGGAGTTTATCATCTAAATCTACCTTTGGAATTTGGAGACTGCAAAATAGGTTATTTTTCAATTACTGATGAGGAATTTCCATAAATTAATCAACATTCTCTCCATTTCCTTTTCAATCAAGGGAATTCATTTGTAAGCATAATCAATACCCTACTATAGATGATCTGGGCCAACTCTGAAAAGGTTCAATCCTAGGGACTCTCTCTTTGGATAGTGTTTCCACCTAAGGATTCGCCTAAAAAACAACAAAACATGGCTGGTGTCATGGTCTCCACAATAAAAAGGAAAAACCACTCAAGCACTCTGGCTTTAAAAAAAAAATCTAACCAAGATTAGGAGGGAAGCAGAAAATTGGGAGAGAATTTTTATAACCAGTGTCTCTGATAAAGGTCTCATTTCTAAAACATATAAAGAACTAAGTGAAATTTATAAGACTACAAGTCATTCCCCAATCGATAAATAGTCAAAGGATATGACCAGGCAGAAGAAGAAATTAAAGCTATCTACAATCTTATGAAGAAATGCTCTAAAGCACCATTGACTAGAGAAATGCAAATCAAAACACATCATACCTTTCAGATTGGCCAACATGACAAAACAAGAAAATGATAAATGTTGGAGAAGATGTGGGAAAATTGGAACACTAATGCGTTGTTGATAGAGTTGTTAACTGATCCAACCGTTCTGGAGAACAATTTGGAACTATACCCAAAGGGCTATAAAAATGTGCATACCCTTTGACCCAGCCTTCTAGGGCTGTATCCCAAAGAGATCATAAAAATGGGGAAAGGACCCAAAGGTACAAAAATATTTATAGCAGCTGTTTCTGTGATGGCAAAGAATTGGAAATTGATGGGATGCCCATCAAATGGCAGATGGCTAAACAAGTTGTGGTACATGGATGTAATGGAATACTATTGTGCTATAAGAAATGATGAGCATGCAGACTTCAGAAAAACCTGGAAAGACTTATATGAACTGATACTGAGTGAAGTGAGCAGAACCAGGAGAACACTGTACACAGTAACAGCTACATTTTGTGATGACTAACTTTGATAGACTTAGCTCTTCTCAGCAATGCAAGGATCTAAGACATCTCCAAAAGACTCATGATGGAAAATGCTGTCCACATCCAGAGTTGTAAAGACTGATGTGAAAATAATAAGATTGTATATGTAGAGCCTATATCAGATTTCATGCCATCTTAGGGAGAGAGGAAGGGAGGGAGGGGGAGAAAATTTTAAACTCAAAAAGCTTATGGAAGTGAATGTTGAAAATTAAAAATAATTTTTTTAAATCTAATATAAGATTTTATTTTACCTGTTAAGGATGGGGATACAAAAAGAGGCAAAAGACAGTTCCTGCCCTCAAGGAGTTTACTACAAATCTAATGGGGGAGAAACAACATGCAAACAAATATATACAAAATAAGCTATATACAAGATAAATAAGATATAATTGAGAGGAAAGGCACTGGAATTAAGAGGGGTTAAGAGCTGGCTGATTTTAGAAAAACATGGAAAGACTTGTATGAAATAATGAAGAGTGAAATGAGTAGAACCAAGAAAATGTTGTATACACTAACAGCAATATTCTTACCTAGCCTTAATCACTGAATGGGCACTGTCTCAATCAAACAGGCCTATTAAAGGCCTTAGCTTAAAAAGGCCATGGTCTCCCACTGCACCCAGGGCATCTCCAGTCCTCCTGATCTATATCTCACCACTGAACCCAGATGGCTCCAGAGGAAAAAATGAAGCTAGTGACTTTGCACAGCTCTCCCTCACTTACATCCAATTCACTTGCATGTCACAACATCACCTCTCTAATGTCATGGCTTTCCAGAATAGAACGAAAGAGAAACAACATGCAAACAAATATATACAAAGCAGGTTATGTACAAGATAAACAGTAAATAATTGAGGGAAGGCACTGTGATTAAGAGGGGTTAGGAGCTGGTTGACTGTAGAAAAACATGGAAAGACTTCTGTGAAACAGCAAAGAATAAAATGAGTAGAACCAAGAGAACGTTGTACACAATAACAGCAACATTGTTTGGGAAGAACAACTGTGAACGACCCAGTTATCCTGAGTATTATAAATACTCAGATCAACTACAAAGGACCTATGAAGGAAGATATCATCCACCTCCAGCAAAAGAACTCATAAATAGGTATGTATGGTATAGTTTTGTATATGTGTTTGTATGTGAAATGGTAGCCTTCTCTAATGGGGGTGGGAGGGGAGTGTTTAGTGAGGAAGGAAGGACACAGTTAAGAACTTTAAATGTAACAAAAAATTAAATTAAATAAAAAATAAAATATTTTCTTAAAAAAAGAGGGGTTAGGGAAGACTTCCTGTAGAGGTAAGATTTCAGTTAGAACTTAAAGGAAGCCAGGGTGGTCAATAGTTGGAGCAGAGGAAGAATGTTCCAGAACTTGGGGACGGCCAAAGAGAGTGCCCAGAAGCAAAGCAGTGTCTTATTTTTTTTTTCTTAGAACAGGATTATTTTATTTAGTGTTCTCAGAGATTTCACTTCTTTAAAACAAAGTTAAAGAAATCCAAAGGTCCTAAAGTAACAATGCAGGGAACATCAAAACACAAACATTATATGATCCGAAGAAACCAGGTGATCTTTCAACATTTTTTCATTTCACAAGCTACCTCTACAGCAGACTGAGAAACCATACCCAAAGTGAAGTTTGATAAGTCCCCCAAGATCTAGATTAGCTTCTCAGCTTAATGCCAGGAATCCTTCAGCCCTGGAGGCAGCATCAACTTAATCAGTGACTGAGAAAATGACTTAAATCCTCCATAACTTCAATATGCATCTTCCTTGGCTAAGAAGCATCAAGGATGTTCCTTCATAGTTCCGGAAGTTTTGGATTGGCCCCACTGTTGGGACTTTCTTCTCTGACTCTGTCTCTTTCTCTTCCCCCGCTTCCTTCATATTCTATGATTCCTCCCTCTCACCATCAGCCTGGGAAGATTTTGTTTTCTTTTTCTCCCTTCTAATATGTCCTGAAAGAGCACCCAAATAAAACAGTAATCAAAAGGGGAAAGCCCAGTTTAAAATATCTAAGGTACCACATGGTATAAGAAATTCCCTGGGTAGAGGTTTGGAGTGTCTTATCTGTGGAACAGCTAGGAGGCCAATGTCACTGGATAAAAGAGCAGAAAAAAGAAGCAAAAGGCAGTCCCTGCCTGTGAGGAGCTCACAATCTAACAGACAAGCAAACAAATATGTACAAACAAGTTATATGCAGGATAACAGGAAACAATTGAGAGGTAAAGCACTAGAACTAAGAGGAAAATCAGATTTTATTTGGGACTTGAAGCTAGGAAAGCCAGCCGGCAGAGAAGGGGAAGGAGAACATCCCAGGGATGCAGGACAGCCAGAGCCTGGAGCCAAGAGGTAAAGTGTCTTCTTCATATAACAACCAGGAAGCTAATATCACTGGTTCAAAGACTATGTCCTGGGGAGTAAGGTATAAGATAAGAAGACTGGAAAGGTAAGAGGGACAGTTTATGAAAGGCTCTGAATGCCAAATGGAGGATTCTGTATTTGATCCTGAAGACAACAGGAAGCCACTGGAGTTTGTAGAGTAGGGAAGTAATAAGATTAGATTTGCATTTTAGAAGAATCACTTTAATGGCTGGAGGATGAATTGGAGTGCGTAGAGACTTGAGGCAGGTAGACCCAAGGGCAAGCTATTGCAGTAATCTAGGCACGAGGTGATGAGGGCCTACACTAGAGTGCTGGCAGTGTCAGAAGAGAGGAGGCACCTGAGAGAGATGCTGCAAAGGTGAAATCAACAGGTCTTGGTAACAGATTGGATATGGGGGAGTGGAAGATAGTAAGGAATCCAGGATGAATCCTAGGTGGGGAGCCTGAGGAACTGGATATAATTGTAGTCCTCAAAAACTCAGCAACATTTTTAATCAAAAGAACAGAGGCCTCATCAGTGGTGCAATGAAAACCTTACATCTTGTCAAGGAGACACAAGAGGGAAAGAGGGACTGCTCCTAGGGAAATATCAGAAAGTTGACACGAATTAAGAGTTCAATCTGTGGCCACATAATTCAATTCAACAAACATTTAGTAAACCACTACTATATAGGTGCAAAGCGCAGTGTTAGGCCCTGGAAAAATCTAAGCATAGATTAAGACTGGATCCCTTCCCTTATAGAGTTAATTAGTCACCGTGTCTAAATGTCTGTCAATGACCATTTGGGCTCCCGAGCCTCATAGAACTTGTTTCAAAGTAGTTCTGACCCTCAGTTTTCACACTTTTAAAATGAGGATGAAACTAACACATGCACTACATAGCCCTCAGGGCTGCTGAAGAAAATATTTTATAGGGGCAGCTAGGTGGCACAGTGGATCAAGCTCTGGCCTTGAAGTCAGGAGGACATGAGTTCAAATCCAGTCTAAGACACATGACACTAGCTGTATGACCCTGGACAAGTCACTTAACCCCAACTGCCTCACCAAAAAATATATATATATTTATTTTATGAACAAAGTATTAAAATAAAAATGCAACAACCCACTTTTAAGAGGCATCATGATGCCGTGAAGTTTGCCACACTGAGGATCATGGACTGGAGTTGGGGGTGCGGGGGGCAGGGGGTTAAGACAATCTATGAGCTACTAGTCTTCTGCAGACCTCTACAAAAGCTTTAAGGTGCTACATGAATGTAGTTTCGTGTTATAACTCACATCTATGAGTCATATAAGCTCAAGTTGTACAATCTCTGCTATAATTTAAGTGACAGTCTCAACTAGTGAACTGCTTTCCGAACAAGCAGAAGTATGTTTTGAACTTTTATAACACACGATTCTCTTAAAGAAGAAAATAATTCTGGAGAACAATTTTCACAATTTAACACTCATTTTGATATAAAAGGAGGCACTGTTGAACATCTGTGTTGCCTCATCTAGGCTCCTAAAAATCTTCCCACTTTTGTTCAAGTGGTTTGAAACATGATAATGATTAAAGGGTAAATTGATAGTGAATTTACGTGCAAGTTCATTTAATCTTTATTATTTTCCTCTTGTCCCTTCCCTTAAGGTAAAAAAAAATTGTATTATAACTGTTTTAATTATGAAATTTTTCACAATTTTCCTAATATGGAAGAGGCGGAATGGTGTGATCAATTTTGGGTTTAGAAAACTTTGCCATATCTATGTGGCAACTGCCTAATTAGACAAATATCCATTTCTAGCAATCTGAATTAACTTATTTGTGAATTTAGTTGAACAGCCAAGTAATATGGCAATAACAACAAAAAAGGCAGCTCTCAACACCTTTTTAAAAAGGTATAATCAAAGGTCTAATTTCCATTTTATATACTGAATGCTGAGACTGGAGTGGGGAACCTGTGGCCTGGAGTCAACATGTGGCCCTCTAAGTCCTCCAGTGTGGCCCTTTGACTGAATCCTAACTTCACAGAACAAATCCCCTTAATAAAAGGATTTGTTTTGTAAAGCTCGGACACAGTCAAAAGGTCACACCCAAGGACCTAAAAGGCCACATATGGTCTCAAGGATGAAGGTTTCCCATCCTTGCTGTAGACATTCATTATCAAATGTTTTTTTAAAACAGAAAAACCAAAAGTCATGTATAGGAGTATATTTCCTCAAACAAATAATGGCTTTCAGTTAAGCAAAGTTTCTTTGTTTACAACCATGGGAGTAGAAGGAAAGAAACACATACATCTCCAAGAGGATGAAAGCCCTGGACATTGGTTAATGAAACCCAATGAATCTGAGACTGCCACAAATCACAATGAGGTGGTTATAGGAAATGCATTTATAATAAGAAGGATAAAATATCAGGAAGTAGAATTACAGGGACTGATTCCAAGGAGGACCTTTAGGAAATATACTGGAATATTTTATATCTACTAAATATTTAACAGGCAAAATAATCTAAATAATATTCACACTCCATTATTCATTTTTTCCTTTTTTTTTTTTGGCAATTAGGTTAAGTGACTTGCCCAGGGTCACATAGCTAGTAAGTGTCAAGTGTTTCCTCTGAGGCTAGATGTGAGCTCAGGTCTTCCTGACTTCAGGGCCAATGCTCTATCTCTAGCTGCCCCTACACACCATTATTCTAATGATAGCTATACATATAAATGTGTAGCTCATACTTAAAATGTTGAAATGAAACTATATCACTATATTCCCTTCAAAGAGGCAAAATCTTAACCCAGCCACAACTGTTCACCTATGTGATTCTAGTCCATTTTCTACCACAAATTTTGCTACAGGCAAGTCAATCAAATGGGCTAGAAACACTAGTAGAATATACAGGTTTGGGCAGCTAGATGGCTCAGTGGATAGAGCACCAGTCCTGAATTCAGGAAGACCTAAGTTCAAATTTGACCTCAGACACTTGACACTTACCAGCTGTATGATCCTGGGCAAGTCACTTCACCCCACTGCCTCACCAAAAAAAAAAATAGTCTATCCATCAGCTACCCCTCTCATCACATAAACACAACTCATTTTTTTTTCCCTTTAAACATTTCTTGACTGCATCTTTTACTCTAAGGTTTTTCTTCATAATTCCTTGTTTGTGTTACATAATTCCTTGTTTATGTCCCCCAATGCAGCTCTCCACTGTTCTCTCATTTTCAGTTCTTCAGAGACTAAAGAGTTTCATGACTCATATCCACATGCTGAATAAAGGTGAGTACCTCAGAGTCCAAGACCAAGAGAGACTGTTGTCTATAGACAGTGAGGTCCTCCAGATGCTCCTGTTTATGAATGACATTGTGTTGGCTGCATCAAACCCAGAAATACTGTAAAGCCTCTGGGATGAGATCTATAACTATTCAAAAGGGTTTGGACGAACCAGCCACACCAGAAAAGCCAAGTGGCTGAGGAATGGCTAGTGTCCAGACTATCATTTGCATGTACATGCAAATACAGCCTGTCCCACATGTGTATACGATCAGCAAACTTCTCCTTAAAGCAAAAGGCTTTTTAATGCCAACAGTGTTGTATATGCCATGAGAAATGAAATTATTTCTCTAAGAAATGTTTAAAGCAAAAATAAAAATGTCACGTGATAATTAACGTAGTATATCTTAAATTTAAAACTCATAATCTTTTGCAGGCTAAACCCTAAGATTCCTCATTTCCTACTCAAAAGTCAAAGATTCCTTATTCAGAAAGTACTAGAAACTTTATATACTTCACATAATAATTCAATGTATTTACTGGAATTTTTATCTACAATGCTTAACTGTCTAAACACATAGAAAAACAGCTTTTTTTGAATCATTAAACATTCATAGGTAAAAATCCTGGTATCACATGGCTAATGGAGAAGCAGGGACACAAATTCAGGTCTTCTAGTCCCAACTCCAGTACTCATAAACTTTTATCAATATTCCTTGCCTTACCATTCTACCATACCACTTTTTCCATATTAAATGCTTCTTACTTTAGGGTAAGCCACTTTACCTCTATGGGCCTCACTTTTCTCCTACAGAAGATAAGGATAATAATACTTTCATTACCTATTTTCAAAAAGTGTTTTTTATGAGAAAAGTACTTTGTAAATAGTAAAGTGCTATTTTTAAAAGTGAGCAGTTATTTCCTACCTAGTATAATAAACATGAATTAGAACAGGGACAGTTATTCAGACACCTTTTGTCAGTGAGCAAATGCTACTACCTCTAGGTACTTTTTCTAAGTAATTGCTATTTCTTCATGTTAAATTGTTATATAACTTATCTGTTATATAAGCAAGCACTGTAACAATTTATCGAACACTGTCCTATCAATAGCACACATACATTAGTATGTGTGCGTGACATATGTGTGTATATATGTATATGTATATATGGCACATATATGTATTATGTATACTTCAAGGTTACCTTTGACTCTTTACTCCTACCAGCCAAATCCTATTAAATCCATTTTAGAAAAAAATATTTTTCTGTAAATTCCTTCTATTGCCATTGCCTCCAACCTAGTCCTTAGGACCTCCTTTCCACTCACCTGAACTACTGAATATGTCCATATTGTTTCCAAGACTTTATTAGGGAAAATGGAGATCCAAAGCAATAAAACATCAGTTCCTGCCTGTTAGCCAAGAAGACAACATGTACACTAAGAATAATAATACAAGACAGTATATAAAGGTCATATAATGGCACAGACGTTAAGTTCCATAGAGATATTTATAAGTAGTACAATCAAGGAAGATTCAGAGAAAAAGCAGGGGCTTTGATAAAAATGGAGAGAAGGTATAGGGGAGTTGTAACAGGATGACTAGGTAAAAGCATAATGTAAGCAAAATCACTAAGAAGGGCAAAAGTATTTTCAGGGAAAACAATGGTTTCACTAGAAAAAAGGGTTACCATAGGGAAACGGGATCAGACTGCACAGGTAGAATGGGGTTAAACCGGATGTCAGACTAAGGAATAGTTTCATTAAAAATGGTAAATTTCAAGCAGGTAAATGGTATGACTAATATAAGTTTTAAAAAATTAACTTGGCAACATTGTATATGATAGATAGAAGGGAAAGAAGGGCCAAGAGACCAGAACACTAAGTTGGGATAGGAGGCTACTGGAATAGCTCAGGTCCTACCAGTTAAAATGTAAAAAATAGAAGAGACACTAAGGAAAATTCTAATTGTGACTAATTGTATATATACTGATGGTGAGACTGAAAGGAAAGCATCAAAGATGGCTTTTTATTTCACTGACTGCTTCTAGAGGAAACCAGATACTTACTCATTCACCAGACAACTATATTATGCCCCCAGGGGAAGTTTCCTATCAGCATCAATAAGAACTGGGGATGTTTAGGCTGGGGTTGGGGGAGAGACTTGAAGAGGGCTAAATGGTTGTCTTTAAAGTATTTAAACAGTTGAAAGAGGGATAAGACTTGTTTTGCTTGGCTCAAGATGATAAAGGGTCTGCTAGGTGGTTCAGTGGATGGAGGGTCAGGCCTGGAGTCAGGAGGACCTCAGTTCAAATTTGATCTCAGAGGCTTACTAGCTGTGTGATCCTGGGCAAATCACTTAATCTGCAAATGAGCTGGAGAAGGAAATAGCAAACCACTCCAGTATCTCTACCAAGAGTTGGATTGTAAACAACTGAACAACAGAGTACACAACCCTGAGTAATGGGTAGAATTAGCAAAAAAAAAAAAAAGGAAAATGTAGGCAGTGGCTTGCTCCTCAAACAGGTACTCAAGCAAAGGCTTGTCAACAAGTAAACTCAACAAGTATTTATTAAGTGCCAGCTATGTGCCAGGTAACAGGTCAAGCACTAAAGAGACAAAGAAAAGCAAAAATAGCCCCTGCCTAAGGATCTGACAATCTAGGAGCAGACAATATGCAAACATGCACAAACAAGATCTATAGAAGATAAATCAAAAATAACCTCAGAGGGAAGGCACTAAAAATAAGGACCAAGAAAGGCTTCTTGCAGAAAGAGGGATTTCCGATGAGACAAAGTAAGCCAGAGAAGCCAGGAATCAGAGGTGAGGAAGGAGAGAATTCCAGGCATGAGGGACAGGAAGCAAAAATGCAGAGTTGGTATAACTGGAACGTCCTGTAAAGAGTAAGATATAATATGACTGAATAGATAAGAAGCATCCAGGTTTTGAAAGGCTTTAAAAGCCAAACAGAGGATTTTATATTTGATCCCGGAGGTAATAGGAATCATTAGAGTTTACTGAATGGTGAGGAACATGGTCTGATCTGCAGTTTAGGAGGATCACTTTGATAGCTTAGTTGGAAGATGTACTGAAGTGGGCAAAGACTTGAATCAGGGAGGCCAACCAGGTTACTGATATAGTCCAGGAATGGGGCAATGAGGGTCTATACCAGGATGGGGGCAGTGTCGGGAGAGAAGTGTAAATGTTGCAAAGGTAGAATCAACAGGACTTGACAACAGCCTGGATGTTGACTGGATTGGATGGTACCATTTCAGCTATAAGGTAGAAAAATTTTCATTCACATAAGGATTGGACTAGATAATCTCTGAGGCTCCTTCCAACTCATATTTTGTGATTTTGTGAGATTGGTGATACCCTTAATATAAATTTTAAAAAGTAAAAAATAAAAATAAAAAATTTGAGAGGCATTAATTTGGGAAAGGGAGAATACTCTGAGTTGGTGCCATTAACACCAAGTCCTATTAAACATTTGATATTTGTAAACCAAATTTTTTTATTTCACTGACTGCTTCTAGACAGACCAGATACTTACTCATTCACCAGACAACTATATCATGCCTCTGGGAAGTTTCCGATCAGCATCAATAAGGTCTCCTGAGAACAGCCAACAGACCCACAATAAATTAGATGTTTTCATGGGACAGTCAGAAATATTAAGTTTATCTTAGTTGGAATAGGCCAGACTTGTACACCAGGTTTCTTTTTTTTTTTATAATGACTAGCACAATTCAAACAATCACAATTATAATACTGACAGGTTTCAATTAGACATTTATTAAATGCCTTTAACAAGACACTAGTTACAATAACAAAAATGACTCAGTTCCTGTCCTGACAATGCTTACAATCTGATACAAATAAAGCATATACAATGAGCATGATACAAGGTAAAATGTAAAAAAGGATAAAGAAAGGTCCAGACTACTTTTTTTAAAGTGCTGTTTGCAAAAGGCAAGCTCACTTTCAACTGAGCGTGAAAAGGGAAGATTTCATGATGAAGGTGGCACCTGAGCCTGGCCCTTGAAGGAACAGAAAATTCTGAAGAGCCAGGTGACATAAAGAAAGCACGAAGGTCAGTCTGCATGAATACAAAAAGGCAGGAGAATGTAGGATCATGATCAGGAAACAGCTAGTAGGTCCTTCTGCCTAAAATGCACAATACATAAAGGATAGCATTGCAAAATTAGCTTGACAAGGTAGGCTGGAATCAGATAATAAAAGGTCTTTAATGTACTTTAGTCACCTTCAATTAAATTTGATTAAATCCACTCCTAGAGTGGAGGGAAAAAAGTTTTAATCCAGTAATTCACAATGCTTTAGAAATTATAACACTGAAATTTCTTTTGATGTTTGACACACAACTCCTTCTTCGTTCCCACCAACAATGATTATATTAAACTGAATTAAAATGGTAAAGCTCACTGTTTTAATACAATTTTAAGACTTTCTTGACACCCCCAGAAACAATGAGATATCTCTAGCTTTTACAAATCAATGTTGTATGTTGTACAAACAACACACCAGGCAAGTTAAGTAGTAAATAAGTTGGAGGCTAAGATAAAGCCTCAGTCAATTAAGAATTTCAGAACGCTGACTGATGCTATAAATGTTTGGTTTCTATTTTTTAAAAAGTTGGTAACATTTTAAGTTCTTTAAAAATAGGGACTATATGTAACATATTCATTCCATAATAGTGGCATAATACTTAATAAATTCTTAGGTACCTTTCAGTGCCTCAATAAACGTTAAATGAATAATCAAGCACTCTATAATCAGGCAGATCTAAATTAAAAGTGGATAAAGCCTCAGGAGTATGTCAGGCTAGGATAATAGTAACATTTTTAAAAACACAAAATTAAATTTTTTAAAAAACACAAATTTTTAGACCTCTATCTATAGCTATATAGCATGTTAAAGTTCACAAGGTATTTTGCTCAGAGGCAGCCGGATAGTAGTATGTATAGTGGGCTAGCTGGATCTGGAGTCAGGAAGAATTTAGTTGAGATTTGGCCTCGGACACAACTTTGTTACCCTTCTTCAAGTTAATCTGCCTGCTTCAGTTTACTTATTTGTAAAATGGGGATAATAGCACCTACCTCCCAGAATTGTGGTAAGGATAAATTACTTGCAAAATGCTTTGCCTTAAAATGCTATTATTTTGTAAAAGATAAGCAAGGGCTATTATTCCCATCTGACAGCTGAAGTGTTAAGCTTATAAGTGTTAAGTGTCCAAGGTCACAAAGCCAGGGAATGTTAGAGTTATAAAACAAACACTTTAACAAAATTTTGTTCATTTCGCCATTTATTAACACCTTAAGGAACAGAGAGCACTGCGTGGGGCACTGGGGAAGAGAAAATGTTTAAACAGCATCCTTACAATTCATGGAGCTTTACAATATGCCAGCAATATTAAATCAACTCATCTGATTGAACACCTGATTAGCAAAGTAGTCACGTATGTAGGTGCCCTAGGAAATGCAAACCAGGAGCTTATGAGTCTAAATATCTCATTAGACAAGCCATAAACATGTGAAAAAATTTAAGTAGTTCAAGACAAAAGCATTAAAGATGTCACAAGACAGTATAAAATTAAATACAAAATGAGTAAGTTAAACCTTAAATACCTAGGAAACATGTCAAACTGAGGTGACAGGTAAGGAGGACTTAATGGAATTACAGGATGTGGCTCTTCCAAAATGTAACCCAAGTATGACATTTAATAAACTATGAAGATCAATGAGATACACTAAAATTCCAGGGTCAAAATATACATACTGGTACTCGTGATGTCCACAAGACTAATTAAAATGCAAGCAGCCCCCAAATTACACAATCATTCCACAACACACCAGCAGTCTAAATGTTTCAAGACTAGCGTCGATTCAAGTTGCTTTGTCCGCTGCCTGGTCCGAGGCAACGGACCCGGAGCTGTTTAATGCACTGCCACCTCTGATTGATGGCATACGCTTTTCTGAATGAAAGAACCCATCCTTTACACGAGCAATAATTCACCAATGATATGCAGCATTTGAGGGCCGCTTGCTCCAGGCTTTGCACTTTGCACTGCAGGGAATTTCAAACCCAAGAGGCTTGGCCTCCAGCAAACACCGTCCTCCCACGCTCGCGTTCCACCCCACGCCACACACAGACTAAACCGCACCCACCCCCTCCTGACCCTCCACCTCCGAACACAGCCGCTATCTACAACAACTAAGGGCTATCCTAACCTCGGCAGGGCGACAGCTACCACCCTCGGGAAGCCAGACCGTTAGGGCATGGCAGCAAGCGGAGGACGTGAGGCCGCAGCCGCGGCCAGGGCCTCCGTCACAAGGGCCAAAATAGGGGAGCCGCCGTCTCCACCTGCCTGCCCGCCGAGCGAAGCCCTCCCGGCCCCGCCATGGCGGGGGAGCGGGCAGGGTGGCAGCGCCTCCCGCCCCCCACGCCGCTCCCGTCCCCCCCGAGGCCTCGCCACGCTGAGAGAGAGCGCAGCGGAACAGCCCGAGCCGCCGCCGGCGGCAGAGCCCCAGCCTCGCACCCGCCCAACCGCCACAGCTCAGTCTGGGCCGGGCGCTCAACCGCCGTCCCGGCCCAACCAATGCGGGGCAGGGGGAGGAGAGGTGCGCGCGGCTCGGGGAAGGAGCCAGGGACTCGGTGGTTGCCGAAGGGAAGGGTGTGATTCAGAAGAGCGACGGGCGAAGGGGCGCCGCAGGCCCCAGCTGAGCGGCGCCCCGGGGCTGGAATCTTTCGGGGCTCCTACCCCCTTTCCCCCTAGAAGGTGCAGTTGGTTTGACCCCCCACCCCGAGTGAGGTGCCTCGTCCCAGCCCCGGCTGGACTGTACCATCGGGCGGTGCCGCCGGGATTTCTCC
Organism: Phascolarctos cinereus; assembly: GCF_003287225.1. NCBI lineage: Eukaryota > Metazoa > Chordata > Mammalia > Diprotodontia > Phascolarctidae > Phascolarctos > Phascolarctos cinereus. The sequence continues at coordinate 270,018,553 of NW_027556098.1, read as the reverse complement.
CCCCTACTATTAATCCCCCCCCCACCCGGGTCCGCGGTCGGTTGGCCCCGGCCGGGCTATGAGACGCGGAACGAGCTCGGCGCCATTTTGGGTGGGACTAAGCAGAAGCTAAACACTCCCTGTCCACAGGGTGCTCTGAGCCCCGAGTTAGCCCGTTCCCTCGATCCCCTGGGTACTTACACGATGTGGGGTGAGGGGAGCCAACTAGCCGGTGGGTCCCCGATCCGTTCTCCCCAGGGGTGATGGAAATCAAACCCCCCCCGCCGCCTCCAGGTGGTTCTTCCCGCCGCAGAGTGGGAGCTGCAGACCGGGCGGGGGCTCATTAGCATACTCTGCCTGGCAACCGGGGATAGGTGTTTTGTGATTGGCTGAACTGTGTAAACCCCCAACCAGGCCTTGAGACGGGTACTGCTGGGCCGAACAGATAGACCCGGATTTAATAGTCATAGCGAAGTTCCTGAGATGCCTAATTTCTATCAGTGAAGGAGCCAAATGAAGAGTCATTCGGGAGCCCAATGACCAAAGGCCACTACATTCCGGGCTCTGCGGTTAATAGAAGAACCAATCCACGAGTGAGTGGGTGGTGGTGGAGGGATTCGTTTGCGTCGGAAGCCAATCAGAGCACGCCGTTCTTCAGTGGGCGGGACAGAGTTTCCTTTGCTGGAGAGGTGGCCTTACAGAAAATTCAGCTTCTCACCCAGCCCTGGAGTCGTCTGTACTGGTGGTTAAGGGCCGGGCCGCTCTCCTCAAGAACAGTGAAAGAGGTGAAGCTTACCTTCGCCCCACCCCCATCCGCGAGTGCTCTGTAGTCCCTCCTGGAGCCCGAGAGAAAAGCAATTAATTCCGTTGCATACCGCAAACATTCAAGTGACTACTAGGTGTTAAGCACTGAGATTGTCTAAGGTTAAAAAGAAGAAAACGGAGCCACTGCCTACTGAGAGCTTACATTTTACTAGATTGATGAGTTCATTCATACTTTTAAAGACTTGAAATGGTCCAGGTGCCCATCTCTAAAACCTCAAGATCCTAAGAAAGGAATTGGGAATAGTGGAATTTCAGGCTACAGTGGGGGAGGGGAGAAGGGGCATTTGGAGGCAGAAGGCTTTAGTATCCTTTGAGTCATACTTCTGGAATCACATCACTTTTACTCCACGAAAATACCCTTCCTGGTGGTGGGAAATGCTTCCATTCATTTAAAGTTAACCTCTTTCTAGGAAGCAATATCCCACTTTGCTCCCTGCTTCTCTCTTCCATCTCCCCGTTTTGGTCGTTTAGAACAGTGGCCCTCATTTTTTTTTTAATTCTTACACGCTATGAGAAAAAAAAACCAAACAGCATGTTTATTTTCTTTCTTTATAAATTTACATGTACTGAGGTACATTATTTCAAAATTTTAGTGCTAACCTCTACTTATTTACAAATTGCACATGTATTATTATATTAATAAGATACATTATTAAACTTAAAGAAATTTTAAAAGGCTGAAATAAAATGAATGACATAATCAGACCTGCAAATAATTAATATTATTGCAGTTGCGTAGAGAATGTATTGGAGAGACTGGGGTCAGGAAGACCAATTAAGAGGTTATTGCAATAGTCTAGGAGAGGGCCTGAACTAGAGTGATGGCCCTATGATGCTAGAGAGATTGCTATAAGTTGTTTTGTTTTGTTTTTAAGCAATTGGAGTTAAGTGACTTCCCCAGGGTCACACAGCTAGTAAGTATCTGAGGCCAGGTTTGGACTTAGGTCCTCCTGACTCCAGGGCTGTGCTAGAGAGATTGTGAAGGAAGAAATGACAATATCTGACAATTTCTTGGCCATGTGGAGTGAGGGATAATGAGTTTGGGAACTTGTGTGACTGAAGAGAAGGAGGTACCCTTAGTAATAGGGAAGTTCAAAAGAATGATCTTCCGTGTCACACCATTCTCTAAACTGCAGTGGCTCCCTATTGCCTCCAGGATCAAATATAAAATTTTGTTTGTCTCTTAAAGACTTTTATAACCTAGCCTCTTCTTACCCATTATTCCTCCCTTCCCTTCTGACTTCATTTTCACTGGCAGTTACTAATGTCAAGAAAGCCTTCCTTCAAATTACAGCTAAAATCCTACCTTCCACAGTAAGTCTTTCTCAATGCTATTGCCTTCCCTCTGAGAGAACCTCCAATTTATTTGTCCTGTATACATCTTGTTTGTACATTGTGGCTTGCATGTTGTCTCACCCCATGGGGTTGTCAGTTCCTTAAAAGCAAAGCCTGTTTTAATCTTTCTTTGTATCCCCAGAATTTATCACATTATCTGACACTGATGAATCACTTGTTAAATTCTTGTTGACTTAATGAATAGAGGTGAGTTTGGGGACAGGTAAAGAGGCCCTCAATACAGACTGCAAATATATCCATGCCTGATATTCCTATGCAAGTTTTTCTTCCACATCTTAAAAGGAAAGGGGAAGTTGGAAAGATGTAGCTCTTACTCACCAATTACTGCTCTCCAGGGGTGCATGCTGAAGCTATGAAATGACAAGGGAAGTGGGGAATGAGTATGCTGGAGGTAAGAGCAGGAATTTTCCCAGTGATATCTGCACAACTACAGCAGTGGGTGCCCAATAATGGTCATATTATAATTGCTAAGAGGTACTAACCAACTGCAGGCTCAGAATGGGAAAAGTGAGGAACTTGCATAACACAGAGACTGGAGTAAGAGAAAGTTGAAGTAATTGTGGCTGTGTTGGTGTTATGCTCTATGATTGGATTGGCTGTCAAAGGGAGGATGGGATACAATCCATCTTCCCACCCCCAGACTGGCTGATTCCAGACCACTTGGGGTCATGGCACAGCCCCCACTTTGGAGATTTAAAGGTAATAAATCACATTTCTCCAAACTTTTTGGATCATATACTTCATCAGAAAAAAAAAGTTGAGTATGTACCCATAATATTTGGATTTATTTGAAAATTATATTTGTGTACTAATAATTGGGTACATTATAAAACTTACACAAAAATACATATTTTAAAATCATAAGATAAAGATTAAATGACATTTGATCCTAGAGTCATTAGGAGTCAGGGAGGTTATTGGGTAGGGTAATCTAAGGGTTAGACCTGCCCTTTAGGAAAATCACCTTGTCAGATTTGTGAAGGATGGATCAGAGGGAAGAGACTAGAATATGAGATATCAATTAGGAGGCTGTTGCAGTAGTCCAGAGGTGATGATGTGAGAACATATGAGCAACATCATGGAAGGATGGATACAGGGAGAAATTTAGATGATGCAAAAACAAAATATATAAATAAAATTTATTTTTAAATATTTTAAAATAACAGAAAAGGGAGAAGTTGATGCAGCTCAAATGAGCATATAACCCATTAAGAAAAACTGACCAACACAGAGACTTGCAACACTGTGTACCCAAAAAACAGTTGATTCAGGGATAAGACCTCCTGATTTAAAATTGTCTCTGGTTAGAGTAATATGTTCTGTTGAAGGCTTTCAGTACTCACTGTCACTTCTTCCATAGGTGGTTTACCTTTTTTTTTTTCTTTTAGGCAATTGGGGTTAAGTGACTTGCCCAGTGTCATACAGCTAGTAAGTGTCAAGTGTTTGGTCTGAGGCTGGATTTGAGCTCAGGCCCTTCTGACTTCAGGGCCAGTGCTCTATCCACTGCGCCACCTAGCTGTCCCTTTACCTTTTCTTTAACCATATAATCACATGTATATTAAGTTGAAAATATATAACTTACTGGGTAGGGAGAATTTTCCTGTAGGGTCTTTAACAATGATACTTTCTAGGGGCAGCTAGGTGGCACAGAGGACAGAGCACCGGCCCTGAAGTCAGGAGTACCTGAGTTCAAATCCGGCCTCAGACCAAACACTTGACACTTACTAGCTGTGTGACCCTGGGCAAGTCAATTAACCCCAATTGCCTAAAAAACAAAACCAAACAAAACAAAAAACCGATACTTTCAGCAAGTTACTCTTGTTATTTGGTGAATAAGACGCTCATTATAATAAAGAAAAATCTCTGATAACTAAGTAAATATTTATTGTTACATGAGGAGTCAAAATCTTCATTGGTGATTGTCAGTAAAAGGAATGCCATCTCTGCTATAATCTCCAAATATCAGAACTGCTTTCATTTCTGAGATCATCTAACATAATAGTAAAAACACACTGGTATTTCATTGTTTACAAGATGATTTTCTTGCAATAAGCCTATGGATTATGCAGGGTAAGCATTTTATAGTTAAGGAAACTGAGGCTGAGAGCCAATTTCTCATGGTCAGAGTTAGTAAGTATCAGGATTTTCTGTGCACTATACTGAGTTCTCTCTATTCTAATTCTGGAATTTGGGGGATATGCTTCTTTGTTTTCATAGTTCTCTCACTCTCTCATGCCTTGCCCCAAATTAGTGTATTGTAGTTGTTGGTAATGGTATTGAGACTTAAGATTTTCTTTTCTTCTGATATTTATAAATGTACCATAGCCATAAATATGGGCCATAAAGATTGAATCATAAAATGTCACTTTGTTGTGAGCAAAAAAAAAAATTTTTTTTAAATAAAATTTTCTCTGTGTAATTATATATGATAGAATATTATGACTTGTTGGGGGAATTATATTCTATTTAGCAATTTTACTTTTAAAAATTCAGCTATTTTATACCTTACTTAAACATTCCAGAGGTTAATAGATCAATGATTATATCCATTTTACAGTTGGAGAAAAAGCCTAGAGAAAGTTCTCTTGCCAGACCTTCTGCCCAGTAGCTCAGATTTCCCCCATATTTTCTGAGTTATAGCTTAGTATTCTTCCCCATCAGAGCAGGAGCTCTGAAAAAATTCCAGGTCAATGATCCATCTTGGGAAGACAAAACAAATACTTCATCTTTCTCTCTTGTTTCCATTTGTCACCAAAAAATAAAACACCAGAGTGAATAGGAAAATTACACTACTTTGGAAGATACATTAATGGGATGGTCCCCAGATTTTAATTAAATAAGCTGAATTATTATTTCATTCCAGAAGAAAAAAAAGCTATTAATAAATACTGAATGGGGTGTCCCAGTGAAGACTTCTCAGTGTAACTAAAATTTGGGATAAGACTATCCTAAATCTGGTAATAAGTTCAGGAGGTAGGATAGGGTTAAGTATAGATTTCTGTAAGTTCTTTTTTTTAGTGCCATATATCAGTAGTTAAAATTTGTCTAGTTGTTAAGCCTTAGCCTACCTTTTAATCTTATTCAGATGCACCTTTGCCCCTCACCCTAAAAGAATCTGGCTCCTGTTTGTCTACAGGCCCCAGAAAACCCTTAAAAGGTTCCTTATCTACTCCCCTTATCTCCCTTTGAAAGGACCTTACTGGGATGCCTTCCAGTTCCCTCCATTATCTATTCCCACTGTCTATTCAATCTCTCAGGCCTTCCAAAAGAGTTGTAAACTATCTTTCTGTCATGATGGCCTGGCTCCACAGTACAAAGTCTAGCTTGACTGCACATTTTTAATTGCTTCTTTGACATTATCTCAACAAACTAAGAAATATAGAGATGTGTACTATTTCCTTTGTTCTATGGTAGAGTCTCAAGTGTGAGATTGTGAGCCAAGTTAACGGACAACTGGTGGGAGGAGGAATTTATCCGTTAGAGCTATTTAACCTGGCTTTCTGCTTCTGTGTCTTTGTCTCGCCTCATCAGAACATACTGGTGGAGGGACACCCAAATCTCGAGATTTGGAATAATAATAATAATAATAATAATAAATTAACTTTCTGTTTCTCCTTGGATACCTCTGTGTTTTGTTTTTTAATTTGACTGGCATCCCACACAATACTATATGTGGGATCATGTGTCAACCAGAGGACACTTCCAAAACATTTGGAGTCCCTTAAGAACAACTCTATATTATGCTAACCTACCTTCAGTTACCTATGATCATTTTCAATTCAATTCAAAAAGCACTTATTAGTACCTACTAAAAACCAGATACTGTGGTAGAGATATAAAAGCAAAAAAAATCCTGAATAGTCACAGCCCTCAAGAAGCTTACATTCTATTAGGAGAGAAAATGCACACAGGCAAGAAAATACAACATGTATATACAAAGTGTAATGACAAAATGATTCAAAGGATCATCTATTTAGAAATGAAAGGGATTTTAGAGGTGATATTGTCCAACCTTCTCATCTTTTAGATAAGGAAACTAAGGGCCTTACAGGTTAAGTGATTTACTCAAGATCACATGGCTGTGGAGAGGCTACTAAATCCAGAAAACTTTCCCCTGTACCAAGGTGCCCAGTGAGTTGAATATAATATCTGTTGTGTGAAGGGTACAATGTTAAGCATTGGTGGTGCAGTAGTGGACAGAAAGTTGGACTTAGAGACAGTAACACCTGAGTTTATATCTGGCTTCAGTATTTATTTCCTGTGTAACCATGGGTAGGTTACTTAACTTTTGTCTGTCTCCCTATCCTCAACTGTAAAATGAGGATCCTAACTGCACCTACCCCAAAGAGTTGGTACGAGGATCAAAGGTGATATATTTGTAAAACACTTGGCACAATGCCTGGAACATAGTAGTCACTTAATAAATTAGTGTCCCCTTCTCTTCTTTCCCCCAACTCACTTGCTAAGTATGCAGAATGTAAAATAACAGGAGCAAATTCTGCCAATAGAATTTGAACCTTGTAAAGGGTGTAGCAGCATCGAATTTTGAGTGAGCCTTTTGGATTTTGTAAAGGGTATGAAACCTTAAAGGTTACACACTAAGTGATCTGTTCTGAAGATTGTAAAGGGTACAAAACTGGATTGACATATTCACAGCCTGTAAAGGAAGCATAAAGAAGAGTTTATACTTCGTGATCCTTTACGAGGTGTAAAGTTATCCCATCAATTTGATGGAATTATAGAGCAGTCATTGGAAGGGCCTGCCCTCAAGAAGTTTACAGTCTTATTAGAGAAAATAAAAGTCATGCATATAAACCTTTTAGAAGATATTGCAAAGACTGTATATTAAATTGAACATAACCAAATGTTTTGTTGTTGTTCAGTCATTCAGTGGTGTCCAACTCTGTAACTCCATGGACTATAACACGCCAGTCACTTCCATCCTCCACGATCTCTCAAAGTCTGTCCAACTTCATGTTCATTGTTTCCATGATATTATCCATCCATCCCATCCTCTGTGGACCCCTTTTTCTTTTGCCTTCAATCTTTCCCAACATTAGGGTATTTCCAATGAGTCCTGTCTTCTCATCATGTGGTCAAAGTATTTAAGTTTTAGCTTCAGCTTCAGTATTTGACGTTCCAGTGAATAGTCTTAATTAATTTCTTTAAGTATTAACTTATTTGATCTCCTTGCTTTGCAAGGGACTCTCAAAAGTCCTCTAGCAGCACAATTCAAAAGCAATTGATTCAGCTTTCCTTATAATCCAACTCTCATAGACATATATTGCTACTGGGAAAACCATAGCTTTGACTATATGGACCTTTGTCTGTCTCTGCTTTTCAGTATGCTGTCCAGATTTGCTATAGCTTTCCTTCCAAGGAGCAAGCATCTTTTAATTTCATGGTTGCAGTTGCTGTCTACAGTGATCTTTGAGCCCAAGAATATAAACTCTGACACTGCTTCCATTTTTTCTCTCTGTTTGCCAGGAAGTGATGGGAGCAGTTGTCAAGATGTTAGGTTTTTTTATATTAAGCTTCAGAAAAGAAGTGAGTAAGAAGTTGAGAATCAAAGACCACAATGTGAATCAGAGCTATCAGTAAAGATGTTATGGAAGTGGTGAAAGATGAACCTTAAAGATTAATAGGATCGAGGGGAAGGGAGTGGGAATTAATTGAAAGAATATGTGCTTGAAAACCAGGTTGTAGGTGGTTAAAGAAAAACCCAGAATTTCAAAAGACGTTAGTAATCGGTGATGACTTACTCTAAAACAATGACATAAGTGAACAGCAGGATATAAACAGAACAATTTGCCTTTATACCTTCAAAACCTGGTAAACCTGTCCTCTTCTGTTCTCTGTTTCTCTCTCTCCCTCTTTTAAAACTTAATAAATTTGTCCTATCTCTCCCTTTCTTTCTCTCTTTCATTCTCCCTCCTCTCTTTTTCCTCTTTCTATTCCTTTCTCTCCCTTTCTCCCTCCCTTTCTCTCTATCTCTCTCTTCTCTTTACCTCTCTCTTTCTCTCCTTTCTTATTCTTTCATCTTTCTCTATTTTTCTCTCTCTTTTTTCTCACTATAACTGTCTCCTTCTTCATCTTTTTAAATAAGCAAATAATATCTTCGTATTATTATGAAAATGGCTTTGATGTTGTAGCCTCCTGGAACATGAAGGACCACATTTTGAAAAACTGCTCCTCTTAGATTACATAGATTATAGAAATATTGCTGGTCTGTATTAGTGGAAGGAGTTTCTGTACTGGGAGTCCCCTACAAGAAGAACTCACACATGTATGTATTCCAAAAAAAATTTATCTTCTTACCTCACCAGAACACTTTAAAAAATTATTGTCCTTCCAAAAAAGAAAATTATTGTCCTAACCAAATCAATTATGTCTAGATAATTGGGGGAGGGGGGAGAAGGAATCCCTAAGGGTTGCAATTTGCATGGTACTAGGTGCTAGGAATACAAAGACCAAAGCAAAGCAGTCCCTACCCTTAAACAGACTGCATTCTAAAATAATTGACAAAGGCACCTAAGGATCCCATTAGCTTGAAGAAAGAAAGAGTCAGAAATTAACTCAAAGGATCGCAAATCTAGAGCTGTAATGTACATCAGAGGCCATCTGATTATAGTTGTAGTTATAGAATCACAGAACTAGGACAAGAAAGAATCTCAAAGGCCATCTGTTTCAACTCCTTCATTTTACAGATACCAGAAAGGTCTAGTGTACTCGAGGTCACAAAGCTAACACAACAGGACTAAGGACTCAATTACAAGTTCCCTGCCTTCAGGGTGAACTGGAGAGGGGACTTGTGCCTACGAGTGGCATTCTGTGGTGAGCGATCTGGGCTTATGTACTGAGCTAGGAGTAGATTCAGAAGCAAGCAGAGTTTTGTTGTTTGGTTTTTTGCTTTTTTCTTTTTTAGTAACAGCATAATTCTTTATTTACTAGCCAAAACAATCCTAATTACATCAAAGCTTGGAAATAAAACTGTTTGCAAGTAGTCAGTCACTGATAACAGACCACAGTAAGGAAGAGAAGAAGAAAAAAGCAAGAGAGTTTGGTTGGAGAGTTTGTTCATTGAACTAAGCTGGTTCATTCATACCAGCTAATTCCTGTCCCATATGAAGATGGAATTTCTTTACTCGGCCTTCTCATAGACCCTGTGGCAAGTCACATTGTTCAGTCCACCAATAGCTTTCCATCTTCTACTTTTCTTGTTATTGTGCTTTCCTTCCCATCCCATGCCTGTAGTGGATCAATGTATCATTTTCAAGGGTACAAAGAGTCTGAGTTTTCCTGCCTGTTGGCTGTGGTTTCATCAAACTTCTCACCAAGTTTAAAAGAGAATTGTGTAGTTTTTATGGTTCCCTCAGTCTTAATGGTAATTACATCCCCATTTGCAGAGATATAAACATCTGGTTTGGCCATTTTGACCATTTTCCTCAGGGCCATCCCCACTCCCAATTCCTTCATGTACTCTTCAATCCTTTACTTTCCACAAGGCACCATTTGCCCAGCAGCTGCTTAGGAAAGGCCATGGTGAATTCAGGTTGAGAAGAGGAGGTAAGAAACCCTTGTTTTATTATGTTTTGATGATTTTAAAAGAAAAATAGAAAGGAAGGGAAAGTGGAATACACTGTGGAGGCGAGGAAAAATGGGGGAAATTATCTCACATAATCAGGATGTGCAAGTAGAAGTCTATATAAACAAAGAGATAGGAATAGGGGAGCAGGTAACACTTGAATTGAACTCTCATCTGAGCCAAAGAAGACAAGAATACACACATACACACACACACACACACACACACACACAGAGTTGAGTTCAGAAATACAATTTACTAAAAAAAGGAAATAGGAAGCAAAGGGAAGAAGAGAGAAGATGGAATAAGAGAGAGGGTAGATTAGTCCTAAGCAAAACAAACTCTAAGAATGCATAAAATATTTATTTATAGCACATCTTTTGGTAGGCACAAAGAATTATAAACTGATGGGGTGCTTATCAATTGAAGAATATCTGAACAAGTTATGGCATGTAAATGTGATAAAATATTACTGTGCTGTGAGGAAAAACAATGTCAGAGAAACCTAGGAAGACTCTGTGAACTAACACAGAATGAAGTGAGCAGAACCAAGAGAACAATCTACAAAATGACAAAAAAAAAATTGCAAAGGCAAACAACTTTGAAAAGCTTAGGAACTGGGATCAGCACAATGACTAACCACAATTCTAGAAGACTCATAATGAAATGTTACCCACTTCCTGATTGAGAAGTGAACGACTCAGACAGCCGAGTGAGACTTTTTTTGGGAAATGGCTAATGTGGAAATTTGTTTTGCTTAACTATACCTGTTTGTAACAGTGGTTTTGTTTTTTGGGGTTTTTTTTTTCTTTCTTAATTGGGGGTGGAGGTGGGAATGAGAAAAGGAAGATTTTTGCAGATTAAAAAATGTAATTGAAAAATGGAGAGAAAGAGACCACTCCTCATATAGTCAATCCTTTAATTTTTGTAGATGAGGAAACTGAGGCTTACTCCCATCTCCACCCCCATTAAGAAAGAAAAAAAACAAAAACCAGATATGCATAGTTAATTAAGCAAAACAAATTTCCACGTTGGCATTTCCCTGAAAAATGTCTCATTCTGCACTCTGAATCTTTACAGGTTGGGGGCAGCTAGGTGGCGCAGTGGATAGAGCACCTAGGTGGTGCAGTGGATAGAGCACTGGCCCTGGATTCAGGAGGACCTGAGTTCAAATCCAGCCTCAGACACATAACACACACTAGCTGTGTGACCCTGGGCAAGTCACTTAACCCCACTGCCTAGCCAAAAAAAAAAATCCTTACAGGTCAAAGACAGGGGAAAAAGTTCCAGACATACCAAAATCTTCATTTTTATTTCTAGGTCAGAGGATATGAATAGTTTGGCACTTTTAAAAATATTTATTTGTTTGTTTGTTTATTCACCTGTCCTGACCACTGTCCATGCCAACCGCCCTCATTGAACAAATTTTTTAAAAAATTAACCCTTCAATACTGGCAAAATAAATTCCCATAGTGTGTGACTGACTGACAATTGGCTATCTCCAAAAATGTATATCTATTTATCTTAAGTTCATCATTTTTCTGCAGTAAACAAGTGGCATGTTTCAACTTCATTCTTTCCTTTATCATCTCATTGATCTGAGCCTTAAAATCTTTCAAAGTTGTTTTTCTTTATTATGTTGTATTATTGTATAGATTCTTCTCTTAGTTCTATTCACTTCACTCTGCATCAGTTCATAAAAGTGTTGTTAGTTTCCTCTGAAATAGTCCATTTTGTTATTCCTTATAGTATGTTAATATTCCATTACATTCATATAACACAATTCATTTAGCCATTCTCCAGAGGATAACCTCTTATGTTCCATTTTTGGCTACCACAAAAAGAGCTGCAATAAATATTTTTGTATGTATAGATCTTTTTTCTCTTCCTTTGATTTTTTTGGGCATATAGGTGACACTTTTCTAACATAGTTGTAAACTATTTTCCAGAACTTGGACCTATTTACATCCCTACCAAAGGTGTATTAGTGTGCCTGTCATTCAATAGCTCAACAATTACTATGTCAGTCTTTGTCCCCTTACCATTTTGAAGAGTGTGAGGTGAGATCTCTGCCTTCATTGGTTAGTCAGTCAATCAACAAGCACTTGTGAAAGAATTAGTATTCCTTAGGAACTGGGATATAAATGGGAATTGTTCTTTAAAAGTCCCTGCCCTTAAGGTGCTCACATTTGAATGAGGGAGACAATGTGTAAATAGCTAGGTACATATAAGATACATACAGGGTGGTTAAGGTCATATGAAAGAAGGTATTAGTAGCTGAAGAGATTGAGAAAGGCCTCTTGCAGAAGGTGGGATTTGATCCAAGTCCTGAAGGAATGAGGAAAACCAAGAAGTGGAAGCAGGGAGGTAAGGCAGTCCAGGTATGGGGGAAAGCCAATGGAAAAGGATGGGAACTGGAGATGGACTATTATGTTCAAAGAATAGCAAGTAGGATGATATGGCTGAGTTGTAGACTGAGTGGAGGGAGTAAGAAGGATAAAAAGTTGACCAGGCTATAAAGGGCTTTAAATGCCAGAGGACTTTATATTTAATTGTGAAAGATGGGGTGAGGTGTGATGTGGTCAGACTTATGCTTCAGAAAAGCCACCTTGGTGACAGATTGGAGTAAGGAGAGACTTGAGGCAGGTAGAACAAACAGAAGGCTGTTGAAATAATACTGGTGGGAAGTGGTGAGAACTTGAACTAGCCTTATGGCTATATGAGTTGATAGAAGGAGACATATACAAGACGTGCTGTGAAAGTAGAAATGACAAGGTTTGATGATGCATTGAATGAGGCAAATGAGTGAGTAGAAGATGGCACTAAGGTTGTACGCCTGGGTGACTGGGAGGATTGTGGGGCCTTAATATTAATCGGGAAGTTGAGCAGGGGGGTAGATTTAAGGGGGAAAGAAAATGAGTTCTATTTTGGATAGGTTGAGTTTGAAATGTCTAAAAAGTAATTGAAGATGTATGTCTGTTACTCAGGAAAGACACTAAGGATGGAGACAGAGAGAAATATGGATGTGTTGTGTGTGTATATATATGCATATATATGTAACATATATCTGGGAATCACCTGAATAGAAATGATAATTGAACCAAAGGGAACTGATAAGATCATGAAGTGAGACAGTAAAAAGTGAACAATTGTAAAAGAGAAAGAGGAGGGAAAGGGAAAGAACTAAGCATCTATATAGTCCCTTCTTTGTGCCAAGCATTATGCTAAAAGCAGTTTTTACAAATATTTTCTCACTGATCCTCACAAAAACCTTGCAGAATAAGTGCTATTATTATAATACTCATCTTATGGTTGAGGAAACTGAGGCAAACAGAGGTTAAGTGACTTACCCAAGGTCACATAGGTAAGTATCTGAAGCTAGATTTGAAGTCATGTATTCCTTCTAGGCTCAGCACTTTAGACATTGCTTCTAGATTATTAGACAGAAAGGACAGTGACACCCATGTTTAGAGCACGTGAATGAAGACTTGGCAAAGGAGACTAAGAAGGAGCAGTTAGACAGATATGAGAATCAGGGGAAAATAGTATCAGGAAAACTTAGAAAGGAGAGCATGATCAACAAGCTCAAAGAAGATGAGAATTGAGAAAAGGTCACTAGGTTTGTCAATTAAGTGATCATCAGTAACTGAGGAGGATACTTTCAGTTGAATTATGAGGTTGGAAGGCAGATTGCAGAGGGTTTAGAAGATAGTTAAGGGGAGAGGGAAGTGGAAGCACACATTGTAGATGGCTCTCTGAAAGAGCTTAGACGTGAAAGGGAAAAGAATGATGATAACACGCCCAAATGGTTGGATCAAGTGAGAGATTTTTTTAAGGCTGGGCAAAAAACAGGTGTGTTTGTAGGCATTGATTAAGCAGTTGGTAAACAAGGAGAGACTGAAGATAGGAGAGAGTGAAAATGATAGTGGGGACAATTTGCAGAATTCAAGAGGGGAAGGGATCAAGTCTGCTTGTAGAGGGGTTTGTCTTGGCAAGGTGGTGATAATTAGCAATTCTCCATAGGAAAACTTATTACCCCCCTCCCCCATAATCTCTGACAAGTTAATGAGAATGGTCAAAATAAAAGAAGCTTTTTGGATAGTGAATGACTATGCACAGAATATGGATATGACTCTTGTTCTTATACATCTATATCAATTCACTGTATATCTTAAATATCAAAGTCTTATCAGAGATATTTGCCCACCCCTACCCCCAACTCTTCTTGTTCTATCTACTTTGGTTTTATTGTGAAAAAGCCTTTGAATTTTATGTAGTCAAAATTGTCCTTTTTATTTTTTATTTTTTATTTCTATAATATATATTCCATTGTTCTGGTTTCTATTATATTATATATTATTATTTTATATTTTTATTTCTTGGTCTCCTTGACTCCAGGCTCTCCCCACTCCAGTCTATCCTCCACTAAGTTGTCAAATTGACCTTCCTAAAGCACAAACCACGTCACCCCCTCCCCTATTCAAAAAAACTCCAGTGGCTCCCTGTTACTTCCAGGATCAAATATAAAATCCTCTGTTTGACTTTTAAAGCCCTTTATAAAGCCTTTCCTGTCTTTTAAGTCTTCTTACACCTTAATCCTCTCCCCATACTCTGGAATCCAACTACACTGGCCTCCTTGTTCTTCCTTGCACACATCAGTCCATCTTTCAACTCCATGCTTTTTTAATGGCTGTCCCCCCCATGCCTGAAATTCTCTGTTTCTTCATCTCTGCCTCTTGACTTCCCTGGCTTCCTTCAAATCTCAGCTGAAATCCCACCTTCTGAAAGAAGCCTTTCCCTATCTTCTTTAATGCTATTGATTACCTCCAACTGAAGACCTGAGTTCAAATCTAGTCTTAGACACTTACTAGCTATGTGACTGTGTAAGTCACTTAACCTCTGTTTGCCTCAGTTTTCTTTTTTCTTTTTTGGCTAGGCAAAGGGGTTAAGTGACTAGTGACTTGCCCAGGGTCACACAGCTAGTAAGTGTCAAATGTCTAAGGCCTGATTTGAACTCAAGGTCCTCCTGACTCCAGGACCAGTGCTCTACCCACTGTACGACCTAGCTGCCCCTACTCAGTTTTCTAATCTGTCAAATAGGTGCAATATAAATAGGGGGCACCTATCTCCCAGGGTTATTGTGAAGATCAACTGAGTCAATTATTACAAAGCACTCAGCACATTGTCTGGCACATGGTAAGCGCTATATAAGCATTAGCTATTACTATATATCTTGTTCACATAGAATTGTTTGCCTGTTGTCTCCTCCATTAAACTGTGAGCTCCTTGGGTAGGGACTTTTTTTTTCTTTGTATCCCCAAAGCTTAGCAAAGTGTCTGGCACATAATCCACTTAATAAAAGCTTGTTGACTTGGCTACTAGCATACCATTTGTTAAAAAGAGATCAAGGCTAGGTGTAACTAGATACTACCACTATTGACTCAGTAGTGTCAGTCCATTTTATTAAACCTAAGCTTCTTTACTATTCAATCTTATTTTCGTTTACATTATTTTAATCAGTGGGCATGTTGTTATTTTAAATTTATTTTCTTTACCGTCCAAGAGAAGCTTCTTCTAAAATGTTACCAACCTGTTCTTTTTAAAATTTATTTTAGTTTTCAACATTCACTTTAATATTGCATTCTAAATTTTCCTTCTGCCTCCCTTCCCTCCTCCCCAAGACAGCCTGCAATCCAATATAATTACCTACCTATTTTAAATGTACTCCAAATTACTAATCAGTTTTCTGGAATTTAATGTATAATTACTTGGAGATAATGCTAGAAAAAATGTTGCTTGTTTTGGAATTAGAAAGTTCAGAACTCCTTTTGATTCTCCTTTGTCAGATCACCCATTTCTTCAATCAATAAATCAAAAAGCACTTATCAACAAACACACCTAGTGCGTGCATTAGAAATACAAAAACCAAAGCAAAAAGTTACTGCCCTCCAGGAGCTTATATTTTAACAGGAAAAACAACATGCACACATTTATGCATTTACATATAATCATGGCTAGATACAAGTGCATACAAAGCAGATACAAGGTAACCTGAGTAAGAGGAGAAGGCATTACCTCTGTGGGTACCAGGAAAGTCCTGATGTAAAAAGTGGTGCTTGAACTGAGTCTCCAAGGAAACCAGGGATTCCAAGAGGCTGAGGCGGGGAGGAAAATCATTCCAGGCATGGGAAACAGCAGCGTAAAGAGAAAGAGATAACAGATACAATGTGAAATAGCACTGAAGGCCAGGGTAACCAAAACCAAGAGTGTGTACAGGGTAATAACGTGTAGCAAGTTTGGAAAGGTGGGATAGGGCCAGGCTATGAAGAGGTTAAAATTACAGAGGAGTTCATATGGATCCTGGAGGTGTTAGGGAACCACTGGAGTTTAATGAGTAAGGAGCGACAGGGTCAAATCTATAATTTAGGGAAATCATTTTCCTTTTTTTTTCGTTGTTTTTTAAATCACATTTGTTTTTTTTAAAAATTAACAAAATCTACCTTCTCTGTCCCATCTCCCTCACCCCCCCCACCATTGAAAAAGAAAGAAAATCAAGCCCTTGCAACAAACATGTATAGTCAAGAAAATAAATTCCACATTGATCATATCAAAAAAAAAAAAAAGAAAAAATGTCTCAATCTGCATTCCGATTATTCACACCCCTGTCACAAGGTGGATAGCATGTTTCATCATGAATCCTCTGTAATCATGGGTGGTCAGAGTTCCTAAGTCTTTCAAAGATGTTTGTATTTATAGTTACTATTGTTTTTGTAGAGTGTGTTCTACTCACTTCATTCTGCATCAGTTTATATGAGTTTTAAATAATTTCCTTTACCATTTCTTATAGTGTAATAGTAAGGAAAATCACCTTACTAGCTATGCAAAGGATAGATTGGAGTAGAGAGACTAGAAAAGAAGAGGTTAACTAGGGGGGTTATTGCTATAGTATAGGCAAGTCGAGGCCTGAACCAGGGTGATCTCTGTGTTTGTAAAGAGAAGGGGATGGATGCAAGCTGTTGTGGAGATAGAATCTATAAGATTTATCAACTGATTGAATATGTGGAGGGAGTGAGAGTGAGAAGCTGAGGATGACACAAAGGTCTGCACCTGGGTGGCTGCAAGGATGGTAGTGTCCTTGTCAGTAATAGGAAAGTTTTGAAGAGGAGTGAGTTTTGGGGAAAAGATAATGAGTTCTTTTTTTTTGGACACTTTGTATTTGAGATACCCATAGAACATTCAGTGTGAAATGTCTAATAGGCAGTTCATGATTTAGGATTGGCGCTCAGGAGAGAGAATAGCATCGGATAGAAAGAGAGAGATCTAGGAGACAACTTTAAGAAGAGGTACTCTTTGAACTCACAGGAGCTGATGAGTTTGCCAAACAAGAAAAAGTAAAATGAAAATTAAAAAAAGTACAAGATAGAGCCTTGATATATGTTGTTGCTTGTCCTTCATGACCAGTGACACCATGGGTGATGTCTTGCTCATGAATCAGATTTAAGTGAGATAGAATTGCACAAAGTCATCAACCTCACTCTCTCTTCCTGAGTCATCAAATCCAGTGGCAAGACAAAAGTCAAGACAACTGGCAATGGTCCAGGATGCAGTGGATGACCTTGGCATCTTTCTAAGCGCTCCACAGCACCTGCTTCAGCTGCCTTCAAGGCCATCGGAAAAAATTCTTCTCATCTGCCCGTTCTGCAGAGGAAAGTCTTCGCATGCTTGAGGTAAACACTCCCCTAACTCACTAATGGATCTGAGTCTTGTTAGTTACCTCAACCTGGTTTAGCCATCTGCTAAGATAATCTACTGGAGTGTGGCGGCTGCACATGCTATAGCTTCTTGGAACCACAAGTGAGAGAGTCAGGTGGATCAAGTGGGACACCAAAGGTGGAAACCAGCCTTGTAAAGGGCTCAGCAAGCCTTCACACCAAAGGTGTTAGTCCTCCTGAGCACCCCACCTTAATATATATCCATATTTAGAGACTATAACATGGATGAAGATCTAGTGAAGGAGGTTGAGGAATGGTCAAACTGGACAGAAAAAGTAGGAGAGAGCAATATCATGAGGCAATTGATGGTGTAATGGATAGAGTGCCAGACCAAGTATCAGGAAGACCTAGGCAAATCATTCAACCTCTGTGTGCCTCAGTTACCTCATCAGCCAAATGGGAATAATAATGACACCTACCTTCCAGTGTTGCTGTGATGATCAAATGAGATGATATTTGTAAAATGCTTAACACAGTGCCAGACACATAGTAAATGCAATATAAATGCTAGTTATTGTTATTATTACTTAACCTGTCTGCCTCAGTTTGCTCATCTGTAAAATGAGAATATTAATCACACTTATATCCCAAGATTTATGAAGATTAAATGAGATGATATTTGTAAAGTGCTTTGAAGACCTTAAAGTACTATATGAATGCTAGCTATTATTATTATCATGAAAACCCAGAGAGCAAAAAGTATCCAAGAAGAGAGAGAAAGGAGTCAACAGTATCAGATGCTACAGGGGAGTTCAGAAGGATGAAGATTGAGAAAAAACTATTAGATTTGGTAACTAAGAAATTGTTGGTAAGTCTGAGGAGAATAGTTTCAGCTGAGTGACAAGGTCAGAAGAGAGCACTGTTAATTGAGTTTTGCAGATCAGAAGCCAGATGTAGAGAGTTTGGAAGAGTGACAGGAGAGGAAGTAGAGGTAATGATAGAAAGTTTTTTTTCAAAGAGTTTGCTAAGGAAGGAGATGTATAAAACAATAGCTAGAAGGATGGTAGGTTATTGAGTTTACCACAGTGTTGGTTGTTTTTTAGGATGGGGAAGACATGGATGCACTTGTAGCCAGGAGAAAAGGAAATTTAGGATGAGACTTAAGATTATGATGATCTTGGGGTTATTAAGTGTGGTGATTTCCAAGGCTCTTCTTCAATATTCAGGGATAAGGAAATAATCCTCCTATACTCTGCCCTGGCCAGGCCATGTCTGAAATGTTGTGGTCATTTAGGGCAACACACTGTAGGAAGGTCATTAATGAAGCTGAGAGGTCAGCCAGTATGAAGGGTCTCCAGTTCTTGCCGTACAAAGATCCATTAAAGAAACTGGGGCTGTTTAGCCTCCAAAGAGAAGATTTAGGAGATAACATGAGAGCTGTCTTCAAGTATTTGAAGGACTGTCCTGAGAAAGGGAGATAAGACTTGTTCTTCTTGCTCCCAGAGGACAGTCTATTATCAATCAGTCAATTTTGCAAAAGAAAAATATGTGTTTCTTGTAAGGAAAAACTTCCTAACAATCAGAGCTGGCCAAGAGCTGAATAGATTGCTGAAGAAGCTGCTTCTTCCCCCCCCCCAGCCCCCCCACCAAATCCTGACACTGGAGGACTTTAAAGAAAGGCCAAATGACTACTTGGTAAGTATATTATAAAGGAAATATTTTTCTAGGGAAGACTCCTAGATAAGGAGTTTCTTTCAACTTTAAAATTATGTGGGTTACCAATAAGTCTAGTGATCAAGAATTCATTCAACAAATTGTCATTACTTGCCTATTATCTGCAAAGAATTGTGCTAAGTGCTTGGCATAAAAAGATAAAAAACAATACAGTCCCAGTCCCCAAGGACCTTAGGATCTACCAAGGTAAGATATATTCATTCAGCAATAATAGGCATGGAACAAAAGATTTGAGAAGGATCACTTCTAACTTTGGAGATAAGGGGGGAATTGATATGTTAACTAAGGTAGAGTAATATATCTGTCTCTGAGCTGCTAGATGATGTGGTTTGTAGTATAGTGAAAAGAGCACTGAATTTTGAGTCAAGAGACCTAGGTCCAAATCTTGGTTTTGCTACTGGGGTATAACTGAACAAATCGTTTGTGTTCTCTGAGCTTCAGTTGTCTTATTCATAAAATTGGGTGCTCATAATTTTACTACCTACCTGGTAGGGTTGTTGTTGAGAAAGTGCTTCATAAACCTTCAAGTGCTATATAAATGAATTGTTATTCTCTGGTTTGGCAGTAAAAAATGCAAATTAAGTTAAGTTTATTTGCCAATGTTGGCACTATAATTAGAGTACCTGATATGCCATACTGAGTTCTGGTCAGACCACATCTAGAGTATTGTGTTCAGGTCTGGGTACCATGTTTTAGCAAAGACTGGCAAACTAGAGAGCATTCAGAGGAGGGCAATGAAGTTGGTGATAGCCCTCTACTTTATGCTACAAGGAGATCAGCTGAAGGAACTAGAAATGTTAAACCTGCAGGAGAGAAGACTTAGGAGGGATATAATAACAATTGATAATATTTTAAGGATTATAAAGCTGACTTCAAGTTTTGAAGGGCTATTGCATGTTTGAGAGATTAGACTTGTTCTCTTGGGTCCCCAGAGGTCACTGTATTCAAAGTAAGTGTTATCATATTATTGAAGGATGGAAAAGAAATCCTGGCAGGGTGATTACAAAAGACATTCTGGGAAAAGTGGCATTGGATCTGGGTGTTGAAGATTCTGTGAGATTCCAGAAAACCTATCTGATTTTCTGGGCCAAACCTTTCCTCAAAAAGGCCATCTCTGCTCTAGACATGATCCTTTCTTCCACCTGGTACTCCTTCCTTTTTCTGGAATCTTCTCTAGCATTTAAGGTGCTAAGCAAAAACTTTCAACTACTTAGTCAGTTGGGTCAGACCCTGGCACTCCCTATAAGATTCTTTAGTCCTCATCCTATTTCTCTCCTTTCTTTCATAACCAAGCTATAGAAAAAGCTACCTGTTCTTGTTGTCTCTTTTCACCTCCCACTCACTTCTCTGTCCCTTCCAAAATGACTCCTGATTCCCTCACTCATCTGAAACTATTCTCTCTGAGATTACAAATAATTCCTTAACTGTGAAATCTGTTGACTTTTTCTCAGATTTCATTTTTCTTGACTTCTTTGCAGTTTTGGATACTTAGGACTATCCCCCAACCTCCCACTCAGATACCTTCTCCTTCATTGATTTCATGACATCTTTCTTTCCAAGTTCTTCTACATGTCTGACATCTCCTTTGCTAATTCAACACCCCTCTCAGTTAGAGGAAGCTAAGTGGTGCAGCAGATAGAGTTACTTGGCCTGGAGTCAGGAAGATCTGAGTTCAAATTCATTCTTGGACACTTCATACCAGATATGATTGCGAGCAAGCCGCTTAACCTTTGTCAGCTTCAGTTTCCTCAACTGTAAAATGGGGATCATAATAGCACCTGCTTTGTAGGAATATTGTGAGGATTAAATGAGATAATTTTGTAAAGCTCTTAGCACAATGCCTGGCACACAGTGGGTGCTTAATAACTACTTGTTCCCCTTTCTCCTTGTCCTGCTCCCAATCTGGGTCTTCTTTTGTTCTTTCTCTATACCTTCTCTATATCTTCAGCTTACATGGACTTAGTAATCATTGCTAAGCAATCGCTATCCAACTGTTCCTTATCTCTCTCTCTTGAGTTCCAGTCTATCATTTACTGGAAATCTCTACTGGGAGAGTAATACCTATAGATATTACTATTTACTATATATTACTATATTTATTATATATTACTATTTTAAATACCTATAGGTATTTAAAACTAAACATGTCCATGTGGAACTCATTATCTCTTCCCCTGACCAAACCTGCCTCCTCTTCCAAACATTCCTATTTCTGTTTAGCATACTACCAATCATCTTTTTACCTAGGTTTAAAGTATAGGCATCATCCTCAACTTTTGCTTCTTTGAGAGGTAGCACGCTATCATTTAATCTTACACACTATTTATTGCCTTGCCTCCTGTTTTTGTATGGCCTGTGAGATAAGAATGGTTTTTACACATTTAAATAAAGCTTTTTGCATTTAAATAATTACAAACTACATTATAGTATAGTGGATAGAGACTTGGGCTTGGAATCAAGACTTGGGTTCTAATTCTGCCCCAGATATTTCTTAGCTGTGTGATTTTGGACACCTTATTTAGCCTCTCTGAGCTGCAGTTTTCTCATCTGTAAAAGTTGGAACTCAAAGCCCTCTAAGGCTTCTTCTAGCTCTAAATCCATGATCCTGTGATCCCAACCCCCACTTGCTGGCCATTTCCTCCGTAGCCTTATCAACTGCCTTGCTACCTATATCAGAGACCATGCCCTGGATGTTTTCACACTATCTTCTCTGGAACTTCCTCCCTAAGATCCTGCTTTTCCAGTTGGTGACTGCCTCTTCCGTCTCAATCAACCCTCCCTGATCCCCCTACTGTTTAGCATTCTCTGCTGTGTAAATGTTGTATTCCTATAACAAATTCTAAGCTCCTTGAAGAGAAGAAATCTTTTTCATTTTGTCTTTGTATCTCCAGCACCAATTACAGTGCCTGGTACACAATAGGTGTGTAATAAATGCTTATGGTATGAGTCCTTCCACTTTTTAAGGCCAGATAAGGAAGAAGACCCTTTCCTGCCATCCCATTTCTGCCTCAGAATTTGTTAGGAATGCTTGACTGAAACTGTCCCGAATAGTCTTCTCTGACAGGAAAGAATGTATATGTTATCTCCTTGATACACCTTAGCACATTGATATAGCATTTGTTTCTGGTTTGGTTTGGTTTTGTGGTTTTGGGGCAGCAATCAAGGTTAAGTTACTTACCCAGGGTCACATAGCTAGCAAATGTCTAAAGTCAAATTTGAACTCAGGTCCTCCTGATTCCTGGGCCAGTGCTTTGCCCAGCTGTCCCCTAACTGGGGATACTGTGCCACCTAGCTGCCCCAATATAGTATTTTTTTTTGTGAGGCAATCGGGGTTAAGTGACTTGCCCAAGGTCACATAGCTAGTGAGTGTCAAGTGTCTGAGACAGATTTGAACTCAGGTTCTCCTGACTCCAAGGCCGGAGCTTTATCCACTGTGCCACATAGCTGCCCCTTCCCATATAGTATTTAAGATTTACAAAGCGCTGCATATATACATATATATACATACACAAAGCATATACATATGTACATGTAATTACATTTTAACATGTTTATGTTATGAAATTTGATGGCATTTCTAATTAGTGAGGGTGGACAAGAGAAGATATATAATATTCTTTGCCCAGAGACCCTTTGGGCACCAGTGATAATAGTACTATCCTGGGATAGAGGGAGGGAAGAAGGCCAAATCCTAAAAGGATAAACTGAATGTTGTTCCTAGTCCATTTAGAAGTCACAGGGTAGATGAGTTCAAAGGAGTAAGAGTTCTGAAGGAGTTCAAAACCCTTATCCAAAGATGGGAGAAAGTAGGTCAGCTAAGAGCAGATGAGAGAAAGCATGGGAAACAAAGCAGCACTGGTGAAATTACAGCCACTCTCACCTTCTTCACCAGAAACAGTAGTCTTCTATGTCAGCAAGGTGCTAGCCACCTTCTCTTCCCAGTCCCTGGAGGCAGCATTGCTGTGGCCCTGGGAAGACTCCACCACTACCATCACCACTCCCAGTACCTCCACAGCAAGTTAGTCACACAATGAAAAGGCTCTCTCACCTAGAGAAATATCCCCTGCCCTTGTGCAGCACATATCTATCTGGCTTCCTTAGATTCCAGTTTTTCCTTAAGATCTTTTCTCCCTGGGGGAATTTTGAAACACTTACCAGTGAGTGCTATGGCAACTATCTGTAATAAGGCTATCTAGTGAGAAATCTGCTTTTCTCTTTTCCTGGTGTGGTTTTTCTGAGAGCCAAAAATAATGACAGAAATGGGAATTAGAAAATAGGAGGGACAATAATACTGGACCCACTTCATCTTTCCACCTTTTCCCCTTTCAGCCATTCAAGGATGGCTCCACACAGAGGATGATAACAGGATGGTATCATATAAAGAACCCTGGGTTTGGATTCAGGAGAACTGGTTCAAGTTCCAGGTTCACCACTAACTAGTTGTATAAAGTGTCTCTTAACTTCTCTTAAGTATTAGTCTCCTCATTTGTAATATGGGGAGGGAACTCTTGTTTTTCTTTTTCTTAAAGTTTGGCAGTTGCATTGTTATACCACTGGAACCCCTATGGCCTCACTTACCCCCTACAGAATTCTACCTTATAACCCAGAAAAACATTTCAACAAAACTAATGCACACATGTCTGATGGCACATCCTGCATTCAATTCCCATCTCTCCACTGAGAGGAAGTTGTGTTTCTTTATCCGTTCTCGGGGACTAAAATGTTCGTTATCATTTATTTTGACTTGTTTTCAGTGGGGGGGTTTTAATAGTGTTATTTGTTCATGGGGACTTTTTGTGTTCGCCCTGTGGTAGAGCACTCCAAACTCATATTGGTCTGATCAGCCGCAGTCAGTCACGCTGTACCCTGACTTCGAAATAGGGATATCATTTTGGGCCTCCTTGAGAACAAAGGACGACAACGAACTCGTGTTCTTTACAGCTCTGTAGTCTCTGCTTATTCTGTTCTCCTCTTTCTGCTTCCTTTCTTCTCTGTGGATTACAAGTTAGGATCATGGATCTAGAGCTGGAAAGGAATTTAGAAGTCATTTAGTCCAACTCTCTGATTTTGCAGATGTGGAAACTGAGGCCAGCTAGGTTAAATGACCTGCTCAAAGTCACACTAGCAGTAATTGCCAGAGGTAGGATTTAAACCCAGGTCTTCTGGGGCAGCTAGGAGGCATAGTGAATAGAGTGCCAGACCTGGAATCAGGAAGATTCATCTTCCTGAGTTCAAAACTGGCCTCAGACACTTATTAGCTTATGTGATCCTAGCTTACTCTATTTGCTTCAGTTTCCTCATCTGTAAAATGAGCTAGAGAAAGAAATGGCAAACCACTCCAGTATCTCTGCCAAGAAAACCCCAGAAGGGGTCATGAGGCATTGGACATGATTGAACAATAACAACTTCTGATTTTAGAGCCAGTACTCTTTTAATTTTTCATATTTATTCACTATTTCTTAAAGAATAATAATATTCAATATCATATATTCATATGCCATTGTTTTTTCAGCTCTTAATTGATAAGAACTCTTTTTGTTTCTCATTCTTCGCTATGACAAAGAGTGCAGCTATGAATATTTTGGCATATATAGTACCTTTGTTTCTGTCTCTGACTTCCTTGGGGACCTGATTAGTGGTGGGACCTCCAGTTCAAAAATTATAGATAGTGTAACCACTTTTTTGGCACAGTTCCAAATTGATTTCAGAATGGCTGGGCCAATTCAAGATTCCACCAACAGTGCATTAGTATTCCTGTTTTCTTCTACCCCTTCAACACGATTTTTTAAATCATCTTTGACAGTTTGCTGGGTGTGAATTCTTTTAATTTGCATTTCTCTTATCTTCCTAGGAGATTCAGCTCATGTCACTTTCTTGTGAAATTGTCCATATTCCACATCTGAAAGTGTTCTTCCTGCCCTCAAATTTTTTTCTAGAACATTTTTTTAGATCTCTCCTTTGCCCTTATCATTCAACATCTTGTATTATATTTATCTGTGTTTATGTAGAATGCCATCTCTACAACCTTGAAGTAGAATGTAATCTCCTTGAGGGCAGGAAAACTTTAAAAAAATTTGTTTGTATTCCTGGTACATCTAGCACAGTGCTTACAAGTTCAATTGAAAAGGGTAAGAGGTAAGACATGTATATAACTAGAATAATGCAAGGTAGGATGTTATAAGTATACAACAGAGGTGCAAATAAAATGTTAATAAGGAATTTGAATAGGAAGAGGAGGTAATTTTTAGCTAGGAGGTCAGGGTTGGCTTCTTGTAGAAAGCAGCACCTTAGCTAGATTCTGAAGAGAACATTATTCACAAGCATAGATGCAGCGACATGCAAAACAAGCCTGCAAAGAAGCAGGAAAGAGCAGGGAACAAATCCTGTTTGAACTGAAAAATACAGCATAGAAAGAGTGATGATGGGGGAGCTAGATGGCATGGTGAATCAAGCATGGGCCCTGGAGCCAGTAGGATCTGAGTTCAAATCTAGCCTCAGATACTTACTAGTTATGTGACCCTGGGCAAGTCACTTAACCCCAATTGCTCCCAAAAGTAAAAAAGAGCAATGGTATGAAGTTTAGAAGTTGCCAAACTTGGAAGCCTTTTATAGGATCATAGGCTGAGAGCTAGGAGGGACCTTAGATGCCATCAACTCACTTTGCTTCTCCATTTTACAGGTAAAGAAACTGAGGTCCAACCCAGAGCTAATAAGTGTCTGAGACAGGATTTGAACACGAGTCTTCCTGATCCCAAGCCCAATGCTGTATCCACCTACTAATGCCATTTTATACTATCAGCAATGGATAGCCATGGCAGGTTTTTGAACATGGGAGTATTATGGCCAGAGTTTTACATTAGGGAGACTCTTTTATTTCATTTTTTAAAAAATTTTTTTAGGCAATTGGATTAAGTGACTTGCCCAGGGTCTTACAGTTAGTAAGTGTCAAGTGTTTGGTCTGAGGTAAGGTTTGAACTCAGGTCCTCCTGACTTCAGGGCCGGTGTTCTATCCATTGCACCACCTAGCTGCCCCCAAGGAGATTCTTTTAACAGCTACATAAAAGCATGGATGAAAAGGTGACAGAGCAGAGACAAGGGGACCAATTACAAAGTTAAAAGTCTAGGAGAGAGCTGATGAGGGCTTGAGAGGGTATGGTAGCAGTATGAGTGAATAGGAAGGGATGAGAAATAGTGTTCATTGTCCTCAGCAAAATTTAGCAACTTATAGGATGGAAGAGGGGAGTGAGGGAGAGATTAGAATCAAAGAGCTGTCACTGGGCATTTTAATAAGCACTTCTTTGTGTGCCAGATACTGCACCAGGAACACAAAGACAAAAATGACCCTCCCTGCTCTCAAGAAGCTTAGGTTTCCACCCTGTAGGAGTGGGATCACCAAAAGAACTAGGGTACTTCAGAGTAGAGGCTAGGTTAGCAGGGACAACTATAAATTCAGTTTTGAATATGTTGATTTTGTGGTGCCAGTGGGTCATCAAGGCAGAGATGTCTAGCAGGCAGTTGAAAATGCAGCACTAAGGCTAAGGACAGATACTGAGCTGTAATCACTAAAACTCAGTTATCATTGAACTGTGGGAGTGGGATGAGATTGGTCATGAAAGAGTACAGAGAGAGTCCAGGACAGAGCCTTGGGAAATAGACTTATGGAGCAAGATGAGGAAAGAGAAGCAGCAAGAGATGGCAAAGGAGCAGTCTGACAGGTAAGAAAATCTAGAGAGAAAATCATCAGGGGAGGAAACTTGGGATTTCAAGAGTAGATAGTAAATTTAATTTGGCAAGTATTTATTTAATAGGGCAGCTTGTTGGTACAGTGGATAGAGTGCCAAGTCTGGAGTCAAGATGACTCATCATCCTGAGCTCAAATCTGATCTCAGATACTTACCAGCTGTGTGACTGTAGACAAGTCACTTAACCCTCTTTGCCTGGGTTTCCTCATTTGCAAAATGAGCTGGAGAAGGAAATGGCAAACTACTCCAGTATCTTTGCCAAGAAAACTCCAAAATAGAGTCATGAAGAGTTGGACATGACTGAAACAACCGAACAACAATAGCCTATTTAAGCCAGGCAGCAATGAAAGTCTGCCCTCATGTAACTCACATTTTAATACTGCAGAAATGTCAAGAGAATATGAGAACTGAGCAAAGACCATTGGATTCCAAAATTCAAAGGTCAAGAAACCTTAGGCAGTGGATCCACAATCTCACAATCTAGAGTAGCAAACTGGGAATAAGGACATGATGAAGACTATCTGCTCCTTTCATAACTTTCCAGAGTCTTTTCCTTCAGTAACTTAAAATGAGGTTGGCTTCTTCCACCTTCTCCTTTGAAACTGTAAGCCAACTCTCCTTTGGTCCCCTGGAGTTCTGAAAGAGGACTAGGGAAGGTTGGAGCTCTCTCCTCTTGCCAATAAGGAGAGAGTCCCATAGCAATAGGCTTTGGGACAGGGATTACACATAAAATACACATTACAAAGGAAACTAATTATATGGAAATACAACCATCAGTATTACATGTACACAATAAACATATGTATTTACATTTATCTAAGTTCTTGGCCAGGTTAAGAATTCCTACCTTAGAGATAACAGTTTCTGAAAGTGGTGAGGATGGAAATCAGGTTGCAATGGGTTGTGGAGTGAGCGGGTGGTGAGGCAATTCAGTTGTCAGAGGAAAGATTAAGAGGTGGGGTAGGGCACCAGGGGTGGAGGATGGTGACTGAGATGGGGAACCTGTGGCCTCCAGGACACATGTGGCCCTCTAGGTCCTCAAATGTTCTGTGAAGTCTGGATTCAGTCAAAGGACTGCACTTGAGGACCCAGAGGGTCACATGTGGCCTGGATGCCACAGGTTCCCCACCCCTGGCCTAAAAGATTGCAGGACATAGTTTTGCCCAGAAGTGAACCCCCTTCCAAGAGGAAAACTAAGCCCTCTCACTGGAAAAAAAACACAACTCCCTTTTAGAAAACATTAAAAACAAAAATAAAAATGACCCTTAGTCTAAAGTTTGGGGGCAGCTAGGTGGCACAGTGAATGGAGCACTGGGCCTGGAGTCAGGAAGACCCGAGTTCAAATCCAGCTCAGAGACTTACTAGCTAACTGTGTGTCTCTGGGCAAGTCACTTAACCCTGTTTACCTCAGTTTCCTCATCTGTAAAATGAGCTGGAGAAAAAAATGGCAAACCACTCCAGTATCTGTGCCAAGAAAACCCCAAATGGGTCACAAAGAATCTGACAAGACTGAAATGACTGAACAAAGTCTGAAGTTTTGGCTGCTACAATCCTCATAACCTCCAGCAAGTACCAAAATTGCCTAAACCCAGCCATGCTGGCCTTTCTACTTACTCTAAAGTTGGAACAATTTCTTCCCCTTTCACCGGCAGTTAAACCACCTGATAACAAGGTGATAATGGGAAAATAATGTTCTAGCTCCAGGCACAAAGCTGACTAAATAGAAAAAGACTTGTTGGCAAAAGGTACACTTAGAATACCTTAATCTTTTCCTGTTTGCTTTTGAGCTTGGCTTCCAACCCAGCAATTTAAGGAAAATATTGACAATAGGAACAGAAAGTAGAGTAGAGGAGGCTCCCCGAGTAGATTCCAGGCCTCTAGTGATGCTACTTTCTGGAGAAACAGCAAGATCACCGGGGGCCTAGCCCACAAAGTAGGAAACACCGTCCAAGAAAGCTGGGGAGATGTGAAGAATCGGTTTCCAAAAAGTTGCTTGGCTTACAAAGAACCTTTTAGACAGCACACTTCCTAAGTATTTTTAGTAGTGAAGAAATTCAGGAAACTTTTTTTTTTGCAGTGGTTATTTTTCCTAAACATTTTTTTTAAACTCTAAAAGCTCACAGGACTTGTATTTTGAGCAAAAAAATAAAGGCTCAAAAATATTCAGGAAAAGTAACAGAAAGGGGGATTGCAAACCTGAAACTAAATCTAAACAAATGTGTTGGCCTTTAGAAAACTGTTTCGAAGAGCAGAAGGAAGGGGGAAACTTAAAAATAACAACCTTCCTCCTCTGCCCACCACTCCTCTAAAGCTCTATTGTGGCAAAGGTTCTCACAGGAATGTAGCATATTTTCTAATATAGGAATAAGCACTGACCCTATGATTTCATCCTTCTAGGGAACGCCCTCTACCAAAGCAGGTCAGCCAGTAACTTCTTTGCAATTAAACAGTCTTAGGGAGCTGTCTAGAGCACCAAGAGGTTAAGTGACTTGCCCAGGATCACAGAGTATATTTCAAAGGCAGGACTTTAATCCAGGCACTTCTATGATGCCAGCTACATCCACTACACAATATTACCTCTCTTTTTGTTGTTCAGTCATTTCAGTTGTGTCTGACTCTCCATAACCCCATTTGGGATTTTCTTGGCAAAGATACTGGAGTGGTTTGCCATTTCCTTCCCCAGATCATTTTATAGTTGAGGAAACTGAGGCAAACAGGGTTAAGTGACTTGCCCAGGGTCACATATCTAGTAAGTGTCTGAGACCAGATCTGAACTCAGGAAGATAAGTCACTAACTGCAAGGCCTGGCACTTTATCCACTGTGCCACCTACCTGTCACATTATGTCTCTAATTCTATCTATATTTTAAATATAGATATTAAATATAAATATATTTTAAAATATATTAATTTTGGGGCAACTAGGTGGCACAGTGGATAGAGGGCTGGACTTGGAGTCAGGAGGACCTGAGTTCAAATGTGGCCTCAGACACATAATACTTACTAGCTGTGCGACCCTGGGCAAGTCACTTAACCCCGTTGCCTAACCAAAAAAAAAAACCTAAAACAAAAAAACCAACAAAATATATTAATTTTAATATTTCCATGAATCCCTAATCTCATCAGTGAAGTATCTTCACTAATGTAGATCTCAACTCATCTCACTCGCACTTCTTATCCTGAAACTCTTGTATGTAATTTTCTGAAAATTTTCCATAGAGGATGTACTTAACATGCTTGGTGGCCTTCTGATGGTTCTTTTAATATTTTATGAGTAGCCATGCCACATCGGGACTCCCTGTCTTATCCCTTGTACTTCCCATATGGCTGGCCTATTTCCTTTTTCCATTCTTACATATCACTGATATTGTTTACTGAAAAGTGTCCTAGATTTGGGTTCAGAGAGCTAAGTTCAAATTCTAGCCTTTCCACTTGTATCCTATTTGACCTTGGGAAAGTCACTTAGACTTTTGAGATCTCAATTTCCTCATGTATAGAGTGAAAAGTTTAAGCTTATTATAGATATCTATCTATAATCTACAGTCCCTTCCAGTTCAAAATCCTTTGTCTTTCAAGTTCTATTTGGAACTATGTTCTAATTTACTTATAACCATCATAATAATAAAAATTCATATATATGTATGTGTATATATATTTACATATGTGTGTATAAGGCTTTACAATATTCCTTTAAGATAGATAGTATAAATATAATTTCTTCAGTTGGGAATCTGAGGCTCAGGAGGCTAAACTGTCTTTCTCAAGTTCACAAAGCTAGTAAGCAAAGAAGCCAGAATTTGAACTTAAGTTTTCTAACCAGTTATTACACCATTTTGTCATCACACATTTTTGTCCCCTTTTGAGATACCTACAATTTTTATTCTTTTGGTTCAATGATTTGCAGCCACATGCCATTAACAGAAGAAGACTGGTGTTACAGAGATTTTTGCTGTGAGAACAATCATGGAATTATTGAAAATGATACAGTTTCTGAACTCTGATCCAGTATATTTGTTTCCCTTCCTATTAAAATGTATTGTCCTTATATAGCACCTGTTGTGAGAAATGAAAGAGGTAAGTTTCCACATAAGTAGATAAGAAATCAGCACAGACAGGCTAACTTCTGGGTGCAGAGGAAGAGTGATAACACAATTCTAGGCACATAATGTATGTTAGGGGTGGGGCCTATGAGGAAGATTGTAACCCAGAAGGATTAGGACCAATCCTAATCCAAAAGGGAGAAGGTAGGCAATTACTAACTATAAAGCTTGCCCTGGCTTCTTTTACGGCATGCGTTTTCTCTCCTTCCAAGCTGGTGCACCCGCATGACGCACTTCAACCTCTTTAATAAAAAGTCTTTGAGGCACCAGTCTTCAGAACTGAGTCTGGGGTCATCTTCATAACACTGTTCAAAATTGTTATACCACCTTATCATTGACCATTGACCAATTTAGTGGGTTGAAAAATAATCCTTAGAGAAACATACAAATTTTGCAGATGTAGATTTTCTAAAAATCTTTTTGGCCAAATTCTACATATAAATGTAGAATGCCTGTAGAGAAGACTATGAGGTCATTATAAAATTGACCAGGAAGTAGAGAAGATTTTTAAATCATCTATCTGTAGAATTCTGCAGGTTTCAGCAAGTACCAGTGTTTACAGGGCCAATGTCTCCTTTACTTAGATTGCACCCCACATGCACATACAAATCACAACCAAAAGCCAGTAATATTGGAAAGAGATAATCATCTCTATCTTAAGGGCCAGTAATGATAGCTAAGAAGAGGTCCTGGAGATGTTTTAATTTAGTCCCTAATGGCTGGAGGATATTATTGTTAGTGACTAAGTTCCCAAGTAATTTTTCCAGTCACACATAAACCCAGAGTTTTTACCTATGAGAAACCCACTTGTTATAAATGTGTCCTATCTGCCATTTACATTAATGGCCATTTACATGCTACTTCTTTGACTCCAAAGACCAGACTCCCTTGCAGGCATGACTGAATGACCAGGCAACTGGGCCAGGCTGACACACATTTCTGTTTTACAGACTTACCACTGTAGAGCTCAGCAAGTTCTCCCAATTGTGAGAATTCTAGTATCTTTTTTGAATATGATATCGGGCATCATGTGGTAAACACCCACCTATTGTTTGTTGCTGCCACACTTGGAATATACAATATACACTTAGAATGAAACATTTTACTGTTTAATCATTATTTGTAGATCTGAGCAAAGTGTGCTATATATACATAAGCAAATGTGCTGTACTCCTGACACTATGATTAAATTCGCTCCTTTAGTGTTTTCCTTTATCCCCACTAATTCCACAAAACTGGGTCGGTAGAAGAGGTTGAATAACAGATGCCGTCCCCTAAACTGCATTGATTCAGGTATAAATTGACAGTACTCCTGGATACACAACAAGGAAGTACTTGTCACTGTTTCATTATCTCCAAGACAGTGAAATACAGTCTCCTCCTTTTCAGCCTCAGGCATAAACAGGACTTGTTCCCAAATGTTTAAAATAAGT
The DNA here is from genome assembly GCF_003287225.1 of Phascolarctos cinereus. Lineage (NCBI taxonomy): Eukaryota > Metazoa > Chordata > Mammalia > Diprotodontia > Phascolarctidae > Phascolarctos > Phascolarctos cinereus. The sequence continues at coordinate 269,986,088 of NW_027556098.1, read as the reverse complement.
ATAATAAATAGAGTTTGTCCAACAAAGACAGGAAAGTCTTCCTCTCACTGTCTCCTCCTGTTCATCTCCTTATCCACCCGTTATGATCGACTCATACAGAGTTATTTTTACGGGAATGTCCTGAAACTTAACATGTAAAAAATGAAATTCAACATTCCTCCCAGTAAAAGAATATAAACTCCTTGAGAAAAAGAAATGTTTCACCTTTGCCTTTGCATCCTCAGGAGTTCACTCATGGTAAAAATTCAAAATAAGCAATTGTTGAATGAATGAATGAATGAAAATTTCCACACCAAATTAGAACCCCTTTATGGAATTGACCCTGCTCTCAGTGAAGCTGTCATTGTCCTGTTTCTTTAAGTTCAAACCCTCCAAGTTATTTTTTACCTTTTTTTCTCTTTCAAATCCCATAGCCAATTATTTACCAAATCCCACTAGACTTCCTCTTACATTGTCTCTAAAATTTACCCAGGATTGAGAAGGGGGAAGAGAACAGGAAAGTGACAATGATAAGCTTCACAAACATTATCTCATTTTATCCTAACAATTCTGAGAGATTGGCACTAATATTATCCTCATTTTATACAAGCAGAAACTGAGGTAGACAGAGCTTGTTAAGTGATTTGCTCAGGTTTACCATATGGCTAAGAAGTATCTGAGGCTGGACATGAACTCAGATGTTCCTGATTCCAGGTCCAGCTCTGTGGCTCCTATACCTGCTCTTCGTATGATTCAGACTTGGGGGAGGAATAAGAAAGGGAAAGAAGGAAAGTCAATAGGTGAATGTCTGCAGAAGGATTATGAGGTATGATCTGGGTCATCCTTTTATAAAAGAGCAGAATTCATCATTTATAATCACCAAAAAACATGGAGCACCTACACACATTTGTTTCCCATGATTTCACCAAAGCACTTGACGAAAGTGAGGTCCCAGAAAACCTCCCAAGTCAGAGTTTGTGAAGGTGGAGGTGTTCTTTTTTTTTAATTTTTAAATTTTTAACATTTTTTCCTTTCTTTTTTTTTTTAGGCAGTTGGGGTTAAGTGACTTGCCCAGGGTCACACAGCTAGTAAGTGTCAAGTGTTTGGTCCGAGGTCAGATTTGAGCTCGGTCCTCCTGACTTTAGGGCCAGTGCTCTACCCACTGAGCCATCTAGCTGCCCCTTTTTAACATATGTTTTTCAGACTTAGGGTTACAAATTTTCTCCCTTCCTCCCTCCCCATCCACCCTCATTGAAAAGGCAAGCATCTCGATACAGGTTATAGATGTGTAGTCTTGCAAAACACTTCCATAGCAGTCCTGTTGTGAAAAACTAAGTATATTTCCCCTCATCCTATCCTACCCCCCATTTATTCTATTTTCTCTTTTGACCCTGTCCCTCCTCAGAAGTGTGTGCTTTTGATTATCGAGGGGGAGGTGTTCTTGATAACAAGTGAATCACTTCACCTCTCAGCCTTAGGGTCCTCATCTGTAAAATGAGAATAATAATAGCACATACCTCCCAGGGTTGGTATGAAGTTAAAATGAGATAATATTTACAAAGAATTTTATGAACCTTAAATTGCTGTATAAGTGCTAGTTACTCTTATTGTTGTTTTTATTAGGGCAAAGTTTCAAGGAGGAGGATTACATCAGACAAACCATTTTACCAAACACTCTCTGATTTTAATACAAAGTCCCTAGTTCAAAACCCCTACTCTAGCTCCTGACCTCCCACTCTCTTATCAGACTCTTGGATAGGATATTTCATGGAAACTGGCTGCTGACCAGGTGAGCCTCTGGTTTAGGGTCACCATTCGGACCCCACCTTCTTTATCCAGGAAGTGTTTTGGTTGTTTTTTTTCCCCCCAGAGGCCAAGTGATGTCATACTAGCCTGTGTGGCTCTTTGGGAACAGTATTCACCGTTCACTCTATCCACCTCCTCCCACACACAGACACACCCTCAAGCTAGTAATCAATCAACAAATTTTCTTAAGCAGCCTAATCCCAAAAAATTCTCTCAAAAATCACCAATAACCTTCTAATTGCCAAATCCAATAAACTTTCACAGTCCTCATCTTCCTTAACCTCTCTGTAGCATTTGACATGACTGATATCTCCCTCCTTTTTTATATTCTTTCCTTCTCTGGCTAACACTCTTTTGATTTTCCTCTTATCTTTCTAACCCTCCTTCTCTGTCTCCTTGCCCTTCCTGTTCCTTACCCCTTAAGCCCTACATTCCCCAAGGCTTTGTCTTTGGCTCTTTTCCATTCCCTTTCTGCACTTACCTCCTCACTAATCTAACTCTGGAATCTAGATCTACAATTATGCCTGCTCTTCCAAACTCCAGACCCAACTGCTGACTGCAGACTCTAACTGCTGAAAGGCTATCTCTACTTGGATGTCCCCTAGTGCCTCAAATTCTTCAGGTCCCAGACTGAATGTATTATCAATCCTCCAAAGCTTGGTTCTTTTTATTTACTTCCCTATTTCTATAGTCACTTGTGTTTGAGACACTGATGTCATTCATCCAACTTGAATTTATTAAGCCCTTTCCATGGGCAGAGCCCAGTGCTAGGCATGGGAAGGACGAAGGGTTTTCAAAGACTAGGTAAGACAGGATTTCTGACCTCATGACTCTTCCCTCTCCCTCACCTCTCAAAGCATCTGAAAGTGGCAGCTGAAAGCCAAATGAATGCTGGTTATTCCTCTGGGTACAGTGAGTGTGAACATAAGAGCAGTGGGCAGCATATCAAAGGGCAAAAGGGAACATGGCATCTTCAGGGGGAAAACCTGGTTTCAGTTAGCTTTACAGCCTTGTGTTTATGCAACCAACATTTGCTTAGCACCTACTGTGTGAAGAGCAATGTTGGTAAAGTGGATAGAGGGACAGACTTAGAATCAGAAAGATCTGAGTTCAAATTCTGCCCTTAGTAACTCTGTGACCTGGAGCAAGTCACTTAACATTTGTCTACCACAGTTTCCTCATTTGTAAAACGGGGATGATAATAATAGCACCTATCTCCTAGTGTTCTTGTGAGGATCCAATGAGATACATTTATAAAGTGCTTTGCAAACCTTAATATGCTATATAAATGAGCTGTTATTATTATTAAATTGTATGTAAAACAAAGTCCCTCACCACAAAGATCTTATAATCTAGCGAGGGGAAATGACATAAATTACAACAATATACAACATTGAGAAATGAAAATCAAAGTGCTAAGTGAGATCTGAGGGGAATTATCTTACCAAACAAAGATGTAGGAAGGATAAGAGGAGGCTTCATGAAAGAGGATGCTTTTTTTTTTCAACTCAACACCTTATCAATGTCCTTCTTAAACTAAGGTACCCAAAAATTAACACAGTATTCCAAATGTGGTCTGACCATGGCAGAGTACAAAGGGATATCACCTCCTTATTCCTGGAATCTATACCTCTCTTAATGTAGTCAAGTTTGCATTATAGCTTACAGTTTACTAAGATCCCCAAATCTTTTTCAGACAGCCTGCTTTCTAAGTATATTCTTCTTATCCTGTAATTGTGAAATTTGATTTTTTTTTGTATCCAAATATACTAATTTCCATTTTTTATTATGGAATTTCATCTTAGATTCAGTGCAGTGATTTAGCCTGTCAAAATCTTTTAGATTCTATCACCTAATATGTTAGCTATCTCTTCCTATTTGGTGGTGTCTGCAAATTTTATGAGCATATAATCAATACCTTTATCCAAGTTATTGACAGAAATGTTAGAAAGGACTCCAGATTCCTGGGGTACTCCCTTGGAGACCTCCTACTAAGTTGACACCAAGTCCTTAGTGGCAGCCATTTAAGTTCAGTCATTCAAACAGTTCCAAATCCATCCAATGTATTATCCCATATCCCATTCCTCTTCATCTTTTCCACAATTACAGGATGAGACATTTTGTCAAGTGCTTAGCTAAAATGGAGGTAAACACTCTCTACATAATTTCTTTGATTTATCAGTTTAGTATCTTGGTCAAAAAAGAGCCTGAGAGATTCCCTATAGATTATGTTCCTGTTTGTGAATGATGTGCTAATTGGATCCTTCTCTGGAACATAACAGAGCTTTCTAAGTAAGATCTATTATCTCTCAAAAGAGTAAGACCTCTCTACACAAGAAAAATCAAGAAGATAAAGACTGCCTTTTGTCTAGACTATGACATACAGTTGGATAGAACCCACAGAACTGATTCATCAATACATATATAGGACAGATATGGCAGATGCATGATGAACTGGGCTCAGTGGATTGCATTTGAGAAATTATGAAATGCTCTTAATAATCTCAAGTTCTTCCCTTAACCAAAAGGCTACCTTTCTAATAGCAATTTTTTTTTTGGTAATGCCATATGACTGCAAATCATGGAATATTAGTTTTCAAAGAATTAAAATTGTGGGTCAATCAAAGAGCAATAGATAGGCATTCAGTGAGTGTGGGCAGTTTTTATGTATTATCAACAAAGAATTGCACACGTTAAGTGGCATGTAGCAATGTTAAGATGATGGCATAATGATCAAGATTGTTCAGCCACTCCTATTTTCCCTATATCCTGCTACTGACTCATTGTCCAAATGGGTTTCTTAGTTCTCTTAAGTGTTCTTTCTCCACTCTGGAAAGTAGGATTCATAATTATGATTATCTTTTGTTGTTGTTGTTTTTAGCTCTGAGCCCGCAGTCAGAGATATTGTTTGTTCTTGCAAAACATTTCAGTGTTAGTTCTATCATTATCTCTTCTCTTGGAATGTTTCCTCTTTAGTTGCTTCTTTCCAACTGTATTCCCAAAAAGTACACCTAGATTAGAAAATGCCAATGATAAACACTATTTATAAAGACAAAGTAAACATTTAAAACAAAGAAAGAAAAACAGATTTTCCCTGTGTTCAGAGTTAAAGGCTTTAGTCTACCATGATGGAATTCAAGGGGAAAGGGGAAGAGGAAGAGAACAAGCATTTGCTAAGAACCTACTATGTGTCAGATACTGTGCTAAATGCTTTACCAATATCATCTCACTTGACCCTCACAACAACCCTGTGAGGTAGATGCTATTATGATCTCCATTTTAGCTGAGGAAATTGAGGCAGATAGAGATTGAATGACTTGCCCAAGGTTATACAACCAGGAAATGTCAGAGACTAGATTTTAATTCAGATCTTCCTGACTCCAGGCCCAGTACTCTATCTACTGTTACACCTAGCTAAGAAAGCAGATACAGGATTATCATCTTGGGGTCTGTAGTCTAGAGGCTTCAGCAACACACATCCCATTCTGGCACGACTTGTGCTCAAACAGTCTTGCTCCCAGAGTCCTGACCCTTTTCTTTACGGTGTTTGCCCCTGCCTATGCTTACACTCCAAGCTCCACATGTCTGCTTATAGCTTCCCTTTCTCTAATTTCATCCCATCTCTACCTTATACTCAGTGATCTCACTTTTAAGGAGATCTAGAGATATGGTCTACCACTACTCATCCTAGTACTTTGCTTCATTTCTGATTTACTCAACATTCACACCTTATAAAGAAATCATCTGACCATATTTTTACAGTTAATTTAATGCTTTGTTACCTCATCCCTTTTCTATGATTAGAGTTGTGAAAGACCAACTAACAGATACAAAGAGATGTGAGAAGAGAAAAAGAAGCAGGCTGGTCATGTAATAAGGTAACCCATACATTAAAAATCAACACAGTTGCATCAAAATAGAAAAATATAGTTCTAAGACAAATCTGGCAGGGCCGAATGGTATGGAATTTAGAGAAAATGAAAACAGAGAAACTAATTAGGAGACAAAGAGTCAAGGACTGAAGTGATAAAGAACTGATGTCAACAGGACTATAACATGAGGATAATGATTTTGACAATATAGACCTCTCAGGATTTTTACAAGGCTTAAGTGAGATAATGCATATATAATCGAAGACTAGACAATAGCCTGGTCTTTATAAAGCTGCACAATGCTTTGCTGATGTAATCCCCAACTGAATTTTGGAGCATTCGTAGATATTCTGTAACTAGTTCTACCAGTTAATCCCAAGGTGCAAAGGAGTCTTCAAGATTGGCTGTGTAGCCAATACTAAGGAGGAAGTGAGTGGGGGGAGGGGGAGAGGGAAAGGGAGGAAAGGGACTGGAATTGGATTACAAAGGACACTGCTAGACCAGACCTCATTCTTCTCTTTGTTAGACTTCTATCTGCCTAGAGGCATTGTGGAGAGAGCTGAGATATTGTGCATTTAGGGAAGGAGCCTTGAGCCCTCCCTATCCAAAGCCAATGTGTGGTCTGTGAATATATGCTTTAGTGGTTCTTTGCCTTGCTATTTGTTCTTTCAATCTGATGGAAACTGGAGCTTCAAGAGGTCAAGAGACTAAGGTATAGGAGCAGATTCCATGCTAGATTTTAGATACAGTACAGAAATGTGGCTAGCAGTGAGGAATAGCTTTTTGGACTATTTGGATTAAGCCCATCTGTAGTTTAAACAGAATTTTATCCAGCAACATTGCTGCATTTGAACATGAACTTGGTGGGACCAATGTTATGTAGAAACTGGTTAACTCACTCTCCTCAGAGACCAAGGTGATATGAAGGGGTGTGCCCCTGAGATATAGGGTAGGATGTTTATACTTCTGTACAATCTTCATAATAAATATCCATTTGTAAAAGTTAGTCAATGTTAATTGGTTAAATGGAACTGAGGCACCAGTCAATGGTGCCTCACAGTGAAGAGAACACACCAGAATGGAAGCTCCAACCAATGTGAGTAGAAAAAGATATCCCCAGCCCAGATGTGGGTGGAGTTGTAGCTCTGGGAGAGTTAAACAAGAGCAAATTTCCACACACATAAAATGCTTTGCAAAATTTAGAAGTGCTACATAAATGCTAGTTTATAAAGTACTGCAAGGCATAAGCAATTACTCTAAGCTAATAATAATAGCTAACATAACAATAGCTAATGTTTATACTACTTGCGAGGCACTATGCTGGGCACTTTATAATTATGATTGAATTTGATCTTCACAACAATCCTGGGAGGTAGGTGCTATTATTACCCCCATTTTACCAATGAGGAGACTGTGACAAAGAGGTTAAGTGACTTGCCCAGGATCATACAGCTAGTAAGTATCTTAGGTCAGATACGAAGGTCCTCCTTACTCCAGGCCCAAGGCTGTATCCACAAGGCTACCTAGTTAAGAGTAACAGAATTGAAGATCTGCGAGAGTTTCCACACCAAGGGTTCCCCACATGGATTAAATCATTAATACAGTGGCTCTGTTAGTTAGCAAAGCAAACAATTCCTCAGCTTGGCATTCATAGACCTGCAGCCATCCACTGCCACCTTTGGAACCTCATTTTTCCCTGGCTATGCTTTAGCCAAGCCAATATCCTTGCTTCTCTCCCTGACACTTGCACATGATTCTTTAATCCCTAGCTTTAGTGGAAAAGCAGCTATTTCATAAATCACCATAGGAGAAATGTTTTTTAAAGTAATGAATACATGACGGCCCAGTTTTTCAGCAGCTTTGTGTGCATAAGTACGGCATTGTGTGTGTGTGTGTGTGTGTGTGTGTGTGTGTGTGTGTATGTGTGTGTGTTTCTGGTGCAGACCTATGATTTCACTGGTATATGAACTCCCACCACTGATGCAGGTTAGCAGTTCCCTTGTAACTTAAACAGAGACTTGTCTAGGGGCATTGAGAGGTTAAGCGACTTGCTCATAGCCACATAGCATAGACTTGAAGTCAAATCTTCCTAACCTTAGGTACCCTATCCAATGTAGGCTTCTCAGACTCAGCATTGCAGGTATGTTGTAAGTGATGGCTTTGATAAATAGTTCCATTATAATGTTGGCTTGTGTGTTTGAAGTGCCACGAACATGACGTACAATATGATTCTAAAACTTCTTAGTATGCCATTAAAGCAACAAATTTATGTGTCGATCCTGAAAATGCCAAATTTAAGTTTCTCTTGGTAGATTTAACTCAACCACATTTCCCAGAATGTCATTGATTAGACTGTTAAATGTTGACCTTCAGAGCTATTTGTGAAGTGGAGATAACTTTTTATGTCATTTGGAAATATTTCTTTTTTTCTTTCTTTTGCCAAATTCACTGACTGAAGCTGACCTTGTCCCCATTCCCAGACCCATGAATTGCTTGAGGCTGACCAGACCAGATCACTCCTAGCCTCTAACTATTTTGTAAATGTCCTAAACTCCCCACTCCTTCCCCCTCTATCCCCAAGTTTTCTCAATGGACTGGCAATAATTATGCAAAACAACTTACCTTGTGAAACTGTAGACTATCCCAACCCCTCTGCCCAAATACTTAATCATAACCCCATCCAGGCCTCTCTTTAGGCTCCCCAGCACTTGCTGCTGTGTGGAACCCCAGGTGCACCTCCTTGCCCCAACTAAAGATCTTAATTTTTGTGGTATTGGCTGCCTTCTTGTTAATCCAGGTTGATGCTTTGTTTTTTCTTTCATTCCCTTTATTTCTTACTTTCCTTTTGTTTCTCTCTTCTTCTTTCTCTTCTCTCTTCTTCCCTCCTTTCCTCTTTCTTTCTTCATTCCTTCCTTTCTTTCTCTGATTTTTTAAGAAGGCAGAAAAAGAATAATATATTTTAATAACATATCTTAGAATAATATATATTTAGAGCCAGAAGGAACCCTTGCGGTCAGTCAGTCTAACCTTTTCATTTTACTGGCAAGGAGACCAAGACCTAGACAGATCAAGTGTCCAAGGTCACCATAGGTATCAAGCAATAGAGATATTATGTTTCTTACTGGCTCCTGAGTGATATTGTAAGCTGCTGGAGAGCAGGATACTTCTTCAAATCCTTCCCAGTTCCTAGCATTGTCTCGCTTATAAGAGCAAATATTTATATGAGACAACATGACTAGCAGATAGACTTTGTAGCCAGAAAGATCTGACTTCAAGTCCTATTCCCATCCCCTTCCCCCCCCCCCATCCCCAATATTGGTTATATGACCATAGGCGCGAGCTTTAACCCCTTAGTTGCCCCGGGGAACTTTCTAAAGTGATAAATTACGGGTGAGGCCAAGTGTTTGTATTTGTGTGTGTGTGTGAGAGTGTGTTTGTAAATGCTGAACTCTCACCATTATGCCCTGGGTGTAGTGGCCAAAGAACAGCTCAAGAGCTCTCAAGAGCGCTGACTGAATCAACACTGTGCTTTTCTCTTTATATTTATTCTGTAATTATATTGTGTTGCATTTATTACGTCCTCATTGTCTCTCCCTTTAGAATGTGAACTCCTTGTGGGTAGGGATTTTTTCATTCTTGGTAACACCTAGCCCAGTTAAGTAGAAGCTTGATAAATGTTTGATTGACATTTGCACGTCTTAACAGAGCTTTGGTTTCTACGAAGCAATATTCCTAGCCTAGCCTTTTCAGCTGGACTGTGTTGTTGCCCTAAGTCCCATACAAATGGTTTGCACACCCTACTGCTTGCATATTGAGCAAACATTCAAAATAAACCAATGAGAACAATGCAAGGGGCAGTTGCCAGGACTTGCTAACTGATGTGCTTTCAGTGAATGACTACTTGCTGACTCAGAATGGAAGGGAGGGACAGAATAAAATTCCACTCCCTGTTCTGTAGCATTTGCCAACCTAGCTACTACTATCCAAAGTACACGGCAGGATCATAGATGGTAATGGTAATGGACCCTTCTCTGTTTTGCCCAGTGTGCTCCTTTGCTGTGTCATTCCTTCGGCAAGAGGTGAGATTAAATTCAAGCCTTGAAGGGAGAATGAACAATGCAGTCATGCACAACGTTTCCAGGGCTGGGTGTCTAGGACCAGGGGGCAAACAGATAACCACCCTGCACTGAAATTTGGCTCCAACCAGTCTGATATCCTCAGTTGGTTATATTTATGCATCACTTGGAATCCCAGGGTAATTGCAAATGCTATCCCTAAGTGAACATGACAAATATCTGTTCCCCAACCTTAGATAAGAGAAAAGCCGTGGAAACTGCCTCAGGGCTGTGTGTCTGGTTAAAAGTCCTTTTCCTGTTGGAGCAAGAAAAGGAAGCTGTAATTTAGGGAAAGTTCAGGATAGTGTAATGGAAAGATCACTAGATTTTGGACACCTGCGGTAAGGCCCAGGGACAATTGCTGGCTCTGCCACTTACTACCTCTGTGACTTCAAGTAAGTCATTTCAGTTCCCTGTTGCCTCAATGTCCTTAGCTGCAAAATGAGGTGGTTAGAATAGATGATTTCCTGTTTTTCATTGTTTCCTCCCTTAATTTCTCTTCTGGGACTTCATTCCCTCTTCTATAACTGGATTCGAAAGGTATGAACCAGGCATCTAAGACGATACTTAATGACATTCACCTCAAGATGGGCTTGTTTTCTTTTTCTTTTCTCCTATTTTCAACATCTCTCTTCTTTTATTCAGTCTTCTCTCCTCCAAGGAATTACTTAACCCATTGTTTGATTGCAGGCCTCAAGCTGGACTAATACCAGTCTGTCAGAAGCATAGCCAGGAGGACCTAGTATGAAATGTGGCGAATTTCTGAAAGCTGAGCTAGAACTTCCATGCCTACCACAGGAAATAGCTGCTAGGCTGGGCTGGGATGGGCTCTGGTATGCTCCCTGGCTTTGAGGCTTTCCACTTCACCAGAATGGGTGCTGAACTGCAGGAAGCATTGTCAACAAGAACCAGCCCCCACTCCCTTTCATTGTTAAAGCTTCTGGCTTACTGGCCTGCCCTGCACAAAAGATCTGTTGTAGGGAAGTATAAAATATTTAATTTAATCCACTTATGTGTCTGTTCAGTGTTTATTTTTCAACTGTGTGGCTGTGTCTACTGGATGCCAAAACCATCTGTCTGTCGATTCAGTCAATTTAGTTTAAAAAAAAAGTTAAACTAGTTTTTAGTGTTTTGTGGACACCAAATATTTATTTGATTTTCTATAGTTTTAATTATCACATTTCTTTGTAAGAACTCTGCATGCTTACATAGCCCTTTAATATTTAGAAAATGCTTTCGTCCCAACAACCCTGTGAAGTAAGTAATAAAAGTATTATTATCCCCATATGACAAATGAAGAAACTGAATTTAAGAGAAGTGACACAACTAGTAAATCTTAGAACACAGATTTTAAGTCTAAATTTGATACTGGGTAGAGTGTTCTTTCTAACTAGGTTATACTATTCTTTACATCACTGTCCGTTTTTCAGTTAAGGTCTTTAGCATGCACAGTTACTTTTTAAATTGCTATCTACAGAGCCACATGTACACCAAAATTACCCTTACTGGAATGTATCTTATGGAGCACATCAATTAGTTAAGTAGCATTTATTAGGCACCTACTATGTGCCAGGTACAGTGCTAAGCACTGGGGATTAAAAAAAGAAGGCAAAAACCCCCAAAACAGTCCCTGCTTTCAAGGAGCTTAGTGGAATAGGAGACACAACATGCAAACAATGAAGTATAAACAAGATACGTGTAGGATAAATTGCAGATAGTCTCAGAGGGAAGGCACTAAGATTAAGGAGGACTGGAAATGGTGAGATTTTAGCTGAGATTTAGAGGAAGTTAGGAAAGCTCAGAGGCAGAAGTGACATGGGAGAGAGTTACAGACATGAGGGACTACCAGTGAAAAGGCTCAGAGTCAGAAGATGGGGTGTTTTGTGAGAGAAAAAGCAAAGAGGCCATAAAGTATATGCTGAACCAAGTGCTTTGAGATGACGAATATCCTTATTAGTCCCTTGGTTCCATGAGGGCAGCAAAGGGTCGTTGCATCAAGAGGATACTACTGTAAATACAGAGCAACTAAAGCCTGGTCTAGATGAATTTGTGACTATATCTCAAAAGTTCTAACTGGTTCTTCTGCTTTCTATTTCTTTCCTGAGCTTACGTATCTGAACAAAGATCCTGAGATGGATGTGTCCAGACTTGGAAACACTCTTGTGAATTGGGCAGGTTGGAAGCTCTTGGGACCTCAGTTATTGCTGGCTATGCTATGGAAGGAATCCCTAACAGCTCTTCCAATGTTCCTTGGAGAAGATGACTACTGGGAGAAGGATGGACTTATTTCTTGGTTTGGCTTGCCAGAAAATGTGGATGCACCTTGAAAGAGTGATTTAGAAAATACAGAGCAAAGATGAGGGTTAAATGCCAATTCAGCAGTCCAACAGAGTACTTTGTTTTGCTATTTAAGCATCAACTCCTGGGAGACTATGACAGTAGTTGTAGGTAATTATTGCTACTTTTAAAAGTCTTTGCTAATGCATGCTTCTAAGTCTCTTGTGTGTTAAGCATTTCTTTTATGTGGAAGAAATAAATAAGTGTCCTATAACCCATTGCACATTGAGTACCTTTCTAATCCCACCCTTTAGGGAGACACTAGACACAAGTAAATCTAAGCTTTAAGTGATTGATCCCAGGGTTCTGGGGTTGGGCTATAAGCAGTGAAAGAATTTGTGTGGGTCAAGTCAACACACATTTATTAAGTGCTAGGCATTGAGCTAAATGCTGGGATCACAAAGAAAGATGAAAAACAGGGAGACAACATGCAAATAACTATGTACAAGATAAATTGGCGGTGATCTCAGAGGGAAGGCATTATCAAGGAAAGGCTTCTTGCAGAAGCTGGAATTTTAATTGAGAGAAGAGGGCCAACATGGTAGAGGAATGTTTCACAGTAAGAAGGTCCTAGATGAGGAAAATCTCAGTGTGAGAAGGCAGCTTAGAGATATGAGCTTGGAGGTCTAGAGAAAGGTTAGAGCTAGATAAGTAGATCTGGGAATCATCTGAATTCAGATAATCATTGAATCCATGGGAACGGTTGAGATTACTAAGCATAACAGCAAAGAGGGAAAAGACTAGAGGGTCCAGGAAAGAGGCCTAGCTTGGGGACACCTGTGGTTAGCAAGTATGACCTAGATGAAGATCCAGCAAAGGGGACTAAGAAAGAATAATCAGACCGGGACTTTTCAGGGCAGGATTGGCTAGAGGAAGAGGGGAAAAGGAACCTGATTAAAGAGAAGAGCATGGAGGTAAACTGGTTCACCATGGGTCAAGATGGGGAAGAAAGGAGTATATAGACAGTAGATAACCTGGGAAAAAACTGAGGGGTAGAGGGATTGCAGGTCACAGTGAGGATGAATAACAAGGAAAGGTGGAATGACAAAAAATTGTAATCAGATACAAGAATTTCAGAGTTAATGAAAACAGAGGTGGAATATTTGTAGGTGATGGCAAAATCAAGGGTTTGACCATGCCTGTGTGGCAAGGTAGGATAGAGGAAGAGGTCATGAGAAATGAGTAAATTGAGGAACTGGGAGGTTAGGGGAGTATCCCCTTGTTCAAGGGTAGGAATTGGGAAGGAGAGAAAGACCAGACCATATACTAGGCTCTGAACACATTGAAGAAGGAAAGAGAGAGTCCTGGAGTTTGGTCAATAATAGTTAGTAGAATACTGAAAGAATTGGGTAAATATTGGATAAATATAAGGATTGAATGATCCTCAAAGGAGGAGAGATTACTGAGTGATGGTGGTAGGGTGAGAGTCTGGCAATGGTGAATAAGAAGGATTCTGATTCTCCCATCACAACTAGTATTCACTGGAAAGGGGGTATTAGTGAAAGTGTAACCAGTCCTGGAAGGGGTGGCCAAGGTTCGCATGTTATTAGGAGGGAACCAGGTCTCAATGAGTTCCAGAAGATGGAAGGAATGAGAAAGGAAAAAGTTTAAGATGAAAGCAAATTTGTTTCCTGTGAGGAAAGCATTCAAGGCAGCATGGTGGAAAGGATGGGTAGATATTAAGTGAGATACTGCAGGGAGGAGGTCAGATTGAGGGGGATGGAATCCAGAGAACTGGCAGTAGGGATTGGGGAGGAAGGTTTGTACAATGACAGCTAGGGGTTCAGAATCATTGAGATGAATAGAGCTTGCTAATCACTAAGGAATGAATTCAAGTAGGTCATCATCCTCAGAGGGCCAGGAAGCCTGCAGAGGTCGGGCAGATTGGAAGGTGAGCCTGGAGAAGGCTGATGAGATGATTGATCCAGACATGTACCCTCTTCCTGAGGTGAGGGTAGAAATGGAACAAGCTGGAGTTTATGGATCCGTAGGACAAGGAGAGGGCAAGTTCTCCAGCTCTCTAGGGTCCAACAGTGGAGGTTATTTGTATTGTTACAGCTTCTTAATTAGAATCATAAAACAACAGAACCAAAAGGGACCTTCCTCATTATCTAGGTCACTCCTGATTTAAAGCTAGAATATAGAGATGCGCACAGGTAAAATGTCTGGCCCAGACTGATGTAGCCAAATAATGGCATAGTCAGGACTAGAACCCAGATCTCCCTATTCCCCAGTCTAATGGTCTTTCTCATATACAAGATAAGTGTCTTGTTATGATGATTTTGTTAAAATTCAACTGATGTTTATGAAGAGCCTACTATGGGCAAGTGTAAGAATACAAAGATAAAAACCACAAGTTTAAGTCCACAATGAAAAAGGAAATGGGTTAAAATGGAGGGAGGGGTAGAAGAGAAGGATGGACCAGGAAGGCTTTACTGGGAGGTAACCAGCTGAGCAGAGCCTGGAGAAAGATAAGGATTCTGAGAGGCTGAGATACTAATAATTATGATAGTTGACACATACAAAGAGCTTTATATATATTATGTCATTTCAGCCTCACAATAACCCAGTGAGGTGTTGATACGCCTATTTTCTATATGAGAGAATTGAGTCTTACAAAGGTTAAATAACTTGTCCAGGGTCACATAACTACAAAGTATCAGAAACAGTATCATGAATCCATTTCTCTTGACTCTATGACCAACGCTCTAGCCCTTGTACCACCCTGTCCCGGAGGAGATAGGGGACCACTTGGGTAAGAGAATGGAGAGAGAAGATGGAATGCTGAGTTGGGGGAATGGTAAATAGTCTAATTTGTCCATAATAGAATAGATGAAGGAGAATAATATGAAATAAGACTAGTAAAATAGGTTAAAGGGACACTGTAAAGGCCCTTGAATTCCAGGCTGACAAGTTTGTATTTTGTCCTATAGAAAATGGTGAGCCACGGAAGGATTCTGAAGCAAAAGAGTTATTTGGTCTGATCTATGCCTAAAAAGACTCTTTTGGCTGCTGTATGGAGAACTAGGCCTGCTGGGTGGCACAGTGGATATAGTGCTGGGCCTATAGTTAGGAAGACTCATCTCTCTGAGTTTAAATTTGGCTTCAAACACTTACTAGCTATGTGACTCTGGGTAAGTCACTTAACCCTATTTGCCTCAATTCCTCCTCTGTAAAAATGAGCTGGAGAATGAAATAGCAAACACTACAATATCTCTGCCAAGAAAACCCCAAATGGGGTCACAGAGAGTCAGACAAGACTGAAAAATGACAACAACAAACATGGAAAATTGGGGCAGCTAGGTGGTGCAGTAGATAGAGCACTGGCCCTGAATTCAGGAGGACCTGAGTTCAAATCTGACCTCAGACACATAACACTTACTAGCTGTGTAACCCTGGGCAAGTCACTTAACCCTCATGGCCCAACAAACAAACAAACAAACATGGAAAATTAATTGAAGAAGGGAGAGATTAGAAACAGGAAATTGATCAGGCAGTTATTCTGATAGTTTAGGTGAAATGTGATGAAGACTTGGACAAGAGACATGGAAGAGAGAAGGAATCTGTGGGTGAAAGATAGGATTCATTCTGGACATGTTGAGTTTGAGATGTTAATAGGAATCCCAGATGGAGATATTCAGCAAGTATTTGTCAGAGCTCAGGAGAGAGATTAGGGCCACACGTAGAGAGAGGTTTGGGACTTGCCTGTGTAGGGATAGTATGCTTCGATCTGCATTCAAACTCCCTAGTTCTTTCTTTGGTTGTGGATAGCATTTTCCATCCTGAGACTTTTGGAGATGTGTTAGGTCCTTGCATTGCTGAGAAGAGCTAAGTCTTTCAAAGCTGGTTATCGTACAATGTTGCTGTTATTGTGTACAACATTCTCTTGGTTCTGCTCACTTCACTCAGCATCAGTCCATACAAGTCTTTCCAGGTTTTTTTGAAGTCTGCCTGCTCATCATTTCTTATAGCATAATAGCATTCCATTACATTCATATACCATAACTTGTTCAGCCATTCCCCAACTGATTGGCATCTCCTCAATTTCCAATTCTTTGTCACCACAAAAAGAGGTGCTATAAATATTTTTGTACATTTGGGTCCTTTTCCCATTTGTATGATCTCTTTGGGATACAGCCCTAGAAGTGCTATTTCTGGGTCAAAGGGCATGCACATTTTTATAGCCCTTTGGGTACAGCTCCAAATTGCTCTCCAAAATAGTTGGATTATTTCACAAGCCCACCAACAATGCATTAGTGTTCCAATTTTCCCACATCTTCTCCAACATTTATCATTTTCCTGTTTTATCATGTGGTACCTCAGAGTTGTTTTGATATGCATTTCTCTAATCAATGAACCAGGATAGTCTTGAGAATTATTCATGATTAGGAGGCAGGAGATAGATGATGAACTAGCACAGGAGACTGAAAAAGTGTAATCAATTAGATAGAAAATAATCCAGGAGAAACTATTATCACAGGAGTCAAAGGAGAAAATATCCAAGCAGTGGTCAACAGTGGTAAAAGCTACAGAAAAATGGAGTGTAAGGACAGAGAAAGACTAGTAGATTTAGCAGTAAAGCAATTATTGGTGACCTTGGAGAAAACAATTTTTCATGAGTCATGGGGTTGAAAGCCTTCTTGGAAAGGACTGCAAAGAAGATGAAGGGGAAACATTTAGAAAAGATAACTTTTTCTAGTAGTTTACCAGTGAATGTGAGAGAGTATCAAAGCTCTATAAGATAGTAGGGTAAAAAGTAGTTTTTATTTTGTTTTTTTTCTCCCCATATCAGTTATGTTGTGAAAGAAAACACAGAACAAAAAAAAACTACCACAAAAAATAGAGTGAAAAATAGTATGCTTTGATCTGCATTTAGATTCTATCAATTCTTTCTTTGAAAGTGGATAGCACTTTTCATAATGAGTCCTTTGGAATTGTCTTAGATCATTGTATTGCTGAGAAGAGCTAAATCTATCAGAGTTGATCATGGCACAATGTTGCTGTTATTGTGTACAAAGTTCTCCTGGTTCTGCTCACTTCACTTTGCATCAGTTCATGGAAGTCTTTTCAGGCTTTTCTGAAATCATCCTGCTTGTTATCTCTTATGGCACAATAGTATTCCATTACAATTATGTACCACAACTTGTTTGGCCATTCTGCAATTAATGGACATCCCTTCAATTTCCAATTCTTTGCCACCACAAAAAGAGATACTAAGCTCTTTGAGAAAGCATGGAGAGGGGACAGCTAGATGGTGCAGTGGATAGAGCACCAGCCCTGGATTTGGGAGGACCTTAGTTCAAATCTGGCTTCAGACACGTAACACTTACTAGCTGTATGACCCTGGGTAAGTCACTTAACCCCATTGCCTAGCCAAAAAAGAAAAAGAGAGAGGGAGAAAGCATGGAGAATTGGAGGCCGCCATTTTATCGGTGGGTAGAGATAGATGGAGTAAACTTCAAAAGAAGAGTTTTGAAATGATGGATATAGGGTAAAGGTTTGGAACTGTCAGCAGGGAGCAAGGAGAAAGCCTTTCAGCCCAGTCTAATTAGCAAACAGAGAATGAGAAACTGAGCAGTCTATATTGGAGAGAGTATACTGGAGGCCAGGATGCAGTATTTTCTGGAGAAAAGCTGAATTTTCATGAATGTCAGAAGAATGAAAGAGTGCAAGATGAAGATGTAGCAGGGATAAAATACTCCAGATTGAGCATACTTGAAGGCAAAAGGGAGCCACTGAAAAAGCTCAGCTCCACACATTCTCCATGGGATAAGAGATCTAAGATGAAGGGTGTTTGTTGACAATGGAGTTTGTTAACAATAGAGTTAACATAGAGTATTCCAGAGGGAACAATGGAATATTAAGACAGAAGAACATGTGTACTATGATGGGCCAAAGTTGGGGAGAGGTAGCAGGGTTAAAGAATTTTTGCCTTAACAAATGGTGACTCTAAATCACAGGAATCAGGGATCAGGAAGTCAGAGTTTGCCACTATGGTGAAAGAAACCTACCTCCAGGGTTCTGTTATGATGAGCACAGCATGATGCAGAGGATCTGAGGGTGGCAGTTGGAGGAATGTAGCTAGTGGAGGAGGGGTGGGAGGGTGGGGAGGATAGGTAGCATGGAGGATAGAAGTAACATGTAATTCCAGTCAGCTATCTGGGTTAGTAAACACTTGATGACCTGTGAACACCATTTCCCTGGGCTACATTGAACTCACAATCTGCCAGATATTATGATTCCCTGAAGATGTCTTTAATATATACTTATGAGAGACTCTAAAAGTACAACAAGCATCTGGCTGCAGACCTGAGCCCTTCAAAGTAGAAGCCGTCTAGAACCTTTGGCCCCAACTTTAAAATTCAGCTTTGGTGAAGGATAAGAATTCCCTTTGGCCTAGTGTCTCTCCTGCACCTTGTTCCCTGAGGCTAGGGATGTCTTATGGTTTAATCATTATGATGATTAAGATGATTTATCATTGCTTCTGAGCAATTGTTCAAGAAACATTTCCTCTTTAGTTTTCTTTTACTTTCCTTCCAAATTGTACACCATTTGGCTAGACTTAGGATATAATTAAAGCAACCAATATGCTAGATTTCAGCAGGACAAGAAACAGTTGTCTCTATGTCTGCTCTATGGAGCAACCTCCTGAAAGCAGCTGTCATAGACCCCGTCACCATTTTCTTGGACTTTCCAAGTTACCTTGTGCATTAGTTTCAGTTGTGTCCAACTCTTCATAACCTCATTTGGGGTTTTCTTCAAGAAGACACTGGAGTAATTTGCCATTTCCTTCTCCAGATCATTTTCCAGATGAGAAAACTGAGGCAAATAGGGTTACATCACTTGCCCAAGGTCACACAGGTAGTAAGTATCTGAGGCTGGATTTGAACTCAGGTCTTCCTGACTCCAGGCCCTGAGCTCCATCCACTGCACTACCTAGCTTTCCCTGTGTTTTTATGTCTAGCTATTAAATTTGCATCTCGGCTGAGTCTCCTTCATTTTTCTATACAACAAACAATGATCTAGGAGATGCATATGCTGGAGGACAGACACTTCAGAAGTCTTCATCTTAAAATTCTCTTTCCAAACTATTCCTACTCTCTTAAAAACCCATGGTTCTGATAAACCATTCAAACATGATCTGTCTTTACTATGCTTGTACCTTATACTGTGGCAGTGTTGTACAAGCAGAAACAGCATTGAACTTGAAGTTAAAAAAAAACACCACAAAACTTATATTGTGTCTAGTAGCTCTGCCTAGCTGTGCATTAATTGCTTCTCAGGGTTATTATGAGAAAAACGGACTTACAAGGTTTTTATAAATTTGAGATCTTATTATGAGTTCTTCAGCTAAGAATACTCCCAACTCCCCTTCTCCCTCAAACACACACAATAACAATGAATTCACATTTCTGAGTACTCACAATGGGGGTAAGGAAAAACAGCGTTATATTGGTTTATAGAAGACAGAGCTTAGGGTTTGAAGCAGACCTAATCCCTCTGATTAATAGATAATCCACAATTTCATCCTTCAATAAACTTTTAATCAAATAATCTACCTTACATCACCTCTTGAAAGGCAGATTAATTGCTTGCTGGTATATGCAGAATTTAGAGCAGTGGGCAATTGGCCAATAAGTGTTAAGAGGCTGGTGAGGTCTATGAGGGCTCATAACTCAGAATAACTCTTCCCATGATCCATAGAACATTCATTCTCCTCTGAAATACACAGGACAACAAGTGTATGGGAAAGCTTAGGTCAGCTAAAAATATGACATCTACTAATGACCTAAGTAGGGGGGAAGTATTAGGAATTAATGAATAACATTGAGAGAGAAAGAAATGGATGGATATATAGACAGGCAAGAGCCCATTTATTAAAAATCCCTTTCATAAAAACACTTTGTAAACTTCCTTCTGAACAAGCCTTGCATATACATTTGTAATAATCAATCTTGGGCCCAGTAAAGAGATGAAGAACTGGACCTCCCTCCTTTTCCTAAAGAAGTCAGTACTATGAATGTGGAATGTGATACGTATTGTCAGATGTTGCTGTGTTCGTTCACGTTGCTTAACTGTTTCTCTGTTACAAAAGAAGGCTCACTGAGAGTGGGTTTTATAAATATAAAAAGGCATTTATGAAACTTAAGAATGAAAAAAATAGCTACATGGACATTAGCTTATGTAAAACATAAGGGAAAAGTAAATCTAGGGGAAAAGAAAATGATCCCAAAGCCTCAAATAAATCATTTTTGTGTTATTCGCAATAATCTTTTCTTCCATTAGATTGGACAAAGTTTAATTGCACTTGTGTATGCCTAATCCTTGTGTCTGAGGCTTTCTCTTAGAAGGGCCCATATATACTTTAGGAATGTCAATACTTTCCTGGTTCATTGTCTCCTCCTGGGTATAATATGCTCATTAATGCAGGTATGGGGAGCAGAACCAGTTTGGTGGGGTGAAGGCACAAGCCTTTTGAAAGACTTGGGCATACAGCAAGGGAGAAGCAGATCCCTCTACATATATACACATCCCCTGAGGAGAGGGTCAGACATATAGTCATGATAGATTTTTCAAGGTTTTTGCATAAGAATAATGGGAAACAAAATTAATTTTCAGATAGAATCTATGCTTTTATAAAATTGGCAATGGTGAGAAGCTGCAGTAGCATAGGTTTAAAAGGTCTCTGCGATCTGACTTATTTTACTTTTATTTTCATTTTTCTTTGTCTTTAATCTCCCTCTAAATATTTCAGTCTGGCTTTTTACTGATATATGGCTATTACAAAATGACTCAGTCCATCATTCAAACCTTAAATCACATTTCATTAAAACACCTATAAAATATTTATTATTTCAATTTATGAAATTATGCACTTTGCAATAATTGCCTTGGGATATGAGCATAAAGTTTAAAAATATTCAGTAAGTTATATGAAAATATAAAAGCCTTTAGCTCCAAGATAAATGTGTGCTTTAAACATTAAACAATTATTTAAATCATTTTTAAAAGCAGCTTGGACAAAATATTCTTTCCTAAGGGGAGGCTAGTTTAAATAGATAAATCTTTTACCAAAGTCTGAAAGACAGCAAGCTGATGCTTTATCTGAACCAGGATAGGCAGGGAGTTACATAAACAAAAGCCCTCCATGGTTGGTCCCTCTGTAGCCTCCAGTTTCTAGTAGATGGAATTTGGGAGTTTTAAGTAGGAGTGCCTAGCCTGATCTTAATTGCAGCAGTGGTGCACAGGGAAAAAGAAAGGTAATCACCAAGGTAACCAAAACTCAAACCACTTAAGTCTTCCTAGTCAACACTTAGAATTCTCAGAAGCGAATAGCCAGTTAGTTCAGGCCCTCTAAGAACCAGTTCGGTTGCATACTTTCAAAGTTCAGTATTTCAGAGGAGAGGGAGAAAACAGTTTTAAGTTTTAGCTTGATTTTTCAGACCTTCTAAATTCTGTTTCTGTTCTGGGCAAATATTTGCACTTTGCACAGCCACCACTGACTTCATTGAACCCACTAGAGGCTAATCATCATTTACTGCTGCTGATCTTTGCCACTTTGCTATAGAGATAATGAGCTCAGGAAGCTCTGAGAAGCCTCTTTGGTTTTAATCAGCCACAGAGTCATGGTTATGGTAATCGTGCCTATTGTAGAGGGTATTATTTAGGGGATGGAAAAAAAACATAGGTGCTTAGAAGCAGGTAGCAGCAGAAACTAAGTTATTAGATTTTTTTAACCAGTGTAAAGGTAGACCTGAGATCTGAGAAACAACTTTGAAGAGAAGTCATAGAGATAAAGGAATCTATAGATTGGAAGCTTTCCTAAGGACACATTTAGACTAATCCCTAGGCCAAACTATACCCGTGCCACCCAAAACTGGTAGCTGAATCTCCCAGTAAAGCGACTCCACAATTTGAGTTATTTTAGTATTTAACAATGATTTTGACCAAACAGTTTTTCTTTATGTCTAATTTAAAGTTCTCTTGTTAGAGAACATTGTTGATATCTTCCTTCAACAAATTCTTCATAATTTTCAAAAACGGTTTCTAACTCAGTCTTTTCTACAAGTTCAGGCCATGTCTGTACATAGCAGGCTAACTATACTGAAGCCCAGCAATTCACTCACCTTGGTCATTTTTGCAATAAATTCTATTGACCACAGCAGCATTGATTATGTGCTTTTTTTTCCCCCTCATAAATTGTGGAGGTAGCACACATGACTAGAGTAGCTAAACTGAATTGATTCCTTTTACATTCAAGGATAAAATTAAAATCGCTCCAATTCCTTTAACTTTTGTTCATAGCGTAACTGGGGCCTGGTGAACATGAGCATTATGTTAGGCCAATATAATCCCCCTATGGAAGAGGTTAGAAAGCCTGCTTCCAGATATGATGGAAGGTCCCTGCTCCCAGTTTGAAGAATGGACAGACAGACATTCTGTAACTTGATTCTGGTAGGTTAGCTGTATGATGAAGATACAGATTTTTGATTGCATACATAGCCAGAACTAGGATACATTCAAAAGATACTAGAGAAAGATCATCATTTCTGTCTTCTTGTGGTCAAGTGAGGAGGCAAGGACTATAACTCCTCGGAGGGGAGAAAAGTTTCAGGCCTTTATCTTTCCACTGGATCCCTGAGTGCATGGCCAGACTGTTGCTTCTATCTCTTGTGTCTATTCTTCCTAGTTTTACTGGAAGAAGTATTAGAAATGAGAAAAACCAGGGGTGGGGAACCTGGTTTTAAGGGGATTTGTTCTGTGAAGTTTGCATTCAGTCAAAAGACTACACTTGAGGACCTAGAAGGGCATGTGTGGCCTCAAGGCCGCAG
This sequence comes from Phascolarctos cinereus, assembly GCF_003287225.1. NCBI lineage: Eukaryota > Metazoa > Chordata > Mammalia > Diprotodontia > Phascolarctidae > Phascolarctos > Phascolarctos cinereus. The sequence goes on along the minus strand of NW_027556098.1, from coordinate 269,963,147 downwards.
ATTCCCCACTGTTGGACAAAACTTTTTAAGTTCTGAAATGTTAGAATGGTAAGCTGTAATAGGTGAACCTGAGATTTCCTAGAAGCCAGATAGTGAGAAGTGAAGTCTTGCTATCTGTTTTTATTTATTTATTTATTTGTTTATTTTTTGCTCTGTTTAATTCTGCATAGACTAAAGGAGTGACAGTGATTCATTCACTGGCGATGGTGGATTTGGAAGTGAATCTAAGTGAGGGGCAATGGGTAGGAAATGCTTTGTAAAAATTGTGAAGTTTGAGCTTCACTCTCCCTAGAGACCAAGGTGGTTTAGAAGAGATTGTGCCCCAAATGTTTGGGACCCCTATCATTGTCCATCTTCAGTGCCTATAGAAGATATTTGTACTGGTAGACTAACTCAATGGGCTGTCCATCCAACTGCATGTTTTAGTCTGAACAATGGGCATTCTTCACGTATTTGTTACATTTATATCTGAGGAGAACTTGTAATATTTTAGAGTTTGATGAAATTAGTACATTATCACTGCAAGCAGAATTAATCAATCAACAAGCACTTATTAAGCATCTACTATATGCCAGGCACTGTGCTAGATACTAGGAATAAAAATGTGAAGAATAAAATAATTCTTATTTTCAAGAGGCTTATATTTTAACAGAGAAGATGAATATGTTAATATATGAAGAATAAATGTTAAGTCAATACCTATAGATAAAGACAAAGTAATTAAATAAAAGGTAGGTTGGAAGGGATGGCACTAGCAGCTGGAGGTGGAGTGGGGATTGGGAAAACAGAAACATCTGGAGAACTTTACCATCTCCATTATATGGGACCTTTCTTACATTTGAACCCTTCATAGAATATCCTCCACGACAAGATTTAATGCCTTTCATGAGTATACTTTCCCGTTTTATCCTTCAGTGGCTATTGATCATTAAAAGATCATTAAACAAAGTTGCTTCTATGGTTGTATTTATTTACTCTTGCACGACTTTAACACATGCATGGGAGATACCTTGAAGGATTTTAACCTTTAAATATTGTTCTGTTCTACTAAGCCAATTGCTTTTTAATTAGTGAGAAATGACGAATATTTTCTACACTTTTTAGTTGGTTGTATGACTATGAAGTTGTGGATTACTGTGGAAATTCATTCATGAAAGTTTGCCTGCTCCCTTCCCTTATTTTCTGCTCAGATTTACCCTTTATATGAGTTTTGATCATTGTCATAAAGATTTTATAGATGGAGAAAGAAGGCATATAGATCATAGTTGCTGATGTACTTTAATTGCCTTTTGGGAGTGATAATATCATCTGTGTGGTTTTTTCCCCAAGGTATTTGATATCTTCCCTTTTTTCAGCTAGCCTGAAAATCACGCCCTCAATGATTGCATAGTTGTATCACCTCCACCTAGCATGGATTTTTGTCTTTGGTCTGGTTCAGACTACATTTTAGGTGTCATTTTTGCTTCCTGATACAACACATTGGATACTGAAGTGTTAGAGTCCAAATATGGTGATTCAGCTATATTGATGATAAGAATAGATTGCTATAGAAATGCTAGCAAATATGTTCCATTTTTTTTGTCTGTTGTCTTCCTTCCAATTTAATTTAAAAGTGCTGTTGCAATGATCTGGATTAGTTTGTTTTATGCCAAACTTATTTCTTTCTTTTTCTTTTTTTTTTTTTAGTTTTATTGGTATATCTTGCTTTCTATCACATTAATTTCTGAACATATTTCTCCCTAGTTCCCTCTACAGTGAACTATCTCTTGTAACAAAGATTTTTTTTTAAGTTTATCTAAACCAACCAATTAACTGACTGAGTGTGAGAGTCAGTTTTGTTTTACTGTTCTTTTTATTTGCATTGTTGTAATCATTGTGTATGTTATTTTTCCTGGCTCTGCTTACTTCACTTTGCACCAGATCATATAAACTTTCACATGCATAATTCTCTGAATTCTTCATAGTCATTGCTTCTTTTGGCACAGCAATATTCCATGCATTACAGTTTGTTTAGCCATTCTTTTTTTTTTATTAACTTATTAATTTTTAGTTTTCAACATTCACTTCCGTTAAGATTTTGAGTTTCAAATTTCTCCTCCTCCCTCTCTTCACCCCTCCCCAAGATGGTGTGTAATTTGATATAGGCTCTACTTACACATTCATATTAAGCATATTTTCACGTTAGTTCTGATGTAAAGAAGAATTAGAACTAATGAGAGGAACCACGAGAAAGAAGAAACAAAACAAAACATTAAAAGAAAAGGAAAGCAAATAGTATGTTTCCATCTGCATTCAGACTCCATAGTTCTTTCTTTGGACGTGGGCAGCAGTTTCCATCGTGAGTCTTTTGTAGTTGTCTTAGATCCTTGCATTGCTGAGAAGAGCTAAGTCTATCAAAGTCAGTCATCACATAACGTGGCTATTACTGTGTACAATGCTCTCCTGGTTCTGCTTATTTCACTCAGCATTAGTTCATATGTGTCTTCCCAGGTTTTTCTGAAGTCTGCCTGCTCATCTCTTCTTATAGCACAATGGTATTCCATTACATTCATATATCACAGCTTGTTCAGCCACTCTCCAGTTCAAGGGCATCCCCTCAGTTTCCAATTCCTTGCCACCACAGAAAGAGCTGCTATAAATATTTTTGCACATGTGGGTCCTTTCCCCCTTTTAATGATCTCTTTGGGATATAGACCTAGAAGTGGTATTGCTGGCTCAAAGAGTGTGCATATTTTTATAGTCTTTTGGGCATAGTTCCAAATTGCTTTCCAGAATGGTTGGATCAGTTCACAAGTCTACCAACAATGCATTAGTGTTCCAATTTTCCCACATCTTCTCTAACATTTATCATTTTCCTGTTCTGTCATGTTAGACAATCTGATAGGTGATGGTGGTACCTCAGAGTCATTTTGATTTGAATTTCTTTAATCAATAGTGATTTAGGGCATTTTTTCATATGGCTATAGATAGCTTTAATTTTTTCATCTGAGAACTGCCTGTTCATGTCTTTTGGTCATTTATCAATTGGGGAATGCCTTATATTCTTGTTTAGCCATGCTTCAGTTGACAGGTACCCACCTTGTTTCCATTTTTTTGCTACCAAAAAGTACTGCTAGAACATTTGGGGATATATGGGGACTTTCTTTCTGTCTTTGACCTTCTTGGGGTACAGGTCCAGTAGTGGTATCTCTGAGACAAAGGTAATGGACATTTTAGTTACTTTTGAAGCATAATTCTAATTATTTCCCAGAAAGGTAAGATCAATTCACTGATCTCTCAATCCATGAATTCATTTAATCATTTATTCAACAAGCTGTTACTAAGAATCAGCATATTATCCAACAAGCAGTATGTTGAGTATGAGGGATACTGTAAAGGTATAAATGAAACAGAGTTTGCTATCAAGGAACTTATTTTTTATTGGCATCACAATAGAACTTCAAACATATATATGCATACATACATATAATAATAACTATGTTGCTAATGCAATCAACTTGTGATTCCAGATCTTTTGCTGCTGTATTTATGCTAGATATAGTCAGCCGGTGAGTAACTTCCTTTAGTTATGAGATGTAGAATAGTTATGGGATGAAAGCCAGGGTATAATCTTGAGGATCACATATGGGATTTTCCTTGGCTGGTAGGTTAGTGGCTACTGCTTATAGCTGTAATGATTGCATGAGGATTGTTTGGGTCCCTGAAGCCTACTAAATGGTGGTATACACTATGAAATGTGCTTTAAAAAAAATCATACGTAATAGGAAAGAAAGAAACAAAGAAAAAAAGAAGGGAGGGAGGGAAGGATAGAGAAAGGAAAAGAAAGAAAGAAAAAGGAAGAAAACATGCTCAATATGTACTCTGAGTCTAACCAGCTTTCTATCTGTAGGTGGGTAGCATGTTTCGTCATGAGTCCTTTAGATTTATGGTTGGTTATTATGTTGATCAGAGTTTCTAAATCTTTCAAAGTTGTTTATCTTTACAATATTGTTGTTATTATATAAATTCTTCTCCTCATTTTGCTCACTTCACTTAGCATTAGATCATAACAATTCTTTTCAGGTCAAAGCCAAAAGGTTTGTATATCATATAACAGACAACATTGATGATAAATAATAATCATAATAGCTCACTTTTCTACAGTGCTTTATGATTTACGAAGTGCTTGTGGAACAATATTATGTTCTAAAAGTTTTCTATATTTATTTTGACAAGAAACTATCTGCACCCATATTATAATCTGACATAAAATGGCTGTGACAGAGAATAGCAGAGCTACTAGACTGAAAGATATATTTGGTTTCAAAGTAACAAATTGGTATCTAAGAACAGAGAAAAGCTGAGCAGCTCATGGTTTCAGGGAGCAACAAAACTGACCATCTGGTCCAAGGAAAGCCATTTCCAGAAAAAGAGCCTGGGTTGAAATCCTGGCTCTCACTCATGCTAGGAAATCAGATGCTACCTTACCTGCAGATTGCTTACTCAATTCAAATTCATGGATCATAGTACAACAGGATTTTGGCTATTGTTTGACATTCAGAGTCCTCAATAACCTAACTCCCTTCTACCTTCTTACACCTTACTCCCTGACATGTATTATTCAATCTAGTAACACTGGCCTCCTGAATGTTCCACAAACCACACATTCCATTTCTTGTCTGCAGGCATTTTCTCTAACTGTGCCCATCCATGGAATGTTCTCCCTTTCTCAACTCCAGCTACTCATTTCCCTGGCTTCCTTTAAATCATAACTAAAATCCCACCTTATGCAACGCTCTCTCTTAATTCTAGTGCTTTCCCTTTGTTTATTTATTTCCTATTTATCTTATATATAGTTTGCTTTTTATATATTTCTTTGTATGCTGTCTTGCCTGTTAGATTGTAAGCTTCTTGAAGACAGAGATTGTTTTTTGCCTCTTTTTGTAACCTCTATGCTTAGAAGAGCATCTGAAACCTTATAGATGCTTACTAAATGTTTATTGTTTGATTGGATTCTAGTTCAGGAAACTCAAACCTGGCATTTACTCACATAGTAAATGGGAAAGTCATGCCACATGAAAGCCTTCAGTTTCCTCATCTGTAAATTAGTATCATGGATTACAACATCTTTGGTCTTCAGCTTCCTTATTTTTAAAATAATCTTTTAAAAAATTATGTTATCTCAGAGATCATCTTCTAGTTTAATATATAATTAATTATATGTAATTAATTTATGTATGTGCAATATATGTTATATCTAATATGTGTATGTAATATATAATAATATATATCACAAATTAGTTTATTTATATGCCTACATATACAATTAGTTTAATTTATAAATTTAGGGAACTGAAGCCCCCAAGAAGAGTCAAGTAATTTGACCAACGTCATGTAGCTAGTTATGGAAAGAGCCAAGGTATGAACCCAAGTCTTCGGACACTAAATGCAGCACCTTTTCCATTATAACATCCTGCTTTCTGTGATGTGGTAGAACAAGAGGTTTGTCCAATCATGGCGTCACATTTCAGCACTGTTACTCCTTTATATACACTAATGTGAATGAATCCATCAATTTGGCAAGACTCTATATTTGACCTACATAGTAGCTTTCTAATCAATTGGCATACTAAAGGAGGGGAAATTAATTTTGCTTATTAGCCTAAGTGAAATAATCAATCAAGAAATATTCATTAAACACTTAGATTTTGAGGATACAAATAATTTTAATGTAAACCCCCTGCCCTCAATGAGCATGTAATTTAGTGGGAGAGATAAGCCATATTATATACATGAAAAGTCAAACAACCATATTAGCTAAATGACAATTAGAAAGATAACAAATAAACAATAAGGAAAATAGAATGAGAAAATATTAAAAATGTGAAATAATTAAATATTTTGGTTTAAAGGGCATTTCCATTGGTTTCAGGGGGAGGCATGAGGTAAAGCAGAGAGAATCTATATTCCTCTATTACTACACATAAGAGAGTGTTGACTCACTATATGTCTTTTTCCTTTATCCAAGTGGTCAACCAAGTTCAGTTCTGTGCAACAGTCTGGGACTTGCCTTGGCACTCTATCAGGGTCAAGAAGGATGATTAGAAAGAGAATTAGCAGCTGCTTGAGTTATATGTGTATATGCATAGACATGTATATATATATATATGTACATATATGTACATATATCATATGTATGTAATATTATTTCTTATAAATCTACTCACTAAACACAGTGCTTAATTTATTTGCTTAGACACTGGTGGTTTCTTGAAAGAAATGATGTCATGCCTGTTGATATTTTCAAACAGGCAAGGGCGACATGGTTAAGATTCCAGTTGAGGCTTTTTCTTAATAATAAAAATACTGAAGAAATGCTGTGTGATCTCCAGGATCAAGTGGGCTTTAAGGAAAGGAATAGCTCTTTGTTCTGAATGGCTCAAGGATTAGGTGTAGGGTCAAAGAGGCAAAATCATAAACAATGATAGGTTATCCAAAAAGCATAAATTAAAATATTTTACACATCCACTGTATGGTTAAGACTTTTGATGTAGTGCTATTCCTTCCTCCTTGCTGTTCCTCAAACAACATACTCCATCTTTTTCACTGGATGTCTCCATCTCTGGAATTCTCTCCCTCTTTATGGCCACCTCCTAGCTTTAAATCCCAGCTAAAATCCAACATTCTACGAGAAGCCTTTTCCAATTCCCTTAAAAACTAGTGCCTTCCCTCTATCATTGTCTCCAATTTATCTTCTCTTTAACTTGTTTGAACATAGTTGTTTACAAGTTGCTCCATGATTAGACTGCGACCTCTTTAAAAGTAGGCTCTGTTTTTTTTTTCTTTGTATCACCAGGGCTTAGCACAGTGCCTGGCATAAAGTAGGAAGCTTAATAAATGCTTGTAGATATGACTAATGGAAAAAACATTGGACTTGGAGTCCAAAGACTTGCGTCCAAGGCCTGGGCTCCATCACTTACTAGGTATGTGACTTTGAGCAAGTCACTTCACATTTTAATTTTTTTATTCACCTTCAAAAAGGAGATATATATGACTCTGGGCAAGTCACTTGACCTCAGTTGCCTCACCAAAAAAAAAAAAAAAGAAGGTATACACATAATATTGTACTGCAACCACCTCACAGTGTTGTCTGGAGGAAGCACTGTCTAAACCATTAAACACGTACTATAGAAATATGTGCTGTTGTTATTATTTTTATTATTGCTATGAACCTTTTCAGAAACTCTTGTATACTCAGAAGATAAACTTTGAAAATAAAATTATATATATAAAATGTATACAGATGCAAACACATGTGTGTATAGATAGATATAGATATAGATAGATATATCTATATCTACATATCAGATTTCCTCTCATGCCTAAATTCAGCCCTGAAAAAAATCAACTCAAGTAGGTAACTCATCTGTAAAAAATTTTGCTTTCAAGTACTTATCAATATTGTCATCTGCTTGAATTAATCAATCTTTGTTTGACATAAAACCAGGTTTTTGCTTTATGTTCTTTAGTCCAGCAGGAGCCGAAAGAAAGAGCCCTTTCATTTTTTTGAAAGAAAAGCCCTTTTAACTTAAAAAAAATTATTTATCTTCCCCATTTCAAGGAAGTGATAATCCACACAAGGTTAAATCTGCATGATTTTAGGGTTTGCTTCAGTCTGAAAGGTGATGCTGTGCAACAGAATAGAACAAGGAAGAATCTGATCAAGGAAGACAGGTAAAGAACATATATAACTTTCCATTTCTCCCTTAGTCAGCTCCATAGCCTGATAGAAATTCTGTGATTGCTCAGAACAGTAGGCAAAGCCAGTTAAAATGTTAGCATAAACATTCCAAGGCCAAATATACTAGCCTTTGCCCCACCCCCATTAGGTCCTAATGGGATTTTCTAATCCAGGCTCTACCACCTCTCTATTCAAGAGGATAATTTATGTGTTTACTCAGTAATCTTCCAGAACAGAAGGTAATCATTTAATACACCTCTTTTAGTAGGTTCTTAGGATGCCAGGAGACTCTTAATTGTAAAAGGAAAGCTCTTTCTGTAAAGGGGAAGAAAATAGCGGATTCCATTTAGGGCCTTTCACTTTTGACAAATGCATTTATAAAGCTAAAACACAACATGCTAAATTCATCAGTCATTGATACGAATATATTTGGTGATGAGAAATTGATGTTTGAGTTTCATAAGATGAGCTATGTTCTAATAGCTTCACTAAATACAAAAAGGGTAACATTTTAAAGTCAAGAACACTGATGAATAGGGTAATAACACCTACCTCAATGGTCCCTCAGTGGGCTCAAAGAGGGAATGTACCTCTTTCAGAATGTAACTAAATGGCTCCCTAGATTTTTAGATGAAAGACCTTTAAATCTATTTCTTATCCTTTTTCTATTCTTCTCTCTTGCTTTCTACAATATCAGAGGACAGCTCTGGATGTACATTTTATTTTAATATCATAGTTATTTCTGGATATGATGGCAGCTAGGTGGTATAGTAGATATAGGGTGCTGGACTTAGAGGCAGGAAGACCTGAGTTCAGGTCCTAGAGGCAGCTGAGTGGCATAGTGTTTGTGCTTGGTCTGGAGTCAGGAAGACCCGAGTTCAAATCTGGCCTCAGACACTGCCTCGCTATGTGACCCTGGCAAGACATCTAATCTCAGCCTGTCTCAATTTCTCCAACTGTAAAATGGGGATAATAGTATCTACCTCACAAGGTTATTGTGAAGATCAAATAAAATAATATTTGTAAAGTGATTTAGCACAGTGCCTGGCACATATTAGATGTTATATAAACATTGTCCTTTCTCCCTTTCCTACCTTAGATATTTACTAGTTGTATAACCCTGGGTATTGTATAACCCTGGGCAAGTTACTTAACTTTTATAGGCCTCAGTTTCCTTATTATAATATATGATAATAATATCATCTACCTCTTACCATTGTGGTGAGGATCAAGTGACAATTATGTAAAGTGCTTTGCAAACCCTCAAGAGCTATGTAAGTGCTAGTTATTATTATTATTATTATTATTACATACCCCACCATATCAAATCCTTCCTTGCAATAAAGGAAAACAGTCAAAAATACGAGATCCAGTGACCACTCTGTCAATGTGCACAACATGCTGTTCTTGAAGTCTTCTGTCTGTTGAGAGGAGGAAGCATGTTTCCTTATTTGTTTTTCAGGACCAGAATTGATTTTTCAGTTACTCAGAGTTGGATTTCATTCTAGTTATCTTTTCATTTATACAGGAGCTTACATTACATGAAAGACTGTGTCATCTACACAGCAAATATATACCAAATAATTTCAAAATGAAGAGAACATTAAGTAGCTGGTGATATCATGTAGGAGGTGTTGCTTGAACTGTGTGTGGAAGGAAACTTTGGATTTCAAAAGGGAAAAGTGAGGAGAAAGTACATTCCAGACAGGGACATCTGTTATGCAAAGATATGTAATTTGGAGAGGGAATGTCCTATGCTTTTTTTTAAATTTAAATTTATCTATTTATTTGTTTGTTTGTTTTTAGTTGTCAACATTTGCTTTTATAAGATTTTGAGTTCTAAATTCCTCCCCTCTCCACTCTTCCCTTGCCAAGACAGCATGAAATTTTATATAGGCTATACATGTATGATCATATTAAACATATTTCCACATTAGTCATGCTGTGAAAGAAGAATCAGAACAAAAGAGAAAAACCATAAGAAAGAAAAAACAAAAAACAGCTAAAGAGAAAATAGTATGCTTTGATCTCCATTCAGACTCCACAGTTCTTTCTCTGATGTGGATTGCATTTTCTATTATAAGTCTTTTGAATTGTCTTAGATCATTGCATTGCTCAGAAGAGTTAAATCTAACAAAGTAGGTCATCCAATAATGTTGCTGTTGTTGTGTATAGTGTTCTCCTAGCTCTGCTCATTTCATTCAGCATCAGTTCATGCAAGTCTTTCCAGGTTTTTCTGAAGTCTGCTCACCATGTGTCATGGAACAATAGCATTCCATTACATTCATACATCACAACTTGTCATCCATTCCCCAATTGATGGGCATGTTCTCAATTTCCAATTCTTTGCCACCACAAGAAGAGCTGCTATAAATATTTTTGTACATGGGGGTCCTTTTCCCTTTTTCATGATCTCTTTGGGATATAGACCTAGTAGTGTTATTGCTTGTCCTGTGCTTTTCAAAGTGCTTTCAAACATGCATAATGTTTTGAAGACATGCAAAGCTCTACATGTAGAGCACACAGGTGCTATTTTCCAGGTACTGTGCTAGGTGCTAGGGATACAGTTACATGCTTTCTCATTGTATCTTTAGGAAAGCTCTGTGAGGTCCTGGGTTTAGCACAGTGCCTGGCACATAGTAGGTGCTTAATAAATTAACGAACTATTATTATATTACTGTTTTGTACCCAAACAGCTTGTACCCAAACCAATATTGTTGGCTAAACAACCATCTTGAAAATAGCGTTTGTGATTCCATGCCAATTGTAAAATGATGCAAAAAAACTTTTCTTGTACAACTGGAATGGAAATGTAAGGGGACGGTAACCTGAACAACAGTCTTGCATACTATTCTTAATTTATAGTAAATCAGACAAGTGACCGACCCTTGAAACATAATGGGTTTTGTCCTGGCCACGGGGAGAATTATGCTTGTTGCCATTGCAAGTGATGTCCAGAGCTGGAAGGGTAGGATTGAGGCTTGAGGAGTCTCTGAGTTCTGTCACCAGCCTGAAAAAATGCCATAGCATAGTCCCTACTGGGAGATGGATATTCGTTCTTCGAGAAGCCAGGACTGCTGCAATGATCTTTGATCAGAATAGGGGAGGTGGGTGTGCTTTTAGGGAGGGGGGGTCCTAGAAGTGATGTAGGCATTCAAGAAAAATTCCTCCAGAATTGTATTGACCCTAGTCATAGAAAGAACGTGACGGTTGCAGCGCTGTGACAGTGGGTGGGCAAGAACCTTCGGCGTGCAGTTAACATAAAGCGCAAGAGGGTAATACGTGCGAGGATAGGGTTGATTACAGCGGGAGGGAGTCGCCGGTCCTACAGCTTGTTGCGGCTTAAACGCGGTTAGCGAGTCTATACCTTAAGCCACAGCTTGGAAATGACGCCCCCGCCCCCAGCACCTGCCCCACGTCTGCATAGCATGGGTTGGGAAGTTGGCAGGACCACCCCTATGTAAAGGGAGGGGGCGGGAACAACTTGTAGTTGAGGAGGAGCAGGTTCGGGCCTCCTGGTCTTCTGGCTCTCTGATTGGCTTTTTAAGGCAGGAGGGGGGCGGTCTTTGGGCTAACTCTCGGTCCCAAGCATTGGGCGCCTGGAAAGGGGGTGGGCGTGGTTTTATGAAGTCAGTTCCGGTTGGTGTAAAACCCCCGGGCGGCGGCGGACTGGCTTCAGTCGCTTGTGAGTCGCTGAGGTATAAGTTCCTTTGCTGGTTGTCCTTGTGTTGTGGTTGGTTGAGCCAGGGAGCGAGAGAATCTCGGCGAGGGGATGGCGGCGGCAGTGAGGACGGCCGCCGCTATGGGCAGACTCCTGGCTTTGGCGCTGCTCGGGCTCATGGCGCCCTCGGCCGCGCTGGCTGGCTACATCGAGGTGGGTGCTCTTTCCCTGCCTTCACGGGCCCGAGCACCGACCCTCCTTTCCTTCTCCCCTGCCCCCTTCTTCCGTCCGAGGGTGTGGAGAGTGTGTGTTTGCTGGGGGATGGGGGGGTGGGATGCGCTTGCCCCCCGTGGGGGCTGCCCTCCCTTCCACTCCTGAGGGAGGCCTGCGTGTGCATGGGGGCGGGGACGAGCCCACGCCGATCTCCCCCCACCCCGTGATGGATGGAGTCCCCGTGATGGAGAGGGTCGGGTGCTGCAGAGTGGGGCTAGTCCTCCCCCCGCCCGCCTCCCTCCTCCTCCTCCTTGTTGGCGCAGTGCTCGGTGCTGGAGGTCGGCCGGCCCCTCCGCTGCAGAGGCCAAATGAAAGGCACCGGTGGGGGTGTGCAGAAAGGCGAGGGAGGGGGCGGGCGCATGGGGAAGGGCCCCCCTCTTGTCGCAGGTGAAGAGGGTGGGGAGAGGGCGCGCACGCTCTCTCTCCCTCCTCCCCTGCACCCACCCTTTTTGCTCCCTCCCTCCGTCCCCCAGCCGCTTTGCTCAATCCTCCGGGGATCCCCCGTGGCGCTCCCTCTCTCTTCGCTCCCTCCCGCAGGAATATGCGTGCCTCTCCCTGGCGAGTATTTTTGCGGCTTAGCCGTCTTGGCTAAGGCGATTGCTGTTCATCTGGGACTGCAGCTCCCAGACCTTTGTGTGACTGTTCCATCCCTGGAGTGGGGGAGGTAAAGTGGGAGACCCTAAGTGAGGTGCCCTTGCTGGTTTGGTTCCTCCGACCCCTCGTCCTCCATCCTGTAACAAATAAAATCTTGGGCAAGAATAACGCTGGAAGGGAGGGCAAGCGCCTTCTTCCCAGGCTCCTAAAAATTCCTACAGTCTTCTGTGTATGGCCAGGGTGAGGCAAGGGGATTCCCCACTGGAAAACGAGGCAGTGGATGGAGCTTCCAGCTTGGCTAGGTGGGTTTCTGATCCGGATTTCCTGGTTTATTGTCTTTTTTTTTTTTTAAAGTAACCTTGATGCCTGGGCGTGAAAGAGGCTTGGACTGGGTTGTAGGAAAGCTGGGGCTGCACTGTGGTTGTGCGTGTCAATTTCCTTCTGCTTTCCTGCTTCTCGTGGATTTCTGCTTAAGTAGGGAAGTCTTCCCTTCCTTTTTTTTCCTCTTTTAATGAAAAGTCACCGTTTCTGGTGGCAGACCTTCCGGAGAAATTTGATATTGACCTGTTTATCTAAATCTGATAAGAAAACACTTTAGGTAAACGGAATAAACGTCTGTGGTCTTCCCTCGCATAGGTGTGTTAGGTGTTTAAACACCTACGCCGGGGAGGACTGCCAATCCACCGAGGTTTGTCCACTTTAGAAAAATGAGGGACCCATACTGTAAGTCTTAAAGTCTCAGTTCATTTTCCTCTAGTGCTTATTTATGTACCAAAAGTCATCCTGAATCTGAGGTGAGCTGTAAAATCTCTATGCTTGAAGGTTTTGCCCCGTAACTTTTAATTTCATGGTTTATTCAGATACAGTTCAAGCCACTGGAACATGCAGAGCTTTTGGTTCTTTAAAGAATCTGCAATGTGGTCATGAGTTTGCTAGTTTATGTAAACCTTAGGTTGCCAAGTGAGATGTGGGACTTTATAAATAATCGGGTTCTTGAAATAGTGTTTGAACTGCTACACTGGAATGTGTTTTCTTTTGTAGTTGTTGACTTCACACTTCTTTTCACTACTTTAAAAATTTTGAATTGACCTTTGTATTCCTGGGTAAATATGAGGCTCATTTTCAATAAGCTTAGCATTAGCTTACATTTTCCTGTGAAAAAAATCTCAATTAAAATACATCTTTTTCCAAAAGAGAACATTTACTTATTAAATAGTTACAACTAATTCATTTGTATTTCATGTTAAAACCTTTTATATCTTCGGTAAATATCCATACTCGGAAATAATTGTATTGGTAAACGTTTTAGGGCATCCTGTTTTCAAGAAAGAAAAAGATAATTCTTTTGTGATTTTCCTGTATGGTTTAGCTGGAAAAGAAATTTGATTAGGGAAATAGCTTGAGTGGGGGATGGGACTGGGAGGAAGGGGTAAAGGAATCCTGCCTAAATTGGGATTTGGTTTTCAGCAAGAATTGGCTTGTTGGTAGATAAGAAATTAAGTAAAGAGAGTGTGAATAGCTATTGTCTTTAAAAATTTAACTTTTTCTCTGCCCCCTCCTCCCAGGAAGCTTTCAATTTGATTTTTGAAAACAATTGACCTCAAAGGAATTAAAATTCAATGCTTCTTTTCTGAATTTTAGACATTAAACATTTTTAAGCAAAATGTTGAACTACCATGAATTTTAAAAGAAATTTTAGTGCCTTTAAAGAGTAAACAGAACAGGTAATGAGAATGTTTTCCTCTTATTAAATTCATCAGTAGCTTAATGATATGAAAGGAGCAATTATTAAAACAAAACCCTTTTCCCTGGCAGTTCCATGGAGAGAGAAAACTATTAATACTTGAAACCATCATTTAAATGCTACTTAGAAAATTGTCTTTCAAGTTTTGTTTTAAAAGAAGTTACATTTTTCCTTGTAAGGATAATGGCATTAATTAAATCCTCATTTAAAGAAATTTTTTTCTATCTGTCTGGCATATAAGAGAATTTCTGTACCTCGGAACTTAAGGTGAAAGGAAGCTTAATTGAGAAAGTCTTTGGAAGTTCTGAGCATAGCAAGAGTCCTTGTTAAGACTCTCTGAAGGGATTCTGGCCAAAGCCCCGATCAGGTTGCTTGGCACAGAATTTTTGGTTGGAAAACTTTTAGCGTTGCTTGGTGATGCCTGAATTAATCTCTTACACCTGTTGAAAAACTTCTTCTGCCCGTAAGTCACTTCCTCTTCTACATCCGACACAAGGTAGTTTTCATCTTCCCATTTGGCAAGTCTGGATACTAGGTTGAAGCTGTTTGACCTCACACAGGGCTCGCTCTGGAATAAGAAAGCAAGAGCTGGTTTGCTTTCTCACATTTGAAAGCGGGATAGTTTTGATAAATAAGTTCTAGGACGTTAAAAGTCAAAATATGAAAACAGTCCTGTGGAGAGGGGAGGTCAGCCTTGTTTTGGAATGCCTAAAAGAACAGTATAAGAGTGTCGTTTTTAATTATAAAGAGAGGTGTACATGCTACTTAGGGGGTTGTGTTGCTAATAACATCACGGTGCTGCATAAAAAGAATTTCAGACTGTGGTATCCTAAATTTACAAATGCTTTTCATTGAAGAGTTATTTCCCTCAAAAACTTTACAGTAATGTTAGGTTTCCTTTTTTTTTGTTTAGTTTTCATGGTTGTATACCTTTTGCATTCTTCCCCTCCTTCCCCTCCCACCTCCGATGCCCAATAGATATCTAAAATGATGAAGTTGAGCTAGGTGTTTTCTCATTTTTAACTATTGTCTAATGAACTTTTGGACTGTTTTGACTTGGTAAATTATGAGTTTTTAAATTTATATTTCAGCTATGTTTGTAGCATTTTGAAATAATGAAATTAACTTTATACACATTCACATTTGATTTAAATTTCTTTTAAAATTTATGACTAACATTTTGCTTAAAATATATTGTCTGCTAAAATGAAGTGCAAAGGAGCATTGAATTTTAACTTGTCTGAATCCTAATATTTTCAAAGATCAAACTTAGTTTCTTCTGATAGGGATAGGGTAAGAGGTTATTGTATGAAAGACAATGGCTCCTTACACCCCTCTGTTTTATTAGGTACCACCAAGCCATTGTAGGGATGTAGGTGATAGACATATGTTTATTAACTTCATTATCCTTTATAGATTAAGAAACTCGAGCTCAAAAAGGTTATAGAATTTAGCGACTAAGCCAGGCCAGGATCCATTCAGTGCTCTTTACATATCATACTGACTCCTTAAATTTCTGGCTTTATGTTTTGTTTGTAAGAACTCTAGAAATAAAACGAACTTGGTATCCTGACCCTTCTATACAAAAGCAACCATAAATCACTAAATGCAACTCAGTTGCAATATATACAGAAACAACCTTCTTTGAATGCAACTCAATTTGTGTAGAGGTAGATTTATAGTGAAATGAAATAGATTACCTTGAGGCTTAAATGTGTCTAATACAGTATTTCTTGACATATTGCATAGATTCAAAGTGTACATTTAGATATATTCAAACAAATTACTTTTACGCATCTTTTGAACCCTACTAATTTGTAGCAAGTACTACAAACATTTACTCCTAAGGGGATTTTTTTTTTTTTACCAGATGATCTCATCGATTCAGTTAAACCAAGTTGCTTCTATTATGCTGTGTTGGGAGATACTGGCCCTGAAAAGGCTTTCAGTCTAGTAGGGAATGAACTAGTCAGGTGATGATGCTATTTGAACTGTAGGCCCATATTTAACTGTTGTTCAGTTTATCATAGGACCTTTCAGAATATGAACTTCATTTATCTATGTAGTTTTACATTAGTCTACGTCCTCCAAAATATGGATGGTTCTTTATTTAGGATGAATAGAAGCTTCAAATGCTAGAAATGTGATCTGTTACTACTATGCTATGTAATATTGAACTCTGAATTTTAAAACTTATAATTTACCAGGTCAAAATATTGTCAGTCCAAAAACTCAATAATTAATAGAATTAAAAATTAGAAAACACCTAGCTCAGTTTTATAGTTTTATGTATATGAGGGCAGTAACCAATGTAAAAGGTATTCAACTATAAAAACTACCATCTTTAAAAAAAAGTGTAACAGACCTCATTCTAAAGCTTTTGAGGGAAACAACTCTTTAATGAAGAGGTGTGAGTAAGTTTTAGGATACCACGTTCTGAAATTCTTTTTATGCATATTGTGATGCTATTAAAATCACTGTCTTAAAATAATATATGGGTTTTTCTCCAACCCTATTTTTGGATGATTTAGACTTTTTTGGAGGAAGAGAGAGAGTAAAGCAAGCAATCTTTTTAAAAAATACTTTTTATTTATTTCATTAAACTTTTCCCAAATTACATGTAAAAATTTTGTAACATTCATTTTTAAGAATTTTGAGTTCCAAATTCTCTCCCCTCCCCTCCCCTATCCCTTGAGAAGGCAATCCATTATATATATGTATATATTATACATGTGAAGTCATGCAAAACATTTCCGTATTAGTCATGTTGTAAAAGAAAACACACAAAACAAGAAAAATAAAGTAAAAAGGCATAAAGCAGGCAGATAATGAAGCAGGTCATCTCAAACCATAGTTTGTGGCCCCTTCTTAGGTATATTATTTGCTCCTTTTTCAGTTAAAAAAAAGTATGTTAGAAGTAACTAGTGTTTGTGAAAAAGATACTAGTAGTTAGTGTAAATAGAGTGCTATAAATAGAAGCCAGCAATTTGGAGATTTCTGCGCTAAATGACCTCTGGCTTGTTTTCTTCCATCCATTAGCATTTGAACACTTTTTTAGTTTAATAATGATTAACCTTTTAAACTTTAGGATCCTAGGACTTAGAACAATCGAATAGAAGAGGTTAAGTGAATTGGCCAGGTTCAGTCAGGATCAAAATCAAAATCTGACTTCAAATAAAATCTTTATACCCCAGTTATGTTTACTCAATTGTATGACACTTTTAAACTATTTAAAAAAATTTTTTTTCGGAAATCCTAGATTCTTTTTTGTCATTACAAAGATGAGTTTGCCTTTATCTTCTGACATTGAGCCAGTGCTTCTTGAGTGTTATTACAGGATATTTAACTACTATATATAGGTTTATGGATGGTGGCACCCTGATATCACCTAGACTGCTAACCTTACCTTGTATTTGTATTTGATTAAAGTTGATAAATATTTCTGCCTTAAATTTTTTTTTCTACAGAGATGCTAGCAATGAACATTGTTTTCCTAAGGTGAGAAACAAGTTTATACCTTAATATGATTGCTTCAGCCTATATGAATTTGAATTCAGAGGTCACATTAGCATTGGGGTGGAAAGAAGGTAGTAACTTTTCAGCTGTTAGATACTGGTGAGATACATGGTTCTTCCCCAGGGAACATGGATGGTTTAAGAGACTGGTGAATCATTAGCTGTTTGTTCGGTTGTTTCAGTCATATCCTGACTCTCTGTCACCCCATTTGTAGTTTTCTTGGAGAAGAAAATGGGGTGGTTTGCCATTTCCATCTCTAGCTCATTTTTCAGATGGGGAATCTGAGGCAAACCAAGGATAAGTGACTTGACGGAAGTGTCTGAATTCAAGTTTGAACCCGGGGAGATTAGTCAGTCTTCCTGACTTCAGGCTGGGACTCCATCCACTGCCCCACCAACCTGCCCCCATCATTAGCTGAAATGGTGGTTAAAACACTTCAAAGGTGTGTTGAGATCACGCACACTATTAACTAACTAGCCTGGCTGGGCAACGTTCACTGTGTCCCTGAAAAATGGGTAATTAGGACTAAAGATAAGAAGAGGTACTCAGAAAGTGAAGTTATATGCCTGGGTAATTAATTGGGAGGTAGTTGTGTGTGGATGATGTGGGTGGACATTTATTAAGCACCTACTGTGTACCAGACATTGTGCTGGTTAGTCATTGGGAATACAAAGAAAGGCAAAACCACCTCTGCCCTCTGCCCTTAAGAAGCTTACAGTCCAGTGGGGGAGACAACATGCAAACAAATACATGCAAATGAAAATATGAAATCAATTGTGGAGTTATTCTGAGGGGAGTAAAGAGTAAAAGAAAGCTGGAAAGGTAGGAAAGGGGCCAGGTTATGAAAGACTTTAAAAACTCAGTAGAGTAAAATATTTAAATACACAGAGGTTTTGACTAGCTCTTGAAGATTTAATGAACAGCAGTTAAAAAGTGAAGGCTGTATATTGGCAGGGATATGACTATGGTTGGCCTTCAGTGATTTCTCTATTAGTTTAATGGATGAAATACCCTCTCGGTCTCCCCCTTAAATACGTTATATCATGTAACTCCAACCTATATTTCCAGCTTGATACTACTTAACTCTTCCACCCTTTTCCACTCAAAGACTTAGGTATTATTTTCTCCTTTCTTAGAATCCTCTCTCTCCATTCTTTCCCCTCAAATTACCTAGTGTTTAGTTATTTGTATTACACCCAGAAAGAACCTCAAGCTCTTGACTTATAAATATAAGTATCAGGTTAAATTACTCTTTTTCAACCCTGTGGGGGGGTTCCTTTGGGACCTTCAGAGTTAGACTCATTACTTGCCATTACTTTGGGATTTTTAGAACATAGCTTCTGTATAGATCTCTACAAATTCTGGTAAAAGGGCCTCAATTCTTCTGAAGGCATTCAGTACACTCAGTAACAATGCCTGTCAGTACTGTACAACTTTATTTCACCCCACAGAAATAATGCCTAAAAACACAAAAGGACTCCCAAGAGCCTGTAACAATCCAAACACTCTCCTTCCCTCCTGGTGTGTCTTGCTTGCTAGCCTAAAGACCTTGAAGGCCTTTAGCATTATTGTACCACCATAAGTGTTTGGTCTCCCCTCTCAGGAGAGGCGTAGAGTCAACCTCTCACATTTCAGAGCCCCACTTTTTATCCCAGGCACTTATCTATAGACGTCCCTTCATCCTTACAGTTCTACCCTTACTACCCTAAAGGATTGGAATCTCCAGAAAAGGGAAATGGACTTCAGATTGATAGACAGTCCCCTTCCAGTTGGACCTGCATCTGCTCAATAGCTGGGAGTGAAAGGCAAAGTCCATGTTTTGATTGTAAGCTCAGGGCTCTGTAGCTCTTGTTGTTTTTCCAGTGTTGGGGCCGATGTTTGATCCTCTGTATAAGAAATTTTATCAGGGCTGCCATCTCTTGGGCTTCTGCATAGCTGAACTCTTGCCACTCCTCCACTGCCCCAGCAGCTGCCATTTCTCAGGCTGAGAAGTTTTATTCCTGCCTCTCTAGGGGTCCTCTGTTGAGCAGAAAGACAGGCGTTTTAGGCGTTGCCTAAAAATCCAGGTCTGTATTCACATTTCTGTCCATCTTTTTCCTCAGTTGAAAGTTGGCAGCTTTACTTTGTCCTCTTTTATAGACTCATTGTAAAGGTTGTGATTCAAATCCACAGTTATTCATTCACCAAGATATCTTCAGTCATCTCAGTGAGCCCTATTTTAACACTGATTTACATTTGGTTACCCTACAAGTGTACCTTATAGCTCCCAATATAACATAAACTCTTTGAGGACAAGAGCTTTTTCCTTTTTTGTATACAGTGTTTTGTATTAAGATGAATTGAACACTTGATCCCAATTAAAATGAAATGATTAGGGTTTTTTTCTGTGATATTTTTTAATCTGTGAGATAAATATTGTCCTCCTACGTGAACAATGGAAAGATAAAATTGAGGAAGAAAACTATAGGCTAACATTACCAATGAATGATAACTCAAAATTTTTAAACCAAATCTTATGAGATTACAGTAACTGATACAAGAAAGCATTCTTTATGACCAACTGGGGTATATACTCTGCATGCCAGGATGTTTCAACACTAGGAAAACAACACAATTTAATCATATTAAACCCCAAACATCTCAAATTATGCAGTCATCTCAAGAGAAAGAGAAAATCTTTCACAAAGTATAACAATCTTTTATGCTAAAAATTCTAAGATCATGAGAATAATCTAAAACTAATAATACCATTCAGAAATGATTAGGTTTTTTGAGTTGATGGTAGGAAGCTATACTGGGTTTATAAATCATACACATACTAATGGCACAATTAAATAAATGTCTGCTTCCTACCATTCAAAGAGTTGTGGAAAAGCTTTGTACAGAAGTTCTACTTGTGGGTTCTAGTAGTATAAAAGAAAAGCCTAAGTTGAAAGCAAGTGCAACTTTTTAGAGCATCTTTATGAGCATAGTCTCTCAGCCCCTAAATGCTTTTGCCCATGCTGACATGATTTTTTAGTTTATCACCTCTAGGGTTGGTGGACACCATCTTTTAGAAATGTACTTGCCTCTAGAAGCTGAAGGGACTGCACCAATCTGTGCAGATTAACTCAGTCATCATCTTTTCCACCTAACATATAATTGAGGTGATAATATCAATGCTAGGAGGTAAAGAACATTTTATTTTCTTTCATCCTGCATTTATGGCCCAAAATGTACTCCAAGACCCAAAATCTAGACTTGTACTTATTTAGATTTGTGCTTCAAATGAACTTTTGGAACATAGTTACATTTATGGAATTGAAGAATTTTAGTGCTCCTAAGAACCCTTGTAATCATTTTGTCAGACTTTTTGGGAACCAAGGTCTGAAACAGTTGATGATTATCATATCAAACATTTACTGAATGCTTGTCTGTGTCTCTTTGGTGCTCCTAACTACAAAATACCTGAACTGGTGAAAACAGTTTAGGTTTTTTGCATGGTAGACAAGGATAATTTGCCCTTAGATTATTTCATTCTAACCAGTCTTATTTCCTTTTCTTCACAGATTTTGATTGAATTTATAAAAAACTCTGCTAATTTCAAGTTGTGGTATACAAATCAAACTGTAAACGGGCAAATAGTGTAATTCAAATAATTTAGATCTTAAAAGTTAATTTAACACGAGATTTAGCCTTGTTTATAAAGTCTAATTGAAAACAAGGTTTTTCATTGTATTGAAGCTACTTCAGTGTTCTTGGTATGTTTTTAGATGCTTTAACCTTCCAGGCTATACAGTCCTTTCAATTTAAATCTGGTTAATGCTGTTAATTATTATGTTGCATAGTCTAAAGTGATAGTGATGAGAACTTAAAAGTTACATATCTATTATGATAAATATTTTTCATCCAAGATTTCTTTTGGATTGGAAACCGTGGAAGCATTTATTATTATTATTATCAATCCAGGAAGCATTTATTAAATACCTACTTCATAAGGGGCAAAATAATAATGGTTCACATATAAGATCTGTAAATACACATTTCATATGAACACCAAAGCAATAGATATTAATATTCCTGTTAATACCAGTGAGGAAACAAAGGCATATAGAAGTTAAGTGATTTGTCCATGATCACTATTCTGTCCATAGTGTTCATGTCAAGCTTTGGTGGCTGTATATTTTGAAGGTAGTTGGAAGGGAAGAATACTAGAATTGGAATGAGAAGACCTAGGTTTAGAGTCCTATCTTTGTTATGCTCTGTATCGCTTAGGGCATGTTTCCTTATTTTCATTGAGAGTCATACCCTCTAGAATAAGGAAGGAGATAGTCTTTCCCCTGCTGACTCAGACCACCTCTGCAGTAACTGCATTTAGTTCTAGGCGCCATATTTTCATAAGCATATTGATAAGCTGGAAAACACAGAGGATGATGAATGGCTAAGGGCCTAAATGATCATACCGTTTGAAGATTAGTTGACGAAAGTAGGATTATTTTCTTGGAGTAGAGAAGACTTGGAGGGGTAGTAGAGTGAGAAACTTGATAATCCTCCTAAGTATCAGTGAAAGGCTGTCATGTAGAAGAATCGGAATTTTTCTGTTTGGCCCTAAAGGACAGAACCAGGAGCAATACAAGAAATTGGAGAACTATATACCTGCGAAATACAAGGAGCAAATTAGAAGCCACTTGGCCTGCGTTGTTTTTTTGGGTTTTTTTAGGGAATTGGGGTTAAGTGACTTGTTCAGGGTCACACAGCTAGTAAGTGTTAAATGTTCAGTCTGAGGTCGATTTTGAACTCAGGTCCTTCTGATTTCAGGGCCAGTGCTCTATCCACCACCTAGCTGCCCCTTTGGCCTGCCTTGGGAAGATACTAAGTTTCCTTTTTCTAAAGATGCTCAAGATAATGCTTATGGACAATATATAGGGAATTTTTGATCAGATACAGGTGGGGCTAGATGACCTATGAGGTCCTTTCCAAGTTAAAGATTCTGTGATATCTAAATTATGAGCAATGATACTTTATTACCAACTTAAGTGATGTAGGGATGAGTTGTAAAGTGCTATAAAAGTTGTGAATTATAATTTCTGTTACTTCTGGTAACTCAGAAAAACTGAGGTTTAACTCCATCTCAGTTCTCCCATTTTGTCCACAAGAATAGCCATGTCAGTTTATTTTTTTCTAACACCTGGGCAAATTATAATTATAGCATTCCCTAATATGCTAGTCTAATACTTTAATATGTTGGTGGATCTTTGACCTCAGTCTGGGTACTACCTTCATCTATGATGATTCTATCCTACCTACATCCTCTCATACTGTGTGATTCTTGCTCAGGGTTCCTCAGAAAGGGCAAGTTCACCTTTAATTCCCATTAAGCATATCCATGTAGTTTTAGCTGTGTATTCTTCTGTTGTGTTTATTAGTTCTGAAGAGGCTGAATTTTTTTCATAAGCAGCATTCATGGCTTGCAGTCTTTGAAAAATTACAAAGTATTAAATAGAATTTAAAGCAGGTACCATGACTTTTATTTTTTTCCCAATTGCATGTAAAACAATTTTTAACATTTTGAGTTCCAAGTTCTCTTCTTTCTCCCTCCTTCCTCACAATGGTAAGCAATTTGATTTAGGTTATACATGTGCAGTCATGCAAAACATTTCTATATTAGTCATGTTGTGAAAGAAAACAGACCAAAAAAAAAAGACGTAAAAAAATAAAGTGAAAAATAGTATGCGTCAGTCTACATTCAGATTCCATCAGCTCTCTCCCTGGAGGTGAATAGCATTATTCATCATCCTTTGGAATTGTGTTGAATCAAATAACTAAGTCATTCTCCCCAATACACCCCCTTCTGTCCTCTGGAATCAAATAACTAAGTCATTCTCCCCAATGCACTCCTTCTATCCTCTGACACTGCCACCACTCTAGTGAAGGCCCCCATCACCTCACACCTGTATATTACTGTAACAGCCTGCTGGTCTGTCTGCTTGTCTCAAGTCTCTCCCTATTCCAGGCTGTCCTTCATTCAGCCAGTAAAATGATTTTCCTGAAGCGTAAGTCTGACCATGTCACATACCTCTCTCTTCCAAATCAAACTCCAGTGATTGATTTGCCATTCATAAAAGCCCTTCATAACCTAGCCCACTCCTTATCTTTTCAGTCTTCTTAACACTTTGCTCCCCAACACATACTTTCATACTGTGACATTGACCTACTGGTTGTTCCACCCAAGTCACTCGTCTTTATTCTCTGGGCATGCTTTCTGACTGGTCCCCAATGTGTGAACTGCTCTCCTTCCTTCACTCTTTCTATTGACCTTGGCTTTCTTATAGTCCCAGCTAAAATGCCAACTTCTACAGGAATCTTTCCCTAATTCCTCTTAATTCCAGTGTCTTCCCTCTGTTAATCATTTCTTATTTATCCTGTATATAGCTTTTTACATTTGTTCCCTTGTTTAGTACCCATTCCACTGTAAGTGCCCTGAGGGCAGGAACTGTCTTTTTCATTTTTTTTTTTTGCATCCCCAGCCCTTAGTGCCTGGTACCTAGTAGGTGCTTAGCAAGTATTTTTTAAAAATCTTACTTAATATTTATTTTTTCCCGATTACATGTAAAAAAAATTTTTTTTAACTTTTTTTAAAATTTTGAGTTCCAAATTTTCTCTCCCTCCCTGCCCCCCCTTGTTGAGAAGGCAAGCAGTTTGCCATAGTTATACATGTGTAGTCATGCAAAATACATTTCCATGTAAGTCATTCTGTGAAAGAAAACACAGACAAAAACCCAAGAAAAATAAAGTAAAAAGTATCTTTAATTTGCATTTAGAGTCTACTAGTTCTTTCTATGGAGATGGACAGCACCTTTCATCATAAGTCCTACAGAATTGTTTTGGATCATTGTATGCTGAGAATAGCTAAGTTATTTTTTTCCTTTTTACATATTTTTATTTTTTATCATTAATTTAATGATTAGCAAGTGCAAACATTCCAATTTACAAAGGAAAACAAAAGACAGGATTGTATGTGAAACTGAGCTCTTCTGTTACATAGTGTCTACCATAGGCCACTGAGTCCAACCCCTTCAGTTTAGAGATGAGGAAACTGAGGCATAGAGAGATTAAGTAACTTGCCCAGGGTCAAACAGCAAATCTGAGGCTGGATTTGAACTCAGGTCTTCTTGATTCCAAGGCCAGTTTCTCCCCACTCCACTTCATCAGCCATCAAAGTGATTTTCCTAAAGCACCAACCAGGTGAGGGAACTCCCTCTAACATCTAAAGATCTGACTAGGTCATGTTTCTCTTACTCTACAACCTTCAGTGTCTCCCTGTCATCTCCAAGATCAAATACAAAATCTGTTTGGTATTCAAAGCCCTTCATAACCGAGCCCTTTTACAGCCTTTCCAGTCTTCTTGTACCTTATACCCTCCGCAGGTTCTATCCAGTTCTTCTATGCTTGCTACTTCCAGAATGAGACAATCCATCTCTTGACTGAGTATTTTTTCTAAGGCTTTTCCTCATGCCTGAAATGCTCTTCTTCCTCATCTCAGGCTCCTGGGTTCTCTGGCTTCTTTGAATCCCAACTAAAATTCCATCTTCTACAGAAAGCTTTTCCCAACCCCTCTTAATTCTAGTGCCTTGAGAATAGCTAAGATATTCATAATAGATCATCATACAGTGTTACTGTTAATAAGTGTTTATTGATTAGTTTTCTTTCACCTAAAAGAAATTTAGTTGATTTGGTAAGTATGGTAAGACATTTCATGTGTCACGTTTCATTTGAAATCATTAAGTTTTTTTTCCTCTACCTAAATATGTGATCCCCCTCTCCCCCAAAGGCATTGAAAAAGCAAGATTACAGAGGGTGGACACTTTTATCATACCATTTTCTCCTGCACTTATGTGGAAAATAAGTGAACATTAAATTTTCTAGAAATTGCTATGTGAAGTTTTAGAAATTGACCGTGATATCAAAGAAATCACAGTAGCATCTACCAATAAAGTTTGTGATTTATTTTGCTTCTTGCAGTTTGTTTTTCATGGAATTAGTGTTTGGAGGAAAATAAGTAGATTTAAAAAAAATAAATTTTTATTGAAAACTTTTTTTATATCACCTACATTTCCCACTTTATCCTTCCACCCATCCTCTTCCAGGGAGCCATCCTTTATAATAAAAAAAAAGAAAAAGTTCTGTAGAACTAAACTAATATTGGAAAAGTTTGATATATGTATTGGTCCCTACCTCTACAAAGATGAGGACGTGAGCTTTTATCTCTAGTTTGGGGCTGAGCTTACTTATTATAATTTTTTTTTTACATTTACATTGTCGTAATAATTGTATATGTTGTTTTCCTTGTTCTGCTTATTTCACTGCACATGTATCAGTTCATGTAAGTCTTTGCATGCTTCTTTGTATTTCTCATACTTAAAATTTCTGGAGCACAGTAATGTTTGTTACATTACATTCATGTACTACAGTTTGTTTAGCTGTTTGCCGATGGATGGACTTCTGCTATGTTTCCAGTTCTTTGCTAACACAAAAAGTGTTGCTGTGTTTTGGAGAATGTGGGACTTTTTAAAAAAATTTACCTCCTTGAGATTGATGTCTTGCAGTGGAATGTGTTGGCGTTGAGTTCCTATATTCTTCCTAAATAGCAGATTAATATTTTAGCAAATACAAGATTAGGTAGAGGTTCCAAAATTTATTTGGACTATCATTCCCTGAAAAAAATATTACTCAGCACCCCCCTGGGGTTAAGTTAACTCTTATTTTTATTCTGCACTCCCCCAATTGCACCCAAGGACTTCCCTCCCCCATTGTTGCGCATCTCCCCAGAGAACTTTTATCACCTATTTTGGGAACCTATGGGGAAATTGGATAGCTTTCTTTACTTGTGTTGATATTCTGAGTCTTTCCTTTGAATCCTTAAGAATACTAGAAATGATGAAATAATGAAAGCTTGCTTCAGAAGGAAGTTCTGTGCTTCAGAAGTAAATACAGGTTTGGAATGAATACCTTATTGTTTTAATTACTGATGTTAGAAGCAAGTGCTTGTTTTTGCCATCTCGTGTAGGTTATCTTAAAACCATAGGCTCACTTAGTGGGGAATCTTTCCTTCTTGGATTGCTCACTCACATCACTAGCATGTCAGTAATAGGCTGTTGCTATAGCTACTGGAAACATAATAAGCACACATTAGCAGGTTGCAAATGAGCCTGATAGACACTTCTTAAGTGAATTTTTTCCCCCTAAAGTGATAATCCAGGGACTCTTGGACTTTTAATAGCTATAATAGATTATAAGTGACTTTTTTGTATCACTGTTTTTCAGGCCTCTTCATTTAATGAGTCTTATGATTAAATTCATTCAGATTTTTAAAAGAGCAATATAGTTTCTTTTAAAATGTACCTTTCCTTCACTATTTGAAAAATCTTCCTTAATCTGGTTTTTATTTTAAATTGTATGTCCTTTTTGAAAAATTGGATGGTGAACAGAAGTCCCAGAGGATGAGAAACTTTAGGCGGGTTGGGATTACCATTGATGGAGATAATACACAGACAGGAAATCAGAGATCTATTAGTATATTAAAGTGCTAGACTTGTATATTAGAAGATGCTACAACTGTGATTTGTCCAGCTGTTAGCAAAAATTATGATGTAGCTATTCTTGAGGACAAGGTGGAGAAATGTGGATCAAGTACAGTCAGGTGGGTTTAGAACTGGTTGAATGTAGAGACCTCAAGAGTTGTCATTAATACTTTGTTGTCACAGTGGAAGGAGATCAAGTGGAATATCCCAAGGGATCTATCTGTGTATAGTCCTGTGTTGTTGATTAATTTTGTCACTGACTGGGCTAGGATAAAGGCATAAAGAAAACATGCTTTAAGATTTAAGGATAGCTAACATGGAGATATCCAAAATGAACTAAAACATTGATTTACAGTCTAGAACAGTGCCAAATCTAATAAGAACAGTTTTTTTAAAAAAATAACAGTTTTAATAAGGATAAATGTCAAGTTATTTTTTTTTAAACTACAGAAACCTAGGATTGGAGGGATGAGAGGATCATGATTAGAAAGCAGTTTACTTGCAAAGGACTCTGGTGGCTTAAGTGAACTGCATGCAAGCTTAGTGACTCAGCAGGCTGATAAAGCAGCCAAAACTAATGCAATCTTAGTCTACTTTTAGATTTTACTCTGTATTTGTGTCCATTTAACCTGAGAGATACTCAGACAGTATTCTGTAATGATCATACCACATCTAGAATGTATTGTTCAGTGTGGGTGCAGTGTTTTAGAAAGGCTTCTGATAAGCTGAAGTTCATCCAGAGGATATTGAAGGGTTTCATATTCATACCATGTGAAGAATGGTTGAGGGAACTGGGAATATTTATCCTGGGGAAGAAAAGACTGGTTACGTGGAACACAGGAAAGCTTTTTTCATGTACTTGAAAGTCTGTTAAATGAACGATTAAGCTTATTCTGCCTGGCTGTAGAGATCTACACTAGGGACAGTGGGTGAAAATTGCCAAGAAGCATCTTTAGATTTGTAAGGAAAAAACAGCTAGCCAGAGATGCTGTTCTGAGAGGTAGGTACTATAGCTTGTTATTCTCTTGAACTTTTTTTGGGGGGGAGGGGAAAGGGGAGTGTGGTAGGATGTGTGCTCAATAGAAGTATTGCTAGGTCAGAGTATATCTGCAGTTCAATCACTGTTTTAGTATAATTTCAAATTCATTTACAGAATTGTTGTAACACTTAAAAACACTTTCACCAGCAGAGCATTATTGTTACTATCTTCCCACAGTTTTTCCAGCATTGATTGCCTCCATCTTTTGTCCTCTTGGCCAGTTTACATGGTCTGAAGCAAAACCTGAGTTGTTTTCTATTTTAAAAGTTATCTTTAATGCCATTTAAAATGCAATTGAAGTAAAACTAGACATTTCCTTTGTCAAGCTACTCTGTTTCCATGGTATCATTAGTTGTTTTACATATGCATTTCTTACTATTTTCTTCAGTATTTGGAGCTTGTTTTCATGTGGTTATTAAAAATCTCCAATTCTTCTGAAGACTTAACAACCTTTGCCTGTTTATCTTTTGTGGAATTATTTGTGTCGATTCTCTATATTTTTGATGTTAGACTTCTATTAGTAACTTTGATGTATTTTTTTCCCCATTCTGTTTCTTTTTCACTTTTGTATTCATTGATTTTATTTATACAAAAACATTCAAATTTTAGGTAGTCAGCTGTCTACATTAAATGAGATAACATATGTAAAGCACTTTGGAATCTCTGGTTCATAAGCTGTGCACACTTTAGCTACATTATTTACTTCATTCCAAATTGTTCTGCCAAAATGCCAAAATCACCAAAAATACATTAGTGTGCCTGTCTTTTCATCACCTCTATAATGTTGATTTCCATCTTAAGTGAAGTTTTTTAATAACTAACTTCACTATCAAGGGCAGTGAAGCCACCACATTTGGACTTCACAGTCACAGATATACTTGCAAAGAAAGAGGAAATGGAACAGAAGAAAACAAAGATGGAGAAAAGACTACCCAGAGTATACACAAGAAGAGATCCATGCTGTAGGTGAAACAGATTTTAAGATTTTCAGTAATGTAGTCTTATTGTAGCTGAAAGAAAGGAAGATGTTATCCAGGGTGTGTATGGGAAAGTCAGATCTGATGATCAAATGAAGGTGACTAAAAGAACATTAATTATAACTAGTACATGTCTATTCTTTATATATAATTTTTATGAGAGTCTACATACACATAGAGATTGTAGTTGTGTGGTTTGTACTTTGTTCTCGAAGAGGACCATAATATCAGGGAGATGATGCCATGATTTCGAAGTGAATTAGAGTTAAGTGAGGGGGGGCTGTGCAAGGTCACCAAGTCTCACTTTCTCCTTCAGAGCCATCTGAATCCAGTGGCAAGATATAGATTAGGATGACTAGAGATGGCCTCCAGATCTCTATTATGTAGAGCTTGCTATTCCTTTAAAGTAGATACAAAATTCAATGTGTAACTTTTTTAAAAAGTTAATTTATTTTGAATTATCAACAGTCACTTCCATAAGCTTTTGAATTTTAATTTTTCCCCACCTCCCTCCCTAAGACAGCATACAATCTGATATAGGTTATGCATATATATTCCTATTAAACATATTTTCACATTAGTGAGATTGTAAGTAAGAATTAGAACCAGTAGGAAGAACCACCAGAAAGAGGAAAACAAAACACAACAGAAGAAAAAAAATTGGCAAATAGTATTCTTCGATCTGCATCCAGATTCCATATTTCTTTCTTCTTTGTGGATAGCATTTTCCATCATGAGGCCTTTGGAGATGTCTTAGATCCTTGAATTGCTGAGAAGGGTTAAGTGTATCAATATTAGTCATCACATAATGTGACTGTTACAGTGTACAACGTTCTCCTGGTTCTGCTCACTTCACTCAGCATCAGTCCATACGAGTCTTTCCAGGTTTTTCTGAAGTCAGCCTGTTCATCATTTCTTATAGCACAATAGTATTCCATTACATTTATATATCACAACTTGTTCAGCCATTCCCCAATTGATGGGCATCCCCTCAATTTCCAATTCTTTGCCACCACAAAAAGAGCTGCTATAAATATTTTTGTACATGTGAGTCCTTTTCCCCCAATAAGCTTTTGAGTTTTAAATTTTCTACCCCTCCCCCCCCATGACAGCATGCAGTCTGATGTAAGCTCTACATATACATTCCTATTTTAACATTTTCACATTAGTCACGACATCTAACTTTTACAGCTGTGCTTGTCTAGGATTGTTTCTGGCCTTCTCAGTTCTCATTTGGGAGTGAGGAAAACAAAGCAAAGTGGTCAAGCAAAGCAAATTCCTTTATTGGTGATGTCCAGAAATGCCTCAGTCTGTTTCTTGAGTTCATCTTTGAGTCTAGAGGTAGCATGCCCATTGTGGCTGATCAATGCATTGATTAAAGTTCTTAAGTCTTTCAGAGTTGTTTGTCTTTATAGTAATGTTATTGTATAGATTATTCTGGTTCTCTTCACTTTACTGCATCAGTTCATGTAAGTCTTGCCAGATGTCTTTGGAATCATTTTTAATGGTTTAAAAAATCATTTTTAATGCTTTAACAATATCTGATTGCATCCATATACCATTCAGCCATTCCTCAATTAGTTTTAGTTCTTTGTCACTACAAAAAGCGTTACCATAAAAATCTTTTACACATAAAATTCCTTTCCTTTTTTCTTTGACCTCTTTGGAGTATATGCCTGATAGTGGTATTGCTGATCAAAGGGTGTACATGCAGCAGTTCATTTTGGGGCATAATTCCAAATTGCTTTCTTTTCATTTTAAATTAAATTTTGTTTTTAATGTCTAAACAAAATCTGTATATTTTCTACCTTCTTCTCCTTCTCCTGTTGAAAAAAACAAATCAAAGCAAAACAAATGTAACAAAGAAGCATAGACAAGCAAAACAAATTCCTACATTACTTGTCTCCCAGATGTCTAATTATTGCCCACCAGGAGTTCGTCATCTTTTTTTTTTTTTCAGGAGGTAGAAGGTTAACATGCTTCATCAGACACAGTCTTTTGGAATTTTGGTTGTTCACTGCATTGATCAGAGCTACATCTTTCTAAAGTTGTTTGTCTTCACAATGTTTTTGTATAAATTGTCCTGATTCTGCTGACTTATCTCTACATTAGGTCATATGAGTCTTCCCAGGTTTTTCTTAAACAGTCCCCTTCATCCAAGGCACAGTAATATTCCATTACATTTATGTTCTGTCATTTGTTTAGCCTTTACCCAATAGGTGGGAAGTGCCCTTAATTTCCAGTTCTTTTCCACCACAAAAAGGGCTGCTATAAACTTCTTTTCTATTTAATAGTATTTTATTTTTTTTCCGATTTCATGTGAAGATAAGTTTTAAACATTCACTTTTATAAGAATTTGAGTTGCAAATTTTTTCCTTCTCTCCCTTAAGATAGCAAGCAATCTGATATAGGTTATACATGTACAATCATATTAAACATATTTCCATATTAGTCACTTTGTGAAAGAAGAATTATAACAAAAGGGAAAAACCTTGAGAAAGAAACAAAAAGGTGAAAATAGTATGCTTTGATCTACATGCAGACAGCATAGTTCTTTTTGTGGATAGCATATTTCATAATTAGTCTTTTGGAATTGTCTTAGATTGCTGTATCGCTGAGAAGACCTAAGTCTGTCATAGTGGATCATTGCACAGTGGTGTTGTTACTGTGTATGCTGTTCTCCTGTTTCTGCTCATTTCACTCAGCATCGGTTCATGTGAGTCTTACCAGGTTTTTCTGAAATTTACCTGCTCATTTCTTATGCTATAAATATTTTTGCACAGATAGGTCTTTTTTCTCTTTCTTTGATTTCTTTGGGGAATATGCCTAGTAGTGGTTTTGCTGGGTCAAAGGCAATCTGCAGAGTTTATTACATTTTGGTTGTTCAATTTTGTTTTCCAGAATGACTAGACCAATTTTTAGCTCCACTATGAGTGTATGTGTTTTTTTCCCTTTCAACATTTCTCATTTTTACTCATATGAATATGTAATAGGACATCTTGCTGCTTTAATTTGAATTTCTCCAATTAGTGATTTGAAGTATTTTAAATATTTTTATTGATACCTTTTATTCTTCCCTTCAAAAACTGTCTTTTCATATCCTTTGACCATTAATCAATTGGGGAATGGCTCTTGTCCTTATAAATTTGAATTAATTCCTTATTTATTTTGGAAATAAAACATCGGAGACATTTGCTGCAAAGTTGTTTTCCCCCTTCTCCCCCACTTAACTGTTTCCCTTCTAATTTTAACCTTTATTCGTTTTGTGCATGAATTCAAATCTGGCCTAAGACACTTGTTGTTTGTCCTTCGTTCTCCAAGAGAACTATAACATCAGGAAGGTGATGCTGTGACTTTCTAGTGAATTGAATTTAAGGGAGGGAGGGTTGTGCAGTCACCAGCCTTATTCTCTCGTCCAGGGGCAAGATATAAATCAAGACAACTGGAGATGGCCCTCAGACACTTAGTAGTTTGGTGATCCTGGGCAAATCAAAGTCATTTAATCCTGTTTGCCTCAGTTTCCTCATCTGTAAAAATGAGCCAGAGAAGGAAATAGCAAACTATTCCACTATCTTTGCCCAGAAAACCTCAGATGGGGTCACAGAGAGTTGGACGCAAGTGAAATGATTGAACAACAAATGGGTATAGAGGAGAGCTCAAAATGAAAAGCATGAGTTATTGAGATCTATCACTTCAGGGGTCATGGTAGGGAAGACACTGAATTGGGTATTGGCAGAAGGAAAGGATTTCAACAAGTAGAGATGGTAGAGGGGATCCATTTTAAATACAGGAAATGACCTGTGCAGGTGCATAGGGGTCGTAGAAGGGGTGATGGGATTGGGGGACAAGTAACTGATATCTCAGTTTTTGTGTTTAAAAAAAAAGGTTTGTAATAAATGATCTCTAACGTTATTTCTAGTTCTAGCATTTGTTGATTCTTTAATTTTACTAGGACAGAGAAAGTGAAGGAGATAAGATAAGGTTGCTAAAATATGTTGGTGCAAGATTATGGAAGGCCTTGAATGATTAGCTAAAACATTTGTATAGGGAAACTCTGGAGGGTCCCAGATTAGACTAATCTTCAAAGTAAGATTACTTTGTGCTTTGCAGATCCTGGTCTTTTAAAAATTTAAGATTGTTAGCGCTATTTTTTGGATAGCATGTGCTTACATCTTGTCTCTGTCATATTTCTTTAATTCTTGCAATATTTCAAGCTTTTTCATCTTATTCTGTTATGGTGATCTGTGATCAGTGAACTTTGATGTTACTGTTGTAACGTTGTTTGGGGCGTCACAATCTGGGTGTATGCAAGACAGCAAACTTAACTGATAAATGTGTGTGTTCTGACGGCTCCACCAACTTGCCATTTCCAGTCGCTCTTCCTCTTCTCTTCTCTTCTGGCCTACCAGTTCCCTGAGATACAGCAATGTTGAAATTAGGCTGATTAATCACCCTACCATGGCTTCTAAGTGTTCAAGTGAAAGGAAGAGTCAATGAAGGGGGCAGACTTCATTGTCTTATTTTAAGAAATTGCTACAGCTATCCTTAACTTCAGTAGCCACCACCCTAATGAGTTACAGTCCCTCCACCAGCAAAAAGACTTGCTGAAGGCTCAGATGAAAGCATTTATTAGCAATAAAGTATTTTTTAATTAAGGTATGTACTTTTTTTAGATATAATACTATCATTGCACACTTAATAGACTACAGTATAGTGTAAACATAATGTTTATGTGCACTGGGTGGGAAACCAAAAAAAGTGTGTGACTCACTTTATTGTGGTGGTCTGAAACAGAACTGGAGATATCTCCAATGCATGCCTCTACTTGAGTATTGATTTGAAAGATGGCTTAGAGTAGAGAAAGGAGCAGAAGTCAGGGAGATGAGACAGGAAGATCAGTTTTAGGCTGTTTGAAAGTTGTCCAAGAATGAGAGGTATGAATTCCTTTTTATGATAACCTAACAAATAATTACCTAGATTCTATGTAAGCATCTCAGTTGACTGGAACTGTTCTACTTCATAAGGTAGTCCATTCCAATATTTGAAACCTCTAAAAGTTAGACTGCATTAATATTTTTACTTAGTAGGAAGTCATTGAGAGTTACTGTGGCTGTAAAATTCGTCTTGCGATCAATCAAGTATCAAACCTCTTTGGACTTACCTATGCCAGTCTTTGAACTATTGACATAGAGTTACTGGGCACATAAGCAAAGCCTTTGCAGCCATTAAGACCTATTAGAATTTATACTCATCCTGCATAGATTTTTTTAGACTCTAGAGTCAAATCTTCAAGCTGTGAATGAGGCATCAGAGTAGGACTTTATTGTTATAGAGTGCTTTAGTGTTGTAGAGTGCGGAGTCCTAATTGGATTCAGCAGTAATTTGCCTCACTCTAATATTTATTTATTAGTCCAAAATTCTTATCTTTGTATTTTACATGGAAGTCAGATAACTTGAAGACTGCAATCATGTCCAACAATCTGTTCATTATGAAATTAAACATAGCCAGTTTCTTTAGTAGTTTCTTGTGAATGTAGTTTTCAAACCTCTTAGATCCCCCAGTAGGCTACTTCTGGAGATATTCTAGTGTGCCAGTGTTTTCCTAAAACATGTCCAAAATTGAATATAATATCCTAGATGTGGCCTCACTAGTGCAGAGTATGATGGGAATACTGCCTCCTTTGTTCTGGACAATATGCTTCTATTAATGTAGTGTAAGATTGCTTTAGCTAGGAGTGGCTAGGTGGCTCAGTTGGATAGAGCACTGGCCCTGGAGTCAGGAGGACCTGAGTTCAGATCCGGCCTCAAGACACATAACACTTTTACTAGCTGTGTACTCTGGACAAGTCAGTTAACCCCAATTGCTTCACCCAAAAAAAAATCGCATTAGCTGTTTTTTTTTTGGCAGCTGTCACACTGTTGACTTATAGTCAATATACAGTCAGCTATTATTTTCTTGTGTGAATTGTTGTCTAGTCACATCTCCCCTTTCTGTACTTCTGCTGTTGAAGTTTTGAACCTAAGTACAAGACTCTATATTTTATCCCTATTAAGTTTCATCATGTTGAAATTGCCATATTTTTTGCCTGCTGAGCTTTTAAAACCATCTATCTTTTAGCATATTATTTTTCATTCTTTACATCTTAATAGTTACCAAGTTCCATTTTTTCTTTGAAATGGCTTTAGGTTTGGCCCTTTCAATTCCCGTTGTATCCTCAACCCTCATTACTTGAATTATTGCAAGAGTTTTTTAGATGGTCTTCTCCTGTACAGCTATCACTTCCCAAAGTTATGTACTCATTAGAGCTGAAAGGACTTTAGGGGATCTATTTTGTCATTTTATAGATTAGGAAATTGGATCACAGATGGGTGGTATTTTGTGTCCAAAATCACACACTTGTGCTGTGATTAGGTTAGTTGATTGCCAGTTCAGTTGGTTTTTGGTTTTTGGTTTTGTTTTTCATTTTATTGTGTTGTCTCACTTGTGTGTTGTTATTCCTAAATTAATCCTGTCAGTTTGTGATGTTAGATAAATCTAGAAAGGACCTGAAAGATTTTATAATTCAGCCTTGTTGTATGAGAAGAGAAGTTGTGACTGCAGATAGATGGTTATACAGATTAAGGGAATCAGCTAGAATTTGGAGCCAGTTTTCTGTCTCTAAATCAGCTTTTTTTCTCCCCCACTAAAGCACAGAAACTCAAGTCAAAACCCTTCATTTAGATCTCCAGTTTTTAAAAAGAAAAATTTCTTTTTAATTTTTATGAAGTTGACAAACATCAACTAATATAAATATTTCCTTATTCAAAGAAGAGCAGAAAAAGAATATTAATCTGACTCTTAATCTCTATTACTTACAGTTTGGTGTATGTTTAACTGATGGTTCCAACACTGCTTTCCAGTGTCCCATTCTGAAATACTGCTACTTGATGGAAGTATTTTATCAGTCAGTTTTTAAAGTGAATTTTTAGAATTCTCTAGGGTATTTTGTTTATAGGTGGTAATATTGAGAATGATTCTTACTAAGAAAGCACCTTTAATCTTTTTGTTGTTTTAATTGATAAATTTTACTTTGACATAGCCCACACAAGAAATTTCCTCACTATATAGTATATTTCCTTAGCAAAGTAGCATAAAAGCTGAGACTTCTACTGATGGTAGATGCAACTTTGCACTTTTGTATTTTACCCTTTGTTAAAATGAAGGAAGGCTTCACATAAGCACCTGGACTCTAGGCCCTTATATACCCAGTTAACTGAGTGAAGAGGGAAGGAAATAAGATCATTTTTACTAGTTTTCCTTTACATTTGTTGACTGGATAAATTCTAGGACCTTGACCTTAATTGTTCCGAGCAGGCATAGTTAGGTACCTGAAGCTATATCTTCAGGAAATTTTATCATGTTTTTAATCAAAAAACCATCTGCCTAAGATAATCTTTAGACAAACTAAGAGTTAGTTTCCTTGTTCTGAAACATTGTTTTGGGGCAGTTGATTCAATTGTGTCTTCTGTGGTTAATGTTGGAGACTAAACCTCTTCAGTGTAAAGGATAATCTTGGATGATACCTTGCAGACAGGTATTTTTAAAAGCAGCAGGTAGAATTATAGAAAACAAATTAGCAAACACATTGATACTACCAGAAGTAATCTTGTTGCAATTAATCCAGAGCTATATGAACTCTGGCTGCACAGAGGAAGAATAAGGCTATCTGTGGAAGACATTCGAGATATAAATTCTCTCTTTCCATTCCTCACTCCTCATTTAAGTAAGCAATAAACATTGCGTTGCTTTGATGTGGGCTTGAGGGAAGTGATGTTAAATTCAAGGCTTTAAGGTACATTTTTAATTTTATGAAAAATTGTGCAATGAAATAATGAGGGGGAAATGGAAAGTACTTCAGAACATTGTCAGTGTGCTAAAAATTTGGAAATGATAAAATTTTTGAGTTATTTTGACATTGTAAACATATTGACAGTTGTCATGCCTGGGATAGACAGAGAGCTTAGTCTCATCTCTGTAGGTTATAAGTGGCGCACATTTCAGTCCATTTATACCTGCACATACACACTCCCCAAAATCTCTCTTCCAGTTTTTTAGAATTATAATAAAATTCAATACTTCTTATTTTGGGAAAAGTTGGTAGTTAATGCAGCTTTCATGTACTGAATTCTTCTTTCCCTCATATTCCCTTATATGATGTTGTCTTTTCCTCTTGTGTCCCAATTCATCACAATGTGAAGTACATCACAAGTGCCTAATAATAAGTGCTTTTCCCCCCATTCTTTTCTCCTTATTTCTCTCTTTAGACAGTATCAATTTTTGTTTTTACCTTGTCTAAAATTATTGCTGCCTCTTTTGATTCATCTGAAGCATAATAAATTTTCTCTGAGCTTTTCATTTTTGATGATAAGAATTTTAAAAATGTGTTTGTTGTATGTAGAAACTTGTTTTGTTTTCCAATCCATTTTGCTACTCTTTTCCATTTTGTGGGACGGCCCAAACCATTAATTATAATTAAGGTTCTTTCTTCTGCCATTAAATTCTGTTTCTTAAGTTAAGAAAAATCTTCACTGGTATTTGTGGCTTGTTTTGCTTAAAAGTTTAGTCCTACTTTACATATGCTACTTGATTGTTGCAACCTTGTACTCATTTTGTTTTTTAATCCTATTGATATCTTTTATTTTTACATTATGTTCATTCCTGAATATCTTCTCCACTCAGTGAGCCTTCCATTTGTAACTGGAATTTAAAACGGGAAAATAAAGGTGATTTAGCAGAACCAACCAACACATCAGATTTGTTTGGCAGTATATTCAGTGTTCAGTGCCAGTCTCTCCTCTCTGAAGTATGAAGATGTTAGAGAGATGCACATTTTCAATTCTAATGGAGTACCAAAAATGGTTGTAATTATGAAGCATTCAGTTTGGGTTTATTTTATTGTTACATATTCTATGTTGTTTGTAGCTTTCCTAAAATCAGAATGATTTTCCTTCAATTAGACAAAAATAGGTTTTATCATACCTGCTTTAAGCATTATTATTTACTATAGTAACTTAAAATCGACTTCTACCAACTGCCCCTACCACGGGGAGAAAAAACAAAGCTCTTGTAACAAGCTTGCATAGTAAAACAAAACAAATTCCTAGATTGATAGTGTCCAAATAAGGTAAATCTCATTTTATTTTTTGAGTCTATAACTTCTCCATCAGAAGGATGTTGGCATGCTTTTTCATTGGTCATCTGCAATTGTGTTGGTCATTGCATTGATTAGAGTTCTTAACTGCTTTTAGAATTGCTTTTGTAATGTTGTGAGGTTTGTATAAATTGTTCTCTAGTTTCTTCATTCTGCATCAGTTTATACGTGTCTTCCTAGTTTTTTCTGAAATGGTCTCTTTCATCATTTCTCTTGGTATAATAGTATCCCATTGGCACTCATTATACTTTTTTATTCATCTTCTCCTTAATTCATGGGTCTTCAGCTGTTCTCAAATTAATGGGCACTCTGTTAATTTCTAGTTCTTTGCCACTAACAGCAGGCCTTCTATAAATATTTTTGTACATATCTTTCTGATCTCTTTGGGGTATAGAACTAGTAGTGGTAATGCTGGGTCAAAAGATAAGCATTGTTTAGTAACTTTTGGGACATAGTTCTGCGTTGTTTTCCAGAATGACTGGACCAATTTACAATTGCACCAAGGAAACTAGTGTGCCTATTTTCTCAGAGTACCTCCAGTGTTTATCATTTTCCCTTTTTGTCAGTTTTGCTGGTCCATTGAAGTTTGAAGTTTAATATACGTATTTTAATACTAGTTTGGAGCATTTTTCAAGTTTTTGAGAACTTATTCTTTCCTTGAAACTGCCTGTTCATATCCTTTGACCATTTATCGTTTGGGCAGTGACTTCTTATGCATTTGAAACAGTAATCCCAAATCTTGAAAATAATAGATAAATCAGCCAAATTTGCTGCAGTTTTTTCCCCTCTCATATCCATTTCCCTTCTAAATTTGGGTACATTCATTTTGTTTATGCAAAAAAATTTTTTTTTAATAAAAATTGTCAGTTTTATCCTCTGATCTTCTCTAGTTCTTTGGTTTTGAACTTTTTCAGTATCCATAGATCTTCCTTTCTCTTCTAACTTTCTTATGATGTAACTTTTTGTATTTAGGCCATTTATCTATTTGGAGCTTGCGTGTGTGTTGTTTGTTCATACCTAATTTCTATCAGACTGTTTTCCAAATAGTTTTTGTTGAATAGTGAGTTCTTACCCTTACCCTAATGCCTTCAGGTTCCCTTTGGGTTTCTGTAACACTAGGTTGCTAGGTTAGTTTTGATTTGCATATTGTATAGCTAATCTGTGCCACTGCTCTGGCCTATCTGTTAAGCAGTACCAAATCATTTTGAATGATTGCTGCTTTGTTGTATAGTTTGAGATTTGACACTTGTAGGTCCTTCTTTCCTACTTTTTTTCATTTTTTTTCTAGCTCTAATCCTTTGGCAGTTTTGTATGGCATCGAAAAGCAAATTAGTTAGTATTGTCATTTTTATTATATTAGCTTGATCTACCCATGAAGAATTAATATTTATCCAATTATTTTGATCTCTAATTCCAGAGAGTAACAGAATTGTTTAAAAAATAGGAAGGCCAAAAAAACCCCAAGCCAACCAATAGGTTGGAAAAAAGGCAGCATTATATATAATAATCCATATTCACAGATTTCCCCAACCGAGAACACAGAAACATTGCAAAGAAATAATGTGGGATAGATATGTTTTCAGTTATCACTTTTAAAAAAAACATTTGCTATTCTTATGTATTTATTTTGAGTGAGGCAGTTTAGGTTAAGTGATTTGCCCAGAGTCACGTGGTTAGTAAGTGTTATGTGTCTGAGGCTGGATTTGAACTCAGGTCCTCCTGGTTTCAGGGCTGGTGCTTTATCCACTGTGCCACCTAGCTGCAGCTGGGTTATCACTTCTTTAAAGCCAAAGTTACCATTTTGCAAGTCACTTTTAATTTATATTTACATTGTTTTATTCATTGTGTTTGTTTTTTGTTGACTACTTACTTTTGTATCATTTCACGTTTTTCTGTATATTTATCTTTTACATTGTTTCTTATAGCACAGTGTTATTTGTTACAATATTTATAGTATATATTTGTGTATCCTAATTTGTTTAGGTGTTCCCTAGTCCTTGTGTTGGTTATGTTTTTGAATGGCTGGTAAAACCATAGTTCTCAACTGTTGGTGTTTAACCCTTTTTGCTTGTGACCTAATAAAAGCAAATGCCTCCAGAATTAATAAAAGTATTTTCTCTCCTTGATAACATTTCAATCAAGGTTCTAATAAATGATCATTAGAATTATTCTTATATTAAATTTCAAAGTATATAATTTTTTAAAAAAATGAATATAACCAGAAATCAGTATGTAAGAATACCTGGGGGTCGCTTGTAGTTTCACAGTAGTTTTAACACTGTACTTGGAGAATTGCATTTTAAAATTGTAAATGGTCAAAGTTATTATATTTTATAAAGGAATATAATTTTTCATTTGTGCTTAGTATCTCTAAGTCTGGCTTTTTCCCTTTCTGTTTCTAACCTACTCTCTTTGCATTTATTTAGTAGCATGGCGGCTTGAACCCAGAAAGACTAATTAAAGGCTGACACAGCAGGCAGTAAATCTACAGTTGAGCTGTTCATCCCTAGTTTTATTGCTTTATTTTTTTAAATTGCTGATAATTACAATAATGCACATGGGCAGGGGTCCAAGATAGGAAGAATTATTGTCTGCAAGTAGATCTGGCGTGAGCTGATAATGCTCCCTTGTATTTGCTTTTCAATTTTAATCTTACATAAATCAGAGAAAAGATGGAGTTTCTACATCCTTTGAACTTAGTTGGTGTAGCTGTTGCTACTATGGAATAACAAACCAAGAGCTTGGCATTTGCGTAGATTTCTCTCTCTCTCTCTCTCTCTCTCTCTCTCTCTCTCTCTCTCTCTCTCTCTCTCTCTCTCTCTGTATTAAAAAACATTTTTAAAGTTCTGGTAAAAATGGGTATTTGGAAATCTTGTGGTTTTAATACAGAAGTTCGCAATACATATTGATTGAGATTTGCATTCTTTGTAAAAGTAAAATGTACAATTTGATCAATTTTACTTTTGTATACTTTTTAAAATTAATTTATTTTTAGTTTTCAACATTTACTTCTATAAGCTTCTGAGCTTTAAATTTTCTCTGACTCCTTCCCCTCCCCAGGATGGTGTGCAGTCTGATATAGACTCTACATGTACATTCTTATTAAACATTTTGACATTAGTCATGTAAAGAAGAATTAGAACCAATGGGAGGAACACGAGAAAGAAGAAACAAAACAAAGAGCAAATAGTATGCTTTGATCTGCATTCAGACTCCATACTTGTTTCTCTGAATGTGGATAGAATTTTCCATTATCAATCTTTTGGAGTTGTCTTAGATCCTTGCATTTCTAAAAAGAGCTAAGTCTACCAAAGTCATCATACAATGTGGCTGTTACTGTGTACAATGTTCTTTTGGTTCTGTTCTCTTCACTCAGCATCAATTCATAAAAGGTCTTCCAGGTTTTTCTAAAGTCTCCCTGCTCATCATTCTTATGGCACAGTAGTATTCCATTACATTTATACAGCACAGGTTGTTCAGCCATTCCCCAATTGATGGGCATCCTCTCGATTTCCATGTTTTGGGTTTTTGTTTTTGTTTTTTTTTAGTTTTTAGGCAGTTGGAGTTAAGGGATTTGCCTGGGGTCTTACAGTTAGTAAGTGTCAAGTGTTTGGTTTGAGGCCAGATTTGAACTCAGGTCCTCCTGATGTCAGGGCCGGTGCTCTATCCACTGCACTATCTAGCTGCCCTTGATTTCCAGTTTTTTGGCCGCCACAAAAAGAGGTGCTATAGATATTTTTGTACATGTGGGTCTTTTCCCCATTTTTATGATCTCTTTGGGATACAGCCCTAGAAGTGGTATTGCTGGGTCAGAAGGTATGCACTTTTTTTTTTTGGTGAGGCAATCGGGGATAAATGACCTGCCCAGGGTCACATAGCTAGTAAGTGTCAAGTGTCTGAGGTCAGACTTGAACTCAGGTCCTCCTGACTCCAAGGCTAGAGCTCTATCCACTGGGCTGCCTGGCTGCCCCAAAACAGATGCACAGTTTTACATAATTCCCAATTGCTTTCCAGAATGGTTGGATCAGTTCACAGCTCCACCAGCAATACATTAGTATTCCAATTTTCCTACATCTCCAGCATTTATAATTTCTCTGTTTTGTTATGTTAGCTAATCTGATAGGTGTGATGTGTTTGTTTTAATTTGCGTTTTGAGCATTTTTTTCTTATGACTATAGATAGCTTTAATTTCTTTCTCTGAAAACTGCCTGTTCATATCCTTTGACCATTTATCAATTGAGGAATGACTTGTATTCTTATAAATTTGATTCAGTTATCTATATGTTTTAGATATAAGGCCTTTATGAGAGATACTTATTGTAAAAAATTCTTTCCCAATTTTCTGCTTCCTTCCTAATCTTAGTTGCAATTTTAGTGCAAAAACTTTTCAATTTAATGTAATCAAAATCATCCA
This sequence comes from Phascolarctos cinereus, assembly GCF_003287225.1. Taxonomy (NCBI): domain Eukaryota; kingdom Metazoa; phylum Chordata; class Mammalia; order Diprotodontia; family Phascolarctidae; genus Phascolarctos; species Phascolarctos cinereus. The sequence continues at coordinate 269,920,458 of NW_027556098.1, read as the reverse complement.
TTTTGCATTTCATAATGTTCTTTGTCTCTTGTTTGGTCATAAATTCTTCCATTCTCCATAAATCTGACGTGGAAACTATTCCTTACTCTCCCAGTTTGCTTTTACAGTATCAGCCTTTTTTAGTTTTGAAATCATTCTTTTTAGTTTCTAGTTTATTTAGTATCTACATCGTGTATCCATTTTGACTTTATTTTGGTATACGGTGTAAGGTGTTGATCTGTATGCACTTTTGTACACTTTAAAAACAAACTTAGTTAATTCTTGTTTTCCATTGAACATGTTATACCTTTAGTTTTAGATTTTTTCAGCATGCCTGAATAATACAGCCCTAGACTAGGTGTTCTGGGGAAAATCAACTAGCATATTTGGGAAAAGTTCATTTTTAGTCATTTAGAATAATAGTTTTAGGTTTTTTGGTATTCCTTAAAACATCCTTAAATTTAAGTCACTTTTAAGTTCATTGCACAATAATAGTTGGAGTAGGTAGGGCTTAAAGGTTTATTGTGCACATTCTTCACAATAACTGAGTTGGTAAATAGAAACAGGCTTAACATTACTGCCTAGTGGGAATGTGATACATGATTATACTGGCCAAATAGTCATTTCTGGACAGTGTTGGCAGTAGATACATCCCTTGCTATGTATGTACCCTGTTAATAATTCTGAATGGATTTAATGTGCTAATTGTTACTAAAAGTTACTTCTGAAGTATTTAAGATGCTTACAGTTTTTCCTGTTAAGCATTTCTTTGTAAATTTTATTTATGCTATTTACTTAAAGTTAAAAAATATTACGAATAAGCAGACTTAATAGGACTTTAGCCACGATTTAGCTTGACCACCCAGCTCTGAGGGACTTAAGCCAGCAAAGTCCTGAAGATCTAGCCAGTCTGAATAATGGTAAAGAAATTCAGTGAGAAACTGTATTAAGTGACATTTTCTACTCCTAAACGGCACAAAAAGTCTTCAGGAAACCCCAGGCAATATGAAAAGTGACCCCTCAAGTAAAGGAAACACCAGTTCCATCAAGGAAGACTTGGAAGCAGAGTGAAAGGTTTCCTAGAGACAGCCCCAGGGTAGCCCAGTACATTGTGACAGTTTCAAAGTGCTCACTTGGACAACACCCAGGTCCAAGAATTCTGAGATTTCTGTATTTTGCTATTCTTTGTATTACCTGGAACGTAAATTAAATGGTGCTTAACAAATGCTTATTGACTGAGTGACACTGTGTTCTGAGACTAAGAGAGTGCCCTAAATATTCATTACTCTGAACCTCAGAGATCCAGTACCTACTCCAGAGAGACAGAGGTCAGCCCAGTAAGCCAGGAGACCCAAGGTAAGGCAAAACAAGGCTCACCACTCTATCCAAGAGTACAGCAAAGGGCAGTGCCTGGTCTTGGCACAGATCTATATACAGCTGTATGATGATAAAGTGTTAACATTGTAATAGAAAAACCTTAATCAGGAAGTGATGATGGAGAGATGAATGAATCAAAATTCCAACCAGTATCAAAGATTTTTCCAAACGTAACTGTGTAACAACTGCAAGCAGAGACTAGAAAGGGAAAAAAAAATCCCCCCCCATTCCCCGCCCCCCATAATACTATCTCAGCAGTGAGAGAAGTATTTTATATCCTTCGGGCACTATGTGTCAGTTGTTTATGATGATGATTCTGTGATTCTGGAAACAGTTTTGTCTCTCACTACAAGACACCAGAAGTTGCTGTACTTGGACCAGGGACTGCAAAGGCAAACCATGCTTCAAGTAGGCTAAATACAAAGTCAGGAAATAGAAACTTATTGATAATAAGTTTGCAGACAGCTGCCAAATACATATATGGCTGTTATGCTTGCCCTCAAAGCTACTCATACCACTTGAGTGGAAGAAGGTGAATGAAAAGAATGCCATTGACACTATGCTAATCACATTTTTCATCCCGGTTTGGCTCTGATCTTTATCCATAGGTTGGCTTCTGTGGAGTGACCAAAAACCTAGATTAGATAATGAATAATTTTTGGATGCTTTCTTATCTCACCTCTGTAATGTTTTCTTATTAGGATAAGGCATCCTAGTTAATTGTAATCGAATGATAACTAATAGCAAAAAAAAAATTAACATAAGGTCTTCTGACATTTTGAGTTTTTAAAATTTAATTTATTCCACAGAGAATGATAAAAAGAATCTTATAATCCATTCAGTATAAACTCTGAGGTTCAGAGTCAGAGACTTGCACTAAGATCCTACCTCAGATTCTATCTACTGTATTATCATGAGCAAGTTACTTAACTGCTCAGGCTCAGTTTCCCCATCTACAAAATATGATAGTAGTATTTTAACTCCATGCCTCACAGGTTGTGAATAGAAACCCATTTATTCTCTTTCATACGGCTGGCAAATGAGATAGTCTGGGTGTGAGTGCAGGACTGTTTCCATAAATTGAGCAAAATGATATGAGGTAACCATCGTGTAACCACCATGTTCATTATACTGTTCTGTATTCAGGGACTGTTCAAATACAGGCAAACCTGAAAGTCCCATTCAAGCTATATTCAGCTATACTTTGGAGGTTCTTTTAACTATTTTGCGTTTCTCAATGAATGGTAGGTATAAACCTAATGTTATTTTCATTGACTTGGTAAATGGGAAGTCCAGATGACTTAGTTACATCCACAAATTTTTGCTTTTTGTCATGTCAGGGAAAGTGTTCTGGAAATGCCCTACATTGACCATGGCACTTTTGGATTCTTTTGGGAGGAAGGGGATTTTCTGATAGCTGAATTCTTCTAAAAATTTGTCCTGGAAGTTGCATGTATATCAAGGTCAGGTACTACTTAGCCAAATCTGGTTTGAATAAAATCTCTTTGCAGTTCTATTGTTCTGTTTTTCAGTGTATGCATTATGTATATACATATTTGTATTTATTTTCCATTATAATATACCTATCAGCTAGAGAATCTTTATTTGAAAATGTATTTGTATAAGAAAGAGAATTTGAGCAAACTATCACCGTAGAGGGCTGAACATTTCTATGGTTTATCATTTCCCCGGCAATTTCTTTCTTTTCCTCTCCCATCTCAAAATCCCTATCGATTCTACTTGATAGGTGGTCTCTAGCTCTTAATAATGGTCTTCTGAAATGAAAATTGGAAGCAGTGGGTTTTTACTGCACCAGCCCCTATCTTTGTCAGTGGAGACTCCACCTTGTTTCCTGGCCAAGTAGAAACTGAGCCAAAACTGAGGAGATCAGAATTAGTGGTTCATTAGTTCTCTAGCGTTTGGCCTCCTTATTGGGACCTCACGGGGCTTTAAAACAAACAAACAAACCAATAAGAGTTGAGTCAATTTGTGTATATTTTTAAAATCCCTATTAAATTACCAGATTTAAGTGAAATTAAGTTTGGAGAATTCAACTTCAGACAAACAGCATATATAGAATATTGCCATAATACTTGACAAAATGTTATCCTATTATATTCTGAATTAGGGTGTATGCATGGGGAGAGATTAACCCATCCTACAGCTTAATTAAGTTCACAGAATCACAGAATTTGAGATTAGGAAGAGACTTCAAAGCCAATTTAATTCAGTCCAGAGGTAAAAGAAATCCCAATTAAAACATACACCTCACAGTTTTGGTTATCCAGCATCTTCCTGAAGACCTCCAAGCAGGGGAAATCTATCACTTTTCAGAGCATCTTATTTCACTTTTTGACAGCTCTTATTATTTGGCAGTTTTTTCTTACAGCAAGCACAAAATTGCTTCTTTGAAACTTCTACTCATTGCTCCTGGTTCTAGCCAAACAGACAAGTCTAATCCCCTTTCACATGAAATTGCTTCAGATACTGGAAGCTAGCTGTCATGTATCTGTCCATTACCCCCCCCCATAGCATTCTTGTATCTTTCTGCTAAATGTAAGCTTGTTCCTTGTGTTCAACCAATCTTCATTTGACTTGGACCCAAGGAGCCTTCTCCATGCTGGTTGCATTCCTCTGGACAAATCCTAGCTTGTCACGTCTTTCTTGAACTTCAGGATACTCCATTCAGTGTCTGATGAGGGCAGAGTACGTAATGTGATTTTTACCTCCTGAAAGTGATGTAAACCCGCCCTCTCCCCCCCAATAAAGTTCAAGATTAATTTAGCTTGTTTGGCTTTCTATCTGACACTCCTGACTCACGGAGTTTATAGTCTGCTAAAGTAATAGTTAGCATTTCCCCTTCCAGCCTTTCTGGCTTCAAAATCATGCTCCCTTCACCCTCTCTTCAGCTCCCTTTTGTATGTTTATTTTCCCTCATTATAATGTAGTCTCCTTGAGGCCAGGAGCTGTCTTTTTTCTCATATTTGTATCCTTAGCCCTTAACAATAGGGCCTCACACATAGTAAGGACTTAATGAATGCTTGTTTCCTAAAACATCCAGATCTTTTTTTGAACTTCTGTCTAGCAGTGCCCCTTCCTCATTTTGTAGTTGAGAAGTTGATTTTATCTGAGTCTTCTCTGAATCCATCTGATTCTATTATCACCTAATCCTTATCTCTACTTCCTTAGCACTACTTTTATCAAGAGGTCAGCAAAATCTAGTTAATTATACAGTAGACAAAAAACACAGTAACTGTATAAACTATATCGACCGCATGCTCATATCTACTCGTTTAGTAATCCTGCCATTCCCCCCCCCAAAAAAAAAGGAAATGTGCTTAATCTGGCATTCTCAATGAACCCCATGCTGGCTATTTGCAGTCCTCACTTCACTTTCTAGAGGTTTGCTAGCCATTTCTTTAGTAATTTGTTCTATAATTTTACCAGGAATTGAAGTCCAATTCACTAGCTTATAGTTTTCGAGTTTTTATTTTTTTTGGAAAATTGGGACATGCTCTTCTCCAAGTTTGTGGTGTGTCCTTTATTTTTGCATGATCTTAAAAAATCATTAACAGAGGCTCAGGAATTAGGCTTGTCAGTTCTTTCACTGACAGCTAAGGGCATAGTTCACTTGGGCCAGGTGACTTGAATTCCATCCAGGTGTTCTTTTACAAGCCTATTTATTTTGAGCATCAAATCCTTGTTAGTTCTTTTTGTTTCACCACTTCTGGAGTAAAGGAGATTCTTCTTTGTAGAGAAAACAGAAATAAGATTGGAAAAACTCTACTTTTTGTTGTCAGCTGTCTTCATTCCATCCACTACAAACAATGGTATTATGTATTATCTCTTTTTGATCTTTTAGTTCCAGTATTACTTAAAACAAAAACAAAATCTGGTTTACCTTTGCATGTTTTTCTAGCATCATCTCTGAGCTTTTGCATTCCTTAGCTACTTAATAGAACTGTGCCTCTCTGTTACAATTTAACTCTTGTTAACCTGGCCTTGCTTTTGTCTTCTGCATATTTCCTTTAAAAAGCTTCTAAGTTGGTTTATGAGAGCTCTTAGAATCTTTGTCAGTCTCTTCAGACAAACAACTGTTTTTTTCTCCTCATTGGATCTTTTCCTTTGTGTTAAGAATTTTTTATTGTGAATTTTTCTTGTCTCCTGGACTAACCTTCTCTGAAGCATATTAGTCAGTTGCTCCAGCCTTTCTTTCCTCTGAACTCTGACTGTTTTCCCAAAATCTAGAATTCTTGACAGACTAAGTCAAGGTATCCTCAGTTTAATTAAACCTTTTTACATGTCTTCATAGTGGACTTCCTACCGAGATTGTTGCCTAAACATGAGGCAGGCTGTCCAGCTCCCAAACACTCTAGCAAACCCTGAAGTTCTCAGTACAAATAATTATCAGGAAATCCAGTGAAAAATTACAATATGTGATATCTAACATCCCCAAAGTGCAGTCAGCCAGAAGCCTAGGAACAATAGGAAACGGACCCTTCCAGCAAAAGTGAGTGCCACTGTGGCCAGACAACACTTATGTGGTCTATGAAACTATCTTCAGGGAAGCAAGAGTAGAGGGCTCTGAGAAACCCCAGAATGTTAACTTTGGATGTCTCGAGGAGCAGCAGTAAAGCTATAAGAATGGTGTCAACCAGTGTGCGTCAGGGTGCTCAGAACTGAACAACCTAGACATACAAACTCTGAGGTTCCTAACATTGTCTTGAAACTCCAAGATCTAGGCTTATAAACAATGGTAACTTAGCCCTGTAAAGTTGAGTATAATATACTACAGGAAACATAGATGTTGAATGGAATAGAGGACTGTTAAGTAAAGTGGATTTTGTTATTCTTTTTTAGATAATAGTTCCCAAGATCCATGTCCAAAACAATCTCTTAATTCCCAGGTTTTCACATTATAAACAGTTTCTACTGTGACTGCGCAATGAGCTATAGGGATGAGGTAATGTAAAGGTTTGAGTTGTTTTGTGAACAGCCTACTGGGCTTGTGCAGTGCTAAGTCAGCATAATATTGCTAGAGTCATAAACTTGTGAGGCTATTGCTGGCAAATTGCCTTCTTTTTGTGCTCCCCTATAAATCAGATGAGTGCTGATCAGTGAGGGGGCATTAGGGGAATGCATAAGGAAGTGCATGTGTGTCTGCCTCAGCCAGCCCCCATTGAGGCTTAGGGGGAATGCACTAGCTGGAATGCTGTTGTGTGCCTTTATCAGTCCCCATCAAGGCTTGGGAGATATTTGTGAAGGTGCTTTCCTCCACCGGCTCCCATTGAAGCTTAGGGGGGGGAAATGTGACTGCATGTGCTTAGGGGAATGAGATAGGAATTGTGCTCCTAAGTAGGGGTTGTTGCCTCATTCTCACCTGCCCCTGTAAGAAGAGTAATTAGAGAAAGTTGTAGGACTTGGTGCTCCCATTATCAGCAACCCACTTGAGAAGAATAAGAATAAATAATTATTTAATCCCTCTAAAGCTGTCTTCCTGTCCTTCTGCCTGCCCAGATCAAGAGAGAACACCTGTTAGAGGCTGGAGCCCAAAATCTCTGGTGATGTCTCCTTTACCTTTTGTGTTACAAGGATTTCCAGTGAAATACTTGAGAAGGAGCTTTGAAAGGGGTTGGAGAGAGAGGGAAGAAGCATTTATTAAGCACTTATTATGTTCCAGACATTCCACTAAGCAGTTTACAAATATTCTCATTTAATCCTTCCAAAAACCCTAGATAGCAGGTACTATTATTGTCCCCATTTTACATCTGAGGAAACTGAGACAGAAATTGAATGAGAGTCATCTATGGTCTCACAGCTATTAAAGGTCTGAGGCCAGATTTAAATTTAGGTCGTTTTGACTCCGGGCCCAGCACTCTATCCACTGTGATGTGGATAGCTAAAAAAGCTAAAAAAGAAATTACAAAAGATGTGATTTCAGATAATCCTGAAAATCATATATTTAAACAAAGTGAAATGATCAGAACCAAGAGGACAGTTTAAAAACAACTTTGAAAGACTTAAGCACTTTCTGCAGATTGAGTTGTGTTTTTTTTAAAAGACATAGCCAATATGGGAATTTGTTTTTCTTTACATGTTTGTTATGAGTTTTTTTTCCTTGCTTTCTCAATGAGGTATGAAGTGGTGGGAGAAAGAATGTTGACCTGAAAATAAAATTTAATGAAAAAGAACAAAGACTTGTCAGTGACCAACTATGTAAAACTCTGTAATGAAACATGTTCTTCACCTCCTGATTAAGGTGATGGTCATATAAGATACAAAGAAATAAGTTTTTATTTTTACAGCACTACATGGATTTGTTTCGCTTAACTTTGCTTATTTGTATTTTTTTCTTCTTGGTTAATTTGGTGAGGGTAGAAAAAAGAGGATTAGCAATAATGATGTAAAAAAGAGGGCCATTTGAGACATTTTTTAAAATGCACATTACAGAACAGAAGTAAATTGAGAAAGAAGTCTAGACAAACAAGATAGTTTAAAAAATAACACATGGAATTTATTGTATGCTTAAAAAGCATATTATTCAAAATGGATATTCATAATTTTCTTTTTCTGTTCTGCGACATGTATGGAAATAGGGTCCTTTTGTGTGTGAGTTTAACTTAAGAATTTAAAAAAAGGTATTTAATAAAAAAAATCTTCTCTCCTAGCAACTGTACAAGGCACTGGGCATACAAAAAACAAGAAAGAACAGTTTTTGTGTCCTCATGCAATTAATTAATATTGTTGGGGAAGATAAGAAAGGGGAAGGTGCATTACATAGAAAAATAAGGAAATGCAAGGTAATTTGAGGCAGGAGACAGCATGAAAGTCTTCCAGGGAAGCTGAGCCCCCCAAGATTTGTGACTATTTAAATAAAATTGTCTTAGGTCATCACCAGATTGGCCATAGCTGTAGTAGCTCTTGAAGACCTTCAGATAAGTTACAATGTCTTTGTCTTTGGTGAAAGTCTGCACACTGATGAAATTACATATCCTTAAAGTATAAAAGGACTTCAACCGTGGAGCATTTTGGAGCTTGAATTATTATATTGATGGTCTCACAAAAGCTAGTTGGAGGATCCAGCAATATAGAACACTCCCAGGAAAAGGATGATTGAAGATATTAAGCCTATTTTCATATTACAAAAATGCTGTATTAAAGTGCAATCCTAGGAGAAAGGATGAAAATTATTTGGCTTTTAAGCTTGTATAATATTTTTATACTTGAGCTAACATTTGTCTAATCTAAAGCATTAGGAAATAGAATGTCATAGAGGGTAGAAATTTTTTTAGACTTTCTCCTAATAACTTGCTCTTGAAAGAATCTTTTTAGACCGGATGCCAAAAGGCAATACTCTTTTTAAATCTTGGTTCTTGGATCCTTCCCAGTGTGATCCAGATGGACAAATTACCATGTTGCTATAAAAAGCGTTGGCGACAGCCCTTACCATTTTCATTCTTGGAAATGATACTTCATTTATACTTAAATATTTAATGCACTATTAAAAGCAGAGGTTAATTGTGTAAATTTTAGGCCCATGAAAGTAGGTAGCAGCTGTTAGAATTTCAGTGGGCCAGTCATTCAGTCAGCCTTTTACAATTTGAGGTTATTTCTAGATCAAATTTGGAGACATTTGTAATTAGAATTAGATTAAAATGTAACAAAGATTTGAGTATTTTCAGGTTGATGTGATGCAAAACTATCAGTCACAGGAATAGGTTCTCCTGGCTTCTTAATGCAGGAAACTTTTAAGAATCCTGACATTTTTCTACATGGGAATGTTTCAAGCTTGTCATATAGGTACTGAATTTTAATCTTCACTTTTCCACTGTTGGGGCTTAACTGTGTTTTAACTGCATTTGAATTTAACTTCAGGCCTTGCTAAGGGTAGTCAACATTTTGAAACTACGCAGGATGATATGTCTTACTACATCTTTTGTTAGAGGTAATAGTCTTCGTATTGCATAATGGGAAGTACAATTTAATAGGGCTGCATATAGAATTTTAGTTTAATTAGATGAATATTAGAAGATAAATGTGATTTTTCAGGTGTTAACTCTACCTTTAAGATTATACTAGTTAATAAATTAACTACCCCTAAATTAGACATTTGCTTTTTTTTTTTAGCCATAGCATTTCTTAGGATTTGACCATGAAAACACTTTGAGATTTGGATTATATTGAGGGTGGTGATAAATGATTATTTGGGGGGTTGGGGGATCTTGGTATATGGAATTCTTTGTCACAGGGCAAAGGAAGAGCATAAGAGAAAATTAAGCCTATTTTCATGTTATAAAGTTGGTGTGTAACATTTTAATACATCATTTCATATCTAATATTTCAGAGGGCAAAATATCATTAGCATAGGAATCTTTTCATAAAGACAGCAGGGGTGTTCGTGCAGCACAACTGAGAAATACTGAGCTAAATTCTTTGGATGGATGCTTTGCAAGTCAGTCCTGTCTTAAATACAGGTATTGAATAGGAAGGACTTTGTGAATTCTCTTATGGCTGTTTCTCTAGTGAAGAAAAGTCACAGGTAATAGATGTAGTTGTTTTAATAGTATGTTCCGCAAGGCTCTGCTGATTATTGTGACTGACAGGAGTGAAGCAGTGAGTATGTCTGCTCCTTTTGGTGTATTAATAGTGCTGCCAGTAGCTTTCCTCATATTTTCTAAGAGAGAGAGTAGTAATATTTTCATTTCATATTTAACAAAATTAAGTAGCACCCTCAAAAAGTGAATAGCCTAACTTGACTGACTAGTTGGTATTAGTGCATTTTACACGAGTGCAGATTTCATTCCATGATTGCTAGATTTGGGTATCTGACTGGACTACTAAAATAGTCTCAATTGGTTTTCGTGCTTCTAGTCTCTCCCTTCTTCAATCTGTCCCCCATAAAGCTTTGAAACCCGTCCCACAAAACAGATTTAATCATGTTACATGAGCACATTTTCAACCCTCTTTTGTCTTTCTCAGAGAAGACTTTGATGTTAATTTTGTCACTCCCACTCCATACCTTCTTCAGTGTTTTCATTCTCTTCTTCTCACATACCCCGATTATGAGCAAGTTCCACCCCCATCTTCCTTGTTTTCTATGCATGAAAGTGTATTCCTTTACACTCTCCCTTTTTATCTTTCCTTCCCTTCTTAAAACTCTCAGAACAGCCAATCTAACCCTGCATCTATATACTTCTGAAAATAATTAGATTTGGAAGAGACCTTTGTATTTTCTCTCCCTTTTATAGGATGTTAACATTGTATCATACGGGTCCAATGATAGCTTGCGCAAATAATTTACCTTCCCTTTGGAGTCTTGTGTTTGTATTTCAAAATTCTTACTAAAGGTGCCCATAAATTGGAGAACGACTAAACAAATTGTGGTATGTGAATAATGGAGTATCACTATACTTTAGAAATGATAAATGTGATGAATACAGAGAAGATAGAAAGATCTACACGAACTGATTTTGATTGAAGTAAGCAGACCCAGGGAAACAATACACAGAATGATTGGAAATACCAGTCACACACAGAAATCAAACAGGAAGAACGTGGCAAAATTTAAAAAAAAATCAGTATGTCTAGAATGAGGAAATATGGCAGGAATTCCCTAATTCATTCTATGGAGGTGGCAGGTCCAGAGATGATTCACGTTACACGTGTTTTGGCATTTTTTTTAATCCATTGATCAGTTGTGCTCGTTTTCCTGTCTCCCTTTCCTCTTCCCCTCCCTCCTGTCCCCTCCTCTTAATTATTATTATCATAATTTTTTTTTTGTGGGATGACTCTGGGAAAAGGTCAGAGGAGGGATAGGGGGAAACTCATGCAAAAATAACATCAATAAAAACTTTAAAGCTTGCTTTAATCTTTTCCTTAGAAATTCTTGAAGTTCTTTTCCATTAAAAATTCATTTTCCCTTTTAGGGTTATTTTTGCAGGGTAAGCTGTTCTTGATTCTAAGTCTGTATCTTTTGCTTGTGGAATATTGTATTCTAAGGTCTCTTGTTTTAATAAAACTGCCAAGTTTTGTATGGTCCTGACTGTGTTCGTTGGTAATTGAACTGATTCTGATTATTGCATTATTTTTATTTTATTTTATTTTTTGACATTGGAACGCTGGATTTGGCTTTGACATTCCTGAGACTTCTTTTTGGGATTCCTTTCAGAGGGTCGTTGATTGATGGATTCTTTCTGTTTTTACTTTACTCTGGTTCTAAGAGAGTGGGGCTGTTTTTCATTTAGGATTTTTTAAATGCAATGTCCAAGCATCTCTTACCTCCTCTCCCTCTACCCCCCCTCCCCTGATTTTCAAGGAGTCCAATGATTCTTAAATTATGTCTCCTTAACCATTTTCCATTAGTTGCTTTTAAATTGGGTGTCTTATGTTCTAATTCAATAATTTCACTTTGTTCTATAATGTTTTCTTGCTGTCTTATTGAGTCATTGATTTCTGTTTAGTTTTCAGGGATTGTGTTTTCTTGGATAAGGTTTACCAGTTTCTGTTTTAAGTCATTTCTTCTAGTTCTTTTCTTTAGACTTACTTTATTTTTCATTTTAAGACCTCTTGTAGAAAATCCATTTTTCCCCCTTTTAAGTCTGTGCTTGTAGTTAGTCATTGTGGAGTTACTTCCTCCTGATTTGGGCAAATATTTAGATTTGTACAATTCTTGATACAGACCAGTGTTTTTTTTTTTATTTACTCAGCTTTCCAGTTTTAGTTTCTGAATTAGGGTTTTGTGCCAAGGCCAGGCATTGTCCTGTGCTTCACTTTGGGTGGGATATTTGCTTGGTTTCTCTGTAGATCACCTGGGTTCACTAGGCTCCAATGACTCTTCAGGATTTTCAGGGTCTTCTATGATAATTTGATACCTTTGACATTTTGGGCCTAGGCTCATGCTCTTGGTGGCTTCCAAATTTTTCTGTTTCATGCCTTCTGACCTTCCTGGGAATTTACCACAGTTGCTTTGTCCTCGCTACCTCAAAACTCAGAGATTTGTAGGTTAAAAATGTCTCTGGCTAATCTCTCTCACTGGAGAATGCAATCTTGTTTGCCAGTGTTGGTGCTGGTTTTGCTAGTGCCGCTCTTTCTTGTTGCCCATAGGCTCGTTCCTGACACTGTACAGTTCTTGGATGGAAGAAGTCACTGGGATTCTGAATCATTATTTATTTGGTCTCGCTTTAATTTCAGATTTTTTGACTGAAGTGATATATGGGAGCTGGGTACCATCATTTCCAGGATGCCCTCCCTCTCCCTACCACGTCATAAGGAGTCCTATTCCATGTAACAAAAATTTTGGGGGAAAAAAAATGAAAAACAAAATTCAGCAAAACCAGCTTTACTTGAGCTTGGCAATATATGCAATGTTCCATTCCCTTAGCCCTATTTCCTCAATCCCTACTTCCCACTGAAAAGAGAGGGGTGGTTCTCTCCCCCCCCCCCCATACAGTGTTAGGCCCTGGTCATTTACTTCAAGGTTTACTTCAGTGGCTTACCTCCTCCAAGAAGTCTTCCTTCAAAGCATATGCTCTCTTTTACCTAAGGGAGAACCTTTCTCAGTTACTGCAGCAATTGTTCTCTTAAGTTTGAAATGTCTTTGTATTCTGTTTGTGTTCATCTTGAAATGGAACCTAGAATGTAACCTCCTTTTGAGGGTGGGTTGGATCTGTGTGTGTTTGTTACATTGTATGCCCAGGGCCTAACACAGTTCTGGGATTTGTTTTTGTGTTGGATTGGATTAAAGTTTGAGTGAGATTCAAACCTGAAATTTTTTTCTGCTAATTGTTTTCAAAAATACATATTGTAAGGTTGGATTAGTGTCCTTGGGTCCTAAGCTTGGCTTCCCAAGCCTAGTAATAAAACAGGATTTCAAATTTGTGGCCAAATTATTAACTAAAATGGAAGTACTGGACCAGGAAAGCAATTGAGTGCAGTTTGTTTTGAGACCCTTAAAAATGCTGCAATCTGCATAGATCACAAGAACACCAGCTCAAGTGCCAAAATTGCTAGCATTAATTTTCTTTCCTTGAGGTTTCCAGGTTCATAGGACATAAAAAATGCTGACATAACACAGAATTAGCATTTGTAATATTTTAGATTAGAGAACAGATTCATTTGTGTATGCATAAAATGGACTACATCAATCCATGCCTAAGAAAATGGAGAGAACAGATTTAGTATTTAGAAGGGGGAAAAGTTGGAGAAAATGGAAACATAATAGAAAAATTAACTTTATCTTCCTGTGTAGCCTTAGTGAGGAGAAAGTAAAGAAGAGGGTAAGGTAGTGGAGTTTGATGAGTTGATTCCTAGATGTGTGTGGCCCACTGAGGCTTTTTATGTTTCAAATGATAACTCCTTGAGAGTCTCTCATGACCGCAAGGATTAATCTCTCTGAACTCAAAAGTGAATCACTGTAGCATATTAGCTGTCTGGAATGATTCCAGATACAGTTCTTTTTTTTTTTTCCTTGGTAATAACTGATGTGAAGATATGTTGTTGCTTGCCTTCCTCTTCCTGCCTTCTAACCTCTGGTATTTTAGAATCTCTTTAGAGGAGATAATAACTGACCATGTCGGCACAAATATCAAATGCACTTACCACTGGTGTATTGACCTTGGTGGTTGACCCATAAACTGAACATTTATACATTGAATTCTTGTGGTCTTTTGGTCAACAACCATAATGAGTAAGTAATATGTGAAACATAATCTTTTGGTCTGATTTATAGCTGCCTCCACTAAATTTGGCCACTTTTAAGGGTCATGACTGGTATAAAAGTTACCTGAGATCTTTTATTCCTCTTTCAGAATTAAGCATTATGTTCACTTCTGTCTTGTATCTTTAAACGATTTAATACTATCCTAGAAGAAAGCAATTAATGGTAGCTTTCTTTATTATACTTTTTTTGTGTAAAATATGGAAGGACCCAGGTGAAAATTAAGGATATCTTTTAGATTTTTTTTTAAGGTTTAGCTTGTAGCTTATACTCAGAATGGTTTAAAAAAAACCCAACTATTTTTCCTTCTTATTTCTTTCCTGATCATTGTTTCCTTAATCACATGTTAATTAAAACTTTTGAGATTTTTTTTCATCCTTTCCTATGTAGGTTATAGGAATAGGAAACAAGGAGTTGAAAAGCACTTTGCAGTTAAGAAGCTAAAAAATAGGGAAAAGTACAGGCTCTTTACTGCCATGCAGAAATATTTTCTTCTCTCCATCTCTGTTCTCATTGTCTTAGTTTCTGCTGCATCTGTTTTTCTCACCATACTTAGATAAACCCATGTTTTTATCGATGTGCATGCTTTTCTACTGGTACAAGCTACAAGCCTTCTTGTCTTTTTATCCTTTGTGATTAACACTGTGTTTTTCTTCAAATCCTCTATAGATGATCCATCCAAGTAACTAGAGACCACCTGCTTCCCTTAATGCTGCATGGGGGACCAGTGGAATACTTGCACTATCCAACTGTTTTATTTAACTCTTGCTACATGACCAGCCCATGTTATTGAAGAGACCTCACACAAAATCATCTCTGTGTCATATATTGTTAAGGATACTGTTACTAGATGAATAGGTCATTTTCAGAATTTTTTAAAAAAATAAAACAGATGTATTTTCAGTTGACCTATTTGGTAAGGGCAGGAATGTAGAAGTACCATTTGATCTTGTACATTCTTTTGAAATCTTCCCCTCTTTTTTTTTTTAATATTTAAAACTTTTTTTTAAAAACATGTGTTTTTAAAACTTTGAGTTCCAGATTTTCTCCCTTCCTCCCTCCCCATCCACCCTCATTGAAAAGGCAAGCAACTCAATATAGATTGTACATGTGCAGTTATGCAAAACACTTCCATAGTAGACATGTTGTGAAAAACTAACTCTATTTCCCTTAATCCTATCGTGCCCTCCCATTTATTCTGTTCTTTCTTTTGACCCTGTCCCTCCTCAGAAGTATTTACTTCTGATTACCCTCTTTCCCAATCTGCCCTCCTCTCTATGATCCCCCTGCTCTCTTGTCCCCTTCCCCCCCCTATTTTCCTGTAGGGTAAGACAGAATTCCATACCCAATTGAATGTGCATGTTATTCTCTGCTTAAGCCAAATCCTATGAGAATAAGATTCCCTCATTCCCTCTCACCTTCCCCTGTTTCCCCTCCACTGTGAGAGACTTTTCTTTTCTGTTTTTTTTTTGTGAGATAATTTAGCCCATTCTATCTCTCCCTTTCTTCTTCTCTGAGTATAATCCTCTCTCATCCCTTAATTGTATTCTCGAGATATGACCCCTTAATCTTCAACTGATCCTGTGCCCTCTGTCTGTCTGTCTGTCTGTCTATCTACCTATCTATCCATACATATAATTTTTTTCCTTCAACTACCCTAATACTGACAAAGTTCTCATGAGTTACAAATATCATCTTTCCATGCAGAAATGTAAACAGTTCAATCTAAGCCTCTTATGATTTCTCTTTCCTGTTTACCTCTTCATGTTCCACTGGAGTCCTGTATTTGAAATTCAAATTTTCTATTCAGCTCTGGTCTTTTCATCAGGAATGCTTGAAAGTCCTCTATTTCACTGAATGACCATTTTTTCCCCTGAAGGATTATACTCAGTTTTGCTGGGTAGGTGATTCTTGGTTGTAATCCTATCTCTTTTGCCCTCCGGAATATTATATTCCATGCCCTGTGGTTCTTTAATGTAGAAGCTGCTAAATCTTGTGTTATCCTGATTGTGTTTCCACAGTACTTGAATTGTTTCCTTCTGGCAGCTTGTAATATTTTCTCCTTGACCTGGGAACTCTGGAATTTGGCTACAATATTCCTAGGAGTTTTCCTTTGGGGATCTCTTTCAGGAGGAGATCTGTGGATTCTTTCAATTTCTATTTTGCCTCTGGTTCTAATAATCAGGGCAGTTTTCCTTGATAATTTCTTGAAAGATGATGTCTAGGCTCTTTTTTTGATCATGGCTTTCAGATAGTCCAATAATTTTTAAATTCTCTCTCCTGGATCTATTTTCCAGGTCAGTTGTTTTTCCAATGAGATATTTCACATTGTTTTCTAATTTTTCATTCTTTTGGATTTGTTTTACAGTGTCTTGATTTCTCATAAAGTCACTAGCTTCCAATTGCTCTTTCTAATTTTTAAGGAAGTATTTTCTTCAGTAAGCTTTTGGACTTCCTTTTCCATTTGGCCAATTTTTCTTTTTAGGCATTCTTCTCCTCATTGGCTTTTTGGACCTCTTTTGCCATTTGGGTTAGGCTGTTTTTTAAGGTGTTATTTTCTTCAGTATTTTTTGGGTCTCCTTTAGCAAGCTGTTGACTTGTTTTTCATGATTTTCTTGCATCACTCTCATTTCTCTTCCCAGTTTTTCCTCTACTTCCTTACTTGCTTCTCAAAATCCCTTTTGAGCTCTTCCAAGGCCTGGGACTGATTCATATTTTTCTTGGAGGCTTTGGATGTAGGAGCTTTGATTTTGTTTTCTTCTTCTGGTTGTATATTTTGATCTTCTTTTTCACCAAAGTAAGATAATATAGTCTGACTCTTTTTGTGCTGCTTGCTCATGATCCCAGCCAATTACTTGAGTTTTAAACTCTTTGTTAAGGTAAGAGTCTGCTTCCAATGTGGAGAGTGTACTGTCCCAAGCTTCAGGGGTTTGTTTAGCTGTTTTCAGAGATACTTGTAGGGACCTGTAAATTTTCAGTTCTTCCAAGGTGGTATGATAAGGGGCGAGGTGTTTACTCCTTTCCTGGCCTGTGACCACAAGTATTCCTTTCTGTCCTGTAACTGTGAGGAGGGGTTCCTCTCCACAGCCACTACAAGCTCTCCACGCCAGTCCTCCTCTCACCCCAGCACTGCCGCCCAGAACTGTGACTCAGATCCAAACACGGGTAAAGCAAGAGATTCCTGCCTCAGCACTGGCAAAGAGATCCCTGCAGTCCCTCTCTGATCAGCCACTGGATTCCCCCTCAGTCTGTGGGCCAGATGCTTGGGAAGCAGCTGCCCCCCCAGCGCCATGCTCTTGGGAATGGAAGTGAAACCCCGCCTTCCTCTCTGAGCACCGACAGAAACAAGACTTTTCCCACTGACCTTCTAAGTTGTCTTTGGCCTTGGTGGATTGAGAAGTCTGGAAACCTCCACAGCTGCCCGAGATTCAGTCCTATGAGGCCTGCTCCAGGTTTGCTGCGGCCTGCATGCCCACGCTGCGCTCCCAGCCCGGCACGATACACCTTTCTGATCAATCATCCAGGTTGTCTTGGGCTGGAAATTTGTTTCACTCTGTCTTTTTGTGGGTTCTGCTGCTTCAGAATTTGTTTAGAGCCATTTTTTATGAGTATTTGGAGGAGTTTGGGGGAGAGCTCAAGCAAGTCACTGCTTTCACTCCGCCATCTTGGCTCTGTCCCCCCAGTCTTCCCCTCTTTTAAATAAGTTAAATGAATTTCAGAGTTTCTTACATGTTGTCAACTCTTGCTCATATTTTTCAGTGTAAGTACAGTTCTTCCTCTTGATTGCATAATTTTTAGTGCCATTTTTACCTCTTAAATTGCGTACTGAGGTGCTAGAATTCAGATGTAATAATTTTACTCTCATCGAGAATAAGTTGAAATGTAAGTCGATAGTTGACATTTATGTTTTATTTATTGTCCTTCCAATTTGAAATATAAGCACTCTTGGGAAAAGTAGGTTTTAGCTGGATCTAACACTAAGCTCCTTGCAAGATCATTTTCACTTCAGCTGCTTTTTACTGCTTAACGAGGTGATATTATTTAAAGTTTTTTGTTAACCTCTGATAACACTTTGCAAAAAAAGTTAGCTTAGGCTGCCATGTTTCTCCACTTTCCAGGGATATAAAGTATTGATTAGTTTAATCTCTTTTGGTCTCTTGCAGGTCCTGCATTGCTTAAAATAGTTGCTTTGTTATCAGCTTTCAAATTCAGCAGTATATTTAACTCAAGCTGAGATTTCTTTAATGCCATAGTGTCTTCATCTTTTTCCTTTTTTCTGATTTGGTACTCAGTGTGACCTTTTGCCTCTAAACAGTGGCATCTAGCTATACATAGACAGTTCATTTTGAAGTGATTACTGCTTTGAGAACTAGTTATTTCTTGTCAAGATATAGTTAGTTAAATTATTTTGTGTTGTTGGTGCTTGCAATTTCCAGTACTTTCTTACATACTCTAAAATTGTAAAGACTTGAGGTTTCTTAGTAATAGGCAAGCTTTTGGGCTTTTTTATTTCTTGTACCCAAGCTAAATTTTCCTCTTCTACATCCATCTTCACATTAAAATCATCAAAAATTTAAGGCATATGTTGGCTTAGTTTGCAGGATACTGTCAAATCTTTCATAGAATTTTTCTGATTCTTCTTCCTTTGCTACAGATTTGTATGGTGGTCTTCAGTGTAATGGTTTTAATTAAGCTCAGTTGTGAATAAAGTGTCCTGTGAAATGTTTTGGTTTATTGAAATCTGTAAAACTCTTTCTTCAAGAAGAATCTGTAGACCTAATTATAAATAAACAAAAAATATCCTATCATCTAGCAGCCAACTTTGTGGCAATAATATATCTTAATTTTAATTTAGCTATATATATTTTAGATTTATCTATGAAAATTGTTTTTAGCACTCCAATAATTGGGATCTAGTTTATTTCATTGGTAATCCTCATCTTATTTGAACTAAATCACCAGAGTCTAGTGTTTAGATGAATTAGGTGTTTATGTTTCTGAAGTATCTTTACTTTTCATGTCTTTGTATCTAGCAGGAGCCCAGTCCTATAAGTAGTTTAATAAACTTTCACAGTGAAGGCATAAGTTGTTTGGTATGATATTTTTTATATGAAGACTGCAAGAGTAATGCTCTGCTTTATAAAACTTTTAATTCTTCTCTGTTGTGGATATTGTGACAAATTTTCCCAGTTTGAATCTTGGGAAATTTTTAATATGTCCCCCTTATGACCTGACAGTTGTTCTGTTACTGGTGGAATACAAACTAATTTTACTTTCATCCTGTACAAAAATAGGAAGGTAAATGGATGACAATGGTAAAAGAAAAATAACTAACATGAACTTAAAAAACTAGATATGAAATGCCTTATCTGCTTATGGAGATGATCCCTTTCATCTATGCAGTGGTCCCTTTCCTTAGCACAGGGTAAGTTACCCTAGCCTCTTTTGCTTCTCAGATTTCAAAGACCACATTTGTTTTTCCTAACCAAGAAAAGATTCTGGATGTGTGTTTTTATTAAGAAGTTACAGAATGAGAAATTAGATAAAATCCTGTCCAAATTATCCTGATTATTTTTTTCTTGCTTTAAAAAGGGAATTGACTTGGAATTGACTTGGATTAGTGTTGTTGTAGAGGTGTAGCCGTCAGTATTTTGCTATTACTGACACCTAAAGCAGTCAGGGTTTGCTAGCTGCACAAGTTTACAGGAATCCTGTCATTTAAATGCCTACACTCTTTTCTAAGCCTAAAATTTGTTAGCTGGCAACGGACAGGACAGTTGTTTTTGTTCTGTCTACCAGTTAAGGTACTGCTATCCAAGAAAGGCTTTTCGGAATATTATGTTTACTTTTACATGAAACTTCTTGGTAGTTGGTAAAATGAATCCATAACAGCTTGGGTTTTAAGAGTTCTAAGTAGTCTGAGGTCATTTATAGACTCCAGATTATGGAGAGAATTACTTTTTTTGTTTAGAGTAATTTTTTTACAGGTATTTGGAGGGATTTAGAGGAGAGCTCAGGCAAGTGACTGCCCTTACTCCGACATCTTGACTCTGTCCCCTCAGAGGGAATTACTTTTGCAGAAGTTGCTGTTATATTATTCCTTGCTATGTTATCCCTTGTTTTCCTCCAAGTCAAGGATTTTGGGTTAATTTTTCCTGTAAAATTCATCTTGAGCTTTGAACTGCAAAGACTAGTCTAATTCCAGCTCAGTATGAAGATACAGCTTTAGTGGGATTCTACTTTGAATTAATGTAACTAGAGTTGATTTGCTTTATGATATAATTTCTTAATATTTTTAGATGATAAAGCAGATTTATAATCCCTTTCTAGATATGCCCTCCTTTGATACAGAACACAAATCATGTACATTTCTTTTCTGGTAGGTTGTACCCAAGATACTAAATTAGGCCTTCTTTAGCTTGTTCAGTTCCAATCATAGTTTGATTCATTGATCACTGGGCAAAGACCTCATTTAGAGAACCAGTAGACAGTTTTTTAAATGGTGTAATTCTTACTACCCTCTGCTCTCTTTTCTGCCATTAAATCACCATCATTGTGAAAGCTGAGGAGGTCACATAGTGATTCATTACTATTTTTTTCTTTTCATGGGTTGCCATGGCCAAATAATTTATCACCTTTGTTGCCAACCATACTAGTGATAAAAACTCCTAGCTAAGTTGACTCTCTGGCAGCAGCTTCAGTCTTTGCCAGAGCAATATTTGAAGCCTTTCCAATGTGGTAGAACCCACTAGAGCTTATACTCTGATGTGGTAGTCTTCAAGAATCAAGGGTCACCTCTGTGCCACAAAGACGTATTAGTCAGACTTGGTGGTAGATTTATTTAAAAAGTCAAAAATAAAAATAAATTCAACTTTTCTTTCTTTGCAGGCACTTGCAGCAAATGCAGGAACGGGGTTTGCTGTAGCTGAGCCTCAAATTGCAATGTTTTGTGGAAAGTTGAACATGCATGTCAACATTCAGACTGGGAAATGGGAACCAGACCCAACAGGAACCAAGACCTGTTTTGGAACAAGAGAGGAAGTTCTTCAGTATTGTCAGGAGGTGAGATGTTGGAATTGTCTGCTCATTTACCTTACTGCAATTTGGGGTTGTATATAAATAGGCATAGGTTTTATGTACCTCACTATTGGTCATTCATATCTGACTTCAGCCATTTATTACTGGGTCTATTATTGAGCCCTCATAGGAGCTTTAACTGTGTACTTTAAAAATTCTATTTTAGGAGCAGGACTTTTGCAGTGTATCCCAGAGTGAGGGTGGATAGAAGCTCATTTCGCTACATTATTTTCACTCCAGGATTATTGAAAAGGGTTTTATAGTCTAAAGATGGCCTGGTTTCCAGAAAGCCCCCATTGTTGTATATTGTAACAGGTAGTATTGGTTAAAGGCTTCCAACTCTTTGTCGCAACTCCTTAAGTTGAAGTAAAAAATAGCATTTAACCTAGAAAATCTCATTTGTTGGCCTTAAGTGATTCTGTGTGTGTGTGTGTGTGTTCGTTCGTTTGTTCATTGAATCCTCCCTTAGAAACGTTAGTGGAGTGATTTTATCTAGTGAAACAGTCATTAAATTCTGTTGTAAATGTGAAAAATTTGAGATGCAATTTTGTATGTGTGTGTGCGCAAGCCTGTGTATATAATATCTTAATAGGACTAACGTGAGGAAACATGAAATAGTTATACTAGTATGGCTTTAAGTTAAAGCCCTTTAATTTAGAATATTACAGTTCTTCATGTAAAAAAAATGCAATGGAACAAAAATCTAAGGTTTTTTTAAAATAAATTTTTAATTTGGGTATTCTATTTTTTCCCCAGTTTCATGCAAAAAATAACTTTTTTTTAAGTGCCCCAAATGTTTATTTTAAAAGATCTCCTTAGGTATACAGTGTTAGAGCATTAGAGAATGATTAAAAAGCAATTTTTAATATTCATTTTTAAAACTTTTGAGTTCTCAATTCTCTCCCTCCCTCCCTCCTCACCCCCATTGAGAAGACAAGCTATTCAATATAAGTTATATATGTGTAGCCATGCAAAACACTTCCATAAGAGTCATGTTATGACTTAACTGTATTTCCCTTCATCCTGTCCTGCCCCCCTGTTTATTCTATTCTCTCTTTTTACCCTGTTCCTCAAGAGTATTTGCTTCTGATTACCCCCTCCCCCAATTTGCCCTGCCTTATATCCCTTCCCCCCCCTTTTTTTTTATCGCTTTCCCCCCTACTTTCCTGTAGAGTAAGATAGATTTCTATACCCAATTGAGTGTGTATATTATTCCCTTGTTAAGCCGATTCTGATGAGAATAAGGTTCACTCATTCCCTATCCATTCCCCCATCTTTCCCTCCATTGTAAAACCTTTTCCTTCCTTCTTTTATGTGAGATAATTTACTCCATTCTTCTCCCTTTCTCTTTCTCCCAGTACATTCTCTCTCACCCTTTAATTTTATTTTTTAGGTATCATTCCTTCATATTTAATGCACACCTGTGCCCTCTATGTGTACTGCTTCTAGCTACCTTAATAATGAGAAATGCCTTTGAGTTATAAATATCATCTTTCCATGTAGGAGTGTAGACACTTTAGCTTTAATTTAAAGTCCCTTATGATTTCTCTTTCCTGTTTATCTTTTCATGCTTCTCCTGAGTCTTGTATTTGAAAGTCACCTTTTTCTGTTTAGCTCTGATTTTTTTGTCAAGAATGCATTAAATTCCTCTATGTTATTGAATATCAATTTTCCCCTCTCACTGATTACATTCAGTTTTGCTTGGTAGGTTATTCTTGGTTTTAATCCTAGGTTTTTTGACTTTTGGAATATCATATTCTAAGCCCTCTGATTCCTTAACGTAGAAGCTGCTAAATCTTGTGTTATCCTGATTATATTTTCACAATACTTGAATTGTTTCTTTCTGGCTGCTTGCAATATTTTATCCTTGACCTGAGAATTCTGGAATTGGGCTATAATATTCCTTGCAGTTTTCCTTTGAGGATCTCTTTCAGGATGTGATCAGTGGATTCATTCCATTGCTCTTTTACTCTTTGGTTCCAGAATATCAGGGCAGTTTTCCTTGATAATTTCTTTCTTTTTTTTTTCTTTTCTTTTCTTTTTTTTTAGGCAGTTGGGGTCAAGTGACTTGCCTAGGGTCACACAGCTACTAAGTGTCAAGTGTTTGGTCTGAGACCGGATTTGAACTCAGGTTGTCCTGACTTCAGGGCCGGTGCTTTATCCACTGCGCTACCTAGCTGCCCCTATAATTTCTTGAAAGATGATGTCTAGGCTTTTTGATTATTGCTTTCAGGTAGTCCAATAATTTTTAAATGATCTCTCCTGGATCTGTTTTCCAGGTCAGTTACTGTTTTTCCAATGAGATCGTTCACATTGTTTCTATTTTTCCATTCTTTTGGTTTTATTTTGTAATTTCTTTATTTCTTATAGAATCAGTAGCTTCCATTTGCTCCATTCTAATTTTTAAGGAATTATTTTCTTCAGTGAGCTTTTGTACTTCCTTTTCTACTTGGCCAGTTCTGCTTTTTAAGGAATTCTAATCCTTATTAGCTTTTTGGACCTCTTTTACTGTTTGGGTTAGTCTATTTTTTAAGGTGTTATTTTCTTCAGTATTTTTTTGGGTCTCCTTTAGCAAGCTGTTGACTTGTTTTTCATGGTTTTCTTGCATCACTCTCATTTCTCTTCCCAATTTTTCTTCTACTTTTTTTACCTGCTTCTCAAAATCCCTTTTGAGCTCTTCCAAGGCCTGGGACTGATTCATATTTTTCTTGGAGGCTTTGGATGTAGGAGCTTTGGCTTTGTTGTCTTCTTCTGACTGTATGTTTTGATCAGCTTTGTCACCAAAGAAAGATTCTGTAGTCTGAGTTGTTTTTTTTTTCCTGCTGTTTCCTCACTTTCCCAGCCAGTTACTTGACTTTTAAACTCTTTGTGAAGGTAGGGTCTGTTTCCAATGTGGAAGGGGTATACTGTCCCAAGCTTCAGGGGGTTTTTGTAGGGGACCTATAAGTTTTCATTTCTTCCAAGGTGAGATGGTTACTTCTCTCCTGGCCTCTGGTCTGTGAGTGGAACTGAGGAGGGTCTCCTCTCCACTGCTGCCACAAAGCTCTTCAATGCTAGTGTTCCTCTCAGGACTGAGACCTGGATCCAGGTATGGGCAAAGCAACAGAGTCCTCCCTCAGTGCTAGTAAACAGACGCCCTGTAATCTCCTTCTGACCAGTTGCTGTGGGCTGGAGAGCTCTTGAAGCTGCCGCCTCCAATTCCATTGATGCTAGTGTGATCTGTGCTGGATTGTGCTGCTCTCTCAGGTCGGACCCAGGTCCGACAGACCTTGTGGGCTGAGAATTCTGGAAACTGGCACTGCTGCCAGGGATTCATTCCCCCGACTCCTGCCAATATGTGCTGGTGTTGCCCTTGCTGTACTGGACTCCTCTCTTAGCCTGATGCAACAGACCTTTCCTATCGACCTTCCAGGTTGTCTTGGGCTGGGAATTTGTTTCACTCTCTTTTGTGTATTCTGCTGCTCTAGGATTTGTGTAGAGTCATTTTTAAAAGATTTGGCAGTGGGGAGAGCTCAGGCATGTTCCTGCCTTTACTCCTCCATCTTGGCTGCACCCCTCTAACTCCTTCCTTCTTCCCTCCCTCCCTCCCTTCCTTCCTTTTTGTTTTTTGCCTAATGCTAGTTTTCTTGCAAATCTTTATGGAGGTTATTTGCCTTTGTGCCTTCCCCATATTAATGTGAATGTTGTCTAATGTTGCTTTGCCAAAAAATAATCATCAGTTACTAATGTAACTCTTCTCCCAAATTTGTATCCTGTTCTTTTTTTCAAGACATATCTAAAGTACCACTTTCTATACAAATCCTTTCTTAGTAATCCCTGAAAATTGGATTACCATCTCCTCAATTGCCTTGTATTTGTTATCTTCATACTTGTTCTACATATGCTTAATTTATCTAACTATTCTTTCCCCAATAGGTTGTAAATTGCTTGAGAGTAGGGATTATTTCTTCTTAGTTTTTGTATCTACATTACCTTTGTAGATGGATGTTGTCTGAAAGTAGGGGCCTGACATAAGAAACTTTAGGGCATATTGAAAAGAGGTGGAAAGGCTCTGCTTCTGTAGCACCTTGCTCTGGATTTGTATGCTTTGAATGTCCATTTTCCAAGGTGTTTGATATTGTTTGATATCTTCTTTCTCCTTCCCCTTGATAGATGTATCCAGAACTTGAGATCACCAATGTGATGGAAGCAAACAAACGGGTGGTGATTGACAACTGGTGCAAGAAAGGCAAGAAGCAGTGCAAGCCTCGCTCTCACATTGTTATTCCCTACAAGTGCATTGGTGAGCATTTTTTGCTGCTTATGTACTGTTCTGTAAGCTTCCCTTCTCTTGCAGGGGAAAGCTGAGTACAATCTTGGTTTTGTGGCAGATCTTTATATCTGGCTTCCCTTTCCAAAGTATTTAATTCTGAATCTCTCTTTGCAGTTGAAACAAACAGATTGCTTCCTTTTCGTGGAATAAGTAGCCATATTACCCTTAAATCAGTCTGGTTATGTCCCCAGATTTGTTTGAGCCTGATGTCTTAGATGACACATAGATTAATGTGTCAGCATCCTAACATGTTCTTTAAATGGAAAGGGAGATATATCTGCCATAGAGGGTGTTGCCCCATGTGAAATGCTGTAGGTTAAGGTATTTGTGACTTTGTGAAACTGATTAGCTACTTTTTTTTTAACAAGACCATAACATTTTGTTTATAGAGAAAAAAGATTGTAGTTTTAAGTGTTCAGTTGATGTATACCATCTAATCACTCATCTTCTGAAATAACTTCATTGCATTTACCATGTTTATAGTCTGATTTGAGAATTAACCTAATCTTGAAAACTAGAGTATTGAAAATTATTTTTTATATAATCAGGGGATGAGAGATTCAACAAATATAAGTAGCAGTTTGTTTTATTTAATGCTTATTGAATGGCAAAGGGAGAGGGGAAGTTTGAAGAAGATACAGACCTGAGTTTTCATTAGTTCGTAGCACATATTTCTGCCTACAAACATTTTAAATAGCATCACCTTCAGAGTTTTAGGAGAGCTACAACTAACAAGCCGATCTTGTGTAAACATATATGGGCCATAGCTATTACTCCAGTAACATTTTCCAGTTTTGCACAAACTTCTATCTTGCTTCAACAAGTCCTTTTTTGGCTGGGTGGTGGGGAGGAGTAGTTGTCTCTGATGATTCTGCAGAAAGATAATTTTTAACACCGCCACGAATTATATTTGTCTTGACGTTTGTACCTACTTTAAACAACATAACAAGATGATTTTTTGTTCATGATGATTACCTTGAAATACTGCTAACTATATACTACCAATTAAAAAGAGAAAAGATTTGAATGCAGACTTGCATACAGCAAAACATTTTGCCTTCTCAGTCCATTTGCCAAATGCTGTAACATGAGTTTGATTAGTTTATCCATTGGAGATGACCCTGAGTTCTTAATGGTTCTTAATGCCAGCAGACTGCAAGCTCTGGTGGATCGTGTTAAGATGGTAAGGCATGGAGTAAGGACCCAGGCAGTATCAACTAAAGAACAGCTTTAGTTAAGGTAGAGGGGCTCATTGCCAGGTTGCCTGATGAAATATGGGGTAATAACATTTATTCAAGACCACCTACCAAGTCAGAGATAGTTTATGGTCTGTCTCAGAAATGACAGATTTTTCAAGCAACAGTCATAGAGTCAAATAGTGACGTCCAAGAAAGTGTATAAAAGGCATCTTTGTGTTTTAGAATTAGATGCTTCTAATCATTTTGCTTTATGATCACTAAACAAAGTACTAGACAGGTTAATTTCTTTAGGCCTGTATACTGTCAGTAGTTAGAACTGGCTCAGAGGTAATGCGATAATTGGCACAATCACTGAAGACCCCAAAACTTGGGTTGGAGAAAAGGGTAGAGTGAGTGGTATTGCTGACTGGTTGGTTGTTTCAGGCTCCTAATCAACAAATCTTCAGCAACTCTAGGAATAACACTAAGAAAGAAAAGAGGGAATACTAAGTGCTTTTCTAGCTGGCCCATCCCCTTCTAATCCAAGGCATGGAGGATGGAGTCAGCAAACCAGAATATGATGGCAAGAATACCATTTTCCCCCCTACCCATTATGTCTACTCTGCTTATTCCTTTCAGATTTCTCATTTACCTCTCTGGGCCTCTCTTTGCTCGTCTGAAAACGAGGGGGATAGGAGGACTAATGATTTCTAGGGTCACTTCTAACTCTAAATGCTATGATCTATCCACTGTTTCTTTCCTTGAGTTTCTTCTTCAGAGCAACATTTGTTCCCGAATCCTGCATTAGAAATGTTAGTGGAGTGATTTTACCTAGGGGAATAATGATTACTGTGAGATTTCAAATAACCAATAATTATGAGGGATTTCTTTAGTAGATCTTCCTGGTGAAGTTTTTGAAATTTCTCCATGGAATCCTAGGGTGCTACGAGGTATCATTTATTTGTTCCCATGAATGAAGGAGGATTGCTGCTGACACTGGTTGGTAAAGGTTTCCTCATCTAGGCTCAGTACAGCAACCAGTACAGCCTAGGCACTGATGACAGTTCAGAATCTTGTGTTCTTTACATTAGTGCCTTCTAACTACCAGCCTTATTTGTATTACTTAGAAAGATAAGAAAGTATTATTTAATAGAATTGATCTACTGCTTTTTCCTTTTTTTAAAAAAAAATTTTTTTTAATTTAAATTTTTTAATTTTTTCCATATGCTTTTGAGTTGAAAATTTTTCTCCCCCTTCCTCCCCCCCACCCTCCCCAAGACGGCGCACAATCTGATGTAGACTTTACATTTACATACCCATTAAATATATTTTCACATTAGTGAAGTTGTAAGTAAAAATTAAAACCAATACGAGGAACCATCAGAAAGATGAAACAAAACTCAACAGAAGGTAAAAATAAAGTGATAGCGATTTGACTTCCATAGTTCTTTCTTTGAATGTGAACAGCATTTTCCATCCCAAGGCCTCTGGTAATGCCTTAGATCCTCATAATGCTGAGAAAGGTTCAGTTTAACAGTCTTAGTCATTGCATAACGTGGCTGTTATTGTGTACAAAGTCCTGTTGGTTCTGCTCACTTCACTCAGCATCAGACCATATAAGTCTTCCCAGGTTTTTCTGAAGTCAGCCTGTTCATCATTTCTTACAGCTCAATAGTATTTCATTACATTCATATACCACAATTTGCTCAGCCATTCCCCAATAGATGGGCATCCTCTCAATTTCCAATTCTTTGCCACCACAAAAAAAGCTGCTATAAATATTTTTGTACATATGGGTCCTTTTCCCATTTGTTTGATCTCTTTGGGGATCTACTGCTTTTTCTAATGAGATAATGTTTATCTCTGTTACGAGCCATCAAAGCCTATTGGGATCAGTTTTTCCTATTCCTTTGTATCTTTGCGCTATCCTTTTTTCACTTGAACCTTTGTATAATAGTATTTCACACTGTACTATTATATTATTTCTGAACTTCTGTTATTTATTTCTGCACTTGTCTATCTCATTTGTGAATTATAAGCTCATTGAAGGCAATGAAAAAGTCTTTATTCATTTTTATATCCTCTCCTTGGTACCTAGTATAATGCTTTATGTGTAATTGGTCTTCAATAAAAGTGTTTTTGGATCAAAATGAATTTACCCTTGGTGTTCAAACTACTCTTTGGACTAGCCTTTCAGTGGACTGGCAGTGATTGTGATTGTTCCTGAAAAACCTAAAGATATTGATAGTGGAAAGAGATAGGTAGAAGAATAGAGGGGAAAAGGTCGAGGAAGATGAGGATGGAGAAAAGCTATGCTTGATAGGCAGAGTGCCTCTAGCAGTCAATTTGGGTGCCAAAAATTGTTTACATCAGCTTTAAAGTATTGATTTTGCTAGGTTTAGATTTCTTGAAATATTGCCTTGATCACCAAGCTTGAAAGTTGTTTAAGGACATTGATAACTGGTATGGCTCAACTCTCTAAGCGTTATATGATAGATCTTTTTTTCTCTTCTCTAATCATGAAGTTTTTTCTCCAGTATACCTGAAAGAACGCTAAATACTCTTCAGTAAAACGGTTTGGAATCACATTTTAAGTTCCTATATTTCAGGTAGAAGTTTTAATTCAGCACATGATAATAGCCTTTATCATTTCCCAAATTGCAGTAGTCATCTCCTGTTGAATTATATTAGTAAAAAATAATAGAGTGATAGAAGTGGTGATAGTGGGTCAGAAATATGAAAAGGTGAAGGTTTGTTTATTGAAAAGGTAAATGCTTTCTAAAGCATTGATTTATTGGCTAGGAAAGTAGGCTTGCATGTATGTGTAATGTAAACCTTTGTGATTTTCTAATAAATGATTTTGAATTGGTTTGTAGGGTTTTTTTTATAAAAGCCCAGCTGCATCTGTTCTTTGGGATGATTAATTTTAAAGCCCATTAAAACTGATCCTAGAAGCAATGAAATACCAATTTTTAACAAGTATAATTTCGTGTCTTTAGGACAGCTGATCTATAAATTAAAGATTTCATTCTTAACTGGATTTTATTGAGCCATTTAAAAATGTGATACTATAGAAAACTGGAAGCTTAAGGCCCAGTTGATTTTGTAGAAAATAAGTATTTTTTGGTGAGAATTTGTTCTCAAATGCAGGCTGTTTCAAAACTGCCCCCAGTGCATATTCCCAGGAAAGAGAAACTCTTTCATTCCTTTTGGGAGTTGGACTAATCTTTAGGAAACTGAATACTTTTAAAATGGGACAGCCGAGAACAAGACTTCTCCATTTTCACCTTCTTGGGCTTTAGTAGCAGAATAGAAGTCGGAAGTATTGGAAGTGGGAGACAGTCTTTTGTCATTGAAAAAACTTTTCGCACCCGGATAAAGAGAAGAGCTCCAGATTCTTGCTAACCACTACTGTGCATCAAAGAGGTGGACAATACAAACAACAGAGAAGTGAGAACTGGATATAAGCTGTAATTATGTTTCTAGTATAAATTAAAATACTAATGACATTCATGCCGTATTTTCATGTGGTTCACTTTTTTAGGCTGATGAAATGCAAAGAAATAGTGTTAGCTTTATATTGTACTTTGAGTTATTGAGTCTTTTACAGCTTTTATCCTGTAATTTTTCACTGTTTATATCATAACTGTTGTCTTTTTGCCAGGTAGAACCAGGATTATGTTGCCAGCTTTTATATAAACTTTGTGGCTTACTAAGTTCTAAATTCATCCCATCACATAAAACCTTTCACAAACCTTAAAACAGAACTCTTCTGTCTGATGAATCTTAACCTTTTTTTCATAGAATGGTCTGAGTAAGCATTCAACAAAGATAATCAGAAATTTGAAAACTTGAGTCCTGTACAGAATTAAGATTGATTGTGGAAATGGATTTTTTTGAGTAAATTTTCAAAGTTTTTCTAAATACGTCATCTAAACTTCTCTTAGCTTGCACAAATCAGCTGTAATTGATCCAGTAAGTCATTATAAGTTGATTGTATTTAAGCTTACAGTTGGTGTAGAGTGAATATTTAATTTTTACAGTATTATGCATGAGAAATGTCACAGCTTAATGATTTCAGAGCTGGCCTCACAGTCAGGAAGACCCAGGTTTAAATCCTGTCTCTGACACAGACTGGTCACATGAGATCCTCGAGAAGACTGCTTAGTTTTTTAGTGGTTGCCAGTCTTTTTTGATTACATACACCTATCAGTTTAAAAAAATTGCATATTCACCCATGCATCTATTTATAAACAAATGCATTTATTTATTAATTATACAC
The DNA here is from genome assembly GCF_003287225.1 of Phascolarctos cinereus. Classification (NCBI taxonomy): domain Eukaryota; kingdom Metazoa; phylum Chordata; class Mammalia; order Diprotodontia; family Phascolarctidae; genus Phascolarctos; species Phascolarctos cinereus. The sequence continues at coordinate 269,889,538 of NW_027556098.1, read as the reverse complement.
TTGTATAGCTATACTAATAATTGTGTATGGTGTAAAACCCATGCAAAAATCAGAAAAATTTAAAAATTAGGTAAGGATAAAAAAAATTGATCCTAGAGTACATGGGCTTAGGGGAATCTTAACTGGAGTTTCTTGAGTAAGGAAGTGACATCTTTGGACCCTCATTTTAGGAAAATCACATTGGTAGCTCTTTGGAGGATCACTGGGGGTAGGCTAGTGACTTGTGGCAAGGAGACCAATTTGGGGCAATAGTTTCGGAATGAGAGCCTGAACTTCTTTGTATCATTAGAGGGAGAAAGAGACAGATGTGGAGTTGTAGGAATTACAGGGTTTGATAAATGCCAATGTTGAAAACTTGGGTGATAGAGTGGATGGTGGCACCCTTAACAGAAAGAGAAAAAGGTTGGGTTGTATAGAGAACATCCAGTTTAAAATGTACAGTACAGGGCAGCGAGGTGGTGCAGTGGATAGAGCACTGGCCCTGCAGTCAGGAGGACCTGAGTTCAAATGCGGCCTCAGACATACAAAAAAATCACTAGCTGTGTGACCCTGGGCTACTCACTTAACCCCATTGCCTAGACCTGAATGAATGAAGGAAATAAAATAAAATGAAATGTACAACAGGCTGTTGAGGGTCTCGAACTGGACTTCAGGCGAGCTACTAAAGGGATTAAGACTGGATATATAGATCTGAGAATCCTTTGCATAGAGAAGAAAATTAAATCCATGGGAGCTGATATAGTTGCTAAGTGAGAGTGCACAGAGAGATGGGGACAAAGAATAGAGAACTTTGGGGCTCTTTCTTAGGGGCCATGTTGTGTAGATAATTATCAGCTAGGGAGATGGGACAAAATTGTCAGACAGGGTTGAAGAAAGTCAGGAAAAGAAAAAGAGCATCCAGGAGGAAAACATGATCAATGACATAAAATGTAGCAGAAAGAATTTTTAATATTGAGAAAAAAAAAGGGGGGGCAGCTAGGTGGCACAGTGGATAGAGCACCAGCCCTGGATTCAGGAGGACCTGAGTTCAAATCTGGACTCAGACACATAACACTTACTAGTTGTGTGATCCTGGGCAAGTCACTTAACCCCATTGCCTAGCCAAAAAATAAAAATTTAAAAAAAAATAGAGAAAAAAAGACCATCAGATTTGGTGAACAAAAAGATTATTGGTAACTTTGAAGGAGGCAGCTTCAGTTTTACTGTGGAGTTACGAGATTAGGAGGGGAGGAAATTAAGAAGAAAGGAGAATGGAAGGATTGTAGTGCCTTCCAAGGAAATAGAAAAGCTTATGGAGAGAGATAATAGAATGGAATCCTGGCTGGACCTATATCTTGTACTATTCTGTGAAAATGAAAAATCATAAAGAAATTTAATTTGAGTAATAATTTACCTTTCAGATCTGTGGATAGGGGAAGTGTTCATAAAATGGACAGTTTTGATTACATAAAATCATGAAATTTTTGTATGAACAAAAGCAGTACATTTAAGATTAGAAAGAAAAAATTTATCTGGGAAAAATCATTGTAGCAAATTTTCTTGATAAGGGAGGAGAGTGATAAGCAATTTACATATGTAATGCCTACTTTTTCCAGTTACCATTTGTGGTAAGAATTTTACAAAAATTATCTCCTTTGATCCACACAAATCCAGCCCACCGTACCACCCACTGGCCTCTTAAAAATCTAATATCCAAGATTATGTATCCTTGAGATAAATGAGAACTGATTCAAATGTATAAGAATAAGAGCCAGTCCCCAATCAAAAAAGGGCCAATGTATGTGAACAGGCAGTTTTCAAGGGAAGAAATCCAAACTGTCTATGATTATATGAAAAAATGTTCCAAATCACTCAGAGGAATGCAAATTAAAGCAACTCTAAGTTCTGCTCCACACCCATCAGATAATACAAACGTTTAAAAGGGCTATGGTAAGTTAGGCATACTAACGCTGTGCTGGAGCTGTGAATTGGTCAGGCATTTCTGCAAAGCCATTTGGAAGAAGCTGTTAAAATGTTCATATTCTGTGACGAAGCATTCCCATTGGTAGGCATATAACTCAAAGGGACCAAAAAAAGTAAGAGGATCCATATGTTCAGAAGTGTTTTGGTTTGCTAAAAATAACAAATGAAGGGACTGCCCATCAACAGGGGAGTGGCTAAACAAACTGGTATATATTTATAATGGAATATTATTGTGCCATAAGAAATGATGAAACTTGGGGCAGCGAGGTGGCGCAGTGGATAGAGCACAGGCTCTGAAGTCAGGAGGGCCTGAGTTCAAATATAGCCTCAGACCAAACACTTGACACTTACTAGCTGTGTGACCCTGGGCAAGTCACTTAACCCCAATTGCCCAAAAACAAAAAAACAAAATTAAAAAAAAAAGAAAAGAAAAGAAATGATGAAACTTTCATAGATAGTTTTGAGGAAACGTTGGAGGGGTTGTATGAATTTAGAGTCAGGTGAACAGAACCATAACAACAATTTATATACCTGTATATATGTGCTATGTGCGGGGGGAAAAAAATTAACCACATTAACTATGCCCCCTCCCAAATTTTGTTTCAGTCAGCACTTTGACTCCACGAGCTCTTTATCTGCAGATGGATAACATGTTTTGTCATATGAATCCTTTGTAATTGTGGTTGGTTATTGTGTTGCTCAGAGATGCTATGCCTTTCAAAGCTGCCCATCTCTATAATTTTCTTGTTGCTGTGTGAATTGTTTTGCTTCTGCTTAGTTCACTTTGCATTAGTTGCAGTGGTAAAGATTCTTCTGAAGCTACCTCCCCCTTATTTCTTTGTCTTTTTCTTTTTTTTTTCGGTGAGGCAGTAGGAGTTAAGTGACTTGCCCAGGGTCACACAGCTAGTAAGTTTCTGAAGTGTCTGAGGCCGGATTTGAACTCAGGTCTTCCTGTCTCCAAGGCTAGAGCTCTATCTACTGTGTCACTTAGCTGCCCCATATCTTATCATTTCTTATAGTACAGTAGTATTACATCACTTTCATATACCATAACTTGTTCAGCTGTTCTCACTTAATGAGCATCCCCTCATTTTACACTTTTTTTGTTTTTGTTTTTTGCTAAAAAGAGCTACTGTAAATACATTTGTAAATTTGAATTCTTTCTCTCTTTGATCTCTTTGCAGTATAGACCTAGTAGCAGTTATTACAGAGTCAAAGGGTATATACAGTTTAATAGTTTTAAGGGTATAGTTCTAAATTGCATTCTAGAATGACTGGACCAATTCACATCTCCATCCAAGAGTGCATTAAAAAACCTGTTTTCCCATAGCCCCTCCAGCATTTGTCATTTTTTTCCCAACTTTTCCACTTTGATCCACAATATTATATAGATAAACAATTTTGAAATGTATAAGAACTCTGGTTGTTGCAGTGATGATCCACAATTCCAGAGGACTTATGAGGAAGCATGATAACATGACCTGTTCATCATGAGATGCATATTTGTTACAAGCACTATGTTGTGGTGGTTTTTTTTTCCCCAAGGTGTAGGTGGGAGGTTAAGGGAATATATTCTTGTTGAATGGAGGTGTGGGGAGTAATCAGTAAAAATAAAAACAAAAAGATTCTGTTTTTTCTTTCTTTTTTTTTTAATTAATTTATTTTGATTTATCAACAATCACTTCCATGTGCTTTTGAGTTTACAATTTTTCTCCCCCTTTCTCTCCACTACTCTCCCCGAGACAGCACACAATCTGATATAGGCTATACATATACATTCCTATTAAACATATTTTCACATTAGTGATGTTGTAAGAAAGAATTAGAACCAGTAGGAGGAACCACCAGAAAGAGGAAACAGAAATCAACAGAAGAAAAAAAGTAGCAAATACTATGATTTGATCTGCATTCAAACCCTATAGTTCTTTCTTTGGATGCGGATAGCATTTTCCATCATGAGTCCTTTGGAGATATCTTAGATCCTTGTATTGTTGAGAAGGGTTAAGTCTATCAGTATTAGTCATCGCGCAACGTGGCTATTATTGCGTACAACATTCTCCTGGTTCTGCTCATTTCACTCAGCATCAATCCATGCAAGTCTTTCCAGGATTTTCTGAAGTCAGCCTGTTCATCATTTCTTATAGCACAATAGTATTCCATTACATTCATATACCGCAACTTGTTCAGCCATTCCCCAATTGATGGGCATCCTCTCAATTTCCAATTCTTTGCCACCACAAAAAGAGCTGCTATAAATATTTTTGTACATGTGGGTCCTTTTCCCATTTGTATGATCTCTCTGGAATATAGCCCTAGAAGTGGTATTGTTGGGTCAAAGGGTCTGCACATTTTTATAGCCCTTTGGGCATGGTTCCAAATTGCTCTCCAAAATGGTTGAATCATTTCACAGCTCCACCAACAATGCATTAGTGTTCCAATTTTCCCACATCTTCTCCAACATTTATCATTTTCCTGTTTTGTCATGTTAGCCAATCTGATAGGTGTGATGTGATACCTCAGAGTTGTTTTGATTTGCATTTCTCTAATCAATAACTATTTAGAGCATTTTTTCATATGACTATAGATGGCTTTAATTTCTTGATCTGAGAACTGTCTGTTCATATCCTTTGACCATTTATCAATTGGGGAATAACTTGTATTCTTACAAATTTGACTTATTTCTCTATATACTTTAGAAATGAGGCCTTTATCAGAGAGACTGGTTGTAAAAATTCTTTCCTAGTTTTCTACCTTCCTTCTAGTTTTAGTTGCATTGGTTTTGTTTGTGCAAAAACTTTTTAATTTAATGTAATCAGAGTTATCCATTTTGCTTTTTTGTAATGTTCTCTATCTCCTGTTTGGTCATGAATTCTTCTGTTCTCCATAAATATGATAGGTAAACTATTCCTTGCTCTCTCAGTTTACTTATGGTATCAGCCTTTATATCTAAATCATGAACCCATTGTGACTTTTTTTTGGTATATGGTGTGAGAATTTGATCTATGCCTAGTTTTTGCCATACTCAAAAAGATTCTGTTTTGCAGAGAATATAGTCTTACGCATTAGTAAAGGAATTTCCTCCTCCCAGTAGTTCTCTGTCATTAAATTCACATATCCTATCTTGAATCCCTATCCATGTTCAAAACCAAAACTATAAAATTAAAGTTGGTGGGCACAGACTTTGAAAATGATTGACAAACTGGGCTGTGATCTTAGATCTAACAACCAGTTGGACTGGAGTTACTTTTGTCCTTTTTTTGTAAGGCACTTTTCCACTCCTCCATCCCTTCTTGTTGTTTATACAGGAGCTATTTGTTAGCACATAATAAAAGTACTTCATTAATGTTGCAAGGTTTTTGTTTCTTCTTGTTCTGAACTTGACAAACATGAATGTTTTTCTACATAGAAAGAACAGAAAGAGTATGTTGATGAAATTGTCTCATTATCTCATTACTTACAACTTGGGGTTTTTAGAGTAATACTAAATTTGGCATATTAGTTCCTGCTGTTTGTTTCCCTTTGAACCTACTTCTCTTCTGTGCATTAAAAAGAAATACTTCATGGACTATACAGTATTTCTTCTTTTGGTGTCACTATTACTGTCCTCTTCCTCAAGTTCTTAATTATTTTCAGTTTGTTTTTATTTACAGTGTTGGTGCTAATTATGTATGTTGTTCTGATCTGTCCTACCCTGTATTACTTACCCTGGTTTTCCCAGGTTTCTCTAATCCATTCCTTGGCATTTTTATGATACAACAAAATACTAATACATTCATGTGAAAAGATTTGTTCAGTTATTCCCCAGTTGACAGGCACAGCTTTAGGCACTTGTCAACTAGGAAAAAAAGTACTATCATGAATATTTTTTGTATATGTCTGTCCTTTTCCTTTTTCCTTGGTATTTCCTGCAGTACACGCCTACTGGTTGGTGGTATTGCTAGATCAAAGGGTATTCACAATTCACTGGATTTTTTGAGTGTAGTTCTGGACTTTACTTCGGAATGACCTAATTAGTTCACAACTCTACTAGGAGTACCAAATGTGTGCCTTTCCTCCTACATCCCCTCCAGCATTTGTCATTTTCTTTTTTTTGGTCATCTTTGGCAGTCCGATGGATGTGAGGTAGAACCTCATAGTAGTTGTAATTTGCATTTTTCTTACTTAATAATTTGGGGTACTTTTCATATGTTTTTTGATGCCTTTTGAGAAGTACCTGTTTATATCTTTTGTACCATTTATTATGGAATAGGCCAGTTCCCTAAATAAATCTTGAGCTAGTCTTTTATCAGAGTTAATTGTTGCAAAGTTTTTGTCCCTCTATCTCACCATTTTCTTTTTGATTCTAGCTGTAATAATCTTGTTTGTGAAAGGCTGTTAGTTTTCCTGTAATCAAAATTGTCCATTTTGTCTACTTGGATCCTTTTTCTCCCTTCTTCATCCAAGAAATTTCTCTATTCCTAGTAACCAAAAGTATCTTCTTTCTTGCTCCTCTAATTAGTTTATGATGTGGCCTTTTATATTTGGTTCCTATATCCACTTTGAGCTTATCATGGCATTTGGTGTGAGAGGTTCGTTAAGACCTAAATTTTGCTAGACTAGCAAAGTCACTTGAAATCAGTTTATTTTGGAGTGGCTGTGGAGTGTAAAGTAATTTTTAAGTGAATTAGTAATAGAAGTGTCATTAATCCTATAATAGCCTTGAGTATTTGTGCTTGCTTGATAGATTGTTTTCATCAACAAATTTGAAGAGCAAATTTGCCTCTGATAATCCTTTTTCTTTTTTCAGTTGGTGAGTTTGTGAGTGATGTTCTGCTGGTCCCAGAGAGGTGTCAGTTTTTCCATAAAGAAAAAACAGATGTGTGCGAGTATCACCAGCACTGGCATGCTGTAACAAAAGAGGTAAAAAAAGACAATGGAAATGGGAAATATGAGTACTTAAGTTCTTATTTTGTACTTGAGTTATTATTATTTTGTCATGATATGAATATTCTAATACAAAATCTAGAGTGAAAAATTAATAAACTTTGTCAGCCATTTGGTTGGTGGGCATGTGCGTGCTGATCATATACCAGACCTGTGATTGATAGGTTGTTGAAGTTCAGTGATGACTGTCCAGTGCCTGGCAAATATTAGGTCCTTAATAAATGCACCTTAGCTGACTGACAAGTGATAGCCACTAACAGGAAGTATGTTAAAGTATTTGTGTAGGTAACAATGGGAATCTTGTTTTCATGTTCCTGTTTTGCTAACGTGGGAAAAAAAAACCTGATTGTAGACAGTTATCCTGTACTAACTATTGCAGAGTTTGAGAATCTCGCTAAATGATAGGCACAGAGCTTTATCTTTGTATGGCAGGAAGAGAGCTTTGAGTGTGGGTGTTGCATACATATTTCAATGTTAACCTGTTCAGAATAACATAAATTATTGTGTGTTTCAGGAAATTCATAGAGGCAGCTACAGTGGAAAGAATCTTGGACTTAGAGGATTTGAGTTGAAATTATGGCTCTGCCTGCAAATTGTTTTGTGATCTTAGCCAAGTCCATTTTGCCTCTCCAGGCTTCAGTTTTTCTTTTTTGCTTTAAAAACAGCATCAAAGAGCAGTTTGGACCTAGATAGTCGATCTCCAGGGTTCCTCTAGCTCTCTTTAATTTTAGATATTGATATAGTTTGATTTTTTTCATAAGGCATTTTTCTGTAGTGAAATGTGCTTGGAAAAGGGAAATGTTTGAAACAGATTCACTGTAAAGCCTTCAACTATGTTGGCCCCTCTGTCTCTTCTAGGCATGTATGTCTCAGGGAATGACCTTGTACAGTTATGGTATGCTGCTACCCTGTGGGCTGGACCAATTTCATGGCACTGAGTATGTGTGCTGCCCCCAAACCAAAGTAATTGAATCCATTTCCTCAAAAGAGGAAGATGAGGATGAGAAAGACGATGAAGAAGAAGATGAAGATTATGACATTTATAAGAGGTAATGGCTTTCTGGATTTAGAAAAAAATTTTTTTTTTAGTTCACACATAAGTGGCTCCATGTTACTTTTAGAAGAGGAAATTTCTAGGAGAATGGAGAAGCAGCTTTGGTCCCATCTTGAAGCATCTAATTGTCATAATCTGAGTAAGTCATGAAGAACCTTAGTAACTATTAATATTTATACTCTTCCAAGCCACATCACCATGTTTTAACAGTTTGAAACCTTTATATGAAAGCTTAAGAGTGCTAAGAGTCATTGGGTAGGTGCATTGAAATTTCTAATTTTGGTCTTTCTAGTGAATTTCCTACTGAAGCAGATATAGAAGACTTCACAGAAGCAGCTGTGGAAGATGATGAGGAAGAAGGAGATGAAGAAGAAGAAGAAGAAGTTGTAGAAGATCGTGATTATTATTATGATAACAACTACAAAGTAGATGGCTACATTGAAGAGACTCCAACTGAACCTAGCAGTGATGGAACTCTCTCTGAGAAGGAAATAACTCATGATGTTAAAGGTAATTTCTAGTTTCTCTGTGGACAGGGCCATGGCTTTAAAATTCATATATAATTGGATCCTATTACTGTTAGTACTTCAACAACTTTAATCACTATGTGTAAATCAGAAATTAAAGAATGGTGCTTGTAGGCATCGGAAATGAAATGAACTGTCAGGAGCATTGGTCAGTCCCATTTTGAAAGTTGGTAGGTAGTTTTCTTGGCAAGGTGCCCTTAGCAGCTGACACATCTAGTGAGAGAGGTGCTAGATTGAATCACAAGCAATTTTGTTACTTGTGGCTATACTTATAGAACAGGATATAGGCATGTTTAAGACCTTACCAGCAGTTGAAATAATTAGTTTTTTTGAGACTTCTTGCTCCCTTTTACTAGAAAATGAGAGGCAAGTTAGTCTGCTTTAATGAATATGTTAAGCATATGTTAAACATGGTAATGCCACCTCCCACATTTGACCTAAGTGGAAAGTCCCTTTAGCCATCCTCCGTTGTGTATGTGTGTGTGTATGTATGTACATACATAAACACATTAATAATATTTAATAAATTTGCATTTTGTTTATATAGCACAAATACATATATTCAGATAGATATGTTTATATCTTTCTACATTATATGTATGTATGTAGTAAAGTCTCTTTCCTCTCTCTTTTCTCCAATGTATAGATTGCTGTCAGTGTCCATTGCAACATTTTCATAGTTGGGAATATTGATTGCAAAATTAGTTGACCTACATGTCACTGAATCAGGTCAAAATTTTTAATCTCTCAGGTAAAAATGCTGACAGATTTAATAGCAGCATACTGAAGATAAAGTAATTTCCTAAAACTGGAGAAGGTTGCATGTTAGGGTCCATTGTAGAGCTGAAAAATAAACACAGGCCCACTTGGAGAATAACTAGGATAGGATCAAGTGTCTGTTCTTGGGAAGTAGACATAAGGAAGACTCTAGGCCTCTAGCTGCATGTTGCAAATATTGCCATCTATTCATGATGTTGTCATAGGCATCATACTGTGCACATGACTTTTAACTTGCAATTCCTTCATAGTTGCTTACCTTATTTAATTAAGAACCCTTTGAGGTTGTGAACAGTCAGGTAGCTGGTATTGTATCTGCTGGTGGTTGTCCAATTTTGATACTTCGTGGATGCTGAATATCATACAACGTTAACCTTACCTAAAGGCTGCTGGTCTGTAGCATGTTAAAAGCATTTGAAGCTCCTACCTCTTCCCTGCTGACATTCTAACCCATCTCCACACAGCTGTCTGCTCCCAGGAAGCGATGACAGGGCCCTGCCGGGCCGTGATGCCCCGTTGGTACTTCGACCTCTCCAAGGGAAAATGCGTGCGCTTTATATATGGCGGCTGCGGAGGCAACAGGAACAATTTTGAGTCTGAGGACTATTGTATGGCTGTGTGTAAAACGATGAGTAAGTCCTGCCTCAGGCTGGCTCTGTGCAGCAAGCCACTGTCCTGTCCAGCGTTCTGTCTCTTCTTCTCTGGCCAGTCCCTGTGACCACATCTGTGTAGTGTGCCCTGCTGACTCTGATGTTTGCAGTCGTTTTTTGTTTTTGTTTCATCTCTGTGCTTCCTAGATTTTAGGCTTTACTTTCCTTTTTGACAGTTCCAAGAACCAGTTTATTCATGTGCCCATTCTTATTTTGTCTGCTGGTTGTGGTGGTGATGATATATGGCATACTCCCTGGTTTGGCTCTAGCCTTCTGGAGATTTGTTTTTAGTATTTTGGTTTGCTGACCCAGGACTTGGTTGTATTGGTTCCCTCATTAGTTGGAATGTGCCTGGAAACTAAGATACTAGCTTGGAAAACCATGAAATCAGGACATGCCATTGTTTGAGGTATCACTGCTTGTGCTTGTATTTTAGCTGGTGATTTAACTAGGCTCCTGTGGTTCTTGGCATATACAATAAAAAGAATCACCTGTATAACTAAGAAATTAATGTAATGGCAACTTCAAGATTTTCAGGATGATTAGCTGGGCCTTTTCTGGATAGGAGTATGAAGGTTGTCTTTCTTTCCCATGAGTGTCTAAAGACATGTCCTTTTGTTAGATTTCCCCATCTTTGCAGTTCTAATTAATACTCTTAGAACATGAAATTCAAGGGCATTCTGATATACACTCTGGAATTCATTAGAATGACTAGCTACTACTTGATGTTGGAATTTGCTCTCAAGAGTTTAATTCTAGCTTCTGATAGATTTTAATCAAATGGAACCTTCTCTCTCACCCTAGTAATTTTTAAAAACTCCTTAATTTAACACTTTGACTTTAACTGTCATTAAGCATCTCTTATAAGCCTTTTGTATTTGGGGGAGACTTAGAATTTCAGCTTGTGCTTAAACTGATTTTCTTTCTTCAAGCTTCATACATGTGATTTTTTTTTTAATGGGCTAATAGTTGGCAAGTATGGAGTAAACCTGACAGCTTTGGGGAATTTGATGTTGAGAAGTTAATTCTAGCTGGAACTTGGATTTGAATTTGAGACTACTGTAAAGTGTATGTAAAGCAGTCAAGAAGTAGGCCCAGTCTTAGATATAGAGATGTAAGATTTAGGAGAAGTAATACAATCCATTTATATCGCTAATGCCTTTTTTTCTTCTCTTTTAAAAATGATCAGTAATTTTGTAAAAAAAATGATTACCCAAATTCTTAAAAACCTGTCTTTAGTTTCTGTTTAGACTGCCAGGCAATTTAAAGAATCTGGGAGTAAATAGTAACAACTACTAAAGTATATCTTGCTTAAAATGAAGGTAGTGATAACTGTCTAGGGCACTTATGTGGGGTGATAAGATAAAGTTGGGTTCATTTATTCAAGACTGTGACAGTTATTCAGTTCATAAAATTATTATCCTTGGTAGTGGTGAATTCTGCCTATTGTGTGTATCTGTGGTTGTGTGGATGTGACTGTGTCTGTGTGTACTTCTAGATGGAAAAGAGCTGTTTTTAGCAGATCATCTCTGGATGGGACAGAGATAGAATTAACTGTAACCTAGCAGTGCTTTTATAGAGAGAAGGAGATGCATTCTAGTAGATGAACACTGTACTTGGAATCAAGAGAAGAGTCCTCCTGGGTTTAAACCGTATTAGCCATTGGTGTAAACATGGCCAAGTCACCTTTGAATCTTCCCTTATCCATACTTTGTGCACTTGGGACCAAGAGAACAGTGCTCAGTGTAAACATGGTCAAGTCACCTTTGAATCTTTCCTTATCCATAAACGGTCAATTATAATTGTGCAACTTGCTTTCCACAATTGTGAGGAAAATGCTTTGTAAACAGCATCGTGTCACTATTCTCGCCCCCCCCCTCCACCCCTTTTAAAAACATCCCTCTCCCTTTTATTTCCCCAACAACCTTATGAGACGAATCTTAGTGCTAGTGTTATTTCTACTTTGCAGCTTAGGAAAATATGTGTCAGAAACATTACTTGGCAAGTGTCACATAACTAATCCAAGACAGAGTTATTAATCATTTCTCCACTTATACCAGCTGTGCAAGCTGTTGGAACCAAGCTATTGAATGGTTGGTGGCAGCAGCAGCTTGCATGTTTCGTTATTGTCACTTAAGTAAGTGGGACTTCGTGGAAGTCACTTATATGCCCTGAGTTGCCTCACTTTCCTCATCTGTAAAATGAAGGTTTGGACTAGAATGCCTCTGTGAGATGCCTTTTAGTCCTTTTACCTATCAATACATAAACTTTTCAGCTTTATTCTTAGATTCCTGATTTAGAATTGAATAACAATGATAGAAACATAAGAATGTACATCATATTTCCAGTTAAATTGTTATATATTGTGTGATGCCATATTCTGTTTTATAAGACTTGTCTTTAGAAGAATAATGATCCAGATTATTGCTTACTCTCATTTGAAAGTTTATGATGAGTGTTTTTAGCATTTGTATCAGATAATCTTCCACACAGATTTATAGTGAAAGAGGAAAAAAAAAGATTATTTAAAACAATTTGGCCTGACAAGGTACATAAACCTTTTGTAGTAGCCAGTTAAGTTTGTGTGAGTTTGGAATAAGTGCTTGTCACCCAGTTGCTTTAATCTTATAACTTCTGTGGAAGGTAAATAGTCACAGAGATTTTATTGAATACATCATTATACGGTTTTTTAGCATTTGGCTTCAGTTTAGGTTTATATGCATTACACAGTTGTTTAAACTGTGCTGGCAAGTCAAGAGCTATTCTGCCTAACCTGTGAAATCTCTAAGGAGATGATCTGACAAGAACTTCCATAAATATTGTCTTGAGAGGTTGGACAACTGAATTTGTTTCATTGATCTTTTTCTTAGAATGTTGGCAGAATCAGTTGTGCAAGACATCCACTTTCCTGGGGCTGATAACAGTTTATGTAATAAAGAATGTTTTCATTTTAAAATATGTTTTGTTTCCTACTTAATGGGCAGTGAGTGCTAATTAGATTTAATAGTTTATAAGTTCAAATGTAATTTAAAGTCAGTATTTCCTGTCATTGTACCATATAGCAACTTAGTTTTTCATGCTCTTGGTAAATACTAGGTATAACATGGGGTGGGTGCCTCTAAGCAATACTCAACACTTAATTTTCAGTTAGTTGCTTCGGCTTCTCTCGTCACAGAACCTGAAAAACAAAAATGCAATTTGGTCTCTGTATGTACAATTTAACTCTTCTTTTTTACCTTTCCTGTCTTATAAAGGAGGTAATGAATTGAGAAAATGATACATGAAGATGGATGACAGAAAGCAAAATAAAGCCAGAACCTTCAGTCTTGAATAATTTAAAATTAAATGTATGTTCATATTTGGCAAAGTTGGTTTTCACAAAGTCACCACTTTACCCTGTACATCCATCTTGGCTCAGATTGTAGTAGTGGTGAAGAGAGGATTTTAAAATAGTGGTTAAATAGTTTAGATTACAAGAAACTCTGGAAAAAGATAGAGTAAATCCTTTCTCCCACACTCATTCACTTGAGCAACTTGCTGTTGCTGAAGATAATCTAGATGGTTGACACACCACTAAATTTCTGTACTAACTTGATCTAAGGTAGTTGACTAACATTTTTGTGTAGAACATTTCTGGTTGCAGTGTAATAAAGTCTTGGCAGACAACAGAAACTCTCTACTCCTTAGCATAACTTAAGACAACCTAAGTCAATTTTACAGGTCCTAAGCTTCCATTTCTCCCAGTAGCAGAGGAGCAGACATTTTCAACAATATGCCTTGATTCCAGAACCTTCCTTCTAATTTTGTTTCAGTTCCTCCAACTCCTCTGCCAACCAATGATGTTGATGTGTATTTCGAGACCTCTGCAGATGACAATGAGCATGCTAGATTCCAGAAGGCTAAGGAGCAGCTCGAAATTCGGCATCGCAATCGCATGGACAGAGTAAGTATAGGCCCTGACATTATCATCGCATCAATTTGATAATCTGCTAATAGAGTTTTTATAATAAAAACCAAAACCTGGTACCCTCTTCTTAGAAGCCTTTTAAACCAACCTCCTGCATTTTTCAAAAGAGGAAACTGAATCAGATCATAAACAGAATTTTTTGTTTCCATTATCTTTCTCATATTCCAAGTATATTGGTTTATGACCATTAAAAAAAATCAGACAACTATGATTACACTTTTCTATAGTTAACCCCTTTTTGTTTCCTTGGTTAAGCATAAAGCCATTTTACTTCAGCATTTTTCGAATTTAGCAAATAGCTCAATCTAAAATGGTCAACTAAGCATACAAAGCTGTTAAGATTCACTTGTGGATGAGGGAAACAGGAGTGTGGGTTTAGATTGTAGATGTACAGAAATACTCTAAAAATGAAAACTTTTCTGGAATATTCCTCCCAAAATTATACCCATATAATGTTAACATTGGAAAGAACTTCAGAGATAATCTAGTCTAACAGCCTCATTTTACTGTTGGAAAATTACCAATACAAATTAATGGTGAGAGCCTTTGCCCGTAGGCATTCCCTCATGGAGTTCTCCATGTGTTGAGGGAAAAAATACTCAACAGAGGAGGAGGAGAGAAGGCAGAAGGTATGTTCCTTGATTTTGTATCTTGTAGGTAAAGAAGGAATGGGAAGAAGCAGAGCATCAAGCTAAGAACCTTCCTAAGGCAGAAAGACAGACCCTGATTCAGGTAGGAGACACCATCTGTGTTTGAAAAAAACCTTGATTTTCTTCTGCTTGAGAATATATGTTCATAGCCAAAACCTTGGGAAGTGAGCAATTCTGATACCTCTTAGTTGGAGAGCTCATATTACAAAGTAATTACATGTGCTTGCATAGTTTGTGTCTTCATCTCTAAGGTGACTGTGGCCTGCTCAACTCTGGTAGGAAGAAGCCAAACTCTCCATCAGACTATCTGATAACAAGATGTGTCTGTGGACTTTCTTCATTGTTTTGTTTTTCTGGAAGATGTATGTGTTTTGAACCTTCCAGGTTTAGATTATAGCTTTTCCTAACAGAACTGAAATCTTTTGCATATCTATTGAGAAGACAGAAAATAATGATTTCTGACAAACTTGATTTCCAGCTTTCTAAAAATGTAGCCTTACAGTGCCAGTAGCAAAATGTGCCCCGTCTTTGAGACCAAAAGAATATGAAGACTAAAGGAGAGGTTATTATTCTACATCATTTATTTAGGATTTCATAAGGGTTGATTGAATACTATCATCTTAAAAGCAGAATGATTTTATTACTTTAAGGTCTTTTCTTTAGATGTTTAGCAGTTGAGCTATGTCTTTACCTCTAGTGTTTGTATCTGGGTCAGTGATTTAGTCCATGATACTCATGATTCCAAGGTCAAAAATTGAAATTGCTGTGTGCACCAGTGTGTTTTTTCACAGATATACTATTCAGCACCTTCTACCAAATCTGGCCAGCTATAATAGATTCTTGCCAGCAATCCTACAAGTGAATAGGAATGATTCAACATAACATATTACCCATATTGGTAGATGATTCATAGTGTTTGTCTTAAGAGAGCAAACTATGAAAAAATTAAGACTTTTCCTTTCTCTAAACATTCTAGGATTAACATCAGCCTTCACAAATAGGCACTCAAGTAGAAGAATCCTATACCTTTTAGTTGGAGAACTCTAGTATATATTGTGTACTTGCATATGTCTTCCCCTGACATTAATGCAACCTTTTGGTTTCTGGTGAAATACATAGTTTTTCCTACTTCTTTTGATTCAGCACTTCCAAGCAATGGTTAAATCTCTAGAGAAGGAAGCAGCCAGTGAGAAGCAGCAGCTGGTGGAGACTCACCTGGCTCGAGTGGAAGCCATGCTGAATGATCGTCGCCGCATGGCTCTAGAGAATTACCTGGCTGCCTTGCAGTCTGACCCACCACGGGTGAGCTGTGTTCAGTGTTCATTCTTGATGAACTAATTTTTTTAAGGAAGTTAACTGTTTTGGAGACTAATTTGTGCCGTGACTTTGGTCATTATGGAGAAGCAGGGTCAAACTTAAGTTGTGATACATTGTATCATTAAAAGTATCCCCGTGGAAGCTTTTGCTCAGATTGAGGTAGAAAAGAGAAGAATGATAAAACAGCCCTTCTAAATTTAATCAAACATTTGATGGCCCAACATCTTCCTCTGCTATTTCACAGAAGATAAGTAGGACATAAAATATTAAGTACTTGGTCTTCAAGTTAACTGTGAAAGGCTAGTGTCCTAAAGTAGAGGGATTTGTTTCTTCTTCTTCCCAATTAATTAATTAATTGGTTTTATTTTTAATTTGTTTCTATGGTCTCAGATTCTTCCATTCCATTATTCCACCCTCATTCTGGATATGTCCATGCTCTTAAAGCATGAGAATTGTGCCCATATTTCTTAATGTTTATTCTTTTGAATTAATGGATCAAGAGTTGATTAAAGAACTGACTGCTATTAGTGAGAGGTAATAGTGAAAGCGCAGGAAAAATAAACTACAAGTGATGGATTGAGAACTAAAATTGGGCTAATAATGGAGAAGAATTAGTTAAGGGCCCAGGAAAAAGCTGGATTAGTTATTGTTTTCTGTCTGTTTCTAGTTCTTTAGTGACTGTATTTTTGCATTCTTCCCTCTTCCAGCCTCACCGAATCCTCCAGGCCTTAAGGCGTTATGTTCGTGCTGAGAACAAGGATCGCCTACATACCATCCGCCATTATCAGCATGTATTGGCAGTTGACCCAGAAAAGGCTGCCCAGATGAAATCCCAGGTATAATAGAAATAATATTACATGATAACTTTATGTATTGACTTGAAGTTTCATATGCAATCATATTTTTATTATACTGTTATGGAAATGCCTAATTCCATAAATATAAAATAAAAGATGAAAGAGAAATATTAAGAAAAATTAATGAACTGATTGTGATTCTCGGTGAAAGTCATTTGAGAATCCTTGTTTAGTACTTCTTTGGTTAATTGGCTGAATATTCACAATAGTTTGCCACATTAATCCGTGAATAATAAAATTTGATATGTGTTGATTGTTGAGAAAGAACTGTTTTTAGTTTTTGCATACTAAACATCCATGATGACCAAAAGTTTAGATATGTGTGATTATATCTGAAAGAAAAAATTTCCAAATGGACTCAACAGTTTTTCAGCACGGTTAGCTTCTGCTGATTTTTGATATTGCCTGGAATACTGTAATGGTAGTGTAATTTAGTGCGTTGACTTACAGTTTGTTCACTTACATCTTGTGATATAAACTACATCGTCAGTAAACTTCTAAACTTGGAAGTTCATTGACATCTGTACAGTTTAGTAATCTATCCTAGTCAATGTTCACTGAAGTTTTTTAAATGGAGGACAGGCCTTGCAGCTAAATCACTTTTCCTTTGTTAATTTCTTGTGTAGTTATTAATACAGTTGTCTTTGAGATAGTGGATACTCAATGCTTCTATACATAAAATTTTATGAAAATGAATACTTTTCCATTTTTAAAAACCTCATACCTTCTTTTAAAAGGAGAGCAGGTGGTCAGTCCACAGGACTGAACACTCAACTGAGGACAAGCTGGAATTAATTTTATGGAGTACAAAACTCTGAAATTATTATTCTTTAGCTGACATTGACCATTTTAAAAGCTGTTCAGTCAGTGACTGAATAATAATCAAGTTCCTGGAGAAGAGGGGTCATGTTGTACACTATACAAGAAACATATACATTTCATAGGCCAACTCTAATTTTGTCAGACCTATATGTCCATTTTCTTAAATTTACTGTTTGAAGGGAATATTATTTAAATATTTAGATGATCTATGACCTCCCTGGTACTATTTTCACTAGTTAACATAGATCACAATTGCCCCAACTTATTCTGTGTCTGCCCTTCTTGTTCATAGTTTTCTTTCATAGTAGGTCTGTGCAACATGGGCAGAACTCTGCCTTTCTTTACTCTTAGCATTTTGGAGGTAATGGCAAGCATAGTAAATGGACAGGCGTCTTTTTTGTAGATCTTTTGCCACTACAAAGATTTTAAATGAACAGAACAACATTTTTCCTTCAAAGCTGACTCCTTGACTATGCTGCTAATTAGAATTGTGGTGTTACAGGCTGAAATAAATAAACAAGGAGAATTGTACTGGATTCTTGCCCATCTTTGGTAAGGCTAGATTGTTTGTTGTTGGGCATTATTGTTTCCCATTAATATTTTTTTGTTTTCTGGACCTGAGTTTTTATTGCTAGATTAAGTTCCCAGTGAGGACTGTGCTATACCGGTACTGCTGAGTTGCCTAGGGCTAGTGAGAATTGTAGTGTCCTGCCCAAGGTCACAGCAGGACTGGAACCCAGGGTCTTCTGGAGTTTGAGCCCTACTTTCTATCAGCGATGCTATGCTGCCTCCCTTTGTGTTAAATTTAAATTAATTTTTCTAATGTGAGTCACCAGACTGCAGTATAGAATCATCACTAAGCACAGTAGGGGAGGAGGGAGTCTTTCCCCTAGTGTGTGAAAACCTTGTCAGAGCAGCAGTCATGTACTCAAGCTAGCCTTTAATTTCTCATGACCCCACAGTTTCTTTATTGGCCCCACTAAGTACATAAAACATTCTGTTATTCCTGCTTTCTAACCTCTGTTTTGTCATTCAGTGGTCATTCAGTTTGATCTCCATAGAATTCTGGAAGTGATAGACTTGGGTTTCACACCCTTGTAACCTACCCCCAGGTTTATATGTAAAAGAAACTCATTTGTTAGCTTTTGTCTCTTGCTGTGTTCTTGTTGATGTGTTCTCTGTAGTCCTTTAATTCCTTTGGAAAAGTTACAGCATGAACACAGTTCTGGCAAGATGGCGTGTTTAAGTTACATTTCAGTTTGCATTATTTCTCCCAGGCACTCTGCTTTTCCATCAGTTTATTTGATTGACAGACTTGCAAAAATAAAATTAAATTGCTTTCATCCTTCCTTTTAAAGGTCAGAAAGGCTTTAACCTATAATAAAAACAGTTCCATTTAACTTAATTTTCCAGTTCAGACATTTGGAATTCTTGACTTGGAGCACCCTCTGTAGGGAAAAATTTGTTAATACATGTTCAGTGATCTCACAGACTAGGTAGGTGTTGTGGCTTCTGAAATATGGATCATAATTTTCCTTACTGACTGTTAAAATGCCACAATTCTCTCACACTATCAAGGTGGATGTATTATTACCCTATTAGTGTAAGTAACTAGTTGGCAATGGTTTTTTTATAATATGTGGCATTATTATAGATTTTAATACTTGAATATTGTTGTGTTTTTATCTAGAAAAGAAAGAGTTGTGCTTTAGGGTGACATCAGAAAACCTGCTTTTATCAATAGTTTCATCCTTTTCCCTTGTGACTTGTTGTCAGATCTAGTATTTTGTATCATATTAAAATTGTTTTGAGTTTTACCTTTCTTCCGTTAGACTCTGGAGATAATGAAAAATTAACATGCAGTTGTAGGGAGAGAAGTAAGGGAATAAAAGAGTTGAGATAATCCATGATTTGGATATTTTGGCCCCATATAATTAAAATCCCAATTCATTATAGGTAGGGTTCGCTGTATTTTAGGTGAAGAGTACCTCTTTTGCCCAACCATGCCAATTAGTACATATGTTAGGTTTAAAATTAAGCAATAAGCAGAATTGTGAATGAAGTTTATACCTAGTTATATTTTGGTTAAGTTCCTAATATCTTCTGGGCGTGGATTTTATATTTTATTATTAAAGTGTTAGTTTAGTCATGAGTGTTGAGGGAATTCTTATTTAGTAAGTCCTGAGATTCAGCTTGAGACTTTGAATGGTCTGGAAATGGTTTTCCAGGGAGATAAACTTTTGAGGTTGTTATTGAAAAATAAAAGTTACTTGCTTAACTATGTTTGTGCCCGGTTAGGTAATGACACATCTCCATGTGATTGAAGAGAGAAGAAATCAGAGCCTGTCCCTCTTATACAAAGTACCTTATGTTGCCCAGGAAATCCAGGAAGAAATTGGTAGGTAGCAACTAATGTTTTTTTTTCTGTCCAGAATTAGTTGTTACTAATTGTGGTGGGAAGAAGCTAGAGAGGATGGGAACAACTGAGGTCAACGAGACTGAGAATTATTATACCAGCACTTTTTTGTTTGAAGATTGAAAATGTTTTCTTTCTAGGATCTACATTCGCAAGCTTAGGAAAAGGGCATAGGAGTTGCTGTAATGACTTTGATCCAGTAATGCCTTCTGTTTCACTGACCTTGTAATAATTTGAATACATGAAGAAAATCTAGGGTGTGAAATAGCAAGGGTGCAGGAAAGTAGCCTGTTAATGTTTTTTTTTTCCTTCACAACTGCTGTTTCTTAGTCCTATTTTTTTCCCATTCCCTTCTACTCAACTAAGCCAACAACATCTGTCCTTCTAAAATCATTTTCATTTGTACCTTGCAAACAGTTGCCTTCTTGAAGACTTTTGAAAACTAGATGCTTATGAAAAGTATTTTTTATTTTATTTTGCTCTTTGCCTGTTTTTAGATGAACTACTTCAGGAACAGCGTGCTGATATGGATCAGTTCACCTCATCCATCTCAGAGTCTCCAGTAGATGTCCGAGTCAGTTCTGAAGAAAGTGATGAGGTTCCACCTTTCCACTCCTTCCATCCTTTCCCATCCTTACCTGAGAATGAAGGTGTGTGTGGCTGAATGTGTGACCTGTCTTGGGGAGCCAGGACGCTGAGCTCACTTATTTGGACAGTGGGATAGGTTTGATGGGAAACAGAGAGAGCTGTGTGTCTTCACAAAGGACTTGAGATGCTTTGATTGTGCGCTGAAAATAAACAAGCTCCTGGGCCCAATGCCCCTGAGAAGTATTGTTGACAGGCTGCTTATGGGCATGTGGTCATGTGCTATGGTTATTGTATTAAAGCCTTAGTTCTGTTAGCAGAAGGGAGATGATGGCATTTATGTAGAAGAGCTGCTGGAATTGGGCTTTGCCTCCAGGTCAGAAGAGCAATAAGAATTCCCATTGTCCTGATTTTCTTGGGGTACTGAGATTTGACTATGCAGCGTTTAAGGGTGCTTTGTTTCATTGTCTCATTCCTAAAGCCTGTCTCCCCCTACAAATACCCCCACAACCACTCAGAAATGTAAGCCCTTCTAGTTGTCCCCAGTTCTTTCATATTCTAAGGGCATATCATTTTGGTTATACATCAAATTGGGTACCTAGAAGTGACAATATTACTTTGTCAGTATGTCACAGATAATTCTAATTTAGATTTCTCCTTTTTTTCCCCCAAGGAACTCTACCTTCCAGACTGAGCTTCATCTTTTAGGGGCATGTTATCCTGCAGTTACTGTCCAGGGCCCGAGAAATACCAAACTCTCCCTTCTTTTCCACTAGAATGTTCTCTAATAAATCTTTGGTTCTTACTATTAGGAAGTTTTGGGAATTATTTTAGGGAAGAATGGAGTTTCTGTCTTGTTTTTTTTAAGACAGAGCCCCTTGTTCTTAAGAGAAGTAGCAAAAACTGAAAACAAGAATCTTGAAGAGAAGCCATTTTCTTTTTTTTAATCTCCTCTTTTTTGCTATTTTGTGTTTGTCGTTTTCCCTTCTGCTAGACACCCAGCCGGATTTGTACCACCCAATGAAAAAAGGTTGGTTTGTAAAAGCTGCTCCCTATAAGCCTCCCATCACTTTTCACTTCCTCAGTGTGTTGGTAGTTTCATTTTATGTTTCATGCCATCACCTGATTTTTTTTTTCTTCCCCACCTCATTTTTCAATTGAGGGCAGCCAAAGGGGGGCCCACCTCATCGTGCTCAGGAATTGGTCTAGCCTTCTTAGAGCATATTTGATAACAGTAGCTAGACATACATGTCTTTGGACTTAATGTTAAATTACTGAGGGGTGTTTTGAATGTTAAATTACTGAGGGATGTTTTTGTCAGCAAACAATATTAGTCTTAGCCATTGATCTGTTGTTCAGCATTTCTTCTTCATCTTTTATTCTCCTTTTAAGAAGTCCTTCATCTTCATAAGGCTTTTCTTTTTGACTTGTAGTATTCCCTAAATTATTAGAAATTGTGGAGGAAGAAATGGCTTATTTGGGAAATAAACTGAAATTTAATGACTTCTAGAGTTAGCACCTTTGAGAGCCATCATGGTGTACTGGGTAGGTGGAGGCTTTCTTGTGACTTGCCTTTGAGTCAGGAAGACTTGGGTCCAAGTCCTGCCTTTAGCAAATAAATATCTATGTAACCATAGGAGCAGATTTCTTAAACTCTGTCCCAGGTAACTCAAAGATTATAAATTATGGATTGGTTACTAATTTGCAACTGTGAGAAAGAGTTTGCATTGCAAGAGTTGCCCACACCAGGGCAGTCATGTGTCATTGTTCCTCTGAAAACATTCCACATTTATGTGTCATTTCTGTTTACAGAGTACTTTTAGGTAGTACAAATTTGATACCTATTTTACTGTTGAAGGAACTAAGAATGAGAAATGAGAACTTGTTTAGTCATGCAGCTATTAAGTGGCAGAGCTGGTACTCAGAACTTGAGTTCTCTGGACTCCTATATCAGGGGCTATTCCCGCTGTACTATGCTTCTTGTCAGTGCTTGGAACAGTACCTTGTTTTAAAGTTGGTATTACCATTAACAGCCGTTGGTAGCACCATGTTCCTTCTGTGGATGCTCCTTTGGTGGCATCAGACTGTCTCCGGAGAGTTCACTGATTTTTTTTTTTGATTAACATCCTTATGTAAACAGATTATGGCCAAGAGCACCACATAAGCATTCTGTGGTGATTAGAGGACAGTTAAAGTGATCTATGATAGAACACATCTAGGTGAGTCTGAGTAGTACATTCATATGAGTGCATCCTCATGTACCTTAATGTGAATTTCCTAGTAGAGATCAATGTCCTAATTTAATTAAGTGGTCTAAGTAGCACACTAAGATTTCTAGTGTCTGTTTTCTTGGGACTTTGTCTGCATCTATGTGACACTTTGTTAGTGAAGTTGAGTTGTCTCTCCAGAATTTTTTGAGATGTTCTAATGGATATGACCCTATAGTTTTGTACTTTCTCAGTACTAAAAAATTAATTTGCCATTTCCTGAATTATCTCTTTAGGTAAATTTCCCTTCTTCCAAGGTATAATCTACCTCTTGCTCCCTAGAAATTGCTTGTTTTGACTCGAGACCATAAAATCAAAATGAATTGTTACCATTTTAAAGAAACACTTAAGTCGCAGCATAAAAAGAATTAAGCCAGTCTAAATTACTGGTTGCAATTTTTTATCTCATTTAATTTAATGATGCCATTTATTTTTCTAAGGTTCTAGCTTCATAAAATGTGAGCTTTTAAAATTAGAATTCACTAAGAATGAGCATCCTGATTGAGGCAATAAATTTCCAGGTTCTTCTTTCTCAAATAGTTGGAGCATAGCATTGCTATCTCCTTGGTATTTTTTAAACAATAAAACCTGTCCTTGTTTAACTTAACCAACAGCCAAGTCTGCAGTTCTTCCATAAAAGGGAGGCTTGAGAAAAATTGTGCTTGCTTTTGGCTTCAGTGTAATGAGTTAATGTGTCATGCATTAGCAAAGCTGCAAACTCAGCAACTCTGCTAGCTCTGTTATTAATCACTGAATGTTAAGTACTGTTTTAGTTTGTGAGTTGAAAAGCTTTGCTTCCCTGACTTTAGGCATTGTTGTCTTTTTCTTTAGGAAGGACAGTACCTTTACACAAGCTGCTGTTTTGGTTTGAACTACTTAGTATATACAATATACTGGCAGGACCATTGGTTTAGAACTCTTATTTTCCCCTCCTCCCTTTGTATCTTCATCTCCTTTTCTTCCCCCTTCTCCCTTTCCATTCTGCCTCCCATCATCTTCTCTCTTTCCCCTTCTTTTCTCCTCCTTTTCCTTCCCTCAGACTCCGTACTTTAAATCCAAAAATAATACAGAATTTGCTCTTTTTCTGGGTTTTATTGCCGTGTTTGTTCATACTATAATATTTAGTGTGTCATATCACCATAAATGTGTGATGTTGGATAGTGATATTCTGTGCTTGAAATCCTGTCCTCCCCATCACCTTTATGTTAGGAATATTCCCATCTCTGGGTCAAATGCCTTGATTCATCACTGATGGAATTGCATTACTGGTCATTCTAAAGGGCACCAGCATGCCACTGAAGGAGCAGGTAGGGGACGATAGGTGATCTACATTATGGAAAATTATGTTGTGTAGGTTATTCATTATACCTTGGAAATCTCTCAGGATTTCAGCTTCCATGTTTCTAGGTCAGTGCTGTTTTCTCTTCCATCATAACCATATCAGTCTTCCAAAAAGCACCAGTGTCACTCCTCATTGTAATTCATAGTGCATCTCCTAAAATGTTAGGGAAAAAAGCAGTGTCTTAGCAGTTGTGTGTCATAGGCTCACCTATTCCTTCAGTGGTTTTTGACACTATAAGGTTTATATAAGGCCAGCAAATTCTTGGCACCTCATTAGCAATCTTTTTGTGCATAGGGTCTGGTGTGGCAGAGCTAGATGGACTGATTGGTGCTGAAGAGAAAGTGATTAACAGCAAGAATAAAGTGGATGAGAATGTGGTGAGCTTTCTTTCTTTCCTCCCCTCTCATTTTCATTTTGAGAGTATAATTAAAGTGAGTAGCATTGTTTTAGTTGCTTTACAGATGAATAATCATGTGTGCATTATTCTTATGGTGCCAAAAGATTTAGTAGGTCTGGGCTGAAGCTACTTACAGACTTACTATGCTGATTCACATCTGGGTTTGAAGAGGGAGTAGAGAACCTCTTTTACGGCAGTAGCAGAACTTGCCATTGCCTATTACTTGTTAAACTATGGGGAGGGAAATGATTTCATAGCTGGAAAACTGAAAGAGATGCTAGACAGAGGCCACATTCAAGCGGATGGAGGGTTGGTAACTTGACTGAGAGGCAAAAGTTAGGTTTGGCTCTCTAGACTGCCCGGAGATTTGTCTTGTTTTCGTGGCCCTATTCCCTAAAGCTTTACTTTCTGGGCTATGTTTGTTGAAGTTTGATACTTAAGCCAAATCTCCTGGCATTGTGGACCCCAGAGTATTGTATTACACCAATGTGTGGTTAGTTTTTTAAGTAACTTTAATACAACGTCATGATGAAGGAAAAAATTCATGACAGACGGAAGGGCCAGCACTCCAAAACCACTTGGACAGCTGCAGCATAGTCTGGCCTACATACTTGTCCCTTAATTTGGGGGATGGAACACGGGCAATGCAAGTGGCTGGTGTCCAGAGGGGGATGTATTTGACTTCCTCTGCCACATTCCTGTTGTCACAGAGGATATACAACATCTCCCAAGTGTTCCATCCTAAATCTCCCCTTCTGCACAGTCACTGATCCCTTCATGACTGTTTTAGGTCATTGACGAAACCCTGGATGTTAAAGAAATGATTTTCAATGCTGAGAGAGTTGGAGGACTTGTGGAAGAGCCGGTATGTATGTAGTCCCAGGGCATAGTGCCATTTCTTTCTGAGGCTTCTCTATTCCCCCTTCCTTCATTTGAGCTGTAAAAAGAGACTTACATTGAACCTACTTCTAACATACCTTCAGCACTTTGTTAGATCTTGATTTTTCAGACCTTTGGAAGACAAGTTTAAAACCTTTGTACTTGGGCACATATTTGGAGTTTTGTACCAGAGTGTCTAAATATGTTTATCTGATTGAGAGTCATGACGTGTGTGTGTTGGTGTTGCATTGTATTTGAGGGATAGATGTAATAGTTTGTTATGGGCAAACATTACTTGTGTGCCCTCAGTGAGGCAGCAGCTCCTAGGGAAGTTTTCATTGTGTTTAGAAGGTAACCTGAAGATTCTTGCTGGTTTTTTCCCTACTTGGTGGGTTGTAATTTCAGGACTCTGAAGGATCACTACGAGATGACTTCAGCCTAAGTAGCAGTGCTCTCATTGGCCTGCTGGTCATTGCAGTAGCTATTGCTACTGTCATCGTCATCAGCCTGGTGATGCTGAGGAAAAGGCAATATGGCACCATTAGCCATGGGATTGTGGAGGTAAGGAGCCACACTTCTTTTTTTTTTTTTAATTTTTTTTTGCAAGGCAGTTGGGGTTAAGTGACTTGCCCGGAGTCACACAGCTAGTAAGTATCAAGTGATCAAGTGTCAGAGGCTGGATTTGAATTCAGGTCCTCCTGACTCCAGAGCTAGTGCTCTGTCCATTGTGCCACTTAGCTGCTCCGAGCCACACTTTGTATTACTTAGGTTTGAATTTAGGCTTCCAGACCCTTATAACAGGTATTTCCTGTAAGTTTATCATCTTACACTCTCGGGTATTAGACACATTTAGTTTTCAGTTGGACTACTCATTGAATTACTAGTTCTCATGTAAAAGGCTCCCACAGATGAGTTGTTAAATGTCCAAAACAAAGTTATTTATTTTCCCCAAAAACCTACTCTTCCTCCTGTATGATTCTAATACCCAGATTACCTTGTTTTGAATATATCTAATTATGCCCTTTATATTCTGAAAATCTAGTTGAAATTCAAACTCAGTTCCCTGTGATAGGGTGCATTTTCACTTCTCCAGCTTTATCTTTCTTGTTCCTTCTTTATGGTCCATGGGTAGCCAAGCAGGATTAACCCACATGTGTCCTATACGGAGCTAGAAGGCACCTTACTGGTGACTCGCTAATTTTATAGATGGGGAAATAAGTCCAGAGAGGTTGTGAGTTGCCCCCAGGGTTACACAGCTAATGAGTGTGACCCTTTAAACAATTCTGAGTCAGGATTTGATCCCAGGTATTCCAGACTACACATCCAGCCCTCTTCATTACACTAAGATCTTGATCCTGTCTCATGTTGCTCTCTATGCTTTTAGAATATTCTCCTCTTATAAGGAATTTATTCTCATCCTTTAAATCCCAAATGGAATTCTAGCTCTTCTGAGACGTCTTTTCCCTCCTGTGCACCTCTGATGCATTTTTTATAAACTCTAGGTTCCATAAGGACAGGGACCCATACCATCTCGTTTTTGTTCCCCCTCAGCATCTAATTCACATCCTCTACTCTGCAGATGAGCTACTGTTCCCTGTGCATTGCTTGAAATGCTGAATTATCTCACAAGGATCAGGGCTTCTAATATTAGTTGGGGCTTTGATTTTGCCTGTTGGAATAGGAACAAGAAATTATTCCATTAGGGTAAAAGGTATTTATTTGGCTAAGAGATTAGTTTTCTAAGGTTAGGCAGTATACTTTTTTTTTGTTTGAGGTGTGGGGAAGCAGTTTCAGCAGAATAGATTGATAAAATCGGCCTTGAAGATTGGTAATACTGTAGACTAAAACACTAAGTTACTATTTTTCACTGAGGAGTAGTGGGACAATGAGGAATTATAAAGAGATAACTCTACAATTGATTGACTCAGATTGGGATCTTGAAATCAATTGTTTGAGACACTTCTCCTTGAGCAAAGGAAATTCAGACTCATGCCTGTTTGGCGGGTGTCACTGGTAGGCTCTTGAAGATCCAGTTATTTTACCCTCTATAGCCTTGACCGATATTTTTGTGCAACACTTTTCCAGGTTGACCCAATGCTCACTCCTGAGGAGCGCCACCTGAACAAGATGCAGAACCACGGCTATGAGAACCCAACTTACAAATACCTGGAGCAGATGCAGATTTAAATGTCTCAAAAATGCAGCAGCACTCCTGGTGGGAAAGGAGGTGGCAAGAGGTGGGCCAAAAGGGGTCCAGTGTTTTGGATCAACTGCTGACCAACTGTTGCTTCAAGAGGATTTCATCTTATATTCAGAACTCCTGGATCATTAAGACTATAAGTACTACTGTAGAGTTGCAATTTCCATTCTTTTAAATGGGTGAAAAATGATAATATAACTATATGATATATAAATCTTAAATGAAATGAAAATTGATCTATTGCAGATATATGACTGTAGTTTTTTCTTTTTTTAAATTAATCTGAAAATTCAGTTCTATTGTATTGTCTCACACAAGCTCTCTATATAAATGGAAGATGTTGATTTTTATTTCTGATAGACTGTATATGAAGGTCGTTTGTACCAACTGCATTGTATAAATGAACTTGTAGCTCATTTATCATTCTGGCTTTTATATATTAAAAGCAGTATTCCTTTAAATGAACTTGTGGAAAGTTGCAAACTGATCAAATGAAAGGTAGAGATGAGGTGCTGGACCACTGCAGCACGTTGTGTGGCATCTCTCAAACATTACTTTTTAAAGAATTAGTTTCTTAGATCTGGTGCTTCCACTGCTGGGTTGATGGGTGTTTGCATGCACCAAGGCATTTGAAGAACCTAAGGTTGGGTTGTTTTGAGCTCTTTCGCCAGCATGATGTACACAGATAGGGTGGTAACTGTAACTACTTTTCTTCCTAAGTCTGTTTTCCTTTAAGTCTGTGCAGTTGTGCTCAGTGCTCTGCCATCCCTCCCTGCTCTAATTTGTAACCTTCTTTCCCTTCCCCCCAAACAAATCAAGTTCATTTGACTTTTCTCCTTCCTTGAACAAAGCTTTGAATTTTTGCCTTCATTGGCATTTGTCCTTTTAAACATGTTTTCATCTCACTACCTCTCCCTTACCCGTGTCAGGTTTTTTGGTGTCCACCTGAAGAATATTTATAGTCACGGCCGGGCGTGGGGCTGCTTATGACACTCTCCCTAGAACTCCCCTGTCATTGGAGGGGGAGAATAAACTTGAATGTTTGCTTTCATTTCGAAAAAGGATACTGCAACTTTTATAGAAAACTGGATCTATAGACACCATGGAGAGCAGTGACAGTTTTTTTGTTGCATTCACCACCATGTCTCTGTAATGCTTGTACAGTTGATGTTGATGCTCACAGCTTTTTTTAAATTTGGAGGTTCTGGTAACCTGTGGTGTATTTTTTCTATTTTCCTGTGACTTTGGGTTCTTCCCCCTTTCCCCTTTCCCATTCGTGTCTCTCCCACTATGCACAGATTAAACTTGACCTGCAAACTCCTTAATGTGGTCTGTGGGGAATGTACAAAATTTAAACACATCAATAAACACTTTAACTTCCACAGAGAATTCTGGTGTTATTCACTGGCATTTATTTCTA
Organism: Phascolarctos cinereus; assembly: GCF_003287225.1. Classification (NCBI taxonomy): domain Eukaryota; kingdom Metazoa; phylum Chordata; class Mammalia; order Diprotodontia; family Phascolarctidae; genus Phascolarctos; species Phascolarctos cinereus. The sequence goes on along the minus strand of NW_027556098.1, from coordinate 269,860,526 downwards.
TCTCTCAATAATTGTATCTTTACTTGAAAAATGATTTGTTTCAGATTAGGCTAATCATACAAAGAACCCCTTAGGTTTTGAGCCCAGAACTCTTACTGTGGGGGACTTTTTTATGCCGAATACTCAGGGTCTGGATAATATTGGGAACTTCCTTGCTAATGCAGATTCACACCCAGCCTTTGAATTATTATTAGGTAAGTGTCCGAGGCACAAATTCAGTGACTTGCCCAGGTTCACATAGCTATCGAGTGTTAGAGGTAGGATTTTATTTTCTGCTGAACACTGCCCACTAATTTAAAACACACCCCCCCCCCAAAAAAACCTGCCTCTTAACAGTTTTAAAAATAAAAACTGGAAATCAGCTTCATGAATATTCATATTGAAATATTTCCTTGGACTTCTGAGGCACTATTCCTCAAAGAATAAACAAGGCCTATTTGGATTTCTGCAATGGCAGAAATGGTGAATTTTTTCTGTAGCTTTCTGCCACTAGAGGGCCACAGCCTCTTATTCAAGGCCATAAGGAAGATGGTAGCATTTGCTTATTTGACCTTCCACATGTTCTGTACATACACAGATGTTGCAGATTTCCAGGTGATAGGAGGTCTTAAAAATCAACTAGTCTAAAGAAAACTGAGATACTAAAAACTTAGCATAACTGGTCCTTAGGCACAGAGTTCACAAATAGAGGAACCAGGACTCAAATCCAGGCTTCCCAAATACCTCCCAAGACTTCAAGTCAATTACCCTTTCCAGTATACTATGCTTTCTTATGTGAGTGCCAAGTTGATTGTTTTTAATTAACATCTCTTTTCTGGTTCTACTTATAAGCCTGAGGTCCAAAGGAGATTTCAGACACTGATCTAGCAAGTTCCACTTTTTTTGGCAGAAGGGATTAAATTTTACTTTTTTCATTAAACAAAAATCTGCCCTTTCTCCCTCCTACCCCCACTTGAAATAGAAAGAAAAACAAAGCCCTTGTTACAATACAAATTCCCACATTGGCCAAATCCCAAAAATAAATATTTCAATTTGCATTCTGTGTCTATTGTCTGTCAAGAGGTGAGTAGCATGCTTATCATGAGTCTCCTGGAATGGTGGTTGATCATTGCTCAGTCGGAGTTGTTATGTCTTTCAAAGTTGTTTGTTTTTACAACATTTTGTTACTGTTTTTATTGTTGCTCATGTTCCTTTATCAGTTCATGCAAATCTTAACCAGATTTCTCAGAAATCTCCCTTTCACAATCATATACCACAACTTCTTCAGCCATTCCCCGATTAACAAGCATCCCTTCAATTTCCAACCCTTTACCACCACAAAAATAGCTGCTACAAATATTTTTGCACATATAGGTTCTTTTCCTTTAATCTCTTTGTAGTACAGACCTAGTAGTGGTATTGCTAGATCTAGTAATCAAAGGGCATGCACAGTTTCATAGCCTTTTTAGAATAGTTCACAACTGTTTTCCAGAATGATTAGAGTAATTCACAATTCCACCAACAGTATATTAGTGTATTATTTTCCATTAATCCCTCCGGCATTTAAGTCATTTCTGACAAGTGTGAGGTGGTACCCTGGCATTGTTTTAATTTGCATTGCTCTAATCAGTAATGATTTAGAGCACTTTTTCTTTTCTTAATTTAGTATTTTATTTTCACCCAGTTACATGTAAAAGACAAATTTTAACATTCATTTTTAAAACTTTAAGAGTTCAAAATTCTCTTCCTCCCCCCTCATTAAGAAGGCAAGCAATTCTATATAGGTTATGCATAGGTAATCATGCAAAACATTTCCATTTTAGTAATGTTGTGAAAGAAGACAGATGCAAAGAAACCCTCAAGAGAAATAAAGTAAAAAAGTGTGCTTCAAACTGTATTCAGATATCATCAGTTCTTTCTCTGGGGATGGATAACATTTTTCATCATAAGGCCTTCAGTGTTGTCTTGAATCATTTGTATTGCTGAGAATAGCTAAGTCACTCACAGCTGATCATCTTATAATATTGCTGTTACTTTGTACACAGTACATTTCACTTTGCATCAGCCCATGCAAGTCTTTCCAGGTTTTTCTGAGAACATTCTGCTTCTAATATTCTATTATAGTATCCTGCCCAATAGTATTCTATCATAATCACATACCACAACTTGTTCAGCCATTCTCCAATGGATGGGCATCCTCTCACTTTCTAATTCTTTTCCACCAGAAAAGAAATGCTATAAATATTTTTGTGCATGTAGGTCCTTTTCCTTTGTGTTTTTTTTTTCTTTATCTCTTTTGGGATAGAGACCTAGTAGTATTGCTAGGTGGAAGAGTATGCATGGTTTTTAGCCCTTTGGGCATAGTTCCAAATTGCTCTACAGCATGCTTGAATCTGTTCACAACCCTACCAACAGTGCACTAATGTCTCATTTTCCCATGTCCCTCCCACCATGCATCATTTTCTTTTTCTGTCCTATTAGCCAATATAATAGGTATTAGTAGTACCTTAGGATTGTTTTAATTTTCATTTCTGCAGTCAGCAGTGAATTAGAATCTTTTTTCATATGCCTATAGATACCTTTGATTACTTCATTTGAAAACTTAATATCTTTTGATTAGAACACTTATTTATATGACTATAAATAACTTTGATTTTTTTTTCTCCTGAAAGCTGCCTGTCCATATCCATTGACCGTTTACTGATTGGGGAATGGCTTTTATTTTTAATTTTTTTTGTTTTTATTTGATAGTTTTCCCAATTACATGTGAAGACAATTTTCCACATTCAGTTTTTGAAAGATTTTTTGAGTTGAAAATTTTTCTCCCTCCCCTTTTCCCAAGACAGCAAGCAATCTGATAAAGGTTATTTATGTGCAATAAAATAAAACATTTCCACATTAATCATTTTCTCAAAGAAGAAACAGAAAAGAAAAGAAACATGAAAAAAATGAAAGAAAGTAAAAATAATGTGCTTTGATCTGCATTGAGACTCCATCAGTTCTTTCTTTCTCTGGATGTGGATAGCATTTCCCATCATGAATCTTGGAATTGTTTTGGATCATTGTATTGCTCAGAAGAGCTAAGTCAAGCATCATTGATCATTACTGTGTACAGTGTTCTGGTTCAGCTCATTTCACTCTGCATCAGTTCATGTAAGTCCAGGTTTTTCTGAAATCTGCCTGCTTATCTTTTCTTATGAAACAATAATATTCCAATACATTCATATACCACAACTTGTTCAACCATTCCCCAATTGATGGGCATCACCTCAGTTTCCAATTCTTTGCCGCCACAGAAAGAGCTGCTATAAATATTTTTTCTACATGTTGGTCCCCCCCTCCCTTTTTTAATGACCTCTTTGGCACACAGAGAGTGGTTTTTATTTTTGTAAATTTGACTCAGTTCCTTAGATACTTGAGAAATGAGGCCTTTATAAGAGACACTTGCTGTAAAATTGTTTGATGTTCATTGTTTATGGTACATCTTAGCAAAATTTAGTTTTCCTGATTTATCCTTTTTAATTAGATCCATTTTTGCTTTTACTTTGAGATCATAACTTTAAAAGTCTTTTCATTAAAAGTTCTGCTGAAGTACTTTCGATTCTGCTCTAGCCCTTTATTTTAACTTTGTATGTCTTTTTGTTTCAAGTGTGTCTCATGTATCTGCTTCCTTTCTGTGGGTAAGCTCCTCCTGTTCACATTCACAGTTATGATTAGTGTGTATTTCCCTCCATTCCATTTTCTTCTGTTTCTTCTCAATTTTGCCTATTACCACTGCCTCCTTTTCATCTGAATATTCATCCCTCCCTTTATCTTATCCCCTTTCCCACTTAATTCCCTACTGAGTCTCTGAGATTTCTATACCTGAATTAGTGAGTGTGTGTGTGTGTGTGTGTGTGTGTGTGTGTATGTATGTATTCTTTCCTCTTTGAACCAATTCCAATGATAAGTAAAGTTCAAGCATTGCCCACCACCAGCAACCCTCAATTTCCCCTCCACTATAAAAGCTCTTCCTTGTGTGTCTTTTATGTAAGAAAAATTTACCTATTCTACTTCTTCTCCCAGTGCATCCCTCTTTCACTCTTTTTTTTTTTGGTGGAGGGTATGTGATAGTCCCAATGTATGTGATAATCCCAATATAAGAGACTCACACCCATGCCCTCTGTCTATGTAGATTCCTAACTGTTCTAATAATGATAAAGTTTTTCAATTTGTTAGTATCATCTTTCCATATAGGCATTTATAGTTTTAAACATTTTAAGTCCCTTGTGATTTCTCAGTGTCCTTTAGATAATATCACTGCAATGTGGTGCTCAGACCTTTTCCATTAGGCCAGTTCTGTTTTTTAAAGATGTTATCTTCAGTATAATTTTGTGCTTCTTTTACCAAACTTTTGGTTCTCTGTTTATAATTTATTGTATCACTCTCATTTCTTTTCCTAACTTCCTCTACCATTCTTATCTCTTTGACTCTTTCAGGAATTCTGTTGCCCTTGGGTCCAATTAGCATTTTTCTTTGAGACATTGCTTGTAGATGCTTTCACAATTTTTTTCCTGAGTTTGTGTCTTGGTCTTCCCTGCCACCACAATAGCTTTTTATGGTCAAGTTCCTTGTTTTTTTTCCTCGCTGTTTGCTCCTTTTTCCAGCCTATTTCTTGACTTAGTACTTTATGTTAATGTTGATATCTGCTCAGTGGGGATGGGGACCCACTGTCCCAACTTCAGGCTTTTTTCACAATGCTGTTTTCAGAGCTAGTTCTGGGGGTCTGCAAGTTTTCAGTGCTTCCTTCCAAGGTGGTATAACGCAGGGAGAGGAATAGTCTTTCCCCAGGGAGGGCTTCTGATCCCCAGCAATCACAAATGCTAACACTCCTCTAGGCTCTGGAATTGTGACCAGGTCCCCTATTCTCCTGCTGTCCCTGAAACTTTGACCAGGTCTTCTGCTTTCTTGTAACTGATCACAGGCACTCCTCTTCACCCTATAACTGTGACCCAGAACTGCTTATGGAAGAGAGCATTACCAATTAGCACCAGTTGCATCCGGTGCCAGTAAAAGGTCCCCTGTCATCTTTTTCTGACCAGTTGTCCAACCCCCTTACTATCTCTGGGCTGAGGGCTCCTCAAGCTGCTCCTGCTGCTGCCACAGCCATCTCCAAGGCCTTCACTGTGCTCCAGGCTGGTGCCCACACCAGTGTCACAGACCCTCCTGCTGGCCTTCTAAGTTGCCTTAGGCTGGAAAAATGTCTCACCCTGACTTTCAATCGGCTCTGCTGCTCCAAAGTTTTATTTCAGGCATTATTTTTAAATTGTTTGAGAGAGAGTGTTGGGAGAGTTCAGCTGTGCCTGTACTTTGACATCTTGCATGGGGTCTTATATGACTTTTGATAGCTTAAATTTCTTCCACTGAATTACACATTCACATCCTTGCACCAGTTACAATTGAGAGTTCAGAGTCCACTTTTGTTTATCGCAACCTTTATGGTAGATGCATTTAGATAATGAGGACTGAGACGTCTCCCCTAAAATAGGGAGTATGCAGTTTAAGACTTCAGCCAGGAAGACTGTGAACCAGTCTAACAGGCTGTGTTAGTGTTTTCACATCAGTCCCTCCCTTTTCCTCTGGCCACTTCTAAGGCCGGCCATGAATGTCATAAAGGAAAAAAAAAATAAAAGCTTTCCCAACTAATAATAGGGACATTCCTAGGAAGGGCTGACCTCTCATCCAGAGAATTTTGATGGATGGTGTCAGCTGACCTTGAGAGAATGCTTAGGACTTATTGGCTATTTGATATCAAAGACATCTAGGAAGTTATTAGGGGCCTATATCTCTCCAATTCTGTCATAAACTGGGATAGATTTTGGGATCTGATTAGGTTTATAATTCCTATCCAATGGGGTCCTGGGATTTCAGAGTTCCATTTTCAGCTCAGTGAGTGATTGCCATCTAGAGAATAGATGTCGACCAAATTGCATTGCTATTTGTGTTTATGTGTACCTGGATTTTTTTCCTCTAATATGGGGTGTGGTAGGGTAAAGGACAACTCATAGGTCAGTGTGGTGAAAAGAGCATTGACTTTGACCCCACAGACCTGAGTTCTAAATTCTCACATTAGTCAGCCTAATAGCCTTGAGTAAACAATGGGAACTTCCTAGACCTCAGCTTCTTTATTGTTAAAATGGGGGGGGGGGTTCCTAAATGGACTAAGAAATTTTCTCATTCAAGTGTTATCCAATCAGTAGTAAAACCATAGAGTCTTGTCCCAGGTAGCATACTTTCCTAAATAAGCCTCCCTTCCCCTACATGTGGGCCAATCCTGCTGAAAAACTCTATCCACATACTCAGATTATGGCTTTTTATATTTAACTAGCCAATCACTATACAAATGCATGTAGCACATTTAGTGAATATGCATCCTCCAGGAAAATCTGATTGCTTTTCCTTAAGCCAATTGCTATCCTGATGAGCCAATAGCACAACTACCTTGCCTCCCCCCCCAATCTGGTATTGAGAGAAGTTTATTCATCTACTGGTAGTTTCTGTTTCTATGACTCATGCCCTGACCTCACAAGAATGTGGTCCTGCCACCTTGCTGTCATTCTCAGGTGCCTACAGATTTCTCAGCTGAGTTTTCCTGTCTGTAATTGTTAACAAGCCAGAGTTTTAGCAGGTGTTCAAGTCAGACCACGTGGATCATCAGGACTTCTGGTACAAGCCAAGTGCTTAGATTTCAGTTACCATGACAGGAAACTTTCACTTTAGTTTGGATTGAAACATTAAGAGAAGATAAATGAGTGGACCAGGCTTGAGGGTTCTCTTTCATAGCAATGGTCCCTATTTCAAACTGTATTAAATTAGTGGTTAATTGAAAGGGCCAGGTAATAAGGAGATAAGAAATTCTTATAATTTTAGACCTAGAAGGAATTTAGGATATCATTCAACTGCCTAATTTTAAAGATTCAATTTTCTGGTCCACATTTTATTTAAACTTGCGTAAGATATGGTTAGAATAATCACTCTGAAAAACAACACTTTTTCCTACTTAATTCCAAGTTCTAGAACTGGGAAGGATCATCTTTCTCCTCTCCCCAATTTTCAGGGCTTGGAGTGAGCCAATGTGTCAGTTTAGTTTAATGCTGCTCAGAAGATTGTCTTCGTCACCCCCCCCCCCACTGCTTAGTGCACTAAGCAGGGACATTTTCACTATTGTCTCTGAGTATCCTAGATAGACGGTTGGTTTCTTAGGAGGAAGAGGTAGAAGATGGTAGGGATGTGTGGAAAACAAAAATGGTAGCAAGTCAGGAAAAGTCCTTAGGGAAACCAGTTATGTTGCCACTGGTGAGTATATTTGGATAACATATATCCTATTAAATACTATATGTGCATCCCAGGGAATATCTGGTAGCAGCAAACAACTGTTGGGCCAATGTTAATTTTATCCATAAGAAGGGCTCCAGCAGAAGTTTAGGGAATTGGAATTCTTTTGGTTTCATGGACCAAAATGGGTTGGACTCATCATGGAAGAATGAATCACTTAACACAAATAGGGAAAATCATGCCTGATTCATCAGTTTGTTGTTTTAGGGGGCAAATAGGCATAGTGATAAAAATTACAAAGCCTCATTTATTTTTATTTTGAGAAATTGGATTGCCCTCGTTTCAGAGAAGTTTTGGTTATGGACAGGAAACAAAGATAGGAATAAAAAATCTTCGCCTTCTCCCTGCGCTCCCTTCCACTTTCAGTTCTCATGCTCATCGCTACGTCCACTTTTGCTTTGAAATCCTGAATCCTTTCTAGGCTGCTCTGCCCTATTTTAGCTATAATTGGAATATGGCATTAGTTGCCTGCCTTTTCTTACTGTTTCCATTCCCTCTGCTCTGAACTGTGTTGCTGGTGTATCTTTTTTTTTAAGTCCCCTTAGATTCCTGTTTATGAGTGTGCTTCAAAAATTACCAAATGCTGTGCGCTATCCCCCATCCCAAGACTAAAAAGGATAGCATCAACATAACTGAGGAGATAGTGAAGAGGGCCTGCAAATATTTGACAAATTCTCACAACATCCTCGTGAATAAGCTGGTAAAATGAGGGATTTAACTGTAGAGTTAGAAGGGAATGTGGAGAACAGCTAGTCAGACCCCTCTTGTTTTGCCAATGAGGAATCGGAGACCCAAAGAATTTAAGTGACTTTGCTGAATTCTCACATGTAGGGAGCATCAGAAGCAGTCCCTGCCCTTAAGGAGCTTACATTCTACTGGGGAATGGGACAGGTACACAGATATGTAAATATGAGATATTTTGAGGAAAAAGTACTAACAACTAGGTAGATGACAAAGGCAGGCAAAGCATGGGAGGTGGTATCTGAGTTGAGTCTTGGAGGAATCTAAGGATTATGGGAAGAGAGGGCTTTCTAGGCATATAAGATAGCTTGTGCAAAGGCAGAGGAAGAAGATGGAATTTCTCTATTTTTTTCCCTTGAAGCAGTTGGAGTTAAGTGGCTTACCTAGGGTCACACAGCTGGTAAGTATCTGAGGTCATATTTGAACTCGGGTCCTCCTGACTCCAGGCCCAGTGCTCTATCCACTGTGCCTGCCACCTAACTGCCCCACAAGAGGGAATTTCAACTTCACAAAGTAGCATAGGCCAGTTTAGTTGTAAAATAGAGTACATGAAGGAGGGTCAAATGAGATATCCAGAAAGGTCAGCTGAAGCCAGATTGTGAAGGGCTTTATGTGCAAAATTTAAGGAGTTTGTTTTATCCTAGTGGTGACAGTATACACCAGATAGGCCAGATAGATAGATAGGCCAGATCTGTGCTTTAAGAAGATTGTCTTCACAGGGGTGTAAAAGATGAATTGGAGAAAGGAGAGACTTAAAAGAAAAGAACAATTAAAAAGCTGTTAAAATAATCCAGGTGATCCCAAAGAGACCAAACAAATGGGAAAAGGACCCACATGTACAAAAATATTCATAGCAGCTCTTTTTGTAGTGGCAAAGAATTGGAAATTGAGAGGATGCCCATCAATTGGGGAATGGCTAAAGAAGTTGTGGTATATGAATGTAATGGAATACTATTGTGCTATAAGAAATGATGAACAGAAATTTCATCATTCTGCAAGATCACATCTGTCTTGGTACTTTACACCTCATTAGCACCCTCTACCCCTCTGACTGGAGAGTGGAGAGGAGAGGTCTTCCTTTGTAAGCTTCCTTTTAATGTATTGTCTTCCCCTATTAGATTGTAAATTCCTTGAGGACTTTTTCTTTTTCATATTTGTATCCCCACTGCTTAGCACTGTGCCTGGCACCCAGTAGGCAATTAATAAATGTTTATTGACTGCAAAAAAAAAAAAGAAAGAAATGATGAACAGGCTGACTTCAGAAAAACCTGGAAAGACTTATATGGTCTGATGCTGAGTGAAGTGAGCAGAACCAACAGGACTTTGTACACAATAACAGCCACGTTATGCAATGACTAAGATTGTTAAACTGAACCCTTCTCAGCATTACCAGGATCTAAGACATCTCCAGAGGCCTCAGGATGGAATATGCTGTCCACATCCAAAGAAAGAACTATGGTAGTCGAATCGCTATCACTTATTTTTACCTTCTGTTGAGTTTTGTTTCATCTTTCTGATGGTTCCTCGTATTGGTTTTAATTTTTACTTACAACTTCACTAATGTGAAAATATGTTTAATGGGTATATAAATGTAAAACTTATATCAGATTGTGAGCCGTCTTGGGGAGGGTGGGGGGAGGAAGGGGGAGAAAAATGTTCAACTCAAAAGCATATGGAAATGATTATTGATAAATCAAAATAAATTAATAAAATTAAAAAAAAACACTTAGAGAAGACAAAAAATAAAATAAAATAATCCAGGTGAGAGGTGATGGGGTAGCCATGTTAGTAGAGAATAAGGGATAGATGGAAGTGAGTTCAGTGGTAAAGTCCTGCACTGAGGTTCAAAAAATCAACTTCTAGATGAAGAGGTGATATCTGGAGAATAAAATTAAGGGTTGAGAGAGAATTATACTGGGAGAAGGAGAAAGGGAGAGGTAGAATGGGGTAAATTATCTCACATAAAACAGATAAGAAAAGGCTTTTACAGTGGATGGGAAGTGGGGGAAGGTGAGAGGGAATGAGTGAATTTTATTCTCATTGGATTTGACTTAAGGAGGGAATAACATATACACTCAATTGGGTATGGAAAGCTATCTTACCCTATAGAAAAACAGGGGGGAAGGGGATAAGGGGGAGAAAGATAAAGGGGAGAGCAGTTTGGGGGAGGGGGTAATCAAAAGCAAACACTTCTGAGGAGAGACAAGGGTCAAAAGAGAATAGCATAAATGGGGGGGTACAGGATGAAGGGAAATAAAAAAATTTTTTAAATAAAAAAATCAACTTCTAAGTACTGAATGGGGAAATATGCCTAGACATATGAAAATGACCTGGGGGTCAGAGTGTACTCACAAGCTCAACATAAGTCAATACTGTAGCAAGAGATGTTAGAGAGGCTCGTGCAATCTTTAGCTCTATTTGTAGACCTATATAAACTGAGGAAATATTTTCTTCAGTAATCTTTTGGACTTCCTTTTCCATTTGGCCAGTTTTTCTTTTTAGGGCATTCTTCTCCTCATTGGCTTTTTGGACCTTTTTTGCTATTTTGGTTAGACTATTTTTTAAGGTGTTATTTTCTTCAGTAATTTTTTGGGTTTCCTTTAGCAAGCTGTTGACTTGTTTTTCATGATTTTCTTGCATCACTCTCATTTCTCTTCCCAGTTTTTCCTCTACTTCTCTTACTTGCTTCTTTTTTTTATTATTTTGATTTATCAACAATCACTTCCATATGCTTTTGAGTTGAAAATTTTTCTCCCCCTTCCTCCCCCCACCCTCCCCAAGACGGCACACAATCTGATATAGGCTTTTACATACCCATTAAACATATTTTCACATTAGTGAAGTTGTAAGTAAAAATTAAAACCAATATGAGGAACCATCAGAAAGATGAAACAAAACTCAACAGAAGGTAAAAATAAGTGATAGCAATTCGACTTCCATAGTTCTTTCTTTGGATGTGGACAGCATATTCCATCCTGAGGCCTCTGGAGATGTCTTAGATCCTGGTAATGCTGAGAAGGGTTCAGTTTAACAATCTTAGTCATTGCATAACGTGGCTGTTATTGTGTACAAAGTCCTGTTGGTTCTGCTCACTTCACTCAGCATCAGACCATATAAGTCTTTCCAGGTTTTTCTGAAGTCAGCCTGTTCATCATTTCTTATAGCACAATAGTATTCCATTACATTCATATACCACAACTTGCTCAGCCATTCCCCAATGGATGGGCATCCTTCTCAATTTCCAATTCTTTGCCACCACAAAAAGAGCTGCTATGAATATTTTTGTACATGTGTGTCCTTTTCCCATTTGTTTGATCTCTTTGGGATATAGCCCTAGAAGTGCTATTGCTGGATCAAAGGGTATGCACATTTTTGTAGCCCTTTGGGCATAGTTCCAAATTGTTCTCCAAAATGGTTGGATCATTTCACAACTCCACCAACAATGTATTAGCGTTCCAATTTTCCCACATCCTCTCCAACATTTATCATTTTCCTGTTTTGTCATGTTGGCCAATCTGATAGGTGTGATATGGTACCTCAGAGTTGTTTTGATTTGCATTTCTCTAATCAATAACGATTTAGAGCATTTTTTCATATGACTATAGATGGCTTTAATTTCTTGATCTGAGAACTGTCTGTTCATATCCTTTGACCATTTATCAATTGGGGAATGGCTTATGTTCTTATAAATTTGTCTTAATTCTCTATATATTTTAGAAATGAGGCCTTTATCAGAGAGACTGGTTGTAAAAATTCTTTCCCAATTTTCTGCCTTCCTTCTAATCTTAGTTGCATTGGCTTTGTTTGTGCAAAAACTTTTCAATTTAATATAATCAAAATTATCCATTTTGCTTTTCATAATGTTCTCTGTCTCCTGTTTGGTCATGAATTCTTCTTTCTCCATAGATCTGATAGGTAAACTATTCCTTGTTCTCCCAGTTTACTTATGGTATCAGCCTTTATATCTAAGTCATGAACCCATTTTGACTTTATTTTGGTATATGGTGTGAGGTTTGGGTCTATGCCTAGTTTCTGCCATACTCTTTCCCAGTTTTCTCTTACTTGCTTCTCAAAATCCCTTTTGAGCTCTTCCAAGGCCTGGGACAGATTCATATTTTTCTTGGAGGTTTTGGATGTAGGAGCTTTGCCTTTGTTGTCTTCTTCTGGTTGTATGTTTTGATCTTCTTTGTCACCAAAGTGAGATAATATAGTCTGACTCTTTTTGCGCTGCTTGCTCATGATCTCAGCCAATTACTTGGGTTTTAAACTCTTTGTTAAGGTAAGAGTCTGCTTCCAGTGTGGAGAATGTACTGTCCCAAGCTTCGGGGGTTTGTACAGCTGTTTTCAGAGATACTTGTAGGGACCTGTAAATTTTCAGTTCTTGCAAGGTGTGTATGATCAGAGGCAAGTTGTTTACTCTTTTCCTGGCCTGTGCTCTGGTCCATGAGTGACCACAAGCACTCGTTTCTGTCCTGGAACTGTGGGGAGGGTTTCCTGTCCACAGCCACTCCAAGCTCCACCACGCCAGGGCTCCTTCTCACCCCAGGACTGCCGTCCAGAACTGTGACCCAGATCCAAGCACGGGTAAAGCAAGAGATTCCTGCCTCAGCACTGACAAAGAGATCCCTGCAGTCCCTCTCTGATCAGCCACCAGATTCCCCCTCAGTCTGTGGGCCAGAAGCTCAGGATGCAGTTCCTCGCTCTGCGCTCTGAAACTGGCTGTGAGACCTAGCTCCTCTGTCACCGCAGAAGCAGACTTTTCCTATTGACCTTCTTAGTTGTCATTGGAAACCGCCACCTGCCTTCGATTCAGTCCTCTGAGGCCTGCTCCAGGTTCGCTGGGGCCTGCACGCCCACGCCACACTGCGCTTCTCTCCCCCCCCAGAGCGATGTACCTTTGCCATCAATCATCCAGATTGTCTTGGGCTGGACATTTGCTTCACTCTGTCTTTGTGTGGGTTCTGCTGCTTCAGAATTTGTTTAGAGCCATTTTTTACAGGTATTTTCAGCGGTTTGGGGGAGAGCTCAAGGAAGTCGCTGCTTTCACTCTGCCATCTTGGCTGCACCTCCCTTGGATCTTTTTTTTTTAACCTACAGAAATTGAAAGGGTGATAATTCAGCTGGTTTCTACCCTAGCCCTGGTCAGGCCACACTTGCAGTATTACAGTGTTCAGTTCTGTGTCCCACATTTTAAGAGAGACAAGGTGGAACTGGCAGTATTACAGAATGGATAAAGAGCTGGCCTCAGAGTCAGGAAAGCCTTTGTTCCCAAGGTGATCCTGAGCAAGTCACAACTCCTCAATGTCTTGGGCAACTCTTAAGTATGTTTGCCAGACTGCAATAATAATAGATAGCACTTACATAACACTTTAAAGTCTGCAAAATGCTTTACAAATATTATCTCACTTTATCCTCCCAACAACCCTGAGAGATAGGGACTACTATAGTAGATCCTCATTTTACACATGAGGAAACTAAGGCAGACAGATTAAGTCACCCAGCTGGTAAGTGTCCGAGGCAGGATTTGAACTCGGGTTTTCTTCTCAGGTCTTCTTCAGGTGCAGTGTGCTTGCTATCCACTGGGCCCCCCAGCTGCCTAGTGTTAGTAGAGAGTTTCCTCATCTAGAGTTGGCAAGTCCACTCCAAGAAATGGTTAAAATGCATTCAGAAGAAGTTCACAGAAGGAATACAATATGATACAATGAGGATGCCAGAAAACTTGGAGGCACATTCAATTTAATATGGCTTTTTTGTCATAGCAAGTACTTGGAAATAAAATGGGTGCCCATTGATTGGAGAAAGGCTAAGAAAAATTGTGTGAATGTGGAATATTACTGTATCCTAAGAAATAACAAATAGAGGAATTCAGGTGATAATGGAAAAATTGATATGAACTGATGTGAAACAACAAAAAAAATAGAATCAGAGCAACAATATAATAATAGCTAACATTTATATAACATTATGTGTTATGTGTACTCTGCTGAGCCTTTACAATTATTAATTCTCATTGGATCCTCACAATAGCCCCAGGTTATAGGTGCTGTTATTATCCCCATTTTACCAGTGATGAAGCCAAGGCAAATAATGGTTAAGTGACTTGCCTAGGGTCACACAGCTAATGTATCTGAAGCTAGATTTAAACTTGGGTCTTCCTGACTCCAGACCCAGTGCTCGATGCACTGTGGTGCCACCTAGCTGCAATAATAGAGTAGAATAACAATATAATACAATAATACTAATGGAAAGAATAAAATGCAGCTCATTGTAGATTAATTGAATTGATCAAACTTGAGTCTTGGAGGAGAGATGATGTAATACTTGTCCCTCCACTCAGTAGAAAGTTAGGGAATCTAGATATAGAAAATTGCATTATGTGAAAGAGACAGTTGCTATGTTAGTTGGTTTTGCTTAATTGGTTGTTTTTCTTTGTTATAAGAGAAGGTTCTATGCAGTGGGGTATATTGGGAAATGACTATGGCAAAAAAAAAATAATAATGATAATAAATCTTAAACTCAACATGTCCAAAACGGAACTCTTTTCCTTTTCCCCTAAATCCTGCCCCCTCCTACCTTCTCTATTATTATTATAGAGGCCTCTGCCATCCTCCCGACCCCTCAGGTTCCCAGTCTAGGAGTCATCCTGGACTCCTCACTATCTCTCACTGCCCACTTCCCCCATCCACTCTGTTGCCAAGACTTGCCCATTTCATCTTTGCAACATGTCTCAAATTTGATCACTCTCTGCTCTGATCCTGCCACTGCTCTGGTGCTCATCCTCATCTCCTCATGCCTGTACTATTACAATAACCTAATGGTGGGTCGGCCTGCCTCAAGGCTTTTCCTGCTCCAATCCACCCCCTATTAAGCCACCCACGTAGTCTTCTTAAAGCACAGGTTCAACCATGTCACCACCACCCCCCAACTCAATAAACTCCGGTGGCTCCCTATTGCCTCCAAGAACGAAAACAGAATGTTCTTTTGTCATTTAAATTCCTTCATAACCTAACTCCCTTCTACCTTTTCAGTCTTCTTACACCTTACTCCTTAACACATACTCTTTGATCCAACAATACTGGCCTCCTGGCTTCATTTCTTAGCTCCTTGCACTATCTTAAGCTGTCCCCCATGCCTGGAACACTCTTTCTCCTCTAGTGACCTCCTTGGCTTCCTTTAAGTCCCAATTAAAGTCACACATTCTACAGGAAGTCTTCCCTAACCCCTCTTGATTACAGTGATTTCTCTTTTCAAATTATTTTCTATTTATTGTATGTATAGTTTGCTTTGTACATATTTGTTTTCATGTTTAGAAATGTAAGCTTCTTGAGGACAAGGGCTGTCTTTTGCCTCTTTTTGTATACCTAGCACTTAGCATAGTGCCTGGCATATAGTAAGTGCTTAATACGTGTTTTATGATTGATTGATACCTTTATTAAGCAAGGCATTGTACTAGGTCCTGGGAGAAAGGTATGATTAAGATATACTCCTTCTTTTAGAGAAGGGAGCTTACCATCTAGTAAATAAAGAACTTAGTGAAACCAGGAAGAACTCAGGAGTGTTGAGGCATAGGTATCAGAGGACAAAGCCAAAAAAACCCCCAAACAATAAAAATTCGAAATCATATGAGTTGTCAGAAACCAGGAAATTCACAGGGACCAGTGGGCAGGAGAAGAATCAGAGAAACAGGCGGGGTAGCAGGTATAAGGAAGCTACCAATCCCATGGAAACCTTTGAAACTGAGGCAGCCTGCCAGGATATGATCTGTTATCTTCAAATAGTTAAGGAAGAGTGAGTGAGTGAGTGAGTGTGTGTGTGGGGGGGGGGGGGATGGGAGGGGAGGAGAATTAGATTTATTCTGCTTGGCCCCAAGGGCAGAGGTAGGAGCAATGAGTACAAGTTATAAGGAAGTAGATTTTAGTTACAGCTGTTTAGTTCGCGCTGACTCAGACCGGTTCCTGGGTAGTTTAGGTATTGGAACAAAATGAGACGCTCATAGATTGTTCACCAGTTAAGAAAAGGGGATTTACTTAACCATAATTGGAGATGGATACTTAACAAGGACAAGCATCACAGACATTGCTCTTTGATTTGGCTGAGCATTATCTCCCTAGTCTATGAATTGCCCATCACTTTACACTAACTAGCTGAGCAACTGGAGCTTTTTTGACTGCTTTAATATTCAGGTGACCAGGAAGTTATGTTGACAGCTGAGCCTTTAGTCTTCTGAGCCAGTCAAGTTTCTAGGAT
Source organism: Phascolarctos cinereus (assembly GCF_003287225.1). Taxonomy (NCBI): domain Eukaryota; kingdom Metazoa; phylum Chordata; class Mammalia; order Diprotodontia; family Phascolarctidae; genus Phascolarctos; species Phascolarctos cinereus. The sequence goes on along the minus strand of NW_027556098.1, from coordinate 269,844,185 downwards.
GGTCTCAATACTTTTTTAAAGAAAAACTAGCCGAATTTGCATGGGACTGGAGTTAGGATATTGCTTAGTGGTAGGCTGGTAAATGTTTAACAACAGGCTCTCTGAGGAAAAAAAATATGTTGGCACATTTTAAAGTTTGATTTGCATTATTAGCATTTTCTCCTCAATTTCTTAAGTCTGAGAGATCAACAACACAATAAATCAGGCTCTGATTTGTAGTATTTGCCAGTTTCTTTTTTTTAATTAATTAATTTTTAGTATTCAACATTTACTTTTATAAGATTTGGAATGCTAAATGTTTTCCCCCTCCCCCCTCCCCTCCCCAAGATGGCATGCAATCTGATATAGGCTATACATGTACAATCATATTAGACATACTTCCACATTAGCCATGTTGTGAAAGAAGAATCAGAACAAAAGGGAAAAACCATGAGAAAGAAAAAACAAAAAACAACAGAAAGAGAAAATAGTATGCTTCCATCTGCATTCAGACTCCATAGTTCTTTCTCTGGATGTGGACAGCATTTTCCATCATGAGTGTTTTGGAATTGGCTTTGATCCCTGCATTGCTGAGACGAGCTAAGTCTATCAAAGTTACTCATCACACAATGGGGCTGTTACTGTGTACAAGGATCTCCTGGTTTTGCTTACTTCACGCAGCATCAGTTCATGCAGGTCTTTTCAAGTTTTTCTGAAATCTGCCTGCTCCTCATTTCTTGTGGAACAATAGTATTCCATTACATTCATATACCACAACTTGTTCAATCCCCACTGGATGATCATCCCTTCAATTTCCAATACTTTACCACCACAAAAAGAGCTGCTATAGATATTTTTTTACATGTGGGTCCTCTTTCCTTTTTTATGATCCCTTTGGGATACAGACATAATAATGGTATTGCCAGATCAAAGGGTATGCACAGTTTTATAGCCCTTTGAGGATAGTTCCTAATTGTTCTCCAGAATGGTTAGATCAGTTCACAACTCTACCAACAATGCATTAGTGTTCCAGTTTTCCTACATATTCTCCTACATTTATCATTTTCCTGTTTTGTCATGTTAGCCAATTGGATAGGTATGAGTTGTTTTAATTTGCATTTCTCTAATCAATAGTGATTTAGGGCATTTTTTTTCATATGACTATAGATAGCTTTAATTTCTTCACCTGAAAATTGCCTGTTCATATCCTCTGACCATTTACCAACTGGGGAATGACTTGTATTCTTATAAATTTGACTCAATTCTCTTTATATTTTAGAAATGAGGCCCTTCTCAGAGACCCTGGATGTAAAAATTGTTCTCCAGCTTTTCGCTTCCCTTCTAATCTTGGGTGCATTGGCTTTATTTGTTATTTGCCAGTTTCTAAGATGTGAGCGCTCCCAGTGAAAATTTAACAATCAACTCTTGAAAGCTGATATGAGCTTGGCTAGTATACCACTACTATTACTCCTATTACAAATGAGTAGGATGTGGATAAGTGGAAAGAAAGGTCCCACAGGCAGAGGTGAGGTAGGATTAGGTTACCTCTAAGGTCCCTTCTACCTCATGTTCTACAATTCTATGAAATACAGTGTAATGGTAACACGAGGCAAAGCCTAAATGCCTTAGCCTGGGTGCTTAAGATTCCTCATAGTCTATCCCCAACTTTTATTTCCAGCTTTATCTTCTACGTGTTCTTGGTGTAATTCCACTCTTTAACCAACTGCTTTGATTGCTAAGCCTCCCCTCTGACTTTGCTCAAGCTATTGCCTTCCCTATGATACTCTCCTTTCCAACCCATTAACATCTTGCCTTCAAGGCCCAGCTTAAGAATCCCTTCTCCATTTTGTTTCCTCTTTCTGGTGGTTCCTCCTATTGGTTCTAATTCTTACTTACAACATCACTAATGGGAAAATATGTTTAACAGGAATATATATGTATAGCCTATATCAGATTATGCACCATCTTGGGGAGGGTAGTGGGGAGGAAGGGGGAGAAAAATTTTAAACTCAAAAGCATATGGAAGTGATTGTTGATAAATCAGAATAAATTAATTAAAAAAAAAAGAATCCCTTCTCTACGAAATCTTCTCAAACGTTTCCAACTCATTGTGATCACTTCCTCCTCTGAACTCACAGCACTCATTATCTATAGTAGTTATTTGGGAATTAATCATGTATAGCTCTATGGCATCTCATATTATTTTTATTCTTATGAAATCCTTTATTATTTATGTGTTTTATATTAGATATTAAGGTTATTTTTTCCACTTAATAGTATTTTATTTTTCCAATTACATGTAAAGATACTTTTCAACATTTGTTTTTGTAAGATTTTGAGTTCTAAATTTTTCTCCCTCCTTCCCCTTCCTCTCCCCTTCCCAAGACAGCAAGCAATCTGATATAGGGTATACATGTACAATAATATTAAACATATTTCCACATTAGTCATATTGTGACAGAAAAATCAGAACAAAAGGGAAAAACCATGAGAATTTAAAAAAAGTGAAAATAGTATGCTTCTACTATTTGCTCCCCTTGTCTTTTGTTGTTTTGTTTCTTCTTTCTTGTAGTTCTTCCCATTAATTCTAATTCTTTACATCATGACTAATATGAAAATATGTTTCATATGAATGTATAAGTAGAGCCTATATCAGATTGCATGCTGTCTTGGTGAGGGGGGAAGAGAAGGATGGGGAGAAAATTTAAAACTCAAAATTCTATGGAAATGAATGTTGAAAACTAAAAATAAATTAATTATAAAGTAAAAATGTTTTTAAAAAATAGCATGTTTTGATCTGTATTCAGACTTCATAGTTTTTTTCTCTGGATATGGATAGCATTTTCCATCATGAGTCTCATGGAATTGTCTTGGATCATTGTATTGCTGAGAAGAGCTAAGTCTGTCGTACTTAATCATCGCACGGTGTGGCTGTCACTGTGTACAGTGTTCTCCTGGTTCTGCTCACTTCACTCAGCATCAGTTCACACAAGTCTTTCCAGGTTTTGCTGAAATCTGCCTGCTCATCATCTCTTATAGAACAATAGTGTTCCATTACATTCATATACCACAACTTGTTCAGCCATTCTCCAGTTCATGGGCATCCCCTCAGCTTCCAATTCTTCGCCACCACAAAAAGAGTTGTTATAAATATTTTTGTACATGTAGGTTCTTCTCCCTTTTTTATGATCTCTTTGGGATACAGAGTGGATTTAATTTTTATAAATTTGACTAAATTCCTTAGATACTTGAGAAGTGAGGCCTTCATCAGAGCCTTGCTGTAAAGTGTTTTGATATTCATTATCTATAGTACGTTTTAGCAAAATGTAGTTTCCTTGATTCTCTCTCTTTCCCTTTCTCTCTCCCTCCCTCTCTTACTCTTTTTCCCTTCCCCTCCCTCTTTGTCTTCTGTGTCTCTCCTCTTCCTCTCTTCTCTCTCTCTCTCTCTCTCTCTCTCTCTCTCTCTCTCTCTCTCTCTCTCTCTCTCTCTCTCTCCTCCCTCCTCTCTCTCTCTCTCTCTCTCTCTCTCTCTCTCTCTCACACACACACACACACACACACACACACACACACACACACCCCTCCCCCACCTCATACCTATTAACTGCTTTGCTATTGTCTATAGATATGTCAAAGGGTCCCCAATCCTTAAAAAAAGGATTATATCACTGTATCATACATCTCTGCCGACTATCGTATCTTTCCTCTTTTCTGCTAGATTCCTTGAAAAAAGTCATTTATACTCAGTGCCTTCACCTCTTCCTCTTTCACTTTGTTCTCCCTGGCTTCTCACCCCATCATCCAAGTGCAAAACTCTTCTCCCAAGTCATCAATGACCACCCTTGTTGATTCTCTGCAGCTTTTGAAGCTATCGATCACCTTCCCCTTCTGGATACTTTCTTCTCTCTGGGGTTTTATGATAGGTTCTCCTCCTCCCTGTTCTGCCATTCCTTTGCCAACTCTTCATCTGTATCACGTCCACTAAAGGCAACTAGTGGATACAGTGCTAGACCTGGAGTCAGGAAATCTAGCCTCAGACATTTACTAGCTATATGACCCTGAGCAAATCACTTCACCTCTGTTTGCGTCATTTTTTTTAGCTGTAAAATGAGACTTGTAAGAGGACCTACCTCATAGTGTTGTTGTGAAGATCAAATGACATATTTGTAAAGTGCTTACCACAGTGCCTAGTACATAGTAGGTGTTTAATAAATGCTTGTTCCTTCCTTCCTCTCCCACTTATGTGAGGTTCCTCTTGGGCCCTCTTTTCTTTTCTCTCTACATTCTTTTACTTGGTGACCTCATCAGTTCCCCTGGACTCAATTACACAATTACTAATTCTATGCAGATATTTCCCAGATCTAAATATACAGCCTAGTTTCTCTTCCTGAGCTCCATTTGTGCATTACTATTTACTGGACATAGTCAACTGGATGGCTTGTAGGTAGGTATCTCAAACAGAACAAGACCAAAACAGAACTCATTGCTCTTTTCCCCTAAATCTGCTCCTCTTCTACACTTCCACGCTACGACTTTGGGTATCACCATCTATCTAGTCCCCCAGGTTCCCAAGACGGAAGGTATCTTCAACTCTTCACTTCCTCTTACACCTACAATTAATCTGTGGTCAAATCACTTCAATTCTACCTCTAGGCCATTTCTGTAATCTACTCTAGTCCACCCACCCCCCAACTCCAGTCACAAAACTATCACCCTAGTTCAGGTTCTTATCACCTCTCACCTGGACTATAACAATAGGCTTCTAATTAATCTTCCTGCCTCAACTTTCTCCTCACAACAATTCATTCTCCATGGAGCTGCCACAGGGATTTTTCTAAAGCATAAGTTTGATCATGTCACAGACATGATCAACTCAGTAAACTCCAGAAGGCTCAATATTATCTCCAGGATCAAATATAAACCCCTTTGTTTGGCATTCAAAGTTTTGAGGGTTTTTTTAAATACCCTGGCTCCTTCCTACCTTTCCAGTCTTCTTAAACATTATTCTCCTTTATCTACTCCATTGTTCAGCCATTCTGGCCTAATCTATTCCTCACACATGACCCTCCGTCTCCTGTCTCCATATGTTTGTCCTCATGTTTGAAATGTTCTCTCTCCTTCTACCTTTCTCTGATTTCCTTCACGTCTCCCTTTAAATGCAATATTCTGCAGGAGGCCTTTCCAGATTTCCCCAGTTGCCAGAGTGTTCTCTATGATTATGTTGTCTATTTTGTATGTATCTTATATATACTTTTTTATGTATGTAACAACCTACTGGGGGCTACTTCCCCAATTTGCATTCTCTGGTTGAGTAGCTAGAATCTATTTCACCCAACTATATAACAACAAAACTGACAATCTAAATAAAATGATTGAATATCTATAAAAATATTAATTGCCCAGATTAACAGAACAGGAAATAGAGTCTTTAAACAACCTTACTGTAGAAAAAAAATTGAACAAACAATAAATAAACTGCCAAAGGGGGAAAAAAAACCTCAGGACTAGATTTTCACACTTGAATTCTGCCAGACATTTAAATTCCAATACTATGTAAATTGTTAAAAAAAAAAAAGCTAATGAGAAGATCCTATCAAATTCCTTCTAAGACACAAATACGGTTTTGATACCTAAACCACAGAGAACCAAAACAAGAGAAGGAAAACTGTAGCTCAATTTCCCAATAAGTATTGATGCAAAAGCAATGCAACTATAGCAATATATAACAAAGATCATACTACAACCAGGCTGGATTTACACCAAGAATGTATCATCTGATTATTTCAATAGATGCAGAAAAAGAGTTTGACAAAACACAAAACCATTTCTGTTAAAAAACAAAACAAAACAAAACACTATAAAGCATGGAGCTTTCATTAAAGTGGTAAGTAGTGTCTCTTTAAAACCAAGAGCAAGCATTATCTGTAATGAGGATAAACTTAGAAGCCTTTCCAATAAGATCAGAGGTGAAGCAAGGATGTCCTTTATCTCCTATTCAGTGTTGAACTAGAAATGCTAGCTATAGCCATAGGACAAGAAAAAGAAATTGAAGGAATAAGCAGAGATACAAAAATATTTTATTTTATTTTTCCCAGTTACATGTAAAAACAATTTTTAACATTCATTTTTAAAAAATTCTACATTCCAAATTTTCTCCCTTCCTCATATCTTCCCTCCCTTTGGTGGTAAGCAATTTGATGTAGGTTATATATGAACAATCATGCAAAATATAAGGAATAAGCACAGATAAAGAGGAAACAAAACTATCACTTTTTGCAGATGATATGATGGTTTACTTAGAGAACCCCAAAGAATCAACTGAAAACCTAAATCTTTTAATTAACAACTTCAACAAAGTTTCAGAATATAAAATAAATCCACACAAATCACCCGCATTTCTATACATTACCAACAAATCCACCAGGAAGAGATAGATAAATTACATTTAAAATAACTATGAACAGAATAAAATACTTGGGAGTCAGTCTACCTGCCAAGCCATACACAGGAACTGTATGAACACAGTTACAAAGCATTTTTCACATAAAGATAAATTCATAAAATTTGACAAATATTAATTTCTCATGGACAGATCGAGCCAGTATCACAAAAGTGACTATGCTACCCATGTTAATTTACTCATTCAGTGCCATACCAAATTACCAAAGAATTGCTTCATAAAGCTAGAAAAAGTAATTTTTTAGAAATTCATCAGGAGGAACAAAAGGTCAAGAATATCGAGGGAATCAATGGAAAAAAATAGAAAGAAAGGGGGCTCAGCAGTTGCAAATCTCAAACTATACTTCTAAGCTGTAATTATCAAAACAATTTGGGTACTGGATAATAAATAGAGTGGTTGATCAATCAAATAGATTAGGTATATAATGTATAAAAGCAAATGAGCACACTAATTGATAAATCCAAAAATCCCAGCTATTGGGACAAGAACTCACTATTCAACAAAAACTGTCAGAAAAACTGGAAAATAGTCTAGCTGAAACTATGTATAGACCAAAATCTCATACCATATACCAATATAACTTCAAAATGAGTACATAATTTAAACATAAAGAATGACATTATAAGCAGATTCAGTGGTGCATGGAAGAAATTACCTGTCAGATCTGTGGGGGAAGATTTTATGACCTAACAAAATGGAAAAGTTCACAGGAGGCAAAAATGGATAATTTTGGTTACATAAAACTAAAAAGGTTTTGTATAAATAAAACCAAATACAGCTAAAATTAGAAGAAAACTAGGAAATATCTTTGCTGTAAGTTTCTCTGATAAAAGTCTCATTTCTCAAAATATATAGGGAATTGAGTCAAATTTAGAAGAATAAGAGCCATTCTCTAATTGACAAATAGTCAAAGGATATGAATAGACAGTTTTCAGAGGGAGAGATCCAAGCTAGTAATAGCCATATAAAAATGTTTTAAATCACTAATAATTAGAAAGTGAAAATTAAAATAACTCTGAGGTACACTTCAAATTCATCAGATTGGCTATGGTGACAGGAAAGTAAAATAACAAATGCTGGAGGGAATGTGGGAGAATAGGTACACTAATGCACTGCTATGAAGCTGTGAACTAGTTCAACCAGTCTAGGAAACAATTTGGAACCCTGTTCAAAAAAGTGATTAAACTGTTCATACTCTTGGACCCAACAATACTGCTACTAGGTCTTTACCCCCAAAGAGATCAAAGAAAGAGGAAATGGACCCATATGGACAAAAATATTTATAGAAGCTCTTTTTGTGGTGGCAAAGAATGAGAAACTGAGGGGATGCCCATCAATTGGGGAATGGCTATATAAGTTATGGCATATGAGTGCAATGGAATACTATTGCTCTGTAAATGATGTAGGGGATGGTTTCAGAAAAATCTAGGAAGACTTGTTTGAATTGATACAAAGTGAAATGAGTAAAACTAGAATAGTAGCAATATTGTAAAGATAATCAATTTCAAAAGACCAAGTAACTGGGGGCAGCTAGATGGTGCAGTGGCTAGAGTACTGGCCCTGGATTCAGGAGGACCTGAGTTCAAATCTGCCCTCAGATACATAATGCTCACTAGCTGTGTGACCCTGGGCAAGTCACTTAACCCCATTGCCTAAAACCAAAAAAAAAAAAAAGACTAAGTAACTGATCAACATGATGACCAAACACAATTCCAAAAAAGTGATGTTGAAAATAAATAAATAAATGTTTAAATAAATAAATAAGTGATGTTGAGAGATACTATCCACCTCAAAATAAAGAACCGATTGAATCAGAATAGAGACTGAAGCATATTGTTTCTTTTGGACGTGGTTAATGTGATAATCTGTTTTTAATGACTATACACATATGTAATTATTTTCAGGGAGGGTGAAGGAGAGAATTTGAAATTGAAAATAAAATTGAATTTTTAAAAATGTGAGGAGTGGGGAAGAAAGAAGATGGGGTAAGGGAGGAGTAGGAAAGGGTAAGGAGGAAGGGAAATGAGAGCCTCTCCCTTATAAGAGCAATTCCCTCTTACGGCCTATCCCCAGCTCCCAAAGGGAAATTCTTCATTGCTGCACTGCTCAACTGTGGAAATATCTCCAGCTTTTTAGTCTTCAGAAATGTGGTTAGATTGGTTGGTTGGCTAATCAGTTGTTCTTTTCTTGACCTAATCAAAGAGGTTCACCAGACTTAAACCATCTTGTATATACATTTAAAACTTCGCATGTGTGTTTATATTTTGTGATTACATTAACTGTCCTGAGGGAGAATCATATCCCCATTCCCTTCCATACACGTCTTATCTATTAGAATGTGAGCTTCTTGGGGGTGGGGTCTGTTTTTGTACCCCCAGTTCTCAGAGCAATTGCCCTGCAGTGTTTTGTTAATACAATGCTTATTTATTAATTAAATACTCCACATGAGGGTTATAATGGTCTCTAATCTCTGCTAAGTCTGACACTGCTGATCATTTTCCTACTTCTTGAATTTTTGAAAGATGCTTTATAAGTTCTTATTTCTCTGACTGGTCATTATTTCCTCTGGTCTTTTTTTTTCTCCTATTCCCTTTGTGGACATCCAGTACGATGCTCATACCTCTGCTTTCTCCTGCTATATTCATTCCTTCAGAAGACTTATCCACTCATTTCTACGCTTACCCATTTGCTATTGGTTCCCAAATGTACATTTCTTTCTTTTTATTTCTCAAGACTGATTCTTTTTTTTTTGATTAATTTATTTTTAGTTTTCAACAATCACTTCCATAAACTTGTGAGTTTTAAATTTTCTCCCCATCCTTCCCCACCTCCCTCCCCAAAACGGGCATCCAATTTGATATAGGCTCTACATATACAATCCTATTAAACATATTTTCATATTAGTCATGTTGTAAAGAAGAATTAGAACCAATAGGAGGAAACACAAAAAAGAAGAAACAAAACAAAACAGAAGAAAAAAAAGAGCAAATAGTATACTTCGATCTGCATTCAAACTCCACAGTTCTTTCTCTGGATGTGGATAGTATTTTCCATCATCAGACTTTTGGAGATGTCTTAGATCTTTGCATTGCTGAGAAGAGCTAAGTCTATCAAAGCTTTTCATCATACAATGTGGCTGTATACGAGGTTCTCCAGGTTCTGCACATCTCACTCAGCATCAGTCCATATAAGTCTTTCCAGGGTTTTCTGAAGTCAGCCTGTTCATCATTTCTTATAGCACAATAGTATTTCATTACATTCATATACCACAACTTCTTTAGCCATTCTCCAATTGATGGGCATCCCCTCAATTTCCAATTCTTGGCCACCACAGAAAGAGCTGCTATAAATATTTTTGTACATGTGGGTCCTTTTCCCATTTGTATGATCTCTTTGGGATACAGCCCTAGAAGTGCTATATTGCTGGGTCAAAGGGTATGCACATTTTGATAGCCCTTTGGGCATATTTCCAAATTGTTCTCCAAAATGGTTGGATGAGGGCCAGCTAGGTGGCACAGTGGATAGAGCACTGGCCCTGGAGTCAGGAGGACCTGAGTTGAAATCTGGCCTCAGACACATAACACTCACTAGCTGTGTTACTCTGGGCAAGTCACTTAACCCCAACTGCCCACCAAAAAAAAACCAAACCAAAAACAACACAAAATGGTTGGATGAATGTTCACAAGTCCACCAACAATGCATTAGTGTTACAATTTTCCCATATCTTCTCCAATATTTATCATTTTCCCATTTTGTCATGTTAGCCAATCTGATAGGTGTGATGTGGTACCTCAGAGTCATTTTAATTTGCATTTCTCTAATCAATAGTAATTTAGAGCATTTTTTCATATGACTATAGATAGCTTTAATTTCTTCATCTGAAAACTGCCTGTTCATATCCTTTGACCACTTGTCAATTGGGGAATGACTTGTACTCTTATAAATGTGACTAAGTTCTCTTTATATTTTAGAAATGAGGCTCTTACCAGAGACACTGGTTGTAAAAATTCCCAGTTTTCTGCCCCTCTTAATCTTGGTTTCATTGGCTTTGTTTGTGTAAAAAACTTTTCAATTTAAGGTAGCCAAAATTATCCATTTTGCATTTCATAATGTTCTCTATCTCTTGTTTGGTCATAAATTCTTCTGCTCTCCATAAATCTGACAGCTAAACTATTCCTTGCTCTCCCAGTTTGCTTATAATATCAGCCTTTATATGTACATTGTCTACCCATTTTGACTTTATTTTGGTATATGTTGTAAGATTTTGGTCTATGCCTAGTTTCAGTTTCCCCAGTTTTTATCAAATAGTGAGTTCTTATCCCAGAAGTTGGGCCAAATCTATATTTCTAGATCCCTAACTTCCGTCCCTAGTGCATCTTGCCTAGATTACTGTAAAAAGGCTTCAGACTGGCTTTTAGTTCTTTCCTTATCCCTACTCCCAAATCTGTATTATACATTTCTGCCATATTAATCCTCCTAAGATACTGCTTAAGTGTTTATTTCCATTAGTGTTACAACTTAATATAACCTCTTGTTGTCTGTTGGTTTTTGTCAAAGAATCATAGGATTGAGAGCTGTAAAGGTCCAAGACCAGTAATAATCAGTCTGACATGCAAAGTTGTCCAACAACTGAAGCTGCTTTCTACATTCTGTTGTTATCCCTGGGTATGCCATACTTTTTTCCATTAGAGGGTTTCTATCCTGTTCCCCTGCCAAATACAAGCACACACACACACACACACACACACACACACACACACACACACACACCCCATGCTCATGCCTCTTTCTGCATCTTTGCTCAAGCTGTTCTGTCTAGAGTTCTCTCCCCTCTCCTTCTCCTCTCTGTCTATCATAGCATCATAAATTTAACACCATCTAGTCCAACCCCCTCATTTTACAGATGAGGAAACTGAGGCTCAGAGATATCACCTAGGAAGGAAGTGATGGAAGCAGGATTTTAAGCTAGGTCCTCTGAATCAAAATTGAGATCTTTTCTCTGTACCATGCTGCTTGTCCAAATACTTTATGACCTATCTTGAGTCTCATCTGTTTCCAACTCACAAGAAAGAAAATTATATCTCCCCCTCCTGAATTCCTGTAGATTAGATTATAAGCTTAGATAAAGCATTTATTAAGCCCTTAACCATGCCAGGCACTATATGCTAAGCACTGGGAATACAAACAAAAGGGGGGGGAGAGAGAGAGAGACACAGAGAGAGAGAGAGAGACAGAGAGAGAGAGAGAGAGAGAGAGAGAGAGAGAGACAGAGAGAGACAGAGAGACAGAGACAGAGAGAGAGAGAGAGACAGAGAGACAGAGAGACAGAGAGAGAGAGAGAGAGAGAGAGAGAGAGAGAGAGAGAGAGAGAGAGAGACAGAGAGAGAGAGAGAGAGAGTCAGTCCTTGCCTTTTACATTCTAATGAGGGAAGACAAAATATGTTGTTTGTCCTTTATTTTGAAGAGGACCAATGACATCACAATGTTGGGGTCAAGGTACAATGTGTTTGACTACGGCTGATGAGTCCAGTACAAGCTCAGAAGATTCTACCACAAGTCAGGCACAAGTAGTCCTTTAGAACATTTGAGATGGAGCTATCTCTGCATTTGCACAGCTCACAGTTCCTTTGTACTACTGCACTTCTGCTTCGATCATAGAGCATAGCACCTTCTTTGATGAAGGCACACCATGTTTGGATGATCCTGTACCAGTGTCTCGCATGTCTCACAATCAATACTAAAGTTCTTCAGAGAGATCTTGTATTGCTTCTTCTGACCTCTGTATGAGCACTTGCCTTCTGTGAGTTCTCTGTAAAATACTCTTTTAGGTAAACATGCATTTGGCATTTAGGTTACGTGGCCAGTCCTTTGTAATTGTGCTCTCTACAGTGGAGTTTGAATGCTTGGCAGTTCAGCTCAAGAAAGGACCTCACTGTTCAGTATCTTATCTTGCCAGGTGATCTGTAGGAAATCTTCCTAAGTCAATTCAAATAGAAGCAGTTCAGTTTTCTGGCATGGTGCTGGTAAACTGCCCAGGTTTCACAGACATACAGCAATGAAGTCAGCACAACAGCTCTGTGGACCTTCAGTTTGGCAGGCAGCATAATACTTCTCTCCCACACTTTCTTTCAGAGCTTCCCAAACACTGAGCTAGCTCTGGCAATGTGTGGGTCAACTTCATCATCTATGTGTACATCCCTGGAAAGTATACTGCCAAGTAAGTAACTTCTCCACAGCATTCATAATTTCTCCATTTCCTGTGACTGATGGTTCCACATACAAATAGCACGGTGCTGCTTGGTGGAGAACTTCTGTTTTGGTGTTGTCAGGCCAAAATTAGTACAAGTAGCAGAGGGCTGATCCAAACTCTGTTGCATTTCAGCCTCAGAGAATACACTGAGTAGACAATCATCTGAAAACAAAGTGTCAAGTACCAATTTTTCCCCACTTTAGTTTTGGCTTATAGCCTGTCACCCAGCTCTCACCCATGGCTCCAAGAAGGTGTAGCATAGGCAGCAGCCACACCCCAGTAAAACTGTCTTGGCAGATGGGCTAAACTAGGTTGAGGGTAACCGTTGACACATAAAAAGGAGATGAAAAGGGGATACCTGCCCACAGGCAAAGTAGAAAATCATGTCATGTCATGTTTAGTCATGTCTAACTCTTCATGACCCCATTTGGGGTTTTCTTGGCAAAGATACTATAATGGCTTGCCATTTCTTTCTCTAACTTGTTTTTATAAATGAGGAAGCTGAGGCAAACAGAGTTAAGAAACTTGCCCAGGGTCATATAGCTAGTAAATGTCTCAGGCCAGATTTTAACTCCATGAAGATGAGTCTTCCTGATTCCAAGCCTGGTGCTCTATCTGCTGTACCACATTGCTGTCTTCTTAGGTAGAAAAGTCGTCCAGAGAATGAGGAGCTAAGCCAACTTAGAGGTGAGCTTGGCTAGCATGGGTACTTTCTCAAATGGAGGTTCCAACAAAGAACTTACCAATAGGTGGAAGAAGCTGCAGGGGCAGAGGCATCTCTAGCAGGAGAAGGCAGCAATGATAGTTGGTGCCACACAATCTAGCTTTTGATTATGCAATACCTTGTGGCATTCTTTAGTTTTTTTTCAATGTATCTTTTTGATCCTCTCAGGTTATAAATTCCCAGAGCGTAGACCATTATCTTCTATATCTTGTGTCTCCTCAAGACTCCTGAATAGTACTGGATTCTGAGTGGGTTTTTAATACACATGCATTTACTTATAGAATTTACAGATGTGGTAAGGTTTTAGAAGATATATCAAATTGATTAGTTAATCAGTGAAGAAGCTATGTCACTGTGATTACTTCTTTTAGGCACTTCTTCCAACAATATAGATTATAGATACCCCTTCCCACCTATGCTGTCTCACCTTTTGTAAGTCTTTTCCAAATATTCTCATAGACAGCGTCTCTCCCCACTCCCCATCTTGGGAATAGAGTCTAACTTTAACATAAAGTTCAAAGTCGAGAAATAAGCTGGGAAAATGAACAAACAACAACAAAAAAGAACCTGATCATAAAAAGCTTCTATGGTGACAGGGAAGACCAGGACACAAACTCAGAAGATGTCACGACGCCCATGCCAAGACCACCCCTCTCTTTTCACACCTCTCGTTTTACTCTTAGGAGACACCCTGTTTTCCAGAGCTAAGGCTCAGCAAGAAAGCTGTGCCCTGAGCTAGGCATCACAACAATCCTTTGCACTCACCCTCTGGGTGAACTCTGCTGCAGTTAAATCACAGAACTGGTTAACACCAGCCCCAGACGGTCCCTGAACTCAGACAAGCACTTGCAGGAACCAGGTTCTAATCATAAAGTCCTGCTAGAAATCAAACTTGCCTCATTGTTGCTGTTACCCCCTCAATACCACAGCTATAGCTTGCTGCGTATTTCTTTGTCTAGCCACTAGCATGTATGTGCATATGTATGTATATTGTGTGTGTGTGTGTGTGTGTGTGTGTGTATGTTGTGTGTGTTTGTGTGTATATCTCAAGGCTTGGCCTCGCTACAGTGGGTCTCCTTGGTATAAGAGCAGATCTTGGCATGTGTGTCTAGTTTCTCTCCTCAAACAGAATGAAGAATGCTTTTTGCTTATATCTACTGTTAGCTCTTTTGTTTAGTTTTATTTTATTTTTCAGAGTCATCAGTGAGCTTTTGTGTAGTTTTCTGAGCTTTTCAGTAGTTTTCAGAGTTAACAGTGTTTGCATAAACTCTGTGACTCTTTGGTCATTTATTGTTAGAGTTTAACAAAGACAGTAATTTCAAAACAGCTACAAGCAAAGCCTCAAATAAAAAATTTGAATTAGACACAAGCCAAGCAAGAATTCCTGAAGGAGCTAAAAAATGAATTTAAAAATCAAGTAAGAGTGGTAGAGGAAAGATTGGGAAACGAAAGGAGAGCAATGCAAGAAAAATTATGAAAAGACATGAAGCCAAATTCTCCCATAAATTATCCACAGCAGGTCTGCCCAAAGTTGTTTTGGGGGGGGTGAGAGGGGAGGGTGGAGGAAGGAGTGGTAAGAGGCCTTCCTTCAGATATCTTTACTTTATGTGGTTATCAATGGATATCTTTCAAACTGGCCATCAGTGAGCCTTCAAGGCAGCTAGGTGGCACAGTGTATAAAAGTACTGTGTCATGAGTCAGGAAGATCTAAGTCAAAATATTTCCTCACGGGCAGCTAGATGGAGCAGTGGATAAAGCTCCGGCCTTGGAGTCAGGAGAACCTGAGTTCAAATCCGGCCTCAGACACATAACACTTACTAGCTGTGTGACCATGGGCAAGTCACTTAACCTTGATCACCTCACCAAAAAGCCCCCCCAGAAAAATTTCCTCAGACCCTCACTAGTTGTGTGACCCTGAGCAAGTCATTTAACTGCTGTCTACCTCAGTTTCCTCAACTGTAAAATTGGTTTAATAATAACGCTTACCTCCCAGGGTTGTTGTGAGGATCAAATGAGATATTGTAAAGCAGTTAGCACAGTGCCTGACATGTTCTAAGTGCTCAATAAATGCTTATTTCCTTCCTTCCTTCTTCTCTCACTTCATGACCAACTTACTGTTTTTTCTGGTCATATCTGATGATACTTTTTACTCTGCTTCTCCTGTGCAACTTATAATTGGCATTATGCCTCAGCCTACAGTTTTGCCCACCTTGCACTTCTCCATTGTACCTGAGGTACAACTTTTCATTCTTTCAAGAATGTAGCATTCTGAATTGGACTTCTGAGAGCCAAGATGGTAGAGTAAGCAATAAATTGCTGTAACTCTCCCATATTCACCTCCAGATAACTCTAAAATAGTGCCCAGAACAAATCCTGGAACAGCAGAACTAGCAAAAAGATGGGGCAAAACAATCTTAGGAAGATTGGCAAGAAGGGTCTGTCTCATTGGGTTAAAAGGGGAACACAATCCAGGACAGGAAGCATCCAAGCAAGCCGAAAATCACTCTAGAGGACAAGAGAAGGGGGGAGTGACAGAAGGGAGGGCAGATTGGGAAAAGCCATATTCAGAATATATGCTGTCTTGGGGTGGGGGTAGGGGAGAGATGGACAGAAAATTTGAAACTCAAAATCTTGTGGAAGTGAATGTTTCTTGAAAACTAAAAATAAATTAATAAAAAAATTCTAAGAAAAAAATTGTGTAGAGAGACATAAGAAAGAGCAATTATCTCATACAAATGAGGCAAGAAAGGAACAATTGATACAGAAGAAACTAGTAGGAGAGAGGGTGGATAGTGCTAAAACCTTACTGTCGTTAGGTTAAAGAGGGAACAGCATATATATCTAGAAGGGTATACAAGCCTTTTATATTCAGAAAGAAATAAGAGGGAAAGGGAGGGGATAGGATTGAGGAGAGGATAAGGGAGGGATTTTTGGAGGGGTGAATAGGTTAAGGAATAGGAGGGCAAGGTAGTGAGTAGAAGTAAAGCAGAGGAGTGAGGAGAGATAGGAATAGGGTAAAAAGGATAGTGACGAAAAATAGGATGGAGGAAAATATACAAGTAATTATAGCTTAGAATGTGAATGAGATAAATTTACCCATAAAATGGAAACTGATGGCAGATTAAAAATTTGAATTCAACAATATGTTGCTTTCAGGAAATGCTATAAAAATAAGAGATACAAACAAAAAATAAAGGTCAGGAGTAGAATTTATTATATAAAACAAGCAGGGCTAGTAATCATGATTTCAGACAAAGTTAAAATTAAAATAGATTTAATCAAAAGAGCAAAATAGGGAAACTACACCATGTGTCAGCCATATTATTCAATATTGTTTTAGACCATTTAAAATAACTAGACAATATAAAACACCTGAAAGTATACCTAGCAAAACAGACATAGGAACTGTATGAATATAAATATAAAACACTTTTTATACAAATAAAATTAGATCTAAATAATTGAAATAATATTTATTGTTCATGGTAGATAAAGCCAATATAATTTAAAAAAAGACAATTTAACCTAATTAATCTATATAATCCCATCCCAATTAAATTACTAAAAATTATCTTACTGAGTTAGAAAAAATAACAAAATTCATTTAGAAGAACAAAAGGTCAGGAACTTCAAAGAAACCAGGGGGAAAAAAAAGATGTAAAGGGAGCAGATCCAATAGTATCAGACCTTAAACCATATTATAAGGTGAGAACATTGTTGAAATGTAAAATGGATAATTTTGATTATTCTAAACTAAAATTTTCTTGTATAAATAAAACCTATGTAGCCAAGAATAGAAGAATGCAGAAAATAAGGGGGGGAAAAAACTTTCCTAGACAATCTCTCAGACAGAATGGGATTGGGTTGGAATATTGCTGTGGTATAGGAGATGATGAGCTGGTTGATTTAAAAAAACATGGAAAGACTTGGACTTCTGAAAGAAAATGCTGTCTGCCTTCAGAGAAACAGATGACAAGTAGAAATAAGCACAGTATGGTCTTACATATATGTGTATGCATATATATGTGTAGATATGTGTATATTTATAGATATCTGTGTATATGTAATATGTATGTGTATAGATATAGATATAGATATGTATGTATATGTATATATCCACACTTAATTGAAGCCTTCTTTAGGAGGGAGAAGGAGGGGAAAAAATAAAATAAAAAGTGTGAGAGAACAAAGAAAACCTACAAGGAAGCAAAGATGGATAGCTCTGAAAATAATGTGTAGTATTTATTATATAGGTTTTCTTGAAATGGAAATTTATTGCTTTTATTGAATCCTCTCTTGTGTTCTGCTTTGTACATGGCAATTTTTTTCTTTTCTTATTTTGTACTTAGGTTTAAAATAAATTTAAAAACTTAAAAAAAACACAATGTCAAAGAGGGAAAGGGTGAAAGGAGAGAAAGGACAAATACGAGAAAAATTAGGATGGAGGAATATACATATTTAGTAATCATAATTGTGAATGTGAATGGGATGAACTCTCCCATAAAATAGAAGCAGATAGCAGAGGGGAGCAAATCCCAGAATCCCACCATATATTGTTTATAAGAAACACACCCAAAGCAGAGAGATACATACAGAGTAAAGACAAGGGGGTGGAGCAGAATCTACTATGCTTCAGCTGACATAAAAAAACCCCCCAACAAAACAGCAGGGCAGCAATCCTGATCTCAGAGAAAGCAAAAGCAAAAATAGACCCAATTAAAAGAGATAAAGAAGGAAACTACATCTTGCTAAAAGCTATCATAGACAATGAAGTAATATCAGTACTAAACATAGATGCACCAAGTGGTATAGAATCCAAATTCTTTTTTTTTAATTTATTGTTTAAATTAATTTATTTTTAGTTTTCAACATTCACTTACATCGGCTTTCGAGTTTTAAATTTTCTCCCCCTCCCTTCCCACCTCCCTCCCCAAGATAATGTGCAATCTGATATACATTCCTATTAAACATATTTTCACATTAGTCATGTTGTAAAGAAGAATTAGAACCAATAGGAAGAACCACGATAAAGAAGAAACAAAACAAAATAGAAGAAAAAAAAGAGCAAATAGTATAGTATCCAGATTCTTAAAGAAGTTAAGTGAATTATAGGTTCATGACCAAACAAGAGATACAGAGCATTATGAAATGTAAAATAGATAATTTTGATTATATTAAATTAAAAAGCTTTTGCATAAACAAAACCTACACAACCAAGATTAGAAGGAAAGCAGAAAGTTGGGAAACAATCTTTACATCAAGTGTCTCTGATAAAGGCCTCATTTCTCAAATATATAGAGAATTGAGTCAAGTTTATAAGAATACAAGTCATTCTCCAATTGATAAATGGTCAAAGGATATAAATAGGTAGTTTTCAGATGAAGAAATCAAAGCTATCTATAGACATGAAGAAGTGCTCTAAATTAATTTTTTTTAAGGCAATTGGGGTTAAGTGACTTGCCCAGGGACACACAGCTAGTAAGTGTGTCAAGTGTTTGGTCTGAGACCGGATTTTAACTCAGGTCGTCCTGACTTCAGGGCTGGTACTCTATCCACTGTGCCACCTAGCTGCCCCCTCTAAATCACTTTGATTTAAGAAATGCATCTTAAAACAAATCTGAGGTACCACCTCACACCTAGCAGATTAGCTAATATTACAAAAAAGGAAAATGGTAAATGTTGGAGGGGATGTGAGAAAATTGGAACACTAATGCATTGTTGGGGGAGTTGTGAACTTATCCAACCATTCTGGAGAGCAATTTGGAACTATGCCCAAAGGGCAACCAAACTGTGCATACCCTTTGATCTAGCAGTACCACTACTAGGTCTGTAACCCTAAGAGATTATAAAAAAGGGAAAAGGACCTACATGTGCAAAAATAGTTACAGTAGCCTTTTTTTTTTTGTGGTAGTAAAATATTGGAAACTGAAGGGATGTCCATCAATTAAGGAATGACTGAACAAGCTGTGGTGTATGAATGTAATGGAATGCTATTGTACAGTAAGGAATGATGAACAGGCAGATTTCAAAAAAACCTGGAAAGAGTTGTATGAACTGATGCAAAGTGAAATGAGCAGAACCAGGAAAAAAACACTGCACACAGTATCAGCAACATTGTGTGATGATCAACTATGAATGACTGAGTTCTTCTCAGCAACTTAATGATCCAAGAGAATTCCAAAGGACTCCTGATAGAAAATATATCCACATCCAAATAAAAAACTGATAGACTCTGACTGCAGATTGAAGCATCCTTTTTTCATTTACTTTATTCTTTCTTGTGTTTTTTCTTTTGATCTGTTTCTTCTTTCACAACTGTGACTAGTATGGAAATATGTTTTATATGATAGCACATATATAACTTATATCAAAATGTCTACCATTTTAGGAAGAGGGGAGGGGAGGGAGGAAGAAAGATTTAGAATTCAAAATCTTATAAAAATGAATGCTAAAAATTGTCTTGACGTGTAATTTTGAAAAAAAATAAAATATATTAAAATTAGAAAAAAAGTCACATTCTATGACTTAGCGTAATATATCATAATTAAAAGAATACCGATGCTAAAAAGATGGAACTTGGTTTCAGGGAGAAATTTGGAGCATTGAAAAACACTGCACAACATCCCAAAGGCAATCCAGCTTGCTTTCCTCCTCCTCCTCCTCTCCAGTTCTAAGCCAAGGTCACACTGTCCATACACACTGGGCTGGGTGCAGAAAACAAGATGATTCAATTGAGGTTAGGATTATAGACTATAGAACCGTAGAGAACTTTAGAAATCATCTGGTCTAAACTTCTAGTTTTATATATGAGGAAACAGGCTTAGAAAAGTGAAGCAACTTGCCTAGAGTCACACAGTTATATTTCTGAAAGACAAATCCATACATGGCCTGTCTTTGGTTTGTTCCTAACCTCACCCTACCTTGACTGTGTAATTCTCTTCCTTTCTCTTCTCCCCACCCTCCCCTTCCCTCTGTCTCTCTCCTCTTCAACACTGGAAATTGTCTGTCACCTAGGAATTTTACTCCACAGGACTCTGTAACTAGGCATGTTTTCAGTATCTTCCTCATCTCCTTCAGCAGTCTAGATATTCTTTTTTTTTCTTTTTAATAAACTGGTAGATTTAATTTACACATATCACAGTTACCTCCCAAAAAACAATGCACCTTTATCCCCATTATACTTTTTATTCTAGGCTGGGTATTCCAGCCTGTGACAGAAATGCATTTCTTAGCTCCTGCCTCTTACCTTCTCTACAAAGCTGGCTTTCCCATCTAGCCCTCCACCTCTACAGCTGCTGCTACTTTATTTCCTTTTTTAAAAAAAATCATTTTTAATTTTCAACATTCACTTTTATAAGATTTTGAGTTCCAAAATTTCCCTCCTCCCTCTTCTACCCCCTCTCCAAGATGGCATGCAATCTCATGTAGGCCATATGTGTACAATCATATTAAACATATTTCTATGTTAATCATGTTGTGAGAGAAGGATCAGAACAAAATGGAAAAACCACGAGAAAGAAAGAACAGAAAACAACAAAAAAAGAGAAGATAGTATACTTCCATCTGTATTCAGACTCCATAAAAAGTAGACTAAACCAGGTTGAGGGTAACTGACAGGCCTCAAACCCAAAGGTGGGTTAGGGGGATTTCTACCCCAAGCATGTGAAGACTTCCCCAGGCAGAATGGGTGGATAAGAACAATTTGTTCCAGTGAAAGCCATGAAAGTGACTGAAGCAGGCATTGTGGAATGCTTAGAGCTTGGTCAGACATCAAAGACACCAAGGTCTGGAGACATCAACAGTCATCCTGACTTTTGTTTTGCTTCTGGACTTCAATGAGTCTGGAAGAGAGAGTGAAGCTGATGATTTTGTGCAATTCTGCCTCACTTAAATCCAAATCATGAGCAAGAATGATGTCATTGGTCTTCTTTAAGAGTTGTCCCACTGACCTTCTAAGGTGTCTTTGGCGGTTGTGGGTTGAGAAGCCTGGAAACCACCACAACTGCCTGTGATTCAGTCCCCTGAGGCCTGCTATAGGTTCGATGCGGCCTGTGCACCCACCCCAAGTTGTCCTCCACTCTCTGCCTGGCACAATATACCTTTCTGATCAATCATCCAGGTTGTCTTGGGCTGGAAATTTGTTTCACTCTGTCTTTTTGTGGGGTTCTGCTGCTTTAGAATTTGTTTAGAGCCATTTTTTTACAGGTTTTTGGAGGGGGTTGGGGGAGAGCTCAAGCAAGTCACTACTTTCACTCTGCCACCCTGGCTCCACCACCCTGGTCTTCTTTAAGAGGAAGGACAAATGGGGCAGCTACGAGAGGAAGTGGATAGAGCACTGGCCCTGGAGTCAGGAGGACCTGAGTTCAAATCCAGCCTCAGACATTTGACACTTACTAGTTGTGTGGCCCTGGGCAAGTCAAAACAAATTAAAAAAAAAAGAGGAAGGACAAACAATAAGATCTCATAGATTCATTTGAGTATTATGAGTATACATCTTCTTTGATGAAATTCAAGATTACAGATTTAGAACATGAAGGGACCTTAAAAGATCATCTAGTCCTGTCCTCTAATTTTATTCCCATTAAAATGTAAGCACCTTGAAGGCAGCCTTTTTTTTTTTTGCTTTTTTTATCTTCAGCATTTAATACAGTGACAATAATAGTTGACTGACTTATTGATAATACCACTTTCAAGCCAATAATACCTACACTGTGGCAAGTTTAGATGGTATTATCACACCACCTGAATGTCTCTGGACACTCTCAGAAGCCTTGAGTGATTGATGTGGTGAATGATGGGGGCATGCTCACTGTGTCCCAGGAAGACAGTTGTAGCTTTTGAGTTTACAGTAGAATGGAACTACAAAGGATCTTTCCCAGTTCTCCTTGATTTTAAAGAAAATAACCTGGCACCTGGTTTATCCAAGCACAACCTAGTACTACTTCTATTCAAGAGGCCAGAGGTCAAAGGTTTTGAAGTCCAAAGGGAACAGGTGGGTGGGGAACAGATTAGTTTATGATACATCATTGCTGAAGGTCAGTGTCACAAATCTTGGCTTCGAATTCTCCTGCTCCTGTGTGACTTGAAGCAAAGCAGTCTTTACCCACCTACCCTTATAAAGGGATTAAATTTGTTCTCTGTGGATCAGCATTCATTAAAAGTCTAGCATATTCAGAAAGAATAGGTGCCCAAAAAAGGGGAAGCAATATAATATGTGATGAAAAGACACTGATGAGTCAGATCTGGATTCCAATCCCACCCCTGGTGCTTACCTTTGTGACCTTAGTTAAGTCACTTTAACTGTCCTTGGCCTCATTTTCCTCATGCTGGACTTAGTGGTCTCTGAGAGGCCCTCCAGCACTAAATCTTTGATCCTATGGTTTTTGATTCCAGGAAAAGACTGAACCTTCATTGCACACTGTCATCTCAACATGTGCCTCTTTTTTCTGGGGATGCATAGAGCAAAGAAATGCTGGACCTGGAATCTAGAAAATTTGGATTCAAAACCTGCTTCTTACTCTCACCATGTTGAGCCTTCTTCATTTGTAAAATGGAGATTGTAGTATCTTGGGTTTGTAGTATAGTGCTCAAATAAGATAATATATGTGGAAAGTATTTTGTAAACCTTAAGGCTGAATGTCAGATATTATTACCCTGACTAGTATTAAATTGGATAGCTTACATAAGAGGTGACATTATATATGTTGGAAAGAGGCCTGGGATATGGGAAGTAGAGCACTGGGTTTCAGTCCTAGCTCTGTAACTTATTACCTGGGTCACCTTATATTTGTGATGACAAAGACCTGGAAATTAAAGTGTTACTTACCAATTGAGGAATGGCCAAACACATTATGGTGGGTAGATGAATAGCGCATTGGACATAGAGTCAGGAAGACCTGAGTTCAAATCCAGCCTCAGGCACTCACTAGCTACACGACCCTGGGCAAATCATATAAACTCTGTTTGCCTTTTCAACTGGGGAAGGAAATTGAAAACCATTCCACTATATTTGCCAAGAAAACCCCAAAAGGAATCACAAAGAGTTGGATGTGACTGAACAAGAAGAAGAAGAAGAAGTAACATAGTCAAAGTGAACAATTTTGAAAGACTTAAGAACTCTGATCAATGCAGGGATCAAGCATTATTTCAGAGGATTAGTGATGAAGAATGCTACCTACCTCCTGACAGAGAGGTGATACAGAATGAGACACAATTCCTTACATGGCCAATGTGGGAATTTGTTTTGCTTGACTACAGGTATTTGTTACAAGGGTTTTCTTTTTTTTTCCCCTAAAGGGGCAGGAAATGGGAGGAAGAGAAATAAAAGTCTGTTAATTAAAAAAAAAAAGTAGGTTTGTAGTCTGCTCCAGTTGCTACAGCAAGACTAGAAGACTAGTTTAATTTTTGTTTTGTTATTACTGAAAGGGGGTCTTCTCAGAATTAGAGTGTATTAATTATATAAAATAATGCAGTATGACTTCATAGGATAAAACTGAATCAAATAACTGATTGGCAGGTGTCCTAGTTTAATGTTTGGCTACTGAGCTTCTTAATCAGGAAATTCTGGGTTTGAACTCTTATCTCCCGTACTTTTTAGCCCTATGCCCAGGACAAATCACTTGGCCACTCTGGGGCCCAGTTTCCTCATCTCTAAAATGGGAAGAATAATAACACTTGTATATTATTATCCACTTATCCAATCTGTTGTCAAATCTTGTCATTTCAGCCTTCTAATTGGTTCCCTTCAAGTTTTTCAATTTCCAATCCATTTTCGACTCAGCTACTAAATCGATTTTCCTTAAGCTCAGCTCTGACTAGGTCAGCCTTCACTACAGGAATTATCTCCCTCTTCATTTCTGCCTCCTGACTCTCCCGGCTTCCTTCAAGATTCAGCTCAAATCCTACCTTCTGAAGGTGGCATTTCCAGGTCCTTCTCACTGCTACCGCCTTCTTTCTGAGTTAATATTGCATATCTTGTGTTGTTTTTACCATAGGAACTTTGCATATTGTCTCCCCTTTCTTGAGGCCCCGGACTATGTTTTTGCCTTTCTTTGTCTCCTCGGCACTTAGCACAGTAGCACAGTGGCACGTAGTGAACGCTTAACAAATGCTTGTTGACTTGTTAGCTGACCTGTAGCACTTAGAAGGTTGTTGTGAAAAATAAATTAGACTATGGAATGTAAAGTACTTTATGAAGCTTAAATCTCTATACAAATGTTGGTTATTATTAGTACTACTGCCAGTTGGGTCACAAATCACCATCATTTCCTGCTTACAAAATACATCGTTTATAACATTGATATTCATAACCGTCTTGTTGGTTGGGTGATTCAGCTGAAGAAATCTCTGAGACTGAGACAAGTGAAAGGACTTTCCGCTCAAGTCGCACTGCTGGTTAGGTAGCAGCGGAGCTGCTGGTTCAAGTCTTTTGCATCCCAAGTCCAAGTTCTTTCCACCGGATCACAACTTAGTCCTAGACTCGGGATCCAGTCCTATCTTCAGGTCTTGCTCTAGTCCTGCGGGACTTCCGAGGGGAGGCTGGGATGGGGGCGCGGCTCAGCTGGGCAAAGTTTGCCCGTGTGTTGTCTCGAGGGGGCGGGGCAGGAGGCGGGGCCGGGCCAAGCCGGGGCCAAGGAGGAGGCCACACCCTGAAACTACCTGAGTCCGGGAGGAAGAGTAAGAGTGAGAGCGAGAGTAAGAGAGGACTCCTGGCTGGACTTGGGATTTGGAGCGGACCCCGCGCAGCACAGTGCCGGCGGCCGGGCAGGAGAGCCGAGCGGAGTGAGGCCGGGAACCCACGAAGCGAAGCAGGAATCCTTGGAGCGGCTCCTTCGTTCCCTTTTCTCCGCCTCCGGCTCGGCTCGCGTGGTTTCTGCAGAGCCGCAGCCCCGGCTGCTATGGGAGCCGGCTGGCAGCCGGGAGCGCGTCACTGAGACCCCCGTCCTGGTTCCGTCGGTGGGGCAGCCCCTTCCTCACACTTTTCCATCAGGGACCATGAAGAGCAACCGAGCCCAGAAGGGCAGAGGCGGCAAGAAGGACCTCAGCACCGAGCTTAAGTACAGCCACCAATCCCAGGTGAGAGGGCGGCTCGGTGTCCAGTCCCGGGGCAGCTCCGAGCCGTCGGAGGCGCTCCTCAGGATCCCGAGGGGCCCTGCCCCGCCCCTCGGGGCGGTGAGCGGGGTGGGGTGGGGGGGACTTACGTTGGTGGCGAGGCGGCTGTTTTCCGATGTCTGGAGCTGCTTCCTGCTTAGGTTGAGAAGCCCCTTCTAGCCCGTCAGGCTAACAATACCTCCCCTCCCCCAGGCAGACGCCGCCCCGCCTTCTCGGCTCCCTTCGGCCTCTCACCCTGCGCAGACTTCTCACCCTGCGCAGACTTCCCTTCCTGGCTCCCCGGACCGGAGGCAAAGGGAACCCTGCACTGATTTCATAGCCTCCCCTTTGAGGTCAGAAATTGCTCCCCGTTCCCCCGTCCCCTCCATTCCCCTCCTTCCAGGATTTTCGGCCATCGAAGCGGAGGCGGGAGGAATTGTAGGAGTTTCTTGCTACCTTCCCCATTTCCTTTCCTGGCCTGGGCAGAGGCCACCTCATCTTCCCCCAGTTCCGGGCCTCTCCAGCCCAGTGCGCTGGTCTTTGGAAAGGGAACCCACTGGCTCTTCCCCCTTTTGTTTGTGGCGGGCCCTTGCTGGACAGGTGGAATTTCCTGTTTGGCAGGTGCCTGGCCTCTGCCTGGTGAGGGAGGACAGGGAGGAAGGACTGAGGCTGTGGGATTGTGGATGCACGCCAGATCTTTGAGGAGCAAACCCCAGCCTTCGGAGGCCAACTGAAAGAAAGCGGGGGCCTTTATAGCTATAAGGCTGAGAATAAATGAGAAATAGTTTAAAAAAAAATCTCCGGGGCCTGCATGTGGAAAGGACCTTTAGGTCTGTACCAACTTTTCAGCTTTGCATATACCCTACTATCTTTGCCTCTCCAGCTTTACTCAGCTCTGCTGCCTGAAGTCTCATTAGCATCATTGAACCATGCTTTAGCATGTGGATAAAGGAAGCGCTGGTGTTTAAATCCAGATTGGGTTTGGATGAGGAAGAAGAAAGGAAGAGAGAACACTTTTCTTCTGGATTTTAAAATTCGATCCTTGAATTTTGGGTATTATCTCCCCTTTGAGAATTTTCCCCTAGTTGAGAATTTTTCTTCTCTCCCACAGAGAAGCTTGGGAGCTCTGCTTTGTTGCAGTTTAGAGGGACTGCAATTGTTTAGTTCAGCATGGAGGCCTAGGCATGGGCCTTTGTAGGACTTCTCTGGGTGCAGATGATCCCCAAGTAGGGAATGGGAAGTATTATTGGGTTTTCTAGCCAGGTTGTTTTAAGGCAACTTCTTAAATATAAATTCCCACCCCCAACCACCCATCCTGGAACCTACAAGCCTATAGTTGTAGGGAACTTCCTGTGTGAAAATTGATGCAGATCTGCAACTTCCCTGTAACTCAGAGCCTTAGAGAGTCGTTTGGGGGCACTGAGGGGTTAGGAGACTTGCCCATATTCACACAGGTAATATGTGTCAAAGGAAGAACTACCCCTAAGGCTGAATCTCTACCTATTACATCATGAAGGCAAAATAAAGATACAAGGCAGAAAGCTCAAGCCGATTGATCGTGAAAAGATGCATAACTCCTTCTCCAGAGATATCTAAACTGAATCATAGAATTTCAGAGTTGGAAGAGATCTCAGCCACCATCTCATCCAGCGTATCCAGCTCTGCTGGAAGGCCACCAATGAGGGGGAATGCAGCTGTTACAAGGCAACCCATTTTGGGTTTGGGCAGGCCTAATGGTTAAGGAAATTTTCCTGACACCAAACCTAGATTACAGCCTCTACCCATTGCTCCTGGTTGTACCCTCTGGGGTCAATAGTTCTACATGACAACCTTTCAAATACCTGATATTATATACATCCGGGTATCTCTCTCTCTCTTTCTCTCTCTTCCCTCCCCATTCTACAAGCTAAACATGCCCAGTTCCTTCAGCCAATCCTCATATAAACTCTTTTTGTTGTCTTGATGGGGGACATGTAGCGGTTTCTATTCTTCTTTTTTCCCCTACTTTGCACTGAGTTGTGAGTCCTTCAGTATAGAGATCGCTTGGTGGGGAAAAGTTCTCTGGAAATACAGGTAGGCACTTACTCTGCAGTTTATGGTCTTTGCTGCTTGGGACACCAAAAGAGAAAGTGACTTGTCTGTGGTCGCACAGCCAGCAGATCTTCCTGATCCTGTCAGCTCTTTACCCACTCTTCCATGATACCTTTCTTATGCTATAGAAAGAAAAAACCCATACACTTATTAGCTGTGTGACCCTGGGCAAGTCACTTAACATCATTGCCTAGCCAAAAACAAAAAAAAAGAAAGAAAAAATCAATGTAGAACTGTCCATTCTCAGTGTAGACACAGCACTCTCACTTCCAGTCCCAAGTGATATCCAGGTAACCAAAGCTAACATTTCTGTGTTTCCCTGGGTCTCTGGGTGAGAACTCTGAGAGAGACATATTTTCAAGTACTTAGGGTTAGGTTAAGAGCCTTTGCTACAGTGTAAGGGTCATATTGCCATACTCTCTTTTTTCTGGATATGTGCTTCCTCTTCTGTGGTAGAGACCACAGCTGCTGTTCTGGGCCCCAGGCTCCAGTGGCAGATTTCTGAAGCATTTCTGATCTTGTTACCTCCCTCCCCATATCACATCCTGAGGTATTGAGCTTATGGAAGGGTAGATTCTAGGGCTACCTTAGCTGGTTGTTGTCTTTCATTCTCGAGGACTGAAATGACATCACTATGTTAGAGTCAAGTTACAGTGCATCTGACTGTGGCTGACCAGACCAATACAAGCTCGGAATGCTTTCACCATGGGTCGGGCACAAATAGTCCATGCGAACATTTGGGGTGGATTCTCCAGATTTGCATAGGTTGCATTTCTTTTGAGCTACTTCAATTCTGCTTTGCTTATAAAGCACAGCACTTTCTCTGATGGAGGGCATGCCATGCTGGATGGTCCTGTGCCAGTGTCTCTCATGTCACATAATCAATTCCAAAGTTCTTAACAGAGACCTTGAGAGTGTCCTTATATCGCTTCTTCTGACCACCATGTGAGCACTTGCCCTGTGTGAGTTCTCCATAAAATAGTTTTTTAGGCAACTTTAGCTACACAAATCTTGAGGGACAACTGAAATTTGAGCCCTGTGGTTTTCTTTTGTTTCTCATTCATTGAAAAGGAAGTGTGATCAGAGCAGGTCCCCAGAAAGACTTTAGCCTCTGTCTGATACCACCCTTGCAGTGCTACACATCTACTCACTAATCTTTTTGTTTTCCGTATAGTAATTGTGGTGTTTATGATTTCCTGATAATTGCCTACTTGGGTCTTAGCCTCCTGCCTTCTCAGCAGAGGGCCGGTTATTTGTTGTTTTAAGTTTGTTTTTCTCCTGTGCCTACAAGTCACCTGTTCTTCCCATCTTTCTTTCTTTTGGCGACAGCCTGCTGCTGACAATCGAAACCTTGGTCTCACTTATAACCTCTCAGTTCAGTTCAATGCACACTTATGTATTTACTTTTTTCAGAGCGCTGTGCTAGGTGCTGGGGGGGGCGATGCAGAGTCCTGTGTAATCAAGTGAAACGTACAACAAATAAAATATAATAACAAAAGAAAACTAAATATGTAAGAGAGAGACGGTATAGGAGAGAGAAAATAGCATTATCTACTTGTGGTAGGGGCAAAGAAGATCCCAGAAGAATTTATGGAGGAGGTGATATTTGAAATGGGACTTGAAGAAGTAGGAATTCTCTGGGGGGAATTTATAATTGAAGGTTTTAAAAATACATCTAAAGGACACTTTCTGTTTTTATATCATCTGCCTTTGTCAGTATATCCTTATAGTACATACTTTACGCCGTGTTATTGTGGGGAACAAATAAGATAATGGATGTAAAGCACTCCTAGAAAGTTGTGATACAAAAAAATCAAAGGAAAAAAATATTGTTCAACAAAACTAAGTAATAGATCCAAAAATGATCTGGCATATGCATTGTTCCATGCCCATAGTGCCCCCTCCCACACTGACCACTCAGTCATACCAAAAAAGATGGGAGGGACCTTTTCAAGTATCTTCTTTGGGACCAAATTTGGTTATAATTTAACAGCATTCAGTTTCAATTGCTTTGTTCTTTCTGTTTACATTGTTGTAGTCACCGTGTATATTGTTTTCCTGGTTTGCAGCGTTTCATATAAATCTTTCACTTCTCTAATTATCATAATCATCATAGCGGGTTTTTTGGTTTATTTCACAGCACACTGATAATATTCGTTACCGCAACTGTTTTAGTCATTGCAGGGTAGGATTTCAATAGGTGGAGACAGCTGTGCTGGGGAAGAAAATGATATTTCAAGTGTAAGGATAACTGTGCAAAGGCTTATTTGACGGGCATATAGCATGCATGTAGGAAAGCGTGAAATAAGGGTGGAAAAGTATGGTGGCACCAGATTGTATATGGCCTTGAATGTAAGGCTAAATGTTAGGCAACAGGAAGTTGCTGAAAAATTTTGAGAAAAGGAATGACATGAGAAGCAGTACTCTGGGCAAGTCATTTAACCTCTATTTCCTCATCTGTATAATGGGAATAATGATAGCATGTGCCCCCCAGGTCTGTTGTAAGGATAAATGAGGTAATATTTTTAAAGCACTTGGCAAGTCTTAAAGTGTTATGTAAATACTAGCCATTATTATTAAGTCATTTGCCCTTTCTGAGCCTTAGTTTCTTCATCTGTAAAATGGGGATAATGATACATGTAGTATCTGGTTGTTGTGAAGATCAAATGAAATAATGTGTGTAAGGCTTTTTGTAAACCTTGAAGTGATATATATAAATGTCAGTGATTATTATTGTTATCTTCATCATCAGGTTTGTGCATAACAAAGACTAATCTGTCGTTTGTATGAAGGGTGGATTGGAGTGGAATGGAAACTGGTTTGGATGATATTGTAATAGTCCAAGTGGGAAGTAATGAAGGCCTGAACTAGGGTGGTGGCAGTGAGAGCAGAAAGGAAGCAGGCATCGTGGGGGAGCAGTGGGAATACTGCATTTGGAGCTAAAAGACTTGGCTTGAAATCCAAGCTCCGCGAGTTGTGGATGCCTGTGTGTGCTTGAGTTTCTTTGAGTCTGCTTTTTCACTGGTGAAAATCAGGCCATTGGACTAGATGATCTTTACACACATACACACATACTCTCATGTATATATACGTATACATATGTGTGTATCCCCAAAGGCTATGATTTATGAAGGAACAGATCCAAGAGATATTGAGGATGCAGAATGAATATAGCTTGTCAACTAATAATTATAATAATAGCTGACGTTTCTGTAGCCTTTCAAGTTGTACAAAAGTGCTTTGTGCTTATTTGTTTCTTACAACCCTGAGAAGACTGAGGAAATGAGCTTGCAAGGTCAAGTGACTTACCTATGGTTACACAACTAGGAAATGGTCAGATCAGGAATTCTGAAAAATGAGAAAGTTGGGTGTCACTTCCACATCTGTGTCACTGATCATCATCATCATTATCAGATTTGTGGATAACAAAGACTCGTCTGCCACTTGTATGAAGGGTGGAATGATGCTTTTCTCAGTCACAAACTTTCCCCCTAGTTTCCTTTCTCCACACAGTAGATTAGAATGGAAGCTCATACTTGCCATCCGTGGTCATCATTAAGCCGCCCTAGACTACCAAACCTCCTTAATTATCCCTAGCCTTTCTTAACTACTGGTGCACCTTGGTTCATCTTCTCCATTCCACTGAAGCAAGTCCATTCGTGCCGTTATTCAACCAACACTGTTGGTTGAGCACCTACTATGTGCAAAGATATTGTGAGAAATATAAAGGAGTCTGTGTTGTACATAATAGATTTGTAGTTTCATGTGTAATCATCTTTATTTCCTATTCTACTGTGTTATGGAAATGCTTGTTTCATTTCTTAAGTTCAGAATAAAATAAATAAAATTTAAAAGAAGAAGGAGGAGAAGGAGTCTTGGCTCTCCCAGGTCTTGTTATCTAGGAGTGTGATATAGTTGAAAGGGTACTTACTAGCTGTGGCAAGTCATTTTTATGCCTCAGTTTCCTCATTTGTAAAGTGGGAATAATAATACACTAACCAATTTATAGGGTTGTTTATGAATAAAATGTTTTGAAATCGTAAAGCATTTTATAAATGTGAGTCCTTGTTACTGGTGCAGGGGAGATAATTCTAATGCACAGGAGAGTCTAAAAGTACAATTACGTAGGTACAGAGTACCGAGAGGATCACTTCCATCAAGGCATCATCAATCAGGTTATGCTTCAGTGAGGGGAGATAGCACTTGAGCTGGGTAGGCCTTGAAGAATGGATAAAAGTTAGACAGGTGGAGCTGGAGAGTGAGAGATTTCAGGTAGAAGGAATAACATGAACAAAAGTATAGAAGTGAAAAAGCTTTGAGCGTGGAAACTATTGAACTTTTTCATTCGTTGAGACTTGATCTGATTATAAGTCCTTTGGAATTCTCTTCCCTACTCACCTGTTACCTTATCCACTTAAAGTCTAGCTCATAAGGTACCATCTTTGTGAAGCCGTTCCTGATTTCCTAATAGCTTTTCCATCTCCACTGCCTAGCCTCCTTGGTTTTTTTCAAGTCCTAGCTCAAATCTCGCCTTCTATTGGAAAGCTTTCCTGATCTCCCTTAATGGTAGTGTCTTTCCTTTGTAGATTTTCTCCAGTTTTCCTGTATAACTTGATTGTACGTAGTTATTTGCATTAGACTATGAGCATCTTAAGAGCAGGAACTTTCTTTTGCCTTTCTTTTTTTCTCTAGTGCTTAGCATAGTGCCCGGCACATGGTAGGCACTTAATAAATATTTATTGACTTGATGTTAGTGTATTATGATTCCCACTTTACAAATGAGGAAACTGAGGCACAAACTGTTGTGAACTGTATCTCATCTGGACTCTTATGACATACCTCTTTTATGACAGCACATTCTAACTCCTACTTTTTTCGTACTTGTCCTATCTTCCCCTGCTACCTTCTAAGGGGAGATAGGCGTAGAGCCCAGTTTTACTTCTTTCTCTCTCCCCTTTTGCATCTCCCACAGTGCCTTGTGCATAGTATGGCACTTGAAAATATTTGTTAAATAGATGTGAATACCATTTTCCTGGGCAGTGGGGAGGGAATGGCAACCAAAGAATTATTATAGACTTGGATAATGTTCAAGTGAAAAGAGACTTCAGGTCATCTCAGCGAACACATTTTACAGATGAGGAAGTAAGTCCAGAAAGGTTAAGGAACTTCCCGGCATTATGCAGGTACTAAATAACAGAACTGGAATTTGGACCCACATCATTTGATTCCTAGTATATCATTCTTTCTTTTGCACCATACTGATCATTTTGTCTAACCCATAATAAATTGAATAAACTGAAATCCAGAGGACTGTTCCTAATAATTTTCACAAGATCACACATAGTCAGAAAACTTAAAGCTTGTAAACTACTTGATAAAGGAACAATTAGGCACTTAAAACAAGGTGCTAGTGGGGAGAGTGAACCTTTGATTTTGTTAGGCATAGTGAACTCTGATTGTGGAAACCAAACCCCCTTCTTAGATGAAAATTGGCATCTTCAATTTGTCTTAAAGGTTCAATGTCTTGCCTATGGTATAGGATAGGCAACACTTGAACCCATATCTTATACCTCTATAATAAGTATAGTGGGAGATCATAAAAGTTCTTATCAAAAATATATCTTCAAATCCTGCTTTTCTGGAGAGTGATTTGAAGACACCTCCACTCATACTTTTCTTCTTGAAAATTGTTTCATTAGTCTCACTTTTCTGTTTCTATAACAAAAAAAAGTCACACACACAACTAATGTTTATGTATAATGTGGACTTTATGTACTCAGCTGCTCTTGTATCTTAGGTGTGGTTTTTTTGCGTTTAGTACTGTCTGCAAACTTTTATAAGACTGTCACTGGATCCGATCCACTTGCTAGAGAACTCTTGAGATTCTGCTTAGCCACACTCAGCAGACAAGACATTTGGGGCTGAAGACACACTCTCTGAGAACATCCTACTTACTACAGGCTTGCTTTTTGGGGGCACATATCTACCATCAAAATAATCAGAGGAAAAGACCAGAGCTGAAGAGAAAATATGACTTTGAGATTCTGCTTTGCCCAGTTAAACAGAGGAGTTCTAGCTCTCCAGGAGCATATGACCTAAAACCACAGAATTTTAGAGCTGGAAGGGACCTCAGGAGCGATCTAGATTAACTCAGTATGAAGAAGAATCCCTCACTGCAGCATAGTTGACAAGTGATTGTCCAGGATTTACCTGAAAACTTCCAGTAAGGGGAGGGAACTTCACCATACTCTGAGGGAGCCCATTCCACCTTGGGGCAGCTCTTAGGGTTAGGAGGCTCTTTTCTGATCCAAGCCCAAGTATACCTC
The DNA here is from genome assembly GCF_003287225.1 of Phascolarctos cinereus. NCBI lineage: Eukaryota > Metazoa > Chordata > Mammalia > Diprotodontia > Phascolarctidae > Phascolarctos > Phascolarctos cinereus. The sequence goes on along the minus strand of NW_027556098.1, from coordinate 269,810,265 downwards.
TTTGCAACCTAGATGAATGTCTAAACAAATTGTGGTACATAAATGTAATAAAATATTACTTTGTTGTAAAAAAACAATGAATAGGATGAATACAGAGAAGCGTGGAACTGATGCATAGTGAAGTAAGCAGAGCCAAGACAGCAACATATGTCATAAATGGACAGAACCACCCACAAAACAGTCCAAAATGATTTCTGCAAGATGGCAAAGAACAAGCATGTCCTCAAAGTTGAGATATGAGAAAACACCTTCCCTTATCCCTTTGCAGAGGTGGGGGAGTCCATGGGTATTAATTAGATTTTTTCAGTGTATTAATCAGTGTATTAATCATTTTTTCTCCACTTCCTCTTTTTCTTTTTCTCTTTGAAAAAATTATTTGCTACCAATTGTATAGGTTTTACCTAATACTTTTCAGAAAGGTTGGACCAAATCACAATTTCAATCAAAGCATTATCCTTAAGAAAGTGACTAAAATGGCTCACTAGGAAGGGGAAGGGAAAGGAGAAGGGATACTGGGAGAAATCTGGGTGACATAATAAAAATAAGAAATTAATAAAGGATTTAAAAAAGATTCCCATATCCTATAACTGATCCATAAATGGGATGGATGATAGTGATTCTAAAGTTCCCAGAAGGACCCACACATGTACTCAGAACAACCTGAGGTGTTTTCTAAATTAAATATGGTGCCATCCTTCTGTCATGTGCTTATGTAGATTTCTGTTGAAGGTCCTTGAACCAAACTGCCTTAACCTCCTTGTCTTCTGCCTTTGGCCTCCTTTGGGGTGTTGGTCCCTATTCACTTGTCCAATCTCTTAGTCAGCCATTTACCCTTTGAAGGTAACCTTATTGCTCTTATTCACAGTCTTTCTTTTCCCCAACCTCTAACTAGCAGTTAAGAAATCCTTGTTCACAAGTCTTAGCCTTGTAGCCTTTTAGAGTTAAAAGGAAACTAAGTGACTGCACAGAGTGGCAAGAGGACAGGACTTGGGGTTTGGGTTTTGGCATTGCCAGTTCCTACCTATGTGGACTCAGGTGAGTTACCTTGACCTCTGTGCCTCAGTTTTCTCATTTGTAAAACAGGAATAATGAGATGTGCACTACTTAGCTCTCAGGGGTAGGTAGTGAAGAAAGCACCTGTGTGTTTTTTTTAGTTTGTTTAAAATATTATTTTTATTGATTTCTTCAGTTTTTATATCACCTTAATGTCCAAATATATCTCTCCCCTAACCACCCAGAGAGCCTCATAACAAAGAATTTTCAAAGAATGAAAAAGAAAAAGGAAAAAGAAAAAAGCAACAACAATACATCAGAATGAGTATATGCAGTGCTCCACATCCATGATCCCCTACCTCCAGTGAAGGGAGGGAGTTGTATTTTTTTATTTGTTCTTTAAGGACAAGCTTGGCTATAATTAGACAGTGTTTCCTTCCTTCCTTCCTTCTTTCCTTCCTTCCTTCCTTCCCTCCCTCCTCCTTCCCTCCTTCCTTCTTTCTTTCCTTCTTTTTTCTTTCTCTCCTCTTTTCCTTTCCCTCCTTCCCTCCCTGCCACTTATGCTTTTGTAGTCATTGTGTACTTTTCTTTCTTGGTTCTGCTTTGATTTTGCATAAGTCTACCCAGATTTCTGTGTAGTCTTCAGATTCATTGTTTTCTTATGGTACAGTAATATTCTATTACATTTCTTTTCTTTTTTTTTTTTTTGTGAGGCAGTCAGGGTTAAGTGATTTGCCCAGGGTCACACAGCTAATAAGTGTCAAGTGTCTGAAGACAAATTTGAACTCAGGTCCTCCTGACTCCAGGGTCAGTGCTCTATCTATTATGCCACCTAGCCGTCCCTTCTATTACATTTCTGTACCACAGTTTGTGTATTCTTTCTGCAGTCTATGGAAAATACTTTGTTTCCAGTTCTTTGTTTTAAAAGGTGCTGCTGTGAATATTCTGCTGCACATGGGACTCTTCTGTCTTTGATTTTCTTTTTGTTTGGTTGGTTTTTTTTGTTTTGTTTTTGCTAGGCAATGGGGTTAAGTGACTTGCCCAGGGTCACACAGCTAGTAACTGTTATGTGTCTGAGGCCAGATTTGAACTCAGGTCCTCCTGAGTCCAGGGCCAGTGCTCTATCTACTGCGCCACCTAACTGCCCCTGTCTTTGATTTTCTTCAGGTATATCTCTAACATTGGGATCTCTGGCTAGAAGATGAGGACATTTTATTCACTTTCTTAAGTATAAGATTGCTTTGGTTGAAATTGTGAATTGGATCAATCTTTCTGAAAAGCATTTGGTAAAACCTATATAAATGAGAGCTGTTATTATATAGTCCAGACCCCTCATTTTAATCTGCACGTAGATACATCACCTCATTAAGCCTCAGTTTTCTTATCTGTAAAATGAGGATAATAATGCCTGCTGTTTTTCACAAAGTTGTCATGAGCCTCAAATGTGAGAACTTAATGACTTTCTAAACCTTTAGGTACTTTATAAAATTTATATTATTTATATGTTTTATATTTATATTATATATTATTATATTTATATATTTTCAGAGACTAGAACTCAGGTTGTTAGACTCCCCCCACCCCAGCTTTTTTTAATATGTCTTTGCTTCCTTCCTGAGGTGGTGCCTCACACTTGGGTTGTCAGATCCTGGACTTACTCTCTCTTCCCAACTTCATACAGATACTAAAAGACTTGACTGCCCTGGGGCCTGACTCACATCGAGTGTTGCTTAGCAGGTATATACATGTCAATTAGTGTGCTTGTTAAGGAAACCTATAGAACTTGCCTTACAAAACAGCCTGGTCCCTTCAGGTCATTTAATGGTAGAGACAAACTTTTCTTTCCACATCCCTTGATTCCTTCCCAAACCAGAGACCTGGATTGTACTTGGCAAAGGCCAGAGCTAATCTTTCTCCACGAAAACTCACTGCAATCCTAGGTTCAAAGCTCAGATGAAATATTCCCAGACGTGGAATCATGGTATCAGTTATCAGAGTTTTGAATCTAGGGGTGAAAGGAGAAGCAACTAACTCTGAAAATGAAACATATAAGCTGTATAGCCTTGTAGCTCAGAGATGGATGAGGTCACCTTGTATCTGTAGAGAAATTGAAGACCAGCTATATTGACTGCTTTGGAATAAACTAGAGGGAGGGTCGTGATGGACTAGGCTGGGGGTGGCCAACACTGGGCTCACATCTTAATTATAAAAATTATTGGACTACCCTAGCTCCCCTAGAAACCTTGCTTGAAGACTTCTCTTTGAAGGGAAACCTACTACCTCTCAAGACAATCCATTCCACTTCTGAATACCGCTATTAGGACATTTTTCCTTACATCAAAACTAAATCTATCTCTTTGTAACTTCTGCCTACTGTTTTTTGTTTTCCTTTCTTGGGACCACGCAGAATAAATTTAATTCCATTTCTACCTGAATAATTCTTGAAGAACTTGAAGGTAGCTATGATACTTTCTCATCTTTAAATGGCATGAGCTCAAGACTCTTCAGCTCTCTAGCTTATCACTGAATGACCTTCTTAAAAATGACACCCAAGACAGAACACAATAGTCCAAATGTGATCAAACAGAGGCAATCACCCTGATAGCAGAATTGTCACCTCTTTCTTCTTGGAAAGAGTGAGGCTTGGGAACTGGTTGACCGTTGGGTTGGAGGAGATGTGAATATTCCTTTTTGTGACTGGGACAAACAGTCAGGCCTGCTATTCAGCACATATTGGGTTTGGATTGGGTGTTTGCTTTTTCTGGAAGCCTTTTAGACTTTTTTCTTTGGGTTTCATAGCGGAATAACAATAACTATAGTAGCTAAGATTTAGATAGCACTTAAGCTTTACAAAACTTTACAAGTATTATCTAATTTGATCCTCATAACAGTCCTGGGTGGTAGGTGCTATTAGTATCCCCATTTTAAGATGAGGAAACAGAGACAGACAGAGTTTAAGTGACTTCACCCAGGTTTGAGGCTGGATTTGAACTCAGGTCTTCCTGACTCTAGGTCCAGCACTCTATTTACTATACTTGCTGACTAGGAGTAAGGAGAGAAAGGATTATCATATCCATTTAGCAGATGGAAAAACTGAGGCACTAAGAAGAGAAGGAACCCATGAATCTTGATTCCCATCCCACTACCCCAGAGACTACAGCTGCCTCTGACACAGATAACCAAGGAACCCTAAATTCTGCCAAATGCAGTCTAAGGTATGTTGTTCTTCTTCAGCCATGGGTTCAATTATCAGTGATCACGATTTCTGTTGTGGGTATCCTACCTGTGGATGTCTGTCATTCAGGATGTTGTGGTCTTCAAGTTCCCCATTGGGTTTGTCTGTCTGTGGCTTGCGGTTCAGCCCAAACGTTGGCTCACCTCTCTCCTAGGGAAACATTATGTTAGTATACGTGGAAGAGGAAGAAGAGTAAGGCGTGTCCACTTCTTACATGCCATAGAACTTGGGGCCTTTGGCTTTCCTTGGCTTCCAGGTGTTCTGTACAAGCTAACATCTGAAGTATCAGTAACATCTAGAGTATCAACTAAAGAGTTCACAGATTCATAGATTTAGAACTATAAGGGATTGTAGAAGTCAATCCAACCCCTTTATTTTATAGTTTTTGACCACTGCCTCCTTCAGTCCCTTCCCCCTTTTATTATCCCTTTCCCTTTTCTTCCCCTTTAGTCTTACTGCTGCTTCCCTCCTTTCTTTCCTCCCTCCCTTTTCTTTCCCCTTTTCCCTCCTACTGCCTATAGGGCAAGTTAGATTTCTATATCTAACTGATTAGATTATGCCCTTCTTGAGCCAAATCTGATGAGAGTAAGGTTCAAACAATGCCCCCCCTTCTTTCCCTCTGCTATAATAGGATTTTGTGTCTTTTCCTGTAATGTAATTTACCCTTGTCTGCCTCCTCCTTTCTCAGTACATTTTCTAAGATCAGATTGATCTACTTATTTGGATCCATTTAACCCACTTGATTAGATTTTTTTTATCATTACATCAAAGTCAACTAATATCCACCCTCTTTATGTATACTCCTTTAACAAGGTGTAATAGCAATACAGTTCTCAAGGGTTGCAAGTCGCATATTCCCTTGTAAGGGTTTAAACAGCCCCCCCCTTATTAACAACATATTGTATCCTTCTGTCCCATTTACCTTTTTAAGTCCTTCTTGAGTCCTGTACTTGAAGATCAAATTTTTTGTTGAGCTCTGGTCTTTTTATCAGGAAAATTTGGAAGTCTCCTATTTCGTTGAATATCCACCTCCTTCCTTGAAAAATGATGCTCATTTTTGCTGGGTAATTGATCCTTGGCTGCATTCCAAGCTCCTTTGCCTTATGGAATATCATGTTCCATGCCCTGCGGTCTTTTAATGTAGAAGCTGCAAGGTCCTGTGTAATCCTGACTGTGGTTCCATGATATTTAAATTCTTTCTTTCTGGCTGCTTGCAGCACCTTCTGTTTCATCTGGTAATTTTGGAATTTTGCTATTATATTTCTTGGTGTTGTCAATTTGGGATCTCTTTCAGGTGGTGATCGGTGGATTCTTTCTATGGTTATTTTCCCTTCTGGTTCTAGGACTTCCGGGCAGTTTTCCTTTATGATTTCCTGAAAGATACTGTCCAGGCTCTTTTTTTCATCATGATTTTCAGGTAGTCCAATAATTTTTAAATTGTCTCTCCTGAGTCGATTTTCCAGGTCGGTTGTTTTATTGATGACCTTTATTTTATAGTTAAGAAAAATGAAGCCTAGGGAATTGAAGTGAGTTGCCAAAAGCCATGTAGGTGGTTGGTGGCAGAGCCAGGATTCAAATCCTTTGTTTTCCCTTCCCCTTCCCAGGCTTCCAACCAACCATCTCTCACAGTTGACTTAAATCATCAACCTGCAAGTAGGGAGGAATATATTACTAAGGCTGAGAGACTGGTTGGATTTTGAGGGGATTCCAGAGCACTGTATTTATTTTATCATTATGTTCCTGTGAAGTGAAAGACTAAGTGAAACATGGTGCTCTTTGGTGATAATATGTGTTCCCCTGTTCTCAGCATTTCCCAGGTAGCACCAATATGCAGGCAAACTACCCTCTAGGCCAAATGGTAGTTGTCCCAGTAGGCTACAGGATAAGCTGCTCATTTCATACTTTCCTAAGAGTGTTGGGTAGGAGCTTTGGAGTGATCTGGCACACTTAATGATTGTCTAGTGGCATGAAATTATGGCAGTTGGCTAAGTGGAGAGTTTCTGATCTGTTGTCCAACATTGGCTCCTTTGTCTCTGCCTAAGTTCTTAAAGGGTACTTTATTTCTGGGTTTTTTTTCTTTCTTTATGCATTTTTCTTTTTTTTCCCTCTCTTTTAAAAATTTAGTATTTTATTTTCTTCCAACTACATGTAAAAACAATTTCCAAAATTCATTTTAAAAATTGGTTCCAAATTCTCTCCCTCCCTCCTTAACCCCCTCATTGAGAAGACAAGCAATTTAATATAGGTTACATGTGTGTAGTCATACAAAACATGTTTCCATATTAGTCATGTTGTAAAAGAGAACACAGACCAAAATAAAAACCCAAGAAAAATAAAGTAAAAAATGTATACTTCCACCTGTATTCAGATTCCATCAGTTCTTTCTCTGGGGATGGATAGCATTTTTCATCATAAGTCCTTCAGAGTTGTCTTGGATCATTGTATTGCTGAGTCATTCACAGAAGATTGTCACACAGTGTTGCTGTTGCTGTGTACAGTATTCTCCTGGTTCTACTCATTTCACTTTGCATCAGTTCATGTGAGTCTTTCCAGGTTTTCTGAGAACATCTAGCTCATCATTTCTTATAGCACAAAAGCATTCCATCGCAATCATACACCACAAATTGTTCAGCCATTTGGCAATTGATGGGCATCTCCTCAATTTCCAATTCCTTGTCACCAGAAAAGAACTGCTGTAAATATTTGGGCATAATTCCAAATTACTCTATACAATAGTTGAATCCGTTCACAAATTCCCAAGAGTGCATTAGTGTCACAATTTTCCCACATCTCCTCCAACATTTGTTACCTTTCTTTTCTGTCTTATTAGCTAATCTAATAGATGTGAATTAGTAACTCAGAACTGTTTTAATTGGCGTCTCTCAATCAATAAAGGGGGCCATCGCCAGTCGTCCTGATCTGTATCTTGCTACTGAACCCAGATGGCTCTGGGGGAGAAAGTGAGGCTGGTGACTTTGCAGAGGCTTGCCTCACTTAAATCCAATTCACTTGCAAGTCATGGCATCACCTTCTTGATGTCACGGTCCTTTTCAAGAGCAAAGGACAAACAACAATCAAATCAATAGCGATTTAGAGCACCTTTTCATATGGCTATAGATAGCTTTGGTTACTTCATCTGAAAACTGTTCATATTTTCTGATCATTTGTCAGTTGGGGGAATGGCTCTTATTTTTATGAATTTGACTCATTTTTTTAATGTATTTGAGAGATGAAGCCTTTAGCAGAGAAACTTCAAAATTTTTTTACAGTTATGATTTCTAACTGTATATCCCTCCATCCTATTTCCCCCATTTATTCTATTCTCTCTGTCCTTTCACCCTGTCCCTCCTCAAGTGTTTTGCTTCTGACTACTGCCTCCCCCAATTCACCCTCTGTTCTATGAGCAATGCCCCCTTCTCTTATCCCCTTCCCACCTGCTTTCCTGTGTGGTAATACAGATTTCTATACCCAGTTTAGTGTGTATGTTATTCCGTCTTTGAGCCAATTCCAATGAGAGTAGGATTCAAGCATTCCCTGCCACCTCCCCCATCTTCCCCTGCACTGTAAAACCTCTTTTTTGCCTTTTTTTATGTGAGATAATTACCCCATTCTACCTCTCCTTAAGGGGCACTTTGTAAAACTACACGTGATGGATGAGTTGAAGATGTAGGCTAGGCTTGACCAAAGTGACAGTCAAGTCTAAGGCAGAACCAGGCTTAAACTTGATCATTGGAAAAATCCTAGGATACATTATTAAGCCGATGAATTATGAAAACTTAAACATGAATCTCTAAGAGCCAGAAACCATGCTAGACTGACATCATTTCCTTCTCTGTAAGTGTTATTATATGGTAGAATGCCATAGAGATGGTGCATCTTGCTTTTAGCAAGATAGTTAGCAAGGGCTTTTATGATATTCTTTGTGTGGGCAAAATGAAGAAGTGGAGGCTAGGTGATAGTACAGTTATCCCTTCCACATTGTGGAAGTTAGGGATACGGAGTCCCTGGAAAATCCTCATAAAATTTTTTGGCCCACCCTTTGTACTAGAGAAGTCTGAATTTTTTCTTTTTCTTTTATGGGATGTTTACAGTACTGTATTGTAAAATATGGGTCAAGTGTTTGGTCACAGGCTATATGTAGGTCAATGTTAAGTAAAAATACTGTATGAAAAATAACTTTTTCTGTGTCATCTGCTGGTCTTCACGTTTGTCTATAACTTCCACAGAAGTCCCCCCAGATTCCCATTTAATTTCTTTCTTTTATTGTTTTTTTTTTGCCTTTTTGGTGAAGCAATCTGGGTTAAGTGACTTGCCCAGGGTAATGCAGTAAGTGTCATGTGTCTGAGGCCAGATTTGAACTTGGCTCCTCCTGACTCCAAGGCTAGAGCTCTATCTGCTGCGCCACCTAGCTGCCCCCCCCATTTAATTTCTTATACCAACGTGTGATATATTGAAACTTTGATAGGGAAAGTTATGATGTGGATGGGATAACTGTATAATTTGGTGAATTCTTGGTTGATTCAGTAGCCCTCTTACTAAGGGACTGAAGCACAGTGCTGCTGAGACTTTATGCATGTTCATTTGGAAATACTAGCATTCTGAATTCTATTTTGAACCCTGGAGTGGATTAACTCTGCTACTTTTCATCTTAGTTTTACCCACAGAGTGTGCCGATTTCCCAATCTTGATGTTCTAGTCTCAGTGCTTTCTGATACATATACATGTTTCCCAAGCACTCATTCTTTTTTTTTTAATAAATTTTTATCGATATTTTTTGTTGCATCAACTAAATACCCGCATTTCCCTTCCCATCTTTCTCTCAGTGATCCATACCTTATAACAAAATTTTTTTTAAAGAAAAAGAGAACAAAGAGAAAAAAATCAGCATAACTGATCAATATATTGAAAAAATTTGAAACTGTATGCAGTGTTCCACATTCATCGACCCCCTACCCCTGCAAAGAGAGAGTGTCTTCTCATATCTTTTCTTGGGACCATACTTGTTCTTCATAATTTCACAACACTTATTTTCAACTGTTTTGCCTCCTTCCTATTTTCATTGTACCTTGTTTCCCCCCAAGATGACTCTTTTTTTTTTAAAGGCAATTGGGATTAAGTGACTTGCTCAGGGTCACACAGCTAGTGTCCAGTGTTTGGTCTAAGGCAAGATTTGAACTCAGGTCCTCCTGACTTCAGGGCTGTTGCTGTATCCACTGCGCCACCTAGCTGCCCTAAGACAACTCTTAAAATGGTTACTCATCTTCTAGCCCATTCCATGTGCTCTTTATAATGCCTGCTGTAGTCTCACAAAGTTCCTCATGTCCTCCTGTCCTACCATACCCTTGTTTGACCTGAAACATGACCCTTTCGAGGAATTACATCCTTTGTGACCCTCTCCCCTGAATTGTAGCCTTCTCCACTGGAAGCCACTCCCCCGCCACACACACACACACACACACACACACACACACACACACACACACACACACACACACGAGGGCCAGGGGGGAAGGTGGTAGGTACACTCCTTGTTCCCCACTGTAACTTCTACCAGGGTTAGGGAACCTTTGGCCTCATGTGGTCTTCTGGGTCCTCGGGTGTAGCCTTTTGACTGAGTCCGAGTTTTACAGAACAAATCCTTTTATGAAGGGGATTTGTTCTGTGAAGTTTGGATTCAGTCAAAGGACTGCACTTGAGGACCTAGAGGGCTACATGTGGCCTCGAGGCCCCAGGTTCCCCACCTCTGTTGTAGACCATCTTTCTGCAACTATCCATCTTGAGGTCCACACAGGGTATCCTTATCTTTGCTCCTGTCATCTATCAATCTTGTAGTCACTCTCTCAACTTCCTCAAAGTGTGTGCTTCATGTTGTTACTTCCATACCATATTGCAATTTTCTAAGACAAGCTTCTAAACAGTTGCCACTGTATATTGGTAGAAAAGTCTTCCTTAGCCAGAACTCCACATCAATCTTAGATCCAGACCAAAAAAAAAAAAAGAAAAGAAACCACCAGATTTTAATGGAGAAATAAGGCAAGGGATGTTTAAAGGATCATAAGAGCCTAGAAGCAAGAAACCTGGCCGGGGGGGGGGGGAGAGGCAGAGGTCGGTGTAGGAGGATTGGCAGCAGAGGCATGAGGACTCTGGGTTCTGTCCCTCCTGAAGAGAGGATGGTCAGATCCTCACATTTTAAGGAAAAGGAGGCCCTAAGAGAGGAGTCATGGCAATGGAAATCTGGTAGATAAATGCAGCTATACTGCCTGAGATCAGAAGAGGACATGAACTAAGACTCAGGAAAGGCCCACCAGAACAGCTCTTCCTAGGGAGAAAATGCAGGAATCACTCCCCTCCCCCCCAACGTATACACCAGATATCAGTACCCTGGGACAGAGCCCTACTAGCCCCATGCTAGTTATAGCTCTGGATAGAGAACTAAGAAATCTTACACCAGAAGCCCTCAGTCTTCTGAGGGAAGTAGGAGACTAGGTCATTTGCTATGACTCTTGGGGTAGAATTACTTGAGAGAAGAAAAGGAATGGAGAGATAGCTCTGGGGAATAAGATAGGTAGTTGGAAAGGGTAGAGCAGAAGGATTGTCAAGAAACAGCAAGAACCCAGCTAAAGTTATGTAGCATGAATATGCAGTGGGTGAAGTCAGCTCAGTTCTGTGACTTTATCTTGGAGTATTCTACAACCCTGGAAAAAGAGCAGAGAAATCATGATGGAGGTTACTTAGGGATAAAGATTCACTGATCAGCAGTGGCAGAAGTTCAGGGGAGCAGGGATTCTAGACTAGTACCTCATATAGAATGTTAACGTTTCAGACCTAGAGGGAGGAGGGCAAGGTCGGTTAAGAAGACAAGTGAAGCTAGATAGTTGGAGACATTGGGAGAATGTTGAGAAAACATAATTGGCTTGAGGGTCCAGGAGCCATAGTCTATAATCAGGGCAAAGAATACTTTTAGTGTTAGAGAATGGGAGAGGTCTAAGGATAGGAAATTGTAGATGGCAAGTATAATTTCAAAATTTTGGATATTGGAAGTGGTGGAAATGTGAGTTAGAGAGGTAGTAGACAGAGGAGGGTTGGCTTTAGAATCAAGATTCAAGTCTGGACTCTGAGACAGACAGGCAGAGGTACACACATGTGCCTAAGTTGGCTGTGTGACTTTGGATAAATCAACCTCTCAGTGCCTCTAGGCAACTTTCTAAGACAAGCTTCTAAATAGTTGCCGCTGTATATTGGTAGAAAAGTCTTCCTTAGCCAGAACTCCACATCAATCTTAGATCCAGACCAAAAAAAAGAAACCCCCAGAAAAAAAAAATCCTGGCCAAAAAAGTGAATCCCAAAATGTGTCTGTGCTGGTGTGGTGGCTAAAGGTTGAGGAAGCCACTGGCATTCAGTCTGAGGAATTGTATGGTCAGTTGTTAGAACATGAGCCCTGGCACCTCTAAGGTTCGTCGCAAAGGATCATTATGTGGTGCTGTTCTGTTTTTTAGCCTTTAGTCATTATCACTCCCACTCTGTAATCTGCTGCAGCCAACTGGAGTGCTCTCTGCCTCCCCCCCCCCCAGAATATTTGTAAAGTGCTTGACACACAGTAGATACTTAATAAGTGTTTATTTCCTTCCCTCTCTCCTCTCACCTGTTGAATTCCTACCAATTCTTTAAAGTTCCGCTTAAATGTGCCAACCTTTCCCCTCAGAAGTCAGTTATTTTCCATCTCCATAATGCACTGATTATTGTATATTATAGCCATCTGTATTAATGCCTCATCCCCCTAATGGACTATGAGCTCCATGGAGACAGCAACTCTTCCTCATGTAAACTTTGTGTCTCCTATAATATTAACCTCCATAGTACTCTGCACATAGTAGGTAGGCCTCAACAAATGCTTTTTGAATGAATAAATGAATGGTATTTATAGAATAACGATGTCATCTTAAAGGAAGGGCTTTAGTAGTGGGTCACAGGGCTTTGTACCTGGCTCTTCCTGTTCCAACATTTTTTTTCACAATTTCAGAGAAGTTATAGATAATATGCTTATTAAATTTGCTGAGGATACAAAACCGAGAGGGATAGTTTATAGGTTTATTGATTTAGAACTGGAAAGGCCTTGAGAGGCCATCTAGTTTAGCTCCCTCTTTTTTACGGGGAGGAGACTGAGGTGGAAGGAGGTTAGATGACTTGTCCAAATTCACACAGGTAGTAAGTTGTCAAAGGTTTAGGGATTTGAACTTGGGTCTTCTGACTTCATAACCACTGTTCTTTCCAGTGTACTACACTTAGCTAATATTTAAGTCAAATCAATAGACTTTTATTTTTAAAAATTCTTTAGTATTTTATTTTCCCCCAATTAAATGCAAAAACAATTTTTAACATTTGTTTTTAAAATTTTGAGGTCCAAATTTTCTCCCTCCCACCTCCATCATTGAAAAGGCAAGCAATCTGGTATATGTTATACATGTGTAGTAATGCAAGACATTATCTCCATATTAGTCATTCAGCAAGCTTTTATTAAAGGCCTACTATGTGTCAAGTACTTCTCTAAGCAATGGACATACAAAGGAAGGTGAAAGACAAGGCATTTAACAGACAAATACATTGGAGATCAGAATCAATATTCTAAAGTATCTGTTCCTTAGCTTTGCATTCAGGGCCCCTTCACTATCTGACTTTCCAGGCTTAGCTAACACCTATTCCCTTTCAAATATTATATGTCTTAGTCAACTGGACTACTTCTTGTTTCCAGAACATAATCATGAACCCTATGGCCACTAACTATCTATATGCAAGTAGATACAGGAAAGGAAAATGGTGCAAATTAGTCATGTTTCTGCCTCTTCTTTCTCTCTCTATGTTTTGTTTCCATGGGAACCCACTGGAGTAAGATCCCAGTATGGTTTCTTCTGGTGCAGGCTTCTGCTCTGGGCCTGGCCATGGGAAAGCAGGAAGTAGGAATGACTGAGATGGAGGGGGGCTTCAGGAAGAGGGGCAGGGCCAGACTATATGTACTGGAATGTTCCTTTGCCCCTGGAAACCGGGCTGGTGGACCTCCCTAGAGCTAGAAACCAAATTCTTAGGCAGTCATCAGAAGAATAGGCTGAGTCCCATGGGATTCTGAGGAAAAGGTTAGTCTGGAAAATCAGACTGGGAGAGCAGCTGAGTGGAGGGACTAGAATGGGAGAGGAAGGTGTAGAAAAATAATTCTAGAGATCAGAGCCTAAAGGAAACTTCTACCCTACCTCTAAAGAGCAAACTTAAAGTGGGTTATTGCTACAGGACAGGTGGCCCTCAGATTTACCCTCCAGGCAGCCAAGATTGGACTGGGCTATGTCTACCTGAGTGCAGTGACCCCAGAATGAAGGTGCTGGGCAGCAGGTATCTGGAGGGTGACCTGAACATTTTGTCATTGTCTTCCAAGAGAAGGCTGGAAAAAGGCGCATCTTTAAGCTGTGTTGCTGGAAACTGCCCAGTGACCTTGCAATAAGTGAATTTGCTAGCTTTAGAAAGAACACCTAAAGCTGTTTGTTGGTTAGCAAATATATATTGAGTGCCTCTCAGTGTGCTAGGCAGAGTGAGTAATGTACAGATGTATTAGATTTTGGCCCTACCTTCTAGGTGTTTACATTCTGTACAACAATGAAAGTGTAAACTCTGCCTCTTACTATCCATGTGACTGGGTAAATTACTTAATCTCTCCGACTCTTAAGTAATGCACATTTGTAAAATGGGAGAGAAGATAGGTGGGGTGTTGAGCTAGATGAACTTTAAGGTTCTGTTATCTGTTATCAATCAACAATCAATGTTCCAGGCATCTTACTAGGCACTGGAGATGCGGAGAAAAAGTTGAAATATTCCCTGCCCTCAAGGAACTTACATTCTTAGGGGATCTTATGATCTTATGAAATACTAAATGAATGATATAGACAAGTAGCAGTATAAATGATGAGAGGAAGGAGATATTGGAAAATATAATTGTGAGCTGGGCTTTTCCGTACTTATCTCCTGGAGCTTACGAGCTCCCAGCTCCACTCCTGCTCTACTGTCTCTCAGTAGAGGCCCTCACCTCCTATTTTATTGAGATGAGTTGATCTTCTCTACCCTTCAAAAATCTCTCTATGTCTTCATCCATCTAACCCTCCTTTGCTCTAGGCTTAGAGAATATGGATGGATTTTCTTACACATGCTTTTGATCCTGCCCCCTCATGTGGGCTAGGCCAGTCTGATGGTTCATATTTGGTACTGCAATGAAGCAGACCATCTAACAATGAACAGAAAGGCTTATTTAGCCATAGCATGGAAAAGATGGCCAGCAAGGACATGGCGTTAGTTCCACTGGGTGCCAGTGTGTGTCCAACCCAAGGCTGGAGCCAGTGATTTTTCCTGCACTTGGTTTTGTGTTTAGGTCACCCATAAAACTACACCAACATCTCAAGCATTAAGTCCTCTGGGCCAAAAATGTCTCAAGGACTGTTTCACTACTTTTTAGGGGGGAGAATTAGCATAGCCTACAGTGGAGGGACCTTAGTATATGTGATTTCTACTACATTTCATCTGTCATTCCTTTGGTCTCCAACACATTCAGTCTCTCCCTGTCTCTGAGTCTTTCCTGCTGCCTGTATCCATGATTGTATCTGCACTGTCTTTTAAAAGTTTTCCCTATAACTCTGCCATCCCGTCAATCTGTTGTTCTTTATTGTTTCTCCTTGTCACTGCCAAACTCTTAGAAGCTATAGTCGACATTTACTGCCTTTGCTTCCTTACTACCCACTTCCTCTTCAACCCATTGCCGTCCACCTTATAACTCCACCAATCCAATAAAATTTTTCTCTTGCATTTCTTAACTAGCAATGAAATCTTATTTCTAATAATCAATTCAGTGGCCTTTTTTTTTCAGTTAGCCTTGATTTTTCTATATCACTTGACGTGATTGATCATTCATTCTTGCTTGATATTCTTCTCTTTCCTGGACTTCCAGGATTCTCTTCTTATCTGTTTGATCATTATTTCTTTGTTTCTTACACTGATTCCTCATCTTCCTACCCTCCTAAGAGTGGGTGTTTCTCAAGGGCCTTCTTCTCTGTTCTCTATCACTTGATGATTTCATCCACTCCCGTGAATTTAATTATACTTCTATGGGGATGACTGCCAGATCTATATATCAAGTTCTAATCTTTTGCTTGAACTTCAGGAAGGCATTTCCAACTACCTTCTAGGCATCTCCACCCAGATGTTCAGGCATGACCTCAGATGCAACATGTCTAAAACTTAACTCTTCATCTCTTCCTGTATCCTGTATCCACCCTCAAGTCCATCCTTCCAACTTCTTTATTTCAGCCAGCCAGTCAAAAAACATCCATTAAGGACATACAGTGTGCCAGGCATTGTGCTAAGTTGCTCAAAACTCATTCATATTTTTGACATGTTTTTCAGCTTTACTCCCCACTACCCCCGCCTCAACATCTGGTGAATGGCTAGCTTCAGTTGATTTTAACTCGAACATCTATTGCATTTCTCCCTCTTTCTCGACTCATGTCTATCAGATATGTCTGGCCCTTATTGCTTTTCCCTTGGAGTATTATAATAGTTCCCTAACTGCTCTTCCTATCAACAGTTTTCTCCCTTTCTAACCCATCCTTTTAACAACTTCGAAAGTCATCTTCCGAATGCACGATTGGTCATGTTGCTTTCCTGCAAACAAGCAAACAAGAAAACTCACAAGCTTTCACAGCTTTTCATTGCCTATAGAATTAAAAAACAAACAAACAAGCTCATTAAGGGCGTTTTCAGGGCTTCTGCAGTTCAGCTCCAACCTACTTTTCTTTTCAATTATTTCAAATTACTTCTCTTCACAAACACCACATTTAGCCAAATTAGACTAGTAGCTGTTTCCCAACCTTAATATGCTTTCTCTGGCTTCTGGCATTTGTATAGACTGCACCGCATTTCTAGAATGCCCTTCTTGTGCATCTCCACTTTTCAGAATCCTCCTTTCTTCAAGACTCAGCTCAAGTACTACCACTTTTTTCTGTGGAGTCAAGCTGAAAGCTATCCTTCCATTCTCAAGTCTTTCCAGGTCACTTTGTCTGGATTTCTCCCTGGCCCTTATCACGCTCCGCCTCTGATTTTACTCAGGTATGTCACTGTTAAAACTCCCCCAGTAGGATGGAAACTCCTTGAGGTCAGTGCCTGTCACTTTTAAATTTTCATTTCTGCAACACTTAGTCCTCTGCCTTTTTCATAATAGCTGCGTAGTAAACATTTGTTGAATGGAATTGGTTAGTGAGAGCTTTTCCAGGGAGTGGGATTTGATACGGGATGTAGAGGACGGGTTGATTAAGGTAGGCGGAGTGGAGGGGGCATGCATTCCATAATCTAGAATAGGTTTCATCTACCAGTTACTTTCGTATTTGGGACTTCTAGGTGGATCTAGAAGGAGAGATGGTGAGACAGTATCTCAGGGCAGATTGGCTAAGTGGTTGAATTCCAGGTGTTGTGTTGACATAGTAATACCCATACATTAATTGTAGGCAAATGAGTTTGTGATTAGAAGAAAGGTTAGCAAGAGGCTTTAGTGCTTAGGACTGAGGCGAGACACTCTCTCTGCTCATGGGGCTCAGAAGAAACTCTCATTGACTTTCTGTGATCACAAATTGCAAGAGTTTAGAACAGTTGACCCCTGGGATTCTAGGTTATTTACTCTAATCTCCAGTTTGACTATGTATTCAGTACATTGGCTTTTAAGGGCTGTCTGGGCAGGGTGAGGAGGAACTAAACAGAATTTTCCCTTTTTCTTCCTATTGGTGTATATGGTCCATCTTGAACCTTCTTTCACCAAGGATAGACACTTATTTTCTTCCATATAGATGAATTATGATTTACATGAGCCTTGATGAGTAGGGTGATGAGGCCTTTTCATATATTACTTATTGTGTCTTTTGAGGGAGGGTTATCTTTCCTACATATGGCTCAGGAAGATGGCTCGTGCTTACTGCATCCACACCAGGCTGGATAGGAGAGTCATTATTCACTTCTGAGCCTAATAGATTTGGGCTATCTTGGGTTCAAGTGACTTCAATAAATATCTCTTTAGGTGCTGGAGATACAAAGACCAAAAATAAAGCAGTCTTGCTCTCAGGGAGCTTATGTTCCACTCAGGAGCATGTTACAGTGTGTATCACAGATAATTGAATATTTCTCTGGATAGTGTCACAAGGTTAGCTTTTGCTGTCTCTCTCTCTTTTTAAACTTTTGCTTTTAAACTAGCATTCCTGACTTCTGGCTGTGTCTGTGTCTCCTCTACCCCTTCCCCCCAAAAAGAAGAAGAAGAAGAAGAAGAAGAAGAAGAAGAAGACTGTGTCTACTTCCAGGTTGGGAGAGGCAGCAGAGTACCATCACTATTGACAGTAATAAGCAACTTTCCTTTACAGAGCAATTACATAATAAATGTTTGTGGCATCTCTGCAAGGCAGGATGTGAGAAATCATTAAACTCATTTTACAGATGGGATCCCTGAGATACTAGGGAGCTGAGAAACATAGAAACATAGCTGAGTTCCCCTCTCTTCCCTCTCCCTTATTAGATCCATTATCTTCTAATTAAGGGGATGAAGAAAATGGATATTCAGCATCATACTTTTCACATTGTTCTTTATCTTTTTAAAAATTTTTCCTGTTATTGTACTTCCGTTCTCTTCCTCCCCAGTAGTGCTCAGCTGTGAGTGGGACCCTGGTTTTATGACTGGCAGTATGACTGTGTAAGTGTCCCTGGCAGTGTAGATGGGTAGGGCAATCTCTGGGTAGAGAAGGGAGGGGGAAGGTAACTCAAGCTGTAAAAAGCTATTGTTTCCTGAAACCAGCAGCAGGATTGGAGTGTAAGTATCCCTGGCTTGGTTTCTGTGTGCTGACTAAAAACAAAGTACTCTGGGTTTGCTGAATCAGGCCTCCTAGGGACCTTCCTTTTGGCTTTAGAATGGGTGGTGGTCAGCCAGATGCATATGTGAAAATGCCTATAGGTTTTCTTTTTGTTTGTTTGCTTTGTTTATTTGTTTCGTTAACTGTGAGCTACAATCCACTTTTAGTTGGACAGGCCAATAAGAACTTGGCTCATTGGAATCCACAAATAATAAAGAGGTAAGATCTGTAGTTGTATCTTCTTTCCAGGCCAAGCTTTTGAATAAACCTGATACAATAGAGTAAAAAAAAAAAGACTTTCCTTTCATCTCTGTGCCTCCTAACTCATCCTTTGGTGCTAAGGAGCATCCACAAAAACAAAGGCCTGGCTGTCAGTAGGAGGTGGGAAAGCCCTGTGTTAGTCTATGAATTGGATAAGGAAGTGACACATAGGGGAAGAGTTTTGTGAGTGGTAATCTCAGGGAAGTGTGTGGGGTATTTAGAGAGAGAGAGAGAGAGAGAGAGAGAGAGAGAGAGAGAGAGAGAGAGAGAGAGAGAGAGAGAGCGAGAGCGCAGCAAGAGCGAGGGCATTTATTGAGTACTTACATTCTAATGAGGGAAGATCACAGATAAAGGGGAGCAGCACAGGGTTTGAGGAAGAGGGGATGTAGTGTCAAGATAGCTAAGAAGTCTTTTAGAGACCTGATTTTGGGCAAGATAAGGTGAAAGATCATCTAACAGAGCTCAGGTTTGGAGGGATAGAGTTCAAGATTGGAGGAGTTTGGTTAATGATGATGATGGTTGGGATTTCAGGCAACATGATGTAGAGATGGCTGGAAAATATAGGCGCTTAGTAAATGTTTGTTGAATAGATGGCTGAATGAATGTATGTTTCCACAGAAACAGTGAGCCTGAAGAAGCTCTGAAATGGCTATCTCGGCCTCCTAAGGCCTCCTAAGGGTGCTTTATAGCCTACTGAATTGGTAGTTTCACAGAGTACTGAAAGCAAGTCTGACATCATTTTCCAGGCCCTTATTTCGCCATTGAGCATGACTGTCTTAAATAAGGTGATGGAATCTCTTACATAACCAGTTCTTTCCACAGATGAGAAGAGGTGGGTCAGACAGGGCACCATTCCTTTGGCACACACACCCAGTGATACCATCCTAAGGGAACCTTAATTTCTCAGTGAACTTCCTGTTATATCCATGTAATCACAGCCATCGTGCAGGTCTGCTGATGGTATCTGATCATAGAAATTATATTGCCCAAGTGGGCCCTGAAGCACAAAGGAGGCCCTGAAAGGCAGGAGCGCCTCTCTGATAGAGGCTTTTTTTGTGTGTAGAATTAGCAAAAATCAAATTGGAATTCAAAGAATTGAAACTAAGGGGGTACCCATCAATTGGAGAATGGCTGAACAAATTATGATATATGGAAGTAATGGAATACCATTGTACCATAAAAAGTGTAGAAAGACAGTTACAGAGAAAATTGGGAAGATTTATATGTACTGATGCAGACTGAAGTGAGCAGAACCAGGAGAAAAATTTATAAAATCAACATTGCTAAATGAACAATTTTGAACTACTTAACTGATTGATGCAGTCATCCACCATGATTCCAGAGTACTGCTGACAAAGAAAGCAACCTACTCCTTGACAGAGAGATGATGGACTAATATGCAGAATGTAGCACACATTTTGGGACATGGTCAGTATGAGAATTTAGTTTCCTTGACTATGCATATCATATTTATTACAAGAATTTCTTTTTTTTTTTTTGGAGAGTAAGGAGAAAAGAATAAATCCTTGATAATTTGAAAAAATAATTTGAAAAAAAAAAGTTGGGCCTTTCTGAATTTTTGGCCTGGGCTCCCAGGTGTAAACTTCTTTAGCGATCTGGTGAATACAGGGTCAAGGTTTTAAAGTCATTTCCTGTTGTCCTCATGTCTCTGGCTGTCTTTTGTGGCCTCATGCTCCATTATGTTTCTGGGAACTGAAGAACAGGTCCCAAGCTCAGAACCCTAGTCAGGATTTTGCTAGCAGAAGTAAACAGAAAGATGTTCCACTGGCCCCTGCAATCAACTTTATCTCCTCTTTTCTGGAGGAGGATAGTAGTTTTGGTGTCCCAGAAATGCCAGAGACTTCCTCATTGCTCTATGTACAATCCAGCCTGTGCTGGCCTGTCCAGGGAATCCTCTCTCTTACTCCTTGAAAAGCCCAGCAGACCCTGGAGCAGTAGGGCTCTTGGTGACTGCTGAAGGTGATGATATCTCATGTATTTAGCGTCCTCTGTATGTACCCCATTTTGTAGGTGCATAAACCCAGTCATCTAAAGGAGGAATATATAGAAGCCTTGCTTGGTAGGGGAAAGATTGTGTTAGCAATGGAGGTTGAGTTGAGACACCCTTGTCCAAAGTCCCAGGTCTGAGTAAGACAGCCAGTCTCTAGAGCAAATGAGATCATTCTGCTTCTCAACCTCTGTCTAAAGCACCAGCTGTAGTAGGATATCAATTAGCACATGATAGTCTTTAATTATCTTTCCTGGGCCACTTTTATAGATTATCTGAGTTAATACCTAACCCATCCAGCCCTGCAGCCTAATAACCAGACCTAAGTACAGAGATGTTTGGATCTGTCCTCCTCCTGTTTCTCCTCTTCCTCCTCTTCCTCCTCTCCTCCCTCTCTCCTTCCCTCCCTCCCCCCCAACTCTCTCTCTTCTCTTCCATTTCTTTCTACTTTTTTAACTTTAGGGGGGTTATATACCTAGTATTAGGATATTGGGGGGTATGAAAGATAATGAAAGGCATTAGACTTGAAGTCAAGAGGACCTGAGTTCAAAACTTGCTTCAGACACTTACCAGTTGTGTGACCATGCACTGGTCACTTAACTTCGCGATGATGATGAGCTTTCTTGTCTTCAAAAAGAGAGATTAGACTCAGCAATGTCTAAAACCTCTTTCAGCTCTAGATCTATAGCACTATGAATAGTTTAGTCACTTTTCTTGTCACAGTTCCAATTGCTTTTCAGAATACTTGTACAAAGTCACAGCTCCAGTAACAGTGTATTAGGGAGTGAGTCTACTCAAAGCCCTTCCAACATTGACTTTTTTGTGTGTGTTTTGCCAATTTGCACCTGTGGTGAAAGCTCATAGTTGTTTTAATTTGCATTTTTCTTGTTAATAGTGATTTGTTTGGAGCATGTTTTTCTATGACTAGTGTTTATTCATATCCTTTGAACACTCACTGGGGATTGGTTGTCACAGTATTTATAGAGCTGAATCTAGAGGCAAGGAGACCTGAGTATGAATCCTATCTTTGATACTTAGCTGTGTGACTGTGAGCAGCAAGTCACTTGGCTTCTCTTTGCCTCAGTTTCTTTATCTGTAAAACAGAGCTAATAAACCACCTATCTCACAAGGTTGTTGAGAGGATCAAATGATATAACTTATCTAAAATCCTTTACAAATTTTAAAAAACTATGTAAAAACCAGCCATTGTTATTATTACTGCTCTGTAATTTATATAAATTCCCTATTTATCCCTGATATCATAATTTTTATCAATGATACTAGATGTATAATTCATCTCCTACGTAGAGATAGCTAGGTGGTGCAATGGATAGAGCACTGGGCCTGGAGTCAGGAAGACTTTAGTTCAGATATGGCCTCAGACACCTACTAGGTTTTTTTTCCCATTTTGAAGGTTTTTCTTTTTATTCCATCTGCATTGATTTTGTTTATGCAAACACTTTAAAATTTTATGTAATTGAAATGGTCTATTTTGTCTTTTATGATCATCTCTAGCCCTTATTTGGTTCAGAACACTTGACCTAGTCATAGTTATGAAAGGTTCCTCCTCCTGTTCTCTATTTTTTTAAAAATTAAATGATTTTTTAAAAAATTAAATGACCTTTTTAAAATTCAGGTTGTATAGCCATTGCTATATTCTGGCTTCATTAAACATTGATCCACTGTTTTTAATTTCTTCTGATTCTTGCTTATTAGCTAGTCTGTTCTACTGAAGTGCTTTCCTATTTTTTAACCAAAGTAAAAAATAGTACTGATCAGTTTTTATGATTACTGCTTTATGATATACTTTGAGGTCTGGTAATGCTGTGCTTTCTTCATTCCTACTTTTTTCCCGTTTATTTCCCTTGTGATTTTAGACCTACTGTTCCTCCAAATAAATTTTGTTATCATTTTGTTTAATTCTATAAAGTATCACATTAGTAGATTGGTGTAGTACTAAATCTGTACATTAATTTAGGTAATATCACCATTTATATTTAATTGGCATAGACCAACCATGGGGATTGAATATACCTCTAATTAATTGCCTTCCTTTATTTCTGTAGAGAGTGTTTCCTGTAATAATTGTACATCAACAAGTATTTATTATTAAACACTTTCTATTTGTCAGGCACTGTGCCAAGCATTGGGGATACAAATACAAACAAAAAGAAAGCTAGCCCTCAAAGAGCTTACATTCTAATTAGGGAAGATAGCACATAAAAGGGAGCTGTAAAACAGTGAAGGAGGGGAAGAGGTACTGTGAAGGCATGGTGGCCAGGTCTGGATAGTGAAAATAGATGGTCTGGGCCTCTCCTCAAAATGGAGGTTCCAAGAGGAACTCAATAATGGGAGAAGGGGACTGTAGAGTTGGAGGGAGCAGATAGCTAAAACATGGTGGCAAAGCAGGGAGAATGAAGGATAGCTGGTATTACCCTCCGTCAAAATGGAAGTTTCTGTATGTCCTGTATGTGTCTTGGTTGGTGAATGCCCAGATATTTTGGGCAATTTGTAGTTATTTTATAGTTTCTCCCATCCCCATTCACAGGTGCCAAAATTTTTTAAAAAGCACAGGTATAACCATGTCACCCTCTGTTGCCTCCAGGATTAAATATAAGATCCTCTGCTTGGCTTTTAAAACCTTTAACTACCACAGTCTATCTTTCTGTACTGATCTTTCTATTCCTCACACATGACACTTCATCTCCTATGTAGAGATAGGGCCTGGAGTCAGGAAGACTTTAGTTCAGATATGGCCTCAGACACTTACTAGCTGTGTGACCTTGGGCAAATCACTTAACTTCTGTTTGCCTCAGTTTCCTTAATGGGGATAATGGTAACATCTACCTCAAAGGGTTGATGTGAAGATTGAATGAGATGGTATTTGTAAAACACTTAGTATAGTACATGGTACATAGTAGGCACTATATAAATGCTAGTTATTAATATTATTATTATTCTGCTGTTTCTGTGCCTCTGCACTGGTTGTCCTCTCTGTTTAGAATTCACTCCCATGTTATGTTGACCTCTTAGAATTTTTTTCCTTTAACATTTTGATCAACTCTCTCCTTCTACATAAAGCCTTTCCTGATTTTCCCTAGTGGCTAAAACCATCCTCCCCCACCCAATGACTTTATATTTCTAATGTATTTTGTGTATGTTTAAGGTCCTAAAAGAGGGGCTGCTTTATTTCCTTCTTTGTATCCCCAGCCTCTAACACTGTACCTGGTGCACAGGTGATAACACTTCTTGTTTGATTAATTAATTAACTATCACTCCATATCTCAGTTATTTCTCCGACTATCACCCTATGCACTGGTTACACTCTCCTCTCTTCCTTAAGTCCTTGATGAATCTGTTCAACTTTAAGCTGTCTTTTCCACTTGAATCCATTTCGCCCCTAACTTATTGACAGTCATGCCTTGCCAAATCCCAGCCTTGGATGTTGGCCCCATCTACTGCCTTCATCCTTATTCACGTATTGAACAAAGCTGGAGAAAACAAACCAGGTAGACGAGGTCCACAACCGATTTATGTTGCATAATCTCAACTGGGCCCCTACTGAAGCAAAGCAGTCATTTTAAATTTCCCTAATCAATTCACAAACTTACCACATCAGCTGTTCAAAATGTTTTCATGTTTCCTAATGCCTTCTATGATACCGTTTATTTTACTTCTCAGTTGAGGACCTTGCCTCATGCTTCACTGAAAGAAAAAATGAAGCCATTCACCAAGAGCTCCTTCTTTTCCCCTTATAACACTCAGATGTTTCCCCCCACTATCTCCTGCTTCGCTCATGTCTCACACAAAGAAATGCCCTTCTTGTCAGGGCAAACCCCTTAACATGGACCACTGATATTCCATCTCATCTTCTCCAGCAGATCGCTCATTCTCCTTCTCTCCCTCTCCCTCTCTCTCTCTCCCCTTCACTTTCTCTTTCTGTCTCTCCCCCAATAATCTTCTTTGCTTCCTAGAAATACACCAAAATCCCCCTTGTCCTTAAAAAACCCTCACTTGATCCTATCATCTCCACTAGCTATCATCCTAAATCTCTCTCCCCTTTCGTGGCTAAATTCCTTAAGAAAACTATCTGCAATTGGTGCCTCCACTTCTCTCCTGACTCAGTTCTAAACCCTCTGCAGTCCGACTTCCAATCATCACTCAACTGAAACTGCTTTCTCTAAAGTTATCAGTGATTTCTTACTTGCCAAATTATATGGCCTCTTCTCATTCCTCATCTTTCTTAACATCTCTGCAGCCTTTGACACAGTCAGCCGCTCTCTTCTGGATATCTGTCCTTTCTTTATTTTTGTGACACTGCTCGTATCTTGTTCTCCTGTCAGACCTTTCCTTGGTATCCTTTCTGGATCATCATCTAGATTGTGCCCATTAATGGTGGGTGTCTCCCAAAGCTCCATCCTGGGCCCCCTTTTCTTTTTCCTGTATCCTATTTTGGCTTTCTCTTCTTATCAGCTCCTATAGATTTAGTTCTCATTTTTATGTGGATTATTATAAAATCTATTTATCTAGTCCTAACCTCATTCTTTATTTTTTATTTATTTTTAGTTTTCAACATTCACTTCTACAAGATTTTGAGTTCCAAATTTTCTCCCCACCTCATCCCCCCCCCAAGATGACATGTATTCTGTATATTCCTTCCCCTAACCTGCCTTCCCCTTCTATTTTCCTTTAGGGCAGGATAGATTTCTATACCCTGTTTCCTGCATTTCTTCTAACCTCATTCTTGGTCTCTGATTTACATCACCACCTGTCTGTTGGACATCTTGAACTGATTGTGCTGTAGATATCTCAAACTTAAAACACTCAAAGTCATTATCTTCTTAAAAGGAAGGGGTAGGGAGGAACGAATATTTATTAAGCACCTACTAGTGCTAGGCACTGTCCTAAGTGCTTTACAAGTATCTGTTTGATCATGTCACCTCCCCCACTGCAATAAACACCAGTGGCTTCCTATTACTTCTAGGATCAAATATAAACTTAATCTTTTCCTACCTTTCCAATCTCCTTATACTTTACTTCCTTCCAGGTACTCCATAATCCAGCAAAACTGTCTTTGCTGTTACTTGAACACTACCTCCTGACTCTGTTCCTTAACACTGGCTGTCTACCATGCGTAGTAGACACTATTTCTCACTATTTCTGCCTTCAAACCGTGTTATGTTTGATAAAAAACTGAGGCTGAGAGAGATAAAAGAACACTGGATTAGTAGTGAGGAGTCTTGGGTTGGATTTCTGACTCTGTCCCTAGTTGTATGATCTTGAGCAAAGCACTTACTGGTATAAGTGGGTAGGTAAGAGGTAAAGGAGATGCAGATGGGCAGAGAGGTCATGATGTTGTCATGTTTATCCAGCTTCTTGGAAGGTGGGCAGAAGAGCAATAAATAACTGGAGGAAATGAAAGTTATGGGTCTGTCAGTCTAATCAACAAGTATTTTTAAATGACAGGCACTATTTTAGGGCTGGAAATAAAAGTGCAAAGAACGAAATGACCCCTACTTAAACCATACAGTAAAATCATAAACATTTACTAAGCACCTGTTATGTGTCAGGCACTGAGGATATAAAAAGAGGCAAAAGACAATCCTTCCCTTAAGGAGATTACGTTCTAATCAGGGAAACAAGAAGTCCATACAAAAATATATACAGTATAAATATAAAGTTAATAAACACGTACATACAGTGAAATGCAGCTCAAGCGCCATTATCACCAACTTTATGAAACCTTTTCTGATTCTCTCCCACCTGACAGGGGCCTCTCTCTCAAACGATCTTGTATTAAGGTACTATCTGTGTGTGTGTGTGTGTGTGTGTGTGTGTGTGTGTGTGTGTGTGTACACACATATGTATTTATATGTATTTAATGCCTTTGTGTTCTGTATATATTCATATATGCTTGCCACTCCCTGAATGACAAGTGACAGTTTGTATAGTATGTAAGCTCATTGTGACTGTTTCATTCGCATCTCCTAGACACTAAAGTACTAGTTGATTGATTGATTGACTGATTGATTGCTCTGCATTGTTGTTGTTGTTCAGTCCTGCTTATGACCCCATTTGGGGTTTTCTTGGCAAAGATATTGGAGTGGTTTGCTATTTCCTTCACCAGCTCATTTTATATGTGAGGAAACTGAGGCAAAGAAGGTTGAGTGACTTGCTCAGGGTCACATAGCTAGTAAGTGTCCAAGGTTGGATTTGAACTCAGGAAGATGAGTCTTCCTGACTACAGGCCTGGTGGGTACCCTATCCACTCCCCACCTAGCTGCCCCTAGTTGCTCTGCATTCCTCTTCCCCTTTCTGATCTTTCTGATCATTTCCTTCAACTATAGTTGTTCTTTTCTCATCAAATTTGGAAGTTGGATAGGAATGGCAATGTACTGACTTCTCTGCTTATCTGCTTCTCAGCCAGCCTTGTAAGAGTCGTCTTAGAGTGTCACTAGGCCCCCAGTTTTCTTTCTGGGCTTTATTTTTGTATCTCTATGGCAGGTGGGTCCTCCCTGTGTATGCATGTGTGGGCATGTGCACATGACTGCAATATCATTCCTCTTAGCTTTTGGAAGTGGGTGGAGTTGTTCCATATGTGCTATTGAGCAGAATTGGGTGAGAACTACCCAACCTACCCCTTCCTCCAGGGGGCTGTGGAGAGATTGATATATGCTAGAAAGAGCTGAGTCTGCTTTCCTATCAATAAAATGAGGAGGTAGAATCTGTAAAGGGCCCTCCAGCTCTTTTAATATAAAATTTAAAAGCAGCCTATGATGTAGAGGGAGAAATTTAGTTATTAATTAAACAGATCTTTACAGTCCAGTGTAGATGCAGAATTCAGGTTCACCCACCTTGAACTCTCCAGCTTAGGCTTCAGAGCAGAGAAGCTGTATCCCAAAACTGAGGAATTTGCAGAGTTCTGCTATGGTGAGGATTCCTGAAACACAGCTTTGCCTCCTCGCATCCCATCCTTTCTTTTTGAGCCTTTTGGGAGAATATCTTCCCCCTCCCCTCCTGCTGTGTGTTATACTACAAAGAACACTGGATGAAGACCTGTATTTTAATACTATCCATACAATTCTGCTTCCTGAGCAAGGTAAATTACTGGCGAATTTACTGGACACATTATTCTCTAAGCCTTGTTTTTCACATCTGTAAAAATGATGATAAATTGTCAAACATTTGTTAAGGGCTTGCCTGTGCAAGGCATTGGGGGCCTACAAAAACCAAACCCAGTTAGTCTTCTAGAAGCTTAGATGGCCTGCCAAACACACAGGATTGTGGTGAATATCAAATGAGATATAATGGATGGAAGAGTGCTCTATGCGTATTAAGTCTTTGTAGCAGCAGCAGCAGTAGTGGTGGTAATTATTGTTGTAGTGGCAATATTATTTCCACTGTTCTATTCCCCTATCCAGATTATACTGTCCTATTGAGTAACTGAATATTTGTCTAGTGTTCAATGAGATGACATTATTTTTGCATCTTTCCGTGGATCTAAGGGTATTGCAATATCCAGTGCCACTAGAAATTTGGTCCAATGTCTTGGATCCCCATCCTGGGGATTTACCTGGACTGCTTCGGTATAGTTGTCTATACAACCTGGAGAGGTATGCCAGGTCTGCACACAAGGTGCACAGCCATGGTTATGCTTCAAACTAAGGGCATGAAAGTCTTCAGAGGTTTCTTGGGGGTAGGGGAGGCAGGAAAGAGCCTGTTCTCTAGGGCACAGGACCATGGATTTAGACCTGGAAGGGGTTGTCAAGCTCATCAAATCCTCTCTTTGATAGAGGAAGAAACTGAGGCCCTAAGTAAGGTGGCTTGCCCATGATAGTAAGTGACAGAACCAGGATTCAAACACAGGTCTTCTGTCATGAGGAACAAATGAGATAATATTACAATGTGCTTAGCACAGTGCCTGGCACATAGTAAGCACTTAACAAATGCTTCCTTCCCTTCTCCCCAATCCATAATTCTTTCCGTTGACTTTCCTTGTACCACACATGATGCTTCCTGACCTTGGCTTTATGCGTCAGTCTGCATCTGCCCTTGCCTCCCAATTCTGTTTGATTTTGCCTTTGCCGAGGGTCCAGGGTAGGTGCCCACAATCAGTGTCTTTTACATCTTCACATTTTACTGCATCTCAGCATTCAACTCAACATGGGAACCTGTGGGCATGAATGCCTTGAGACAGGGTTCTGTGCTTTACTTCTCAAGCTGAATTCTGTTGGAACAATGGAAATTAAAATCAACACAGTTTGTTCCTAAACAGGATAATCAGAACAGCCAGTTTGTTGCCATAAAGCCTTTTTCCTCTTGGCTTGTTAAATGTTGGCTGGGGTCCACCTCTCCCTACAAGGTTCACCTGCGATGTAAATGTGTGCCCCTTTCCAGCTGGAGCTGAGAGCTTGAATTTCTGAGAGTGAGAAAATTTGTTTCTGAGGATGATACACTTTGTTCTTTTTCTTCTCAGCAAATGAGGGCAGAGGTCTCTGAAAGAGCTTTAAGATCCGTAGAGAAAATTGTTCAATAACTTAAGGGACAAATCTGTCCTCTACTTTTCTGTGCCCCTTGCCCACATTCTTGTTTTTTTGCCCAAACTAGTCTTCAAATTCATTTTAATAAATATTTATGCATCAGGCATTGTGCTAGGTGCTGGCACAAATACAAAAATGAAACCACTCTTCACCTTAAAGAGCTTACATTCTTCTTGAGTAGGAGGGGAGCCCCTATGAGGATCTGATACACTATATACACAGATGAGTAGTTACAGTGTTATCTGAAGTAATTCTGAAGTAATATTAATACATGGAGGAATCAGGAAAAGCCCAGAATAGGAGATGTCACCTGAGCTGTGCTTTGATGGAAGTTGTGAATTCAGAGCTCAAGAAAAGGTACTAGTGTGTTCTAGACACTGGGAATTGGCAAAGGCAGGATATGGAATTTCTTGTGTGGAACTTAGCAAATAGGTGGTTTTGGCTGTAAAGGAGGGTGTATAAATGGAAATTAAATTAAATTGCAGAGATAGATGGGAGCCAGATTGTGGAAGTTCTTAAATGTCAGGCTGAGATTTTGTATTCTGTCCTAGAGACAGCAGGAATGCATTGGAGAGTTTTGAGTTAGGGACTGACATGGTCAAATCTTTGTTTAGAGAACACCAATTTGTCCTTCCCCCAGTAGACAGTATTTTATTTTTTTCCGATTACATGTAAAGATAATTTTTAACATTCATTTTTATATAAAATTTTGAGTTCCAAATTTTCTCCCTGTCCTCCCACTTCTCTAAGATGGCAAGCAATTTGACATAGGTTATATATGTACAGTCATGTAAAGCATATATCCATATTAGTCATGTTGTGAAAGAAGAAACAGAATAAAAGGGAAAAAACCATGAAAAAAATAAAGAAAGTGAAAATAGTATACTTTGATCTGCATTCAGACTCCATCAGTTCTTTCTGTGGATGTGAATAGCATTTTCCATCATGAGTCTTTTGTTATTTTTTTTTTTAGGCAATTGGGGTTAAGTGACTTGCCTAGGGTCACACAGCTAGTAAGTGTCAGGTGTTTGGTCTGAGGCCGGATTTGAACTCAGGTCCTCCTGACTTCAGGTCCGGTGCTCTAATCAATGTGCCACCTAGCTGCCCCCGTCATGAGTCTTTTGGACTTGCCTTGTATCATTGTATCGCTGAGAAAAGAACTAAGTCTATATTAGTTGGTCATCACCCAAGGTTGCTTCCTGAGAGAACACCAATTTGAACCTGTATGGAGGATGCATTGGAGAGGGTAGAGATGGAATCAAGAAGATTAATCGGGAAACCGTAGTCAGTCAGTAAGCCAACAGTCACTTATTAAGCACCTACTATGTGCCATGGCCCTGAACTAAGTTCAGAGATTCAAAAAAGGGGCAAAACCATGGTGGATAACTTCAGGGAACTTCTAATGAGGGAGGCAAGATGCAAGTAATTATTTATATACACATATGTACAGTGTAATCTGTAATAAATAAAAGGAGGCAATCTCAGAGGATGACATTAGAAGAGGGTGGAGAATGACATCAGAGGAAGGTGTAGACAATGAGAAAGGAATCCTTCAGAAGGTAGCATTGGAGCTGAGTCGTAAAGGAAGCCAGGAGGTGGAAGCGGGGGCGAATATTCTAGGCATGGAAGAGAGCCAGCGAAAAGACTTGGTCAGAGAGACCGTGTTGTGTGCAAGGAACAGTAAGAAGGCCAGTATTACTGAACCTGGAAGAGAACCAAGTGTAAGGAGACTGGAGAGGTAGAAGGAGGGACCAGGTCATGGAGGCAATAGCAAGCCAATGGAGTTTACTGAGTAGTGAGGGGTAACATGGTCAGAATCTTCACTTTGGCAACTGAGTAGAGTGTGGGAGAACCTTGAGGTGGGGAAATCAATCATATGGCTATTCCAGTAGTCTAGAGGAGGAGGAGGGCTATGTAAGTGGAGAGAAAGTGGCATATACTGCGCATGTTATGAAGGTAGAAATAACAGAGCTTGTCCACAGATGGGGTGCGTGGGGTGACTTTGAATGAGGAGTTGAGGATGACGTCATGTGGTGAGCCTAGGTGACTGGGAGGATTTCGACACCCTTGAAAGTAATAGGGAAAGTTGAGGGGAAAGATGAGTTCTGTTTTGGACATACTGAGTTTGAGATATCTACTTGACATTGAGTTGTAGATGTCCAAAAGGCAGATGGTGATGTGAGAATTCAGGAAAGTCTGAAGTAAGGTAGAGCCTAAGTGAGTGCAGAGAAGCTGATAGGTGTCAGAGATGTGGTAGAACTAGAGTCAGTAAAAATTAGCAACTGATAGGATAGTCGGGAGGGAGGAAAAGTCAAGGATGACTCTAAGAGTGGGAACCTGGGTGACAGAAAGGGTAGGGGTAGCCTCGGCAGAAATTGAGAAGTTTAGAGAGAGTTTGGAGGAAAATATAATGAGTTCTACTTTGGACATGTTGAGTTTGAGATGCTTACAGTGCATCCAGGTGAAGATCTTCTTCTTCTTCTTCCTCTTCTTCCTCTTCCTCCTCCTCCTCCTCTTCTTCTTCTTCTTCTTCCTCCTCCTCCTCCTCCTCCTCCTCCTCCTCCTCCTCCTCCTCCTCCTCTTCTTCTTCTTCTTTTCTTCTTCTTCTTCTTCTTCTTCTTCTTCTTCTTCTTCTTCTTCTTCTTCTCCTCCTCCTCCTCCTCCTCCTCCTCCTCTTACTCCTGAACACTTTTGAATCCTGGCTTCCAGCTGAAATTGCTCTCTCCAAAGTGACCAGTGATTTCTCAATTGCTATATCTGATAATCTTTTCTCAGGCCTAATTCTTCTCAACCCATCAGTTGCTTTTCAAATTGCTGATCACCTTCTTCCAGGAATACCTCCTCTCTCTGGGTTTTTATGACAGCTCTCTTTCCTGGTCCTCGTCCCATCCATCAGTCTCTTCTGCTGGCTCATCATCCTCATCACACCCCTCCCTAACTGTAGGTGTTTGCCAGAGTTCTGCCGTAGGCCCTCTTCTTCTTTTATACTCTTTCTTGGTAACCTCTTTGCTTCCCATAGATGCTTCTATCCAGTCATCTGCACATCATCTCTCTGCAGATGACTCCCAGATCTGTATTTACTTCCCCAGTCTTTCCTTTGAGTTTCAATCACAAATTGCTATTTGTCTATACGTTTCGAACTGGATGTCCCAGAGACGTTTTAAAATCAATGTGTTTGACGGGGTGCTTGGATGCTTATGCTTGGGTGCTTGTACTTGGACCCCAGTTTCTCTCTAGCCTCAGAAACATTGTCCCTGACAGTTTCTCCCAAGCCCAAGGACCCTGTGCTTAGCAATTACTCATGAGTGGGCCCCAGCAAGACCCTTATCTCTCTCCCTGGTGCAGTTCCAAACAGCACCTGAAGGATTTATTAGTTTAAACTGGCTTTGCACTGGGTCATAAAGACATTCTTACCCACTACTATACTATCCTACCGCCCTACCACATTACATCCTGGGCTCCTCATTAACTGTGTTCTAGACTTAAGACATATGTATACTCCCTACATCTATCTTGTCTAACAAGACATTGATTGGTGGCAGACTGGACAACTCTCAGTTACCCTGAACTCTAGTTGATTTAGTGATGTAGCAGGCCTAAAACCACACCTCCATGTGGCCCCCCTTGTGGGCTTTTCCTAATGAACTCTGGGTAAAATGCCTGCGCAGTAGGTACAAGAAGTGCATGTTCTTTTAAGAACTGACCACTCCTTAACTACTTCCTAATCCCACCCTGAATTCCCTAGTTAGCATATCTGGCACATGTTTTATTGTATTTTATCCTATATAAACTTTAACTGTACCTCTCTAAGGTTGCAGGATCCTTTAAGAATCCTTGCCCACTGAAAAGCATAACAATAAATTTTGCCACCTTGGCTGAAAGAATGCTTGAGTCTGTGAATTCATTCCAGACGACCCATCCTGTATTCCGGTCCTTGAGGGGTCACAACCTCTCAACCTCTCAGCCTGCAACATGTTTACAGTGGACCTTTCACCCTAAACCCTTCTCTCTACCAAAATACCCTACTGACAGCTAGGTGATATAGTGGATAGAGCACTGGATCTAGAATCAGGAATAGATCTAAGTTAAAATCTGGCATCAGATGCTTGCTAGCTGAGCAAATCAATCCTTTTTGCCTCAGTTTCCTTATTTGTAAAATGAGCCGGAGAAGAAAATAGCAAATCTCTCCAGTATCTTTGCCAAGAAAAACTCAAAAGAGGTCACAAAGAGTCAGACATGACTGAAAAACAACTAAACATTATTTTTATTATTTCTGTCTAAGACACAACAATCCTTCTATTCTCTCAAGTTCATAATCCTGGCATTATCCTAGACTCCTTGCTTTCCCTCACCTTGCATATGCAATCAGTTGCCAAATCGTGGCTGTTTAGACCTTCATATATATCTCTCAGATGTTGACTCCTTTCCACTCAAAACAGGTTCTGCCTTAGTTCAGGACCTCATCACCTCGAGCCTAGAATATTGCAGCAGCCTCCTTACCAGTTGGTCTCTCTGTCTTGTCTCTTGCCACTCAAGTCTATCCCATACACTGCTGCCAAAGTAATTTTCCTTAAACACAGATCTGATTGTCTGCCTCCTTTACTTATCCAAACTCCATTGGTTTTCTGTTTAGCCTTTAAGGCCCTTAACAGCCTGGCTGCAGCCCATCTTTCCATCCTCACTGGCTGCACTTTGTGAACCAGGCAAACTAGGCTTCCTTTCTGTTCGTCACACATGACACTCCTATCTCTGTGCCTTTGCAAAGGACTATTCCCCATAACTAGCATTTCATTCTTATCCTATGCCTCACAGAATACCTCTCTTCCTTTTTTTTTTTTTGTGAGGCAGTTGGGGTTAAGTGACTTGCCCAGGGTCACACAGCTACTAAGTGTCAAGTGTTTGGTCTGAGACCAGATTTGAACTCAGGTCCTCCTGACTCCAAGGCTGGTGCTCTATCCACTGTACCACCTAGCTGCCCCTCTCTCTTCCTTTAAGATGCAGTAAAACACCATCTTCTGACTCTCTCCATTCCCACCAACCTCTAATGCCTTCTCTCCCCAGCTCATATTTAACTACTTTGTATACATTTTTTAAGTTTCATATTTTTACTATAAATATTCTTCTATGCAGTTGTCTCTTCCATTAGAACGTAAGTCCTTTGTGAGTAGGGATTGTTTCATTCTTTGTATTTACTTCTCCAACACCTAGCACTGCCCCTGGCAGAGAAGTGCTAAATAAATATTGATTGAAAGTGAGGGATGAGATTTCAGATGAGAGATCAGGGTTGGTTATAGCTATTTGGGAGTAATCTGTTTAGAGATGGCAGTTGAATCCATGGGAAGTGATGAGATCACTGAGAGAGCAGAGATAGATAGAAAACAGAGACTCGGAACAGAGTCCAGAGGACACTCAGGGGATGAGACATGAATGATGAATCCTACAAAGGAGCCTCAGAAGGCAGGAGGAGAGCCAAGAGTGACTAATGTCCCCAAGATCAAGGGAGGAAAAAGCTAGGGGTCAGAAGGGTCATGACTGATGAAGACTGAGGGGGAAAATTGCTTTAGCAATCAAGAGATTGCTGCTGATCTTTGAGAGAGCAATTTCTATTGGTATTCAATAGCACCTTAATTGTCACATCGAGTGGCCTTTTCTCACCCTTCATCCTTCTTGACCTCTCTGCAGCTTTGGACACTTCTGATCACCCTCTTCTCCTTGACTCTTTCTCCTCTCTAGGTTTTTGTAAGCTGATTTCTGCTGCTTTTCTTCCTACCTGTCTGAACTGCTCTTTATTCCTGTTGCTAGGTCCAGGTCATGCCCTCTAACTATGGGTGTGCCCCGAGGCTCTGTCCTTGCCTGACTGTAAAGTCCTTGAAAGAAAGGGCTGTCTTTTGCCTTTCTTTGTATTCTCAATAATTAGCACAGTGCCTGGAGCATATTGTCATTTTCAGTCATGTCTAACTCTTCATGACCCCATTTGGGTTTTGGTTTTTGTTTTTGTTTTTTTGGCAAAGAGACTGAAGTGGTTTGCCATTTCCTTCTCCAGCTTATTTTACAGGTGAGGAAACTAAGGCAAACAGGGTTAAATGACTTGCCCAGGGTCACACAGCTAGGAAGTGTCTGAGACTGCATTTGAAGTCAGGTTCTCCTGACTCCAGAGCAGATGCTCTTTCCGTTGTGCCACCTAACTGCCCTAGAGTCAAATGGATTCAGATCCTGGCACTGCCACTTGTTTCTCAGACTAACCCACTTTACTCCTCTGGGTCTCAGTTTTTTTCACTTATTAATTTGAGTGGCTTGATTTAGATGACCTTGACGCTCTCCCAGATTTAAACAAATGATTCTATGTTTCTCTCTCCTCCATTCTAGAATATAAATGGCTTTGAGGAAGGAGTGGAATTCTTGCCAGCTAACAATTCAAGGAAGGTGGAAAAACGTGGACCAAAGCGCTGGATTGTGCTGCTGGCATTGGTGATCTTCTTCATCCTGTTGTCCCTTGTGGTTGGAATCTTGGTGTGGCATTTTAACTGTGAGTACAGGAAAAGGTGCCGTTAATATACCAATAGGTAGAGGGAGTGGTCGGTGAGTGGGGGCAATGGAAAGCCTGAGTGATGGTCTGATGGAAAAATAATGGTTGGGGATGGACAGGTTATAATTACATGTAGTCTAAGACAGTGATCTCAAATTGAATAGACATGGAGGCCACTAACGTAGACATAAGGATCCCTGTGGGCCACATATTGATGTAGAAAACCACACATTAATATTATCTATGTTTAATTGTATTTTTATTTATTTTATTAAATATTTCCCACTTACATTTTAATCTGATTTGAGCTTCACTTGGCGTCACATGTTTGACACCTGTGGTCTAGGTGTCCAGACCAGACTAGGTGTCCTTCTTCTTGGATTCCTCTGGACTCTGGAATCTAAGCTAGGAGACCCCAGAGTGTTGGTGTGATAGGATAAGGGATGGGGCGGGGAGAGACATAGGCTCATTGCTTTGCCCCATCTCCTGGCATTGCTGACATGGGGCAAATGTCCTAGGACCTAAGGTCTTAGAGCTAAAACTGGAAAGGACTTTAGAGTCCATCTGGCTCAGCCGCCTTATTTTATAATGATGGTGGGACATTGTTGGAGGGAGAGTCTAAAATAGTGGACTGGTGGAAGGCACAGTCCCAATCTTCTCATTTGTTTTACTTTCCTTGGTTTCTTATAGCTCAGAATGCACGGGTGCAGAAAATCTTCAATGGTTACCTGAGGATTACAAATGAGAACTTTATAGATGCCTATGAGAATTCCAACTCCACAGAATTTGCAAAGCTGGCCAGCAAGGTTAAGGAAGCGGTAAGCTGCCTCTTCCAGGATGAAGCTGTCCAGGCGAGGAGGCATAGCTGCCTTGCCTCTATATCTTTCCACTCCCATTAATGACCCCGGGGTTGAGTATTGGTCTGTCAAGAGCACTGGGTGGGAAAGTGTCTGAGAATAGACATAGGGTTCCTGGGTGTGGTAGGTAGGAAATGCAGGGCATGTGCAAGCCAGTCAGTGGGGTCTGCTGTGACCTTTCCTTCTTCTTCTTCTTCTATTTTCTGTGTCCACCTTGTGCTCCTTGGCAGCTAAAGGTTTTATACAATGGAATCTCAGCCCTTGGGCCCTTCTACAAGGAATCTGGAATAACAGCCTTCAGGTAAGGTCCTGGGAGTAGAGGGTAGATGGGAGATGGGGCAAGAGGATCAAAAAGGAAAAAGCAAAGCATCTTTACTTGGGAGTGACCTGCCCCTTTTGCAAATGTATTAGGGTGGTGGGAGTCATCCGGAATTTCCATTTAGGTGACCTGAGGAATATTGGCAGTATGGGTTATATGAGCTGTAGGGGAGCCCTTACCGTTATTCTCATTTGGAGAAACAAGTGGGTCATTCGGAACCTGAATTAGCCCTTGGTTGGGTTCTGGTAAGGCAAAATGAGTCAATACCAGATGGCTAGAGCCCTAGAGGAACAAGGAAACAATCTTTTACATGGGAACAGAAGGTGTAGTGGAAAGAGTCCTAGACTTGGATTCAGAAGACCTGAGTTCAAATTTGATCTCTGACCTTTTTCAGCCATGTCACTGTGGGCAAAGTCACCTCCCCTTTATGAGAGTCCGTTGTGAAGATTGTGGAAAAGAAAGCACTTTGTAAACTTTAAAGGTCTATATAAATGCAAGTGGCTGTTATTACTTAATAAAGTCTAATTAAAGAGAAGCTAGAATATCAACAGTAATAATAAGAGCTGACATTTACCGAGCCCCATAAGGGTTGCAAAGTGCTTTAATTGTCTTAATTGATCTTCCCAACAATCCTATGAAGTAGGCATTACTGTTATTATCCCCAATTTATTGAGAAAGGTTAAGTAACATGCCCATGGTCATCCAGCTAGTAAATGTTTGAGGCACAATTCAAACCCAGGACTTCCTGAGTCCATGTCCGAGGCTCTGTCCATTGCCACACTTTTTGGGGAGATAGACACCTTTCTTGTCTAGAGAGCTGGGGAGAAAAGACTGGAGGTTCTAAATCAGGGCATGAACTGAGGGTGTATTTATGATCCTAGTTTGGGTGGTTCCAGAGCCCATCTATGTGAGTCAGGACCCTTCCTCTACTCCCTGCAGACACAGACCTTAGTTCTAGTGTTTTCTCTCCATTGATTACTCCCAATTTATCCTGTATACACATTGTTTGTGCAATATCTCCCCCATTAGACTGAGCTCCT
The DNA here is from genome assembly GCF_003287225.1 of Phascolarctos cinereus. Taxonomy (NCBI): domain Eukaryota; kingdom Metazoa; phylum Chordata; class Mammalia; order Diprotodontia; family Phascolarctidae; genus Phascolarctos; species Phascolarctos cinereus. Next base: position 269,772,573 of record NW_027556098.1, on the reverse strand, counting down.
TGAGAGCAGGAACTATCTTTTGTGTTTCTTTGTATCCCCAATGCTTAGCCCAGTGCCTAGCACACAGTGAGTGCTTAATCGACTGATTGACAAACCTAACTATTTCACATCCTTCTCTCTTTTCAGTGAGGGCAGTGTCATTGCCTACTACTGGTCGGAATTCAGTGTCCCCCAATATATGGTAGAGGAGGCTGAGCGAGCCATATCAAAAGAATATGTCGTGTCACTACCTCCCAGGTCCCGGTCCTTGCAGTCCTTCAACATGGCTTCAATTGTGGCTTTCCGTGAGTTCTGGGCTTAGAGGTGAATGGATAAACCGGAGGGAATAGGAACAAGGAATAAAGAAGGAAGAGGGATGGGGAAAAGACAAGGGCTGAGTCAGAGCCTGGCAGGTTCAGATCTGTCCTTCAAGGGTCAATCTATAGAAACCCCCCCCACCCCTTTTTTTTTTAATAGAATAGACAGATCCAGCAGTCTTGCACGGGGGATCTGATTTCTTGGCTTATTGACAGAGCTCCTCCCTTTAGGGTAATAAGGAAGCAAGAGATAAGGAAATACACAGACCCCATAAATAGTCTACTCTTTCTCTTCTTTTCTTAGCCACTGATGCCAGAACAGCACAGACAACACGGGACAGTAAGTAATACTGCCTGGAATGCTCTCCCTCTTCCTCCCTGCCTCCTGGCTTGGCTGGCACCTTCAGGTCTTAGCTAAAATATCACCTTCTACAGGAAGTCTTTCCTCAATCCTCCTTAATGCTAGTGCCTTCCCTATATTGACTATCTCCAATTTATTCTGTATTTAGCTTGTTTGTACATAGTTGTTTTCTTGTTGTCTCCTTTGTTAGAGTGTGAGCCCCTTGAGGGCAGGCATTGATTTTGCCTTTCTTTGTATCCCCAGAATTTAGTATAGTGCCTAGCACATAGTAGGCGCTTAATGAATGTTTGTTGATTAGATGTTGACTTCTTTTGCTGGGGAAAATGGCAGAGATGTGTTCAAAGCCTAGTGGTGGCTGTTAGCAGCTCCCTGTCACCTCTTCAGTTCTCAGGGGTGGAAGCTCATTTCAGGTTCCTGTGTCTAGGATGGTGCTGTCCTCAAGGCACAGTCTTTGTGATGATGCTGCACAAAGTAGCTTCCAGGGGCACAAGCCCCCAGACAATAAATACTTAGGGATTTCTCCTTAGTCCTTTAATCATTTGTCCTCACAGAATCAGAGGATCTCAGGATCTCCAGAAGGGACCATAGATGTCGTGTAATGTAGGCTATCTCTGCACAGGGATCCCCTTTATGATCCCTCTCCCCCCGCAAAGGGATTGCCCAGCGTCTGCTTGAAGACATCCAGTGATAAGTCAACTATCTTCCTCTCAAGGAAACCCACTGAACTTCTGGATCGCTTTTACTGCTTGGAAATCTTTACTTCTATCAGGTTTACTGAAATCTACCTATCTGTGTCTTGTACCTGTTGTTCTTAGTTAAATTCTTCTTTCATACTTCGAGATAGCTGCCACAGGGGCATCGAGGTGGTGCAGTGGATAGAGCACTGGCCCTGGAGCCAGGAGGAACTGAGTTCAAATCTGGCCTCAGACCAAACACTTGACACTTATTAGCTGTGTGACCCTGGGCAAGTCACTTAACCCCAATTGCCTTTAAAATAAAAAAAAAAGGAAAGAAAAAAAGAAGATAGCTACCGAATACACCTTACCTCTTCTCTTCCAGACTGAACATTTCTAATTTCTAGTCATTTAGTTCTTGCTCCACCCTGGTCACACTTGTCTAGACTGGCTCTTGTTGCCCATATACTTCCTGAAATGCGGTGCCAAGAAGCAGACCCATAACCTTTAGATGTGGTCTGACCAGGGTGCAGAGAATAGCTGGGATTTTCCCTCATTCTGGGTAGCACGTTTCTATGCGTGCAACATAAGATTGCATCAGCTTTATTTGGGCTGCTTTGTGATTCATGGTGAGCTTGAAATTCACTAAAACTTTTTATGTAAACTGTTGTCCAGTTGTACTTCCCCATCTTGTACTTGTACAGCTGATTGAACTCAAGTGTAGTCCTTCGCATTGGTGATCATTAAATTTTATCACATTGGATTTGGCTATTCTTAGATATCAATTTGGGTCCCAGTTCTCTTGTTTAGCATGTAATGGTTCTTCCTAGTTTTGTGACATCTGTCTATTTGATAAGTATTAACTATGCTTTTATCCAAGGTACTGATAAAAATCTTAAACAAGACAACTCGCAGGACAGCTCCTTGTAGGATTTTGTAGGACATATTCCCTCCTCTCCTTTCCCAATGGCATAGATCCATTAATCACTAATCTGTGGGCATATTCATTTAACCAGTTCCAAATTTATGTAACTGTACTAACAACTACCACACATCTATCCTTCTTGTCCACAAGATCATCAAGAGAGACTCTGTTAAATGATGTTCTAAAATATCAGTGTATTATGTTTAAGGCTTTCTACTGATTGATTAATTTAGAAACTTCATCAAGAAAGGAATTGATTAATTTAGAAACTTCATCAAGAAAGGAAATTAATTTAGTTTGGCACAGTCTGTTCTTGATGTAGTTATGTTGGTCCTTAGTGGTCACTGTGTCTCTTTCTTAGTGCTCATACCCCATCCCTTTAACAATATTTTCTAGAATTGTGGAAGTAATTAAAGTCAAGCTCTCTAGCATCTAGTTTAAAGAGTACTTTCTTATGCTTTTTTTGTTTTTTGTTTTGAAAATTGTGTTGGGGGTGTTAGGGGAAATTTACTTTCTCCAGACGTGCAATACTGTTCTTTTCAGTTTTCCCAGAGATCATTGATAGAGGCTCAGCATTTATGTTTGCTGGTTCTTTCAGTGCCCTCAGATGTAGCTCACCTGGTGATGAGCTCATTAAGATAGTTAGTTGCTCTCTTAGCATCTCCTCACTCATCTTTGATTTCAGCCCTCTAAGCTGTTTCTATCCTATCCTTCCTAATCCTATTCCTTGGTGAGGAGTGGGGGAAGAAACTAGAAACAAAGTAAATGTCAAGTAATTCTGCTGTCGTCATAGTCCATAATCAGCGACCTAGCTAAAGAGATGTAGTCTTAGTGGCTTGTTTGGTCTTTCTCGCATCCCCAGTGTAGCTTTTCTAAAAAGCAGCCCTTCTTACGGTTTTTAATATTTATTCATTGACCTGTGTGACCTTGGGCAAGTCACTTAACCCCAATTGCCTAAAAAGTAAAAAAAAAATTTACTCATTGACAACTTTAACTCATCCTGGGTGTTAATACTCCTTGCTCTATTCTTACAGCACATGTTCCTCTTATATAGTCATCCATGGCTAATTATGATTGCAGCATAGGATTGCATATTTAAAGCTGGAAGGGACCTTCAAGCTCAGTTAGCCTAGCTGCCTCATTTTACTGATGAAGACTTGGGACCTGGAGAAGTTAAGCAATTTGAACACATGGACTCTGACTCCAAATCCAGTATTCTTTTCATTGTATCACTCTACACTCCCTCTCCCTCTCTCTCATTTTAATATTAATTTTTACATTTAATTTTTAAATATTTTAATTACCTTTTTTTTAATTAATATATCCCTTTCCCCACCCAGAGAGTTAACTTTTGTAAGAAAAAAAGGAAAGAGGGAAAAAGGCAGATTAGTAAAACCAGTCAACATATCACTTGTGCCTGACAATTTATGCTGTATATTCCATACCCATTGTATCCCACCTCTGCAAGGGAAGGATAGTGGGGACATTTTTCCAACTGGGGCCAGACTCGTTTATTATAATTTATATAGCAGCCAGTATGTTTTCTGTTTTTTTCCATGTTCATTATTGTGTTCATTATTTATGTTTTCCTGGTTCTGCTTATTTCATTCAGTGCATGTCTTCCTATGTTTCTCTGAATCCTTCATATTCATTATTTATTATAATGTGGTAGTGTTCCTTCACATTCATGTACCACAGTTTGTTTAACCATTTCCCAGTCAGTGTGCATCTACTTTGTTTTTGGTTCCTTGTTTCTTTAGAAAGTACTGCTATGAATATTTTGGTGCATTTGGAATGCTGTTCTCTGTGCGTGGGTTTTTTTTTTTAACTAAGTTGGCCATTGAGTTCCCTGTGCATACACATTAATTTCTTTGAGACTGCTATACTTTGTTTCTCAATGGAGTTGCCAAATTTTGTCATTTCTACCTACAAACAGTTTTTACCTCTATCTCCTTTTCTCTACTCATATAGTCAGCATCCTGGCTTACCCATAATAGATATCTCCTGAGCTATTACATTGAGCTCTTAATTTCTTTCCCTGACTCAAGTGTCTCCATGCTTTAATCCATTCTCCACAAAGCTATTAAAGGTGATTTTCATGTAGCACAGGTCTTACTGTGTCTTTCTCAGTGAATACCAATAGCTTTCTATTGACTTCTAGAATCAAAGATAAACTTTCTTTGGCTTTTAAATTCTTTCACCATCTGACTCTAGTTTACCTTAATTTTTTTCTTTTGTGACTTTTTTTGTTTTGTATTTTATATTGTTGTTTTAAAAATTGTTTTCATTTCCAAATTTTCTCTCTCTCTGTCTCTGTCTGTCTGTGTCTCTCTCTCGGTAAGAAATATGATACCCATTATACATATGGAGTTGTACAAAGCATATTTTCACACTAGCCATGTTGTGGGGGAAAAAAGCAAGAAAAATAAAGAGAAAAACATGCTTCAGTCTGTACCCAGAATTCATCAGTTCCCTATTTGGAGGTGGATAGCATTTTTCATCTTGAGTCCTTTGAAATTGTCATGGATCATTGTATCAGTCAGAGTTGCTAATTCTTTCACAGTTGATTTTTTTTGTTTAGGCAGTTGGGGTTAAGTGACTTGCCCAGGGTCACATAGCTAGTAAGTGTCAAGTGTTTGGTCTGAGGCCGGATTTGAACTCGGGTCCTCCTGACTTCAGGGCCGGTGCTCTAGCTGCCCTCATAGGTGATTATTGTTACAATATTGCTGTTACTGTGTACATTGTTCTCCTGGTTATTTTCATTTCATTTTGTATCAGTTCATACAAGTCTCCCAGGTTTTTCTGAACCCTTCTTTACTTCTTACAGCACAATAGTATTCCATCATGTTCATATATCATAATCTGTTTACCCATTCCTAAATTTATGGGCATCTTCTCAATTTCCAGTTCTTTGCCACCACAAAAAGAGCTGCTATAAATAGTTTTATACATTGTTCATGACTTTTTAAAATTTTATTTTTTTATTATGAAAATAAAAAAACCCAAGCATTTCTTGAACTTTTATATTAGTCAGTTAACAAGGATTTATTTTCTCTCTCACCTCCACACTAAGTAAAACAAAACAAAAAACAAAAACCTTATAACAAATATGTATAGTCAAGCAAAACAAATTACCACATTGACCAGGTCCAAAACCATATGTCTCATCTGCGCCTTGAATCTATCTCCTCTCTGTCAGGAGTAAGGGACAGCATGGTTCATCCTTGGTCCTCTGGAATGGTGGTTGGTCACTACACTGATTAGAATTCTTTTTCTAAAATTAAACCTTTTTTTTAATAAACAAAAATGTATTTTCTCTTTCATTTCCCTCCATTAAAAAAAAAAGCAAACTCCTTGTAACAGATATGAAGAATTAAGTAAAGCAAATTTTTGCATTGGCCAAGTCTGAAAACACCTATCTCTTTCTGTATCTTGAGCTTATCTCTCTGTCAGGAGGTAGGTAGGATGCCTCATTAGTCCTTTGGAATGGTGGTTGGTCACCGCATTGCATTGATCAGAGTTCTTAAGTCTTTCAAAGAAAACACAAATATTTCACTGTATAAAGAACAAGAAAGAGAATTATGTTTGGAAATCAAACCTCTTTTTTGTAAAATATATAAATTTAACAGGATAGTAACAAAATCGTTCAGTTTATGTCCCCTTTTACACTTTTTGTCTTCTTTGGACATTTGAAAATGTTTAATTGATGCTCTTTCTTTTTTTCCCCATATATGTCAGCATCCGCTAATTCACCCTCTTCCCCAAATAGAAGCCCTCTCTTATAACAAATTTATATAGTCAAGCAAGATTACCAGCACATTGTCCGTGTCTAAGACTGTAAGTCTCCTTTTGTAACTCTAATTTATAAGCTTTTGGCCAGGAGGTGGGGGGTATAGTTCATCATCAATCTTTTGAAGTTACGATTACTTGGTTGTTCCTTTGATCAGAGTTCTGAAGTCTTTTAAAGTTGTTTTCCCTCACATCATTATTGTGCCAATATACCTTTCCAACAATCTTATTATACATTACCCACTTTCCTACTAGACTTACCTTCTTGCTGTTCCTCATGTGAGCTCTTCTATCTCCCATCTCCCAAGCACACAATGCCCTTTCTCCTCACCATTGCCTCTTAGAATCTTGTTTCTTTCAACATCGTATTCCTTTCCCATTAAGCTTTTCCTGATTTGCATCACACCTGCCCATTGCTAGTGTCCTCTCTCCATTATCCTATATTTATTTTGTACATATTATATGTATTTTCTTTATATCTATGTCTCTCTGTTTCTTTATTGTTCCCTCCCTCAAATTCTCTTATTTTCAATTCTCTTCTGTGCAGACAGCTGCAGTTTTTCCCTACATGCCCGGTCTGGCGAGGTGACCCGCTTCACCACCCCAGGATTCCCAGACAGCCCCTACCCAGCACGTGCCCGCTGCCAGTGGGCCCTGCGTGGAGATGCTGACCTGGTGCTGAGCCTTACCTTTGAAAGTTTTGATGTCGCAGCCTGTGATGATGTTGGGAGTGATGTGGTCATGGTATATGACTCCCTGAGCCCTGTAGAACCTCGAGCCGTGGTGCAGTGAGTATGCCAGGACTGGAGCCTCTTGCCATACTTTGAGGGAAAGGTAACAAACAGGTTGATTCTGCAAGGAGACCAGGGTAGCATAAGGAGAATAGATAGGGAGATGATGAGATGTAATGATCATACTAGCAAGTGTTTCTGTCGCTTTAAGGGCTACAAAGAACTTTATGCATGTCACCTTATGTGCTGCCTTGAGATAATATCTGCAGGGTAAGCTTAAGGCATTGGTCTTATAGTGTAGAAGTATAGTATTGCTTTTAGCTAAAGGCCATCCTATAACTTCTAATGCAGGGGCTTTTTTTTTAAGGCAATCAAGGTTAAGTGACTTTCCCAGGGTCACACAGCTAGTGAGTGTCTGAGGCAGATTTGAACTCAGATCCTCCTGACTCCAGGGCTGGTGCTCTATCCACTATGCCACTTAGCTACTCCTAAGCAGGGTCTTTTAGCCTGGGGTTCATGAACTTTTCTTTTTATTGTATTGATAACTCTTTTTCAATATAATTGGTTTCCTTTGCAATCCTCTGTATTTTGTGTTTAAAAACATTGTTTTGAGAAGGTTCTAATGCCAAAGGGGTCTAAGATACCTTAAAAAGTTAAGAACCCCTGGTCTAAAGCAAGGAACAGGCACAGTGTGTGGAGTGAGTTACAGAATAATGTTCTGAGGATTCAAACATGGAACATTTCAGAAGCGATTTCATCAGTGGACTCCCCAGACCAAGCTATCATCCCAGCTCAGTTGTCAGACCCAGGAGTGGAACACTGACTGTGGACAGGGGGCATGGCTCAGTGGTCACTAAATCTGATTCCTGAAATGTTGGCGATTGGAGTCAAGGTTAAGATCCAGTTGGAGGTGGGGAAGGATGCATGGGGTGGTTCACCTGCATCTTCTTCCCTCAAGCTCTCCCTCCTTCCCCTCTTGCAGGCTATGTGGCACTTACCCTCCCTCCTACAACCTGACCTTCCTCTCCTCTCAGAATGTCATGCTTGTCACACTCATCACCAATACTGTGCGGCGCCACCCTGGTTTTAAGGCTGTGTTTTTCCAGTTGCCCAAGATGACTGGTAAGGAAAGGGTTTGGGGTAGTGGTGATACTGGTGGTGTGAGGGGAATGGGGTAGGCAGCTGGGTGGCACAGTGCATCGAGTGCCAGGCCTGGAGTCAGGAAGACTTGAGTTCTAATCCGACTGTAGACACTTACTAACTGTGTGACTCTGGGTGAGTCATTTAACCCTGTTTGCCTCAATTTCCTCATCAGTAAAATGAGCTGGAAAAGCAAATGGCAAACCACTCCAGTATCTCTGCCAAGAAAATCCCAGAAGGGGCCATGAAGAGTCAGACACAACTGAAAACAATTAAACAACAGCAAGAGAATTGAGGTGGGGGTTGTATGGAAACCCTAGAGCAGGGATTCCTAACATTTTGTGTGTCATGGAACCTGTTGACTGGTGAAGTCTCTGGCCCCCTCCTCATAATAATGTTTTTAAATTCATAAAACAAAATACATAGGATTAAAAAGGAAACCAACTATATTAAAATATATTATATTTGTATTCATATAAAATATTAAAAAATAAGCTCAGGGGCCTCAGATTAAGAACCCCTTCCCTAGAAGATGCCGCTGTCACCCACATAGGGCATGCTTAACAACAGAGCACAGATGATTTCTGTTTGAGCCTCTCCACTCTCTCATCCTACATGGCTTCTATATGGCTGCCAGATTGATATTCTTAAAAAAAGTTCCTCCCCACATTCCTCCCCTGCTTAAGAAGCTGCAGTGATTCCCTATTGTAGCTTGGATAAAGCACAAATTGTTTTGTGTAGCATTTAAAGCCTTTTGCAATCTGGCTTCCCAGTTTGTGACAAAAAATTATCATCCCTGACTATGGGATTGGACTAATTTCACATGACTTCCCCTCATGCACTCTCTGGTCCAGCTTAGATCAGAGTGCTTCCTGTTCCTCAGACAGCCCCCTAGCCCTTTTCTCTGTACCTTTGCATGAGCTGTCCCACATGCCTAGAACATACTTCCTCCTCACCGCTGCCTCTTAGAATCTCAAGCTCCCTTCCTCAAGGCTCAGCTCAGTTTCCATCTCCCATGTAAGGCCTTTCCTGATATTCCCAGTTGTTTTTGCTTCCCTCCCTCCAAATGACTTTCAGTTTACTTTGTAGATTTTATTTTGATTTATTTGTATGTATGTTCTTTTTTCCCTCTTCCCCACTTCTTTTCTCCCAGTAGAATGTAAGCCCCTAGAGGGCAGAGACTATTTTTTGTCTTTATAACCCAACTCCTAACATAGTGACCAGCGTATAGTAGGCTCTTAATAAATGCTTACTGAAAAAAAATGCTTACCAAATTCAGTTGAAACCTTTGGTAGCAAGGATGCTTGGGAAAGTGGAGGCTGGAGGGCCAGCTAAGGGGCAGCTAAGGGATGATTTGAAATATGTAATACTGGAGTCTCAAGGGCAAGGGTCCTTAACCTGGGGTCTGCAAATTTTTTTAAGAAGATATTTTGATAACTGTATTTTAATATACTTGTATTTGTAATCATATGTCTTTCATGCATTCCAAGAACATTATTCCGACATGGGCTTTACCAGACTGTCAGAGGGTCCATAGCACAAATCAGGTTAAGAACTCCAGCCTTCGGATATTGTTCTTTATCTGCTGACTATAAGGTTGAATCAGCAGCTTGGATTTAAAGGACCACCTTAAAGGAAGCTAGTGAAGACTTTGGTATGTCCAGCCACCACACAGAATTTTCAGGTCCTCACATCATTGCTGTTCTTCCCACACCAGAAATTAGGGGAAAAACAAAAAAGGACAGTGTCTTTGGCTTTTCACCTAGAAGCTCTCATTGAAAAGAATCCATTTGATACATCTCTTCTTATGCCTCCCACTCAAACTCTTTGACTCTGGATCCCTGACACTTCTCGTGTTTTGACTTTCAGAATGTGGAGGTCGCCTAACTGGAGTTGAGGGGACATTCAATACCCCCTACTACCCAGGCCACTACCCCCCCAATACGGACTGCACATGGGACATTGAGGTAGGAGCTGGGTGTGTCTAATTATGGAGTTAGTAGAATAAGGAAGGAGAGAAGGAAGAAGGGGTGGGAAAAGGCTACATGTTCTTAGGCACCTTGAAGAGGGCTACAGGAGAGAGTGATAGTCTTCTAGGCAGGACTGATCTCCAGGTCATTCCAGTCTCTTTCTTCTCTAACAACCCTCCAGTGCTGGAAATACAAACTTCCTTTAGCAACAATTTCTGGTGTCTCACCCTTGCAGTTGGAAAATTCTGCCAAACATCTCTTCGTGGGTGGGGAACCTGCAGCCTCGAGGCCACAGGTGGCCCTGTAGGTCCTCAAGTGTGGCCTTTTGGCAGAATTTATTCTGTGAAGTTTGGATTCAGTCAAAGGGCTGCACTTGAGCACCTAGAGTGCCACATGTCACCTCAAAGCCACAGGTTCCCCACCCCTGATCTAACCTATGACCTTTCTGCCACAATTTAAGCCAAATGATGTTAGATTTGGTCAGAATCAAAAGATCTGGACTTGCAAGTCAATGCCACTTCCTAGGTCTATAACCATGGGCAAATCATGTCATCTCTTTAACCCTCAGGTTCCCCGTATGTGAAACGGGGATAATCATACTTGTACTACCTGTCAGAGTCATTGTGAAGAAAGGACTTTGTGAACTTGAAAGCACTGTATAGGATGGCCCCAAATCTTAGTGCAGCTCTGAGCTGCTTAAGATATTAAAGCTTAGATTGCGATGAAATCTTTGGGCCACCAGATCTGAACATGAGTTGTTATTATCCATATTTTCAATGTCTTTGGTGCTGCCAATATTGGGGGTCACGTCAGGGGAAGGAAATGATAGGTAATGAAGAATTTGATGAAGTAAATAAGAAAATTTAGATCCTTTTTTTAGGAGCAGGGGTGATGAGAGAGGGACTTTCCTTTACAGGATGTTGGGATAGATGAGGGGAAACAGTTGCTAAGTTTTACCTCCCTTTGCAGGTCCCCAGTGACAAAAATGTCAAAATTCGTTTCAAACTCTTCTATCTGGTGGAACCTCACGAAACCCTGGGTACCTGCACCAAGGACTATGTGGAAATCAATGGGGAAAAGTAAGTGTTCTGGGGAAATAGGAATTCCTGAGAATTCTCAGAGAGGCTGTCTACCTAGAATCCTCTGTGGTGGGGGAGAGGGGGAAGCCTTGCTGTCACCTGTGTGGCTAGATCCTCAACCTCCCCTCAGGTCCCAGCTTTGTCCCCCCCTCAGGGGTCTCTTTAAATTCTGGCTCTCCAGTGGGGGTTTTCCCACCTGCTTTGTGGATGCTTTCCCACCCTACTTCCTGGTCCCGTAACCCCTTCCCCCCATTGGCTGGGGGTTCAGTAATGGTCACGGCAGTGTGCACAGCAGTGTTCCTCTCCTCTCCCCTCCAGGTTCTGTGGAGAGAAGGCACAGTTTGTTGTTTCCAGCAACAGTAACAAGGTCACTGTCCGTTTCCACTCAGATGAGTCCTATACTGAAACAGGTTTCTTGGCCGAGTACCTCTCCTATGACTCCGATGACCGTGAGTAAAGAAAGGGTTGGCTTTGGAAAGTTAACTTGTTTGGAAATTGGACCAAGATGAGCTTTCTACTTTTTTTTCATATTTGTAAAACATTTTATAGCCATTATCTTATTTTATCCTCACAAAGATCTGGTGAGGCAAAGAAGGCAGGCATGTTGAACCCCATTTTACAGATGACAAAGACTGAGGCCCAGAAAGGTCAAGTGATTTACCTAAGAGTGCACAGGTAGCAAGTGACATAATCAGGATTAGAACTAGGATCTATTGATGCTCAGTCTTGTGCCCTTTCTAATTTATCATGGTCTCTCTGGAAGTCCAAAACTTCCAAAGAGATTTCACTAGAATTCTCTGATCTGCATCCACTGGTGTCCAGGGCTATCTCTTGTTATAGTCCTTGCCCTTAGATGCTGAGTAAGGGTTTTTCAGAAATCCACTCAATTGATGGGACCAGGAGTTTTATATTTGAAGCAGGTGGTCCTTGCCCTGAGCCCTTCCAGCCCTGCTGGCCTCAGAATGAAATGGAAGGTGTTTTCCATTCTTTATTCATTGTGTGACTAGAAAGATGCCTTGATTGTAATAGAGAGGTGTAACAGTCTGCTAGTGGAGCGTTAGTAGAGTTGGCATGAGAACTGCAGGCCTAGCCTGTCCCTCCCACTTTTCTTCGTCTACCCCCTTCCCCACAGCCTGCCCTGGCATGTTCACCTGCAAAACGGGACGCTGTATCGACAAGAACCTGCGCTGCGATGGCTGGGCTGACTGCGCAGACTTCAGTGATGAGCTTGAGTGTGGTAAGTCAGGGAGTCTGCTATGGGATAGACTTGGTTTCCAAGATAGTGGCCCTGGCCTTGTGACTCCTCCCTAGCTCAGCTGCCCACTCACCCAGCCTCTTGCCTTGCCCGTGTGGGAACATAATACCCCATGACTCCTTAATCCTATGGATACTGCTGGACCCTCCCCATTCCTTCCCCCACCCCAGAAAGTGGCTGTCCTGTGCCTGTCATAGGATGAACCTGGAGCTCACTGGGAGACCCTTCCTCACATGGAAATACAGTTATCCCTTCCACGTTGTGACTTTCCCCATCATGGTTTCGATATATCACAGGTTGGCACAAGAAATTAAATGGGAATTTTGGGGGAGTTTTGTGAGATGACATGCTAAAGCCAGCAGATGACACAGAAAAAGTTTAGAAACTCAGAAATGCACAAAATGTATGTATGGTATTGTGTGATAGCAACATATTTTATCTTTTAATACCATAATTATTCAGACTTCTTCATTGGTGTGAAAGGAAGGTCAAAAAATATTACTCAGATTTCAAGTTGTGGGGTTGCCATGCACCTAACCCCTGCCATGTGGAAGGGATAACTGTATAGTAGAGGTTCTCTTCAGTTCCCCCCCCCCCGCCCCGGTCTGGTTTGTGAATCTCTGTAATCTTTTGCCTGAATTGGAGATGAAGCATTTCTGCAGCATTTGCCCTGTAGCCCTGAACACTCTAGGTATTGCTTTTTTTTTCCCCTTCTACTTATGGAATATTGATACTTGGCTAAGCTTTCCTAGAGAATCACCAGATGTGCTACCTGAGATTCATGCCCCCTAAATCCCTTGTTTGTGAAAATGCCCTCATTCCTCCATCACTCTGCTGCTCACGCCTCTTCTGATCTCATCCTTCCAACAGTGTGTAACTCAACCTACCAGTTCACCTGCAAGAACAAATTTTGTAAGCCCATCTTTTGGGTCTGCGATGGCCTGAATGACTGTGGGGATAACAGTGATGAGCTGCAATGCAGTGAGTAATTCCTTTCAGGGTTCCCTGGGCATTTTGGGCTCCTCGGGAAGGGGCCTGAGTTCTTTCCTCAGAGGCAAAGTTGATGCCTGTCCCATTGACCCTTTTTCAGTATCTCATGGGGGAGGCTTCAAACTTGCAGCTGGGCCACAAGTGATTGGCAAAACTCTGTGTGGCCCAAACCATATTAAAATGTAACTGAGAGATATTTAATTAAATTGATAAAATTACTAGATGATGTTAATTTGTGGTTTTCCAAGTCAATATGTGGCCCACTGAGAGCCGTTTCTATTTGAGTTTGACACCACTGTTCTCAGGGACAGTGGTGGCTTGTCTTGGGATAGTGGGATGTCATGGGATAGAGAGAAACAATTAGCTGTTTGTTGAGGCTGTGTGCTTTTTCAGGCTGCCCAGCTCAGACCTTCAAGTGTGGCAATGGAAAATGCATCTCGGAGAGCCAGAAATGTGATAAGCAGGATAACTGTGGAGACGGGAGTGATGAAGCTGAATGTGATAGTGGTAAGGGCTGAAAAAAGAGCTGCCCTAGCACAGGGCTTGGCTCTGGGCTTGTTGCAGAGGTTGGGGACCTCTCTTGGGAATTTGGGGTTCAAGATATCAGAGATTGCCTCTAGAACAGACCCACTTCCTCTGGGGTATTAGGAGTGTTTCACTCCATCTGCTTTTCCCTTGCTTCAGTCATTGAGGATGCTGAATTGAGTATACACCTCGTAACTGGTGCACAAGTGAGAAATAAACCAGGCTCTCTGACCTTCAGGGAGACATGCAGTCTAAGTGGGATATAGCACCCATTCAAAGGTATTAGGATGCATACAAAGCAATGTATCTACAAATATTATTCAATAAATGCAGACAACACTGCATACTATTTGGTGGGAGCAGAGTGGGAAAGGAATGGGAAGTGAGGGAAAACTTCTAGAAGGTGGTGAATCTTGAGAAGTGTTTTGAGGCATGGTTGGGATATGGGTTGGTGGTCCCAGGGCAGGGTGAGCTGCAAACTGTATTAGAAGTTAATGGGCTGGGCATGGAGGTACCTACTATAATTCCTGCTGTCGCAGAAGTTGAATCTGATGGATAGCTTGGGTTTGGGAGTTCGCAGCTGTAGTGGAGTTAAAGCAGAATGGGTGTCTGCTTTAACATGGTAAACCTCAGGAGCAGGGGCCACCAAATTGCCCAGGGCGACCAGGCTTAGGTCAGAAAAGCCACATGTCCAAACTTCCCTGCTAATCAGTAGTGGGATTGGGCCTTTGAGTGGCTGCTGCAAGTCCAACCTCGGTGAGAGAGGGAGGCCCAGTCTCAAAAAATAAAACAAGACAAACAGTTTGTGGGTTGGAGTAATTTATGTCTGGTGTGGCCAGGATGTTTCACCTTGGTGCTGACTTCCTGAGCCTGACAACGTGCACTACAGGAGAGAATGGAGTCTTATTCCCCATCCTCAGCTTTGACCTTTTTTCCCCTTTTGTTGTCAGTTCGGACTGTCCCCTGCACCACTTACACGTACAAGTGCCTCAATGGAGTGTGTCTGAGCAAAGGGAACCCTGAGTGTGATGGGAAGAATGACTGTAGTGATGGCTCGGACGAGCAGAACTGTGGTATGGACATCCAGGGCAGGCCCAGATGTGGTCCCTTTACTTTGGGTTTCTCTTTGCCCCTGATTTGTAGGAAGCAGCTGAGGGGAGCCAGCCTCCTACTATGTTAGCCTCTGTAGCCATCAGGAAGGGAGAAAACCAGAACATGGCTTTCCTTGGCCATTTCCCCAACTCCTTCTTATCAGCTCTGTGGTTGGGAATCTGGGCTGCCTTTCAGGTGTTTCAAGCCCTGAATTTGAATACAGCTGTAGCAGTTAAGTGAATTTACCTTTCTTTTAGAGCCTCTTGAAATGTTGTATGTAAATATATGCAAAGGAGGAATGGTTTAAAACCTTTGAAACTAAAATGTAACTAAAAATCAGAACTCTCCTAAATTCACACCAGCCAGGGGGAAAGGGAGCTAAAACAGGTAACTTAAGCTTCCAAAGGATCTCCTGGGGTAGACTCGGGGGGGTAGGAGTTAAAATTCCTTGGGAAAATTTGACCTGACCAGGCATTTGAGAATGTGCTTCAAAGGAGCATGTCAGGGCCCTCGATGGTTATAGCTTTATTATAACATTAGTCCATATCTGAGGTGGCTCCTAGAGAAAAGTCTCCATTTTAATTCTCTGGGGCCGGCAGAATGGGCCTTTGGGCAATGGGGGGCTTCCTCCTCCCAGCTCACACACCCTACCTGGATTCTCTCCCATCACTCAATAGATTGTGGACTCCGGTCATTCAGTAAAAAGTCAAGGATTGTTGGAGGCCAGAACTCAGATGAAGGAGAGTGGCCATGGCAGGTGAGCCTCCATGCAGAGGGCCAGGGTCACCTCTGTGGGGCATCACTAATCTCCTCCACCTGGCTTGTCTCTGCAGCCCATTGCTTCATGGATGAGTTAGGAATCAGGTAGGTGGCTATATTCTTAGAGGCTCTACCTGGGATTGGAACACATAGGGTGGGGATGGGGGGACAGGGAGAAGGGAAGCTTCTTTGTATCTTCTGTGGGCTTCCTTCATCTCCTTGCAGTATTGAACAGGTATCCCTGCTTTGTGTTTTATGAAATACTTTACAGAGCATGTTGGTCTTTTCATGAGTCATGCCAACTCATGGGCAGGGCAGGGCTTTTTAGAAAGAGCCGTAGTGGAGAGTCTGGGTAGGCAGATACTATAATATAATGGAGACCACAGGTCACCTTGCTGATTTAATGTCCATGATCACTTGCAAGCAATGATGATTTAGGACTGAACACCCACCGAGTCAGGAAATTATGTGGTCAGGTCAGACCTGTGACTTAGGAAGATTATTTTGGCAGGGATGGATTGGAAAGGGATAGATGGAAGGAGGATGTTATTTCAGTTATCTAGGCAAGAAGTGATAACGGCTTTATCACAGCATCATAGACTTAGCTGCAAAGGCCTTAAGAAATCATTTTAGAGACAGGGAACCTGAGAGCCAAGTTATTTGTCTAAGGTTGCATAGTTAGTAAGTAGGAGAACTAGAATTGGAACACTGAACCAAGGTTGGTGGAATTTTGAATGGAGATAAGGAGATAGATGCAAGAGATATTGTGGAGATTAAACTGACAACCGTTTAGATATGGCTGGGGGGAAGGAATGGCAGCTAGTGGCACAGTGGACAGAATGTTGGGCTTGGAGTCAGGGAGACTTGTCTTCCTGAGTTCAAATCTGGCCTCAGACACTTAGAAGTTGTGTAACCCTGGGCAAGTCACTTAGCTGTGTCTGCCTCAGTTTCCTCATCTTTAAAATGAACTGGAGAAGGAAATGTCAAACCACTCTAGTATCTTTGCCAAGAACACCCCAAATGGGGTCATGAAGAGTCGGACATGACTGAAAATGACTGAACAACAACAATGGGGGAGGGCATGGTGAGAGAGGGAAGAGTTATAGATGATTCTGAGTCACGAGGCTTGGTAGTGCCTACAACAGCAATAGGAAAGCAGGAGTGCAGTTTTTTTGGGTTGGGGGGTGAAGGTTGAAAATGATAAATTCTGTTTTAGACTTGTTGAGTTTGTGATGTCTATTGATATGAAGGTGGAGATGTATAGCAGGCAGCTGGTGATGTAGGACTGTAGTTCAGGAAGGAGTATGGGGGGAAGTAGAGGTATAGGTTGGAAAGTCATCTGTGCAGAAGTCATAATTGAACACAAGGGAGTTGATGAAGATGACCAAGAAAGAGGATATGGAGAGAAAAAAGAAGAGGACCAAGAAGGGACTCTTGAATAATAATCCACATTATGGGGTGGGGAAGAGGGAAAGAAGATGAATTCCCAGTGGCGGAGTAAGTAGACAGCTATGTGAACTAGGAGAGGATGACATCTTTCAGACTTAGGAAGAAGACCGTAGACAGTAGGAAGCCACCGAATTTGGTAAATGGGAGGTCATTCACAGCCTTAGAACATGAGGAAAGGGGAGTAATGAGAATCTAGAGCTATTGAATAGTCACAGCTTTTTTAGGAAGTTTGTTGTTCTATGTCCTTCGTTCTCCAAGAGGACCATGACATCAGGGAGGTGATGCCATGACATACAAGTGAATTGGATTTAAGTGAGGGAGGGCTGTGCAAAGTCACCAGCCTCTCTTCTCCTCCATCTGGGTCTAGTGGCCAGATACTGATCAGGACAACTGGAGATGGCCCTGGATGCAGTGGGAGACCTTGGCCCTTTTAAGCTAAGGTCTTTAACAGGTCTCAGTATGACTGAGGCAACATCCATTCAGTGATTAAGGCTAGGTAAGAAATGAGGCAGAGAATGGCCTCTTAACCTAGTTTAAAAAAAAATCAATCTGAGAGGGAAAGACCCCTCAGAGGTTCTGGCCAAAACAGAAATGATTGCTGTTTATGTTTAAAAGTGAAGGGGGAGGAGTGGCTGAGGCCGACGGGATGGCTTTCAAGGACTCTTCCTGATATGGGTTGATTCTTTCCTGCCACCACCCTTCGTGCTGCTTCTTCCTCTCCCCAGTCCGGCTGCTACTATGCCATTGCCTCTGCCCCACTCCCACCTGTCCACTATGGAGAAGACTGAGATGATCCAGGTCAAGCTGGCTGAGTGATATGACGATGGCCACCTCCATGAGGGTTGTGACTGAGCAGGGGGCCCGAGCTGTCCAACGAGGAGTGTGGTCTGCTTGTGGTGGTCTACAAGAATGTAGTTGGGTTGCGGGGGTGCCGTATGCAGGTCAGCTGGGAGGGCAGTTTCCAGCACAGAGCAGAAAACTGACAAGGAGGTACAGTTGGTCAGGGACTACGAGGAGAAAGTGGAGTCCATCTGCACCACCATCCTGGAATTATTGTTGGATACGTTTTCAATAGCCAATGAGACTAATTCAGAGAGCAGGGTCTTCTGTCATGATTTCTTAAGGCCTTTGCAGCCCTAAGCCTCTGTCATGTCTTGCCTGGATTACTGAAATAACATCTATTCTGTACTTTGATGAAGTAGCCTGTGGTCATGACTGAAGACAAACAGTAGATAATTCCCAAGAAGCATTTGACAGCAGCAAGGAGGAGATGTGACCAGTTCTCCTGGGGCTGGCTCTAACTTTACTGTATTTTACGATGAGCTCCTTTATAACCCAGATACACATTGGCTAAAACGGCTTTTGATGAGGCTGTTGCTGAGCTTGATACACTGAATGAACATGCAGTTGCTTAGAGACAACCTAACAGTAGGGACATCAGACAGTGCAGAAGAAGAATGTTGGTGCTGCAGAAGATGTAGAAAATTAAAATTCATGCAGGAAGATGACCCCATGTCACCTTCCTTTCTCCCAGAAAACCTTTTTACACGCCTTCATTCCTTATAGCTCCACTTGGATTTCCTATAGCAGAGAACCATCCATGTGTATGAAATCAATCATTTATAGTCTTTTCACACTGCAGCTTTGGGAACACTTCATTCCCTGCTTTGTGTCTGTCTTGGCCTTTCTGGTGTGCAGCTGCTGTTGGAGAAAAAATATTAATAACTTCATTTCATTTAAATATAAGTAACTTGCAAACATTTACATAGAGGACAAAAAAGCCTAGTATTTGAAAATCTGAACCAAAAACAAATTCCGGAAAGACGTAAATGAACTGATGCACAGTGAAGTGAGCAGAACTAGAACATTATACACAGTAACAGCAATATTGTATGATGATCAGCTGTGAATGACTTAGCTGTTTGTTCTCACCAGTTCAGTGATCCAAGACAATTCTGAAGGACTTATGCTGAAAAATGCTATCCACCTCCAGAGAAAGAACTGATGGAGTCTGAATGCAGATTAAAGCATACTATTTTTCACTTTCTTTTTTAAAAAAATCTGAACCAGTTTTGCAATTGACTGTGTTTTGTCTATTACAGTGAAGATATGAAAATGTAGTTAAATGAAACTCGAGTGTTTTAGGTAGCTTCCCCTATCCCCCATATTCCTACCTTATTTTTCAGGGTTTTTCTTTCGGCAAACAACTTTCACATGCTCTTCTTACGTATTTCTTTTAAGGAAGAATCTGGAAGCATTGGGTCAAATGGAAGCAAGTTTGGCATTTTAGGGTTAGGGATCATGATCTGAAACACATTTGCTTGGGGCAGCCAGATGGCACAGTGGATAGGGCAACAGCCCAGGAGTCAGGAGGACCTGAATTCAAATTTGGCCTCAGACACTTATTAGCTGTATGACCTTGGGCAAGTCACTTAATCCTCATTGCCTCCAAAAAGTAAAAGAAATATGCCTACTGTAAAATAAGTCCTGGAGTCCATAGTTTATCTGTGACTACAAAAGGTTTTCATACTCTTCTGTTGCTGCTGTTTCATTGGACAATTTCCCTCCTTCAATAAAAGTGCCCTTATCCTGCCTTTGTAGTTCTGTTATCCACTTTGCTATATAATAGAAATAGCATGTAACTACCAGGATACAAATGTTGCTTTTTGGCAAATTAAAGTGCATGTCTTTTTTTTTTTTTGGTGAGGCAATTGGGGTTAAGTAATTTGCCCAAGGTCACACAGCTAGTAAGTGTCAAATGTCTGAGGCTGGATTTGAACTCAGGTCCTCCTGACTCCAAGTCCGGAGCTTTATCCACTGCGCCATCTAGCTGCCCCTTCCTGTCATTTCTTAATAAACTGCAGATTTGTTTACCCGTGAGAGGGTGTCACATTTGTCCAATGACTGTTTCTTGGAAAGTTTGAACCACCATTGTTTGTTGATAATTGTTGATTGTAGTTCCAAAAAAGCCTTGTGAGAATGCTTTATGTGATAGCAAAGTAACATAAAATGAATCCCCCCAAAAAAGCAAAGAGGGGGGAAATATGAGACAGCAGCTAGCTGGGTCAAATGAAAGCCTTTTTATCATCGGGAAGACATGAAGATATTTGTAGGCTGGTGGAGAAAAGTTGCTGTTGATTCTTTATTCTGGAAGAGAATGGCATCTGGAGGGTGGTGTCTTGACTTGCAAATGAATTAGATTTAAGTGAGGCAGGGCTGTGCAAAGTCATCAGCCTCAGTCTCTCTCTCTTCCCTGGAGTGAAGAGGCAGAGATTGATATGTATGACTGCTGGTCTGGGTATGGCGGAGGCAGTGGGGCCGAAGATAGTTAGAGGGATTAACTTTAGTGAACATGACGGATATTTCCCTTTCTGTGATGAGAGAGAAAGGGAGAGGAAATAGTGAAGCTGAGAAGATTTGAGGAATGGGGGACAGGGGGTTGAGGAATCTGGCTTCAGGCTTCTCATGAATGTTCGTTCAGTGTAGGGGCCCTTGGACCTGGATTGGGGGTGAGATAACAAACGTTGTCCCACTCCCTCTGACTTGCTCATGCTTAGGCAGCTATTAAGCATCAGAGGCAGTATTTATGCTCAGGGGTCTCCTCCCTCCAAGCCCAGCATTCTTCCTACAACACCACACTTCCCTTCCATAGCAGGAACTTAATCGATATTCGTTGAAACAATGAATATCAGTGTTCCTGTTTTGAAGCACAGAGAGGTCATGGTGTGTGCCCAGTGTTACTGAATAAACCAATAAAAGAATTAAGTCCTGCATCCAGAGCCCTCTTTTTTCCGTCCCAGCCTTCTTTCCTTGTTCCCACAAGGACCGTGCTGTCTAACGTGACATTGTCTCTCCTGTTTCCCAGGTACTCTGAGCCCTCTTTATGGAAAGCCTACCTGGGGCTGCATGACCAGAGCAAGCCCAATGCCGAAGGGGTGGAAGAGAGGGGATTCAAACAGATCATCTCCCACGCTGCCTTTAACGACTTCACCTTTGACTACGATATTGCTGTTATGGAGCTGGACAAACCTGTCGAGTTCAGCCCTTTAATTCGGCCCATCTGCCTTCCTGATTCATCCCACACCTTCCCTGCGGGCAAGGCCATCTGGGTGACAGGCTGGGGGCACACTAAGGAAGGAGGTGAGAGCCTGGCTCATGGGCTCAGAGGGTCCCTGGAAAGACTTTCCTTTCTACCTCACCACCCTCTCCTGATTCCCCTTCTTTCATTCCCCATTGTGGGCTCACTTCCTTGGACAGGTAACTCCTCTGCCCCCAGGGTGAATGTTGACTCTGATGGCTTCCTTCTTAGGAAAAGGCAGGGCTGGGTGGAGTGGGGGAGGGAGCTATCTGGATGTGGGCAGAGGGGATGTCATTCTGCTGTGGGAAGCTGAGACGACAGAGGAGCCAAGCTGATGTTCTTCTGCTCCTTCTTCCCAACTGCCAGGCACTGGGGCATTGATCCTACAGAAGGGGGAGATCCGAGTGATCAATCAGACCACTTGCGAGTCTTTGCTACCCAACCAGTTGACCCCCCGTATGATGTGCGTGGGCTTCCTCAATGGAGGTATTGATGCCTGCCAGGTAGGCTGCTGCCAATTTTGGAGTGGAGAGGGAAGGTTCCTACAAGAGGGGCTGATGTCGTGACGGGGCTGGGGGAAGAGGAGAGAGAGACACACACACACACACACACACACACACACACACACACACACACAGAGAGAGGGAGAGAGACAGAGACAGACAGGAGAGGGAGACCGACAGAGGAGAGACAGAGACAGGAGAGAGAGACAGAGGAGAGACAGAGACAGAGACAGAGAAATAGACAGACAGAGACAGGAGAGGGAGACCGACAGAGGAGAGACAGAGACAGAGAGAAACAGAGACAGGAGAGAGAGACAAAGAGAGAAGAGAGAGAGACAGAGACAGACAGAGACAGGAGAGGGAGACCGACAGAGGAGAGACAGAGGCAGAGAGAGAGAAAGAGAGAATGAATGTGTGTGTGTGTAAGATGGTGTGATGGGGGGGGTGAACAGGTGAGGAGGCATTGAGGATGTTTGGGAAGTGAGAGTTGGCGTAGGGTTAGAGGCCAGTGATAGAGGGGGTCTAGGAGATGGAGCACTTATGTAGGGTTCTCGTGTGATGTGGGATTTCTTTTCTCTTAGGGTGATTCAGGGGGCCCTCTCTCCAGTGTGGAAGATGATGGGCGGATGTTCCTGGCTGGGGTGGTGAGCTGGGGTGAAGGCTGTGCTCGACGGAACAAGCCAGGTGTCTACACCAGAGTCTCTGTGCTTCGGAACTGGATTAAAGAGAAGACGGGAGTGTAGGGGTTGCCCTACATGTGCTGTCCTCTCCTCACACACATGCATATGAAGATTGAGGATGGGCCAATGGACTCGTCCCTCTTCTGAGGACCCTCCAGGATATGAACTACATCCTTTTGTCTCTGGGGACCATGAATCTACCTGGGAGCCTCAAACTTAGCTCAGGCCCAGCCCCAGCCTCAAACAAACTCTTAGGAAATGGGTATGGAGGAACGCTGGGCAGAGCCTGTGTCTCAACTTAGTATCTGAAGTGTAGGGACACAGATTTTCCCCCAATCCCATCCCTGAGTTTGGATCTGAGAGACTTTGCTAAGCCTTCTGTGTTTTCTCCCTGAAGAGAAGCTCTAAATGTGTCCCCCCACTTTGCTTAGACTAGGGCATCCTATGTGGTCAGTACCTGTGGCCAGAGCCTCTGGAGCTCAGCTCATGCCTGACCCTGAAGAAAATGAGGACCAGGCAGCTGAACTGTTTTTCCTGACTTCCAGTTGTTGTTGTTTGTGTGTGTGTGTGTGTGTGTGTGTGTGTGTGTGTAGTTTTTAATACTTTTTAAATTAATAATTTTACACCACAGTTGATTTCCCTCCTCCATTCCAGTTCAGAAATGCCTTTATTAGATCTATGTACTCTCAGGGATTGGGGCTGGGGGGGTGGTGTGCACAGGAGTGCCCGATTGTGTAATGAAGTGCCATGGCAGTCTTGCTTTATTCTCTAGACAAGCAAGCCCTGTGGTCTCTCTTGTGATACCTTAGAGGCTCAGAAATTCTGGGGGCTTCAGAGGTAAAAGGAGTTGATTCGAGGGGAGGGGGCAGCACCTGCCTAGAATTTGGTCACACACACACACACACACACACACACACACAGAGTTTTCTCTAGGAAGCACCAGGCTATTTGCCTCCTGAAGCTTTTGCTTTAGGAGGGAAAGTCTCCCCTGGTACACGTGTGTGCTGGCTAGTGTCCTACACATAGATGGGCTGCTAGTTCCATTCTTAGTCTAAGTGATGTTCCTGAACCACGGAGGGACAGTATCTTCTTGTTGGAACCTCTCCTTGTTCCACACTCTGTGTTCTCTTTGCCTCAGGCACAGGAGAAGAAAATTTAACTTTTTTTTTTAATTTTAAACTTTCTTGGTTTTTGTGCTTGGGATGGCCCACTGAGGGTCAGTGTTGGCTGATACTCCTCAGAGCTAGAGAAGAGTTCAATTTAATTCAAATCAGCAGACACTTTTAAAGGGGATCTTGTGTGGAGCACATGGTGCTTGGTACTAGGAGAGGTACAGCGTTTCAATAAAACAATCTCTGACCTCCTGAGGCTTAGAAGTCTGGGAGAGACTGGGTGCTCCTTGTCCGAGGGCCTGGAAATGGCCTCTTGTTGATTTTCTCATTTCAGTCTGACCCCTTGTACTTGTTCTGCTGTGTCTGGGGAAAAGGGAAGATGGCCATGGTTCTGTCCACACTGGACCCCATAAAGCACTGGGGTTGATAGACAAGTGTGTGAATGGATCCCCCATCTGGGGCCCAGGGTGAAGGAGGGAACTGTGATCTGCAGTGGAGGGGGAGGGGGCGGGGGGGGAGAGAAGGGTGATAATAGGAAGAATCAGAAAATGATTTCCAAAGAAGTGACTTATATGTACATTTTATTGTTGTAATTGTTGCTCTGTTCTTGTTAAGGGCCCTATTCTGGGCTTTCTCAGTCAAATGTATTTAAGATGCCAGAGCCCCAGGGAAGATATCGGGGACCAAATGTACATTAAAGGGGAAAGTTTTACAAGATTCCAGTCCTTGGTGTAGTTGCTAAGTATTCAGCAGCAAACTCAGCAGCCAGGGTGAATGCACTCCATTCCTAGGCAGAGTTCCACAACAGTAGGATGAGGGAAGAGGGGGAAGAATTGACACAGAACCTGCCTGCCCACAGCTTTCTTCCTTCACTAGCTTGCCATGGTCCTATGTTTCCCTTCTATTATTACTCCCCTAGATTGAACAAAGCAGGCCTTGCTTACAAATTTATTACAATGCATGCATTTCCCAAGATCATGGGGGCTCCCCAGCTTTCTCCCAAATTAGAAGACAAAGCCTGGTTTGAAAGAATGAAACTCAGGAGAGAAGTCTCTGATCATGGGAGGATAGTACCAAGCAATTCCTGGGTGGCCAGGGTATTATGCCACCAGAGAAGAATAAGCCAGGTTAAAAGGCCTGGGTCAACTTGGCAGGTGGAAAGGTCGTAAGGGACAGAACAGGTCCATGTTTCTAGTGCTAAAGGGTGAGTAGGTTGGTGGTTTTTGAGGAGGTAAGGGGTGGGTGGGGCAGAAAGTGGTCAGGGGTACATGTGTATGCATGCATTTCACCCCGTCCCCACCCAACCCCCTTATTTTATACTTTTGCCAAGGAAGGCTATCCCTTTGACTCAATCACATGAGCTACTTTTGGGTATTAAGTTGCCTGGGAATCTGTTGTGTAGAAGAAAGAAGACATGTACTGGTATATACGTACTCAAAAGAATGGGAATATACACACGTGTATACCAATATATCTGGTTGATGTTTCTTAGATAAGAGCTAAGTTTTGGTTAGTTTCAGAAAAATGAGTGTAAGACCTATCAGAACCTAGTGCCCACTGTTTTAAGACTAATCTAGAGTTCCCTGTGACTTGAGGCGAACAATAGAAAATATCATTGCATGTTATCAGTAGCTTTCTAAGATGCCAATGCTCCTAAAGAATCCTGCACACTGGTTTGAGCAAACATTATTTCCACTTGCACCCTAGTTAACAAATTTGCTAATTATTCTCCCTATGACACATGAACTAATTATATGGGGGGGGCAGTGCTGGAGAGAGAGGGACAGATGGGTGGGGGAGGCTGCATAGGTTCAGAAGCTACAGTTTGCCTGCTTTTCCTTTGCTCTCTACTTCATATCAAAGAAGGGCTGATAGAAAAAAAATTTATTTTCAGTTTCACACACACATACAATTTGATGTTTGCCTGTTTGGCATAAGTTTGCATTTTGAATCCAGAAACTTCACCCCAAGCATATAAAGTAAAACACAATTTAATTATTGCAGTCTTCTTCAGTTGTAGCCAAATGCAGTGTTCAGGGCATGAAATGAATTATGTATTTTAAATCTAATTAATCTTTGAGGTTTTCCTCCCTACCATGCCCTCCCCTCGGGCAATAGGATGGCCAGCCTCTACCCCTCCATCTGGTCACTCCATAATTCCCTACTGGCAAGGGCCAGCCCGCTATGGGTCCATCCCCTATTAAGTGGGATTGATGGAATGCACTGTGGATAAGCATGCAGGATTGAGCCAAGAGCAGAGGGGTTTGGGAAGGAAAGGCAGTAGAAGCGTAGGCTAGAAGAGCATACCTGCTGGTGGCAATTGCAGAAGTAAATTTGGAAGATGTGGACAGAGGCCTGGGAGGGGACTTTTTGGGGGTTATTGCCCCTTGTTCGCAAGGGGCTCATCCGTACAGTCAGTTACCAGAATCTATCATGCATGAATTCCACAGATGGATGATGGTGTTCAATGGGTGGCCCATCCCCCAGAAGAAAAACTGGAAAATATAAGCAGAGATATTTCCCTGATGTCTGGATTACTTCTGATGGCCCTGGAATCTTCAAAGGGACCGATCTTTCAGGCCTGCTGTGGATCCCAGGAATGTCTACCAACCAGCCTAGAAACTTTAAGGGCCTACTTAATAATATTCTATGCAGTCCATACAGGCAAAATCTGGAACCTTGCAAACTAAGAGACACTGATCTGGAAAATAAACTATTGCATACCTACTATGTGTCAAGGACCAATATCAAGTATGGGGGACGGAGAGCAATATAAGACATGGTCTTTTTCCATAAAGAGCTTACCAGTTAGTCTAGCACAGTACATTGTGCATATGACTTTAAATAAATATTTGTTGAATTGGGCTAAAGTGAACACAGGAAAAATGTGCTAATGAACACGGCATTTACATGTGTGAGCTGAGTTAAGTAGCTCGGTGGAGGTTTAATAAGTCTGGATAGACTTTCTGGACTAAATGGGGTTTCAGGAGCTGGCCCCCCCTGGAGGCTTTAAGATGTCTGGCTTGGCTCTGTGACTCCCTAATAACATTTCAGGCTAACACTTTTCCTTTTTAGGGAGTGTCATGGCCCCTTTCTTTCCCAGGCAGTTCACCTGCCCCTTCCTTAAAATTCTTCTTCAGTCTAGGTTGACCCTGGAAGGTTGTTCTTGGAGAGGATAGCTGGGTTTGAAAGTTGCCTAGTGTGAAGGAGATTAGGAGTAAGCAGTAGTTATAGCAGAGTTGTTTCTCATTTGAGCCAAAGGTTTAACCATCAGAGTTCCTCTCTCTATTCCACCTCTAGCCCCTAACCCCAAGTGAGAGGTTTTACTATTTTCATAGCCAACAGTCTACCCAATCGAACTTACACAATTCAGACACCCTTCTCTTTCTAGGAGAGACAGAGATGCTCATTATCATGGGTTTACAGATCTAGAGCTGGAAGTGACCTCAGGGGCCAACTAACTGAAATTATAGCTTATTTTTTACAAATGAGGAAACTGAGGCCCAGGGAGATTATATCACTTGTCTAACGTCAGAGGATTTGGACATGTGAGCATAGGGGATAAAAGTGCAAATGTAAGGAAGACTCAAAGATGAAGAATTTCTCCAACTAAATGCTGACCCCTTGGCAGGCAGAGTTGAGCCCTTAAGAACAGCAGGAATTTTTTCAGATCTTTTATGGTCACTTGCCATTTCTGTATTTCCCCAGGGAAGAAAGAATCTTGGGATCTATGGCCTCTATTATAAAAAATGCTTACTTGGACAGCTATGCATGGCTTATTCCACCTTGGTTCATAGGCATTATTAGCTGGAAGGTAAGCTAAACAGCTCCAGTCTTCTTGAGTCAGTGTGTAGTGGTCAGGAAACCTGGCTTTGAATCTTGGATTAGACACTGAATAGAGGACACAACCTGGTGGAGGGAAAAGAGTGGGGGGATTTGGCACCAGAAAGCCTGAGTTAATATCCTAGCTCTGTTACTACCTCTGTGACCTTGAGCAAGTCACTTTACATTCTTAAGGTTGAGTGGGTTGGACTCTTGAGGTCAATTCAATAAACATTTATTAAGTGTCTACCTCATGCCAGATGGGGCTAGATGTACAGACAGAAATGAAAATAGCATCTGCCCTCTGAAAGCTTACATTCATTCTATGGAGTTGGACAAAAACAAAATGCACATATGTAAGTAAATATAAGATAGGTACAAAGCAGTCACAGAGTGTGTTCCAAATCTAAATTGATCCTAGATTGTGTGATTATAAGTATTTTTTAATATTAATTTACTTTTAGTTTTCAACATTCACTTCCATAAGCTTTTGAGTTTTAAATTTTCTCCCCCTCCTTCCACACCTCCCTCCCCAAGAAGGTGTGCAATCTGATATAGGCTCTATGTATATATTCCTGTTATACATATTTTTATATTAGTCATGTTGTAAAGAAGAATTAAGGCCAACAGGAGGAACCCAAGAAAGAAGAAACAAAATAAAACAGAAGGAAAAAAAAGAGCAAATAGCATGCTTCGATCTGCGTTCAAACTCCATAGTTCTTTCTCTGGATGTGGATAGCATTTTCCATCATGAGACTTTTGGAGATGTCTTAGATCCCTGCAATGTTGAGAAGAGCTAAGTCCATCAAAGTTAGTCATGTGATTATAAGTATTATTAGTTTCTAAAGATTTTAAGGAACCTAACCTCTCAGTTTTCTTCATCTGTAAAATGGACATGATAATAAACTATACACCTCACTAGGCTGTTATTCAGAAGACAGTTTGTAAGCCTTAAAATGCTATATAAGTGTGACTATTTCTTAGGACAATTAATTTCCATTTTTATGAAGCTTTGAGGTGGGGGAGGGGGAGAGGGAAATGCTGAGAATAAATTCTCTAAGAATTTGTCACTTTCCTCCTCAATGGGAGAAGAGGAGTTTTATTACAGCAGTAAGTCTAGGGAGCTATGGTTATATTAGGCTATATTTGTTACGATTCCCTGCATCAAGCCAGTTGCTCACTTGTGTCCTTAAATTTACTTGATTCTGGAGATGCAAACTGTGTTTCTATCCTCTCTCCAACTTCTTTGGGCCTAGGCAGAGGAAGCAAGGAATTCCACCTGACAGGATTATAGGCTCATAGCAAACAGGGACCTCGGAGGTTACCTAGTCCAAGCCTTTCATTTTACAGATGGAGAAACTGAGGTCCAGAGAGGTGAAATGACTTGCCCAGTGTAATGGCTACCAAGTGGTAAATCTGAGATTTGAACCCAAGGATCTCTGACATCAACTTCAGCACCATAAAAATTGGAAAGCTTTGTTTGGGAGTGGAAGTGAGGGGTTGGGAATGGTAGGACAGACAGGCAACACACATTTATTAAGCATTTATCTTAATGGGTGAAATAGTTTGAAGTTACTTTGTCTCAGAGCTCAGGTCCTTGGGAGCTTGGGTAGGAGACCTTGGGGATGATGGCCTGGCCATAGCCCAAAGGATGTGAAACACAATCTTTGAATGTCAAAGCACTCTTCCCTCAGTCCTGGACTAGAAGCATGGAATTCCATAGGTCTAACTCCAACCATCATGCCTCCCCCAGTTTGTTCCTTAAAGTCATTGTCAAGTTCTTTCCAGGGGCTAGTGGAAATGATTCCATTGTCTGTCCATTCCATTGTCTCAGAATCTTCCAGCAGGGGTGATCTATGCTTGGGTTTTCCTGGGATGCAAACCTAACTTTCCCTTTCCCCTTGGCTGGCTGAACTTTTCTTCCACTATGGTTCTTTTGCCTCCAGTTAGAAGCTTTTTCCTTGCTCACACCCCTGAGATTGAAACTGTCTCATTGGTGGGCCAGACCCACGCTCTTCTCTATACTTAAAGAAACTGTCAGTTGGACCCTACCTAGAGGGTGGTTTCTTGATCCAGTGTTGTGCAACTGATGCTGGATTCTGAGTCCTGTGTTTCTACCACCTGTGTGACCTTGGGCAAGTCACTTCTCTGGGCCTCCGTGTTCTTATTTGTAAGATGAGGGGGTTGTCATAGATGATCTTCTACAGACATTTTTAGAACACCTGAGGGGGAGGTAGGATGTGGCATTATCACTAATTTTACAAACTAGTACAGACTATGGGGACAGGCACAGTCTAAGTATCCAATCAAGGCTGGCTCACCATCAAAAGTCTGCTTAATGAATAAGCTCTTGCATCAGACCCTTTACTGGGCATTACTTTAAAGTTCATAACCCAAGGGAGAAGGGATCAAGGAAGGCCCAAGGCATTGAAGATCATAGATAAGAGATAGACTGTGACAGAGCACCACAGATAGGGATTGAATCTGTGATTTCAGTGGTAGAGGGTGTTGATCTGCAATTTATAGTCAAGTCACCCAGAAAACGGGGAGATTAAGTGATCTGCTCTGTGCTAAGTGCTCATTTCAATGAGTGTCTGGTTGAGGGGAAAGGGAACAGGGAGATTAGGGATAAGGGGTAAAAGACCAGTTGACAGGCAGCTAGGTGACGAAGTGGATAGAGCACTGGCCCTGAAGTCAGGAGGACCTCAGTTCAAATCCGGCCTCAGACCAAACACTTGACACTCACTAGCTGTGGGATCCTGGGCAAGTCACTTAACCCCAATTGCCTAAAGGGGGGAAAAAAAAAGACCAGCTGATCCAAACTTGAGGGCTGCTCAAATTTAAATAACAATTCAAATTTAAGTAACTCTTTGTAGTTACAAAATGTTTTGCATATAGTATATTTTAAAAAGTGGGATTAGTGCCAAGAAGCAAGAACTTGCTTTTTAAAAATGAGTCATAAAGGACGCCCATTGCCATTTGAGAATGGAACTCAGGTGTCTTGATTCCCAAGTGGTGGTGGGGCCATCTGACCAGAGTCACTTACCGGAATACAGAACAACGTCAGAGGATGTTCCTACTGGTTAGAAAGAATCTTGCTTTTCATATGGCCCATATCTCTTGAGGAAACAGAAGCCTAGAGAAGGTTAGTGACTTACCCAAGGGCTAGCTCTGGGCCTGGACTTTTGAAAAATGTGTGCAGAGATTTTCCTCCCCCTTGTGAGCTCAAAAGAAAAGCATTTAAGAGGGCACATATAAGAGAAGGGAAGGGGAGAATGCGCTGGGAGAGGTCTCAGGAATACAAGCACACTCATGGCCCTGAGTGAGGGTCTTCCCACCTGCAACTCTCATGCCAGGTAGGCTACTCATTGATTCAGACTTGGGTTTAAGGGGTCAGCTGGGCACTGAAATGCTTTCTTTAAAAAGAAATTATTCCTGACACTTCTTTCCCAATGGCCTGGGGTTATTCTCTTCCCCTCATTGGGACTTGATAATTCCTCCACCACCCCTAGCAGTCCTCTGCATGTTTCCCTCACAGGGTGGCCAGGACATCTGCTTCCTTTTATTTTTCTGCCTGGGCCAGTGCTGAGTGGAAGGAGACAAAGGTTTCCTTGCTGCTGCAGTCTAGGCCAGCAGGACAACATGTTCCCTCCACTGATTCAGAAGGACCAGTCTCTGCCCCCTTCATCCTGCTTCCCAGAAGGCTCACCTCTCCACATGCTACTTTGCCTTGGAGAAAGGAGCCAGAGAGGGGAGTGCAGAGGCCAAATTCGATGGGGAAAACCTCCACCCGGAGCAATGTGTGGGAGGAGAGGAGTTGCGGGGGAAGCTCTGGTTTGGAGCCATGGAATAATTCAGAATAGTCCCCTGGGCTGTGGTTTGCTAGCCCAAAGCAGGAAAGGGTCTTCCAGACTCTTGTCTTAGCTGCTAGGATACAAGGGCCTCTGCCAGGGACTTGAACGGAATCAAGTTTCCACTGGAACCCATGATGCCAACACAATCCTTCATACTGAATAGGTCGACCTAGACATGTTGCAGGGATGAAAGTGAAATACATTTAGACAAGA
Source organism: Phascolarctos cinereus (assembly GCF_003287225.1). Classification (NCBI taxonomy): domain Eukaryota; kingdom Metazoa; phylum Chordata; class Mammalia; order Diprotodontia; family Phascolarctidae; genus Phascolarctos; species Phascolarctos cinereus. Next base: position 269,741,276 of record NW_027556098.1, on the reverse strand, counting down.
ACCTAGTTACTGGTAATCTGGGGGCTAGGGCCAAAAGTGATGTGAGTTAGGTTTTCAATTAAATGAACCGTATCAGTTTGATTTTCTTGCTGTTCAAAAACTTTGTAAAACATACAAGTGTGGGTACCAGTTTGAACTGGCTTAGGAGAGTGAATGTGTGCATTTGTGTGCATGTGTCCTTGAAAGTCCTTTGAATCTGTTAAAAATGATTTGTCTTTGGTGTGGGACTTAGCAAACAAATGTGATTCCTTGAGGTTTGCCCTTTTTTTCCCTCCCCAAGACCTCTTATTTGGTAAGAACAGTAGAGGGCGCTAATGCACTATCTTTAAACACCTCCCAGAGAAAAGAGGGGATATGGAAGCGAAAAGTTCAAACAGACTGTCCTTGCCCTCTTCCTGCCAACACATATACATGGGATCTGGGGCACAATGATGATGAGCATGTGGCAGCACACACAACATTTCATGTCTTTCTGCAAAAGCCACTACAAAAACCTAGGTTCTGAGAACACAATACAATTTTCCAGATGTGGTTCAAATGCAAAAGGCCAGTGTGTTTGCTACAGGGTTAAAGGTAAGTTTGGATGACCTCCATGAAAAAGGAGGGCTCGAGCCACTGCTGTGCCCATTACTCTCCAAAGGGCATATTCCCTCCCAACCCTACCCGCCCCCCACCATGTTATCTGGCAAATAGGCAACTGTTCTCAGTCCAGAAATGATCTACTCACCACGGCTTGGAGAAACTGGATGCCATTTTCATTTCAAGAAGTATTTACTTTTATTTCTGAACTTGATGGCCAACTTCAATTCCTGGCCTTGGAACTTCAACTCTGAACCTTTATGGGGCCCAGAGGGTGTGTTATGGGAGAAGGGTAATTTCCTGAGTCCTTGGCAAGTTCTTAGTAGGTCTAACAGGATTCAGGGTTATGGCTGCAAAATCAGGGCTCAGAGCCCTCCCCCTTCTGAATGGCACAATCCATCCCTGGAATTACTCATTTTCTTCTATTCTTGAAGAGAGCTACCAGGAAAATCCTCTCTCAGATACTTTAAGAAAGTTTATGTCTTCTTTTAGCTTTTTTTCTTTAAATATAGTGCCTTTTAAAAAAATCTGTATGACTATTGGCAAAGAAGTCCCCAGGAGTTATTAAGCTAAAACTTAGTATCAGAGGAATACACATTTGGGTTTCAGATCTTATTTTTCCTTTCCTGGACCTTATTACAAAATGTCTCTATTGACCTGTTCTCTGCCCACTAACACTTTTACTTTCAGCAAGGAGTAACTGCAAATTAGCCAATTCATGAGAATACATTTAGTAATGTGATGTTACATGGCATATTTGAAATTTTGTTAACCATTTCACAGGGAAGGACCATGAGAATAAATTGATCCTTTCTTCCTCACGTCCTAAGGTAGTTTAAAATAAGTAATTTTCAAAGTTTCAAACTATTTTTTCCTCCATTCACAGCATACTGGTTTCATTTATAGATTTCATTTAAATTAAATGACACTGTCCACATAATTTTAATTTTCCTCCTTTGAGCCTCTTCCATTCTCTACAAAGGGCTGATCAGATTCTACTAGCACAAATTTCAATGATTCAAGGGGCATCTAATTTTTTCTTTGTAGGGAAATTTCATTGTGGCACCCTGGTAGCAATTACATTTTCAGTCTGCAGAAGCTAGAGATAAAAAAGCCCAGCCTCTTTTTCCACAGAGAACTTGAAATATATAAATGTACTGACAAGAGGGCGAGAGGCAGGTATTATGGGCACACTTTTCCCCCTCACCCCATTTCCTCCAAGCTCCTGAGCAGCTTTCTCTTCCCCTTCACATACTCTGTATTCCCAGAAAATGAGCCTCCTTGCTCTTCTCTGAACTCAGTACTTCATCTTCTGCTATCATGGCACATCTTTCATGCCTGCCCTGCATCACACTCCTCAAATCTCAACTCATGTTGTCACCTCTAAATAGAAGGGAATCTTCTGATATCCTTAGCTGTTAATGCTTACTCTCCCCTCCACAAATCACACATATACTTAGCTGTATACACCCACATACTTTTCCACATCTTACAGGATATGGCGTTTTATATTTTCCATCATACTAGTATTTGTTGTAATGGGATTTTGCTTGTATTCTTTCCAAAATAGGGAAATTAGAATTAAATGTAGCTTTTTAATAAGTGCTTTGCCACAGGATGAACAGCTCAAAAGTAAGTTTCTGGCTACTACAATTAGTATCACCTTAACAGTAGCACTATACTTGAACTTACGTTTAACTTGTGGTCCATTATGACCCTCCCTAGTTATTTTTAGTTGCCCTTGGACTTGGTGAATCATTCCTAATTTTGTATCTCTAAGATTATTTGTAGACAGGATAGGATAACCATTGGGGTGCAAGAACAAAATGTTACCTTCAAATGACAACATATTGCATAGGCTGTGACCCATCTTCCATATACCTAGGGGTGACCTTGGAGAATGGGAATGGGGACCTCCTGCTCTAAGGTTTTGGCCACATTGGTGCTCAGAATTGTGCTGTGCTGGCCAGGAAACAAAGACCCAGATGAGGCATCTGGTTCCCATTGGAGTTGGGGGGTTGCCGGGCTGAACCGAGCTAGGAGTCACTTTTTCCTCTGCTCTTGGCTCTGCTGCAGCCCCTCCACCTCCCCCACCCCCAACATACACTTTACAGTGGGAGAGAACTGGAAAATCCACTGACTCATACAGGAGCTGGAATAAACCAGAGTGTGTGTGGGGAGAAAGGCTCCAGGTGGAAAAGGGAAAGAGAGCTGAGAAAGTGGCAACAGGATCTCCTCACTTCCCAATTCTGGACCTAGATCTGTGCTGGCCTTGGCTAGCAGAAGCAACTTTCCAAATAGCCAGTGGAGCACAAAGAAAATAATACTTTTTTGGGGGGAAGGGGTGGAAGTGGGGACACTTAGGCTCAGTGACTAATGAGGAAAAGGGGCATGGGCAAGAAAGCCTGTAAGGAGGGTATATTCACCCCAGCTGGGTGCCTGTTGAGTTTCCAGGGGATAAAAGAGGAGGGTGAGGACATTACGTTCTTTGATTTGATGAAGGGACAACAAGGAGAAAAGTTGGGGCCTCTGTGGGAGCCTCAGTCCTACAGTGGTCTGACAGCAGTTCTAAGACTTGGAGATCATGAATGACAACAACAGCCCATTAGAAGAGTGTGGCACTGGGGCAACTAGATGGCACAGCGTATAGAGCACAGGCTGCAGTCAGGAGGACCCGAGATCGAGCCCGACCTCAGACACTTGACACTAGCTGTGTGACCTTGGGCAAGTCACTTAGCCCCATTGCCTGAGCCAAAAAAAAAAAAATTAAATAAAAAGGTGTGGGACTCACTAAAGTCCACTTAATTCCAAAGATGGGTGTATCAAGGGGTAGGCATTTGGGAGAAGTCAGAGAAACTCATTGAAAGGGCCCTCAGGGGCCATCCAACTCTTACCCTACCAAGAATCCTCTCTACAGCATCCCCAACAGGGAAGCCTCTTCTCCTAGTCACTACTAGAACAGGAATGCAAATTGGATTCCCCAATTCAACTTATTTGTTGTCTTGAGGTGATTAATCTAGTATAAAGCCTATTTCTGTCTCATTGTTACTCTTCCTTGTTAGTACGAAGCAAAGACCAAATCCAAATGATGGTTTAGTACTTTTCAACACTTTTGTATTTGAATAAAAATATACTTACACGCCAATCAATAAGCATGTAAGTGCTGACAATTTCTCAGGTATCTTGTTGATCTTCTTTAAGATTCCTCAATAAGTGACCAAACTATGTTGGCTCATCTTCCTTGTATAAGAAACCTGTCTTGTGCTGGCTAAAGGTCTGTACCTGTGCAGATATCTGTGGGGGTGTGACTTGGAACATACCTGTTTGTATAACCCATGCAGGCTATGTCTACATGTGACTAGTATAAAGCCTAGACATTGTCTATAAGCATTTGGGTTAGTATGCTTATACGGCATGGGAACATCTGTCACAAGAGACAGTGTGGTGTAGTGGAAAGGGTAAAGGATTTATTGAACTAGTTCTAATTGTTATTGTCTCTGTAGAGGACTTCAGGCAAATTATTTTTCCTTTCCTGGTCTGTTTCCTTATATGAGGGGATTAGATTAAGATGATTTCTTAAGATCTCTTTAGCTCTAAAAATCTGTGATTCATCTCTTTTTATTTTATTGAAATTCTAAAATTCAGCTCAATTGTATCTCAGTAAGACCTTCCTGGACAAAACCAGCCTGAGGTAGTCTCCCAAATGAGATAGCATTTATCCATCACTTACGTAGCACTTAACATAGAATCTCTAGTACACTACCTGTGTACATAGCTTGTTAAGCTCTTTGAGGGCGGGGATTATGTCTTGAACTTCTCTAAGCAAGGTATTATTCTTGAGTTCTCATTCATCTTATACAGCCAATCTACTGTCAAAGTCTGTGGATTGACTCTACCTTCTTAATCTTTTACATATGCCCTGTCATACTGCCACCATATGTTTCAGGCTCTCATTATCTCATGCCTGGACCACTGTAAGAAACTCCTGTTTGGTTCCCCTTGTCTTAAATCTCTCCCCACTCCACTTCATCCTCCACTCAACTGTCAAATGTGACTTCCCTATTCAATCAACTTCAGTGCCCCTGCTGTTTGGTATTCAAACCTCCGGCCCCCCTCTAACTTCTCCAGTCTTCTTACACTTGACTTTCCTTTCACATAGCCTGTGATCCAGTGACACTGGCCGCCTTGTTCCTCAAACAAGACTTCCCATCTCTCACTTTCACCAAGCATTCCCACATGCTTTGAACTCTCTCTCTGCTCAACTCCTCTTGGCTACCCTGGTTTCCTTCAATCTACAGCCAGTCTTGCCTGCAAAAAGCTTTTTTAGACCCCTTTTACTGCTAGTGCCTTCCCGCTGTTGATTATCTTCAATTTATCCTGTATACATCATATTGTCTTTTACTTTTTTGTATCTGCAGCCCTTAATACAGTACCTGGCATAGAGTAGGTGCTAAGTGCATGCTGACAGTGATACACAGTACACTGAAAAATACCATCTAGTAACAGTAGATCCTTAGATATTTATTGAATATGTACATGCATTGTATACAAGTACAGATAAATTCTTTTTTGGGGTAGTGTTAATAACTATAGAAAGCAGAAATCTATGTGAAGTCCCTGAATGAGGGGTGTGTGTGTGTGTGTGTGTGTGTGTGTGTGTGTGTGTGTATAGGTTATGCTCACGGATTAGAGGCACAAGAAACAAATTTAATGATTAAATTACTCAAAGTCTATAAAAGGTAAAACTTTGGTTGCAGAGAATGAACCATGTTTGCCAAGCTTTTTTTTCCCCTTTTTTAAAAATAAAAACCCATAGCTGCTGCCAGCATTTGGCCTGAGACTTTCTAAAGGCCCTCAGTGAAGACGGTTTGTCAGGCTGTTTGGCTTGTGCCAGGGAATTATGCTTCCTACATACTTATCCAGCAGTGAACTCTTATTAGACCTGGAAACATTTTGGTGTTGGATTTCTTTATTGTTAGGTATTTATTTAAAAAAAAATTTTTTTTTGGTCAAGGTCTGTTATACCTTAGCCTCTACTCCACTGACCTCTGGGCTAGATCTCCAAAACCAAACCTTTAACATCATCTACAGCAACACATTCACCTCATTCTGTTGTAGCTGTACCCTGATAACTAGACCCCAAGTGTCAACTTGTCAAGAGTAGAGACCCAAGTGAGATCTTCAGTTTTGTCAAACAGTTTACAATTGAAAACAGGTAGAGCCAGTCTGTGGAAGAACAGTTCTGAATATTTTTGGTGAGCAGGTGGGGGGCAGGGGATGGGGGATGGGAGACGGATTCACAGAATTTTAGAAGTGGAAGGGACCTCAGTGGTTACTTGATCCAACCTATCCACCATAGCATACGCAATAAGCCTTTGCTTGAAGACCTCCAATGAGAGAGAAGTCACTACTCTACCTAGGTAGCTCATTCCACTTTTGGAGAGTTCTATTAAGTTGTTCCTGACCTCAAGCATAAATTTTGCCTTAACAACTTTCAGCTGCTTCTGTGTGGGGCCAAACAGGGTAAACTTAAAGTTTTCCCCACAACAGCCCTTTGAATCATGCCTCTCCCCACCCACTCTGTCTTCTCTTTTCCAGGTTAAGTACATCCATTCATTTCACACTTATGATATTAATTGAAGGCCCTTCACCATTGTGGCTGCCCTCTTCTGGGCCAATGGCCCAGAAATGTTATTTCAAATGCGGTCTGACCAGAGTACAGAACACGACCACTATCTTTTTATTCCTGGAAGCTGTGCTTCTCAATGCAGCCGAAGGTCACATTGGATTTTTCAGCTGTCACATTATGCTTTTGGCTTCATTGAGATTGCAGTCCAATAAAATCTTCACTTCGTTTTCAAACTGCTAATATGTCTACCATCTTGTACTTGTGAAAGTGATCTTTTACACTTTCTAAAGTTTACATTTATCAGATGAGAATACTTAAAGCACTGTGCAAATTTTAAGCTATTCTTCAGTTCTAATTAATTTCATTTTGTTATGTTTGGTCTAATGTTATCTGTTAAATTATTTTTGGATGCCAACTTGTGATCCAGTGTGCTAGTTATTCTTACCAACTTTGTGCCATCTACAAATTTAATGTCATCTATGACACTGTTAAACAGCATAGGGCTAAGCATGGTTCTTTGGAAAACTACATGAGGGAAGACCTCATGCCAAGCTGATATCAAATCACTAATGGCTAATCTAGCCATTCAACCAGCTGATTTCATATATCTACCCCATATCTTTCCACCTATCATCAGATACTGTCAAACGCTTTGCTTTTTAGGGAACTGGGTAAACTATATGGCATTCTAATGATCAGTTTAGGAACACTGTCAAAAATATGGCTGATCTGGCATGACCTTTTCTTAGTGGACCATGCTTTTTTAAAAAATTACCGCTTACCTTTCATATGTTCACCAATCATCACTCGAATGATGCATTTTAGAATTTTCACAGGAATCAAAGTCAAACTCACTTATCTACAATTCCATGGGCTCAATTTTTTCCTTTTGAAAACTGGGACATTCGCCTTCTCTAGTGCTAGGGTAATTGTTTTCCACTATTTTTCAAATATCATTGGTGGTGGAGCAGTAATATCTAATAGTTCTTTCAGTATACATTCTACCTAGGCCAGGCAACTCGAATTCATCAAGGGCAACTAGGTGCTATCTTACAATCTCTTCCCCTATCTTGATTCTATTTTCTGTTGTCAATCTTTTTATCTATCCTATGCAAAGTCAAATCTGCTTCCTCTCCAGGCTCAATTAATTCCTGACTCTAGCAAGCCATATTGTCTCTTCATCCTGGAATTTCACATCACTCCTTCTTGCCTTGCATTAGGAGCTCTAATTCTTCTGCCTTGTTGGTTTAGCCTTTGGCATTTATGTATACAAATAAGGCCATGGATTTTAGCATTGGCTCTTTTTGTTGCACTGTCTCCTGGGTACTTCAGAGTATCTTGACTACGATCCTTTCACTGTAGCTACCTTCTATTGGTGGATAAAGTCATTCTTCACTCATGCTTTTCATTTTAAAGCTCTTTTGTTTAGATTTTTAAGACACTGGGCAAATGCATTCTTACTGACCTTTGTTAGATATATTCCATCCCTGGCCAAGTGTTTTGTAATCCCTGTATTTTAAGTTGTTGTCTAAAACCCCTCCTTTTTTTCCCTCCAGATACTATCTTTTTAGTTGTTCACTTCCCAAATCAATTTTTCTCTTCTGCATCCTTTGTCTTCAAGGGAAAGTGAGGGAAATGTCCTTTCAGTTTCCAGTTTCCTCTTTCTGGCCTTGATTCCATACCTACCACTGTCTTCCCCCATAAAGATGATAATGGGGCACTGTCTGTTAGGACTTGATCAGATTTTCCTTTCTGTAGTCGAGTATTTGTAGATTAGATTTTAGGCAAATGGGACTTTTTCTGTAGGATGACATTTAATAGAAAGGCCTAGGAATCCTATCCTCTTCCTGCCCTCTAATCTTTGACTGCAGCAATTTGGATATAATTGTTTTTTGCCATTCTGGACACGCAAACAAAATCTTCCATTTAAAACTTGACACTGACTTTTTTGTGTGTTTTCTTGTTCACATTTTATTAATTTCCAATTTATTTCCTTTTCTTGGGACTTGGTGTTCCTAGACTCCAGGCTGATTCTAAGAGTCTTGCTTTACCAGACATCTTTCAAATTTGTTCCTTTAGATCTGCTCCCAGAATTCTTTAGAACTTAGTCCAATCTCTGACCCTACCTCAGCCTTAGGTAGACACTTCTGGGGGTGGTGGAAGAATGGAATGAGATATATTCTCTGGATGGTAACCCAGTTGCATTTGCTTTATTGGTTTTCAGTTATTATTTGCTTATAGGTTGATTTTTTCAACACTGCAGAAGGCCTCATCTTTTTTACTAATTCCTCATTGTATATGTTATATATTATGTGAAATGTGATGTGTTGAGAGCAAACTATGGTGATGGTGAAAATCCTTCTGCTCTTGCCTCCCCTAGTGAGTTGCTGCAAAAATTCTGATATGCAGATTTATGACCCATTTCTTGGTCATACTGAATTGTCTCAGAGGTAGGATTTTCTATGAACAGAGTGAAACATAAAATAGGGATGGAGAAGAAAACCTACTGATAATGATATTACTGGCTAGATATGACTAAAGAATTAAAAACTTAATCCCCCACCTTCCCCAATACAGCTCAAGAAGTTCAAAGGCAGAGCTTTTAGAAATAAAATATTCCAAATCTGAAACACCCCTCTGCCCGCTCAACTCTGATTTTTACATGGTTTCTCCTAAGAGAGTCCTGAAAATAAGATAATGGATGCAGGCCTATTCCTTCTCTCCAACTATGCTGTCTTTGTACCAGAGTTGGAGCAGCTAAGCAAATGTTGCTCATTCTAAATCTCCTGGTTTTTTGCTTTATTATTAAGATTCATATCACCAGAGCTCTGGCAAAACAAATCACTAGAGTTTTATCAGTATATTCTTCCTCTACTTCTTCTGCCCCATTTTTTTTTTTTGTCTATTTGGGTAATTACACTGTAGAAAAAGTTCAGGAGCAGCTAGGTAGCACAGTGGATAGAGCACCGGCCTGAAGTCAGGAGGCCTGAGTTCAAATCCAACCTTAGACCAAACACTTGACACTTACTAGCTGTGTGAACCTGGACAAGTCACTTAACCCCAATTGCCTTAAGAAAAAGAAGCTCACCATTTATGTGCACCTTACAGCAATTCAATCTTATCAGCAGAAACTTGTGGCTGGGAGTGAATTTTGTTCCAAAGCAAATGAACTAAGTAGAAAATCTCAGACAGGCTGAACAATAATCACCTCTACAGCATAACAATGAAGATCTCCAGGGAGAAGAAACCCACTATTCCAATATATCCTGTCCTGTTTTTGTGTAGCTCTCAGTAAGTTTTTTCTTTCTTACTTTTCAAACTTAAATTTACAACTTCTATCCATTGCTCTCATACTTGGCCCCAAAGGGAACAATTAATCTTAATTCTTCTCTTCCATGATAGTCCGTCAAATATTCAAAGCCAGCTATCATGCCCATTCTCTCAACCTTCATTTCCTCCTCCCCCCAATAGGCTAAATGATTCCTAGTTCCCTTAGCTAATCCTCATGTTATGATTTTTGAATTCCTTCACTGTCCTGGTTGCCTTCTGAATGCTCTCTAGCTCATCAGTGTCCTTCCTAATTATGTGGCAGTGTTGACTCATACTCACCCAAACTCCCATAATCTCTTTCAGTTACATCTCTCTCCTTCATCTTATACTTATAAAGCTGGTGTCGAATTTATCCTAATCTGAACATACTCAATTTGGTCAATGTCTCAATGGTCTGAAATAAACTCCAGTAGTTCCCTATTGCATTCGGGAACTGATACAAAATGTTCTGTTTAGCATTCAAAGCTCTTCATAAGCTAGTCCCCTTCTCTTTCTGGTCTTTTTGTACCCCACCCCCACCACATATGCTTTGATCCAGTGACACTAGCCTCTCGGGTGTTCCACAAACAAGCTGTTCCATTTCTCACCTCTGGGAATTGTATGCTTAGCACAGTACCTGGGACACAGTGATGCTTAATGCTTACTGATTAGATCCTGATTCTGTCATCCAAATGTAACTATCTTTTGTAGCTTCTTACAAGCCAACTATCAAAGTGGCCTTTCAGAGTTAACATCTGTTTTTCTCTCAAGTTTGGCTTCAAAATATTTTTATTTGGTTTGATCTTTAAGTCCTAAGATAACCCACTGTAGCTTTTCTGAGGTCTTTACCCTTCCCTTTAAGAGGCATTTTTATTTAGGATCTGAACCTGTCTGGGGCTAACTTGTTTTTTTGGTCCTTTTGAAATTAAAGCAAGTTACTTAACTCTAGCCAAAGACAATCATTAATGTTAAACTGTTTGTAGATGTTAACTCAATTAAGTAGCAGGAAATAAGATTTAAATAGTAGCAGCAGGGTGTCAGGGGTGACTCAGAGATACATATATCAAAGTATTACTCTAACAGGAACCAAAAACTTTTAATGCCAGTTCTAGCTTTTGAATGGAGTCACTTTGCTCATCCTCTGATTCTCAAATTGTGTTTAGGCTCAATCCCCTTATTTTCCATGAGGAAAATGAGGCCAAGAGGATAAGTGACTTTTCCAAAGTTATACAGCAGGCGCTCCCAATACAGATAGGAATCCATGCTGTAAGGGAAAGAACTATCTGTAAAATGGGCGTGTACTTAAATCAAGTATAATCAGAGTTAAAGAACTGACTTCAGGCAAAGGAAAATTTGATAGTTCCAGAGTCAGCCCCCCCTCATAGGGTCTTTTCTATTACTGGGGGTGTGTAAGACACTATAGAGAATTGTTCAATTCTCTGCACATTTATCCAAGACACTGAGGCACAGCATCTAGCACAGTGCTTTTATGCAGTAGGTGCTCAACAAATTCTCCTCAAGCAAAGTCCTCTTCCTTTTCAGAGAGACAAGTTAGGAACAATCATTTCCTCTGCCCTCAGATACCATTCACCACTTTAGCTAGAGGTGAGAAATATATGATTAAATAACAACAAATAGAAAAGGTTTACTGCATAAAACATTAATAATATATTTTAATGAAAAAATCTTAGCCTCATGTTTCTATCCAAAGACACTCAAAACTAGAGTTTCCCTGCCCTTTTTGCCCAACTGTACCTCAATTTTGGACCTCAATAAGGACCAGTTTGGAGAAATTTTTTTCTTTTTGTATTTCAAAACTTTTTTTTTTGAAGATTAAACAACCAGGCTAGCAAAAAAAAGTACTCAATACATAACTCTCCTTATATCAAACAAGCTAGTATTTCGGTACAACGTTACTATACAGAATATATACAGTACATGTAGGATCACAAAGCAAACACTACAGGCTCAGAACAGATTTAAAAAAACATGATATTCACATTGATTACAACAACTCTAAAAATGATTGTAACGTTCAAACGGCACTTAGTTTACAAAAAAAGTCACAAAAATATATATATATATATATGTATATACACATATATAGCCACCAAGAACTATGGTTCCTGAAAAATACTAATAGCCAGATACTAGTATATAAAATGTGAATTTTTAAACATTGTACACATTAAACAAAAGCAAAAAAACCCAAACCATTTCTATTGTTGAAAGTCAAACATGCCAAGTAACTTAGTTGTGGCCACTGTCACCAAAAGAAGCTATATTTGAATGAGATGACAACTGGACATAGAGCTGGTGATTGGGGACTGGCACAGTTAAAAGTTTTACTGTTGCTAGGAGCTGGGGGGGAGGGGAGGGAAGAAGTGGGAGAATACACACCACCACCCACCTACATAATTTAATTCACATTTTTCCTCCAGCAATATCCTATCTCAAGGGTTTCACAAACTGCCAGTGCCCAGAAAGTCATAAAATGGCAGGGTTAAGAAAACCACCCCCAAATTTCCTTGTTGCCAGGGATATAGGCAAAATATTAAAGCATGCATCAGTTAAACAAAACAGTCACCCATCTGGAAGACAGTGGGATATAGTTTTCATCTAGTTTTTATTTTTTTTGGTGGGGCCAGATCTGTTAGCTCTGTAAAACACTGAGCTACTATGGCAGCTAATATGAAACCATTAAAAAAAAAGTACACTTTTATATAAAAATCTAGTTCTCTTGCATTAAAATCATGAATTGTTTTCATGTGTCTCTTTAGGGGTCATTGCTTTTCATAATGTTTTGTATTAATCACCACCAATTTCTTCTATGATAGTCAGATTATGGCCTTTGATCTCAATTTGACTATCTTTTTATGTTGCTATAGAGAAAGACAATTAGAGTCTTGGAAAATTCATTTTATTCTAAAAAAATGAGAATTTTAAATTTTAAAAAAAAGGGGTCCATTCTAAAAGTATCTTTCACAAATATATATATATTTAAATATTAAAATACTAGGACTTTTATAAAATGGCTTTTGAAAAGATGGTATATGTACAATTGAGACATATACTATCCTCCAAGTTGGATATAAGGTGCCACAAAGATGCCCAAAAAGAGGCAGGCAATATCTGATGCACCACGAGGCACCAGAAACCAGAGAAATTATATGGTCTTGGAAACTTAGACCAAAACCAAGTTTTGGGGGATCACAGGTTTTTTTTTTAAGTTAAAACAATGTTTTAAAATCTCTTGTAATAATAAGCATTGGAAGCCATTACTTGTTAGGAAAAAAAATGAACAAAGTTCATGGTCTTATTCCTTCCAAATACCTGATGCGAATCATTCATATCAGGCACCTGAAAGTTGAAAAGCAGTGCAATTTTCAAAACTTTGCTATTCTCTCAGTATGAGAGACTTTAATGTCAACACGAGAATTAAACTGATAATTAGAATAAGCCACCTAAGGAAACAATATTTATAATTTTACAACAAAGATTTTTGCTCTAAGTATCTGCTCCTATGGGCCTAGAGACAGACTTCTCCTAAAATGAACAGTTTCTACTAATGGTAACAGTAACTTAATGTACATCAAGAGGGAAATGATTAGTGTTCCCTCAAAGCAGGGAAGAAACATTTCTCCCTCATCAGATGTACTTTGGTATGTGAGCATTCATCAATGAGACTTTTAACTTGTCCAGCATGAAAGGAGAGGGTTTCCTTAAACTGCATCATGAAATTCAGCTACGGTTATAAACTCTGTGTGTGTGTGTGTGTGTGTGTGTGTGTGTGTGTGTAAAACCAGGAATTTTAAGAATCACAAAACTAAAATCTGAATGAACAAAGTGATAGTATGTCAAAAGATCATAGTTAAAATCTAGACTAGAAGCCTAACCAATAAATGCAATCAATTGAAAAGACAGAGCTGGCAACTGAAGAATTTTTAAATCAGGCACTTCAAAATTAAATGACCAAAAAATTATTTTTCAAAAGTATGAATACAGTTAGCTGCATTCCTAAGCTCTCTGCAAACTGTTATTATGTACACTAGAAATTCAATATAATAGTATTTGCTATAGAGTGAAATTTGGTATAAGGTAGATCCCACTTGGAACCTACAGACAGGAGCTTAGTTACTGAGGCATGAAATGAACTTTGTTATGACAATCTCAAATTATATACCTCAGCAGCATTATATGGATGAAGGCTATGAATATATTACTACTTATATAAACATGGAAATATTATCTCAGGAGAATTTAGTGTGCAAGTTAGGTAAAAGTTTTTCTGTTTTAAGAATCTCACTTTCACAAACTCAATCCTTTTGTACTTTTTTTCTACCCCAAAAACTATATTCATTATGACATAATAAATGTGTCTAAGAGCATCAGTTTATTACAAAACAGAAAAATGCAGTGACTAGTTTGAGTGTAAAAAGTAATCGAAAGGTTGAAGGTACAAAGTTTTCTTCTGAAAAAGAAAATAAGACTTCTATTAACAATTCTCCCACAAACTGCTGTAGCCTCAAATAACTTAGGGCCTTAGTTGTATTGAATGTAAAACGATACTTTCAACTGTCAGAGATGGTTCTCTTCATTGAATCTGACACTGGTCCAGTGAACAGTTAATTCAGAATAATGTGTTTTACCTTGAATCACTATTGCCCACTAAACATGGTGAGGCTAACTGGGGGATTCCTAAGAAAATACAAATAAATAGCCACATTGTCAAACAACTTTGAAACCAAAAGGGGGAATCAGGTATGGACTAATAGAGGCCCAATTTAATGTTTTAAATTTGATAACTTACTTAAGAAGCCTATGGGACTATTCATAGCTTTATAAACCCCTCAAAGTATATATTCCAAAATATCATTTTTTTTCACATCTTTGTAATTTTGTTTTATTGCTTAAGGAAAGGAAACTTAGGTTAGTATTTGAGTATTTTAAGTCAATCATAAATGGAAAGGAGATGTCATTTTGATAATTTCTTTCAGTTATTTACTTCAGAATGGTAATACTTTTAAATCCATGTAATTATTTGAAAAATTATTTAACTACACCCACATGAGACAGTCTTTTAAAGCAAGACAGAGATGTCAATAAACTGATTTGTAACCACAATCCAAATCCCTCAGTTAAACCATAAAACACTTCAGTTAAAGATAAACTTCTTTATATACTACCACAACTGCAGAATGGCTACTGAATTATGCTGTAAATGGTAAATACTTTGGGGGAGGGGCTGGTTACAATAAATCACAAAGACCAAAGCATTACAAAACAATCTTCACAATGAGAACCAGTAAACAAGTTCCTTCTATATAGCTTTGGTTACTGCACTAACTCTTGGACCAATAAGATCAATAATAGTTTAACCCTAGCAGACTGAAAAAGCTAAATCAGTTTCTAAGGAGTTCCTCTTAGTCAAGAATGTATGTACTAGAAGAATTTGGCTCAGGAGGCATAATTTAATTGAGCAATTAACAGTAAATTAAGTTTGCTAAACATTCTATCAGATTTAACCTACTGAAAAATATTTTAGCAAGATAGCAGACTCTTGTTTGTTTTAAAGAACTAAAGGACACATATGGAGCTATATTTACTGTGATCCAGAACTGAATTTGAAATAATTTTGCATAATGAAGTGTAAGACTAAACTGTGGTTAACTACCCAAATATTTTTACCCCCTTAAGTCAACTTTGCACTTGAAAACTTTAATAATTGGATTGATTAAATGTGTATTATTTAAAATTCAAATTAAGAGTAGTCCAACAACTCATTAAATTTTTTTGAAACTGTGTCATCATAATAATAACATCAAGACTCCCCATTTATAACCTCTTACAGAAAAATTAAACCTAATACTACATAACAGAATACCAATTCTTCCCTGCCTCCTAGCCCCAAGACTGGATACATCCCCCTTTCCTAAGTAGATTTACAACTTAAATACTGAGAAGAACAACACTGGTGATGCTAAAATGCCTGTAATGCTTTCTGTGGCCTAGGGCTAAAGGGCTGACCAATACATATTATTATGCATAATGGCATACAGTGAACTTTCACCATTGCTAATGGAAAGAACAGAATTAAGACAGAATGAGCTAATGTAGCTGTGACACCTGGCATCAAGGGGTTAGTTATGAGCACCTTTGCTCATTTCTAACGTACACTAGACTTATTTAGCAGATTAAAAATAAAAGCTTTTCTTACATAAAACCCTTAGTTTAAAAAAGACAGTTTGTGATACATCCTAAAACTTTAAGCCCATTAAAACATAGCACTACGTTTTGGGGGACATAAAAAAATAGCTATATTAAATAATCTAAATGAAAACATTCTGATGCTTAGGTACTGTGGTGGTAATTTCTGTGGGAAAATAAAACAAGCACTGGTATTTTCACCCCTTTGTATACTCTCCCACAAATTAATAATAAAAATTGCTTTCAGGCCCTTTTAGAGAAATTAAGAAAAGTAGAAATAAACATAATATCTGCAATAATTCTATAGCATAATTTTCTAAAAGCCAAATATCCTTGTACCAAATGTATTTTAGTGAAACTATCTACCTTTCCCCTCAAAAACAAACCAAGGATTTCATTTAAATGTTCTCATAGGAAATATCTGCTAAATACCTAGTATAAGTTGTTTTTTTGGGGGGGGAGGTGGGGAAGAGAGGGAAATGGAAGTAGTAAGGAATTAGTGAAGTTTAAGAGGCTGTTAAAATTTACACAAACCTGGAAATCTGGACATTTGAAATTTCCATTTGTAGAGAGTATCCAGTGTTGCTTATTTCACATTGAGAATATAGCCAGGCTTCTTGAGAGCAACTACCGTATATAGAGCTCTCTTACCTTATTGCTCAGTTCTCAGGACAGGATAGGAAGCTCAGATGGAATTATTTAATTCTACCTACTTCTTCCTTCTACCCTGAACACTGCCTTTTCCTTCTGTAGCTGTGCATCGACATTAAATAAAAAGGGAAGAGATACTAAAATGTCAAAAAGAAGGGAGAAATGAATGCTTCATATTCACTATGGACACTTTATCACTTTTCCCCATTCAAAAAAAATGGGAACACTATTAACTCCTTGATTTTTTGGTGGGGAAGAAGGGGGAGGAGGTTCACTTCTTGCTTTTGATTTAAAAAGAAACTAAGTTTCATTTATTATGTAACAGAAAAAGATAGGACAATACATTAAAATTAATTTAAAAGCCTATATTCTTTAGTATGGATGCAGCACTGTTTCAAAAAGATGACGAACTGTTGCAAAAAGTAACTCAACCCAGTCAGCAAAAAAGTGTAACTGGTGGTATACTATTTAACTTATCTTCCTAAAAAGTTCACAGGTAAGCCCTATAACTGGGTACAAAATTGGCAACAACAGTTTCATGGAAGCAGGGTAGGGAGATGGAAGCAAGATTGGAAGATGAGGTAAGTACATTTTGAAGGAGGTTGAGCAAGTACCTTTTTATTCTAAGAAAAATCTGCATGAGTTAACTTTTGCCTATCTTTGTGTCTGTAAAAATTAGAAAATATTTAATGTTAAAATCTTTCAGAAGAAATTATGTAAATTCTGTTATAAAGGAATATAATTTATAATCTTACAGCATTTCTACCTTCATAAAGCCATGAAAGAGAAACAACTCAAAATTTGATTAAATTTAGACAATGAATTAGTCAATTTTTGAAATGGAAACTAGTCCAATGAAATTAGCATATTTCTATTAAAAATAATTCTACAATTACTGCCCAGCACCTGACAACAATGCAGATAGTTTATGTTTTAATCAGGGAATTGTTTTTGCCATTTCCTTTTCATATTCTACACAAGTGCTTTTATAATTTACTTTGGGTAACTATATGCAGAAACAAAGGATTACTTCAAATTTTATAATCCGTGGAATCAACATATATTTTCTTTGGAGGCTCAAGATCAGTGATGCTTTAATGGCACTAGGTGTGCTACAGAACATAATCACTAGCATCACAGAAGCTTCAATTCTGACTCAGGGAGTTGAATACCACAGCAGCATGAGGAATACCCACTAATCCAATGCTCTAATGTTACTGTTACCCTAACTGTACTTGTCAGATCTTTGCAGATGCCTTCATGAATATAAGACCAATAGTTCCAATTGAGTCTTTTTTAAAGCTAGAAAAAAAATGGAACCACAAACTTCTTACTTTATTGCTTTAAGTGTCTATACAAGCTCTAGTAACTGCTGCCTTTAATAAACCTGGCAATAGTTTAAAATATTTTGGAAAAAGAATAATTTATCAGACTTTTTGTAAACAGCCCCTTGTTGGGTTAAGAACTTGGCCTCTACCGAGAACTCCTTGTTTTATCCCAAACAGAATAATAAAAATCACCAACAGTATATATACATATGTATAAACATAAAAGACTCCAATATTTTTCCTTCAATAAATTTGCTGCTGGGCCAGTATTTGAAAAATAAAATACAACTGAAGATGGGGCAAGAAGAAAATGTACTGGACAATAAACCACTTAATAAACCAAACGTCAACAGTCATAGGTCAGGTAAACCAAGCTTTCAGCCAAAAATTATGGCATGAAGATGTGTAGACTAGTTTGTTTTAGGACAGAATGTATATTATTCTCCTTATCTCTCAATTTCTAAATGCACAGCTGGACTTAAAAGAAAAATCATAGTTTCTTGCAGATCTCCACATAAGCAAGAAATATGCATTTGGAGAAGTGTGAAACATTAAAGGATAGAGTACCATAAAAAAAGAATAACAAAGCTTCAAAAAGGCAATTTCGTTAAGTTTCAGAAATATTTACCATAACAATTTGAGAACAAAAACTTTACTGTAAACAGTTTAAGAAAACAGTAGGCTCTACAAAATATTGTTCAAGGTCTAAGTAGAGGGATAAGTATCTACTTAGTATATTGGTCTGTATGGTAATATATTTCTGGCATATATTTGCATTTTAGTCAGATTAAAAGTCTTCTGCTTTCTTCTTTCCCCAATGGCTTGCAGACAAGAGGCAACCTACAGTAATGGTGGAAGAAGAAATTACTAAGTGTTTTGAGTCAGTCAGTTTTCCTTAAGTGTATCACAGCTTCTATTTTGATTTGACATGATCTTACTGTTCCATTCAGTCTTAGAGTGATCTCTTTGTCATGAAAAATATGACACCTGTTGCAATTTTCTGTTTAAAGCATAGCTACAAAATAAAAAGGATTTCCCCCCACTACACCCTTTCTTCTTTAAAAAATTAAACTAAAAATGTACAGAACCAAGCACAGGCACTTTCTAAAATAAAACAAAACATAACAAAACAAAAACAACGCCAAACCATGAAATTATTCAATAGTAATAGAAGATAGCTCCAATTTTGGGGGGTCATCTCTAATTGTCTCAGTACTGGCACTGGTCTTTGGCTGCTCTGGCATTTCTTCCTCCTTTTCTGTCAGACCACCAAGAGACCCCAAGGGAAAAGTGCTTTCGCAATTCTGAGTTGATGAGACCTGTGAAATGACAGGCATTTGGACAGAGGAACTGCTTTCAAAACTGTGTTCTCCAAGCTCGTACTGAACAAGGGTCTCTTCTTGTTCCTGGTTTAAGTAGTCCGGTACTAGGAAATCACTAAATGAGGGGCAAAGGACAAAACACAAAGTTATTTTTCCAAGAAGCATTAACTGCAGTAAAGTCCTTGCCCAACCAAATTATTACTAAAACTTAAAGGAAAAGAAAATTTGATTTGCAACATAGGTATTTCTTATAGCACTGCTCCTAAGTAAAATTAAAGGAGACCAAACCTGTGGTATTTTGTATTGCTTGTAATTCTACAACAGCTTTACATTCTAGTTTATTGTCCTCTCTAAAGTTTCTTACCATAATCACATCATATTTCTTTTCGGCTAAGAAAATGATCTTTAGGGTATTTCTACACTCAAAAGTTATGAAAATGTTAAACTGGGAATACGAATTCCTACATTAATCAGAAATAAAAATGAAATGCTAGTAGGCATACATATATTTCAAGACTACAGTGTGTAGAGATAGTGAAAATATTACTGAATTTGGGGGGGAAGGGAGAGGAGATGTTCTATGAGGGACATAACTATGCTTATAAATATGTTAAAGTGTGTAAAGGGGCTGAAGAATGCTTTCAAAACTATGTCCACATACTGGAAAAATAAAGTCTACATAACTGGTATTTGGAGCAATTACCACAACCTTTTATTTTAGATGTGCCTCCCTGTTTAACTGGTAAAACCCAAGAACACTACATTAATATATTAAATATCAAAACACTTAAATTCTTCTCTAAAGAAAAAAGAAAACTATCTGCACAGCTATTAGAGGGTATACGTAAACAGGGTGTATCTAATCATCAAAGTACCTAAAAAGCTGAAAATGCCAATATGCTATCTAAAAGTGCTTAAGAATGGAATGGGCCTGTCATCCTTAGCTCAATATCTGCATCTGAAAAACACTGTCAACAATCCATTGACAGAAAAATATCTGCTTGATGGGCAAATTAAGGGAAGAATGCCTAACTGCATAAACACAAGAAGAAGTATCAACTACTCTACACGTTGATTTTTAAAACTATTTGTGGCGAGCAGGGATTTTGGACATTTTTACCTAGCAAAGAATGTTAAAAAACACAAAAACAAAAAACATTTCTTCTGTTAGTAATACTCAAACAGAGAATTAAGGAATCTGTAAAAAAAGAATACTACATCTTAGTGATTTTATTAAAAAGTGTCAGAAACATAAAAGGCACTTGTCCTAATGCTTAAGAATATGAAAATTGCTTCTAAATACTAACAGGAGTCAGTAAAATACATGCTCACACTAACAAAAACAATGGTGCTTTTAAATATGAACAGCAAATTATTTTAAAGGAAAGTGTTATTTTCCAATTTTACAGATATATCTAGCAACATAAAAACACTGCATTTATGGGAGTATTTTAAAAATATTTTGCCAAAAGAGAGACAGTCTATATCCTACCTTTTATGAAAATACAAAACTGATCTTATCACTATATCCATTAAAACAAGCATATCTTTTGAATGAAATGTCAGTATTTATCTCAGTTTCTTACCCTGCTGGGTAAACTATATACAAATCCAACCTCAAAAAGATACTAGACCAGGGGTGGGGAACTGCCCGCTAGGTCCTCGGATGCAGCTTTTTGATTAAGTCCAAGTTTTACTGAACAAATCCTTTTATTGAGGGGATTTGTTCTGTGAAGTTCAGATTCAGTCAAAGGGCTGCACTTGAGGACCTAGACGGCCACATGTAATCTTGAGGCTGCAGGTTCTGCACCTGCGTACTAGACAATAAATTTAGGGAGCTAAATCCTTGTGCATACTTGGATTTAGGAATATTTTACCTAGCAGAAAAATAAAAAATCAAGTCATTCTCAGACACTGGGGTGAAGATAGAAGAAATACTTATGAATTAATTCTCCAAAAAAGATTTTCATTCAAATTCCAATAGCAATTTTAAGCAGTAATTAGCAGTGGCAGTAATAACAGTAGTTAACAGCAGCTAGCATTTGAACAGTGCTTTAAGGTTTACAAAGGCACTTTAACTTTACAACTATTACCCCACTTTATTCCTCACAAAAACCAACCTTGGGAGGAAGGTGCTATTTTACAGAAGAAGAAATTGAGTCAAACAAAAGTTAAGAGACTTGACCAGAGTTGCAGTTACTAAGTATATAAGCAGAATTTGAACTCAGGTCCAATGCTCTATCCAAAGCACCATGTAGCTGTTTGTATGCAAATTTCACTACACAAGGGATATACTTTGACCTCTAAAAAATTATTGCTTCAATATCTCTAATTGCTTTAAATATTTCATCAATTTTGATTAACTAAGTCTTTCATCATGTCTGAGTTAAGAAAATTTCACTGTTAGGGCATAACTTTTTTCATGACTGGACATTTTACCATCAGACCATTTAGCAGTAATCAAAGAAAGTACAATGAAAATTTGCACGGGCCCAAACATTTATCCAATGTACAAATTTTGACAAAATCTTAAGATGATGTTAGAAAGGAGACTAGACATATAAAACAAAAGAACCACATTCATTTGCTGTTCAAAGTATAATGCCTAAATAAGTTTACTTGGTTCACATAATCAATTATAATCTTCCAACTTAGAGAAAACTGTACACATAAAATTAAAGTTCTATAGTATGAGAATCATAAAGATATAAAAAATTCAGTTTACCAATGAAAGGATAGTTAAAACTTGGCCACTGTGCCAAGCAACCAAAGGGAGACCAATATTTGGGAAGCAGGAACTAAATATACTAAGCAAATTTTGCCCCTAAAATAAGAATGTTTTGCTTTCAGGAAAAAAAGAACGTTGGTAACAAATAGAACACTGCCAAAAACCAAAATCCTTTTATAAATGTTAACTTGAAAGTTAAGAATGTTATAGTGTTTATGAGCTCAGGACACAGGCAGTTTTCAATAAGTACTAAAAAAATTGGGGGAAAATAGAAATGTAACTCTTCTGAAAATTATTATTGATAGCAGTCTACCTAAGGAGAAAGACAAAAGAAAGAAGGGATTATTTTACTGATCTTGTTCAAAATGGTAAAAAGGAAATAAATGCAATTTATCTATCATAGTATACTCCAAAGCTCCTCTATAAAAATATTCCATTTGATAAAAATATTCTCATAGGGCTTAAAAGAAAAAAGAAATGATCAAACATCTATTCTTACCCAAAAGTGTCTGAAATAATTCATTAGAGCCAAATATTATTTGATATGGCTAATTGTAGTCCACTATGCAAATAACATTAATTTTATAGAATGATTTTGTTAGCTTACTATTATTTTAAAAATAACATTTAAAAGTGCTCTGATTACTGTAAAAAATCTTAATAGTGAGCATATAAAATGTATACAACTAAGAAGTGATCAGATTATGGATAGTGGAGTGGGAGTTAAAAGTGAATGTGACTGCAGTTAGCTGGCAAACCTGATAAAAAGCACAGCAGGCTGCCCTGAAAGTAGGAAGAGAGAGTTTAGAAAAGCAGTTTCCCTGGTTAGATTTTTGTTGTGCACCTCACCTGCTCTGGAAGTAGTTTGCTAGCTCTGACGCTTCATGATTCAGACTCCTCAGGTGAACGATTAAATTTCCAGAGTTGGTGAACATGGCGCCACAAGTTTTGCACTCGTAAATCCGAGGCTTGCGGATAATGTGCCGGGAAACCCGCATGTGGTGTTTATATTCCCCGAAGGAAGTGAAAGTGGCACTACATATCTGGCACCGGAAACAGCGTTTACCTTCATGCTTTAGGCGATGCATCTTTAGCGAGTAAGCCCGGGTGAACTTTTTCCCACAGCGATCACACTGAAATGGTTTAATGCCTGTGGGGAAGAAAGAATATTGTTTCTATGAAAGAGACAATTTGGAAGGCCTAAATCAAACAGATTTTAATTTTATTGAAACAGATTTTTAAAATGCAATTTTGTTGCCATATGCAACTTTAAAACCCAAAATTATTAGCAAAAAACATTCTCTAGAATGCTTCAGAAACAGGAGACAGAATAGTGATGTGTGCCACTATTACTGGTCATGGTAAAACCAAATGATTATTGCTTCAATGAGGGGATATGGTAAATCATATGGTCATGTTCAAATTTTTAATTAATGACTTAAAGGGATATATGGCAAACTTATTAAATTTGCAGATAATACAGAGCTGGTAGAGATAACTAATGATGGATGATAGAAACAAAATCCAAAAACATCTTTCCAACATACTATTGAGTCAAATCTATGAGATGAACGAGGATAAATGTAAAGTTCCCAATTTGATTTAAAAGTCTCAATTACACAAGCACTGGGCAACAGAGAAGCTACATAATAGTTCATGTAAAACAAAAAAACCTGACGGTTAATAGCAACAATAATAAATGACTCACACTTAAGATCTCTAAGATTATACTGTTTTCTTTTTCTTTTCTTTTTTTTTTTGGTGAAGCAATAGGGGTTAAGTGACTTATCCAAGGTCACACAGCTAGTAAGTGTCAAGTGTCTGAGGCCATATTTGAATTCAGGTCCTCCTGACTTCAAGGTTGGAGCTCTATCCACTGTGCCACCTAGCTGCACCTATACTGTTTTTTTTACAAAAATAAAAAACAACAACAAAAAAACTCAAACCCCTTCATAAATAGTGTCCACAAAACAAGGGAAGTGATAATCCTGTCAAACTTTTGTCCCTGTACTGCATTCAGTTCTGCTGCTACATTTTAGAAAGAAAAGTTGATGTAAATCCTAAGGGAAAGGCCCAGGGTGATGATGAGACTTTAAAATATGCTATACAAGATCTGATCAAAAGAACTGTGAATGCTTAGCTTGGAGAAGAATAAAGTTTTGGAAAGTCCATGGGTTAGATGGTAGTCTGGTGGCAATAGTGACTCTTGTAGAAGAGGGATTATTATCTATTTTGCTTGACCCTCAAAGGGAAAGCTACAAATAGTTTTGGGGAGAAGCTTCAGAAAAGGAAAATTCTGTCTACAAATAAGGAAAAAACCCAAATGATCAAAGTCACTAAAAAAAAAAAGGGAGTGAGCTGCCTTAGGAAGTAATGCATTTCCCATCAAATGGAGGTCTTCAAGTAGAAATTGTTAGGGATGCTATCTATGGCATAATGCTTCAGGTATGAACTGGTCTGGATTATCTCTGCATCCCTTCCAGTTCTGGGATTTTGTCTCCCTAGAAAGCTTTATGTCAAGCCTAGAAACACCTAGCTTCCATATAATCAAATCTGTACCCAAATTTTAAGAATCATCATAATTTAAACCACTATAGAGAAGCTAACATTACCTGAGTGGATAAGCATGTGCTGCTTAAGGTTCTGAATGCGGGTGAATCGGACCCCACAAGTTGGACACTGAAAAGGCCTATCTGGACCATTTGGACTTGGTCGTTCTGTGCTGCTGGTAGAAGGAGCAATGTAGAGTTGGTAGGGATACTGAACATTTTCCAATCTAAAAAACAAACAAAAAAAACCAAGAACCACAAAAGGCATCCATATTTTCATTTTAAGGCCGGGCAAATATATAACTGAAGTATTTTAGGCAAGCCAAATAAATTTTAAATGACTTTTCCAAACTTATTTTCATGACTGATGGATTAGAAAGCCAGTATCTGAAGCATTATGAAAAACATAAAAAACTCCTCTAAATTAAGAATAAAGAATGTTCAGAATCATTGGTTAAACTTGGATCTGAAATAACAGGGACATATATATATATATATGTGTGTGTATATGTATATGTGTGTGTGTGTATATATATATATATATATATATATATGTATGTATAAATGGTTTGACCCTTTCATTCCTTTAATTTTAATAAGTTTCTCCTTGAACCAGATGTTTCTCAGATGAATATTAGTATTTATCTTACTAAAGTTTTATACCTGCTAACTCCCAAATGCCATGATATATAATTCAGCTAAATTCCTCAATGTTTATGGATTTACATTTTGTTTCCTTCATTAGGATCTAAGTTTCTTGAGGGCAAGAAGTATTTGTTTTTTCCCTCTGTATTCCTGTTGCTTAACACAATGCCTGGCAAAGAGTAGCACTTAATAAATGCTTGCTAAATTGATGAATGAGTATTTTATCTGCTCAGTTTCTGTTCTTCCCTCAGACACATAAACAGTACAATTTCAAAAAAGATAACTCAATGTGTAATTTTGAAAAGATTAAGTATTTTACAGAAATTAACACTTTTCTTATCTAGTTTATGTTTTTCCAATAAAATGGAACACTATTGATTTCTATGTGAACTAATAAGATCCAATTTATAAACACCAACAAAAAAATTTTTAATATTATATAGTTTCAGGAACCACAACCGTGTTTGATAAAGAACATTATGAAAAGAGATAGTGCCCTTTAAACAAATCCTTGGGCTCAAGCAGAAAAATTGTTCAAGAGTACCTATAACAAGTCTTCCTACTTGAGTACTTACATTTCCTGCCCTGAAGACTGCTACTTGACACCTTTCTCTACAACCCCACTATTTTATGCTCACCATTTCCAATTAGCATTACATTTTGTACTAGAAAGTATAATTAATACCCTACACCAGGCTAATACTAAATTTGCAAACAAATACAGT
The DNA here is from genome assembly GCF_003287225.1 of Phascolarctos cinereus. NCBI lineage: Eukaryota > Metazoa > Chordata > Mammalia > Diprotodontia > Phascolarctidae > Phascolarctos > Phascolarctos cinereus. Next base: position 269,715,604 of record NW_027556098.1, on the reverse strand, counting down.
GAAACCGTTTGTTAGTACTTTTTGTTATGGAGCAGAACTTATAATTTATGGATGCATGTATACCCAAGTACCTAAAAGGATGTTATATGAACAAGAACTGCACAGGATCAGAAAGTATGGATGGGCAGAGATTAGTAGCAACTCCAATTGAGTAGAAGTGGAAGAGACCATGGCATCCTAATAATTCTGTCCTTACCGATCTTCATCATCTGCATGAGTATTAGTGCTGGAGGTGCTTTGAAGTGTAGGTAGTCCTTCAGTGACTCCTTCATCTACTGAGCCTGTAAAGAAGAAAAGATAATGCTCATCAGATATGCACTCAGATATTTAAAGTAAGAAAAATTCACTGGGTTACTTGTAAGCAATTTCTCTTGGTCTGTAATAGGCTGGTACCTGTGGCCATAAATCAATGAAATAAAACATTTATTAATATGTCTAGTAAGTGCAAGGCGCGAGTTAGTAACAATGGACATTCTTATGATGCTTTCATACAGTGATGGACTCAGTAAAAGTAAAATGCTTGCAGTTAAAATACAATGGCAGACTGCTATGTTCATGAGTTGTCTGTTTTTAGAAGTTGTTTTACCTTTTCCCTCACTAAGCTAGCATTTCTTGCTGCTGCCAGTGTGTTCCTCTATAGCAATTCCCCATTTGGCTTCTAATTTGCTATGGACTGAGAAAACAGACAACCAAGATTACCAAAGCTGTGTTTAAAACATGTGCAAACAGGCTTTGACTTGAGGGCCTGAAAAGCTCTCCTACACAAAGAGTTCGTGAACTTCAGTGTAGAAAATGACATCTAAGTTGGTTTCTCAGATAGTTCCATACTTCCTGGTTTTTGGCTGTGTTCCAATTAGTTGGGATCATCAGTTAAGTAATCCCTGCATAAATGAAGTGCAAACAGGCAAAACTATGTAAAGTTTTAGCTCACAAATTTCTTTCTTTTTTATTTTGGCTAGGCAATGGGGTTAAGTGACTTGCCCAGGGGTCACCCAGCTAGTAACTGTTACATGCCTGAGGCCGGATTTGAATCAGGCCCTCCTGAATACAGGGCCATCACAAATTTCTTAGGCACTGCTAAAACTGCTTCTGTTACTGGGCAGAGAACCAGGATAGGCTTATTATGATGCTTGTAAGAAAGAAGAACCAAATACATTTTAGCAAGTTCTTTTAGATATGAATTAGCTTATCAACGTTTTTAGAAATGAATTAGCCATCAGAATCAGCATGTCTGATTTTACTGAAAAGAGACGTCAAATATTGCATCATTTTGAACTATTCCCCTTACTATATATTCTTTCTTGTCCAATTTTTGGCCCTTATATATTTCCTATATAGCTAAGAGATTGTGAGTGGTCAGAAAGTAGATGCATTCTGTTTTTACAGGGACATCTATATTAAATATACCAGAAGCCAGAAAGAAAAACCATTCTGAACCAATTTAGTTTAGAACAAGAAAACCTGACATAAAATCAGGGCATCTGTCAAACCCTAACCACATAACAGATGTTATACATACTCTCATCACAGAGCAAACAGATGATTAAAAAAAAAAAAGGACCACATTAGTCAGGCTTATAACTCAATTTTAATTCAACAGAACTTTATTAGATCAGGAGATACTTTAATGAAATAGCATTTTGATAAAATATCAAAACAAAAATTTTCTTGATTACTCAAAGGAGTCTGCTGCTAGAAACTGGGAGTGGAATTTTGACAATTGTCTGTCTTTCTTCTTGTGAAACAAGAAGGCTGGGTCAAGGAGAAAAACTTGCTTTACAAGGGAAGTAGGCTGGAATCTCCTAGCTCAAAAAACGTGTGTGGTCAGGTAATTTGGGTAGGCTAATCTTCACTTCCTGGTTTTATGATTTGGTTTCTCATATACCTTTCTTAATTTGACAGAAGGTAGTACTAGAAATATCTCTAGATTGTGCCCTAGGGAGGCTCCAGCTTTTTACCACAACCTTGTTACTTACCCTCACCAATCTGACTCATAGCTGATGCTAATGAAATGTAAAATGGTTTTCTGTAGGTTAATCCCATCTTCACATTATTACCTCTGCCTTTTTTCTTAACCACTACTTATTATACAAAAGTGATTTATACTCAATAATAGCAGTTAGCATTTCATAATTTGCAAATGCTTTACATATATTATCTTATTCAACCCTCCCAACAGGCCTGTGAAGGACTGTAGGTATTTTACAACTGAGGAAACTAAGGCTTAACGACATGAAGGGATTTGCCCACGGTCATATACATTTATTAAATGTCAGAAGCGGGATCTGAACACAGGTCTTCTTAACTCCAATGTCCTCTCCTACTTATCTTCAGACTGAATATCTGTACATGCTAAATCTAATGGTCTGCGAGTTCAAAACATGTCAAATTTAATTCTTCTTTTCCTATCCTAGGCCAGGAGATAGTCTGGCTTTAAAGGCATCCTTACAGGAGGCAAAGGGGAATAAAAAGTATCATGGTTTAACACAGAAGTTAAGATATCATCATAATGAATTCCACAGATAATCAAACTGTTGCATTATAGTGGAATTTCAGATAATGAATACTTTGTTAGAAATTACTTTTACAGTACCACAATTCTAATCCCTTGAGCTCAGTATCTCTAAGAGCCCTCCTTGACTTCTCTCTGCATATTCAGCATTCTCCTTGTATTCAGTCACCAAGGAACTGGATACAAAAGATGATTCCCAGCAATATTTTCTCTAAGGAGTTTTAAGGCTAAATGTAATGATCTCTGCTCAGTCCTCCTTTTTTGATACAACCTCCTCTCTGAGTTTTCTTAACAGTACATTTTTCTGGCTCTCTTCCTCTATACTTAAACATGGCTTTTCAGTATACTTTGTTGGATCCTTTTCCTTGTCTATCCCCTTTTCAAAGTATTCCCAGGGCTCTGCCTTAGGTCTTCTTTCTCTGGTCTTTCCATTCTTGAACTCATTAGCTCCCATGTGTTCAACTGTCATCTCTACATAAATGACTCCCAAATCTACACATCAGCTTCCACCTCTCTTCAAAGCTGCAACCCTACATCACCAACCACCTACCTGTGTAGTGTCATTATACGGTTATCCCATCATCTCAAATTCAACAAAAAAAAAGAGCTCACTACCTTTGCGTCCCCAAAACTCTACCTCCATCCTCTTCTGAATTCTGTATTTCTACCAATGATACCATCAATTGGTTGCTTAATTTTATTACCTTACACACTATCTTCTCCTTTATCTTTCATATCCAATGAATTGGTAAATCATGTTGATTCTATATCCAAGACACGTACCCTGTTTTGTCCACTCGCACAGACATACCCTATGTTCAGGACCTTATCACCTTTCAACTGAACCACCAAAAAAACTTTCCAATTAGGTTCTTGGTCTCATGTCTTCCCTGACTTTTCCAATCCATACTCTACACAGCCATGGGAACTGATATTTCTAAAATATGACTGCTCAAGAAGCTTTAACGTCTCCCAATAGCTTCTAAAACCTTCAAAATCTGGATACAATCTTATTTTTCCATGCTGATCTCATATTACTCCCTAAACACACTCTACAACCCAAAATTTCCTCTATATATGACATTCCATCTCCTGCCTCTTTGTCTTTGCATTGGTTGTCACTAACGTTGGAATGCTCTCTTCCTGTAGAATTTGTAGTTTTCTTTAAATAATAGCTCAAGTGCCACTTCCTAAAGAAGGCCTTCCTTCCTGACCCTCCAATTATTAGTGCCCCCCTGCTGCTCCCAAATCATTTTTCATTTATTCAGTATATGCTTATATATGTACATACTGTTTTCCTAGTCTTTGTATCCCTAGGGCCTGGCATACAACACTATTTGGTTGAAATGAATTACTCTGAACATAAATAAAAATAAAGTGTCACACACACACAGAAGATTCCAACTTCTTTCCTCTTCTAAGCTCCTGGAAATCTTTGTATACTGTTAAGGTATTTAGGTCTGTATACTGTTAAGGTAGTTAAGGCAGGGTTTTTTTTTGTTGTTGATGGTGGTTTGGCAAGTGGTGTGAATGGGGTAAGAAGAGGAAATGGAAGCAGAAAAAGCTTTTCTTATACACTTTATTATTTGCTCTAAAGATTTCCTTGTCTCATTAACATAAAACAATAATGTAACTATGAGATGGGGTAGGGCAAATTATTTTAATTAGAATACAGCCTTTTAATGGTATTTACTATAAAGGGGTATCACCTATATTTAGTTATATCAACTCTGCTTAATTATTTCAACAAAAACTTAAAACATTTGTTCTGAGTTTTAGTGAAATGTTAGAAAAAAATGACATTTCACACCATTATTTAGAAAGATATTCAACTTCTATATGCTGTTAAGAATTTTTACACCAGTACTAAAATGATCAAACCTAATTAACAGAATTTCTTATATTAGTCATGGTCTAATGAGTTTTCATTGGCATGACTTATCTAGGGTTTTATGACGGCTATACCACCAAAATGGAGACTCTGAAAAATAAGCTGAAAAGGCTTTGGGTCTGGTTCTGTTATGGACTGTATGTCTCTCATATAAGGACAAGCATATCTAGGTTTAAACATTCATCAACAGGGTGGCTACAGGGTGATAATTTATTATCTATTAAGTTGTATCCACAATGGAAGGAATACTAACATTCAGTGGTTTCAAAACTATAGATCCTTAAAAGTAATGAAATAATTATGCATGATGTAGCTTTCTTCTGGAGGTCCCAAAGGTATGTTCAGGTCAAAAGAATCTTTTCATTCAAGAATTTAAAAGTTTTTAACATACCCTTTCCTTTTCCCTGCTTTCTACTCTTCAAAAAAAAAAAAGACAGAGGGCAGCTAGGTGTTGAAGTGGATAGAGTTCCGGGCCCTGGAGTCAGGAGGACCTGAGTTCAAATCTGGCCTCAGACATCTGACACTTACTAGCTGTGTGACCCTGGGCAAGTCACTTAACCCCACTGCCTAGCCAAAAACCAAAACAAAACAAAAAACCAACCAACCAAACAAACAAAAACGACAGGATTCTAACCTCTTAAATATCCTAGGTAAATAAATACTTTGTGTTTGAGGCTACTGCACTTCAAAAAACATTTATTAAGCGTGTACATGGCAGCTTGCTCTACCATGTGCTAAGGGAAATGCAAAAAAATGATTCAAATGGTAAGTACACTGAACACCAGGCTGAATTTTGAACTTTATTTGGTAGGCAACAGGAAAGCATTAAATGACTTCTGAATGGGAGTAACATTATTAGGTCCTTATATATGGAAAATCTAGCAGCATTGTGGAGGACAAACTGGAACAAGCACAGAGTAGATGACTGAGTTAAGAATCCCAAATCACCTCACAATCAAATGAGCAAAGAGCAAAGAGGACAAGAGACAATAAACATTTATACAGTGCCTTCTATGTGCCAGGTACTGTGCTAAGCATTTTTATAATTATTATTTCAACATCCAGCCAGGTAGATGCTGTTATTATCACTCCCATTTTATAGGTGAAGAAACTGAGGCAAACTGAAGTTAAAGGCAAACCTTGTTCAGGTTTAAACTATTAAGTGTCTGAGCCTGGATTTGAACTCAGGTCTTCCTGACTCCAGGCCCAGCACTGTATCCACTGTGCCACCTAGCTTCCTGTAAAAAAGACAGGAAAAGCCATTATTAGAAGGTTTATGTGAAGAAAATCATGAGTTCACCGATCATGGAACTGTAGCTTGGTTCAACTACTCTGGAAAGTAACTTGAAATTATATAAGAACAGACATTAAATTGTTCATACCCTTTGACCCAGAGATTCCACACTACTGGGACAATACCCCAGAGGAGATTAATGACAGCAAGAAAAATTCATATATGCAAAAATATTCACAGTAGCATTATCTATAACAAAAAGCTGGAGACAAAAGTGAGTCCAACAATCACGGAACGGTTGAATTGTTCAATGAACTATGAATACAACAGAAAATTATTATACTTTAAGGCATAACGAAATATGAAGAACTTTGGAAAATATAGGAAGACTTATAATGAAGTAAGCAAGTCGACAATGACAAGCAAAAAAAATATCATGGTCAAATACAATGGTCAATATTAGTATCATACCATTACAGCTAGAGGACACATCTTTTCCTTGTATTAACAATCACATACTAACTGGGGAGAATGTAATTTGTAAGGGAGGTTGCTTGTCTACTGTATCAAAATAAAAGGCATTTTAAAAAAGGACAAATGCAACAAACACTTATTAAGTCTCAATTATGTGTTACAAGGTAATGTGCTAGGTCCTGAGGATAACAACAAAAATGAACAAACTGTACCTGTCCTAAAGGAACTTACAATTTAGGTGAATGAGAATGAGGGCTCATATTAGAGTAGTGGTAGGGGGAACAGAAGATATGAAAGATGCAGGAGAAACGTGAGACCAAATCAGTGTGACTTGGGAGGTGAAGGAGAAAGAGGAGTAAAAAACAATACCAAGATTTTGAACAAAATCAACGGAAAAAATGATAGCGCTACCTACTCCAAAGGGGTTGCAGAAAGAGCATCAGAAGCTACTACACTGGAAAGAAAGTGGTTACCCATCATTTATGGAATGGTTGAATAAAATGTGGCATATAAATGAAGAGAATGGAATACTACCAAGAAATAATCATTATAAGGGATTCAGGGAAGCATGAGAAATCTTTTATGCTTAAGTGGTCTGGAGTGAAGAAAGAACAATTAGAAGAATATATACAATGACAAAAATAATTCAAATTGATGATGATGATAACATTTACATAGCACTTTCACAATCTGCAAAGCATTTTTAAAAATACCTCATTTTATCCTCACAACAACCCTGAAAAGTAGATGCTAATTGTTGTTCAGTTGTGTCTGACTCCTTGTGACTCCAGTGGCAAAGATTCTGGAGTGGTTTGCCATTTCCTTCTCCAGTTCATTTGACAGATGAAAAAACTGAGGCAAACAGGGTTAAGTGACTTGCCCAGGGTCACACAGCTAATGAGTTATCTGAGGCCACATTTGAACTCAGGAAGATGAGTCTTCCTAACTCCAGCCCCAGTGCTCTATTCACGAACCACCTAGCTGCCCTTTATTCTGATTTTAGAGATAAGGAAACTGAGAGGCTGAAAGAGCGTAAATGACTTGCCAGGAGTCACACTGTTAGTGTCTGAGACAGGATTTGAACTCAGGTCTTCCTGACTCCAAGTCCAAAGGCAGCTGAACTTTGATTAAAGGCAACAACCGATACTGATTTCAGAGAACAGATTTGTGCCAAAGAGGGAGTCTGTGGGGAAGAGAAGTTAAAAAGTGTGTGTGTGTGGGGTGTGTATGTGTGTGTATGTATGCTTGTGTGCATGCATGCAGCAGGGTTGGGGGGGGGAGGTACAGAAAGGGGAAATGCTGGTGCTTTGTAATATATAGTAAAATATCTATGGTATAAAAAGCCAAACATTAAAAAACTGGAACAATGAAAATAGTGGTACCTCTGACATACTTCCTTCAGGAAGGGGAGAGATGAGGAGGCCCAAAGTCCTTTTATCCAAACAACAACTAAACAAGAATATGTGGTGCAACATGCCAAATAAGCAATTACCTACTCTTTGCTTGAAGGGTGAAATACAACTTCCTATCAAAGCCCATTCCACTTGTGGATAGCTTGAATACAGAATCTTTCACTTATACCTGCTTAAATTTGCCTCTTTGCAACTTCGACCCATTATTCCTAGTTTTGCTCTCTGGGGCAAAAAGCAAGCTTAATTTCTCCTCCATATATTAGCCCTTCAAATATTTGAAGACAATTCTCAGGTTTTCTTTTCTTTAGGTTAAAATTTCCCCATTTCTTTCAACTGATTTCTGTACTATTTTTGTATTTAGGCCTCCTATCATCCTGTTTCCTTTTTCAGATATAGTCTAGTTGTTCTTAAAACTGGCACCCAGAACTAAAGACTATTATTGATGTGGTAAAATCAGGGTAGACTACATGAAGAAATTATCATCTCTTTCATTCTATATACTACATCTCTATTAATACTAGAGCATTAGATTTTTTTAACTATCATTTCATATCAGTGATTTGTAACTTGTAGTCCACTAAAATCCCTAGATCTTTTTCAAAGTTCAGTGGCATTTTCTATACCAGTGAAATGAACTTTTGAAAACCAAGTATTGAACATATTACATTTATCTAATTAGATTCAGTCTCTTAAGCTAGTTTTTGGAGATCTTTGTGAATCCTGAATGCCAACCACCATGCTAGCTATTCCCCGCAGTTTTGTATCATCAGCAAATCTGACAAAAATGCCCTCTGTCTTTATTCAAGTCACCAATTTAAAAAAAAATGCTGACCAGTAAAGGACTAAGGTTAGTTCACTAAAAGTCAAGGAAACTTGGTCTGGATATCAAGGGAAATATCTGGACTAGAGATACAGTTATAGGAATCTAATGTAGTGTATTGCCAAGGGGGTGGACAACTAATGTGTACTGAATTAAACTGAGTTAACTATATGACAACAGAATATATGGAAATAATGGAGACGTCATGGGAAAGTGCGAATAGAGGGCCAAGAACAGAACTTTGGGAGTCTTTCTTGTGTTCTCCAGGAAGAAGAACTAGGAAAGAAGAAAGAAGTATAATTACAAAAGTAAGAAGTGTATCTTGAACACCACAATGGACAATGTGATTGTCAATAATTGTCAATAGAATTTAAAGGTAGAGAGGTCAAATGAGCACAAGAAAAGGTCGTCAGACTGAAGTGGACATAAAGAGGTCTCTGGTTATGTTTTAGTAGTGGTAGGGACAAAAGTAATACCGGTAATGAAAAAGTGAGGCCCTGGGCAGAGGAGTTAAAAAAAAAAAAGATCAGAAATTCTTGGGTAAATACATAAATAAGCTGTGATTTCAGCATATGAAATTCCCAATTTTGGGAACACCCTCCCCAAATAAACACTTCAGCCAGTTAACAAAGAGCTGATTAATCTTTGGAAGTTGCCTGAGGCCCACAGAGGTTTTATGACTTGCCCAACCGGTGTTACCTAGCTTGCTGAATGTGAGAGGTGGTATCTGAAGCCAGGTCTTCCTTTCTCCAAGCCTAGCACTCTTTCCACTATGCCATCTTAAGCAGATATCTTGAGCCAAATTCCCAAGCAGGATGTTAAAAGATGACTGATAATGAAAATACCAGAAACTAAAATTAATGATGACATCTTAGTCCTCATTTTCCTTGGGCTCTCTTGTAATTTTTAAGACTGTTGACCAACAACTTTCTTTCGAACTTATCACCCTTGGCATCCATCACACTACATTATTTTATTCTCCAATTTTTCTGGTTCACTCCTTTTTTCGTTTCCTTTGCTGATTTAGTTTTCTGTCACTCCTCAAATATGAATGCTCCCTAAAGTTCAATTCTTTGCCTCTACTCTTTCTTCAGTGAACTATCATTATTATGCATATCCAATCAACAAGTTCTAGGAAATCTTATTTTATAATGTTATATATCCATCTTTTCCTCTTCAATTATATCGTTCCCCCTCTAGTTCAGGTCTTTTACCGTCTTACAGCTGGACGGTTGTCTTCCTGTTTCTAAACTATGATGTCAGATTATTTTCACGTGTCATTCTTTTGCTTCAAAGGGCAAAAAAAAGGGGGGGGAGAGGAGAGAAACAATTAGGCTCTCTACTGTTTTAGAAAAAAGACCAAATTCCTGAGTCTGGTAATAAGGCCCTCTGTAATACAGCACCAACTTATCTTTTAAGCCTTATCTCATACTACTCCCCACAAAAAACTATACTCTGGCCAATCTGTTCCACTCATTATCCACATTTCATTTACTTGGTAAGCATATAGTTTTCTGACATTTCCTGTACTTTGTATTTAATGCCGGTACTGTTAAATTCAGTCTTTCACATATCTATGACTTGCATCCTCCAAAAGACTGTAAACTCCCTGAGTGCAGGAACTACTTCTTATGTTACTTTGTATTCTCTACAACTTCTAGATAAGTGCTTGGCACATAGTCACTCAACAATTACCGATTTGAAATACCAGGGACGAAGGTAATGTGAACAGAATGCTGGCACACAGGTTTGTGTTAAAACTCTCGTTTATGTAATTTACCAATTTTACGACCTTGGGCAAATTTACTTGACACGTCTTCATACGAAAAATGAAGTAACTAGTCAAAATAAGCAGAAAAGTACTGCATTAAGTCTAAATCTATGATCCATAAGGATATTTTTTTTAAGAGAAACGTTCCCAGGGGCAGCTAGGTGGCGCAGTGGATAGAGCACCCGCCCTGGCGTCAGGAGGACCTGAGTTCAAATTCGGCCTCAGACCAAACACTTAACACTTACTAGCTGTGTGACTCTGGGCAAGTGACTGAACAAGGGAGGGAGGGAGGGAAGGGAGGAGGAAGGAGGAGGAAGGAAGGAAGGGAGGAAGGAAGGAAGGAAGGAATGTCCCATTAAAGACTTAGTGGATTTTTTTTCACTCTATGATTATGGTATTCAGTCATGCTTGAAACCTTACTGTTATTTCCTTTCTATTCTCTGCTTCTGTTCCATAAAAATCCACTCATTTGCACTGTCTTCTAAAATAACAAATTAGTAACAAATACAACTTGTAGCAACCTGGTCAACAACAAAAGAAAAAATCCCACATATTCCCAATAATACATGACAATAATGGCCATTATCAACAACTATAGTACTACAACATGTAAAAATACAAAAGACATTATACCTATAGAAGAAGACTGGGGACTAATTAGAAGATCCTCCTGAACTTGCTCACTTCCTGGCACTGTCTGCTGATCACTCAGGGAACTCTGAGATGCACTGACAGGCTGGGACACTTCCTCATGAACTTCCTCATCACTTAACCTTTCCACCTTGACCCGTACATCCTCTTCAGTAACCAGAGGCAAATTAGCCTTTGTACTCTCACATGTCACATAATCAGTCATTCTTCTAGCTGCCTCAGATGGGCCCGGTAGTTCTAAAGTCCTGGGATTTTCTACCTGTTTAACCTTCTCTGACTGAAGCCTTCGATCAATTCCAAACGGAAAAGTCCAAGGAAAAGCTAAGGAAGAGTCAACTGGCTGGTTTCTAGGCTCTGAATAGGAAGCTGAAGAATTTAGCACTTGGGGAGAACTTGTCTGTGTGCTACACTTAAGTGGACTTTCAGGAGACATAACTATGTAGCTTTTACGCTTTCTCCGGGACTCTCGGCAGACAGGAATGGTCCTTTCTACCACACTGCATTCTGAAGACACTGGAGAAAGACTACCATCTCGAGAGGTAAAATTGCCGTTAGAATTGTTTTCTTGCCCAGCATCTAGTCCCTTTTCTTGTTGGTTGTTGGGTGTATTCCATAAAATGCTTGATTTCATGAACTCTGAGCAGGTGCTGGCAACACTAAACATTTGCATATAGCTGGCTGCAGCCAGGACATCAATAATATTTTCTGTGTTAATTGACAGAGTTGCTGTATAAGCATACTCCAAAAGGGGTATAAATCCAGTGACTGTCACATGATGCAAATCCAATACATTCTTGCTGTCATCCTCTGCTTGGCCAACAAGTTTGGTGCGAAAGAAATCACTGCAAGCTGCCAGTACCACCTTGTGTGCTCGAAAGATTTTGTCCTGGACACGAATAGTGATATCACAGAAATGTCCATCATTTCGAAGCATATTTAGCTTTCCAAGCATCTCCTGGCTGTGGGAAGGGGAACTATGAGTAAATGTTTTCACACCCATCTTTTCCTTCCTCTTCTACAGATGCTCTTCAGTGATGCAAATGAATCAGAAATGTCCTAAAAGATATACAAATAAAATATTAATTGCTAGTTTAAACTGTGTTACTTATAAAAGTGAGATTCAAAGTGATTTGGATCATTTTCATGTGATGTCTATGCTACTAGCAAAGATGACATGAGCATTATCAGAGCTTTTTCAAGATATTCCGACTAGACAGGACTGGGTGTTTTTTATTTTTGAACCAATTCAGATAGGAAAGAAACTTCTGGGAATTTCTGAGGCACAAAAAATGGCTCCATAATCTATACATTCTTAATCAGCTACATAGAAGGTCAAGAATACTCTTACTGAGTGGCTATCCTCAGGATATAGATTAGCAAAATAAGTGATATTTGGAAAGGAGTATGTGACAATACAGATAGGTAGTAGCTAACTTAATTGACTTTAGATAAGAAATTTCACATGCTAATTAAGTTAACTACAAAACTTTTATTTCCTAAAAATTAAAAAAATTAAAAAAAAAAGAATTCAAATTCTTGTGCTTCTACATTACATTTTCCCAATTTAGCATAAGGTTTTTTTTTTTAATGATTTATATAAATCACTATATTAACTCAAATGAGTACACAGAGGTGTGAAATAAAATTTTATTTTCTAAAGATAAAAAAAAGATCACTAGTATGAACAAGTTGTTTGTTTGCTACTACGCAATTTTTTTTGGCACCAGACACTAAACCTACAACACATTTTTTTAGCCAAGCTGATGATGTTGAATTTAAATATAATCTCTAAAGACTCAAAATTGTGGTGACTCCAAGGGCAATAGAGAGATCAATGCTGGTCAAAAAAAAAAAGGCTACAATTTATTACCAATGAATACTTTCACTGAAGGGATCGAGTATATTACATTATTCAGAAAATGGATCAATCGTTTACTGAGAACAAATTAAGGGCTGCACTGACGAACCCAAAATAATTATTTAAAATCTTTTGTTTTTACATCTCCTACATTGCCCAATGTGTACTTCCTTCATTCTCTTTTCCTGGATGGTTGTCTCTTATGATGAAGAATAAAAAGAGAGGAAAAGCATGGGAGTTTATCTTCATGTCTTTGTTTTAGAGAAGATTGGCCATTATAACTTCTCAGTATTGTTTGAATTGTTTTGTTGTTCTTTCCACTTACATTGTTTATAGTCATTGTTTTTCTGATTCTATTTACTTCACTTTGTTTTAGTTCATATAAGTTTTCCCAATTTCATTGTTTCTTACAATGTTATTGTATGTGTCATTCATATACCACAACTTGTTTAGCCATTCCCAAACATCAATGGTCATCTACTTTGCTTCCAGTACCCTGCTACTACAAAAAGTGCTGCTACAGGTATTTTGGTATATATGAGGTCTCTCTTTCTGTCACTGACCTTCTTAGAGTATATGCATGTTAGCATTTTTGATGCTTTCTTCCCATAATTCCAAACTTTTCCAGAATGGCAGAACTAATTCAGTGTTCCACTAACAATGCATTAACACACCCACCTTTCTATAACCTCTCCAACACTGACTATTCACCTCTCTTCTCACTGCCAGTTTGCTGAGAATGAGGTGAAACCTTAGAAGTTGTTTTGGTTCATATTCCTCTTCTTATTAGTGCTTTGGAGCATTTTTTTCATATGGTTGCCAATGATTTGCAATTTTTCTTTTGAGAATTGTTCATATCCTCTGACCGTTTATCACTTAGGAAATGGCTTTTGGTTCTATACAGATTAAATGTTTACATGCCTTGAATATCAGACCCTCCAGAAACATTAGATAGATTTCCCCCAGTTGATCATATCCCTTCTTGCCAAAGTTGCACTAATTTTGTAAATGCAAAAATTTTAAATTCAATGTAGTGAAAATTATTTTATTTTCGTAACCGTCCTCTCTTATTTGGCTAAGAATTCACTCCCTAGCCATAACTGTGAAAAGTACCTAATCTGAATTCTCTCATTTTTATAGCATGATTCTTAATATTTTGGTCTCATATCCATTTTGAGTTTACTGTGGTATACGGTATGCATAAATGGTCTAGACCTAATTTTTGGGAGAATTCACATTAACGAAATTACTAGATTACTAACACTAATGTTATTAAAAATAGTACCTACTGTATGATGTTGGCAGGGCATACAAAACTTAGCCCTAAGACATGCAACTCATGAAGAATGCGCCCTTGGCTTGAAAGGACAGATCTAAGAGCTACAGTTTTGGGCTAGATATAACGGAAGAATTCCTAATAATTACACATCTGTTTGAAAGTAGAATAGCATTTTAGAAATAACTGGGGTATTCCAGGATACTGTAGGAAGGAGTGAAAAGTAAGAGTATCGTTGATGGGCTAAGGAAAGAATATCTATATAGATCTTTTCACAACAGTTCCTCAACATGGGGATTCAATAGGGGTATATTAAGAGAACTGCTGAGCAGCAGTTAGCTGAGGTTTATAACTAAATATACAGTAGGGGGAATCAGCTCCATTTACATTACTAATTCTGCTGATGCCCAGCAGCCTAGGCACAGTACTAGAGTAATCCGGTTACTAGTGGCTGACTATCCAGGATGAAGAATTAGAAAGTCAGGGATGTGAAAGTTCCTGTGTGACACATTGTTGAGTAGAAGCCATTTAATTATTAAAAGTGACAAACCAGAAGATCAGGCCTATGAAGAAAAAGGAGTGAAGCCACAGTAGGGCATAAAAAGGACAGAGATTATTGGTATAGGGAGCTCCTAGGTGAGAAAATTCTGTCCACTAATATAAATTGAGAGGTATAAAAAGAATGGCTATCAGAATGTGGCAAAGGAACAACTTTGTAAGGGAGAAAAGGGAGGGAAAAGGGCAGGAGGCTGTGAAGGAAGAGAAGTTTGGGGTCAGAGAATTTCAAAGTTCAAAGATGCTGGAAATAATCTCAGTAAATTTCATAAAATAAGTATGGTTGGAGCAATACCTACTAAGGATCCTGCTACAGAGGCTGCGCTTTATTTTGTGAAGGGTCTACTCCACCCAGGCTAGGTAAGATTTTCCTTAAAAGGTATGTAAAAGAACCATCCCTGAGACTTGATTGGCCTAGGGGACTAAGCCACTGGTGTAGTTTCCTAGTAGCCTAAGTACAAAAGGCAGTACTTGAGAAGTCAGAAGCTCCTCCCTTGATTCCTGCATACCACAAGGACAAATACAAAGGCAGAGAAATTGCGCTCAACTGAATCAATACTGTATCTCTGCTGAATTACCTTCCTATGCTACAGCTAAGTAAAGTTCCTTTTGTTAAGTGTTAAGATGAGCTATGAGTAACTTATTTCAGTACAATTCTGAACCAGAACCATTAGATCAAATTTGGGATTTTGTGAGCAATGATACTGGAGTGATTTGCCATTTAGGAAACTGAGGCAAACAGGGTCGAGTGACTTGCCCAGGGTCACAGACCTAGTAAGTGTCTGAGCCCAAATTTGAACTCAGGAAGATGAGTCTTCCTGACTCCAGGCTCAACACTCTATCCACTGGACCACCTAGCTGTCCTGTAGGCCTGGCCTACAATATAAAATAAAAGATACCATGTTGCTGTGTAGTTGAAGTGGTAAAGGGGAAGAAGTTAGAACAGAAGAGGCTGGGGAATGATGTGGACAGTATGTTCAAGGGATTAAAATTATGAAGACTGAGGATGATGGCATGCAGGCAGATACTAGGGTAGAGAGAAAAGACTTTGATCCAGTACTGAAGTCACTGAATTTGGGAACTGGCAGTAAGACTATGTCAAATAAAAATATATAATCAAAGTGGTATAGCTAAATTATAATGACAGTATGAATAAATCTCCAGGTTAAGTTATTCAACTCGCTTAACAGTAATTTAAAGATAAACAGTCTTTTCCAGGTTTCTTTCCATGTTTTCACTATAATTTCTTACTAGTTCACCTTACTTTTATCCTTCAGGCTCAAGTTTAGCTCTCTTAACAGCCTCAGTCTCTAGAAAGGTCAGGTCTTGTATGGAAACTGCAAAGAAAAATTTTCTTGTACGGAACTGCAGAATTCTGTAGAAGGGAGCTCCTCATGGACACAAAGAAAAATTCTTTCTATATCATTCCCATATAAATAGCCATTCCTTTTCTACTTTAATACTTCTAAGAATACAGAAATCATTAGTTCATGAAGCAACCACTTCCATTACTATACAATTCTGGCTTTTAGAAGGTTCTAATAGTAAGCCAAAATCTGATTCCCTATAATTTTTTGTCCATAGGCCTTTTGGAGCAACAACTGTCAATCGATTCATATTTATTAAGTACCTACCATGTGCCAGACATATGATAGTCCTTCCACTATCCGCAAAAGTTTCTAATGTGATCTTTTCTTTTCTAGCTACAATCTCATGCATAATCAACTTTCCTGATCCCTCATTTTCTCTGGTCACCACTATAGCCTGTAAATGTTCCTCTTAAACTGTGGCACAGTATTCTAACTACATACGATTTTTTAGGAGCACAGATTGGTACTATAATTTTTCTATAATCTGAATGCTAACAGACCTAAATTCTGTTAGCTCTTTTAGCAGCAATTTTTGTGGCCAACTTTTTTACCTGTGCTGCCTGCTGTTCAGTTTTTTTGAACCAAGCTCCAGTATCAACTTATATTGCAGAGGGTTGTACAGAATGATTGCTCAAGTATCAAGTTTTACTAAGTGCCTATTAAGTATCCAGCATTTCAAAATTAACAAAAGTCTGTAGGCTTTTAAGCAGAAGTTTCATGGTAAATAAGAGTCCAGTATGCTGACAGGAGTATATAGGCTGGATGGGAAAAGAGAATGCAAAGTGTCACATAGAAAACTAATGATGCTTAATGTTAACCCTGATAATGAAAATATACTAGGTTAGGAAAACAATTACAATAGAGATTTCCAGAATCATATTTTTTCTATTAAAATTAAGCTGTATTATTTTAATCCTGATTTTTACCTTGTGTCTGACTTTCTACACAGACACACACACACACACACACACACACACACACACACACACACACACACTCTTTTTTTCTGGTGAGGCAATTGGTGTTAAGTGACTTGCCCAGAGTCACACAGCTAGTGAGTGTTATGTGTCCCAGGCCAGATTTGAACTCAGGTCCTCCTGACTCCAGGTCCGGTACTCTATCCACAGTACCATCTAGCTGCCCCCCTCCACTGATATTACAAGTGGTTTCTAATAGGGGGAAAAAAATGACCGTTTAGACTTTAGAGAAACTGTGATGGTAGGAGGAAATCACAAGTTACTACTTTAAACATGGTTTAAAAATAAAAAAGTAAACTGAAAATTCCTTAAAGTCAAAAGCAATAAATAAGATTTCATGAGAGTATTACTCACTTAAACAGTTTTAAAATTATAAGGCCATATAGAATGAGAGATAACAGTCAAGAGAGCTCCATGGACCCATAAAATGTAAAAATGACCTATAAGAATCAGGCTTCTGACACATTGGGTGGATATATGCTATGGAAGAACACTGAAAAGACTCACATAGCATGAGAAAGTATGGAAGGATTTTTGAGAAAGAAAAAGTGGCCCATCTATACTGAGAAGTGTGTCCATTGAAATATTTCAATATGCCAAAAGTGAGGAATCACAAGACAATAAATCTAACATTTATATAGTGCTTTAAGGTTTGCAATGCATTTTACATGTTATCCTCATTTGATCTTCACAACAATGAGACAGGGTGCTATTCTCATTTTGCAGGTGAGGAAAATAAGGTTAAGTGACTTGCTCAGCAATAACACAACAAATATTTGAGGCAGGATTTAACTCAAGTCATCCAGGTACAATATTCTTTCCACTAAGCCAACTAGCTGCTTTCTAACATGCTTAATTAGCATGTTAAACACAAAGCTGTACAAAAATTATGGATTAAAAAAAAAACAAACAAAAACCCATAGGATCACAGCTCTAGAGTTGAAAGGGCCTTTAATGAGCCCAGAAGCTGTAACTTACATACCTTTCTAAGGATCATCCTGTTAAATTCGTTTGTGTATATAATAGCAACTCATTAATTTGAGTCATTTAACGTTTCTGAACCTCGCTTAATTCATCTGTAAATTCAAGAGGATGGACAAAATAGATGCTAAGGTCCTTTCCAACTCAAAATCTATGGCCCTACTAATTCATACTCTGTAGTAATTCATGTGATACTTATTCTACATCCTTTATCTGTGATATATAATATAATGCAAATCTTTTATAAATAACCTACCTAGTTAACTCACCTTAAAGTACTCGTATACATTTTAATAATGCAGCATTTGAAATATAACCATGCAATATACAATTTCAACAACGTTTTTATTAATTAAAAATACTTCCTTCCTGTCTTTTTCCCTCCAAAATTACCAATGCACTACTGCAAGTATATATCCCAACATGCTGTGACTGTTCAGATGTTTCAGTTGTGTCTGACTTCTTTGTGATCTCATTTGGGGTTTTCATAGCAAAAATACTGGAGTGAATTGCCACTTCTTTTGCCAGCTCATTTTACAGATGAGTAAACTGAGGCAAACAAGGTTAAGTGACTTGCCCAGGGTGTCATAGCTTAGTGCCTTAAGCTGGATTTGAACTCATGAAGATGAGTCTTCCTGATTCCAAGCCTAGTGCTTTATGCACTGTATCACCTAGTTGCTCCATATATTAACATACACAATTAATCTTGTCAATTTAGCAATTTTCATAATTTTAAAAAGAAAAAATGATTTAATCATTTTAAAAACCCAACAACCTTGCACTTGTGTGTCAGTTGTGACACAAGAATTAACTATAACTAACCCTTCTACTAAATGAAGAAGTTTTTACTGTAGAGTGATCTTTCAAGATATACCTTTTGCACTGGGCTCTATTATCAATAAAGATGATGTATATAGATTCACAAACAGATGAAAAAACAATCAAAGGGCTTGTTAAGAAGGGAAAGGTGCTGTTTTGGAGGCATCATGGCACAGTGAATAGAGAGCTGGCTTTAGACCTTTATTCAAGCCCTACCTCTGACATACTCACTACGTGACCTTGAGCAAATAACTTAACCTCTCAGTGCTGTAGGCACTGAGTTTATAAAAAGTGCAGAAAAGGTGCCACTCTTTATTGGTAGAAAAGTTCCTCACTGAGTACTCTGAACTTCAATAAAATCACAGATCTAGTCCCTAGCCCATGATATTTTATTCTTATTTGCCTTTTACATCTTTTTGTTGTTTAACTTGGTAAACCAGGATAAGGGTATCAGGATACAAACTTGAAACTTCTGAAGAGATGAAATGTAAACTGTATTGAGTCAATTTTCATGATTAAATATATAGTTTCATCTCTGGCACAGTAAACAGTTAGTTGACCTTGAATTCAGGAAGACCTGGTGTTCAAGTCTCCCTTCTGACACATACTGGTTGTGTGACCTCAGGCAACTTAACCTTAACTTTAAGTGACTTAGGCAACTGTCTAAGACGTTAAAGTGCAGAGTAGGTACACATCTTCATTAACAGTTATTTTTCAAGGGGAATACTCTATATCAATGAAACCACATGTACAACATTTCCATCTGTCAAACCTAGTCACAATAATTCCTACTAAAATTCACAAGATCACAGCAAGATTAAAATTACAAAATTTAAAGACAGATCTTGCTTATGAGTATAAAATTCTATAATTGAATTAAAACTAAACTGCAATTCAAATCAAAGAAAAATAATTACCTAAAAATGCATAGGGCATAAATCCCTTTCAAATGCATACCTCTAATTAACATGTGGCCAATAAAATAGTAAGAAATTAGGATTTAAGTTTTAAGTTTTGGTAGTCACAACTAAATTCAGTTCAACTAGTATTAATTGAGCACCTAATACAAACTAAAAACTGTGCTGATGTACTAGACTTTAAGGAATATCATAAGACACTGTCTGTACCCTCAGCAATTTATAGTTATCATCAGGAAGCATACAGTAATGAAATTATTAGAAAACATAACATACCACGGTCAAAGGCCATAAGGTATAGACAATCAGTGCCATAAGCAGTTCAAGAGTGAGATCCTGATGGTTAAGTCTTGGGACAGCAGACCTTATGAAGGGTCTTAAAAGAGAAAGGAATATAGTCCGGGCAAGGGATACATGAAGAAAGGCATTAAGCTGAGAATGAGCATTTCATGTGCTAAGCATTGGGAAGCCATCACACAGTCTTCAAAATCTTGAGACTGTACACTACGTATTAGACATGATACTAAGGATTTTCATGGTACCTTCACCATCAGACCATAATTAGATATAGTATACCATAAGCCACACTTTAGATTTCCAAATGTGCTCAATCTTTAACTACTCCAAAGTATAAGATAATCCTGGGACTCAAACCCAGATCTGAACTGAGATAGATCTAATCTTACTTGAAGCTCTTATGAGAATCAGGTTTAGTCTAGAAGGCTTCTTAGATGCTAACTTGGGTAAGGAGTTTTTCTAAGGATCTCTGGACTGAAGGCAGTGAAGGACTGAGCTTTGTAGAGCAGCCCAGGAACCAGTACAGGCACTAATTACTGTTTACTATGGAAGTGTAGAATAGTAAAATGAATATTAGGCTTAGGGTAAACAAAACAAAACAAAACAAAACTGGCTTCAAGTCCCAACTTGACCATTTGTAAACTGTGACCCTTGAGCTAGTCATTTAACCTCTCTGAGTCTCAGTTTCTGTGTCTGTAAAATGTGGAAAATAATATACCATGTGAAGGTCTGATATGATTAGCAATAAAAGATATTAGTGCTTAAACTTTTGCAATATCAATTTCCAAGTATCAATCTGTTTTTGATTGCCAAATATATACAGACATTTATTGTATAACTGCTTTCCTACCGTGTTATTTTATGAAATATGCTAATAATGAGTTTAATCAGCACCATGGTACTCAATTTAAGTCAGAAGTCCTGGGTTCAAGTTTTTGTTTTATTACTTTATAACCTATGTGAAAGTGGGGAGAAGAGAGAGGGGAAGCGGGGGAGGTACATAATGGAACTAGAGATAAAAGAGCACAGGTCAGGTTTGCACAAATTACTTCTCTGAGTGGCTCCACTGTTCCACAAAGGGTACTGGGCGCTTCCACTAAATTTGTAGGACATTTAAAGGAAACAGTGGGATCAGAATAAGTGCATTTGTGGGGTGGGGGTTGATATTCTGAATATTATGCTGTGTTGGGTAATAAGAGAAAGTGAGGTCCAGGGTGGGAACCTTTTATGAATGCCCTCACTTTAGGAATTATCAGGAAGAGTTGTGATACCAACCTTCTCTTTTATGTACTCCTGGAAGACAGACTGTGAAGGTAAGGCAACGTGATGCAGAGGACAGAACGCTGGATCTGGATTCAGTACAGGATCCAAATCTTAGTTCTGCCTTGGTTAAGGCGCTTTCCCCCTGTTGATATCAAATACTTCATCTATAAAACGAAGGAGGATGATCTTTTAAGGTCACTACTAGCTTGAAATCTATGAACCTTTGTTCTTAAGAAGTAGGGAACCAAAGTCAATGGATACTATATACTTGAGAATATTATACCAACATGGCCCACCCTAAGGTAGGCATGGGACCTAAGTACTCAGAGGTTGCAGAATAACAAAATGTCTTTGGGCTTAATCTGCTGAAACTTGGTTTCTTCCTGTGTAAAATAGGGAAAATAATACCTTTCCTCAATACTTACAGAAGTATTCTGAAGATTAAGTGATAAAATAAAAATGAAAGGACTTTTTCAACTTTAAAGAATCATAAAAATATAAAGTGCCACCAATTCTGTGAATGAAGATATTCAAGAAGAGGGTGGATGATTTAAATGTCTAATTGTGTATGAGGTTCCAGGTAGGGTATGAATTATGTTAATAACCTCTGAAGGCCCATCCCTCTCTGATATCCTACTATTCTACATATTATTAACAGAAATGACAAAGGTGTCTTTTACTTGTTATCTTGTATGCTGTTGCCAATTAGGGAAGTACCTCCTCAGCATTAACTGAAAAACTGAGGCACAGTAAACTGTTGAGCTGGAGGAAATTAACTAAATTCAGCTACCTCATTTTAAAGATTAATAAGTGATGTACCCAAATTAGCTGTTGCAGATCTTGGACGAGGATCCTACTTAAATCTACTTACTGTTCTTTCCACCATACTATGACGCCTCTATGTGATATGTACAAAATCGGATGAATTTGGGTGTTCAGGACCATGACCTAATCTTTCTGATCCCCAAATTGGCATTTTTAAAAACTAGATTTGATAATACTGCAGAAATAATTAAATTTCCAGTCATGCTAATTTTCCTAATATTTTTTCTAATTTCAATATTTCTAGCCTTCATATGCAATCTGTTCAAATTAGTAAACTACAAGTGACAACCCCCTCTTATATAAGTAAAGAAACAGATTGCTATGAAAAAAAGTTATGACTTGTTATAGTAAATACCATTCTAAGTTGTCAAAATGATGAAAAGTCAGGCAAGTCCTGCAAGAAAATGATGTAAAATAGTCAAAATAGCTGTGAAACTTAAGATTTTTAAAAGCCAAGTCTTAGTAGTATTAACTGCACAACTAGTCCGACAATGAAAAATACCAATCTATTAAAAACCTGATGATTCTGACATACGTGAAGTGATATCCCCACAACTTCTCAAACTCTGGTAAATAAAAAATATATGAAATATACCTAAAAATCCTATTAATCTAAATGTTCCTTACAGATCTGCTACTACAGGCCCTTCTAATGGTACCTACTATTGAACCATCTTATATTTAAATTCTATTTCAATTCTTAATTATCATGGTTTCAACTTAGCTACAGACACATTGTTATGTAGCTTCTGCCCTTGAGAGTTCAACTGTGGAAAGGCATGTGGAAAATTCTAACAACAATGGGAAGCTTTGCATAGCAACGGACATTGAGAAAATTAAAGGTGATGTATATGTGTGTTAGGGTAAGGAATGGGGAAAGAGGATGAGTTTGGCCATCCAAACTGCTTAGATACTTGAATTAGATTCTTAAGCCTACCCCTGCCTGTTTTGCTTTATTGACAGTGCTGATCCAGACTTCCACATCTTGGACATGCTGCTAGCTTTTAGCCCTGCTTTGTTGTTTGTTACACCTAGGGATAATTTGATATTACTGTCTTGGAAAAAAATGAAACACACAAAATACCATTACCAGAGCCTTTTATTAAACCCCACTACTACCAAAAGAAGTGTAGCAAAGGAGGAAAGCATGCTGGAACTGGGAATCAGAAAAGACCAGAGTTGAAATGTGCCTCTAGACACTTACCAGTTGTTTGACCCTGAGAAAGTCTATTCACCTCTAAGCCTCAGTTTCCTCATCTGTCTGAGATAACAGAAACCTATGAGATAAGTATGTATAAATGTAAAGTTGTAGCATTTTCTATATTATCAAAAAGCTTACAATATCCATAAAAATCACACTTCCATGGCCTTGCTGAATTAGATTATATTCCAAGATGGAAAGGCTTCCAGTAAGAGCCTGCTGAGGACCAATCTACTTGATACAAAGATGCTCAACTGCATCAGAAAGCTGGTTCCTAGATGATGCATTTTTTTTTTAAAACCAACTAATCAAAGAGAACTACAAATATTTTAAAAAGCTCTCAATTTTATAAAGGCCTTCTCTGTAGTGATGGTGGCAGAAAAGCAGGAATAAACACTAAGAATAACAATTCTTGGCACTTTTTATAAACATTCTAGTATATGTATGCATGTATGTATGTATGTATATACATATATTCTTTGTCTAAAAACCAAACAATGAAGGTGAAACTGAATCATATTCATAGAGATTTGTGCCTTTAATGAAACCAGAAAACATAAGTAAGTTGTAGCTGAATGGAAGGTCAGATCACAGGTCCTTAGAGATACAGGCAAATAAAGGAATTGGCAGAGTTCGTTTCATAATATAACCAAAGTAACAAGAAACATTTCAGAGAACATTTGGTCATTTCATTTTATAGTGCTCATGATGATTGTAAATAAAGGGATCACTATGAGGATACTCATAACATATACTCCAACATTAGCTGCAGATGATGAAGAAGTAGAGAAATTCTAAGAACTTGACAAGATCTTCCAAACTAAGTTGACATGTACATTATTATTTGGTGACTTCAGCGCAAAGGGGAGAACAAGAAGGAAAATGAACGTTAAGCTGAAAAACATGATTTGAGAATGATAAATGAAATGACATATGACTGTAAACTACTCAAAGACACCATGCCTATATACATTTTCTTCAAGGTGACAGAAGGTGCCAGATATGAGGAGCACCACACATTACAAAAAGTGAAAATTGTCTGACAACAGTAAAATAAGCTATCTCTCTCTGTGTTTTCAAACTATTAACTAGCTTAGTGCATGCAGTAATGGGCTGTCTCTGGAATTAGTTCTCCTTGAATGGAGGTTGGATGACCAATTGTCACATATATTACAGAAAGAATTCCTGTTCGTGTAGCAAGCAGATTATGATTTCTCAAGTCTGAAGCAAAGGCCAAAATCAATATGGAATAAGAATGATAAAGAGAAGACACTGAATGTGATTTATAGAAGTTCAAAATCTGTTTATACAAGTTGTTTTCTCCAAAAATGTGAAATAAGCAAAAATAAAGACATCTTTGACTATGTTTCTTAGAGAAGTTTAACTGACTGTTACTACAACAAAAAGGAAGAGTCTAGAAACCGCTTCAACCTGCAAATACTTGATTTTCTCCTTAAAAACAGACAGACGCAGCTAGGCATATACACACCAGACATTAAAGTACCCGTATAGTCATAGCAGCAATTTTTTGTGGTAGGAAACAAGTATAAACAATAAATACCAATCAACTGATGAATGGCTAAAAACAAAACAAAACTGTGGTGCATGAATGTATTTAAGTATTATTGTGCCATAAGTAATGATGAACATGAAAAATTCAGAAGCACACGAAGACTTATATGAACTAATAATGCAGAGTAGAGCATGAAAAAGTAGAAAAATAATACACACAATGACAACAGAAATGGAAAGAACCACCACCAAAAAACCCCTCTAAATGCTACCCATATTTTGCTCTTCCTTCTGTTCTTTGGGTAAGTGAGGAACTATTGAGGTAGGGGGAGAGAAATATGGAATATTTCATATGCTGTCAGAAGACTAATATCATTGTTGAACTAGGTTTTTCTCTTTCCATTTTAAAAATACTGTTAAAGGGTAAAACCTTCCTGGGTAGAGCTTTTCTTGACAGCTAGGTGGCCCAATGGATGCAGCATCAAGACTTGGAGTCAGAAGACCTGAGTTCAAATTTGACCTTGGGCAAAATAACTATGGGCAAGTCATTTAACTTCTATTTGCCTCAGTTTCCTCATATGTAAAATGAGGACAATAATAGTTCACAGGGTTGTTGTGAAGATCAAATGAGATAATGATTGTAAAGAGCTTAGCACAGTGCTTGGCACATAGTAAACACTATATAAATGTTAGTTGTTGCTGTTTTTTAGAGAAGTAAGGTAGAATGTATTTGGAAAATAACAGTGATATAAAAACAAAAAATATCAATAAAAATTTAATTTTAAAAAATCAGTGCCTAAGAAATAAATGGAGTCCTAACAATCATAACCAATAACTATAAACATGATCCAGCAAAATTTTTGAAAGAGTGGATAAGAAAACAAAACCCAGAAATCTTGTTAATGTTTAGAAAACACATCTTAAAAAACAAAAACCACACATACAGAACAAAAAAGGGACGTCTATACCAAGAAAGGAATCTGCTTTATATTAGACAATAAGGTTTATAAGATTCCCTGAAAAAATAATCTGGGGCTATTTAGACTTTGTCTATCTTTCAGCATTTAGCAGAGAGTTCTAGATACCATGGGTACTTAGTGTATGTCTTATACCTGTACTAGAGTAGGAAGTACCGGTAAGTTTCTCATCTAAACCTTCTAATTTGTTCGTGTGGCAAGTACGCAACACATGTTTAATAAATATTTGCCAAAGAGATCTCTATGAGGGTAGGTAAGGCATCTCATCTAAACTTTTTATCTTCCTTAATAGCAGTACCAAGTAAAGTGCTCTACTGCTTAGTAAATGGTTTCTCCCCCCCTTTTTTATTTTTTGGGGAGAAAATCATGTATCATATGATCACAAAAACAGAAAATCACACTTTAAAACTAGAAGTCAACAGTAACGAATTAAGCCCACACCCTCCATAACTCAACACTTGTAGCTTGAACATTTAGTTTGGAGTCAGGAATTCTGAATTCAAGGCCCCACCTCCCTGTCCCCAGTTATGCTTAGGCAAGTACAGGCCACAATTTATGAATCTATAAAATGAGCAAAATAATACTTGAATGACCAACCTCACAGTGTTACGCTCATTTTCTAATCTCTTCAAAAAACTTTCCTAAGATAATTTACACAAATATGAAAAACCATACTTTGATGAAGGCATGAGAGAAAAAAGGTAGACTTTTAACAATGTTTTTTCACTGAAAGAAAACATTTTTATAGCAGTGCAGACTAAAAGGTGCAAAGACTACAAGATCCCACTGTGTGCATTGTTTATTGATTATAATAGCATCCGAGTTGGTGGAGCAAAACTCAATCATAGAGATAATCCAATGCAAAATTCAAATAAAAGGAGAAATTTCTTAAAAGATAAAAACCTCCAGAGGACTTCATAATGAGAGAAAGAGAGAGAGAGAGAGAGTGAGAGAGCATATAACTTCATATTTTTGAACAGGCATTCTTCATCTATTTTCTGTATACACTGTTAGGCCGAGTTCTTTTGACAGACTATGCGTCTCAGGAGGCTCAGCAGTGTTTTGGGAATTGATGAAAACAACACAATGTCATTCACAAATAGGAATATCTGGAGAAAACTATCATCTGTTAGGAATTCCTGCCCCTACCTCCAATTTGAACCATGCATTGGACCATCTCTGTGACAGTGGCAAACACCTTTGACAAGCACATCCCATGCGAGCATACACAACCAACCATACGAGAGAATGAAGACATCTTCATTGTGAGAAGCTCAGAACTGAATAGAAGACCATAAGCAAATCATTTAACTTCTCAGTGGCAACAATGGAAGTTTTTATAGCTAGAGATTTCTCATACTAGACCTTTCTTCTACTTTTCCCTCTTCCAAGTTTCTCATACCCTTTCCATTTCATTCCCTGTCACTGCACTAGTTCAGCACCTCATACCTGGACAATCACAAAAGTCTCAAGTCTCCTTATCTCTTGTGTATCCTACCCTCAAAACCATTTTATGCAAACCGCTGCATATAATCTTCTTAAAAATATGGCTGTAAGCTTGGGAATCTAGATTTAAGGCTGGAATGAATTTCCAATGTCATCTAGTCTAATACCCTCATTTTGGAGATGATAAAACAAGTCCAGACAGGTTAAGTGACTTGCCCAGTATCACACTCCCAGTAAGTGGCATTCAATCCCAAGTCCTCTAACTACAAATGTTTTTTCAGTTGTACCAAACTACTCCTGAAATACCCACTACATGAAAAGAGTGAGGGAAAATATCAAAACAGTTATACATTCTTGCTTTACATAAATTTGTTTTATGGAAATTCAACTTTATGTACAGAATTCTGAAAGAAACCTGCATTCCAAAAAAATTATTAAAAATCAATAGTGGGAAGCTGAGAAGCATCTCTAAGTCAGTTTCCTTGTGTCTGCAGATAGTGAATGATACTTTGCCCCTCTCCCTGTGTTTAATAGTGATTCTTACATTTTCACCATGGCTGGTGGCAAATGTGCTCTTGAGGGGAAAAGTGAACCATCTCATAAGAGTAAATGAAAACGAAAATAATTAGAAAATATGAAAGATGACAAAAATTGTCACTGATAACATGAAAACTTAGTCTTGTGGTATCGCCTGTGAACACGATAGTGAAGGATGCTGCCTTGATAAAGTAGCATGCAAAAGGCAGTCTTGCATGAAGTTGACTTAACTGTTGAAACAAAGAAAAGGTACTATTCTACAGATGGAGAAACTATTAACTCTGTGGCTAGCAGATCAGACTCAGAATATTCCTTGACATTTTAAGCCAATGTTCATGCCTCTTTGAAGATTTAAATGTAAAGTACCCTGAAGGAATACAGGTATTTACAGCAAGCAATAGTAAGTTTGCACAATTTAAAAATTGTGCAGCATTTCATGATGTCCAAGTGTCAGGAGGGACTGCTAGTGCAGATCTGAAGCAGCAAAGAAATTCCCAGAGTTTCTGGGGAAAAAACAAAACAAAACAAAACAAAACAAAACAAAAACCAAAAACACAGATGAAGGTCCCTACTTGCTGGAGCAAATCTTTAACATAGACAAACCCAGCCTATTTTATCAAAAAAATGCCATTTTGAACATACACCTTGGTGTAGGAAAAATCTATTCAGGGGCATAAACCTTAAAAAAATAGTTACTCTGGCAAAAGAGGTCCAAAAAGGCCAAGAGGGGAAGAATGCCCTAAAAAGCAAAACTGGCCAAATGGAAAAGGAAGTCCAAAAGCTTACTGAAGAGAATACTTCTTTAAAAATTACAACGGAGCAATTAGAAGCTAGTGATTTTATAAGAAATCTAGACACTGTAAAACAAATCCAAAAGAATGAAAAATTAGAAAACAATGTGAAATATCTCACTGGAAGAACTGACCTGGAAAATAGATCCAGGAGAGAGAATTTTAAAAGTACTGGACTATCTGAAAGCCATGATCAAAAAAAAGAGTCTAGACATAATCTTTCAAGAAATTATTAAGGAAAACTGCCCTGTTATTTTAGAACCAGACGGCAAAATAGAAATTGAAAGAATCCATTGATCACCTCCTGAAAGAGATTCCCAAAGGAAAACTCCTAGAAATATTGTAGCCAAATTCCAGAGTTACCAGGTCAAGGAGAAAACATTGCAAGCAGCCAGAAAGAAACAATTCAAGTATTGTGGAAACATAATCAGCATAACACAAGATTTAGCAGCTTCCACATTAAGGGATAGCAGGACTTGGAATACAATATTCCAGAGGGCAAAGGAGATAGGATTACAGCCAAGAATCACCTAGCAAAACTGAGTACAATCCTTCAGGGGAAAAAAATGATCATTCAGTGAAATAGGGGACTTTCAAGCACTCCTGAAGAAAAGACCAGAGCTGAATATAAAATCTGACTTTCAAATACAAGACTCAAGTGAAACATGGAAGAGGTAAACAGGAAAGAGAAATCATAAGAGACTTATTAAGGTTGAACTGTTTACATTCCTGCATGGAAAGATGATATTTGTAACTCATGAGGCGAGACCTTTGTCAGTATTAGGGTAGTTGGAGGGTAAAAATTATATGTATGTAGATAGATAGAGGGCACAGAGTGAGTTGAAGATGAAGGGGTGACATCTGAAAAATAAAATTAAGGGGTGAGAGAGGATTATACTGGGAGAAGGAGAAAGGGAGAGGTAGAATGGGGTAAATTATCTCACATAAAACAGACAAGAAAAGGCTTTTACAGCAGAAGGGAAATGGGGGGAAGGTGAGAGGGAATAAGTGAATCTTATTCTCATTGGATTTGGTTTAAGGAGGGAATAACATACACACTCAATTGGGTATGGAAATCTATCTTATCCTACAGGAAAATAGGGGGGAAGGGGACAAGAGAGCAGGGGGATGATAGAGGGGAGTGAAGATTGGGGGAGGGGGTAATAAGAAGCAAACACTTCTGAGGAGGGACAGGGTCAAAAGAGAGAATAGAATAAATGGGGGGCGGGATAGCTTGAAGGGAAATATACTTAGTTTTTCACATGACTACTATGGAAGTATTTCGCATGACTACACATGTATAACCTGAAAAAAAAAGTTACTCTTCCGCTTGGAGTAGATGCATCTGGAACTTGCAAATTAAAATCTGTGCATCACTCAGTCATTCCACAGCACAGAAAGGAATCTGCAAGGCATCACTCTCCTTGTATTATTTCACTAATCTTAAGGCATGGATAACCTCTTATCTTTGAACAATGGTTTATACTGGGCTTTGTTCCTGAGAAGTTTTGTAATGATAACTGCACTCCTTTCAAAATTCTATTTATTTTGCATAATGCCCCACAGCGTCACCTTCCCCATAAAGATTTTAATGAAAATGTAAAAGTGGTCTCCTTTAACATTAACTAATTATTAGGGGAAGCTAGGTGGCGCAGTGGATAGAGCTGCCACCTTGGAGTAAGGAGGACCTGAGTTCAAATCCAGTCTCATACACTTGACACTAGCTATGTGGCCCTGGCCCCTTAAGCCCATTGCCTAGCCAAAAAAAAAAAAATGTCCGTAGTTCATACCCCATGACAAAGATGAAACATTTGAAGATGTGAGGGACAAAACTGTAAAATAAACACAAGACCTGGAGCTTGAAGTGGATGAGAATGAAAGAGTTGATTGAGTCTCATGGTGAAGAATTGTCAAAGAGGATTTGATTGAGCTGCTAGGTGAAAAGATTGCAGAAAAAAGGAAAGCTTTGGTACCTGAGGTCAAACCAAAGAGGTTCACAATGAAACAGTTGGTAGAAGCATTTCATCATTTGAGTGGATTTTTCTTGTATTGAAAAGATAGCTCCAAATACTTCAAGATTTTTAAAATTTCAAAGACTAGTAGAGGATAACATTGCTTACTATATATATAGTTAGGTATATGAGGAATGAGAGCCCCAGGCCCCACATCTTTCAACAGCTTTATAAAAAGTCATGTAGCCAACCACCAATGATAAAGGTTAGATGCAATGGGTAGAGAAGGGGGAAACACACTGCACACTTACGTTAACTTTATTGTACAGTACTGTGTATACTTTAACATTAACTTTACCATTCATAATTCTGTTTATTATCATGATATAGCATTTAATATGCCCACATTTTAAAGCTCATTAAAACATATGCATGTCCTTTCTCCTTTTTCACTTCTTGCTTTAGAACTATAGATTTCAATTTTAATCAAATATCTCTAAACATTTTTCATATCATTGTTATACTAAGTACAATGAAACTACTTATATAAAAGGCAAAGAGGAGAAACTAAACAAGATTGCATATATCTTATGTGTAAGCATCTAGGTGGCACAGTGGATAGAATGTCGGGTCTGAAGTCAGAAAGACTCATATTCCTGAGTTCAAACAGGTCCTGGGCAAGTCACTTAATCCTGTCTGCCTCAGTTCCTCATCTGTAAAATGAGCTGGAGAAGAAAATAGCAAACCACTCCAAGAAAACCCCAAATGGTGTTAAGAAGAGCTGGAGGTGACTGAAGAACAACAAATATTTTATGTGTTTGTATATTTTACGACTTGCAACTTGTGTAAAGGTATTATTTTATATATGCCTTTGTTATATGCTACATGAAGTGGGTGGGTAGGGGCAAATTCAAATTACATAAAACCTCTTTATGTAGAGATTTGTAGAAGTCTGCAGATCAGTCCGACTAAGTAAAGTAAGAACTATCTGCATGCACTTCGTTTACAACTATGCAAAGAAAGGTAACATCAAAAAGCAGTGAAAATGAATGGCTAACACAAAGCATAATGTTGGTGCTAACTTACTATTAATACATGTGATCTTTATTTGTTTGACCAAACTGATAAATAACAGAAATGTAAGTTCCACATCATTCCCAGACATTTCATTTTTTTATTTTAAAGATTAGGTAGTTCAGTCAATAAGCAATTTATTAAGTTATTAAGTGGCTACTATGTTCCAGGCACTGTACTGTGTTGAGGTTACAAAGAAAGGCAAAACAAAACACCAGTCCCTGCTCTCTGGGACCTCACAAGTCTAAGGGAATGATGACACGAAAACAACTACGTATGAACAAAATAAATGCAGGTAGGGTATGCTGGAGCTTACTTAACTTAGTTCTTAGCCCATTTTATGTCTTTATACCTCAGAAATAATAAACTACAACTCAGGGCTAGATTTATGGTTTTGTTGACTGGCTATATTTAAGAAAGTGATGGAGAAAATGTTAATAATGCAGATTAAACTTAAAAGTGTATCATTACACTCTCATCCCCCCCATCCCCCAGTGAGATGTTAAACATTTACCAGCACATCCCTGTATACACGATATACTGGAAATAATCTCAAAGGAAAGGAGCTATTAAGAAAAAGGCCTTTCCTGCCTAGGCCTGACGTATAGAGGCTACTGATGGATCAGATCCCACAGGCCAACTCTGATAAGCACAGGAGCTTTGACCTCCATTTCTGACCTAGGATGGCTTGCCTCTTCTTTGGCAGCTTTCAGTGAAGTAGTGTGGTTTAGAATGTTGGATGTGTGTGATCACGGGCTGAAATCACTTAATCTCAACTATAAAATGAAGTGGTTGGACCAGATGATCTCAAAGGTCTCATCTACTTGTTTACCAAAAACAAACAAAACATTTTCACTCCCTAACTTTGGTCCTGTTTCTCTCTGCTCTACCCAAAAGAAGTAACAGAACACAACAAAGTGTCTTATAACTGAGTAGGCCCTTAATAAATGCTTGTTGATTGACTGATCTGCTAACCCTACATTGGTGGCCACACCTCAATTCCTGGCTAAATTCTAGAACACATTAAAGGCATGATTTGTAAGCATTTAGAAAAAGCAGCAGTGATCATTAAATCATGAACTCATAAAAAAAATAGGTTATATACCAGACTAAAATCATCAGCATTTCTGAGATTTTGGCAAAGCAGTTTCAGGGTGTTATCTGTGGTTAAAATGAAGTGATATGGATGGTCCTCTCTTGGTCGACATTTTCATTAATTAGTTGGATGAAGACAAAGATGGAACACTGGTTGAACATGGAGATGACGCAAAGTTTGGAGTTACAGCTCTTAAAGTTAGATCATATCATCAAAGAACCCAAGAAGACACTGGCTTGGCCTTGGTCACATTAAGAATAATAGCAGGTTGATTTTAGAAAAAAAACATGGGAAAGCTTACATAAAATAATGAAGAGTGAAATAAGCAGAATCAAGAGAATGTTGTATAAAGTAACAGCAATACTGTCTGAAGAGTAACTGTGAAGGTCTAAGCTATTTTGAGTATTATAAATATTCAAATCAACTACAAAGAACCTATGAAGGAAGATGCTATCTACCGCTAGAGAAAGAACTGATAAAAAGTATGCATATTATGGTTTTACAGGTATGTTATGTATACACATACACAACACTGTGGTCTTCTCTAGTGTGGGGTGGTGAGGGAGGGAGACAGTTCAGAACTTAAAATATAACAAAATAAATAAAATTAAATTAAAAAAAGAATACCATCTCATGTAAGCCTTGCAATAACCCAGTTAATACTACAAATACTATTGTTGACTAGTCAACTGATGCACAAGAATTCAAACTACATACACCAATGGCCTCCAAATTTTTCCCCCCATAGCTAACCCCTTTCAGTAAAAGTTTTTGAGCATAAACTTCTAATATATGTAAATCTATCCATAAAATTCACTACCTTAAAATGCAGACATCTTCTTGCCAGTCTCAGTGACCATACCCTGGAAGAGTTAACTCTTTTTAACTGACTTGAGCTCATTGCAAATAGGTGCTTTCTTACTATATGTCCTTATTTATCTTAGGTGTCAATTCCCCATAAGCCATTTTTTGAATTATCCTTTCCAATCCAAAGATTATTCTCCTAAGAGGAGAAAAGACAAGTAAAATAAGAACTGCGCTACTCTAAGTCATTAGTCCTTCTTTGACTCTTCTCTTTACCCCAAAAAACCTAAGAAAAATAAACCACCGCTTTTGTTCTTTGCTTTCTTTGCCAGCATCAGTTCGTTCTAAACTACTCACAAAATGAAGATAACATCACATGCCTTCTGACTTAATCTTCAACTCACTGCCTCATCAAGTACCTCTCTTCAGAAAGCTCATCAAGATATATGTATAGACTTTCACCTCTATTTCAAGTGAAAACAGCATGCGTCAATCTGCATGCAGACTCCATAGTTCTTTCTCTGTATATGGACAGCATTTTCCATCATGAGTCTTTTGGAGTTGTCTTGGATCACTGTATTGCTGAAAAGAGCTAAGTCATTGCACAATGTTGCTATTACTGTGTACAATGTTCTCCTGGTTCTTTGTGCTTATCCTTTGAACCAGATACACTGTATACAAACATTTGTGTAGCTTTGTGTAGTGGCCCCAAACTGGAAACTAAGGAGGAGAATACCTATTGGGGAGTAGGGAATAGCTAAACAAATTTCTGTATATAAATGTTATGACAGGACCAATCATCTCACTGTAAGAATTTTTAAAATTAAATGAGGGGAAAAAAAAGCTGAGGTAGGTTGGATTCAGACTGTAAAGCAATTTGCTTTTATATGTTATAAAGCATATGAACATAAGTATGTATAAAAAGAAAACTTGATTTGCTGTGTTGGCAGACTTGTAACCTGTCTGAAGTCAACAGCACCCTTCCAATCTTTACACATCAGAATGTATATGTACACAACACATATGTATATGTTATCTCTATCCATGTCCACCAGGCTATAATGCAGATGCGCAATGCCTACTGGGAATTATATTACTTAGAGCACAGGATCCAACCGAATGGTATCATGTCCAGCAACAGGACCTTGGGGGAGTGGCGATGACTCCTTCAAAACCTTCTTCAGTGAGATAGGGGCTGGCAAGCATGTGTCCAGAGTAATCTTTGTGCTGTTGGAGCCTTTTGTGGATTGTAACAGATGAGAATCTATTAACAGTTGTTCCACTGACTAGTTGGCAAGTATGCTGCTAACAGCTTAGCAGCATACACAGTAATGTCTGTCTGTATGTATTATGTATATATGTAAAACAGAGAACTCCGAGGTACCACCTCACACCTATCAGACTGGCTAACATGACAAAACAGGAAAATGATAAATGCTGGAGAAGATGTGGGAAAATTGGAATGCTAATGTATTGCTGGTGGAGTTGTGAAGTGATCTAACCATTCCGGGAGAGCAATTTGGAATTATGCCCAAAGGGCAATCAAACCATGCATACCTTTTGATCCAGAAATACCATTACTAGGTCAGTATCCTACAAAGATCATCAAAAAGGGAAAAGGACCCATATGTCCAAAAATATTTATAGCAGCTCTTTTTGTGGTGGAAAAGAATTGGAAATTGAGGGAATGCCCGAACAAGTTGTGGTATATGAATGTAACAGAATACTATTGTTCCATAAGAAATGATGAGCAGGCAGATTTCAGAAAAACTTGAAAAGACCTGCATGAACTGATGTGAGTGAAGTGAGCAGAACCAGGAAACACTGTACACAGTAACAGCGACAGCTCTGATAGACTAACTCTTCTCAGCAATGCAATGATCTAAGACAACTCATAGTGGAAAATGCTACCCACATCCAGAGAAAGAACTATAGTGTCTGAATGCAGACTGAAGCATACTATTTTTTGGTTTTTCCATTTTGTTCTGATTCTTCTTTCACAACATGACCAACATGGAAATATGTTTAACATGATTTTACATATATAGCCTATATCACATTGCATGCTGTCTTGGGGAGGGGGGAGAAGAGGAAGGGGGAAAATTTAAAACTAAAAATCTTATAAAAGTGAATGTTGAAAACTAAAAACAAATAAATAAATTTAATTTTTAGAAAAATAAAGATGAAATGAACTTCTAAAAAAACAAACAGAGGATTTGTATTTGATCCCAGAGGACATGGGGAACCACCGGAGTTTACTGAGTGAGAGACTGACATATTCAGACTTATGCTATAGAATATCATTTTTGATAATAGAGAAAGTAGAGACTTGAGGTTGGAAGACCAAACAGGAGGCTTTCATATTAGGTGAGAGATCATGAAGGGTTGAACTAGAGTGACAGCTATGTGAGTGAAGTTGTTGGATGCTGGATGTGAAATATGTTGTTGCAGTTAGAACTGACAGCAGCAGCTGTCCCATGTACCTTGGATGCTCTCTTACCTCAGCTCTGCTTCCTGACTTTCCTTCAAAACTGAATTCTACCTTCTGCAGGTACCCTTTTCTGGTTCTGGTCCCTCCAAACACATACTGTGTCTTCTCTTTGAGATCATCTTCCATTTGCACTGTATTTATCTTGTATGAACATGGTTGTTTGTCCACAGTTATCTCCCTTACTAGAATGTGAGCTCTTAGAGGGCAGAGACCATGGTTTTGGTTTTCTTTATGCCCATGCTTAGCACAGTGCCTAGCAAATACTAAGTACATCTGTTTTGTAAAATTATATTTCTTGGCAACTGACTGGATAGGTGGAGTGAGAGTGTCCTGATTCACCTGAGTGAATGGAAGGGTAGTCATATCCTGGACATTTAAAAGAAATTGAGAAGAGGGATGAATTTTGGGGGAAGGAAAAAAGAATTGGGGTGGGTTTTTTTTTTGGCAGAGATATTGAGTTTGTAATTCCTACAGGAAATCTAGCAGAAAATGTTCAGCAGGCAAATGGCTATGTGAGACTGGAGATCAATGGAGGACTAGGGTTAAATGTATAGATCTGCACCTACGCAGATAACAATTAAACTACTGGAGATGAGAAGTCTTGAAAGACAGTGTAGAAAGAAGTCCTAGAACAAAGCAAAGCCTTGAAGCATACCCATTGTTAAGGGGACAGGATACATGGATGATTCAGCAAAGGAGACTGCAAGCAAGAAGAAAATACAAACCTAGGAGGAGAGGGTAGTCAACAGTGTTAAATACAAATAAGAGGTCAAGAAAGATGAAGTTGAGAAAAGTTCACTGGTCAGTAAACAAGTATTGAGCATTTACTCAACAAAGCAATGCACTTTAAGGAGTCACTGATTAAAAAAAAAAACTTTGAAAGCCTTAAGAATTTTGGTCAATACAATGACCAACCACGATGAAGCATGTTAACTACATCTTGAGAGGTGATGGACTTTGGGGTGCATTCATAATCAAACACAATGCTCCAAATGCAGTCTGACTAAGAAAGAGAAATTCCTTATTCATGTCTTACTCTTGAGTTTGCAGTGTATTAAGACCCTCAGTTCTTTTTCTCATGAACTACTAATTCCCCATTTTGTACTTGTGACAGTCTCTCTCTCTCTCTCTCTCTCTCTCTCTCTCTCTCTCTCTCACACACACACACACACACACACACAGAGGAAATGCCCAAAGCAGAAATCTGTCTTGCTTGACTATGCATATTTGTCGCCCCCCCCCCCAACCTCACTCCATCAATGGATTTTTGGGAAAAAAAAAAGAAATTATTAGCAACTTGGGAGATAACATTTTCAGGTTGGCATTATGAATGGAAGCCAAACAAGGAAAGAATCAAGTAACTGAGAGAAGTGATGGCAATAAATACCAGCAGCTTTTTTAAAGGAGTTTAACTGTAAAAAGGATATAGGATGACAGCTTGAAGGATGGTAGATCTATCTAATAAGGGACTTTTAAGAATACAGGAGACTTGAATGTCTGTAGGCATCAGGAAAAGGACCAACAGGGAAGGATTAGAGAAAGGGGATCAATTGTGGAGGAAATTCATGGGAAAAAGGGATGGGATCAAAGGTACACGTAGGAGGGTTAGATTTGAGAAGGAGTGTCTCTTCACCAGACACTGAAGTAAAAGTGAAAATGGGGTGAAAAAAAAAGTTAACAGGTTTTGAGAAGCAGGATATGAAGAAAAGGAAGCTCAGGAAGAGGAGAATATAAGGGAATAGTATGGAAGGCTTGAGAACAAAATTTTGAAACAGCTGCTGTGGGCAGTTTTGACAATCAGGTGGAGGAGTAATAAAAGGTCAATATTCAAGGAAGGAGCCAGCCAAAAAACCCATGGCTTCAGCTTTCAGTAAACAAATGAACAAAATATGGCCAACTGGAAAAAAATGCTATCAAGATGAACTACAGTATAATTCAAAGAGTCAAATTTGACTTCATGAAGCTTCATGGAAATAAGACTCATAATTGGAATATGGCTCAGTACCTTATTTAGAAGCCACAGGAGAGGTAAATGGGTCTGACTTCAGTTCCTGACAAAATTCCATATCAAAAGAATAAGTGTTCATTAAGAACAAGTCAGGGGGCAGATAGGTGGTGCAGTGGATAGAACTCTAGCCTTGGAGTCAGGAGGACACAAGTTGAAATGTGGCCTCAGACAATTTACACTTACTAGCTGTGTGACTGTGTGCAAGTCACTTAACCCCATCTGCCTCACGAAGAAGAAGAAGAAGTCCAATGAACTACCTGAAGTTAACATGACTGTTGGGCTAGAAAGGGAATGAGAAAAACAATCATAATATAGGAGTATAATATCATAGACTTAAAACTGGAAGAGATCTCAGAAGCCATCTAGTCCAACCTCTCATTTTTTCAGGTGAGTAAACAGGTCCAGAGAGGTTAAATGGTTTAGCCAAGGTCACACACTCAGGGAGAGTCAACAACATGGATCTGAACGGTTTCATCTAGTGACCCACCTCCACCCCCAATGTAAAAAGGCAGCATGGTGAGTAATCATAACAGTCGCTAATGACTAATCTTGATTTTGGAGATGGGATGAGGAAAAGCACTTCTTTCCTCCTCATGGTGGGGGAGGAGAGATTCAGATAATAGTCATTAATGGTTTGATGTTGACTTGGAAGGAAATCTCC
Source organism: Phascolarctos cinereus (assembly GCF_003287225.1). Classification (NCBI taxonomy): domain Eukaryota; kingdom Metazoa; phylum Chordata; class Mammalia; order Diprotodontia; family Phascolarctidae; genus Phascolarctos; species Phascolarctos cinereus. Next base: position 269,677,151 of record NW_027556098.1, on the reverse strand, counting down.
AATGAAGTGCCCCAAAGTTGTGTTGTTTTAACATTTTAAATGAATGATTAGATAAATGTATAGATGACATAGTTATAAAATTTATAGATGACACAAATTGGGTAATATCTTGGACAAAAGGACTAAAAAAAAATCTGGATTGGCTAGACCACTGAGCAAAATTGAGTAACAACATCACAAGTACAAGATGAAAAACATGGGTGGATGATCGTTTATGTAAAAAGGAACTGAGGTTTCAATATACTGTAAGCTCAAGAGTAAGACATGTATACGGATTTACATTCTGTCCTAGTCAGACTACACCTGGCACTCTCAGCACCGTATTTTAGGAAGACCTGGAGTGTGTCCAGAGGAAGGTAAACAGAATAGTGAAGGGCTTCTAGTTCTAGGTCAAATGAGGTTCTGTAAAGGAACTGGAGACCTATCCAAAGAAGAGAAATATAAGAGGAGACAAGAGAGCTGTCTTCAAGGTACTTGAAAGGGCTTTCAAATGGAAGGATTAAATTTGTTCTTGGCAGAAGGTAAAACTAGGACCGAGGGGTGTGAGTTGCCAGGAGGCAAACAAATTTTATTTTTAAAAAGACATAATGGGAGGGTGGAGTCAAGATGGCAGAGTGAAAGCAATGACTTGCTTGAGCTCTCCTCCAAATACTCATAAAAAGTGGCTCTAAACAAATTCTGAAGCAGCAGAACCCACAAAAAGACAGAGTGAAACAAATTTCCAGCCCAAGACAACCTGGATGATTGATCAGAAAGTTGTATTGTGCCAGGCTGGGAGCGCAGCACAGCAAACCTGGAGCAGGCCTCAGAAGACTCAATCATGGGCAGCTGTGGAGGTTTCCAGACTCCTCAATCCACGAATGCCAAAGACAATTTAGAAGGTCAGTGGGAAAAGTCTGTTTCTGTCGGGGTTCAGAGAGGAAGGCGGGGTTTCAGCTCCATTCCCCAAGAGCATGGGGGGGGGTAGCTGCTTCCCGAGCTTCCAGCCCACAGACTGAGGGGGAATCCAGTGGCTGATCAGAGAGGGATTGCAGGGATCTCTTTGCCAGTGCGCAGGCAGGAATCTCTTGCTTTGTGGATCTGGGTCACAGTTCTGGGCAGCGGTGCTGGGGTGAGGAGGAATACTGGCGTGGTGGAGCTTGTAGTGGCTGTGCAGAGGAACCCCTCCTCATAGTTACAGGACAGAAAGGAATACTTGTGGTCACAGGCCAGGAAAGGAGTAGACACCTCGCCCCTTATCATACCACCTTGGAAGAACTGAAAATTTACAGGTCCCTACAAGTATCTCTGAAAACAGCTATACAAACCCCTGAAGCTTGGGACAGTACACTCTCCACACTGGAAGCAGACTCTTAACAAAGAGTTTAAAACTCAAGTAATTCGCCAGGATCACGAGCAAGCAGCGCAAAAAGAGTCAGACTATATCATCTTACTATGGTGAAAAAGATCAAAATATACAACCAGAAGAAGACAACAAAGTCAAAGCTCCTACATCCAAAGCCTCCAAGAAAAACATGAAATCAGTCCCAGGCCTTGGAAGAGCTCAAAAGGGATTTTGAGAAGCAAGTAAGGGAAGGAGAGGAAAAACTGGGAAGAGAAATGAGAGTGATGCAAGAAAATCATGAAAAACAAGCCAACAGCTTGCTAAAGGACACCCAAAAAAATACTGAAGAAAATAACACCTTAAAAAATAGCCTAACCCAAATGGCAAAAGAGGTCCAAAAAGCCAATGAGGAAAAATGCCCTAAAAAGAAAAATTGGCCAAATGGAAAAGGAAGTCCAAAAGATTACTGAAGAAAATACTTCCTTAAAAATTAGAATAGAGCAATTGGAAGCTAGTGACTTTATGAGAAATCAAGACACTGTAAAACAAATCCAAAAGAATGAAAAATTAGAAAACAATGTGAAATATCTCATTGGAAAAACAACTGACCTGGAAAATAGATCCAGGAGAGAGAATTTAAAAATTATTGGACTATCTGAAAGCCATGATCAAAAAAAGAGCCTAGACATCATCTTTCAAGAAATTATCAAGGAAAACTGCCCTGATATAGTAGAACCAGAGGGCAAAATAGAAATTGAAAGAATCCACAGATCTCCTCCTGAAAGAGATCCCCAAAGGAAAACTCCTAGGAATATTGTAGCCAAATTCCAGAGTTCCCAGGTCAAGGAGAAAATATTACAAGCTGCCAGAAGGAAACAATTCAAGTACTGTGGAAACACAATCAGGATAACACAAGATTTAGCAGCTTCTACATTAAAGGACTGCAGGGCATGGAATATAATATTCCGGAGGGCAAAGGAGATAGGATTACAACCAAGAATCACCTACCCAGCAAAACTGAGTATAATCCTTCAGGGGAAAAAATGGTCATTCAGTGAAATAGAGGACTTTCAAGCATTCCTGATGAAAAGACCAGAGCTGAATAGAAAATTTGACTTTCAAATACAGGACTCCAGTGGAACATGAAGAGGTAAACAGGAAAGAGAAATCATAAGAGACTTATTAAGATTGAACTGTTTACATTCCTGCATGGAAAGATGATATTTGTAACTCATGAGAACTTTGTCAGTATTAGGGTAGTTGAAGGAAAAAAAAATTGTATATAGATAGATAGATAGATAGATAGATAGGGCACAGGGTAAGTTGAAGATTAAGGGTCATATCTGGAGAATAAAATTAAGGGATGAGAGAGGATTATACTCAGAGAGAAGAAAGGGAGAGGTAGAATGGGGTATTATCTCACAAAAAACAGAAAAAAGAAAAGTCTCTCACAGTGGAGGGGAAACAGGGGAAGGTGAGAGGGAATGAGGGAATCTTATTCTCATAGGATTTGGCTTAAGGAGAGAATAACATACACATTCAATTGGGTATGGAAATGTGTCTTACCCTATAGGAAAATAGGGGGAGAAGGGGACAAGAGAGCAGGGGGATCATAGAGAGGAGGGCAGATTGGGAAAGAGGGTAATCAGAAGTAAATACTTCTGAGGAGGGACAGGGTCAAAAGAAAGAACAGAATAAATGGGAGGGCACGATAGGATTAAGGGAAATAGAGTTAGTTTTTCACAACATGTCTACTATGGAAGTGTTTTGCATAACTGCACATGTACAACCTATATTGAGTTGCTTGCCTTTTCAATGAAGGTGGGTGGGGAGGGAGGAAGGGAGAAAATTTGGAACTCAAAGTTTTAAAAACATATGTTTTTAAAAAAATGTTTTCACATGCAACTGGGAAATAAGAAATACAGGAAATGGGGTACAGAAGTCTGTCCTGCTCTACAGGAAAATAGAAGGGGAAGGGGATAAGAGAAGGGGGGGAGAGATAGAAAAGAAGTCAGACTAGGGGAAAGGGTATTCAGAATGCATGCTATCTTGGGGTGGGGGGAGGGGTGAGAAATTTGTAACTCAAAAACTTGTGGAAGTGAATGCTGAAAACTAAAAATAAATAAATTTATATTAAAAAAAAAGACATAATGACAATTAGAGCTATCCAAAAATATAAAGAGCTTTCTCACTGGAAGTCTTCAAGCAAATACTGAATATTTGTTCAGTATGTTATGGAAGGGATCTTCTTCAGGATGAGTTGAACTCTATGGCCAATGATGCCCATTCCAATTCTGACATTTTGTGACCTGCAATCTGGTTTTTATGACATCCTATGGTTATCTCAAATGATCTCATAACATGTCCCTAACCAATTTTAGAGTACTTTTTCTTAAAAACAAAAAATACTTTCAGAAAGGAAAGCATATAGCTATAGACAAAATCTTGTTTCTATCAATCTATATATAAAATATATACCTAAAACTTCAGAAGAATTGGCATTCACAGTCCTATTTTATGGAAATAGGGTCAAAAAGTTACTGAAGAAAAGTTTAAGGGGCAGCTAGGTGGAACAGTGGATAGAGCATCTGCCCCTGATTCAGGAGGACCCAAGTTCAAATCCGGCCTCAGATACGTAACACTTACTAGCTGTGTGACCCTGGGCAAGTCACTTAATCCCATTGCCTGGCCCCTCCTCCCCCCCAAAAAAGTTAAAAAAGTACAGCTATGTTAGAAAACAATTAAAAAGGACAAAACTGAAGATTTTAATGTCAGTGCAAGGAAGATACAATACAGCTTTCACAGGAAAATAGAAACCCAGTGTCTGTCAATTTCCACTATAGCCACACAAGGTTAGCCAATGTGAAACATGACACTTCTGTCATAACACAACTCAGTACTTTATTAAAGGGTCACTTTATATAAAGATGAGCTAGCCTCCTGACCACACCTGGAAGTTAAAAAACTATTATCAACCACCTGTGGGCTGTTTTCCTGCACTATAAATCTGTGATTAAATAAAACTGATTTAATAACAACAGTGCCCTTTCAAGGTAGAGCCCAATTAAGTTTAATCTCCTACTGAAGACTATAAAAAAAGACACTTTAGATCTACTTTTCTAGTAGATCTAAAGAATAAGCAACTTTAAAGATACATCATTCTTCATTTATTCTATCTACAATGAGTTGACATGTTCCTGTCAGTAAGAAAAATGTGAATTTGAGAAATTTTCAAATGACAGGATTATACAATGAAAGATTTGGAGCTGGACCTTAAAAGTAAACTAAGTGGGGCAGCTAGGTGGGGCAGTGGATACAGCACCAGCGCTGGATTCAGGAGGACCTGAGCTCAAATCTGGCCTCAGACACATAACACTTATTAGCTGTGTGATCCTGGGCATGTCACTTAACCCCAATGCCTAGCCAAAAAAAAGAGAGAGAGAGAAAGAGAGAATTATTAGTTATGACCAGGATGGATTTATACCAGGAATGCAGGACAGGCTCTACATCAGAAAAATTATAAACCTGACAGCATATTAATAACAAAAAATGCTAAGTCAAATGACTATATCAACAGAAACAAGAAAACTTTTGATAAAAATACAGTACCCAATCACATTTTAAAAAAACACTGAAAAGCATATGAATAAACGGACCTTTCCTTAATAAGACAATCATTGTCTATCTTAAATCAAGACCTAAAATTATTTGTAATGAAAAAGATGTGAGTTAAAGCAAGGATGTCCACTGTCACTGTGATTATCCGAAAAACTTCTATAGCAATATTCAGATGCATCATCAGATGCATTACTGATTTAGAAGTTCTCTCCAATGGTACAATCTGTAACCCACCCATACCTGTCCATCCTGTGCAAGCTGTGCATAGGGTTATATAGAGGCAGCTAGGTGGTGCAGTAAAGACAGCACTGGACCTGGAGTTAGGAAGACCTGAGTTAAAATTTGAACTCAGTCACTAGCTATGTGACTTTGGACAAGTCACTTGACCTCTATTTGCCTCAGTTTCCTCAACTGTAAAATGGAGATCTCCCAGGACTGTTGTGAGGATCAAATGGATAATATTTATAAAGCTAAAATTCAGCACAGTATCTGGAACATAATGGGTACTATATAAATGCTTATTTAACCCTTCTTCATTCCCTTTCCTCTTGTACATGTTTCTTCCAAAAGTTTCACAAAGGGGGTCTGGGGTCTACCCAACATGAGACTTTCCTTGTTTTCTCCTAACATCACAAGCATCACAGTAGGGCACTCTGGCTGTCGCAGTGTCATCCTTCATTTCTGCCACATGGTCACTCATGAAACAAAGTTATATCATCAAGATAAGAAAAAGAAGTCAAGTGAATAACAATAAATAACAAAGAAAAATTTATTTGCAGTTATGAAACTTGAATAAATGACTCCCTAATTCAACAAAAACTATAAAGTAGTTTGATAAAATTAGGTTTATATCAATCATATTCCACATACCACAATAAACTCCAAACAGATACACTGTATGAGCAAAATATTTTTAAAATTACCCAACAAAAAAAAAAATCAAAGGAAATAACTTACTAAACAACTATAGATGAATATAAAAGATAAAACAGACACTTTTAATTACATAAAATTAAAGTCTGTGCATGAGCAAAATCAATGCAGATAGAAAACCAGTTTCACTGGGAAAATATCTTTGTAGCAAATTTCTTTAATAAAGCTCTAATCTCCAAAAATCAATTGACACAAATATATAAGAACAGAAGCAATTCCTAGTGGATAAGTTTGGTCAAAGACTAATGAACACTCAGTTTTCAAAAGAGGAAATTCAGGTTCTCAACAATCATATAAAGAAATGCTCCAAATCACTTAAAAAACCTGAAGTACAAATTAATTTTACCTTATTTTATATATATATATATAGATAGATAGATAGATAGATATAGATATAGATAGATATAGATAGATAGATAGATATAGATAGATAGATATAGATATATACACATACATACACATATCTATATCTATGTACACACACATATCTATATCTATATCTATATCTAGGGCAAAAATGACAAAAGACCAATACTTAGGTGTTATCATCTCGGGAGGTCAGAGAGCTCAAACACCCGATATAAAATTTAATAGCCTTTTTTAATAATAGCCAAGAACTAGCCAAGAAGTGATGAATAGGAAGAATTCAGAGAAACTTAGGAAGATTTACATCAACTTATGCAGAAAAAAATAAGCAGAAACAAAGAGCAATTTACATTAATAATGTAAAGGAAAAAGTATTGAAAAATTTCAGAGCTTAAATCAATTCAAAAAGACTTGATCATGAAGTATTCCTACTGGTAAAGAAGTGGTGGGCTCAGACACTTGATACTAGCTGTGTGATCCTAAGTAAAGACACTTAACCCCAACTGCCTCACCAAAAAGAAAAAAAAAGTGGTGGGCAATAGATGTGGAGGTGTACATTTTTAAGTGTGGCTAAATGTGCAAATTTGTTTCACTTGATTGTACTTCTTTGTTATAGGAGAGGGCTATAGCAGGGTAAAGAATCGAGAATCAATGGGAAATGACAGTGGTGTTTAAAAAACAGTATCAATAAACCAAAAAAAAGAAACCAAAGATGACAAGAAAATACTCTGACTAGATATACAGGCTCTACATTTAGTAAAAGTTGAGGCATCCTAAGTTCTCTAGCTTAGATCAAACAAAACTCATTAGAAGGCCAAAGGCAAAGAGTTCAAGGAAAGACCCTGACATGAAGGAAAAAAAATTGGTGATGTATCATGACAGTCAATTTAAAAATCTGGAAATTTTAATGTGACCGTGTTCACTTAAAAACTGTTAAGTCGGACAGTTCTCAGTGAGATGCTCTTTTGGTGCGGAGGTACTGTGACAGAAATGGAGGAAACACAAGCAGTCCACAGGGCAGATAAGGAAATAGAGTTCTCTGGCTTTTGATGCATTTTCTCAGGTCCATGTCAGGTCTACAAAATTCAGAACTACTGATTAATGGTAGTCCATATCATGGCAGGTTACCTGAGCAGGCCACTGCTGTTTTTAATGTCAAGTGGCATTTCATAGAGCTGGCAATAGTCTCGTTTAATATGCTTGGTCCTGAATAACAACTTATCAAATTATGAAAAACATACACTCAAAAGTCTACAGAATGCCAAGATATGAGCAGAAAAAACAAACCCCAACACTTCTAACAAGTCAAAATGGACTTTAGAGTGCATCTATCTAATTCAATTGTCCACCTTGCAATCAAATGCTTCTGTACTGTTACTGTATGTTTAAAGTATTGAGATTCTACAAAACTAAAAGGGGCAACTCTCCTGTGCATAAAACCACTGGACAGCAGCACAAACCTACGAATAAAAAAATAGGAAGAATTCTCAAAATTTAGGTTGTTCAGTCATTTTTTCAGTCATGTCTGACTCTGTGACCCCACTTAGAGTTTTCTTGGCAGAGATAATGAAGTGGATTGCCATTTCCTTCTCCATTTTACAAATGAGGCAAACAGGTGTAAGTGATTTGCCCAGGGTCATACAGCTACTAAGTATTTGAGGTCACATTTCAATTAAGGAAGATAAGTCTTCCTGGCTCTAGGCTCAGCTCTCTATATACACTGCACCACCTAGATGCCCCCAAGTTTCGGTACCAAAGACTAATTTAACCCTAAGGTATAATTTGAACGTACTGTCCTGGAAGTATGCTGAGGACAGAAGGAGTACTTGGGGAAACAATAGGGATAGTCAAGTATTAAACCAGAAAAGAATGACAGGTCCTAAGCTTGACATGAGAAAGATCACATCAAAGAGAAGTTCTGAAGAGTAAAAGTATAGTCAAATTTATCTCCAGGTTTTGTGGGAATCACAGTTATATCAAGAGAGAATCAGACAATTAGGCACGGAGAATAAGGAATGAAGGTATTAAAAAAAAAACCAAACCAACATCAAGTATTTAATTAAATAGTAGCAAATCTGTGAGGTCCTAAATGGTGGGGACCTGTCAAAGGTATAACTGTCAAAGTATTGATAATGGGATTCACAAGACAGTTGCATCTTCTGCAAATAGAAGGAATGGAGAATGGAGAGACCAGCAAGGCAACCTTTACAGATGCCAAAAATACAAAAAAAGCACTGACCTGAACCAGGTGATAAGACAGAACACTTCAACCAGTGGAGGGCCCAGGGTTAAGGGCAAGGAACATGCAAAGGAGTAGGGGAATGGAATAAACTTATGTTAGATAAAAGTCCACAGTGGAGAAAGTTCCTAGTAAACCAGTAAAGAAACACAATGGAAAAGAAGGGAGATGGTAAGGTGGAATAAAAAAAAAAGAGTAAACACATTCCCCAGAAAATCTACTACCACAGAGAAAGAAGAGACAAGTTTTGGATTGGTCAGAGAATACCAGATGAATTAGAAGCCAATTTTTCCAGACATGACTAACTAGAAGCCACAAAGGGATAGAAGCTGACTAGAAGTATATTTGAGAACTATGATTCTCTCTGAGTTCTAAATGGGGAACACAGAATAGAAACTGCTCAATGGAGGACTGCCTGACTTTTTAAAATTCAATTTAATTTTCAGTTCTGAATTTGTCGTCCCCCCCCTTACTTGCTTCTATAAATTGGCTTCCAAAGTTATCACTTAACTGAAACTGTTCTCTCCAAAGGCCTTTTCTCAATCCTCATCCTTGAACCTCCAGAAGCATTTGAAGCTTTTTGAACATCTTCTCACCCTAGAAACTCTCCCATCTCTACATTTTCAAAACACTATACTCTTTTGATACTCTTCCTGTTTCACTGCTCTTTCTCAGTCCTTTCTCAGTCAAAACTGAGTTCAAGTACCATCTTCCACATGAAGTCTTACCAGATCCCCAAAACTCCTCGTCCCTTTCCTCCCAAAACTACCTTGTGTTAATTTTGCATATATTCTATACATGTTTATAGATTTACATCTCTCCTTGATAGAATGTAAACTCTGTAAAGGCAAGGACACTGACTTTTGTCTTTGTGCCCCCTGAGCTCAGCACAGTGCTTGGCACATAGTGGGAACTTTAAAAATGGTTGACAGTAATAGAAAATCACTGGGGTGAGAGGATAAGGGAAAGGGCACTTAATTTGATGTATAGGACTTGGTTAGCAAAAATAAAGTAGTTAAAGTGTAGATCATATGACAGTTCAATCATAATCACATACAAGGAAGGAGTGCTCCCCCAAGTTTCAGCGTCACACAAATGAATGTAGTCTCTTATTAAGCTATAAAATGTTATTAATAATTCCCAACAAGAAAGATCTATTGGTAGTCCCAATGTTTTATTTGTTGTAGCAACTTTATTTCTTTTATTTTTGTATCTGTCAGTATTTTAATAAGCAGCTTCTCTCTTCCTTCCCTTCCCCACCAGGGTATCCATCAACTGTTAGCAATAGATACAGGCAAATTTGTCAAAACTCATGCATATGAGTGCATTGAATGCTTGGCCCTTGAGACTAAAACCAAACAGAAAAGAGGAAAGATAAATGAGAACTAAGACTTGAATATATTGGTCAGACATTTCTGTAATGAAACACTCAACTGTGAGAGACTTTTTCAACCAAGGTAGCAAAAGATTCTTTCACAGAGACAAAGATGAAAGAAAAGGTTCTAAAATCTGTTCTATGAACTAAGATAAATAAAGCTACACTTGACCCCATGAAAAAGGGTCCTTCTTGGGAGGTAATTTAAAAAAAAAAAGAGGGGGTACCTAGGTGGGACAGTAGATAGAGCTACAACCTTGGAGTCAGGAGGAACTGAGTTCAAATCCGGCCTCAGACACATGACACTTACTTAGCTGTGTGACCCTGGGCAAGTCACTTAACCCCAAAGATCTCACCAAAAAGCAAACAAACAAAAAACTTATGAGTGATGAGGTCATTTAATGCAATTTTATGTCTAAAAATGAAATTCCATTTACTAATGGCAAGTGGTCATCCAATTTGTCTGAAGATACCATTAAAAAAGAATATACTATTATCTTTCAAAGCAGCTCACTTGGCTTTTGGATGGGTCTTTCACAAAGTTTTTCTGAGTTAAGGGCTTTCAGGATGAGCAGCATAAGTTGTTCCTTAATATTACTGCACCACAAATGACAAATATGAAGAATTTAGAGAAACTGATGCAGATCAAAGTAAACAAGACCATGAAAACAATTTACACAGTAACAAAACAGCAAAAAACAAAACAAAACAGTAACAAAAAACCACAGTGGCTTGTGGCTTCACGTAGTAGAAAGATAACTGGATTTGGACACCTATTTCAAATCCCACCTCTGCTACTTAATATCTGTGTGATCTAGGCAACTCTTTGGATCAATCACATCAATGAAGTGAAAGTTTTGTACTAGAATGACCTCTACGGACCTTTCCATCTTAAGTTTGGGATCCAACGATTTTAGAGGATTCACAGTGAAATATGTCTCATGCTTCAACAGAAAGGTGGTAGATTAGAAGTGTGGCAATGAGGTTACTAATAGAACCAATGTATAGATTTTTTTGGGCATGATTTGCAATTATTGTTACACAAGAAGGTTCTATTGAATGAGAGGGGCAAGTAGGAAGTGACATGAAGTAAAAAAGAGAAAAAGCATTAATAAAACCTTTCAAAACAAAATAGCTATTCCTCATCTGGGAAGAGCATTGCTTTACACACGTAATACAGGAGTATCTTCTATCAATGTTCCTGACAGGTAAGCATTCAATTTAACATTTATTATCATTCATGTTTTGCTTGATCACAGCCAATTTTATGGCAGTATTTCATAAAACAATCTACACCACTTTTCCACAGCTTTGAGAAATTTTTAAAAGAACATAAGGTTTCCAAATCACAAGTTTCCTTAACTACAATCACAGAATCTGAATGGGAAAGAACCTCAGAGGACAATGAATCTGACTCCCTTTCCCACCCTCATCCCCATACCTTTAACAAGAATTCTCTCTAAAAAACAATCCCTGACAACTCCTCATCCAGTCTTTGTGTGAAGAACTCTAATGAGACAGATCCCAGGATACTTCCAGAGGCAGCCCATTTCATTTCCATAATTCTGTTAGGAAGTTTCTTCTTATCTTGAGTCAAAATCTGACTCTGCAACTCAGGATCAGGATCACATTTTAGGAGAGTTGGAAGGTACACTCAAGATCATCTAATCCACTCCCCTTATTTTACACATAAAGAAATGAAACCCAGAAAGGTTAAGTGACATGTCCAAGGTTAGGCAAGTATTAAGAAGCTGAGCTAACATCTATCTGATCCCAGGCCCTCTATCTTACCAAGCTTCCACCTAAAACTCCTACCTCATTAACCACTGAACATCTAACAATCAAGTATTAACTGATACTTTTGGGACCACCCAGCATTTAGTTAGATGATGTGAGTTCAGAGTTATACTGTTGCTGTGTGACCTTGGGCAAATCACTCAACTTCTCTTGACCTCAATTTCATCTGCAAAATAGACTAACCTAAGAGCCTTTTCAGTTTTAATATGCTAAGTCAGGGGTGGGGAACCTGTGGCCTTGAAGCCATATGTGGTCCTCTTAGGTCCTCAAGTTCAGCCCTCTGATTGCATTCAAACTTCATAATTCTGTCACACTTTAGGACCTAGTGGGATACATGTGGGCTCAAGGCCGAAAGGTTCCCCACTCCTGTGCTAAATGATGGAAAAATAATTTTTATTATTTTCCAACTAGTAAAATAAATCTGTAAGACTTAGTTTCTTTTCTTTTGGAAGTAATCAGGGTTAAGTGACTTGTCTAGGATTACACAGTTAGTAAATGTTTGAGGCTGGATTTGAATTGCGTCCTCCTGACTCCAGGGTTGGTATTGTGTCTACTTAGACACCTAGCTGCCCCATGACTTAGCTTTCAATAAGAATGAAATACAAGTAAACTTGCCATGTCACACATTTGGCAGTTAACACCTTTACCTAATAACAAGGCAGAAACCAAATAAAAGATAAGAGAAATTAAATCTCAAAAAAATTCAAATGTGCATTCTTCTTTCTGTGACCTTGTTACAAAATGTCCCCAATTTCCACTACATTTCCATGCAAATCAGCTAGCTCTCAACCAGTTCAGTAATCAGATGTGACAACAGGTCATAAGTCTGAAATTTTGTTTGATTTTCCCATTCTAGGTAACCACTGAGAATTATCTAAGAAGCACTGCCATCACCTCCCACTCCCCCCTCTGCTGGTTGCCAAGGTAACTTAAAGAACAGTGTCTTGATAGAGTGCTGGGCCTGGAAGAAGACTCATCTTCCTGAGTTCAAATCTGTCCTCACACACCTATCAGCTATGTGACCCAGGCAAGTCACTCAACGTCTGCCTCAGTTTCCTCATCTCTAAAATGAGTTGGAGAAGGAAATGGCAAACTACTCCAGTATCTTTGCCAAGAAAACCCCAAATGGGGTCTACAAAGAGTCGGACATGACTAAAAAAGGATTCAACAACAACAAAGGTAATTTAAAATATGGTTCAGAATTTTCAAAATTTCCAAATTTTTTTCCTTTCAAAATACATGTATGTTTTTAAGGAAAAAACAAATAATGCTGGTAACAAGAATGTTTATAACGTTTTAGTCTTGACTCTATAGCCTTGGTTTGTTGTTTTTTGTTGTTCAGTGGTGCCAATTACACAGCCAGTGTCTGAGACCAGATTTGAACTCAGAAAGATGAGTCTTCCTGACTCTAGGCCCAGTACTCTATCCTCTGTGCCATCTAGCTGCCCTGGCTTGGTAAGCACTGGTATACCTGTGTATCTAACTTCAGCTTCTAAAATAAACATTCAATTCCCAAACAACTTAGGTGACAAAGAAAGTCAAAGATAAATCTGAATTATGGTTTGCAAAATGTACCTCCTCATATTTCATATTAGAATATTCTATAATGGGCAGATAGTGGTAATGTAGTTCTTTTGCTTAATAATGATCACAAATGTAGTTCCAGGCTAGTAGATAAGAAAGGCACCACAACAGTCTGGTATGATAGGGTTTGAGCTACAGCTTAGTAGACAATAACCTCCACCATTGCTATAGCTTTCCTACCATTAACTATAAGTATTTAATTCACAGGCTTCTTCTCTCCAACCCTATCTCTGCAACTTTTGGATTTGAAACAAAAAAGGTTGTGGCACCTCATCTATCATATAAGGAACTAAAGCAGCGGTGGGAGAATATAGGCACACCTTTAGCCTCTTGGCACCTAGCTAATTAAAGGCCAATGAACTGCCAAAGCTGGCTTTGCTCGCTTTGGTCAAATTCTGTTCCCTTGACTTAAAGCACCTACCTCATAAGGTTGAGAAGATCAAATGAGGTAATATTTGCAAATTGCTTGGCACATAGTAGGTGCTCAACAAATGCTTATTTCCCTCTTAAACCCAAATCCAAGGCAATACTTGGAACCACATATTTATGAATTCCTTCTCAGTTCTGAACAATCAAAACATCTGTACTGTGTTTACCAAGCATGCAACTCAACTCTTTTGTACTGAACAAACATTTGTCAGTTTTATATTTTATGGTATAAGTAGACAAATCCACAAAATCTTTACTACTAGTGACAAATACTTCTTGGAAGACTGATTTTTAAGTTAAATTTGCATGTCTAGTTTTCTGTACCTAATAAAGTTTAAAAAAATACAAACTCCTCTGATTTTCAGAAGTTAGTAAAATCTATATTCTTCCTCACCTCCTTGGGAGATCACTCTCTGCCCATTGCAGAGTTTTAAAGTCAATTCCCTATTACTCTATAAATGCAGCTATCCCCATTCACTGAAAAAATCTTTCTGCAATTGAGATGTGTGAAAAATATCACAGGAATGAATGAAGGCATAGAAAGCTGTAAAGGTACAGAATATTTCATCTAAAAAAAAAGGTAGATATATATCTCTACTCCGTCTCAACTCTAAAGGACTTCAGGCTGGTGCTCTTAATGGCTTCCTCATTTGTAAAGTTTACAACCACCTTTAATAAACAAGAACTATCCTCCGGAAAACACCTCTTTCTTACATTCTACACTCTGGGATAAGTGCAGTAAGTCTGCAAAGAAACTAATAAGACTTACTTTCTGTGTAAATCAAGTTGGGTGGCTAGACTATGGTTAGCCAACATCTGAATGACAAACTGAAAGAAACGATGGGGAGGTGGAACAGAATTATTCCCTGACTCTAACAGCAACTTAGGACTAAAGGGGCATAAAATCGTTTATTCGTTTTAATTGCCACACCAACCAACGAAATACAAAATATCCAACTTCTTAAAATCTATCTCTAGTATGAGGAACCTCCACACAGATTCAATTTTCTTACATCAGTTCTAACTACCTGCTGTTCACTTTTTCAGGTAGCTTCTTCTAGATAGCTGGCCCGGCACCAAAATTAAAACAGATACCCTGTGATCATTCAGTAGAGGGGAGAGCAGAAGGTTTTTCGGCATTTTGTTTTTGTTTTTAACAAGTGCCATCCTGTTCCTCTGCTCTGCTGAGGAACCACCAAGAAAAAGAGGAAGGAAGAGGGGAAAGGGAGGGGGCTCCTTCAGTCCATGTCCTCCCAGATCCAGGTAAGACGGGACGCCTTCTCTCTCAACGCCAAAAAGATGTTGGCTATAAAGGGAAACCAATGGGATGCTCCCCACCTCCAAAAAAAAAAATTGGGAGAATTTTTGCAGGACGGAAGGGGCTCGTGACTTCACCTCGATGCGTGATTAGATGTCGTGGGGGTGGGAATCCCAGCGACTGCCCGCGTTGCCCCGCAGACGGGGATGGGAGGGCATGGGGTTTCCTTTCCTCTTGCGCCCGGCGAGGGGGTGGGGTGCTGTCTGGTCCCTCGAGGGGGACGGAGAGACTGTAGTGGGGTCCTCGCGCTCTCCCTCCTACACCGCTCGGGCCATGGCAACCCTCCCCCCTCCCTCCCCGTTACCTGTGGGGGACGGTGACGACGACAGTGCTGGGGCCCGGCGGCCTGGTCCTCCTCCTCCTCCTCCTCCTCCTCCTCCTCCCCGCCCGACGGAGGCGGCGGCGTCGGCGGCAGCGACAGCCCCAGGGGGAGGGGGCGGAGCGCACGGTTGGCTCGCTCTCCCTCTCTCCTCCCCCGGGCGGAGGCGGAGGGGACCCTATCTCGGGCCGCCGCGCCTAGGCCCGTGGAGAGCCTGCGGCTCGGGCATGGCGGCGACGGCCGAGCTGTCTCGGAGGTGGGCGGAAAGGAGGCGAACGAGCCACCCCCTCACGACGGCGGCGGCAGCGGGGGGCGGTGGGAGAGGGAGCGGGGGAGCCGCGGCGGCGCGCTCGCGCGGGCGGCCGTTGGGGGGCGGTTGGCCGTTGGGGGAACGTGGAGGCAGCTCGCGTTCTCCCGGCGGGGTGGGGAGGGGGAAGGGGGGAGGAACGAGGGAAGGGGAAGGGGGAGGTTGGGGAAGGGGGGAGGCGGTCGCGGCGCGTGCGGGGCCCGGGCGCCGCCGCCGCTGTCGCTGCTCCGCTCACTCCAGCCTGTTTGGGGGGCACTTTGTTTGTGTCCCACAATGCCTTGCGCAGGAGACTGGGCCGGGGAAGAGTGGTAGAAGTGGAGGGGTTGGGAGGAGCCTGCTGGGGGGGCGGAGCGGAGGGAGCGCGCAGGCGTACTCCTGGGTCCGCTCGCTCTCCGGGACTGAAAGCTGGTCAACAGTGGGCTTGAGTGTGGACCTACCCGCCCTCTCTCTGCGGCCGAGTACTGGGCTCGTGAGCCCGGAGTTAGACTAGACGTGCCTGGTTCTGACGCTTGCTAACTTTAGCATGACCTTGTGCAAGCTTGTTAACTTCTCCGTGACTCTGCCTCCTCACTCGTAAAGTAGGGACAAACACGTGAAATAAACCTCGCAGCGTAGTCGTCTGGGAAGCACGCTTAAAATTGCTCTATGTAGATGAACGTGTGTGTGCTTTCAGGTATTTACTGATGTGCACCCCGCAGAATGCGCTAACCTGGCCCCACAACCAGGAGGGAGACCCAGTTTTTACTTTGTGATGTTCTAAGGAGGGATTTCCCGCGGCCAAATGCAAGCTTGACTTTCCATTACAAGCGAAAAGAAGCTATTTTCTGCAGAGAGATTTCTTACCGGTCTCCGGAGCTGCCAAGCGCGGTAGTCTTCCTCGCCCCTGGACGATTCTGGTGGTCTGAAGACCCTACCCACTTATTCACATATCAAATGCGCCTCGAAGTAGGGTAGTTGCACTGGAGTACGCCCGGAAGCCACAATTTCCCTTAGCACTTTGCTGGGGTGTCCTGCAGACGTATACGATGCTGGGCTCCCTGGGTTCCTCGAACATAGCTTTCGTTTTTTCTTGCTTGACATTGCTGTTAATTAGCTGTTAATTGCACTCCTCCAGACCCAGGGTCACATGAATTCTCCTATAAATTTATTTCCTGAGCCTGCCTTTGAATTAAAAACAAAAACAAACTATTCTGTAAGCTCATTGAGGGTAGGGACTTCCTACCTTCCTTTTCTTTTCTCTCTCAATAAATGTTGTTAATAAATGCTTCTTAAACTGAATTGAATATTGTTACTTTAATAGCTCCCTTGAAATGAAGATAACCAGTTTTCCCTGAGTTAGATCAGATGACAGTAAAAATTTGTTTTAAACATGTTTTAACTTTCCCCTGAACTGATACTGGAAAGGACACCTTAATTTTAGAGTGGGGTGGGGTTGGTGTTCCTTCCATAAACTACAAATCTTTGGCTGCTATTGTTTAGGAAGAGGCCCAGCTGCTCTTCTGTACTATCTACATCCTACTCTGAATTTGGCTTCTCAAAAGGGCTTTGTGTCTATGAATTGGTGTCTTTATCTTGAAAATATTTGGGTTGATTCTCTCACAAGTCTTCTGATCTTAACTGCTCTAGGCACTTTGCAAATTTACCTGGGCAGTCTGGTGGATCCCTGATTTCTTCACTCTGCAAGCAGCTTTCCAGCCTCTATTGATGGGGTGATGGGACCTGGACCCCTAAAAGAAAAATACCATGTCTTTGAAAGCAACCCAGTCTCTGAATTTTCTTATACATTTCAGCAACCCAGATCACTGGTGCCTCCCTCCCAGGCAACTGGCCCACCCCAGCCCACTTACATCACCTAATTAGCTTACTCGACATTTCTTTCATTGTTGTTCTTGTCTTGCCCCAGACTACAAACAAATATGGACCACTCCTTATTTCCATCTTGATCATTTAATTAGCCTACTTGATGTCCTTTCACTGTTGCAGCATCTGGCCCACCCCAGACTACTTGCCACTCCGGAATCCCATCCAGATCCTTTCATGGTCCTTTTTGTATATAAACATCAGTCTAATCCCTTAAGTTACAGGTTCACTAAGCATTTACTTCTATTGGTATTTACAATAAACTACCCCTTGACTGGAAGAAGGTTTGAGTGTGTGTATGCATTCCAGGCGAATGCTGCCCTGTACCCTGACATTTTCAGGGTTCCCAGCAACCCCAAACCACATCACTATTATCCTGGGCAATTCTTTCCCATAAATTCTCCAAAGAAGATATATACCCAGAAGCCTGAGATACTTCCTCTGGTTCTTTTAATATCACTCAGCCTATCCATCTGTTATCTTCTCAATAATCCTTCTCCTTTGGAAGAGGAAGTATGCCTCAGCAATGCCGCCTACTTTTACCAGTTCTTAATATTTACTTCTTTTTCCCACAGAATGACTAAAGTAGAAGGTGCTGTGATATAATTTACCTAGATTTTAGGAAAACTTTTCATGAAGTATCTTATACTGTTCTTGTGGAGAAGAAGAAAAATATACAATCTTATGAATTCAGAACGTATTGGATGGCCAGGACTAAGAGTAGTTAGTAGTAGTTCAGTCACCTGGGTCAGAGGTCTCCAGTGGAATATCCTGGGGATCTATGCTTACCTCTGTACTGTTTAATATTTTTGTCAGTAACTAAAAGACTTAGATGGTATGCACTTCAAATCTGTACATGACACTATTAAATTGTAAACTCCTTGAGGGCAGGAAATGCCTTTTGCCTCTTTTTGTATCTCCAGTGCCTGACACAAAGCTAGAAGAGATAGCTAACACAAGGAATGACAGTCAGGATCCAGAATGATCTTGATTCTATATCATTGGGCTGAATCTAATAAGATCAAATTCTGTAGGCACAAATATAAAGCCATGCACTTGGACGAAAAAAAAAAACTTCACAAGTATAAGATGGTAAGATAGAAATTCTAAAAAAAAAAAACACCCCAAAAAAACAAACCTAAGGGTTTTAGTGCATTGAAGCTCAAAGTACTAGTCACCAGTGTGGTGCAGCAATCAAAATAGTTAATATAATCTTGGGTGGCATTAAGGGAAACATAATTCCTGGGAATAAGGAGATGATAGTTCCTCTGTATTCTATCCTTTTCAGACCTCATCTGGAGTATTATGTTCCTGGGTGCCACAATTAAATAAGGACGTAAGTGAATAAACAGGAGGGAGCACCAGGGTAGTAAAGGGCCTTGAGTTCACATCACATAAGGAAAAGGGATGTTTAGCCTGGAGAAGATCTAGGGTACACAGGATAGTTACTTCCTGTTTTTGAAGAACTTACTCTGTGAAGGAAGCATTAAATGTATTCTGTTTGGTCTCAGGGGGCTTTACCAAGGAGCACTGGGGTGGAATTGCAAAGCTGATCAGTGAAAGATGGATGTCTAGAGCTGTCCAAAAGGTGGTGGATTTTGTGTTCTTGGAGGTCTTCAAGAAGATGTAAGACTGCTCCTTGTTGGGTATGTTACAATGGGGATTCCTTTCATTTAGATTAGATTAGATGGAGACCAAGGTCCCTTTTAACTCTAGGATTTGTGACTGTGTGATATTGAGTGCTTTCTTTTATCACTCTACTCTTGGTAATCTCATCAATTCAATGACCAACTCTGTGAATAGAGAGATTGGCAGATGACTCCTAAATCTTTGCATCAGATCTTCATGCCAGTATCTGAGACTCAGCATGTACAAAATAAAAGATGAGCTGTGTGACCAACCTTTCTTTTTTTCTCCATCATATATTTCTCTAAGCACATTCTCTATGCTCTTTGATCTGAGTAATTCCTGTTTTGTGATGTGTTACTGACTGCTTAAGACCCCCTCCAAATTGAGTCTCAATGTGATTCTTTGAAAAGTATAGTTTCAATGATCCGCAGCACCACATTGCCAGAAGAATATCAATTTATAAGTATTTATTAAGCATTTAATATGTGCCAGGTACTGTGCTAAGTGTTGGAATATAAAGAAAGGCAAAGAACAGTCCCTTCCCTCCCTCCAGAAGCTTACATTTTAATTGAGGAGGCAGTGTGTGAATAAATATGTACAAATCAGACACATATTATAAAGTAGATGGAAAGGAACATTAGATGATAAAAAGGATACCTAGTAAAATGTTGAATTTAAATTGGTTGACTTTGTAGACATTAGGCTGTGAGAGAGCTCATTAATAACAAAATGCAAAATGTATTCCTTGTACTTAAAGACATCATACTCTGTTCAACTATTTTTGCCTCTGAGTCCACAGCACAATAGTAAGCACTTAATTGATGCTTATTTTTAAAAATTTTATTTTTATTGGAAAGAAATGCCAAATAAACTGGGTATTTCCATATACATAGTAGAACAGAAAAAGAGGAAACTGCAGATCTCTATTATGTGCAATTTGCTTTAAATTTTAAGTTGTGAGAGAAACATGATAAAAGGTTAACAATATTTATAATGCTTTTGGAGACATACTGAAAACATTTTGGGGGAATGAAGTACATTTTTGGAAGGACATTGTATATAAATTCCTATTATTCTGCAGGTGATGTACAAGTTTCCACTATTCTGCATGCTTTGGGTGGTATTATGGACAAATTCTTATTATTCTATGTGTTATGAATGGTATTGCCAATAAATTCCTCTGATTCTACAAGCTTTATTTTTAGAATGGTATAAGGTAACTGAATAGTCCTGACTATGTAAAATCTGTTATACTGTGTCTCCTTTGTAGTCTTAAACAGATTGCCTATATGTGTATATATGCATTCTGGAAGTTCCTATTTTCTTCTTTTTCTATAAACTCCATTATTTTATTTTATTATTATTATTTTTGGTGAGGTAATTGGGGTTAAATGACTTGCCCCTAGTCTCACAGGTAGTTAAGTGTTTTGTGTCTGAGGAGAGATTTGAACTCAGGTCCTCCTGAGTGCAGGGCCGGTATTTTATCCACTGTGCCACCTAGTTCCCCTAAACTCTATTATTTTAAAGGATTGTCTCCACATTAATTTCAGCCTGATAAGATATAATAAATCCACCCTGTAGCTTTCAAAGTTGTCCTGCTTGTCTGTGCTTCTTTCTGACCTTATTTCTGTTCTCTTCTCTGCATTCTAAAAAGAGATACCTGAATAACTCTCCTTTCTTTCTTTTCTTTTTTTTCTCAGCAGCCATTGAGGCAAGACCTTCCACCAGCAAAAAGCTTATGACTTGATGAAGGCTCAAATGATGATTAGCATTTATTAGGAATAAAGTATTTTTTAATGAAAGTATATACTTTTAAAGATATAATACTATTGTTGCACACAATAGACTACTGTGTAGTATAAATATAACTTTCATATGCACTGGGAAACCAAAAAATTCATAAGACTTGCTTTATTGAGGTATTTGCTTTATTGTGGTGGTCTAGAACCTAACCTGCAATATCTCTGAGGTATGCCTGTACAATATTGTTATTCTATAAATTGTTCTCCTGGTTCTGTTCACATCATTTTATGTCAATTCATATAAGTCTTCTCATGTTTGAAATCTAAAATCATCCCTTTCATCATGTTTTACAGCATAGGAGTATCCCATTACATTTACATACTATGATATTTTCAGTCATTCCCCAATTGATGGCTACCTCCTTAATTTCTAGTTCTTTACAACCATAAAAAGAACTGCTACAAATATTTTTTATGCACATAGGTGTTTTTTTTTCCTCTTTCTTTGACTTATTTGAGATATAGGTCTAGTACTATATTGCTAGGTCAAAGGGTATGCACATTTTAGTAAATTTTGGGGTATAGCTTCAAATTACTTTGCAGAATGGTTGGACCAATTCACAATTCCAACAATGTATTAATGTGCCTGTTTTCCTTAACACTCTTCCAACATTTGTCATTTTCTATTTTGTCCACTTTGCAAATCTGATAATTGTGAGATAGATTCTAAAGAGCTGCTTTAATTTTTATTTTTCTAATTCTTAATGATTTGGAAATTTTTTTCATATGGTTACTGATAGCTTTGATTTTTTTCTTAGAAAACTACCTGTCCATTTCTTTTGCTAATTTATCAATTGAGGGATGGCTTTTATTCTTATAAATTTGAATCAGTTTTGTATAAATCACAGAAACGAGAAACATTTTTTGCTCTGCCAGTTACTTGTTTTTCTTCTAATTTGGACTACTTTGGTTTTGTTTGTGCAAAAAATTTAAATTTTGTGTGACCAAAATTATCTATTTTGTCCTTTTTGATTCTTTCTACCCCTTATTTAGTCACAAATTCTTCCCATATCCAACAGTCTGAAAGATAATTTCTTCCTTACTCCTTGAATTTTTTTTAATTGTTCCTTTGTGACAAAGTCACATATCCATTTAGAGCTAATCTTGCTACATTGTGTGAGATGATGGTCTATACCTCTTTTCCGCCAGAATGTTTTCCAGTTTTCTCAGCAATTTTTGTCAAATCGTGGATTCTAGCCTAAGTAGCAGGGGCCTTTGGATTTTTTGTATATTATGCTGCCAGTTTTATTTGCTTTGGTATGTTGTATGCCTAAGCTGTTCCATTGATCAAGCTCTATTTTGTAGCCAATACAAAATAATTACGAAGATTACTGCTTTGTAATATAATTTGAGATCTGGTACCAGTAGGTCTTCTTTCCCACTTTTTTTTTCCTATTATTTCCCTTGATATTCTTTACCTTTTGTTCCTCCAAGTGAATTTCATTATTATTTTTACTTCCTCTGTAAAATGGATCTTTGCTAGTTTGATTGGTATGACACTGTATAAGTAAATTAATTTAAGTAGTATTGCTATTTTTATGTTGGTATGTTGTCTCATTGTAGTCATTTTCTTTGATGAAATTTTTTAGTGTTCCTATAATTTATTCTTTGATTTAGTAATTCTTTAGGATTAAGCTATTTACTCCTTAATTAAATTTCAATTCATTTTTCAAAGGCCCATTATTAAGGATATTTTTTATTGCATTGTGGTCAGTATAAGATATGTTTAATATTTATACTTTTCTGCATTGTGAGGTTTACCTCACAAATATATAAATGGGAGTTTTTGCAAAGATGTCATGCATGGCTGAGAAATATGTAAACTTCATTCTATTCGGTGATCCCTAGAGATTTATCATCTCTAATTTAAAAAAAGTTCTATTTGGTTCACTACCTCCTTTGTTGTTAGATATGTGTAAGTCTAAAAGATATGCCTAGAAGTCTTCTACTGTTATAGTTTAACTGACTATTTCTTCTTGAAATCTGATCAATTTTTCTTTTAAGTATTTAGATGCTATGCTTTTTAGTACATACATATAAAGTATTGATGTTGACTTATTATCTATGGCAAAGATGTCAAACATATGGCCCTCAGGCTGCATGGGGTCTACAATACTCCTAAGTATAGCCCAAACCAGATTAAAATGTAATTGAGAAATATTTAACAAAATAAATAAAAATGAAAATACATTAAAACGTAGATAATAATTGCATTTAAAAACTAAATCAATATGTAGCCTACAGGGATCTTCAAGCACAGATTAGTGTCCTCAGTTTCTACTTGAGTTTGACACCACAGATCTATGATGCCTTGAAACATAATGGGGTTTTGATGAGGATGGGATCTAGACCCCAAAAAGGAAAAACCCTGGACTTTCCCACATGGCCAAATCTCTGGAGTTTCCCTGAGGCTATAATCCCATCAACTGTCCTTTCCTTGTGGCTACACCCAATCTCCCAATTCTCTAACCTACCTAGACCTCCCTATGTCCCCCAGCCACTTTCTACCCTTAATCCTGTCTAGGCTCCATTCTCCCTTGGCCACCCTTGGAGTTCTATTACCCCATAGACTACTTGGCCACTTCTAGATCCCTCCCATAGTCTTTCTGTACATAAGGTCCATCTTGTTTCCATTAAAATGCTCAGATTCTTATAATCTAGCCACTGCTTAGATTCTTAAAATCTAACCAATAGCTCACTAATGTTAAGAATGAAAGACCTTGTCTTTGGCTGAAAGAAGGCTTAGGTCGAATTCTTTTGGACAGGACCTGCGTGTTGTGATTTTAGGGTCCCAGCACCCCTGAACCTCAACAGTTTCCCTCGCTTATCAGTTTTTTATCATGACTTCCTTTACTGTAGCCTTGCCTAAAATCATAATTTGCTGCCCCTGATTTTTTGAGTTCACTTGAAACATAATGGATTCTTCTTTAGCCCTTCATTTTTAACCCTACGTAAATCTTTATATTTCAAATTTGTTTCTTATGATATTGTGAAATTCTGCTTTCTAATCCCTTATGCTATCCTCTTATTTTTATGAGTGAGTTCATCCCATTCACATTTACAATTATGATCTTCAACTGTATATTTCCCTCCATTCTGTGAAAGTCATGAAAGAGGAGATTATAGTCTTCTCTCAGGAGACACGCTGAGAGTCCAGTAGAAGGTGAAAGGCACAGGACCCTCTCCTGCCCTGCCATCTGAGGTCATCTCATCCGAAGAGACTGGCTTTGAGGCAACAACAGGAAGTGAAGACAGTCCACCTGGCCTCTTGCAAGCCTTCCCTCAGGGCACAGAATCACTGTACCTAGCCAGAGATGGAAGACACAAAGCCCTCCCAAGTGGCCTAAGGTCTTCTCACCTAAGAGGCTGCTTGCAGAAGGCAACTGTCATTTGCATCTTTGTAAGACCCTGATGAGTGTAAATAGCCTATTGCCTGTTACCAAGGATAACTTGAAAGCAGGAAGCTCCCTTTCACTGATTCCTAGTTGCTGACTATATTTACTGTATCCAGACCACTTCTCTCCAGTAGAACTTTAGTTCCAGGAGGTTGAGGACAGCTTTTTTGGCTTTGGCACCCCAGCACTTAGGGCCATACCTTGTTGGATTTAGTTGGATCGAGGAAATGTCTCATTAATGTTATCTAGAGTGAGGGATAACTGATGGGCACCCTATATATTGTACTCCCACCCATGAAACATAAAGAAATCCAGAGGAGGCCCTCTGGAAAGTTAGGATGAAACTTGCATAGGATGAGTTATAATCTATATCAATGGTGGGAATATCTATATTGGTAAGTGCATGGATACTTAGAAGTAGTGAAGTCTTTTGGGGACAACTAGGTGGTACAATAGAGAGAACACATATCTTGGAGTTAGGACGAACAACTTTAGTTCAAATACTGACTCAGACACTTGCTTTGTGTCTTGTTTTCCTCAGTTTTAGAATGTGGATAATAATAGAACCTGTCTCAGGAGGTTGTTGTGAGGATCAAATGAGATAACATATGTAAAGGCTTGGCACACCTTAGATCTCTATCTCTAAATATAATAGTTATTCCACTATCTTCCCTGTCAAGATTATCAACTCCTTGAAGGCAAGAATTTGTAACTAATATGTTCATTTTTAATCTGCTTCAGTCTAGCAGAATGTACATGGTATTGTTGAGCTTTAGAGGTTTAGGGGTGCTGGTACCCCAAAATCACAACACATGGATCTTGCCTTAAAGAATTTGACCCAAGCCTTCTTTCAGCCAAAGACAAGGTCTATTAGAACATCTGTCATATTGGGCAGACTCTTAAGGAGTCTAAACATTAGTGAGCTATTAGCTAGATTTTAAGAATCTGAGCAGTGGGATTAAGGGTGGGAAGTGGCCTGGGGCCACAGGGAGGTAAAATGATGGAGGGCTAGGCTAGGTTAAGGGTAAGGGAGAATTGGGAGGTTGGATGTAGGCAATAACAAAAGGCCAGTTGATGGGATTATAGCCTCAGGCTCACAGCCAGAGATTTGACCACATGGGAAAGTCCAGGGTTTTTCAAAACTGTTTGGAGTCTAGATCCCATCCTCATCATTATGCTCTCAGTAAATATTTGTCGAAGTGAATTTAATTGAATCGTCCATCAATTGTAGGGGCAGCTAGGTGGCAGTGGGTAGAGTGATAGTATTGAAGTCAGGAAGACATGAGTTCAAATCCTTCCCAAGACACTTATTAGTTGTGTAATCCTGGCAGGTCACTTAACCTCTTTCCACTTTGATTTCTTCACTTTTAATATGCAGTAAAGCACTATACAAATGCTACTTATTATTTATGTGCATTGCACTGTGCTAATTGAAATGTAGACAAAATTTCTTTACCCCCAGAGATTTTACAATTCAAGACTGATAACCGTGATCCAGAATAAAAATAAAGGTAAAATGAATAGTTTTCTTCCTCCCTTCCCTGCCTTTTCTTTCTTAATTATCCTTTTACTACATTCTTTCTTTTCTTCCCATAGCAATTTTAAAGTACATATCTCCTATTTATCTCCCTTACCCTTTAGTTCTGTCTTCCTATTCTCTACTTCTAACTTAGTCAGGCAATCAACCAATATTTGTTGGGCCCATAATATGTGCAAAGCACCATAGCCCGGGGGATGTAACGACAAAATGTGAGCCTTGAGCTTGTCTTGTTTGTACTTGGCATGGGGCAGGGTAAGTAAGTTTCTTTCATTTCTCCTGCCTCAACTCTTACTCCACAGGCTTGTTGTGACCTGTCTTTGAGCCATTACCATACATATGCCTTTCTTTGCCAGGCACTTAACTATCTCTAACCAAACGCTTTTGTGTCACTATAATCCAATACATAGGTAAAATAAGCAAATGTTCCTATAGCGACTTTATGATGGAAACTTTAATTATTAACTCAGTGGGGCTGATTCCAAGGGTAATTCAGATTGTAGGCAGGAAGTTTTGTTTCAGTGTTAGAACAGGAACAACATAAAATTGTTTGGGAGACAAAATTTAAGCAGAAAAGGCAAGGCGCTATAGGAAAAAAAACCCCACATTATGATTAGGGACAACACTAATAGTAAAGCTCCTATTTCTTTAGTACTTCCCTCGAAATAGCCTTGTGAAGTGTGAGTAGTTGAAATATACCTGTTTTATAAATGAGGAAACTGAGGATCAGAGAAGTGTGACTTACCCAGGGCCACACAGCTAGTGTCAGAGGTACATTTCCATTCAAGTCTAGCTTAATTTTCAGGTCTGGCATACTTTCTCCTATTTTTTTCGTTGTTTTTCAGTCATGTCTTGGCAAAGATACTGGAGTGGTTTGCCATTTCCTTCTCCAGCTCATTTTTATAGGTGAGGAGTTGAAGCAAACAGAGTTAAGTGACTTGCCCAAGATCACACAGCTATTTGAACTCAGGAAGATGAGTCTTCCTGACTCCAGGCCCTGTACTCTAGCTACTGTGCCACCTAGCTGCCCTACTCATCTGGTCTAACTCCCGAATTTTATAGACAAAGGAGACTGAAATTCAAAGAAATCAAATGGTGCTCCCCAGTGGGAAATCTGATCATCTTGCAGGTCCTTATCAGTGCTCTCTGACCCTCTGATTGGAAGGTGGAGCTATAAACTCCTGTACCTCCATTTAAGGAAGGGAGCAAGACCACATGTCATTTTCACCTGGCTGCATTCATTTTGGACTTCCTTGGCTTCTCTGGCTTCACTCTTTTTGGATTCCCTCTCTCCCCTCCCCTTTTGCATCCCCAGCACAATGCTTGGCACATAGTGGGTGCTTAATAAGTGTTTATTGATGATTATCATTATTAATTGTACTCAATCAAGTCATATAATATCAATCAATTATTATTAAGTGCCTTACACAGGTAATAAGGCTATAACAGAGTCTGAATTTGAACTCAGGTTCTTTTATTCCAAATTCAGTCCTCTTTCCACTATGCTACTGAGGAATGCCTAGAAACTTACCTTGCATTGATATATCTCCCCCACTCATTAGCATTCATTCATTGTCTGAAATTCCTCCATCAGAAACTCATTCTTTAATTTTGGAAAGCTTTTCCAGTGCATGAGTCCCCAGTGAAATACAAATGCACCTAGGAAGCAGGAGACCTGCAGTCAATCAATTAGCAAGTGTTCATTATGTGTGCCAGGCAGTAGGCTAGGCATTGGGGATACAAAGACATAAATGACCCACCCTACCTTCAAGAACCTTGTATTGTTTTGGTGTCCAATATGTTCATATGTGAGACAACATGTTCATATATAAGTATATAAAATGGATAGAAGGGGTTTAAAAAAAATTTTTGAGGAAGATACAGCAACTGTGATAATATCTAAAGTCTTCCTGAAGAAAGTGTTTTTTGAGCTGAATCTTGAAGGAAACTAGGTATTCTGAGAAGTAGAGGTGAAAAGGGAATGCATACCAGGGTTGGGGATAACTTGTGAGAAGCTAGAGAGGTAGGAGAGGAGGGTCACATGTGAGGAATAATAAGACCAGTTTAGGTAGACCTAACTAGTCCAATTTGGCTGGACCATTCATCATTATCAGCTAATACCCAGCAGAAAAGAGAAAAAGAAGGATCTGATTGTTAACAATCAGTGACACAAAGTTCCAAGGACAATTTCTGATATTCTGCCTATGGACAGCTGCCTAAGAGACTCCTTTGCTGATTCTTTTAGTGCTTCTGACCTCCTCAACTCACAGTATATATCCTTACTGTATACATGCTGTATTTCTTTAGTAGATGTAAGTTCTTTGAAGGGAAGAGATGGGAATAAGCATTTAAAGAGTGCCTACAATGTGCCAGGCACTGTGCTGAGCACCCTATAGATATTACTTCATTTGATCCTCACAACAACCCTATGAGGTAGGTGCCATTAATAAAGATTTGTTGAGTTGGGTTAGTTCAAGGAAAACTTCCTGAAAAAGGAAGTAGGATACTTGTGTATCTAGAAAGAAATAACAAGATTTTTTTTGCCTAGACATTAAGGCAGAAATTTTACTGAGAAGCTGTAAGCTCTCTCAGTTTCCCTCTTCCTCACCCCAAAATGTCTCTCTCTTCATCCCTTCACTTATCCTCCTTTCCTCCTATGATAGGGGAAGATGTCCACTGCTTTCCACTTTCGCCCTTGGTTTGATTTTTCTTTTCTAGAAACTTACTCCATCCATCATTCCTTTTTTCCTCTTGCATTGTTTATTTACACCTCTCATTTAGTTATCATACTCTATTTTGTATTATGAGAAGCAGTATTATATTTATTGTATATGTTACCACTTCTACTAGATTATAGGTTCCTTGAGGGAATATATAACCTGTGATTTACTCATTTTTGAAAACCCTCTAGTGCTCAGCATAATGCATTATTCACAGTAGGCCCTTAAATGCATATCATCTGAGAACGTGAATCAATTAATTTAATGAAGCAAGCAACAAGTATTTATTAAGCACCTATTATGTGGTAAGCACTGTGCTGGGCACTGAGGCTATAAAGACCAAAAAAAAAAACCCCAAAAAACAAAACCGAAAACCCAGAAAACCAGTTCCTGCTTTCCAGGAATTTCTATTCATTTAGATTACTGAAATGAAGCCATATTTACATCCATTTCAAATAAGATATCAGAAGATCTAGAGTCTGGATATGAGGTTAGTTGTGGGAGTAAATTGCCAACTGAGCATCTTTTATCGAGGTTCTGAGAGGGAATACCATAAGTCAACTAGACCCTTAACTTTCCCTTTTCTTCAGATGATCTGACCCAGTACCTTAGGGACTCTCTAGATGGAGCCAAACTTTCCAGAATAATGAATCCATGTCATTAGTGGTAGAAGAGAGGAAAGTCTACTTTATATTGTAAGAAGAAATCATTAATCCAAGAATAAGAAAAAATAAGGAGTAAAAGTAGACCAGATTAATGAATTTGTTTAGCAATAGGAAGGACAATGAGCATTAGGCAATAATTAACATTAATTTATTGATTCATCAAATAATTTTCAAGCACCTGCCATTTAAAAGAAATTTGCTGAACCTGACCATTGATTGGGAATTGGGTGACATGAACATGACATGAACAAAGACATGAACAAGGACTGTACAGGAAGATAAAGTGTGGAAGGATTATGATCTGCATTGCTGAAGGGAGCATACATGCCAGTGAGATTGAGGATTCATCCAAATATCAAAACATATACGCAGCATGAGAGCCACTGAAGGAATGACCAGGGTAAACAAGATGCAGTCCTGCCGTTGAGGTGCCTATAGTCTAGCAGTTAGATAACACATGTACATAAGTAGATAGCTAACAAAAGCTGACCTTTATATTGCATGTTATAATTTAAAGCACTTTCACACATATAATTTTATTTGATCTTTTAAAAATTTTTCCTTTTTTTTTAAATTATGAACTTAACAAACAACAACCAAGAAGAATGTTTTATAGGGATCGTGTCCTTCCTTGCATTTGCCTCTTTGGTTCCTAGCAATGTGCCTTGCTCACAGTAGATTGTAAATTAAATTATGAATCTCTAATGTGGACAGCTTTTTTTTTTAAAGTATATATTCAGTTCAATAACATAGTTGTAACATGGCCTTACATGTTTGTTTCCCCTTCTGAACTGCTTTTCAATTTTTTTTTTGTATTTCAAAAATATTTAATTCACACTTTTCTCCTTTGTAAAAATGACGTTATTACTACTTCCTTGCCCAAATAAAAGCCCTCCCTATAATAAATGAGTATAATAAAACAAAATCAATTAACTTATTTGATCTTGACAGCAGCTATTCAAAGTAGGTACTACAAGTATTATCATTCTTATTTTACAGTTGAGGAAACAAAGGCATAGAAGGCAAGTGATTTTCCCAAGATTGCAAAATAAATAGAAGTTTCAATTTATAGCCATGTCTTCTACCTTCAAGGGCAGCTAGATGGAAAAGTAGATACAGCACCAGGTCTGGAGTCAGAAAGACCTGAATTCAAATCCAGCCTCAGACACTTACTAGCTGTGGGCACCTGTTTGACCCTGTTTACCTCAATTTTCTCATCTGTCAAATGAACTGGAGAAGAAAATGGCAAACCATTATAATATCATTGCCAAGAAAACCCTAAAAAGGGTCACTAAGAGTTGGACATGACTGAAACAATGGAACAGCAGCAACTTCTAGCTTCAAGTACAGTACATGTTCCACTATACCTGAAACAAAAATACAAGATTATACTTCATAAAAGGCAAAAATAAAGGGTTGAAGAGGGTGAAATAATTTCTAAAAAGAGCTGAGAAAAATAGCTCTAGACACAATAATTCATTTCTCTGCTATAAAATGAAACCAATTAGGAAAGCCTATTCTTTTCATGGTGGCCATGTTGAACCACAACAAGTCCATGGAGCTAACAGGGCTAAGTTTATGTGTAGGTAGAGAGGAGCATGATGCTTGAGAAAGAACAATGGACTTTGAGTCAGATCTGAATTTGATCTCTGAATTTGATATCACTATCTGTGTGATCTTGGTCAAGTCTCTTAACCTTTCTTTCCTCATTTGAAAATTCAATTCAATAAACATTTATTAAGTGCCTACTATGTGCCAGGCACTGTGATAAGTTTTGGAGACACACAAAAAAGCAAAAGACAGTCACTGCCCTTGTGGAGCTTACAATCCAATGGGGGAGGTAGCATACCAACAAATATATACAAAGCAAGCTAATGTACAGGACAAATAAGAAATAATTAAAAGGGGGGAAAGCACTGGCATTAAGAAGGGTTAGAGAAGGCTTCCTGTAGAAAGTGGGATTTTGCTTAGGACTTAAAAGAAGCCGAGGAGATCAGTAGTCCAAGTGGAGCAGGAAGAGTGTTTCAGGTATATGGGGGGAAGCCAGAAAGGATGCCAGGAGCAAAGAGATGGGATGTCTTATTTGTAGCCAGGAGGCTAGTATCACTGGGTAGAGGAGTATGTGTTGGGGAGTAAGGTGTTAGAGGACTGGACAGATAGGAGGGGGCTAGGCTATTTATGAAGGTCTTTGAATGCCAAACAGGGCATTTTGTATTTGCCCTTGGAGGCAATAGGAAGCCACTGGAGATTATTGAATAGCGGGGTGACATGGTCAGACCTGCATTTTAGGAAAATCATTGTGGCAGCAGAATGGAAGATGGATTAACATGGGGAGACTTGAGGTGGGCAGACCCACTATTAGTGGGTCTGTATGTGTGCCAGGCTATTGCAGGAATCAAGGTATGAGGTGATGAAGGTCTGTACTGGAGTGGTGGCAATGCCTTTTAATAAATGAGATCCTCCAATTAAGAAGGGCACTGAGGACAGTTGTCTCATCATTTCACAACTGGATGCTCTTCTGGACTTGTCATGGTCTCCAGAAACCCATCCTGCAAGATCACATCAACTCTGAAACTCACACCTTGGTATCCTCTGCCCCTAGTGCCCCCCCTCCTGCTGATTGGATAGGGTGGTAAATGGGCATCTTTCCATTAGCCTGTAGGACTTCATCATGCCCCTGTCGGGTACCCTCCCTTTCCCTCTTTTTTTTTTAGTTTCTTTTTATGTGTTGTCTTCTCCAATTAGATTTTAAGTTCCTTGAGGGCAGGGACTATCTTTTTGCCATTCTTTGTATCCCCAGTGCTTAGCACAGTGCCTGGTACATAGTAGGTGTTTAATTACTGTTTATTGACTGACTAAATGTGTCATTGGATGGACATGTACATGAAAAGTGCTTATAACTTATGCTCAAACCTTGTCACTTTATCTGCCTAAATTATTATTTTCCTCTGCAACTGGGGAGATGGTGATTTGGGGAGAGATTGACAAAGCAATTTCTAATAATCTTGTCATGTAAAAGAAACTGATCGCCCTTCTTCTGTCACCAGGAGTATCAGGAAGTGCTAATATAGCCTTCCATTTTCTTGATATTTTTTTTGTGATGTGACTTTCTTATAAGAATATTACTTGAAATTTATTGTGATATATGGTATGAGATGTTAGTCTAACCTGCACCACCACCCCCTTATTTTTGGATCTGCTTTCTAGCTTGTGACAGGCAAGGAGCCATAAGACAGGGTAAAGGGGGAGCATGAAATCTGTGCCCTGGCCTTTAGGGTTGGCTGCTTTCCTTTCTTCTGCTAGTCGGACTCTCTGACAACCCTGAGGGTATCTGTAGGCTAGCAGCAGCTGCGGTTGGATTGGGACTCCTATATTTCATGACAAAGAATGGATAACAGAGACTGACTGTTGCAGCCTATCATGTGGTGATTGTGACTGATGGAGACCAGGGCCAATGAGGAGTTCCTTCTGAGCCTAGAGCTAGTATGGAAGTGTAAGCCAGGGAGGGGATCCTAATTGCCAAGACTGCTGGCTATTGTGATTCTAAGTAGACTGATTTCCAATGCTCTTCCCCTCCTGATTTTCATTGCCACTGTCTGTTATCTAGACATGGGATCTGGATGTGCACAAAGTTCTCTCTTATTCCTTTCCATAAACTGTGGGCACAAGATTTGGGAATTTTATCCTGCCATCTGAGATCTAGGAGGGCAAGTGGGAGGAGGTTTATGAGATGGTTATAGGAAGATGATTCCATATAGGAGCATTTAACCTATTTTCTTTCTATTTTTGTTATGCTCAATATGCTATATGAGAGTTGTTGTGCTGACCTCATCGTTGTATGTCTGTGAAACCTGGACAGTATACCAGAGCCATGCCAGGAAACTGAATTGTTTCTATTTGAATTGTTTTATGAAGATTCTGAAGATCACCTGGCAGGATAAGATACCAGACACTGAGGTCCTTTCTCGAACTAAGCTGCCAACCATTCAAAGTTTACTTCAGAGAGTGCAACTCTGATGGGATGGCCATGTTGTTCAAATGCAAAATGTATGCTTGCCAAAAAGACTATTTTATGGAGAACTCACACAGGGCAAGTATTCACCTGGTGGTCAGAAGAAGGGATACAAGGCCATTCTCAAGGACTCTCTTAAGAACTTTGAAATTGATTGTGTGACATGGGAGACACTGGCATAGGACTGCTCAGCATGGCGTGCCCACATCAGAGAAGGTGCTGTATGAGCAAAGCAGAATTGAAGCTCAAAAGAAATGCAAAACGTGCAAATTTAGAGAGTCTATCCAAAATGTGAACATGGACTATTTGTGCCCAACCTGTGGTAGAACATTCTGAACTTGTATTGGTCGATCAGCCACAGGGGGACACACTGAAACTTGACTCTAGCACGGTGATGTCATTTTTGGTCCTCTTGGAGAATAAAGGACAATAACCAGCCAATCAGCCTGGTATCTGAGTTCAGTAGATGTGAGGGCAATCATGACCAGAGAGAAGAGACTTTGAGGTCTCTGGAACTGTCTCTTGACCACAGATTACATATTTTTACATTCTGAATAATCCATTTTCTTCCTTAGCATAATGTTAAATAAATAATGGTAAGTATAAGACATGGTGGCTGGGTGAGCAGTCTAGGCATCTTTAGGCTGAGTGTCCTCTGGTGGCCAGTGGGGATATTACATATATATATATATATTTTTTTTTTTTTTCCGGAATGCCACCACATACATATATCCCACACTCTCTGATGACACTGCTTACTACTGGGCTGGTGGCTCAAGTTGAGTACCGGCTGGTGAGTAACTCAGATAACGTATGCCCTTCTTAGAAATTAATACAATTATGTATTGTCTTTTTTTAGTTTTAGGGGAAGCAGCTGCTTTGGACTGCTTACAGTGCCATGAGCATCAAATGTGTCACAAACTTCGTAACCATGAAGTACTGTATGCACAAATTATTACTTTTAGGTAGGCACATGAGTGGTGTGATTTGTGGGGCATTAGGAAAGACTGCCTTGCCCTAAAATGCTTCTTTCACAGGTCGCTTCTGAAGCCTGAAATTCTATGGTAATCACAGGACTATGGATTTAGAACTGGAAACATTCTTTTGAGTCAGTGCAAGCCCTCCAGTAGGGATAAGTAACACATAAATGTTTTATAGTGAACTCTTTTATTGGTCTTTTCTAACCGTGGTTAGCTTTGGGCAGGCTCTGATGGGATGAAGTAAAGAGTTGGTGATAGATCGCAAAGAATGGTTTTAGTGCCATAGTGAAGGGCTCTGGGCAGCTAGGCGGTCAGTATGAGGTTACTGAACCGCAGCTGGGTAGTGTGGTACAAGCAAGTGAGAGATGAACATTGAGAGAGAGAAATGAAGGGCACTTAAGACAAATTTCATCTAGTTTGCAGTTTGGCTTAGGCTTGGCACTGGAGACAAGGGTTTGTAGAACTTAGCATGTGCACTAAATAGTGACATTTGTCCACTGATGGAGAATCACAGGAAAGAAATAACTTCCCACTATAAAGCACCTAGAAATTGCTACGAGATTGGCCCCATTTTATATTAACTTTGTTGGAAAGAATAACATTTTATTATTGAGGAACTCAGAAATCCCTGAAGCTGCTGGATTACAGTAGACCGATGAAGTTATGAAATGAGGTTGAGTCCAGGTAGTAAATTATATCAGTAGCTGTCCCTGACATCATGGGATAGCTGTACTTAGAAGCTGGAAGGGGCTTGTTTTTGTTATTTAATTGGGAATAATTTCCACCTGTTGTCAGGGTCTTGAACAAAGTCAAAATAGCCAGGTAGAAGAGTATATCAGTGAGAAGCTTGGGCTCAGTGGTACCAGAATTCTCCAAGTCTCTAATAATATCCAAAGAGGCTCCCCAATCCATTTCATACCTCTACCTGTTATACCTAAAACAGCTGCAATATCCCCCAGTGATCTTGTTCTTTACCTTGCTCCTTATACTCAACTAGAGAAGAACCATAGGGGACTGGAAAGGAACTGGAGTAAGTCAGAAGCCATGGACTAGAACAGAGGTTCCCAAGGCCTATTGCCCCCTTTTAAAAAAAAATTACTCAGTGCCCTCTGGATATCTACTTTCTTTAACCCTTTAATGGTTTTTTTTTTTGAAACTTGCATTATTTCAAAAATGTATAAAGTATTTTTTTAAAATGACACATCTTAAATTTAATAATTTATTATAAACTTGTGGGTTTTTTCCAGCATTGAAATTTTGATGATGTGATATTGCATCATAATCCACATAACATCATATTGTAAACAAATCATTAAATGCATATACTCCTTCCAATGCATGCTGAACTTCCTGACAATGTGCACACACTGGCTTGCCAATACTTGCTTGTTAAGACCTGTGGGAAGACTTGACCAGTGATCAATTATAACTTGCATTTTGTGTGTTTATTTGGAAAAAAATGTAATTTTTACAACTTTAATTGTGTTATACAACAGATGAAACATGTATGAAGAGTTTTTCAAAATTTTCTTATCTTCTTTCCTTATCCTTCAACCATTCCCTTATTTTTATTCAATGCCCCTCAATTGCACCTGAAGCTACTACCTCCCACTCCCCCACCAGCACCCCCTCTCCCCATAGGGGCCATTTCCTTCTCCAGATCATTTTACAGATGAGGAAATGGAGGCAAACAGGGTTAAGTGACTTGCCCAGGGTCACACAGCTAGTAAATATCTTCCTGACTCCAGGCCCACTGTGCCACCATAGAATCTCCCTAAACTTCAAACTTTCACTGTGACACAACTGAAAGGAATTAGTGGCAGGGGGAGAGGTGAGAGATTCATTTTATAAAAAGACAAATGGAGAAAAAGTATTCTGAACTTAACTTTTTTATTAGTTAAAATTTCTTAAAATATATTTAAAAAACACGAGCCCTTCCTAGGAAATATCTAAATAAACCCAACTCCAGAAAGTATATCCCTCTCCCCCAAACCAGTAACAGAAAAGGCTTATCTTTCAGCTTTGATAGTTTCAGATGAGGGATCTGAACTTCAGTCTTCCTCACTCCAGGCCCAGTCCTCTATCCATTGAGCCACCTAATTGGCCCAGTATCTCTCAATATGAACTTTACTTACCTTGTTGTAATTATTGGGTATGTTCTTTTGATTCTGCTTTCCTCACTCTGCATTACTCCATACAAGTCTTCTTAAATTTTTCAAGTTGTTCATATTTGTCGTTCCTTATTATGTCATTTTTTGATTCGTATTATTCAGCTATTCCCAGGTTTTTGG
This sequence comes from Phascolarctos cinereus, assembly GCF_003287225.1. Classification (NCBI taxonomy): domain Eukaryota; kingdom Metazoa; phylum Chordata; class Mammalia; order Diprotodontia; family Phascolarctidae; genus Phascolarctos; species Phascolarctos cinereus. Next base: position 269,640,651 of record NW_027556098.1, on the reverse strand, counting down.
TATACATTTTCCTTTTCTTCTCTTTCTTTTTTAAAAATAATTTTATCTTTTTCAATTTCCAAGCATTTATTTTTCTCCTTGTCACTCCACCCCTTGTAACAGAAAAGAAACAGAAAAGAAAAAAGAAAATCTTTGTAACAAATAAGCATAGTCAAGCAAAATAAATTCCTGAATTGTCTATGTTCCAAAATACGTCTCATTCTGCATCTTGAATCCATCATGTCTCTTTTGGGAAGTGGGTAACATGTTTATTCATCAGTCTTCTGGAATCATGGTTGGTCATTGCATTGAACAGAATTCCTATGTCTTTCAAAGTTGTTTGTCTTTATACTGGTGGTATTGTGTAAATTGTCATCCTAGTTTTGCTTACTTCACTCAGTATCAGTTCATACAAGTCTTCCTATGTTTCTCTAAAACTGTCCCTTTCATGATGTCTTATAGCACAGTAATCTTAGCCAACTTGGAACTATGCCTCCAAATTTACTAAAGTGTCCAGGGCTGGGCACCTGTGGACTTGGGGCCACATGTGGCCCTCTAGGTCCTCAAGTGAGGCTCTTTGACTGAATCCAAACGAAGTGAGGGCCTCAAGGCCGCAGGTTCTCCACCCCTGGGACTCAAAGAATATGCACAGTTTAGTCATCTCTCTCTCTCCTTTCTCCCTGCTCCCCATCATTTCTGTTATTATAAATAATGTGGTAGTTATGGATATTATTTTTACAAGTTGATCTTTTTTTGGTAGTTTTAACCTACTTGGGGTATATTCCCTGTAGTAGAATATCTGTGTCAAAGAGTATGAGCAATTTAGTAATTTTTCTTGCGTAATTCCAAATTGCTTTCCAGAATAGTTGAACCACTCACTCATAGGTTCAACAGGAATGAATGCTTGTTTTCCCACATCCCATCTAACAATTAATTGTCTAATTTTTTCCCCCATCTTTGCCAGCTTTTCCCATCTTTTGGTATGAGGTAATACCTGAATATTGTTTTAATTTGCATTTCTCTGATTATTAGTGATTTTGAACATTTTTTTCAGTTAGCTATTGATAGCTTCTATTTCTTTTTTTTGAAAACTGTTCATATTCATTAATCATTTGGGGGAATGTCCTTTAATTTTGTAAGATTTGTGTGAATTTCATATATATATGTGTATATATATATATATATATACATATATTATATATATATATGTATATATGTATTTTTTTTTTGTGAAGCAATTGGGGTTAAGTGACTTGCTCAGAGTCACACAGCTGGGACATATTATGTGTCTGAGACTGAATTTGAACTCAGGTACTCCTGACTCCAGGGCTGGTACTCTATCTACTGTGCCACCTAGCTGCCCCCCTATATATTTTGGATGCCAGACTTTCAGCTAAGATACTTAATGCTGATCCCCCCCCCATTCATATCTGCCCCCCCCCTTCTGGCTGAATTTTTATTTGTACAGCACCTTTTCAATTTTACACAATAGAAATCATCTATTCTTTTATGTAATTTCTTCTATCTTTATCTAGTTATGATTTTTTCCTTTGTCTACAGTAGTAAAAGATATAACCTTATATTCTCCTAGTTTTTTTTCAATGATGTGACTTTTTATATTTAGATCATTATTTACTTGTTTGGAGTTTTTTTGGTGATATGTGGTATAAGATGTAGGTCTAATGAATTTTTGGACAATTTGCTTTCCAATTTCTTTAGCAATTCTTATCACCCGAGTCTCTTCTCCAGGAGTTTGTGTTCTTAGATTTATCAAACATCAGACTACTATGCTTATTTATTTATTTCTAGTCCTTGCTTATCTAGTCCAGGGCTTCTTAAACTGTGGGTCATGATGGGGTCATGACCCACAGTTTAAGAAGTGCTGGATTCCTCTGATATGCTTTTGTGTGTTTTTTTTTAAATCTAGGAGCAAACAATTTATATAAACAATGTTTTATTGATATTATTTAAATATTTATTGATATTATTTTAAAAATAGCTGTCACTTCCCCCACCCCAGAGTAAGTGTGGCCCTGCCCCCACTTCAGCAGAACCAGCTTGGAACCTGGGGCTTCTACCTTCTCATTCACTGCTCAGTTTCTCCTATACAGTGCTGCCCCACCCCACCATCTTAGTTCATCAAAGACTGAGTTCCCCTATAAATACCTTAGCGCTGTTTTAATTGCCCTCTTTAGGAATAAAAATATCACTATCACCAGGGTCTGGGTCTTGTTTCCTGCCTTAACCCCTATTTCCTTCCCAACCCTGAGAAAAGGTTGAGAACCCCTAGCTCACTCCTACACACCCCAGGACAGTTAAGCAAAACATTGGCCTTGTATGATGATGTGTACCATCATTGTGCATCTATGTTCTACTACTTCTCTCATTTGAGATGAGAGGCCTGTCTCATCTTCAGACATTTCTGATAATTATTACTTTGTAAAATTGTTTTAATATAGGTAATCCTAAGCTTCCTGACTTATTACTTTTGTCCTGAACTTGCTAAGACATATTTAAACTTCAAAATTGAAAGATCTTTAACTTTTGGCAAGTACTATCTGGTAATGACCAGTTTGTTATGCGCCAGATGAAATGATAATTACTCACATTTCTTCCACACAACAGTCCTATAAGGGACATGGTACAAATATCATCATTATTACTATCATTATTCCCCTTTTACAGATGAGAAAACTGATGCAGTGAGAGGTTAAATGACTTATCCATGGTAATACTAAGTATCTAATGCAGGATTCAAACCCAGGTCTTTGGACTTTGTGGTCCTGTACTTTATCCATGAGGTCAATTTGCTTCTAGATGATTAGCTTTGCTTTTCTTAGGCATATGAATGTAGTTATACCTGATCTTTCTTAGTTCCTGACTTTTTTTCTGTTACTAGGGCTGGTGCTTAGAAGTCCTGACTCTGTTAGGTCCTCACTCCATTCTTTTCTATCAGCAAATTCTTAGATCTCTCAGGATGGGACAGAAAAGGTGACCAGCAGAATCCCTAAAAGCTCAAGGGAGATTGATTTACCTTTCAGAGTAAAGACAGGCTTGACTGTTTTTAACCTTCAAAACAAGTCAATCCTAAATCATTCACTGACTATACTTAATAGCTGTTTAGGGGTCAATTCAATAGTATTTATAAAATGGAACCATTTATCAAAAATGGAACTGTGCTAGGCCTGAGGGGAGTGCCAAGTTAAATATTCATGGAGTTTACAAAAGGGGTTAGTGCATAAGACACCGGCCTTGTGGCACTGAGTAGAGGAGAAGGGCAAAAGTGGGGGGACATCCAAGTGTAGTAGTGGTCTGAACAAAGGAGACCCCCAAAAAGTATGTTTTCAGAACATAAGTAGTTGTGGTTGGAATGTAGGAACATGTCTTTAAGAGTAGTGAGAATTAAGCCTAGAAAGGTAGGGTAGAGCCAGACTGCAAAGGACCTTGAGTACCAGACTGAGGCAATGGGAAGCCATTGAAGGTTTTTGAACAAGAGGTTGACGTGACTATTGTAGTGCACTAGGGATTCTCAACCTTTTTTCAGGGTTGGGAAGGAAATAGGAGTTAAAGTAGGAAGCAAGACCCTGGTGATATTGGGATTTTCATTCCTAAGGAGGGCGATTAAAACAGGGCCAAGGCTGTTTCTAGAGGAACTCAGTCTTTGATGAGCTAAGATAGGAGGGGAGGGGGGCAGCGCTGTACAGTAGAAAGAGCAGTGGATAAGAAGGCAGAGGACCCAGGTTCCAAGCCTGGTTCTGCTGTTGACTCCCCATGTGACTTTAAGAGAGTTATTTAGCCTGTTTGGGCCTCATTTACTTTTTGAGTAAAATGAGGGGGTTGGGTTAGATGCTTTCTCTCTCTAAGGCTCTTTTCTAGTTCTAAATACTGTACCCTGGGATGTGGGTGATTGCTCGTACATGGCAGGCTTTGGGTGGAGCCTGCTTCAGAGGATATGTTGCAAGAGGCACCAAGCTGGGAGAGAGACTTCCAACAGCAAGTCTGCTGCCTGGCTCCTTGTCTCCCACTTAAAATTCATGGCTCACGTTGCTGTTCTCTGTGATACAAACCAGCTGCTCCTCCCGTGCAGGGAACCTCACTGTCTACATTTTAGGCAGAGCCTTAGTTATAATTCCATGTCAGAGCCTTTGCTTAGAAATATACATGAAGACATAGGTATGGATTTCTGCTGTCTAACAAATCCAGGCAGTGTCTCTGACCAAGACGATAGGCATCCTTCCTGGGCAGATCCTGTTACTGCCTAACATTCCTAAAACTCACTGGAGATGAATGCTAATGCAAGCTGAGATGGAATGTTAAAACCTAATTATGGTGGCTGCTAGATGGTGCAGTGAATAGAGCGTTGAGCTCTATCTTAGGAAGACCTGAGTTCAAATCAGGCCTCAGACACTTACTAGCTCTGTGACTCTGGGCAAGTCGCTTAACCCTGCTTACCTCAGTTACCTCATTTGTAACATGAGCCGGAGAAGGAAATGGCAAACTATTCCAGTATCTTTGCCAAGAAAACCCCAATGGAGTCACAAAGAATTGGACACAACTAAATAACAAAAAATAGTTCCTGCCCTGAAACTTGCCTTATGGTTTGAAAGGTGCTGGAAGGCCTTACTCCCATCAAACAAAAGTACCCCACCATGGGCCCACAGAAGTGCCAAAGGCCATCTACAGTTGAAGAGTCCTGGACTGACAGTCAGTGTACTCAGCTTTGCCATTAAATAGATGTGTCACCATGAGCAAGTTGCTTCCTCTTGTGAGGAAGTTTTCTTCTCTGTAAAGCAAAGTGGAACCAGTTGTAAACATGAGAATGTCTCTGTTTTGAGGCAGCTAGGTGGCGCAGTGGATAGAACACCTGCACTGGATTCAGGAGGACCTGAGTTCAAATCTGGCTTCAGACACATAACACTTACTAGCTGTGTGACCCTGGGCAAGTCACTTAACCCCATTGCCTAGCCAAAAAAAAAAAGTTAAAAAAAAGAAGAGAATGTCTCTGTTTACTTCCAGCTCTAATGTTCCATGATTAAGCTCTATGAAATTCTGACCATTAAGAGTCATTATTCTTTCTCATAGTGAGAACAGGGAAAGGGTAAGTCCTGAACATGAGATACTTGTTGCTGAAGATGGCTAAGTGACATGGTGCTAGGGTGACCAGAATTGGGATAAGACATTTGTACACTAGAGCGAAGGATTGAAAATTGTACTTGCTGATTGTTACTCTTCATTAGAGGCTTTGCACCTTCACTGTAACAAATAGAACTTGATTTACCATGGAGGATATAGCTATTTGCCACAGAGAGAGGATTTTTCTGGCTTTCAAAATTATGTGCAAATATAAAAGGTATTTTAAGTATGTACTGTGCCTGCTTTTTATGCGTTCTGGCCATTGTCTGTTTTGTTGTTCCCTAAGTCTTAGCTGAGGGTGAGGATCACTGTAGGATGCCCTATGTAATCAGAGTGGCAATATGAAGACACTGTGTACTTGGGGGTTAGCTAGCAAAAAAGGAGGGGCCATCTGAAAGGGAAAATGGTAGGGGCTGAAGACAAGCTACCCAAGGCAAGCCCTAAATGTTAGATGTGCTACATAAGTATAACAGTTTCCCAGACCAGTTTCATTCATTTGTTCGTTCATTCATTCATGCCCATATCATAATACAAAGTCCTGGGTGGCCTACGGAATCTGAAGTCAAGAGTACTGGCTTTGAATTCTGCCTCAGACATTTACTAGCAATGTGACCATGGGGAAATTACACAACTTCTTAGTGCCTCAATTTTCTCATCTGTAAAGTAAGGATACTATTTGTATGATTTATGTCACAGCATTGTTTTAAGGAAAGAACTTTATGGACTTGGTAAATTTGAGTTATTCTCATTTAGTAAACATTTAATACAGTGCCTACTGCGTAGCAGTCTGCTAGGTGTTGGTGGAGACATTTTGCTGTCTTCTTGGCGTCTGCAGTCCAGTAAAGTCCAGTAAAGTGCTGATAGTATCACTGGTAACTATGAGCGGGTAGGTGGTACAGTGGAAAGGAGTCAGGAAGAGTCATCTTCCTGAGTTCAAATCTGGCCTCAAACACTTACTAGCTCTGTGACCCTAGGCAAGTCACTTAACCTTGTTTGCCTCAGTTTCCTCATCCATAAAATAAGCTGGAGAAGGAAATGGCAAACCATTCTAGTATCTTTGCCAAGAAAATCCCAAATGGGGTAATGAAGAGTTGGATGTGATTGAAAATGACTGAACAATAACATTGGTAATGATAATTCACATTACATGATGAGTTCATTAGAAATACAAAACAAAGCATTACATGGGATTCAAGGGCAAAAGTTGGAACCAAACACAGGCATGGTGGTAAGCAGGGAATGCTTCCTGGAAGAAGTGGTAATTGAGTTGGGCTTTAAAGGATGGATAAGTATTCAACAGGAAAAGAGTGGGAAAGTCTAGGCATAGTGTCAATCATTCAGTCAGTCAACTGGCACTTATTAAGCACTTAGTATGTGTCAGGCAAAGGTATGGAAGTGGGAAATAGTGGTATGTTCTGGGAACAGAGGGGAGGGGAGTGAATGACATGAAATGAAGCTGTAAAGGGGGTGACGCCTGGTCCTAGAGGGCCTTGAATGCTAAGCAAAGAGCTGTCTATCAGTTAGCAGTGCCCTACTTATCTCCTGCTTCAGAAACTTTGTTTCACTAGCAATGTAGGATGCTATTCAAAGTCAGAATGTCTTCTGTCTGTAGCTGTTATCCAGATAATGACAAAGGGAGATATCCAAGATGCAGGCAAAGGGGCTGTAAAAGAGGCTTTTGCTTCCAGTGGGGGAAAAACAAAACTTGAGACTTTGAGGCAGTTCCCCCAATAGAGGATAGATCCTAGAAGTGGGAGCTGTTTCTTCATGGAATGGTCATCTTCTGTAACTTCCTGCCCTAGTCAGAAAAGCTGAGACTAAGACTGAGGCTTTGAGCTTATGGAAGAAGCAGTGACAGAGAGAGATTTTCCATTTTGGAGTCAAGGGAAAGGCTAGTGCACAGTCATGGGGCAGATCTAATTTAAATTCTTCATTGCTAGGCAGATCCCTAGCAGTCCTGAACCTTAGTCATGAGCTTTCTTCTCAGCCTGTAGCAAAGAGCCTTCCCTGTGATGCTGTTCTCCGAGCTGAAGAGCTACTGTTAATTAAATGGGACCTAGAATGATGGGTACAACAAAATGAGCAACCAGTGGGGAGCATGCATCAATATCATTGTCATAGTTGGCATCATTGTGAGTAGCAGCAAGAAAACATCATCAGCATCATCAGAAAGTGCCTAATTGCATTTGGCTCAGTGGGTAACAAAGAGAACTAGACAAATATAATCAATCCCCGCTCTGAAGATTACAAAATGTAAGGCAAAGATAGCTCTTTAAAATTGCCTTTTATTTGTAAGATTGCTACCACCAATAGGACCCTAATAGGCTGGTTTTTCTTCTTGGTGATGACAATAATTTGTGACTTTTCTATAGCATTTTAAGATTTATAAAGTGCTTTCCTAACAGTAAGCCCATGAGAGGATAGTGGAGTTATTCGCATCATTTTGGAGGGGAGACTGAGGTTTGGGGACTTGCCCAAGGTCACATAAGCAGGAAGTATCAAATATGAATCCAGGTGTCCTGACTCCAGGTCTCTGGCCTTTTTTCCTGCTGGTAGTAGAGGTAGATTTATATCAACCAAGAACTATTCTTTTAATGCCTACTACATGCCCAGCATTGTGCTAAGTGCTAAGGATACAAAGACAAAAATGAAATAGTCCCTGCCCTCAGAGACTTACATTCTGTTAGGAGAGACCAAATGTCCATGTATTACTATGTACAAAATAAGTACAAAGTTACTTTTGGGAGGAAAGACATTAGTGTCTGTGGGGATTAGGGAAGAATTCGTGTATATGTTCGTGTAACTCCATTACAAGGTAGCACTCTACCACCACTTATTCCTTTCTCCCCTGACCCAGAGCATTGATTCTTTTGATTCTTGCTATACAAGTGCCTGGGATTGTTATAAGGATTAAATGAGATAATATTTATAAAACACTTAACTTAGCACCTGGCACATAGTAGTTGCTGTAGAAATATTTTTTCCCTTTCTCCCTTCCCTGGGATTAGGTGGTAAAGCCTGTAACCTTAGAAGGTTAAAAAAAAAAAATCTCCCCTCCCCCCACCTCCTCCAGGAAGCCAGTTAGGTCTGTTCATTGAATCTGTGACCCATTCCATTTTTAAAAAAGCATCTTGCTTTAATCCAAACAAATGAAACAAAATAGACAATAAGACAACCAAAAAAATAAATCTATGTGTAGTCTCCACCTAGATCTCCAAACTTTACTCCTGACTTCAGACTTTCTCTACTATGCCACAGAAAACTCTTTACCTTGGAAGATCACTCTACTCCTGAAAGGCGTCTGGGGCCTTTCCCTCTGATTGGCTGATTCCTCCCAGAACCTCCATTTTAAGGAAGAAGTGCAGGCCAGCTGTGTCTCCAGGCTATATTTCTAACTCAGTAGTCTTTCTCTATCACGCCTCATGCCATGCACCTTCATGTCTCCTCAGCCTCCTTTTCAGCTCCTTTTATGTGTCTGTCTTCCCTTGTTAGAATGTAAGCTCCCTTAAGACAGGATCTTTTTTTCTGCTTGTATTTATATTCTCAGCACTTAGTACTGTGCCTGGCACATACCAGGTGTTTAATAAAAGCTTGTTGATTGAGAGAAGATATTTGCAACATTTACTGGTTGCACATTGATAAGCACATTTTAGTTGAAGAAAGGATAAATTCACCATTGGGTGAAGTTCAGATAGAATTGCCTTGGGAATTCCATCTTCAGAATGAACTGGGTGAGAGAAAATTGTTAGCTCTTCTCTGGTCAACCTAAGAGTGTCAGGAGGAAGATTTGAGGGTCTTTTTAAACGACTAGAAGGATGCTGACTGTGAAGCAAGGTACAAGATGACATTATGGTTTCATCTTTTAGGTATTTGCAGGGATTAGGCTACATGAGGAGAGCTTTGTTTTCTGGTGTATTTGGGTGGTGGACAGATCTACTACTGGGTTTTACAATATAAGATCTCTTCCTGGCCATTTACTTTCACTCTACATGTATGTGAGGCAGCTGGCTTAAAGAAGTGAACAACGACAGGTCTCTCCTGACTGCCAAACCCATTAGAATAGCCTATCAATCTGTCTCAGCGCCTCCCATGCTCTCAGGTTTGACAGTAATCCAATTCCTTTCCCTTTGATTTTTCAGATCTCCTGCCCGGGGTCTTCCCTATCCCTTGCTTGCTAATCTACTCAGACTTTGGCAGCTGTTTGGGGCCCAAAGTGAATGAGTTCATCCCCAGAGCATGTGCCTTGGTAGCCAAATCCTCTAGGTCTGAGAAGCATGACACAAGACATTTGGTATTCACTGTGCAGTCACATAGGGACAAGTCCATTCTGGGCTGTCCCTCAACAGGGTCAGCTGTTGCCAGATTTGCCTAAGGTCCCTGAATGAGACTTTTGGCTTGAGGCATAGGAGGTCAACCTACAAGCTTTCTTCTACCCTACTCCCATCTTCCCCTATCCTATCAAGTCTTTGGTTTCTCCTACTGTAATTAATTTCAGCAGAAGCCCATTCTCATTTCCTTTTCCATTTTTCTAAATCTGAAATTTCCCACCTGGTCTTGAGCTAGGATTTTAAGAGACCGAAGTTAAAGCTTTAATAGTCCACAGACTTTCTTGTTTCTAGGAGGTAAAGAGTTGGAAGTGGCTAATGAGTTATATTCCAACATACAATGCCCTCTGATTGTGTATTATACACCACCATGCTGTATTTGAAAGAGACAATTGTGTAATGCTTGCCCATTAATTGTGAATAAACATTTCAGCTGCACAGTCAGTATACCAGCCAAGCTTGTCATGCTCACATCCAACAGCTTTCAGTTGTCCCGAAGCCCCTTAATGCCAGCTTTTCTAAGAAAACTGGAGTTTGAGAAATGGAGTTCTATCTCAATATAATTTCCTTCCCATCCTGAAAGAAAAAAATCCACTTAGAGTGAAAGGATTTGAGTCCTACAATCCCAAGAGAATGAGGTTTCAGCATTTTCCCTCAACAATTCAATTCCAGAATTATCGAGCACTTACAGTTAGTTGGCAAAGCACTGGGCTAGGTGTTCTCCCACCTTGAAACTCCTATGCCATTTAGACCTTTTGAAAAATTCCCTAATTAAAGTCTAACTGGTATTACTGTTACTTGTTTACATGTCTTATTTACCCTCACTAGACTGTAGGGTTTTCAAGGGCAGAGGTGGGCCTAGATGAAAGAGGACTGAACTTAGAACCTGGAACCCTAACCCCATGACATGCTTTATAACTAAGTGACTCATTGACAAATCACCTGATATCTATGAGCCTCAGTTTATTCATAAATAAAGTGGGGACAATAATACTAATAGGAGGGTTGTGAGTAAAGTACATTATAAACCTTTTATCATCATCATCATCATTATTATTATTATTATTATTATGTTGGTAAGGCAATTGAGGTTAAGTGACTTGCCTAGGTTCACACAGCTAGTGTCAAGTGTCCAAGGCCACATTTGAACTCAGGTCCTCCTGAATCCAGGGCTGGTGCTCTATCCACTGATCCATCTAGCTGCCCCTTAAACCTTTTAAAAACACCATATAAATGCATCATTATTTTTTTTTCTTTGCAATCTCAGTGCTTAGTGTAATGCATGGTATTGTTCACTGGGCCATTGCAAATTTGCCAAGAAATGCAGTGAGAAAGTACTGGGAGAAAAGAGGGAGAAGGAGCTCAGGGTGGAAGAGCAGGGGTGCTCAGCCCAGGTATCTCTACTAAAGGAGCAGAGGAGCAACCATTTGCTACAAATGCAAGAACCATATAAAAGATCACTCCTGTTTTACAGAAAAGGCAATTGAGGCAACCAAAACAATTTGGCCTCTTTTTGGGCAGCAAAATTCATGTCCAGATTCATAGGTCAATACTCTATCCGTACCCTGCGCATAACTGTCTAGAATTGCTTCTTGCACCTACATTCAGTTTGAAGAACTGGCAAACTGTGCCTTTTCACACACATACACAGACACATCCTCCTCCTCTGCCTCTGACCCCCCTCCCACAGACAGACTGAGAAGTGCTAATAGTTTCTGGCTTTTTTCAGAGCCTTTATCAGGAGCTGCTGTTCTCACAAATCAAACTGTGAAAACATTTGTCAGTGATTTCCCCAGAGTGGGTTTAGCTCTTCCTGTTGTATCAGTAATTCTGTTTATCTGGGGTCAGGGCGGCTTGTGGATTGGGACCATTCACAAACACAGCATCCCATCCATGCCTGGAAGCTGCTTGGGTTGTGGTGGGGTCCTGCTTCCTCCTCCTTTTCAGGGACCTAAGAGGGTGGTACAGTTCCTTGGAGAGACATGGCACTTTCCATGGCAGTTTCCTGACTGCCAGGGAGCCAAACCTATTCTGGGAAATTCTGGGAGTTCATGGACTCCCTTATCTATCCTGGTGACAGCCCTAGGGGAGATAGGAGTGTTTGGGGATCTGCAATTGATTGATTCTTCTCAGGGCAGCACACTCCCCACACCTGGGCTATTTCCTGTGACAATTCTGGGTTTCCCCTCCAATCTACAGGGAATTATTCCTGACCCTGGAGGGAGTTTTTGTTCATGTGCTTAGGAAAGTTCTGTCTTACTGGTAGTTGGCTTTGGGTTGGAGGGACTACAACCCATTTTTGGAGATTAAAGTAGACCTTGCATTATGAAGATAAGATGGAACTCACCAGGAGACAATGATAGTGATTAGGGCTCCCCTGCAAACTCCATTGGAAGTGGTCACATGAACACAAATGCCATAGACTGAAAAGAAATGGGAATGGAATAGAAAGAACACGATGCCAGGAGACAAGGAACATGGTGCTGGTGCCTATCCTCCCATGAATTGTATGGTAGTGCGCTAACAGTAAGAAGATCACTGACTTGCTGCTTCTTACTTCTGTGACCTTGGGTAAATAACAGTATTTCTAGGCTTCAGTTTCCTCAACAGTAAAATAATGGGGTTGCACTACATGGCTTCTAAGGTCCCTTCAAGCTCTAAACTAATGATTCTATGAACCTTAGGTTAGAGGAGTGGACCTAGGCTATCTTATTTTTAAAATGGGAATAATAAATGTATTTGCATGAAAGCTAGGAGCTGGACCAGATGATCTCTTAAGATCCTTTCTTGTTTGAACATTTATAATTCAATGACCTGCCCCATTCCCTGAAACTGCTAGTTGTGGAACTGGAAATGAAAGACATGTTTAGACTTCTTTTCTTATGTGTTGACAACTTATTTCAGTTGGATCTGCATGGCATTTTAATACTTGCTAACGAACCACATTTTCTTCAGGACCCTAACTGCCTCTACATAACATGACTGAGGTTGGTTGTTCATTGTTCCCCTACTTTTATGGTGAAGAATAAGTCTCTTCTTGACAGTCAGTCCTTTTTAGCCCTAAATAGTCAACAACATTAATTGAACACCTAGTGTACACAGAGAACTATCATTCTGAAGTACTAACCTTTTATTATTACTAATATTATTTTTACCTGATGTGATTTCGTTGCAATATAAAACTTCCAGTCACGAACAAGCTCTACTAAAGCAGGTAGGCACTCTTCTATCATTTATAGTCATAGGGGGTTGCCTGGAGAATGGAAAAGTTAAATCATTTGCCCAGGGCCACACAGCCATTATGTATCAAGGCCAGAACTTAAACCCAAGTTCAAAGGACCAGCTTCCCTAGGCTTTCTGTGTTCTGAGATTGGATTTCTCTGTGTTGTTTGGTAGGCTGTTCTGTGGTTTACTTCACAGAATTCCCTTTCCTTAAGTGGAGAGAGGTCAGACTTTGCCTCCTATCTTGCTTCCAGGAATGTGTGGTGTGTTCTGTGGGGGTGCTACAAGGAAGGGTTTTATTTTACCTTCCCTCAATGGAATGTCAATCATCCCAGCCATCGAGGGTGCATGTATAAATAGAGGAACACGTAAGCCTGCACTAAGATCCAGAACGTAAAACAGCCACCCCTAAGTACTCCACTGCTCTCTTTTGATTAAAGGTCTCCAGCAGCACCACGGACTTTGCTGTGGATCCAGCAAGTCAGTCACCTAATCCCAGACATAGTTTAGGTAGGTTTCAATACCAGGTACAATCCCTTCTCATCCTGCCACCAGCAGCTCCAAGTCCTAACTGCTTTTCTTGCTTTACTACCCATTATAGATTATCCATGGTCAGAGGAGCCAGGGGGAACATAGAAACTGAGGTGTACAGTTAATCCCCAATCCCTCACTTTAAGCCAAAAACTTTAACTCCTTCCCCACCCCACTCCCTCAAAACCAAACCTTGACCAGAGAGTTTAACAAAAGAAAACAGGCTTGATGAGTGTTTCAGCTCCTTTCATTTCTCCTGTGGGGGTACAGCAGAAGAGAGTTCCTTACCTTTGATGGCTTCCAGTTATCTATAGGATAAAGTCCACGTTCTTTATTATGTCATTTAATCTATTTCCAGACTACTTGCTAATCTTATCTCCCACTGTTTTATATGAAAATCCTACTCCAATCAGGAAGTTCTATTGCTCAAACACATCCTGTATCTTTTCTTATACCATTCCCTTCATGCATGAGAGGCAGCATGGAGTAATGGTTAGGACATTCAACTTGAATCAGGGAGAACTGGGTTCAAATCTTGCCCCTGTGAACCTATGCAAGTCATCTAACTTCTCTGTATTTCAGTTTCTTAATTTATAAAATGGAAGAGTTGGATCTGGAAACCTCTAAGGTTCTTTCCAGCTCTAAATCAGTAAATGAACCTATGATGTGGAATGCCTGCCTCCCTTTCTCTCACCCTTCCTTCCCCTTTCTCACCATCTTCTCTAACCATAAAAATTCTGCCCATGTTTCAAGACCTAGCTCAAGTCCCACCACTTAAAAAAATTCAACTGTTCTTATCTAGTCCTCAGTGATCTCTCCCTCTCGGAGTTCTAGGGACATGTTTTCTGGACTATTCATTTAAGTCACAGACTATTATGAGATATCTTTTGTGTTCTTGTTTTATATTGTTATTTAATTCTCATGTGATTATTTAACTTTACATTTGTGTATGTCTTATCTCACTCTATCTAGATTGTAAGTCCCTTGAAGACAGAATCACTATTATCTTCTCTGTAACTTTTACAAGACCTAAAACAATACATTTAAGTACTCAATACTAAGTTGTATGGATGAATAATAATGGATAGTTGTCAGTACTGGAAAGTGCATAATGAAGTTTCCAAAGAAATCAAATTCAACATTCATTAAGCCCTACAATATGTAAGGCTCAGTGCTAGAAACTGAGTATGTAAAGATGAAAAATAGTGTAGACTCTCTCTCAAGAACCTTACAACCCAGGAGGGCAATGGGATATGTACACAAATGCTATAATGTAAGTTAGAAAATGACTAAATGCATAGGAGAGGTAAAAGGGAGGTCTGAGAGATTAGACAAAGAAGGAGTGATCATTTTTAGCATTGTCATAGGAGATAATAACTAATCTGGGCCTTGAAGGAGGACAAGGATTTTAATAGGTAGAAATTAGTGGGGGTAACATTTCAGGTAGGGAGGGATAATGTATATGAAGGAAAGGTAGAGGGAAAGATGAGATCAGGGAACAATTTGACTACAGCATGCAATGTCCAAAGGGGATTATTATGAAATGAGGCTGGAAAGATTGAGTCAGATTGTGGAAGCTCTTGAATGTTAGACTAAAGAGTCTGTATTTTATTCAGTGGGCAATGAGGAGCCACTGGAGACAGGAGCAGGGGGAGTGTGCGTGCATCAGTCCTCTGCATTAGGATTTAGGTAGCAATTGGAAAGATGGATCGTAAGAAGAAAGGACTCTAAAAATTAGGAGACTGTTAACATAGCCCAAGTAAGAAGTGATAAAGGCCTACACTAGGGTGGTGGCAGGGGAAGTAGAAAGGAGAGGATGGATTTAAGGGGTATTGTAGAGAAGGAGTCAATAGCACTTGGCAGCTGATTGGATGGTATGAGGAGACTGGAAGAGTCATAAACAACTCTGATGTTTTGAGTCTAGGTGTCTGGGAGAATGATGCTACCATCAACAGAAATGGATAAGGAAGTTAGGAGAGAGGAAGGTTTTGGAGAAAAAGAAAATAGATCAGTTTTAAGGTTACTTTCGTGCAGATGCAATCAGTTCTGCTGTAGAAACATAGGTATTTCTTTCCTTTTTTTTTTTTTTTTTGCTAAGCAATGGGGTTAAGTGACTTGCCCAGGGTCACAAAGCTAGTGTTATGTGTCTGAGGCTGGATTTGAACTCAGGTCCTCTTGACTCCAGGGCTGGTGCTCTACCCATCTAGCTGCCTGAAAATAGGTGTTTGTAAAAATCACCTCTCTATGCAAAATGGTGCAGTAAAAATCACAGGGCTGATGGGGTAGATTTAGGGGTACAACACTCAAAAACTTCATCCGCGACACATTAAAAAAAAGATACGAACCCAGTAGAAATGATAGCACAGTTTTACCATGGTAAATGGTTAACAAATACTACAATAATAATGGCACTGTCTGTGGCCTTGGACTGCTGTTTAGCTTGAGGCTTTTCCCCAAAGGGCCTAGAATGGCAAAGTCAAGTTGTTGCTGGTGAGAGGGTAGCTTCAGGGGGCCACAACTCTGGGGCTTGGGGTCTCAGCCATGGTGGAAGGTTGGAGAGGGTAAGGGTGGACCAGTCCTCCTCACCCACAGCTCCTACTGCATTAGAAAATGGACAAGAATTATGGCACTTTACTTTGAAAAAAAAGACTTGAAGTTTGCTTTTGGAACTGAGTATCAGAAGAGTTACAGCTTATTTGTTATTGTAAAGTGGTATGGTTTTCTGTGTTTTCTCTGATTCTTGTGAATAAAATCTCATATAAGATACTACAAAATTTGTGTTACATGCTCTTCCCTAACATAATTTTGGAACAAATTCATATTTTCAAAACAATTGTTATATTAGAAATGACTATATTCAGTAGGCAAATGGACATGCGGTATCACACAGAGGCAGCTGATGACAAGTGTATAGGGCTCTGGGCCTGGAGTCAAGGAGACCTGAATTAAAATCTGGCCTCACATACTTCTAGCTGTGTGACCCTGGGCAAGTCATTTAATCTTTGTTTACCTCAGTTTTCTCAACTATAAAATGGAGATAATGATAACAACTACCTTGCAGGGTTGTTGTGAGGATCACATTTACATTTGTAAAGTGCTTAGAAAGTGCCTGGCGCATAATAGGTGCTATATTTTTTAAAGGGATACTAGTACTTTATTTTTTAAAAAAATTAATATCTTATTTTCCCCCAATTATATGTAAAAGCAATTTTTAACATTCATTTAAAAATTTCGAGTTCCAAATTCTTTCTTTCCTTCCCTTCTCATTGAGAGGGCAAGCAATTTGATGTAGGTTATACATGTACAGACAGTCATGCAAAACATTTCCATATTTGTCATATTGTGAAAGAAAACACAGACAAAAAAAACCCTCAAGAAAAATAAAGAAAAAGTGTGCTTTAATCTTCATTCAGACTCCATCAGTTCTTTCTCTGGAGATGGAGAGCATTGTTTATCATAAATCCTTCAGAATTATCTTGGATCATTGTATTGCTGAGAATAGCTAAGTTATTCACAGTTGACTGTCAGATAATATTGCTGTTACTGTATACGGTGTTCTCCTGGGTCTGCTCATTTCACTTTGCATCAGTTCATTTAAGTCTTTCCAGGTTTTTCTGAGAGCATCCTGCTCATCATTTCTTTTGGCACAATAGTATTCCATCATAGTCACATACAACAGTTTGTTCACCCGTTCCCCAATTGATGGGCATCCCCTCAATTTCCAATTCTTTGCCACCACTAAAAGAGCTGTTATAACTATTTTTTGTACATATAGCTCCTTTTACTTTTTGTTTTTTTATCTCTTTGAGATATGGATCTAGTAGGTTATATTGCTGGGTCAAAGCATATGCATGCATATATATGCCTTTGGGCAAAGTTCCAAATTGTTCTGTAGAACGGTTGAATCTGTATACAACTTCACCAATAGTGCATTAGTGTCTCAATTTTTCTACATCCCCTCTGATGTTTGTCATTTTCCTTTTTGGTCATATTAGACAATCTGGTAAGCGTAGGGTAAAAGGTACTGTATTAATACTTATTTCCTCCCCTTCCTCTTCCCTATCAGAATTGAGGAGAGAAATCATCTATGGAGATACATATTTGGAAATCATATAAATAGAGGTGGCCAATCAATCAATAAGCATTTATTAGGTACTTTCTATGTTCCAATCAATAATTGATGCTATGGGAGATGTTACTGTCATGGGAGAAATTATAGGGAGAGAAGAAAAGAGAGCTGAGAACAGGGCTTTGGAGGAGGTGCTTACATTTAAAGAATGAAGTTGAAAGAAGAGAAGCTAGAAAGACAGATTGAGAAATATGAGTTTGAGCCTAAGAGATTGAACCAGAAAAGACTGGTGTCATAGATACCAGCGGAAGAGTGAGTATCATGGGAGAGGTGGTCAGCCATTTCAAGTGCTAAAGAAAAGTGAAGGAGGATGAGGACTGAAAAAAGATGATTAGATTTGGCATTTAAAAAGAGGCCTCATGGAATAGGGAGAATTTCAGTAGAGTGGTGAGGACAGAAGCCAAACTACAAGGGGTTAAGGAGTACATGGTATGGAAGTGAAGGGGGCAAGTATTCATTCTGAAAGTTTGTCTGTGAAGAGAAGAAGATAGGAGAGATAAAATTGATTTGAAGAGATACTAGTGCCAGGGAAGATTTTTCTCTGGTTTAGCTCTGTAACATGAAAATATTTAGAAACAGTTAAGGATGATCTCTAGGTCTGTCTTAGAGAATATCATTCCATTAAGCTCTGGAATGATGTTGGGACCAAGTGGGTTACTACTTGGATCTACAAGTTATACTGTTAGCAATCAGGTTTTGGTAACATCTTAAAGTTATTTTTAGGTCTTGATGTGAATCTGATGAATATTGCTATCTTGTCTTTATTCTATGCACTGCTTCACCTATCTCCTGAAGTAGTCAATCAGTAAATATTTATTGAACTTCTACTATATGGAGTGCCAGAGTGCTTTTTTCTTGGACTGGTGCTATTCAACATTTTTTGTATTTGATTTGGATGAAAACGTACATGGCATACTTATCAAATGTGATAATGACATGAAACTGGGAGGAATAATTAGTATATTAGATGACAGAATCAGGATCTAAAAAGATATCATCAGGCTAGGCAGATTGGTCCAAATCAAAGTAAAATTTAGTAAGTGTAACATTTTTCACTCAGGCTCAAAAAAAATTGACTGCACAAGTATTGGCTATACAGCAATTTGTGTGAAAGAGACATGCAGTTTTTGGTGAATGGACAAAAGTACAACATTGTGGACAAAAACCTTGCAGGGTTTGTCTGTATAAATGTAACTGTAGTATTCCAGATAAAGGGGAGCATAGTCCTGTTGCACTCTTCATTTAATTAGAACACATATGGATTACTGTGTTTAGTTCTGGGTGCCATACTTTAGGAATGAAATTGAAAAATTAGACCTTGTCTAGAGGAAAGAGACCAGGATATATAGATGACTTGAAATCATGCCATAGGAGGATTGGTTGAAAGAACTAGTGATAGTTAGACTAGAGAAGAAAAGATTTTGGGGGAACATAATAGCTGTCTTAAGGCATTTGAATGATTGTCAAGTAGAAGGAAGGAAACAAGCATTTATTAAGTGCCTAAGTATGTGCCAGTCACTGTGCCAAGCATGTTACAAATATTAGCTCATTTAATCCTCACAATAATTCTGGAAGGTAGGTACTATTATTATCCCCATTTTACAGTTGAAGAAACTGAGGCAGATAGAAATTAAGTGACCTGCCTAGATCATAAGTGTCTGAGATGGAATTTGAACTCAGGTCTTTCTGCCTCTAGGTTCAGCACTATATCTACAGTACTACCAACATAGAAGACTTGTTCTGCTTGCCTGCTGAGGGCAGATCTAGGAACAATGGAGGGAAGTTTCAAAAAGGAAGATTTCATTTTGATGTAAGGAGGAAACAACACTAAGAATTAGGGCTTTGCTCCTACATCCAAAGCCTCCAAGAAAAATATGAATCAGTCCCAGTTCTTGGAAGAGCTCAAAAGGGATTTTGAGAAGCAAGTAAGGGAAGGAGAGGAAAAACTGGGAGCGATGCAAGAAAATCATGAAAACCAAGTCAACAGCTTACTAAAGGAGACCCAAAAAAATACTGAAGAAAATAACACCTTAAAAAATAGCCTAACCCAAATGGCAAAAGAGGTCCAAAAAGCCAATGAGGAGAAAAATGCCCTAAAAAGAAAAATTGGCCAAATGGAAAAGGAAGTCCAAAAGATTACTGAAGAAAATACTTCCTTAAAAATTAGGATAGAGCAACTGGAAGCTAGTGACTTTACGAGAAATCAAGACACTGTAAAACAAATCCAAAAGAATGAAAAATTAGAAAACAATGTGAAATATCTCATTGGAAAAACAACTGACCTGGAAAATAGATCCAGGAGAGAGAATTTAAAAATTATTGGACTATCTGAAAGCCATGATCAAAAAAAGAGCCTAGACATCATCTTTCAAGAAATTATCAAGGAAAACTGCCCTGATATAGTAGAACCAGAGGGCAAAATAGAAATTGAAAGAATCCACAGATCTCCTCCTGAAAGAGATCCCCAAAGGAAAACTCCTAGGAATATTGTAGCCAAATTCCAGAGTTCCCAGGTCAAGGAGAAAATATTACAAGCTGCCAGAAGGAAACAATTCAAGTACTGTGGAAACACAATCAGGATAACACAAGATTTAGCAGCTTCTACATTAAAGGACTGCAGGGCATGGAATATAATATTCCGGAGGGCAAAGGAGATAGGATTACAACCAAGAATCACCTACCCAGCAAAACTGAGTATAATCCTTCAGGGGAAAAAATGGTCATTCAGTGAAATAGAGGACTTTCAAGCATTCCTGATGAAAACACCAGAGCTGAATAGAAAATTTGACTTTCAAATACAGGACTCCAGTGGAACATGAAGAGGTAAACAGGAAAGAGAAATCATAAGAGACTTATTAAGATTTAACTGTTTACATTCCTGCATGGAAAGATGATATTTGTAACTCATGAGAACTTTGTCAGTATTAGGGTAGTTGAAGGAAAAAAATTATATGTATGTATATGTAGATAGATAGAGGGCACAGGGTGAGTTGAAGATTAAGGGGTCATATCTGGAGAATAAAATTAAGGGATGAGAGAGGATGATACTCGGAGAAGAAGAAAGGGAGAGGTAGAATGGGGTAAATTATCTCACAAAAAAAAAAACAGAAAAGAAAAGTCTCTTACAGTGGAAGGGAAACAGGGGAAGGTGAGAGGGAATGAGTGAATCTTATTCTCATAGGATTTGGCTTAAGGAGAGAATAACATACACATTCAATTGGATGTGGAAATGTGTCTTACCGTACAGGAAAATAGGGGGAGAAGGGGACAAGAGAGCAGAGGGATGATAGAGAGGAGGGCAGATTGGGAAAGAGGGTAATCAGAAGTAAATACTTCTGAGGAGGGACAGGGTCAAAAGAAAGAATAGAATAAATGCGAGGGCAGGATAGGATTAAAGGAGACAGAGTTAGTTTTTCACAACATGTCTACTATGAAAGTGTTTTGCATAACTGCACGTGTACAACCTATATTGAGTTGCTTGCCTTTTCAATGAGGGTGGGTAGGGAGGGAAGAAGGGAGAAAATTTGGAACTCAAAGTTTTAAAAACACATGTTTTAAAAAAAATGTTTTCACATGCAATTGGGAAATAAGAAATACAGGAAATGGGGTACAGAAGTCTATCCTGCTCTACAGGAAAATAGAAGGGAAAGGGGATAAGAGAAGGGGGGGAGAGATAGAAGAGAAGGCAGACTAGGGGAAGGGGTATTCAGAATGCCATCTTGGGGTGGAGGAAGGGATGAGACGGGGTGAAAATTTGGAACTCAAAAACTTGTGGAAGTGAATTTTGAAAACTAAAAATAAATAAATTTATATAAAAAAAATTATATTTTTATCGCTAAGGCTCAAAACAGTGCCTTAGACAGTTAGTGCTTAATAAATGTGCTGAATTTAATTAAAAAAAAAGAATTAGGGCTTTGGAAAAAAGAGTGGTCTGGTTGGAGAAGGAATGAGAGCCTTTTCTTTGAGATCTTTGAGCAAAGAACACTTATTGCAGATGTGATAGGGTTCCTTCTACTTCAGGTGTGGGTTGGACTAGTCATAGGTTCCCAAAGTGGGCTATACTGCCCCCTGGAGGGCGATGGAATGATCCAGGGGGGTGGTAGTAGCTTGGGTGCAATTAGGGGGCATTGAATCAAAATAAGGGGGTGATGGAAGCAGAAGGAAAGGAGAGAAGATAAGAAAAATTTGAAAAACTGTGCATGTTTCATCTATTATATAATGAGTTAAAAGTCATAGTGATTACATTATTTTCCAAATAAACACACAGAGTGCAAGTTATAACTGATCAGTGGTCAAGTCCACCTATAGGTCTTAACAAGAAAATGTTGGCAGGCCAGTGTGTCACCCATCAGGAAGTCCAGCATACATTGACCAGAATATGTGCATGTAATGGACTTGTTTATAATACAACACCGTATGGGTAACGACATGATATTGTATCATCAAAATTTTCAATGTAGGAAAAAACTCCACAAATTTACAATAAATTGTTAAATTTAAGATGCATAATTAAAAATTATATATTTTTTTGAAATGATGCAAATTTTAAAAAAACTGTTAAAGGGTTAAAGAAAGTACATTTCCAGGGGGACATTGAGTAATTTTTTTTGAAAAAGGGGTAGGCCAAATAAGTTTCAGAACCTCTGGACTAGATCAATAATGAATTCCCTTCTGGCGCTGAGATTGTATGATCTCACCTCTCTGACACTGTTAAGAGACCATATGTGTGTGCGTGAATGAATGGATGAATGAATGATAATATTACCAAAATGTGAACACAGAGTAAACGATTCTAAATAAACATTATATAACTAACACATCTAAATGAATGTTTCCCCTTTCAAAGTAGTTGCCTTGGGAGGCTATATACCTATTCCAAAGATGCTACCATTGCTCAATGTATTTTTGGAGTTCCTCTTTTGGAATTATTCATTCTTTTGCATACCTCTGTCAGAGCAAATATTTCAAGTAGATTTGATGTTTGGATATAGCCAAAAAGTAACCTGGAGCCGTTTCAGATGAATAAATGGAATTACCAAGCTGGATAAATTGAGTTATCCAAAAAAGTGCAATACATTTCTTTGTGACGTAATAAGTTCTCCATTCCTGGGAATTTTTGAACAGCGGTTATGTGACCAACCACTTTGGGAGGGTGTTGTAGAAGGAGTATAACCATGGGATAGGGTGTTGGGTTATATGGGCTAAGTGTCCTTTCATGTGTCTCTATGAATAATGATGGCATCATCATCCTTCTTGTCACCCTGGTTTACCATCTTTGAATCATCCTTCACATCTCCATTTCTCATCTCACATCTCATCCCACATATAATCAGTTGCCAAATCTTGTTGATTCTGCCTTTCTAGCATCTCTCACATCAGTCCCCTTCTCTCCACTCATTAGCCTCATCGCTTTGTGACTGAACTGGTGAGACAGTCTCCCAGGTTCCAGGCTTTTCCTTTTGCAAACCATCCTCCACAGACCTGCCAAAATCATCTTTCTAAGAAACATGTCTTACCATATTATAAGTCTGTTAAAAAATCTTTGATTTCTTCAGTATCTCTGTATTGCTTTTGGGACAAAATACAAACTCCTCACCTTGGCATCCGAAACCCTTTATAATCTGGGGACAGTCTGCCTCTCCAACTTCACTTTATGTTATTTTCCTATATTTACTCTATGTTCCAGACAAACTGGACCACTTGTTGTTTCCTCAACTCAGCATTCCTTCTTCTGTCTTTGCACAGTCTGTCCCTTATGCCTGGAATGCACTCCCCTCTCACCTCCATCTCTTAGAATCCTTCATTTCCTTCAAACTTCCACTCAGGTGCAGCTGTGGAGGAGGCACCTATTGAATAAGCCTCCTCTAAACCCCCAGTTCAGAAGTTATAAAACTTTTCTGACCACTTTGGCAGTGAAACTTATGGACCATTTCTCAGAATATTTTTAAATGCATAAAATAAAATACAGAGGATTATGTAGGAAACCAAAGGTTAGTGAAAATAGAGATTTCTTTCTCCATTAAATTTCACAGACCCCCTGTAATCAATCCACAGACCCCCGGATTAAGAACCCCTGCCTTAGTTAGTACTCCTTTCCCTCCTCAAATTACTTTGTATTTGCTTATTATGTACATGTATCTACCAGCAGAATGCAGGCTTCTCAAAGGCAAGGATAAATTTTGTTTTCTCTTTGCAACTCCAGCACTTACCATGGTGCCTCACATATATAGTAACCTTTTAATAACTGTTTGTTGAATTGGATTAAAAACAAGGTATGACTTGTAAAGTAATGACTGATTTTCTGGTATGGCTCCTAAATTAGTTTTGAAGGCAAATTCCTAAAGAGGAATTCTATAAGTATTTTGAGCAAAGGTAGTTAGTTTTGGAGGAAGTTCATAATGGCCTAAGGTGAATGCATGGAAGCCAAAGACTGACTTAGATGTGTAAGTTCTGATGGATTAAAATAGCCTCATTGCTTGAGAGTCATTTGTGCCCAAGAAAAACTGTGGTGATATTGCCAACAAAACTCAGCAGGAAGAGATAGAAAGAGAAATTCCATTTAAAATAACTGCAAACAATAGCACTTCTAGGGCTATATCCGAAAGAGATCAAACAAATGGGAAAAGGACCCACATGTACAAAAATATTCATAGCAGCTCTTTTTGTGATGGCAAAGAATTGGAAATTGAGAGGATGCCCATCAATTGGGGAATGGTTGAGCAAGTTGTGGTATATGAATGTAATGGAATACTATTGTTCTATAAGAAATGATGAACAGGCTGACTTCAGAAAAACCTGGGAAGACTTACATGGTCTGATGCTGAGTGAAGTGAGCAGAACCAAGAGGACTTTGTATACAATAGCAGCCACGTTATGCAATGACTAAGAATGTTAAACTGAACCTTTCTCAGCATTACCAGGATCTAAGACATCTCCAGAGGCCTCGGGATGGAAAATGCTGTCCACATCCAAAGAAAGAGCTATGGAAGTCGAATCGCTCTCACTTATTTTTACCTTCTGTTGAGTTTTGTTTCATCTTTCTGATGGTTCCTCCTATTGGTTTTAATTTTTACTTACAACTTCACTAATCTGAAAATATGTTTAATGGGTATGTAAATGTAAAGCCTAGGTCAGATTGTGCACCGTCTTGGGGGAGGGTGGGGGGGGAGAAAAAGGGAGAAAAAATTTTCAACTCAAAAGCATATGGAAAAAAAAATTAAAAAAATAAAAGGAAAAAAAATAACTGCAAACACTATAAAATGCTTGGGAGTCTACTTGCCAAGACACGCATGGGAACAATATGAACACAGTTACAAAACACTCTTTACACAAATAAAGACAGAACTAAATAATTGGAGAAATATTCATTGCTCATGGGTAGGCTGAACCAATATAATAAAAATGACAATACCACCTAAAAGTGCCATACCAAACAAATTACCCAAAAATTACTGCACAGAGAGAGAAAATCATAAAATTTATCTGGAGGAACAGAAGGTCAAGACCATCAAGAGTATCAATGAAAAAAAAATGTGAAGGAAGGGGGCCTAGCAGTACCAGATTTCAAACTATATTACAAAGCAGTAATTATCAAAACAATTTAGTCTTGCTTAAGAAATAGAGTGGTTTATCAGTTGAATACATTGGTACACAATATACATTGGCACACAATGGTACACAATATACATTGCAAATGAGCACAGTAGTTAGCCTAGTGTTTGATAAACACAAAGATCCCAGCTCTTCGGGCAAGAACTCACCATTTAACAAAAACTATTGGGAAAAATCGAAAGTAGTCTGGCAGAAACTAGGCATAGACCAACATCACATACTGTATGCCAAGATAAATTCAAAATGAGTACATGATTTAGACATAAAGGGTGATATCATAAGCAAATTAGGAGCCATAGGAAAAATTACCTGTTAGATCTATGCATATTACCCTTTATGTCTAAATCATATGCCCATTTTGGGCTTATCTTGGCATATGCTATGAGATATTTTAAATCTCTAATAATTAGAGAAATACAAATTAAAACAACTCTGAGGTACAACCTCATACCCACTAGACTGGCAAAGTTCACAAAAAAAGAAAATAACAAATGCTGGAAAGGCTGTTGGTGGAGCTGCCATATTGTAAAGATGAAAGACTTAGGAACTCTGATGAATACAATGATCCATCACATTTCTAAAAGATTTATGATGTAAAATCAATTGGGGAAAGGATATTATTCTTATATATTTGACTTAGTACTCTATATATCTTAGAAATGAAATTTCTATAAGAGAAACTTACTGCAAAGATCTACCCTCCCATCTCCACCAGTTTCCTACTTCTCTTCTAATTTTAAATGCATTGGTTTTGTTTGTTCAAAGCCTTTTAAATTTTATGTCATTAAAATTGTACACTATACCACTCATGGTCTTCTTTATTTCTTGTTTGACCATGAACTCTTCTTCTATCCATAGATCTGACAGGTAATTTCTTCCTTGTTCCTCTAATTTGTTTATGATGTCATCCTTTATGTCTAAGTAATTTACCCATTTGGAGTTTGTCTTGGTACGCTATGTAAGATGCTGGTTTATATCTAGTTCCTGCCATACCTCCTTCTAGTTTTCTCAATGGTTTTTTTTTTCTCAAATAGTGATTTCTTGCCCCAATAGTTGGGATTTGGGAATTTATCAGATTCTAAGCTACTATGCTCATATACGTTTCTGTATATAATGTACCTAATTTGTTCCACTGATTAACCTGTTTCTTGCTCAGTATGAAATTATTTTAATTATCACTGCTTTATAGTATAGTTTAAGATCTGGCACTGCTAGGCCCCCTTCCTTCCTACTCCCCCCTCCATTAATTTCCTTGATATTATTGACCTTTTATTTTTCCAGATGAATTTTGTTATTATTTTTTTCTGACTCTCTAAAGTTATCTGTCAGTAGTTTCATGTGGCACTGAATAAGTACATTAGTTTAGGTAGTATTGTAATTTTCATTATTTGCTTGTGCTACCCATGAGCAATTAATATTTCTCCAATTGTTTAGATATGTTTTTATATGTGTAAAGAATGTTTTGTACTTATGTTCATAAAGGTCTTGTGTGTCTTTTGACAGGTAAACTTCCAAGAACTTTATATTTTCTATAGTTACTTTATTTCACCTATTTATTTTAACATTTATTTTAAAATTTTAAGTTCCAAATTCTCTCCCTCCCTCCAGCCTTTCCCCTACTCATTGAAAAAGCATGGCCATTATTCTGTAGTTATTTTACATGGAATTTCTCTTCCTATCCCTTCCTGCTGATTTAAAAAAATAATATACAGGCATGCTAATGATTTGTGTGTTTTTATTTTATATCCTGCAATTTTATTGAGTTTGATAATTGTTTCAATTAGATTTTAGTTGACTCTCTAAGGCTCTCTAAGTAAGCTATCATATCATCTGCAAAAAGTGGTCATTTTGTCTATTGTTCTTTCAGTTTCTTTTTCTTGTCTTGTTGCTGTAGCTAGCATTTCTAGCGTTATATTGAATGGTAATGATTATAATGGACATACTTGCTTTACCCCTGATCTTATTGGAAAGCTTTCTAGTTTATCCCCGTTGCAGATAATGCTAACTCTTAATTATAGGTATATACAATTTATCATATTAAGAAAGGATCTATGTTTTCCTGTGCTTTCTAGTGCTTTTTTAAAAATAAGAATGGGCATTGTATCTTGTCAAAAACTTTTCCTGAATCTATGATATAATCATGTGATTTTTGTTGTTTTAGTTATCAATATGTTCAGTTATATTTATGGTTTTCCTAGTATTTCACCAGCCTTGCATTCTTGATATAAATCTGGACTGGTAATAAATTCACTTGATAAATCTAGCCTGGCCATAGTATATAATCCTTGTGATACATTGCTAGAGTCTTCTTGCTACTATTTTGTTTAAAATATTTGCATCAATATTCATTAGGGATATTGGTTTATAATTTTCCTTCTCTGATTTGATTCTCTCTGGTTTAAGTATCAAGACCACATTTGTATCATAGGAGAAATTTGCGAGGATCTCTTTCTTTCCCATTTTTTTGAACAGTTTATGTAGTATTGCAGTTAGTTGTTCTCTAAATGTTTGATAGAATTTGCTTGTAAACCCATCTGGTCCTAGAGTTTTTTCTTTGGGAGTTCATTTATGGTTTGTTCGATATCTTTTTTTTTTGTAAGATTAGATTACTTAACTCTTCTATTTCCTCTTTTAATTTTTTTTTGTAAATATTTTTGTAAATACTCATCTATTTCATTTAGACGGTCAGTTTTATTGGCATATAATTAGGTGAAAGAATTCCTAACAATTTACTTTATTTCTTTTTTATTAGTTTAGATTTCACCTTTAAAATTTTTGATACTAGTAATTGGGTTTTCTTCTTTCTTTTTTAACATCAAATTAGCTAATGGTTTATCTATTTAATTGATTTTTTAAAAGTTTCTAGTTCTATTTATTAATTGAAAGAGTTGTTTGCTTTTCATTTTGTTAATTTCTTCTTAGATCTTCAGTACTTCCATTTTGGTGTTTAATTGGGGCTTTAAAATTTGTTGGTTTTGGGGGGGCGGAGCCAAAATGGCAGAGTGAAAGCAGTGACTTGCTTGAGCTCTCCTCCAAACCCCTCCAAATACTCATAAAAAATGGCTCTGAACAAATTCTGAAGCAGCAGAACCCACAAAAAGACAGAGTGAAACAAATTTCCAGCCCAAGACAACGTGGATGATTGATCAGAAAGGTGTATCGTGCCGGGCTGGGAGCACAGTACAGCACGGCGTGGGTGCATAGGCCGCAGCGTGGGCGCACAGGCTGCAGCAAACCTGGAGCAGACCTCAGAGGACTGAATCTCGGGCAGCTGTGGAGGTTTCCAGATTCCTCAATCCACCAATGCCAAAGACAAATTAGAAGGTCAGTGGGAAAAGTCTGTTTCTGTTGGTGCCTGAGAAAGGAAGGCGGGGTTTCAGCTCCATTCCCCAAGAGCGTGGCCCTGTGAGAGGGGGCAGCTGCTTCCCGAGCTTTGGGCCCACAGACTGAGGGGGAATCCAGTGGCTGATCAGAGAGGGATTGCAGGGATCTCTTTGCCAGTGCTGAGGCACGAATCTCTTCCTTTGCCCATGTTTGGATCTGGGCCGCAGTTCTGGGCAGTAGTGCTGGGGTGAGGAGGAGTGCTGGCTTAGTGGAGCTTGTAGTGATTGCGGAGAGAAGCCCCTCCTCACAGTTACAGGACAGAAAGGAGTACTTGTAGTGGCAGGCCAGGAAAGGAGTAAACACCTTGCCCCTTATCATACCACCTTGGAAGAACTGAAAATTTACAGGTCCCTACAAGTATCTCTGAAAACAGCTGTACAAACCCCCGAAGCTTGGGACAGTACATTCTCCACATTGTAAGCAGATTCGTACCTTAACAAAAGAGTTTAAAACTCAAGTAATTGGCCGGGATCATGAGCAAGCAGAGCAAAAAGAGTCAGACTATATTATCTTACTTTGGTGAAAAAGAAGACCAACATATACAACCAGAAGAAGACAACAAAGTCAAAGCCCCTACATCCAAAGCCTCCAAGAAAAATATGAATTGGTCCCAGGCCATGGAAGAGCTCAAAAACAATTTTGAGAAGCAAGTTAGAGAAGTAGAGGAAAAACTGAGAGTGATGCTAAAGGAGACCCAAAAAAATACTGAAGAAAATAACACCTTAAAAAATAGCCTAACCCAAATGGCAAAAGAGGTCCAAAAAGCCAATGAGGAGAAAAATGCCCTAAAAAGCAAAATTGGCCAGATGGAAAAGGAAGTCCAAAAGCTTACTGAAGAAAATACTTCCTTAAAAATTAGAATAGAGCAATTGGAAGATAGTGACTTTATGAGAAATCACGACACAGTAGAACAAATCCAAAAGAATGAAAAATTAGAAAACAATGTGAAATATCTCATTGGAAAAACAACTGACCTGGAAAATAGATCCAGGAGAGAGAATTTAAAAATTATTGGACTATCTGAAAGCCATGATCAAAAAAAGAGCCTAGACATCATCTTTCAAGAAATTATCAAGGAAAACTGCCCTGATATATTAGAACCAGAGGGCAAAATAGAAATTGAAAGAATCCACAGATCTTCCTGAAAGAGATCCCCAAAGGAAAACTCCTAGGAATATTGTAGCCAAATTCCAGAGTTCCCAGGTCAAGGAGAAAATATTACAAGCTGCCAGAAGGAAACAGTTCAAGTACTGTGGGAACACAATCAGGATAACACAAGATTTAGCAGCTTCTACATTAAAGGACTGCAGGGCATGGAATATAATATTCGGAGGGCAAAGGAGATAGGATTAC
This sequence comes from Phascolarctos cinereus, assembly GCF_003287225.1. Lineage (NCBI taxonomy): Eukaryota > Metazoa > Chordata > Mammalia > Diprotodontia > Phascolarctidae > Phascolarctos > Phascolarctos cinereus. The sequence goes on along the minus strand of NW_027556098.1, from coordinate 269,610,984 downwards.
AACCAAGAATCACCTACCCAGCAAAACTGAGTATAATCCTTCAGGGGAAAAAATGGTCATTCAGTGAAATAGAGGACTTTCAAGCATTCCTGATGAAAAACCAGAGCTGAATAGAAAATTTGACTTTCAAATACAGGACTCCAGTGGAACATGAAGAGGTAAACAGGAAAGAGAAATCATAAGAGACTTATTAAGATTGAACTGTTTACATTCCTGCATGGAAAGATGATATTTATAACTCATGAGACCTTTGTCAGTATCAGGGTAGTTGGAGGAAAAAAATTATATGTATGTATATGTAGATAGATAGAGGGCACAGGGTGATTGAAGATTAAGGGTCATATCTGGAGAATAAAATTAAGGGATGAGAGAGGATTATACTCGGAGAAGAAGAAAGGGAGAGGTAGAATGGGGTAAATTATCTCACAAAAAAAAAACAGAAAAGTCTCTTACAGTGGAAGGGGAAACAGGGGAAGGTGAGAGGGAATGAGTGAATCTTATTCTCATAGGATTTGGCTTAAGGAGGGAATAACATACACATTCAATTGGGTATGGAAATCTGTCTTACCCTACAGGAAAATAGGGGGAAAGGGGACAAGAGAGCAGGGGGATGATAGAGAGGAGGGCAGATTGGGAAAGGGGTTAATCAGAAGTAAATACTTCTGAGGAGGGACAGGGTCAAAAGAAAGAATAGAATAAATGGGAGGGCAGGATAGGATTAAGGGAAATAGAGTTAGTTTTTCACAACATGTCTACTATGGACGTGTTTTGCATAACTGCACATGTACAACTTATATTGAGTTGCTTGCCTTTTCAATGAGGGTGGGTGGGGAGGGAGGAAGAGAGAAAATTTGAAACCTAAAGTTTTAAAAACATATGTTTAAAAAAAATGTTTTCACATGCTACTGGGAAATAAATATAGGAAATGGGGTACAGAAGTCTATCCTGCCCTACAGGAAAGTAGAAGGGGAAGGGGATAAGAGAAGGGGAGAGAGATAGAAGAGAGGACAGAGTAGGGGAAGGGATAATCAGAATGCATGACATCTTGGGGTGGGGGGAGGGGGGAGACGGGGTGAAAATTTGAAACTCAAAAACTTGTGGAAGGGAATGTTGAAAACTAAAAATAAATAAATTTATATTAAAATTTAAAAAAACAAAGTAGTGTTTCTAAATGCATAAAATAAAATGCATATAATTACAAAAAAAATTTGTTGGTTTTTCAAGTGTCTTTAGATGCACGCCTATTTCATTGATGTGCTCTTTCTTTCTTTTACTAATGAAAATATTTAGAGATATAACATAAGTACCACTTTGGCTAATCCCCAAAATTTTGGTATGATATCTCATCGTTGTATTATCTTAAATGAAATTATGGATTGTTTCTATGGTTTGTTCTTGGAGCCACCCGTTTTTTAGGATTAAGTTATATAGTCTCCACTTAATTTTTAATCTTTTCTTTACAAATCTTAATGAATATAATTTTGCATTGTGGTGTATAAAAGATATGCTTAATATTTCTGTTTTTCTGCAATTTTCTGTGAGATTTTTATGCTCTACATCAGACCTACACAACTTGGCAGTAGGTAGGGGCCAAAATTAAAATAGGCTAAACTTCTTCAGGCCACAGTCACAGTTCTGATTATTGCGTACGTATCCCTCCATTGTATTCTTTTATACTTTTCCTTCTCTTTGTTCCATGCCTCCTGCTAACTAGTTTATTTTGCCCAAGACTAATCCTTCCCTTAATTACCCTCCTTTTTAATTCTTCTCTCTCCCTTTGCCCTTTTAACTCCTGTTTCCTGGTTGAGTAAAATATATTTTTCTACTGAACTCTTTCTGTGTAGGGGTGTGTGTGTGTGTGTTGTGTGTGTGTGTGTGTGTGTGTGTGTACATCCTTTCCCCCTTTGACCAGTTCAGATGAGAGTGCTGTTGAAGTGTTGCCTGCTCCGCCTCCCACCCTTTTGTCTTTGTATAGATTTCTAGTTGCACACTAATTTTGAGATAATTTCCCCCATTTTCCTCTTTACTACTCTGTGTATTTCTCTTACCCTCCGTTTCCATTCTTCTTTTAAGATCATCAAAACATAACATTCCCATTTCCTGTGTTTGATTAGACTCCTCTGTGTCCCCTGATGGTGATAGAGTTCTGAGACGTATATCTCTATAAGTATTGCACTACACATGTTATCACATGAATACATACTATATATAACATGTATTACATACCTACATGTATTATCTCCTATTACAAGAATGTAAACAGCTTATCCATGTTTAGTGCCTTATGATGGCTTGCTCATGTTTAACTTTTCATGCTTCTCTTGACTCCTATGTTTTTATTTCAGAGTGGCTATGCAGCTCTTCTTTTCATCAAGAATAATGAGGAATCTTCTATTTTGTCTATTTTTTCCTCATGAGATTATACTTAGTTTTGTTAGGTAAGTTATTCTTTGTTCTAAGCCTATATGTTTTGCCTTTTGGAATATATTCCAGGCATTTTACTCCTATATAGTGATAGCTGCTAAATCTGTGTGATCCTGACTAGCACCTTGGTACTTAATTCTTTCTTTTTGGCTATTTGAAGTATTTTTTTTTTGACCTGGAAGCTCTGGATTTCTGCTAGAATGTTCCTGGGAGTTTTCATTTTGGGGTTTATTGAAAGTAGCAATGGATTCTTTTATTTTGTCTCTGATTCTAAGAAATCTGGCAGCCTCCTTTTATCATTTCTTGAAATATGATGTTTAGGCTTTTCTTTTGGTCATGGCTTTCAGATAGTCCATTGATTCTTAAATCATCTTTCCTTGATCTGTTTTCCAGGTCAGTTGTTTTTGCTTTGAGATAACTTATATTTTCTACTTTTTTTGGTCTTTTGACTTTGTTTTAATATTTCTTGACTCATGAAGTAATTAGCTGTTATTTGGTCAGTTCTAACTTTTAGGAAGTCTTTTTCTTGGGTAAGGTTTTGTGCCTCTTGTTCTAAAACTGATAATTCTCTTTCCAAATCTTTTTTCCACAGTTCTCATTCCCCCCCCCCGCCATTTTTTCCACCAGCCTTGTTAGTTGGCTTTAAAAATCATTTTTACTTATAAAACAAACAAACAAACAAAAAACCTCTTGCTTCGTCTCTTCCAGGAATTCTGGTTGGACTTGTTCCCAAGCTGTGATTTACTTTGAGGCTTTGCTTGTATATGTTTTTGGAGTCATTCTCTTTTTGGTTTGTGTCTTGAGCATCTCTGTCCTCATAATAGTTCTTTATGGTGGAATTATTTTCTTTTTCTTTGTTCATCCTTCCATCCTAGTTTTTGATTTTGGAATTTAAGTTAAGGAGTTTATAATTTAAGTTAATTAAGTTAGGGAGTTTGCAATTTAAGTTAGTTTGGGAGGAATGTTTGAACTAAGCATTTGTCCTTGTGGGTCCTTTTGCTACTTTCTTGGGGTATTGAGTGTTGTGTCATTTCAGGATCTCAAGGTCAGCTTAGACTGTGGACTGCAAGCTTCTAGTGTTCCACTAGTGGTCTGATCCAGGGTGAAGTCTGAGCACTACCTTCCCTTAGGTTTGAGTCTGAGCAACACTCCTGTGGGTTCATCCCTGGTTAGAAGTTCTAGTAGACTATCCCAAACTCAGCCTCTATCAGCCAGCTAGAAAACTCTGCTGGTTTAGAGTGACAGAACTGAAGGCTTTCTGCTCTGATTATTCCACTGAAGGCTTCAGACTATGCTGGAAGCTAGAACTGAGTCCCAGCTCTGCTCCTGAGGTCTGCCATGCAGAAACTGTTTGCTTCTGAATTTGTTCTTAAAACAGTAAAATGGTAGTGACTGCTTCTCACTTTGAATCACCACCCCTAGGCTCAGGTTCCTTCCTCAGTTACCCAGAACTGGGTAAGGAATGACAGAGCTTACAACTGGCACCTGTTCTTGTATCCTTGGGATACCCTGATACCTCAGTCCTCTTTCAGTCCCTGTATGCCTCCCATTTTGCACCCCTGGCTATCTCTAAGGTCCATAGAAATCTCTGTCTCCTTATTTTGGATTGGGCTGGAAAAATTACTCACTGTGACTTTTTCTTGGATTTCCCCATTAGGACTTGGTTTGGTGCATTTTCCAGATCTTTGTGGAGTGGTTGTATTGGAGGACTGTGACATCTTGGTTCCACTTTTCCAGTTCTATTATTAACTAGCAATATGACCTTGGGCAAGTCATCTATCTGTTTCTTTCTGTAAAATGAGTAGTTGGATAGTTGATCTCTAAGTCCTAAGTTCTTGTTTATTCTCCTGTGTTCCCACCCACATGATCTTGTTCATTCCTGGCTTTAAAGTGAGCTACCTTTCCTTCTGATCTTTCTTATTCTCAAAAGGTAACCCTAAAGGGGCTTTTTTTTTTGCCTGCAGAAAGCAGGTGAATTGTTAGATGTGTCAGTCCTACTGTATGATGAATAATGTTTCGTTTGTATCTCCCTGTGAAGCCTTCTCCAAAATGAGACTTTCTATTGCCAGGGACTCTTCTCCCCTGCCATATGCACAAGTTTGTACTTTAAATAGCACCATTTGAAAAATCTTCCTTTACATTTTCTTCTTCTCCATTTTTTCCTCCTTTTATCTTTTGCAAAGGAATGCCATGATAATATAATTTGTTCTGTTTAATGACCTCCAGGACCATAATGACCTCCAGGCTGATTTGATGCATGTCATGTATATCACTACAGAGTGAGACATTTCTAAAAGTAGGACAGTCAGAGAGTTGGCTGTCATCATTGTGCAGCGAGTTGAAACCTGGGAGGAAATTGGGTGGGGAGTGAGGGAGCGAGAGAGAGGGAGGGAAAGGGAAGAGAGAGAGAAAGAGAGAGAGAGAGAGAAGAACAGACAGAGAGGAAGAGCACAGCATGAGCCAATACACATGACAGTGCAATGGACTGAGTGAGTGCTTAAAATAGAGGGTGCTTCTCCTGGGATTCACACCACGGGCCTTGGCAGCCATCCTGCCCTTATCGGCAGTAATTTTCGGAGTTCAAAATTGGGCACCACACCCTGGTGTTAAGCTGCTAACCTCCAGCATCAAGGCACCAGCTGCTAAGAAGAATTCCTTTTTCAAGCTGTGGCATCATAGGAGTTCTTTATCTGGATACACATACTGGAGGTGAATCTGATGGTCTCTAAATATTCCTTCCAGTCCTGGGATTCTCTCTCTCTCTCTATTTGTGTGTGTGTGTGTGTGTGTGTGTGTGTGTGTGTGTGTGTGTGTGTGTATGTGTACATGCATACTCATCCACATATAAACATATACATACATACAAATATATATGTATATATGTATGTGTGTGTATGTGTGTGTGTGTGTGTATATATATATATATATATATATATATATATGTATATTCATGTATATTCATGTATATTCATGCACTCACAGAGCATAGAATTCGATGGACTAAGATACTGCCACTGCAGGAAGTGTAGGAGTGCATAGGTGTGTGTAGTCCATTGCTCAAGAATGCCTGAGCAATTTTGTACAGGGAGAACCTTTTCAAGAGCCCTTCTGTTCCAGTGGTTGAAGGAAACAATGAAGAAATTATATGAGCACTCAGTACATGAGTACTTACTAAACTCTAAGGGTATCTCTGGAAACTGGAAAGACCACATTAGAGCTAGATGTTAATTCTAAGAATCCAGAATTTCAAAATCTTTATCTAGCTTACCTTGCCTGGAACTGTGAAGTTTTATCTGAGTCATCAGCAGAGGGCTCCCTCCACCCTGTAAGCTGGTGATCTAAAAGCCAAGCGATCTTGATGACCATCTCTTCCTCCAGAAGAAACGCAAACCTGAATCGTTCAAAAGCCCAAGTGTCCCTATGTACATCTGGAGTGAAGGAAAGCCGCCCTAGCCTATCCTGAACTCTGGTGACTTAAGTAAGAAAGTATTTGTCAGTGTTTACATTTAGTGACACTGTTTAAATTCCTGGATCAAGGTCAGCACACTGTTTATGCACAGTGTAACACACAGATAAGTTTTTGCCAAAGAACAGAGAAGCAAGGGCAGCTGCTGTACACCCAGCTTGGGCCATCGCATTGAGCGGACAAGGTAGCTCAAGGCCTTCTCGGTTCTCTGTCAGTCAGCAATGACTTTGTGCCCACTCGGAACAAAGCACCAGAGAGAAAGGACAAGAAACAAAGTGTATTCCAGAACTGGAAGCTATGTCAGGGATCATCTATTTCCACTCCTTGCTTGATGAAGGAATTCACTGTACAGCATCTCTAACAAGATGGAATTTATACAGGTGAAACAATCAAATATGTAGAGAGGTAATAATAGCTAGCACATATAAATGCTATTTATTGCTATTATTAGCTATTTATTACCATTTATTGCCATTATTATTATTTATATTGCTATTAGTAATAGTATTACTATTATTACTAGCTCTGTGACTCAAACCTCTGTTTGCCTCAGTTTCCTCAACTGTAACCAGGGGTAATAATAGCATCTACTTCCCAAAACAGAGGAGACAACATGTATAAGACATTTCAGCTGCAAGTCAGATGAAAAGGCCCCATGATTCTTAGATAGATTATAGAAGATAGCAATGTATATTTTTAAATGCCAGTTCCATTGATAAAACCATGTCTGCCTCTCACATTGAATCATTTGACAGTGCTAAGGACTTTGGGGGAAAGACCTTTCTTGCCAGGTCACATCTGCACAGGGGTTGCCCCTCTCAATAATGGCTGCAGGAACTGGAGTAGAAGCAGGGCTGGTGATCTGAGGGGCACTGCTGTGGCGGGAGCTCTTGGGCTCAGGGTATGAGGCTGTACTTGCTGGGTTTGAGTGGAGATGGTGGCTGAGGTGGTGGTGGTAGTTTGACCCTCCTGTCTGTCTCAGGGTGCCTTGCTGCTTTGGCTATGCTAACCCACCTGTCCTGTTGGTGACTGTCATATGGAAGAAGTAAGGGTAGAACCTGGGCCAGTAGGCAGAAGTTATAAGCAGGCAGGTTCAGTCTTAATACAAGGAAGGAAGAACCTCCTGATAATTGGAGGTGTTCAAAAACAATCCAGTTCTCCTTGGGCCACAGCAAGTTTCCTGCTACTAGAGGTCTACGAGTAGGGGCTACAATCATGATTTATTAGGGATGTTGTAAGGAAGATTCATGCTCTCAGTTTGGGGCTGGATCAGATGACCACCAAGTTCCCTTTTGTGCTAAGATTCTATAATTCCAAGTTCTAGAGAGACTTAAGGACATATTTTTCAGTTAAAGGGGTAGTCAGGAAAGGTTTCTCTTAGGAGACCAGTGTCCCTCTCTGGCAAACAAGGGTAAAAGCTGCTGTCATAGAAACTTTGGAAAACCCACTTGAGGTAATTGCAGTGGGAAACTAACTCAACTCTTCTGTTTGTACTGGCTTCTTTTGTTCAGATGTTTTTCATCAGCTACATTCAGATGAACTCCGTTTGCAAAATTCTCCTGGCAGTCTTAGTAGATGAGGCTTGGTGGCAAAATCTTTGGCATTTGTGATCTTGCCCAAGCCCTGTTCTTTCCTTGTGCCGTTGGCACTTCAATTCCTGAGCAGGAACTGGAAGGCCAGGGGTGGCTGTTCCACAAGACCAAATGCAAAACAGAGCATTGGAACATCCTATGAAATCAAATCACTCCAAATGGGAGGTGGGAAGGAAAGAGGAGTGGGAGAAGTCTGGCAGTTCCCCCAAAGAGGACCGAATGATGTTTGTGGTGAAGTCTATATATCTCTCACTGTGGCTTCATCTTATCACCCACTAATAAAGATTCAATACTCTTTATTTTTCTGTCCCATGTGGTTTCCTATTCAGTGGTATCTATTTAAACATCGGGACTTCACCCAAAAATGTTAGAGAAAGGCCTCCATAGCACTTTCTTACCTCTCTACACTGTCACTCACACTACCACCACCTGGCACAATCTCACCTCCACCTCTATCCTGCTATAGTCTTTCTGTCATCAACTCCTTTTCTTTTACATCTTCCTCCCTACCTCCCCACTCCCCGCCTGCCACACACAGACCTCAGCCATCTTTCCACCATCTTTACCGTACCAATGTCTCTGGTACAATCTCTTTGCCCATCTTGCGGTTGAACTCAGTCCCTGGTATTCAATATTCAGTCAACTATTTCCAGTTCTAACCTTTGCTTGTCATATTCCCTAACCTTGTCTGCCTCACTTGATCCCTTTCCTTTATTCTAAGAACCAAAACAAAAACAAAATGCCAAAAATGGCTTCACGTGCACACATACATTCTGTGGGAGCCACTTGGATTAGAATGAGGAGGATAAATCTCAGACATTTACTCCTATGTGAAGTGCAGATCCAGTGAGTATGAGATGGTGGAGAGAGCTGTGCGTTTGAGTCCTGCCTCTACTGTTTACTATCTTACTTAGGCAAGACACCTCTCATTGGACCTCAGTTTCCTTATCTGTAACATGAAGGGAGTTGCATTAGATGACCCATAAGGGCCTTTCTAGGTCTAAATCTGTGCTTCTGTGAGACATCATAAATACTTTCTATCCTCTTAAGCCCTTTTTAGCTGTTATACTTAACCTTTGAGACGCATACTTAATATTGGGGATTTGGTTAGACGGGGAATGTTTCTGAAGCACATTGCTGTTCAGTCATTTCAGTCGTGCCCGACTCTTCACGACCTCACTTGGGATTTTCTTGACAAAGACACGAGTGGTTTGCCATTTCTTTCTCCAGCTCATTTTACAGATGAGAAAACTGAGGCAAATATGGTGAAGTAACTTGCCCAAGTTCACACTGCTAGTAAGTGTCTGAGGCTGGATTTGAATTAGGGTCTTCCTGACTCCAGGCCTGGTACTCTATCTATTGTGCCACCTGGCTGCCCTCTGAAGCACCAGTAGGTTCCATTGAAGCTTTCAATTTATCAGCAGGAACACCAAGCCTAAATAAATGAGGTTAACAGGGGGCACAGAGGACAGAGAAGAAAAATGCCAAGCATATTAGCTAATTGGAATTTCTGTCGGTAAACTAAGACCGTGTAGGGGCATAATTAGACTGGAATGCCTCACAACCTTGAAACATACCTTCCAACCTGGAAGGCACTGTAGGCATACTTAATCTACCTGGAAGTATGTTTCGCATTCATAGTGACCTCCTTCCAGGCTTCTTATGGCTACTTCTATTCTCCCTCTGACTTACCAATGCTTAAGATGCCGGATGTAGAAAATGGAGTGGACATAAGTGTGAAGATAGTAAAAGTTTCTAACTCACTAAAATGTTTATATTGATGGTGTTGGTATTGGTAAGATAGAACTCCTCTTCCAGGGAATGGGATTTTAGGGTGGGATTCAAGGGACTTGTAATTTCTCATGGTATATTACCAGGGAAAAGTCTTCATTTAGGAGAAGTTCTGATTCTTATGGAGGCCACTTGGCATTGTCCCACCAGCCTCTGTTCTGAGGTGGTCCCATACTGGGAAACAGTGCTACTCCCTTTTGTCTGGTTTCTTGTTAGATCTGGCGTGATCACCAGGCAAGTTAACCTTTCTGGAGTTCAAATGATCTAGGGTGGCCTTTCTCAGTGTGCTCAGATATGTTCTGAGGGTGGAAAGGTCAGTTCCCTTTCCATGGAGTAGGAATTTGACATTAGTCCCAGCCTCCCCAACCACACAGGCAGACTTATAAAAATATCACCAGAGGCATAATGGAAAGATGGGACCATCAGGATGAGTGTGTTAAGCACGTTGCGGCATCCATGCTGTAAAGGTCAACAGCTGCAGGGGGAAAGGTGAGGACCCAAAGAGAGCCATCAGAATGGAAAGAGATTCTAATGTATAGACAGTGAGGGTTATGGCTGTCAAAGCTGGAGACTCAATTCTGGATTAATTACATATATGTATATTATATATTACAGTATGTATTTTAGTTTATATATACATATGTATATTTTAACCACTATTTTCTTTTTTTTCTATTAAAAACTTTTTTTTTAATTTTTAGGCAATTGAGGTTAAGTGACTTGCCCAGGGGTCACACAGCTAGTTAAGTGTCAAGTGTTTGGTCTGAGGCCGGATTTGAACTCAGTTCCTCCTGGCTCCAGGGCCACTGTGCCACATAGCTACTCATTAATCACTACTTTCACTAAACAACCCTGTTTCCCTCACTTCTTTCTGATCTCCCCAGGTCTTCCCTTGTTTCTGCAATCTTTTCATATCAACCCCCAAAACCAAGGTGACTTAAGTCTTCAATGAGACTCTCTTCATGTTCCCCTGCCATAGAGGTTGCTGAATATTTGATTGAGAGATGTGGTTTAGGCTCCGCTACATCTGAGACAGCCCTCCAAGAATGTTCTGCCTTCAGTCTCATTGGGAATGTTCCCTTTCTCCTTCCACCCTCCCCTGCTACAGACTCGTATAAAAGAACTCAGAAGCAGGAGTGCTTACCTGTCATCAATAGCACGGCTGGTGGCTTTTCAATACATTCTAGATCACCTCTTGTTCAAGTTGTTATTATTTTGAAAATCACCCAAAACGTGGCACTAGCTCTTGAACCCTCTATCACCTCTGACTCATTTCCAATATAAGTCTCCACATGCTTTCTCTCCTCCCTCATCCCCTCATCTCAGCTCCCCTTTTCCTGCATTCTGGTCCTACATGTGGAACACACAGAGTCTTTCCTTACTTCCGGAGAAATTCATTCCACATGTGTCTGATTCATTTCTGTTTACTCTAACTTGAAATCTCTGGTGTCCAAAAAGCCTTTTAACTATTTTTTTCTTCCCTTTCTTAGAAGCAGGAAGTTGTGTTTGGCTAAGTGTAAACTCTTCCTGATCCTCCAGAGCCTTATGAGATGTTTGGAACGCGGAACCCTTGAGGTCTAAGGAGGTTTTACTGCAGTGCTCTACAATCCCTGCTCAGCCCACCACACTCTGTTTCCGGGATAATTGTGAACTTGCCAGGGATAGACTTGGCAGGCTAGGAGTACTGGAAGGATAGCTAGAACCTTCCTGTCTCATTTCGGTGATCTCAGGCCTGCAGGGAGAATAGATTTTAAGAGTGACAGCCTCAAGATGAGGGGAGTTCAGTGATTTGTGAGTTTCCTTCACCTTTCCTGCATTGGTACCAGATTGTATATGCTTGGCTATGATTTATGTTCTTTCTCTTTTCTTTTTCACTTTCTTCCCTGAGGAGAAACATGGTTAGCAATATCTATTAGAAGCTCTGATGCTATTATTTTGTGGGGTTGGGAAGGTTTAATAACAGGGGAGGCCAACTGGTCCCTATTTAGAAAGGCAATGTTATCAGTGATCTTCTTCACCTGGAAGAATATGAATTAGTGAAATGTAATGTAGCCATTGAGTCTGAAAAGTGCAAATCTGGTCTGGTAGATTTGATCAAGTTGTTTGGAAGGGGTTATCTAGAAAACAAAGAGATACGTTGGGAAGTAATCCCTCCCTGATAAATTTCTGAAAAAAGCAATATGGCTAGGTAGGCAAAAACATATAAGGAAAAGACCTGGAATCCTGACGTACTAATCCATTCACTAAACGTTTACATATTAATCTCCCCATCACTCTATTAGGTTTTTATGTGTTTTATAGATTTTCTGAATGTGAGGGAGCTCTGATAGAGACTTCTGTGCCCTCACTGATAGCTAGGGTTGATTTATCTAACTACATGAATGTCTTTTTTAAAGTCATGGGTTCATTACTTGAAGGGGATGAGCTTTCCCTATTCACCACTCTTTAGTAAAGGGTATGTGAGTAATTACACATCCCTGCTATATATTTTCTCCCAGGGCAGGGACCAAACCAGGTCTCTGCTCTCCTTTGTATGACATTGTAGTACCTGTAAACAATAGATTATCAATACACAATGGCAATTGACCAACCTACCAATGGTTGAAATTGGAATGGACAATGCTAAGATAGAGGCAGGCCATTTTTCACTAAGATGATCATCATCACTTCCCAGCTGAATGGAATGGGAGCTGGGGGATCAGCAGCAGTAATTTAAGCCTTATTCAATAGGTTGCATTCATTGTTTCCAGCTTGCCTAATAATCTTGAACTGTTTTCTGGTGACCTGATCATGGAAGTGACTTCAATTCATCATATTGTAGCAAGTGAAGTGATGGGGAAATATAAGGCAAAGGTCATCAACTTCACCAGTTCTACATAATCCTTTTTGTTCTTGCTTCTGAATTGGTTTGCTTGGCACCCAAGGGCATTATTGGGGGTGAAACAAATCTCCTCATCCCAATTCCTTTTCAGTTTCATTGAATAGAATCCCTAGTGTGGTGGCAGCAGTATCCTAACACCTGCCCCCATGCAACTTGGGTCAGTTTTCCCTTAAATATGTATTTCCTCAAAAGCTCCAGGCATGCTCTAATCTGCTTGGTGGATGGACTGCAGTGGGCAACCCAGGCTAGAGAACTTTGTTTAGCTGAATCAACTTGAGGTATCCTCAGTGCATAGCTTTGTTGAATATGAAATTGAGAAAGGTGATGGGAATTAAAAGGAATTTCAGATGAACTCAGAAAGTCTGAATGTCACCCAGAGAAAGAACAGTTCAAAATCAGACTTAAGAATGTCCGACTTGTCTAGCTATCAGGCTTGGTGTAGTTGGCTGGGGTTTGAAATTTTTTTTTTTTTAAAGAGCTAAATATAGCTCTTGAGGCTGTTAGTTAAAAAGCTAGTACTCTTCCCCCTTTTGGGAAGATGCCAAATTGCTACTGACAACCAGTAGATGGAAGCAGAGAGCAACATGGTGACTTCCAGAGGACATTGGCAACTGCATCATTGGGGGCCTGAGCCATCCTAATCACACATGTTCTCTAGCCATATTTGTTCCCAGCCACACACGTGTCTCTTCATGTGTGTCTTCTGGTTACACACGTGTCCCTTCATGTGTGTCTTCTGGTAGTAATTGTATATTGGGGAAATCTTTGTCACTTGTTTTGCTATTCCAGTCGACAAAACGTCTTTTCCTATGAATTATCTCCTCTGGTTGACTTAGTAAAAGTAAACACATTTGGTAGGGGCTCAAGAGTTATGGTTTGGAGTGGATGCTCACCCACAAGTTTCCTTAAACCTGGAATAGCTTTCTTGGGACCCATATATGTAGCACCGGTGCTACAATATAATTTAGGTTCTTCTCAGGGCAGTGATGTGACCATAAAGTGGGTATCTGAAATTGGAAGCTGAAGAATGAATAACTCTGTGGGGAGTAAGTCTTTAATTTCTACTTGTGGGTATAAAGTGGTCAACCTCTAGCTTCCCAATCTGTGGAAGGAAAACCTCTGATTTGATAGACTCTGTAGTATGTGACCAAATATCCTGGCCCACCGCTGATGATGTGGATTAGAGGGCCTAGGGCAAGGGTTCTGGAGGTTTCCTAAACCTAACCCTTGCTGACCAGAAGAAATTTGGCATTTGCGAACCTCAGACTCTGTGTGAGGGCCCTACTGCTCCAGGATCTCTGAACCCCCATCAGTATGCAAACTGTTTAATAAAATTTTAGCAATTTAATAGTAACATAGCCTTTCTCCAGCCCTGTCTTAGACCACAAGCTTAAAATAAGTCAGGACACAACTGTGATGTTTTAAAAAATAGAGCCAACATAATACTAGGAATCCTCCCACTATTCTTGGCATTAGTCATGCTTGTTTAGGAGAATGTGGAAAAACTGGAGAGAGGCCCAGAGGAGAGCAAGGAAAGTGACTAAATAGTTGGAAAACAGGGTTCAGGAATAGGCTTCATAGGGAGGGCACCCAGCTGGGTTAAAAAAAACACAAAGGACACTGCCTGACAGGTGTCTGCAGAGATTAGGATATGGCTTTGACAAGGAGATGGCCCATCACCACGAGGGAATTGTTTCACTAAGGGGGAGCTGATGTGGGTGGGAGAAGAGGAATGTTGCAAGTCTTTGTAAATTTAAAAACAAAACACAACACTACCGTTAAAGGCCAAGAGAGGCCTCCAGGCAGAGTTAGGGGAGTAAAGGACAGGAATTATTCCCAGGCATAAGACCCACTTGTAATAAGGAGGGAAAGGAGGAAAGAATCATTTGTGCCAGCAATTTTCTTTGAAATATTCAAGCAGAGGCTGGAAACCGCTGGTCAAAGATGTTGCAGAGAGGATTCATTCATGCATCGGGAGAAATTCGGAGATTCTGTGATTCTAAATGAGTGATATGTTCAAAGGCATTAGTCTAATGACTAGCTTCCCAAACAAGGCCCCTAAGGATTTCCTGTTATGAAACACCCATACCAACATCCATTTGGACTTCAGGTTGGGGAATGGACAATTTCAGCACAGTGAGAGTGAGTGCATAAAAGATACCCTGCTGGATAACACACCCATCATCTCTTCCCCTGCTCTGCAAGGGGTGCGTGGTGGTTAGTTCAGGGCAACAATGGCCCGGTCTCCCTTTTTAGATCTGTTCTTTATGAGCCTCTGAGCCACAGCTGTTGGGTTTCCAGACACAAATAAGCATTTATCCTGTTAGCCCTGCTGAGCCCACACAGTGAGGGAAGAGCCAAGTTGGATTCCATTCTGCTTTGCACATCATCAGCCCCACTGCCAGCTGAATTCCAGGGGCAGTCTCTGTGATTGGTAATGATGTAGGGAGCAGAGATGCTTCAGCTGGACCAGTGTGAACGAGTCAAGAGAACATCCCAGCATGACTGTTTTGGGGGATTAATTTGAGAGTTTGGGTGGATGAAGGAAGACTGTCTGAGAAAGTGATCTAGGTGTATTGCTGCTACTGTCACTCAGGTAGAGCTGTCATATCCAGCAGCTCCGGCATTCTTGTTTTCAATGTTTTACACATGTTGGTCTACGTAAACCTGGATTTCTACTGTACACTTTAAAAAAAGGCAGAACAGAGTGGACTGAATGCGCTTTCTAGAAAATGAGTAGAGAGAGAAAGAAGTAACCCACCCTCTTGTCTGTGCTTGTAGGAGAAGAAGGGGAAGGGAAGGGGAGTCAAAGATTAGAAGATAAAGAAGCTGCAGGATGGAAACAGACTGTTATGGTTTTCTTCCCTCTTCTGAATGTTATTTCTTATTTTTGCTTATCTTTGTTGCTTCTCACCCACTCATAATCATTGATTTAGAGCCCCTTATGTTAGGAGTGGATGGCAAAGAGCCAGGAGACTTATAGTAGAGCCAAAACAAGGAAGAGAGAGGACAGAAGATGGCTCTGAGAATGCTGGCTGGCCTCTGGTTGGTCCCTGGACTGCTAGATAGGGAATGCCATTCTGTGCAAATGCATCCAGGAAGGGAGGGTGGGAGACAAGGTCCATAGCTCCACTTTCAGATGATTTTTGGATTCAACTGTTTCCCCCTTCAGCCTCCCAACTCTGAGGATCCGTGTCTGTGTGTGTGTGTGTGTGTGTGTGTGTGTGTGTGTGTGTGTGTGTGTGTAGGATAGGAGACACCCAATTAAAATGATTAGCCTTGAAGAGGCACATGGGTGACACAAAACTGATAGTTTGAACCTGAAACACCCGAAACCAATCTAGGCACACTGTTGCTACTATGACTTAGGTTCATCTGTCATATTCAGAGTCTGAACCAGGAAACTTTTTGCCACTTTCTTTGGACAGAAGTCAGGAGAGACCTGGACAATACTAGAGTTGGAAGGGTTCTTAGAAAGCATCTCTTCCAACCCCCTTCTTTTATAAATGAGGAAACTAAGGCCCATGGAGGGGAGGGGATTTGTCCAAAGATGCTGGCTTCTCTCTGTGTGTGCTCCAATAGAGCCAGCCTCTTTCCTGGAGTGGCAGCCCCATCCATGGGCTCTGCTTCCCTTACCCCTTCCAAGGAAATAATGAACCAGATCAAGCTCATTACATTAGTACAAGATCACACTTTAGTCCGACACACATTTGCATAAATACTTGAAAAGGATTTCTCTCCTTTAGGCGGATGTTTTGAGAACATCTGGCCACCCACTCTCCCTTATTACTTGTAATCTTTCAGGCAATGGAGTTTAATACTGAGGATATCATTGTCATCTTTTTAAAGACAGCTCAAGGGACATATTTAATGTCCCTTATTCTGAAAGAGCTTTTCTTTCCCTTCCCTTTCCACTAGAGGTAGATTATCTATGGGGGAAACCAAACAGATAGCAATTTGTTCTTCCTCCTTGAACATTTTTAGTCTGATATAGTCCTTTGAAAACAGATTGACACCAAGTCTATACTTAGGTCAGTAAGTGCATTTTTGCCTTTAAACCTATACCCTCTATCTGAACCCAAACAAGGTCCACTCAACAGCCTTTATGATCTGTGCCTTTCCCCTCCTCCCCGTTTTCATTTTTGTAGTCCCCAGGGGGCTGTGGCAATAGGAGGCCAGGGTGGGATGCATTGCCCCAACTAATGTTGTCATCATAGGTGGCTGCCCTTGTCCATTCCCCAGTACCATGTCCATGAGCATGAGGACCATAGATGTTTACTGGGTCACAGGGGGCAGGGTCGGTTTCCACAGGGCTTGGTGTCCTCTGGCTTCAGAGCCTTATTGCAGGTAGATGAGGCTTGGCCAGAGGGGTCCCTGCACTCCACTGTCCGCCTCTGCCAGCCAGACCCACAGGTGCTGGAGCATTCAGTCCAGTCCCCCAGCACCCACTGCACATTTAACAGGGGCTGGATGATGTTGGTGGTTGTCTTCTCCTTTCCTTTTGGTTTGAAGACCACATTCTTGGGAATAAAGAAGGTGTACTTGACTTTTGGGGGAAAGACCTCACTGGAAACAGTCAGCAGCTGGACAGTCAAGGGTTCTGGCAGTGGTCTGAAGCTCTGGAGCCGTTCGAGGGTAGCAATAGAGCCGCTGTACTTAAGGATGGTCCCCTTTAGGAGGATGTCTTGTTCCATGGCTGAGATGGCCAGGTCTCCATTGAGCAGGTACCGCCCATTGGCAGTCTTCAAGGCCAGATAGTTGCCGTCGTTCCGAACTCCCCCGTGGCTTCGCTGTTTCACATCAATGTTGGTGGCCCCAGCTGGAATGGTGACTATGTCATTGTATCCGTACCTATGGGGAGAGAGGGACACTTAAGGGTAGTGGCCAGAGAATCCAGACTGTGATTGTGGCCCAGGAATTAGAATGCTTGTGACTGCTGGAAAAAACATTTTCTCTCATACAAGGTTGGAGATGAGTGAAGAAAGCAAGGCATTTAGAAAAGGCTCAAAAAGTCCTTAAGAAATCAACTTTAGGGGCAGAAGGAATACTTGCCATTCAGCTTTTAAAGTTTTTTGCTTAATCTGGCAATTATGTTCCAAATTATTGAGTTGAAATTTTAGATATGTCTATCTCTAGCTAGCCCAGAGAGTAGGAGAGCAAGCCCAGAGAGCTTTGAGAAGCATCCTGGTGTTGCCAAACCTGCCACCTCTCAGTTTAAATGAGTTCTCAATAAATCCAGTTCAGTGCACTGGTATTAAACTTTGTTTGGCCACTTCAGCACATAGAGCTCAAAACCACATGGAAAAATCAGTTCCAGAGAACCATTCCAGAACCCTGTGAATATGGAAATGTCATTCCACCTCTGGATCAATCTGCTACTAGAGTTGGGATAGTGTCCACTTGGTTAATATTGTTTCAGGACAGGAACTAGTGAGATAAAACTTTCTTACAAGGAGGTCTGGATAGAATGTCAGGAGGTAGGGGTTTGTTGGGTGTTGTGATAATCCTCTGAGAAAATGTGGGAAAAAATGTTGAGGTGTAGAACTTGAGGCTGGTTGGATTAGGGTTGAACCTTTATTACCTCTCTCCTCCTTTCTTCCTCTGGGGAAGAATGGAGAAAGGAGGATGAGAACTATTCCAATTCTCTGTCTTTCTAGCCTGGGGAGGGATGTTGGGATAGGAGTGAGATAGATTGCTTAATCTAGGGCCCTACGATCCTTCAGTTCAAATGATTAAGGACTAAAACAAAATCACACAGAAGGATTTAAAGTCATTGCCAGGGAAAGCAAAAAATCCTTTGCTTCAGCTTTCTATTTCCTTTGGGCTTAGAAATAGGAGGAAACTCTTGAGCATGTTTGTCTTAGGCAGATTGTATTCCCTTAGTGTAGTGAAATGGGAGAACAGGATGGGATGGAGTGGGAGCAAGTGTAAATTTGCTAAGCAGGGTATCTTCAAATGTTTCTCAAAGACTCATTCACTGAGGACAATGAAAGAAATGTTTATGTGGCATCAATTTGCTACGTCTACTGATTTTCTTTTTTAAGTGGTTTTATTTTTCCTAATTACATGTAAAGACAATTTTTAACATTTTCAAAAAACTTTGAGTTCCAAATTTTCTAGTGATTATCTTAATAAGCTCTGGGTCAGCGTGGCATGTGGAAGGTATAACATACATCTCAAATATCGAGGACCAGCATTCCTGGTATGAGGCTCCCTGGCACAGTGATGGCTTTTAACTCCTCAAAATGCAAAAGGGAAAGAAAAATGGACCTGGGACCTTCCAAGAGAGTTGGGCTCTAGTCCTGGCTCTATCATTAATTAGCAAGCTGATCTTGGGTGAGTCACTTAGTCTCCCTTTGTTTTATTTTCCTCATCATACTTACCTCACGCAATTATTTTGAGAGTCAAATGAGACCATAGAAATGAACACACAAGCATTGTACCAAGTATTACACAAATGTGAGGTATTCTTATATGTGAGTAAAGTGCTTAGAGTTCTTAGAAGAGGACCAAAAAGAGATGTCTTCTGTGTTTTGATGAAACTAAGGGCTGCAAGCAGAAAGAATAGGACTCCCCATGCCAAAGATGGGACCACCTTCTGAAAGAATACTTGGAAAAGTCCTCATATTGCTAGGCCACTAGGGAGAGCATCCAAGGGTTCAGGCAATTGCTGTTCTCTCCTACTTTAGAAGTACAAAAAGGAAAGACAAAGGAAATCTGGGTCATTTTAGGGAAATGTATTTCAGAGGGAGTCCAGTTCTGCCTATGACCTAATTTCCCCACCTGGCCACTAATCTTAGGCATAAGAGTTTGGAGAGACTCACTTGGAGTGGTTGAGTGAGCCTGAGATCTTCCTGCATGAAGAGCCGCCGCTGCCCCCACACACGCCACACTTGTCCAGTTTCCTAGGGGAGTCTACCACATGATCGCAGCCAGCCTTGACACATTGGCCATGGACACAGATGGATAGAGTCTCTGGCCCACACAGGGTTCCATCTATCACCTGTAATGGGGAGAGGCAAAGAAAAGCAGAATTCGTGGTAAATCCAAAGGAGGCCAACTTAAGCATGGGGAGGTTTCACTTTCCTTCTGAATTCTGAGTCTGAGGATTCTTACTTTGGTTTCGAATACTTTGAACTCACTCCTTCCTCGAGCTCTGCAGAACAGCTTGCAACGGTCCCGGGGAGACACCCCTGCATACTTGGGGACCCACTGAAGGAGATTCCCATCATCATCAGTGAAGTTGTAGGCATTGTACTTCTCACATTGCTGCTCTCTGAAACTCTTTCCTAAAAAAAGCAAGAGGAAGGGGTTTGGGTGCTGAAGAGGATGTGGAATTCTGGGAACTTTTAGGGAGGACAAAACACTTTGAGGCTATATGGCCATTTGGGATACTACAACTAGGATTCACACTTTGGGTAGGGGACTGACTAGAAGACCTCTTCCATCTCTATAATTCTATGATTCTGTAAATTAAGAGAGAACCCTTGACCACCATCATACTCACGACTCAGTTGCAAAACTGTTCAACACATTCTTATTTATTAACAGCTTTGGGAAGATCTTCATTATTTCCATTTTATAGATGAATAGGTTACAAGGTTCAAATCCCTCTTCTCATGACCTCTTATGACCAGTGTGATCTTGGTCGAATCAACCTTTCTGGGACTCAATTTTTGCATACGTAAAATGGGGGGAAGGTGTGTTGCACCTGTTGGATTCTAAGGTTCATTTTAACTCTAAATTTGTGATGTTACTTAAGGAATAGGAAACCATTTGATAAATCTGAGAGTATACCACAAATCAAGGAGCTTCTCCCAGAACAGAAGATAGCTTTAGTTTCTCTCCTCCATACAGTCACTCTCGTAGTTTCCTAATCTATTCTCATGGCTCCAACTAGCACCTCCATGCCAACAATTCCTCAAACTATATCTTTAGTCCCGACCTCTTCTGCAAGTCCAATATTTCCAACTTTATATAGGACATCTCCATTTGGAATGTATACTAGACTTTGGATTCAAGATACTTAGATCACAGACCTATTTCTGTGGTTCTGAATAAATGATTTGTTTGCTTCTATTAAATAAGGGCATTGTACTGGATGACTTCTAATATTCTTTCCAGTTCTAACATTCTATATGATGGTGCTGGTACAATGGAAAGAGGACTGGCACCTTGAGCAAAAGATCTGAGTTCAAATCCCACCTCTGACCCTATCTTTGTGATCTTGGGCAAATCATTTATCTTCCCTGGACCTCAGTTTCCTCAACTGTAAAATTGCGGAGTTGGATCAGTTGGCCTCATAAGTTCCTTTCAAGCTATAAATCAATGATCTTAGGACCTCCAGCTCAACGTGTCCAAAACTAACACGCTTCTCTTCCTAAAGTCCCCATTTCTATTCACGGTACTACTATTTTTCCAGTTTCCAAGGCTGAAAATCTTGAGCTATCTTTGCCTTTTTTCTCTCATTTATCCCTCTTATTCCATCTGTTTGAGAAACAGTATGGCATAATGGGAGTTGGCTTTTGAAGCAGGAACAACTGAGTGTAAATTCTGTCTCTGACACATGTACAAATGTCACTGTAGGAAATTCACTCTCAGTCCCCCAGGCAACCCTCTAAGACTACCAGTTACAGATGACTTGATGGAGGAATTTTCAGCACCAGGAATTCCTCATGCCAATGAAGTCACAGGGGTGGAGCTCCTCCCTCCCCACCAAAAATAAAAGGTCATCTAGCCTCTTTTTCACTGCCTGAGTACAGGCCCTTATCACCATATACCTGAATGATTGTAACAGTCTCCTAGCTGGCCCTTCCAGCCTCCAGTCTGTCCTTCAGTCCATCTTGTATATGATTGCCTGACTGATCTTCCTAAAATACTGCTTTCATTATGTCACTCTCAGGTTGATAAGGACAATGATTCCTTATTGTCTTCCACCTCATTTACAAAGTCCTTGTTATAAAAACCCCTCTGTAATAGAGCCTTGATACTCCAAACTACACTCTCCTCTGCCAGAGTTGACATCAAGTCTTTAACGTATTCCATGCTCATTCCCACCTCCATGCCAACTCCCATGCCAGTCTCTCTCACCTGGAATACCTCTCCTCACCTTTCTACCTGTCAAAATGGCACCTATTTGTCTAGGCTCATCTCAAGTCCAATATACAGAACACAACGGTAGGAACTGGGAGAGACAAAAAGATTAAACATTACATGGTGCTTGTCCTTGTGAAGCTCATAGTAAGCACTTAATAAATGCTTGCTAACTGATGGACTCACAGTCTTGTGTATTATGGGATTAAAAGACTAACAAAAATTCCTCAGTCATGGAATGAGGGAACATAATACAAACGAGTGCACCTACTATAAAATAATATGGGAGAATGGTTTGACAGGGGTACAAAATAAGTACTATATCAGGTCTGAGGTGGGGAGGTATCTTTACTGACAGGGGGGCATCATAGAAAAGATGGCTTCCTTTCACAGAGTCCTTTGTTCCTGCCTGCATGATGGTCTTTCCCTGAACACCAACTGCCCTTAGAATCTGTACCACACACTTTGTTAACTCCTCATTCATCATATGTGTTGTGTCTTATTTCTCCTACTGGAGAAAGGTGGGGAGCATGTCCTGTATTTCTTCTCTATCCCCCATAATACCTAGCGTAGTAACAGGCACATAATATATACTGAATGGCAACAGAATTATTCATCTGACCTGCTCCTCAGGCTACTTCCCACTCTGTGTATTTTTTTCCTATATAGCATTGGACATATTCCACATACCAGGCCAGGCAAATTTCCACAATGCCATACCACTGGCCAGGGTTTCTAAGAGTAAAAGTCACTGACAAACCCCCTTCCTTCTTAAAAAAATGCAAAACAATGCAGCAGCAGATGACTGATTGCCTCTGGAGACAGACCCTTTTTACCCTCTGTACTCAGGTAAATCACTCCTAAAGTTCTGTCTATCTTCTAATGTTTGTTAATATTTCTAGGAAATCAAGAGGGAAGTAAATGTGGGGTGACTATGGGGAAAAGGACTGATTTTCTCTCTCTTTTCCCCTCCCTCTTCCCTCTCCCCCATGCTATTGTCCTTTAGTACTGTTCCCCTATTCAAGTACACTTCCGTGCTTTTTTCCTAATAGGTACCAAGGATAGGAATGTGGCCAGGAGAGGTAGAATTGTCATCTCTTCACTGGAAGGCTCAATCAGGTCCATACTATGGACCCAAGGGAAGATGGTCAACTATTCTCAGAAAGAATGTGAGTGACAGACTCAGAAATCCTCCCTCTGCCCTGGACTGAGTGTTGGCTGGTTAGTCATTGAGGCTTTGGCTCTAAACCCTCTGTGGAAAGTCTTTCCAAACTTACAGAGGGGGATTGGCAGCCACAAGATGGGTTACTATCCTAGCCACTCCATAAGAACAGCTGGGGTTTGGAGTGACCTTGTTGTCTGGACAGCTTTTCAATGCCCTACGTCCTCTCCCCCTCAGCCCTTTGTTAGATTTTTTTCAGGGCAATGTCTGGTCCCAAGAAATTGGGTTTCCCGAGTTTCCTGCAGCTTGTTTCCATACTTGGTGCCTTCTTGTAACCACTGATGTCAGGACAAAGAACCCTTTCATCTCAGGCTTAGAACTCCATTCCTGGAGACCTGCCCCCATTGTGCTCCTGGTGATATATAGCAGGAGCAGCCCCTACTACGAGCATTGCCTGTAAACAGCCAGTTACCATCAGGTGGACATTCCTCAGTGTGGCAGGACCGATACTTGGCTCTCTGGCCCATGCAGTACCGGCCTCCATTCCTCGGCTCAGGATCCTTGCAGTCTCGGTAGGAGAACTGAACTCCTCCTCCACATGTTCGGGAACACTCTCCCCATGGTCCCCATGGGGCCCAGCCTCCATCCACGACAGGCTGCAACACAGGAAACCTTAGTGAGTCTGGTACAGAGGCAAGAGGCTTGAATTCTCTGTACTAGGTCACATACCTAGTGTGGGCATGAGGTCTCCTGAGTCTCAGCCTAGTTACTTGGGAAATCTTATATCTAAGTTGCCGTCTCTAGTGGAAAGGTCGCCCTGATGGATATTCTAGGAGGTGTTGATGGGACGGATGGTGCACTTACAAATGCTTTCAGTTGAGTCATTGACCTCTGAGACCCAACAAACACTTGTGTGTATCTAAAAGGACTAGTCTTAATACAATATGGCCTCTAACTGTTGGAGGCTGATAGCCTAAAGTTTCTACATGGCACCAATATCCATAAGGCCAAGCCACTGGTCAGAATTTCCAGGGATTCTTTTAGGGTACAGAGTTCAACCCTGGCAAAAGTTGTGCAGGAGAATGTCTCTGGGATTGGTGGGGGCAACGAAGTAGATAAGTATCCAAAGTGCAGATGATGTGTAGGCTTAGGAAATTATATGAAATGGCCTGACTAAATAGGCTGGTAAAGTGTGGTGCATAAGACACTCTGCAGAGCTGCACCCTTCTGGGTTTTCCTAGATTACTCCTATTAGATCAGTGTGTAGAAGCAGGATGTAAAACTAACTGAGGCTGAATGATGAAAGGGACCAGCCCAGTGAACTCCAAAAAGGGCTCAGAATGAAAAGGAATAATCACACCAGACATTTGTATAGTGCTTTGAGGTTTCCAGACTTTTATATACTGGGTGGCCCAAAAGTCTTCTTGCAATCTGAAGCTATAAGACCTTTGGACCACCCTGTATTATCTCACTGAATTCTTTACAACAGCCCCATAAAATAGGTACTAGAGGCATTATCATCCTCATTTTGCAGATGAGGAAAATGAAGATCTAGGAGTTTATTGGCTTGCCCAAGATCACATAGCTAGGAAGTGTCACATCAGGGCTTCAAAGTCAAGTCTCCTGGGTTTGATTCCAAAGTTTTTGTTTTGTTTTTTTCCTTTTCTCTTGTCACAGCTACCTCCCAAATATAAGAAACCTCATCATCCTAAGGTAGAAGAAACTGTGCAAAGAACAAAGAAATTAAAAGCCTCATTTGTACTGGGGAAAACGTATCCTTCAAGTATGTGTAATCCTGGTGACCTGCTTTCTCAAATCCCTCAGTAGGTCTGGAAAGTCTTTCTTCTTCTTTACAGGGCCCTATTCTTCTTGTCTATTTCAGATGCAAATAACAGACACTTGTATCTAGATGTAATGCTTCTGTTCTAACTGCAGGATGCCTGTCTTAAACTGCAAGTGGTCAGGGAGTAGGGATCACATCTGTGTGATCAGCTTAGTATTATGTACGTGTTATCAGATGCTGGAGGGTAGTGGAAGAAGTGTGGTATAATGGAAAGAGAGTTGGTCTTAGAAGTACAAGAGCTGGATTCAAGTCCAGCCTGCCTCTTTTACTTAGTAACTGGATGAGCATGAGCAAGTCTCTAGACTTCCCTTAGAGGCAGCTAGGTGACTGAAACACAGGACTGGGACTCAGGAAGACCTGAAGGTCAAGTCAGAAATAAGCTGCATGACTCTGAGCAAATCACTTAGCCTCTGTGTCCTTATCTGTAAAGATGAGAATCATAATAGAACCTACCTCACAGGATTGTTACAGATGCAAAATACTTTGTAAATCTTGAAGTGCTATATAAATATTAGCTATTATTTTTAGGCCTCAGGGCTAGCTAGATGGGGCAGTGGATTGAATGTGGGGCCTAAAGTCAGGAAGACTCATCTTCCTGAGTTCAAATCTGGCCTCAGACACTTACCAACTGTGTGACCCTGGGCAAGTCACTTAGCACTGTTTGCCTTAGTTTCCTCTTCTGTAAAATGAGCTGGGGAAGGAAATGGCAAACTATGCCAAGAAAACCTCAAATGGTATCATAAAGAATTAGACATGATTGAAACAACTGAACAACAACAATCAGACCTTATTCTCCGAGCCTTGGTTTTTGTCATCTGAAAAATGGGGATAAAAATATCTGTACTACGTATCTCACCCTTTGTAAATCCTAAGATGCTGTATGAATGTGGGTTATAATTTACTATAAACATCTGGAGGCCCACCTTTTTTTACTAATGTGATCCTGAGTAGCCTCATTACTCACCTTTGGCCTCATCACTTCCTCTTCAGGCAGACAGCTACCATCCCAACATAGATGGCCATCTCTGCAGGGTGTTCCATCAGCCCAGGGCAGGCTGCCATTCTTGGTGTGGCAGAGTGGTTCCGCAGCATCTGTACGGCACCAGAGCTGGGCACAGATGTCCTGGGCTGAGGTGTTGGGACAGTGGCGGAAGCCTGGTCCAAAGATCTGCTGGCATTGCCCGTCCAACTTATAGAGGGCCTCACGGCCTGGGAGGTTGGAAGGTAAGGGGATAGCTGCAGTTGGGGCATCTAGTAGGCAATGACCTAGTTGGAAGAGAAAGGAACAAGACTTCAATAATTCTCTACATCAAATACAAATTCCTAACTATGGACTTCCTGGCTTCTTTATTACCAATAATGTTTTCCTTCTCCTCTACAATTGAATTAACACCAATTCTTTTTTTTTTTTAAGGCAATTGGGGTAAATGACTTGCCCACTGTCACACAGCTAGTAAGTGTCAAGTTTCTGAGGCCAGATTTGATCTCAGGTCCTCCTGACTTCAGGGTCGGTGCTCTATCCACTGCGCCACCTAGCTGCCCCAGAAATTAACACCAATTCTTGATCATCTACATGCATATCATCTACTTTTTTTGGATCAGCAGTAAAGTCATATTTTGAGTTGACTTTCTTGTTCCACTTGCAGCACAATTCTCAGACATTTCCCTGCTTCCCCCAGTCCCTAAGCCCTCCCAGCTAGTTATTGTAAACCTAGGTAATGAAAGGTAATGTTAATATTTAATCTTCTTTAAATTTCAAAAGGCAAGGTTTTTTTCCACTGATGCTTATCTCAAACCCTTTTATACCTTATTTAACAAAAGGTGTTCTTGAGGGACCCAAAAACCAAACCTAACACAACAAATCCTCAAACCCATCTTCTAGTGGCCAGCCTTCTGGTGATCTGGGCCAACCTTCAACTTTTTTGAAATTGGCCTGATGCTCATATGATAGACATTTGGCCCTTCCAGCTTGGGAGACTCTTTCTAGAGCTTATCTTTCCCTGGATGTAACCTTGGAGAACTTAGCATCACCTTCTTGTCATAATTGGGATTGAAGTAGGACTTGTGTAGAGGGATATTAATCTCAGTAAAAAATAACAAATATAATTTGCTGGGAAAAAATAAGTCAGACATCCTATAGTCAAAGAAATACGACATTTGGATTATTAGGAAGTAGTGTCATTGCTCCCCTCTACTAGGATAGAGAAGCAAGGGTTATTGATGTCCTATCCCTATTTACGTGTTGGAATTCTTCACTCATTCACATGAAGCTTCTCCCTAAATCCATAACTTTCCCTATTTTGTCCTCCCATTGTTTCATTCATTACATAGGCTATTGCCACCGTTTGGGCTACCCTTCGCACTGTCCTTCAAACTCTGCTCAACACTCACCTTCCTCAGGGAGCTTTTCTGGACTCATTTCCCCCATTTCTCATTTCCCTGTAAGTGGCACATTAGCCTTGGAGTTTGGATTGCTAGAAGATAAGGGTAACTAGACAGTAGACCAGTAGTAGCCCTGGGGAGGGGTGGACGGAAGCATGATTTGATTCAGATCTCTAAAATCCCTTCCAATTCCAAAATTCTATGATTCTTTGACTCCAGGGAAGATTCAGGTCGAAGGCTTTCTCTTGTGGCGAAAATTCTAGGTGTCACCAGCTCAGAAGAAAAGAGAGGTAGTTTAGGTGATGCCTACCATGTCCTCCATCCAGGAACTCTGTGATATATTTGGCACTACAAGGAGACCAGGGCACTGTCTTGTTCAGGTGGACAAAGAGAGGAGCCATCATGTGGTGCTTGCCCATAGGCCCAAACAGTCGCTCACAGGTTTTGGAGTCGTCATGAGGCATGCTAAGGACATGTCCTAGGGAAAAAGACACATCGCATTAGTTACATGCCAGTCTCCCAATCTCCATCCCTGTCCTGTCCCCAATCTGCACATACCATCCCATCCGACCTTAGGGTACTCCCCCTTAGTGCAAACCCTTCGGGGGAGCTGAGCTTAGTGGAAAGGCTGTTCATCAGTTTTACAACTGAAGTTCTTACTGCATTAGACTGTGAGCTCCTCGAGGGCAGAGACTTTCTTATGCCTTTCTTTGCATCCCCAGGGCTTAGCTAGTGCCTTGAACATGGTGTTTCACAAATGCTACTTGATTAGTTAACTGAGTGACTTATTATCACAGGTGAAAGCTGTCTCAGGATCAAGTTCATCCCTTTCTTACCCTGTCTCAACAATATTTTCTGGCAGCATCATAGCCCTAGAATGTTTTTCCCAACCCAGGTTCATAGTGGATCTTGAGATGCTACCTGCTTCAGTATGCCTTCTGGGATTACTTAGAAGAGAAGCATTGATTTCCCACTTCAACTCACTTCACTCTGTCTTAAAAATACACCTCTTTATTCATCACCCTGAAAAAAAGCCTTTATGGCTTTACTTGTGTGTAATGTTAAAAATTTCACTTATTTGATTACACACATACTTGGTATGTGTCTTGTACCTTCCCATTTATGTACATGTTGTCTTCCTCATTAGAATGTAAGCTCCTTGAGGGCAGGGACTATTTTTGCTTTTTATTTATATCCCCAGAGCAATAAATGCTTGATGATTCATTGCTATGAATCTATAGTTTTCAAAAAAAATTTTTTTTTACAGCTAGAAGGGACCTTAGAAATTATCTAGATGGTACACACATATAATACCTGCTACTGGGATTGTCTGAGCTGCTGTGTAATTGGGTATCTGCATAAAGTCCAGTACCATTCTAGTGAGTTTCTGGGAGTGGACAGCCACTAAGCTACCTAGGTAAGGGCAAACTGGCTTAGGTCAGAAACAGAGTTAAGTCAAAGCTTTCAGACCAATAGGCAATGGGATTGGGTCTACTGAAGTCCAGCCTGAATGAGGCTCAAAATCTCAAAAAAAAAATGCATTATCTAAGTCAACTTCCTCCTTTTACAGATGAGGAAACTGAGTCATAGAGAGGTGAGTAATTCGCTTAAGGTCATACAACTGGTTAATGGCAGAGCTGGGATTCAAATCTAGGTCTTTTCCTTTTTACTGAGTCTTTCTACTAGAATGTATTGCCTTTGTAGCTATATGCATATCCATTTGTGTTTGTCCATACTAGTCTTTTGGTCTTAGACTGGGAGTTCTTAACTTGAAGTCAGTGAACTTTACACACACACACACACACACACAACACACACACACGTGTGTGTGTGTGTGTGTGTGTGTGTGGATATATATATATATATGTATTTTTTTTTCCTTATAACAATATTTAAATATGATTGGTTTCCTTTGGGGTGTTGTTCGGTCATTTGTTACTCCATGTAGGTTTTCTTGGCAGATACTGAAGTGGTTTGCTATTTCCTTCTCCAGCTTATTTTACAGATGAGGAAACTGAGGCAAACGGGTTAAGTGATTTGCTCAGGGTCACACATCTAGTGTCTGAGGCCTGATTTGAACTCTGGAAGATGAGTCTTCCTGACTCTAGGCCTGGCACCCTAGCCACTTTGCCACCTAGCTGCCTCTCGGTTTCCTTTGTCATCCTATGTATTTTATTTTATGCATTTAAGAACATTCTTAAATGTCCAGAAGGGATCCAGAAAAGGTTCATAAAACTTCACCAAAGTGCTAAAGGGATCCATGACACTATAAAAGTTTAAGAACCTTCATCTTAGACTGAGGCCCTCAAGTGATCTGTGCTCCTTCAGCACATCCCCTTGATTCAAACAAGGCCCACCCTAGAGCCATACGTAAATATGTGCTCCGATAGCTGTGTGACTCTGGGCAAGTCACTGAACCCCAATTGCCTAAAAATATATATCTATATATCTACATATCTATATCTATATCTATATGTGTGTGTGTGTGTATGTGCTCTGAGTTCTCTGATAACAATAATCTGGTTGTGGCTGAGCAGGAGGCCTATGATTTCCTCAGTACATGGGACAGCAGACAGCAGATAGACCAGGAAGCCTCCTCTATTGCTATAGCTGCTACTTCTCTGCAAGAAAAACTCACCTAATTCATGAGCCAGAGTGTAGGCAGCCTGGAGTCCCTCATCCTCGATCACAGAACAGCTCTTGTCTGGGTCACATATAGTTCCAATGTCGGCCACACCCAAGGTGTCACAGCTCTGTTGCCCACAGAAATCCTGGTTGGCGGGAAGACAGTTTGTAAGGAAGACACTCTCACGGAGGGGCAGCCAGAAGAATGTTAGCCCCTTTACTCTCCTGCTTAGGGCTTCTAACCCAGAGAATACTTGTACAGTGACTTATAGAGCAATTTGTATTTTCTAAACTATTCTCGTAGAAGCTGAAGAGTATTATTAGCAGCCTATTATTCCTAGGTCTTCTACTACTTGAATCCCATGATAGAATCTGATATTTAGAGTTAGAAGGCACCTTTTAGTTCAAGCTCCTCATTTTACAGATGAGGAAACTGAGGCTCAGAGAGATTAAGTAATTTGCCAGTTAATGAGAGAGCCAGGATTAGAACCTACTTTGGTGTATTTTCCCAGTTATACCCAGACTCCTGCTGTTTTTCCTTAGGGATTCATCAGTCATCAAGATGTGGAAGGATGATGGAGTTCTGGATGATGTAAGAGATGACGCAGAGATTTCTACTTCCTTCTCAGTGAAGCCCCAGGGGCCAGCACAAAAGTAAACTCAATTTTTCATACAAGTGAAATCCTTGGTTTTCTTGATCACTTTAATTGCAATGACTACAAATAGAGGTCAGCCTCCTTTTCTAGAGCCTCTGAACGAGAAAGGATGTCAGCGATCATGTCGTCTACACTTGAATAAAATTCCTCTTCCCAATACACTCCGCAAGTAGACAGTCAGGCTCAGTTTGAAGACATCTAGTGAAGGAAAAACTGCTACCATCCATGGAAACCCATTCTGTTTTTGGTTGGCGCTCATTATAAGGAAATTTGCTTTTCTGCAAAGTCTAAATCTGCCTCTTTGCAACCTCCATTCACTGCTCTTAGTTTGGACCTGTGCAGTCTCATTATTGAGGCCCTTCAAATAATTGAAAACAACTATCACCTCACTTATCCTGGATGCTTTTGCTATCTTAATGGTACCTAAGACGGATACAGCTTTTTGGATCGCCACATCACATATTACCTCATTAAGCTTATAGGACATGGAAACTCCTAAATCTTTTTTCATAGGAATGGCTGTCTAGCCCACATCTTTCCTACTTTTCACCTTTGTGGTTGATTTTTCAGTCCCAAATTTTAAATTTATTTTGGGGCAAAGAGGTGGTGCTATGGATGGAGCATGGGCCCTGGAGTCAGGAGGACATGAGTTCAAATTTGTCCTCGGGCATGTGAGCCTGGGCAGGTCACTTAACCCCAAGTGCTTCAAAAAAAAAAATTTCTGTTGAATTTCAACCTAGATCTGGTCCAGTGCTCTCTAGCTGGTTGAGATTTTAAATTTTGGATCCTGAATTTGTCTCACATGCAAATGCCATCAATGTATTTTACTAAGTGATTGACAAAAAGCAGTAAATAGCATAGGGCCAAATACAGATGCATAAAGGCACGGTACTTGGAAAACTTTGAAGCTGACATCAAACTATTAATGACTACTTTTTAGGTTTGAGCATCCAACCAGTACAGAATCAATCCAACTATATTATTAGAATAATTAGCAGAAAGAACATGGGGTTTGGAACTAGAGGACCTGGGATCAGATTCTGGCTCTGTCACTTGCCTTTGTCTTTTTGACAAGTTACTTCTCTGGGCCTCAATTTTCTCATTTGCAAAAAATAGAGAGGGTTTGACTAGATGACTTCTAAGATCTTTCCCAGCCCAGAATCTTCAATCCTGTGTTCTAACCCACATCTCTCCATCTTGATCTCAAGAAGAACAAGAGTCTCTGTCAGATACTTTGTTAATATCTAAGTGATATCATCCAAAGCATTCCTTTAATGCGCCAATCTATACTTTGATAATTCGGTTGAGTTTTGATCTTATCACCATGGGTACTCCCTCCAGCAGTAGAGATCACAACCTATCCATGACTTCTTATGCTATGTAGTTCTTGTCCATGTCTTTCTGTATATCCTCCATGGTGGGGGGGTGGGGGTCATGCGGTATCTATCATATCACGGGCCTACAGGCAACAGGCCCCCTGGAGGCCTTCCTGTAAATTTCTTGTCATTATATGACTACCAGTGGAACACACAGGCTGTCCATCAGTTACCCCTTGTTCTTGGTACATGACTGCCCTCCTTTTCTTATGGCAGATTTCTTTGATGATTTTTTTTGATTTGCACTTTTTCATTAGCAATATGCTGAAGCTCATTTATGTTCTCCATCTCTATTGCCTTTTGGGTGACCCACAAATTTAATTTTTCAGAGACTATGGTATCCTATAATTAACAGTCTTAAAGCATCACCTGAAGAATATTGGTTTTGGTAAAAAAGCTGGGCCTTTGTTTTAGGGAGAAGCTTGGCATTATTAAAAAGCATTGTAGAATGTTTTAAATGCAATGCAACTCATTTCCTCCCTCCTCTTTAGATCTGTACAGTCTGACCAAGCTAACTATCCTTGTGGACCAGCACTATGGGTCATGCATCCAGCCACACATCAGTTGGAACAAGAGGCATTTTTCATTTACTCTCTTTTTTCTTTGTGGATAGTTAGGCTGAACTTTTTGGAATGATTCTAGGTCTCATTTAGGAAGAAATGCAATGTGCCAGCACCTGATGGAAGCAGCACAATGCTAGCCATGAATAAGAACATCTGAAGGGCCTCACAGTCTCCATTCTTTATCTTGAGTGTCATCTCCTTATTGACCACTTTGTTCTGTCTTTTCTTGGGCTGATTTCTCCTGCAGATTTTTAAATTATTGGATTCTACCTATCCTTTCTCTGAAACCTCTGAAATCTGCTCTTTCCAAAGCACGTGTGACAGTGACCAATTTTCTTCTCCTGTATCACAAATGCCAAAAAGGAATGGTCATTTTCTTGTCAGATTGTCCCAATTTCTACCTCAGCAGCCAGATCTTTTTGTTGCTATGAATCAGGTTCAGTTCCTTTTTGGTCTCTCTCCCTTCTGAAGGGTGAAATTATCACTGAGGTAAGCCAAGAAATTATTAGCAGTTCTGCTTTTTTTTTTTTTTTGCAGGGTTGGGGTGGTGTGGGGGAAGAAGAGACAGAAAGAGACAATCAGACAATGAGGCAGAGAGAATGAGAGAGAAAGAATGAGACAGGGAGAGAATGAGACAGAGATGAAGAGAGAATGAGACAGCTCCAGCAGAAATCTGGATAACTGAAATCTTGTCACTTGAGATCTCTCTCCTCTTTTGCTTTAGTTGGAAGTGGTTTTTTTTTTTCCATCTGAATTCAGGGCATCTGTGGGCTAGAACATACCTTTACATTTAAAGGCTATTTAATAACCTCATTTGCCTTTAGGGGAGAATGCATTAAAACCACATTTGACATAGCACCTCTCCTAATTTTATAAGGCTATAGACAAGATCCCTCGCCTACCAGTTCCTGTCTAAACAATCATCTCTAGCAGAAATTCTTTCTTATAGCTAACTTAAAGTCCACAAGCTGTCATTTACTCTCCTTTGTAGTGAGGACTTGAGTGGACAGCTAGTCACGGAGCTCCAAATAAGACTGGCTCTTTCTTTTCCAAATACCCTACACTAAGATGTTTACCCTGACTCTTCCCACTCATGAGAATTTTGGCCTTCAGATGGACTAGACAGGAGACCTATCCCTCCTGTGAGTAGGCCTGCTAGGGCTCTCTTTTGTCTGCTTTCCTCCTGTTCTCCTTTAAGCACCAAGGCTTCCTGAAGCCAGGACCACAAACCTGTCTGGTGAGCAGAATGGCGGTATCATAGTGTTCAGGGTGGCGGTCACTGGTGGGATTGAAACGCTGTTGCCAGCTGCAGAAATTGCGAAGGGTGAGCCCCCATTGTCTGACACTTCTGGCCCCCACTTTTCATCTTCCACCACCAACACCTTGACCACGACTAGGTTGATGGAGTTCTTCAGGCTGGGGTGCTTGTAGATCCGAGCCGCCACTGACATCAGTGTCAGAATGTGATTCTGCCGGGAGGAAAAGACACCAGGAGAAATAAAAGGTTAAATGCTGAGAGGAGGAACCAAGAATGCAATTGATTGTCAAACAGTTCCATGCTATAATGAGGAAATAGAGGCAGATAGAGATGATGTGAATCATCCAGGGTCACACGGCTAGTGAGTGTCTGAGGCAGAATCTGAACTCGGGTCTTTCTGACTCCAAGTGCAGTGTTCTATCCACTAGGACATACTTCCTCTAGACTACTTTGAGTAGTTATTTTTAAAATAAATTTGGATTACTCTTTTACCAGTGTATTCATTCTTTCACTCTCCCCTAACTAGAGACTCATCCCTTACGACAAAGTGGGGGAAAAAGCCAATTCAGCAAAAGGAACCAACACATCTAAAAGTTTGACCTTTTATGTAGCACTTCATACCTATGTTCTTGCATAAGAGGAGTGTCTTTCTTATTTCTTCCTTCGTTGGAGCTAAACTAGTCAACTCTTCTAACACCTTCCCATGGCATAGACATTTTCTTAGAAAAAAGCAACTGATCCTGTATCCAAGGCAAGTAGGGGCTCTTCCATCCCCCCAAAAGAAATTTGCCTGGTGGTCTATGGAGTAACCTGTACTTTTCAGGAAATAGGGAGCAACATTGAGCTTCTGACATTGGAGACTGCCTGCTTGGTGGCCTGGTGTCATGAGCTTCTGTGTGCACAGTTTTGAGGATCTGCTCAGGCCTTAAAAGAAATGAGTGAGTCTAATAAGAATGAGGCAGCTCAGGATCACACCTGCTTTCAGTTCCTCCCAGGGAAGGCTGAAGGCACAGAGATCATAGTCTGGCCACGGTCCTATTCCCAAATTGCCAATTGCTTCCATGCTAGATTCCAGGGGTTTGAGAACAAGCCAGATTCCCTAGTGTCTTTTCTTTTCTCAGGGTCTTTTTCAAGCTGGCCCTCTTGGACCAGTCGACACAGGGAGAGGGGAAGGGGCAGAGTGATAGTTCAGAACTGACTGGGGAACTAGGACCCTGGCTCCCTGTCCTCAGGACAGCATCCTGCATCCTCCGAGTCATGTAATTCTATCTCCCTTCTCCTCTGTGGTCAGGAAGGTGGGAGGGTGGTGAGGACTGCAGAGGAAAATCCGGAAAGGGACATTCCACAGGCTAAAGCCATGTGTGGGAGTTCCAGACAAATCCCATTATTTGTGAATGGGATTTGTCCATGCACCTCTTGGGCCGAGAGCCAGGTATTTGGACAGCCCCACAGACATGGGGTTGGGAGGTTACTTAGCATGTCAAGCACTCCAGCAATGTTTAGGCTGATGTAAACATCTTATCAGCAATGCTAGAACTTGGCACTGGCTCTTGGAGTCATATTCATGAGAAAAAAGGCAATTATTATGCAACCCTAGGCCAAGGACTCAGGCAGTAGCTGTCAGGGGCTCGTTCCCAGACCGGATCCTTTTTTTAAGAGGGTGTTCAGAGGGACAAAAAGAGGCACTTGTCTTCTGGAGAAGGGAGGCGGAGGGTCTGATAGAACAAGAACAGCTCCCTAGGATTTCTTTACAGGTTTATGAAGGTGATTGCTCCCAAATGATAACCCTTTTCTGGATCTGTTTCCAAAGTCCTGAGTTCAAATTTGGCCTCAGACACTTAATAGCTGTGTGACCCTGGGCAAGTTACCTAACCTCTCTTTGTCTCAGTTTCCTCAACTGTAAAATGGGGTTAATAATAGCACCTACTTCCCAGGGTTGTTGGAACTATCAGATGACATAATAATTGTAAACTACTTGGCATAGGGCCTGGCGCAGAGTAAGCACCATATAAGTGTTAGCTATTATTATTATCATCTGTCAAGGAGTGATGATGACTTTCATAGGAGTTGTGAGGATGAGGGAAGTAGCAGATGTTAGTTGTTTAGTGCTAGCCACAATGGTTGAGCACATGGTATTAAAGGCTTTAAGAAATAAGAGTAGTCTCTGCTTTCCCTGCCCCACCCCACAAACACACAAGACTGAAAGTCAAGCACAAGTTTTCTCTGAAGAAAATATTTGTCATCTAGTTATTCCCAACTCTTCATGACATCATATAGGGTTTTCTTGACAAAGATATTAGAACGGTTTACCATTTCATCTCCAGCTCATTTTACAGATGAGGAAACTGAGGCAAACAGGTTAAGTGACTTGCCCAAGGTCACAGCTAGTAAGTGTCTGAGGCTGGATTTGAACTCAGGAAGATGAGTCTTCCTGACTCCAGGCATGACGCTCTATCTACTGTGCTACCTAGCTACCCTGAAGAAAATACAGATGGCTTCTTCAGAGGATAGAACAGGAGGGAATGGTATTTAGTTCCAATAGGAAAGACTGAGGGTAGACTCTGGGAAGAACTTCCTATCAATAAAAGCCTTAAGATATTTGAACACAAGGGAAGCCCTTAGAATTGCAAATTTACCTTGAGGTAGGAGATTGGACTATGGAATAAAAACTCACATTTATATAGCAATTTACAAAGCGCTTTCCTCAGAACAATCCTATAAGTAGTATAAAGTTGTTTTTTTTTTCCTCCCTAAGTCCTATGATTTCATCAGTATGGGAGCTCCTGGTGAGGAAACTCCCTCTACTGGGGTATATCTACAATTGTTCTTCAATTAATAGTCTTAAGGTAGCTAGTATATTTCAGTGGTAGGGACTTGAACCCAGGTCATCCTGACTCCAAGGCCAGTCCTCTATATACTATCAGTGTCAACTTTATCATTCCCATTTTCAGGTAAGAAAACTGAGGCTCTGAAAGCTTGACTTGTTCATAGTTGTAAAGATAGTATCAGAGCTGGGACTCAAAGACAAGTCTGGCTCTGAGTTTGAGATGCTTTCCACTATGAAGTACTGACTCCTAACAACATGACATCTTAAGGTCTTCTTGTGATTTCTAGAGATTATCTGTCAGCACCTATTGAAATGGAAAGACGGAAGCTTAATTCCCTTTGCTGAACCTCCTTCCCTTCTCCATCACTTGTCACCTTAGCTCTTGACTCTTTCTTAGCTTTGATGGGTACTTAAACTTCTTCTTGGAGACAGGCCTTTGGGAGGAAGAATTAAGAAGGCACGGAACTGAGGTAGCTTAGCTGGCAACAGCAGTGGCACCCAGAGGCAGGGGAACCTCTGAATCCCTGCTAATTCTTTGGGTCTGGGCCCATGCTCAACCTAGAAAGCCACCCTCGGTAGGTAGGCTCAGCAGCTGGCCAAGGAAAAGGTCAAGTTCACTTGTTTTACCATCTGGTATCTATTTATACTCCCCCTGCCTACAGAATAAGTATGTGCTGCTGAGGAACGAACAAGATCCTGTCTCCCTGGGCTGGTCTGGGCCCCAGCAGAGTCCACAGGAGGTGGAGAAGAAGAGATGAGGGAGCTTGGGTGGGTGGAATGAGGCATCAGTGGCTGGACCAACTCTAGGGAGTCAGCCTCTGTGCCTTGACCCTCACACCTAAGTGGCATCCTTGACTGCAGATTCTCAGAGTTGGAAAGACTTTAGATACCATGTAGTCTCAACCTGAACCTGATCAAGAATCCCTTCTATCTATCTATCTATCTATCTATCTATCTATCTATCTATCTATCTATCTATCTATCTATCTATCTATCTATCCATCTATCTATCTATCTATCCATCTATCTATCTATCTATCTATCTATCTATCTATCTATCTATCTATCTATCTATCTATCTATCTATCTTTATATCTATATATAGACAAGTGGTCCTTTTGTACCCCTTGAAGATCTTCAGTGGGGGCAGGGGAGGGAGCCTTACTTTTCAAGGCAGGCAACCCATTCTACTATTGGATACTTCTTAAGTTTTTTTTTCTTACATAGATTATAAGGAAAGTCAGACCAAATCTCATGATACCCCACCACCAGACAGTGTTATAGGTGTCATAGGTACTTATGATGGGCTGAATTAGAAGATTTTAGTCCCTTGAGACACTTTAGGGAAAGGTTTGACATCTAGATAGGTCTCCTCCATTTGCGGTTCCCAGGCTCTGGGAATGACCTTAACCAGGGATAAGGAACCTTCGGCCTTGGGCCATATGTGGCCTCCTAGGTCCTTGGATGCAGCCTTTTGACCGAATCCAAGTTTTACAGGACAAATCCTTTTATTAAAGGGATTTCTTCTGTGAAATTTGAATTTAGTCAAAAGGCCACTCTTGAAGACCTGCAGGGCCACACGTGGCCTCGAGGCCCCAGGTTCCCTGCTCCCGACCTTGATGTTCTACTGGACCACCTTGGATATAACCTAGCCTTTGATTCCTTTAGGCACCAGAAGGGAAATCTTCTAAGAGAGCCAACTGACAACCAAAAGTAAACGGTGAATGACATCCTTTGATACTATGCTTTTTCCTACTGGATGGGTCACAAAGAAGAAATATTTTTTTGCTTTAGCCCCAGACAACTCCTTTTTCTGAGACTGATCTCCTAGAACCTGAAATAATTCTGAAGGGTAGGGTGGCAGGAGGGCTTAGAAAGAATAGAGTGATGAAAAGAAAAGAGAAGGTCCAGGAAGAACTGCTTTCATCCTTCCTTCCTCATGAGTTCAAAGGTTTTCAGATCCTTGAAATACCCTTAGCCAGAACAAAGGGAAATCACCTCTCCAAAGCAGGTTATTTTAATAACAATAATAGCTAGCATTTATATAGCCCTTTAAGGTTTGAAAAGCACTTTAAGTATGTCATCTCATTTGACATCTCATGACAATCCTCTGAGATAGGTGCTGTTATTATCCCCATTTTATAAATGAGGAAACTGAGGCAGAAATGGGTTAAGTAACTTGCTCAGGGTCACACAGCCAGTAAGTGTCTGAGGCAGAAAGTAGATTAAACACCAGAGGATTACCTTCAAACATATCACCTTCTCCCTTCCATATCACACATCTGTGCTAGGGAAAAATTGAAGTTACTGCATAGATCATGGCACATGTCCGCTCCTTTCTGGTGGGAATCCTACCTGAACCATCCGAGATGGCAAAGTTTAGAAAATAATAGCTAATGATCTATGGGTTTGTGCCTTTAAAATAGACTTACTTCACTGATGAGCTGTCCCATCAGTACCCACAGAGGGCAGCCACCTCTGCTAAGCAGCAGTACCTGTCAGAAGTCAAAAGCTGTCTCCTCTTGCTATTTATATCTATGACAATGACTCTGTCTGGCACAATGAAAGAGAAAGGAATATTGGGTTTAAGATCCAGAAGCAGATCTGCTACTCATGACCACATAGCTAGAAAATCATTTAAGCTCTCAGCCTCAGTTTTCTTATTTGTAAAATGGGGACAACAATGTTTACACCATCTTAGGTTGCCTTGAGGAAACACAATCTATAAATGTGAGTTATTGTGCAGTCGTATCCCTTCATTTAAGACAGGGCTGCTTTCAAACTATCATAGGCAAATATATGTAGATCTTCTGACCTCCTTCGTGTGGTTGACTCTCATTGTCCTGAAGCACTTCCTGATATCTGGCCACAGGTCTTCCTATTGTAATTTAAGGTTATTTTCTATGGTGTCCATTTATTTTCTTCAACTGAAAGAAACTTTTGCTTGATTCTCATTTTTTTCCCTTAGCTATGGGAATTTAGGAAAGTTATTTCATCTGTAGAAACCTCATTTTTTTCATCTGTAAAATAGGTATAGTATTTGTACTGCCTACCTTGAAGATTTATTGTAAGGAAGGGGCCTTGTAAATTCTAGAGTGCTATGGAAATGTAAGCTGTTATTATAATTGGGAGAACAATGGTAGACATGTTTGGGATGTGTATGGGGTAGAGGTGAAAAGAGCTGGGAAAGTTCCCTTATCTTTTGACTGTGTTGATTTGAACAACTATATCTGACAGTATAGGATAGGGTGTAGAAAAGAACAATAGGCAGAATGTAGCTTACAGTTTAAAGCAGGTGATCTTAAACTTTTTTTGTGTTATGGTCCTCATTGGTAGTCTGTTGGAGCCTATGGACTGCTTCTCAGAATGATGCATAAAATAAAATATGTAGGGTTACAAAAGGAACTAGTTATATTGAAATACAATTTTTATATTTATATATATTATATATATAAAACACACACACACACATTTTATATATATATATATATATATATATATATATATTTTATATATGTGTGTGTGTGTGTGTGTGTGTGTTCATGGACCCCAGGTTAAGAACTCTTGTTTTAAAGGCTATCCTACCTTCTCCTAGGTCGATTTAGATTGTCATAAAGGAATTGGGGACATTTGTCTCAGGGCTTGTGGGGTAGCCATTTAGCACTTTTTTTTCCCCCTAGAGAATAAGCAGGATGAGGAAAGGAGACATTAGTGACCTGCCCCTAGAAACAGTCCTGTGGTGGTTAGGCATCAAGAGATTAGCTCAGAATGCTTTGGAGAGGTTTTCCAACTCCATGCCTGAGAGCTCCAAAAGGACAGAAGAGAATTCAGAAGACCAGCCTTACCGTAGATACAATGACAAGCTGGACTCTCACCTAGGGGTTCCCATGCTGAAAGACTTGGGGGCACCAATCAATCTGCCACCCAGTCCTTTCTTGCTCCAGTTTCATCCAGGGTTACAATTAGCAGGAGCCGGATGTAGCCAGAGTTAATTGAATCTTCTGAGGTGGTCCCCTCCCTTTCAGAAAGCCCCTTTGTTAGAGCCCCTTAACTCTGAAATCAGATAAGGAGGTGGGAGGCAGGGGGCCCCTTTTGTCAAAGGATTAAGTGAACTCAATTGCATGGGTTCTGGAAAACTTCATAGGCGCCTGACAGTGAGACCTGCCCAGGGCAAGTTTAATTCCTCCCTCCCTCCCTCATCCTTGAGGGTTACTGCTTTTTAGGATAGGGCAGAGAAGCGAGCTTCCCATGAAGGTAAAAGTCCAGATATGGGCTTTTTGAATGGTTAGCTTTAATTGTCCGTTCCCATAAGAGAGGAGACCATATTCAGATAAGTAGAGTGCTAACACAACCTGCCCTCCCCCCTTTTTATTTATTGAGATGCCTACTTCCCCTAGGTTAGGGACATGGGCTTCTGGAGGCAGGATTGCTCTCAGAAGTAAAATGGGAAATTGGAATAAACAGCGGAAGATTAAGGTTAGAACTCAGGTCTCCCAATTCATAGTCCTGTATCTTTCATGCTCTGTTATTCAACCTCTCATTAATGGAAGAAGTCTTTGGGAAACTGCTTGAAGAGGTATATTATGCTATGTTATATTTTTTAAAGTGCCTATATGGAAAGGGTGTCCTGGCCCCGGGGATGACCCTGTGACCAAAGCTACACGGGGCTCTACGAATCTGCTTCTCTTCTTTGTCCTGCTCTCCTAGCTGTGTTTTCATTTATTCTTCCAGGAGTGCCCTGGAAGGGGTGGAGAGGAGGGAAAAGGCATTGAGCAGAACACAGCTTGTCTGTTGTGTTCTGCACATCATCAGCTTGGTTCTGTAGCATCTCCACAGCCAGGGAGGACGTCAGTCGAAAGAGGCCAGTGGGCGGTCATGGGAACAGCTATGCCTCAGTCCTTTCTCTCCCCTCCAAACCCCAGCTTCACCAAAGTGGTGACAGCAGAGGAAGAGATACTCAGTGATATAACGAGATCAAGGTGGAGACAGAGGGGCTAGTGGAGCTGAGAAGTTTTTTTTCCTTTTAGGATTAACTTCAGAAGCAGCCCCAGAAATGGACAGACTGACTCAAAGAGAGGAGAAAAGCTTAATGCTTTTTCAGGTAAGTTTCCCTATGCCACTGGGTATATATGCCCAGAAGTGCCTGTGTATAATGTGGGGGACAGAGATAGAGAAAATGTCTGTATACAGATGTGCTGAGTGTGACTCTAAAGCATTAGGTCACTCAAGCCATGATCACAAAGAACTGAAATGCTATTGGCAGGCACAGCCAGTGAGAAATAGCTAACATGCCAGATACTATAGACTTCTTTTGACTTTTTGCAGTGGGCTTGAACATAAGGGATCTGAGGGCATTAATACTAGCCTAGGAAGAAGGGGCTATGGGAGAGGAACTAAGTTTCACCTCTCCTTTACCCAAAATCCCTACCCATTTTACTGCCAAAATGAATTTTCTTCAGCCTAGGAAAAACAAGGGCTATCTCAGCTCAATCCACTTGCTTGAAAGCATTTGGAACTTATGGGTTAGACACCAAAGCTTGTCTGTCTCTGGCCAGCTGTAATGCCCAGTGATGACAGGTATTTGTTAAAAACAGGACCTTGAAGCTTCAGTTTGGCTATAAAGACCCCTAGATTAGATCTGCTTTTTATGTTTTCTCCCTCTCATTTTTCATAGGGTTTCTTCCTCCACTTTCCCTCCCCCTCCCCTTCTCTTTATCATTATCATTTTGACATATAAGCCAGAAACCAGCCTTGGGGGTGGGTGGGGAAAATGAGTTTAGAGTGAATCTGTTATGCTCTCTTACTGGTAGGGCTCCCAGGGCAGAAGTACCTAAAATGAGGGAGTGAAAGCAGCAGTCCCCTTAAGCATATTTCTGGTATCTACTCTCTGGAGCCTTCTTTCTGTGGGAATTAGAGGAAGAAGGTAGGTTGACTGAGCAAGCCGGCACCTGCCTCTGATTCCATGACCAATGTGGAAAATGTAAGCAACATAGACCCAAACCCAACCCATGTGGATAGACTGTCTGGGTGAGGTAGAGCTGCCTACCTGTGCTCTAGAAGAAAACAGTACCAAGGGAGAGAGCAGGTTTGAGTGGCTGAGGCTTAGCCGGGGTTTTTGTGGTAATCACAAGTATCAAGTAGAACTCTTATCCCGTAATACTCCATATGACAATCAGGCTTGAATGAATTTCTTAATGACAAGAGGGAGTGGGAAGGTGGGGTGAAGAAGTGGAAGGTAAGCCTATTTCCTTTCCCATGGCTTCTTTCCTTTAGGCTGTCATAAGTACCCTTGGTCTCTTAGCTTCATGCCGACTCTGAAGGGCACAGATTGAGGTTCCTGGGAGTCTGGATTGATTGGCAGCCAGTGGATGCCCTTGGTTTGGAACTGATTTCTACATGCTCAGTGCTCCAAGGGATCAGTTTCTCCATTCCTGGCACAGGTCCTGGTTCTATTTTTCCCTAGGAGCAGAGAGAGGATAGCTCCCCCCTGTCTCTGGCACCCTCTCTACCAACTTGGGTCCTCCATACTTTGGAGAGGTGGTGAGTCTTGGGGAAAACAGATATGTCCTGCTTTGTCCATTTTGACTACAAGTGGTTTGGGTACAATTTACTTACTTCTAGGGCTACTTCCTGTGTCCCACTTGAAGGCGGCTGTGTCTGTGATCTGAGACCAGCAAGGACACACAAAGTACGAGGCTTTAGAAAGATGGGCTTATACTATACTCATACATTTATAACACACACAGACACATACACACCATCCAAAGGGTTAACACCCAACTATTCTTCCCTCCCTTTTCCACTTAAGCTCTAGTTTCCAGAGTGGAGTTTCCCACTCTGCCAGGCACACAGTCCCCAGGCAAAGGTCCCATTCTCCTCCCATCTCATGTTGGTTGTGGGCACAACCCAGTTTTGCTGGGGCTATGATCCAGGTTGGCAAATATGTTCTATACCACCCTTTCACCCCCATCAAATTCGGCTGAGCAGATAGAGAGGTTTTGGGTCACCTACTCTTCCCGGTGCCCCCCCCCCATGCCCTTTTCTTTAATGCAATCTGAGTTCTAAGGTTGAGAAGCTATAGCTGTTTACTCCTCCCTATCTTCATTTCCTTGGGTTCCTTTAGTTTCTTTGGGACAAATTAGGAAGTAGGGATGTCCACCCAAGACGTTCCCGGTTAATCTGCATGGAGAGGAGATATTGAGAGGAACTTAGGAGGGGAATTCACCCCCACACGCAATCTTGCCAGGTGCTTCCAGGATTTCAGAATGAGTGGTATGAGGAAAAAGAAAAGCTATTTTTCCAGGAACTTTGTAAGTAAAACTAGTGATGAAATTAATGAAGAAGTGAGATATGGTCCAGGTGGAAAAGTGAAGATTAGAAAGAGTTAACACTTTCCTGAGTAAAGGAGAGATGGAGAGAGAAAAGTGTCTAGAAGATTAAAAATAAATGAAGGAGTAGCTAAGGCAAGCAGAAAGTTCTTCCTGAGGGAAGACTGGAAGGAGGTGAGGTTGTTTGGGGATGCAGGCTAAAGCAGTGAGGAAAGGCATTACGAGCCTCTGGTAAGGACGGAAAGCGCGCTCCTACCTTCAGGTCCGAGCCATAGAAACGGGCCATCGAGGCGTCCGCCACCAGCAGTGTCTCCACGTATCGAGCCTCTGACACAAAGCGCTTGGTCCTGCTGGTGGCCCCCAGGGGCGGCGGGGACTCACTGGCTCCTTCCGCTTCTTCCTCTTCCTCCTCTTCCTCTTCCTCCTGGGGGTCTCCCTCCTGCGTCTCTTGCTCGGGCTCCAGTCGTAGAGGGCCTCCATCAGGAGAGCCCGGCCTCAGGAGGCTAGCACGCTCCTCCAGCCCCCCGCGGAGCAGTCGGTGTGGCTGGGTCAGGGGGTCCCCTGCGCCTGCCGGGCCCAAGGGCTGCACTGTGAACTCTTCGCCGTCCAGCAGGAAGGAGCCACTCAGACCTCCGCACAGGCTGACGGCCACCAACGACTCGGGCTGCCCATTGACTGTGCCCGAGTAAAAGCAGCTCCGCAGCCCCTCCTCGCCTCGCACTGGCCCCCCTGCCCCGCCCAGGTGCTCGATCTTGAACTCTGGGGCCAGGAAGCTGGCGTCGGGAGCCAGGCGCAGGAGAAAAGCCTTCCCGAAGGCAAACAGGTGGAGAGCAATCTCCCCCTCACTGCCCAGTAACCTCGTGGGCACCACCAGCTCATGGGCCTCCTCCCCCGGACTGGGCAGGGCCAGGGCGCTCGAGAACAGCAGCAGCGACAGCAGCAGCAGCGGCGGCGGCGGCAGCAGCAGCGGTGACCTCGGCCAGGGGGAGGCGGCAGGGCCCCGGGGCAGGGCTGGGAAGGGTGAGGGCATGGGTGA
The DNA here is from genome assembly GCF_003287225.1 of Phascolarctos cinereus. NCBI lineage: Eukaryota > Metazoa > Chordata > Mammalia > Diprotodontia > Phascolarctidae > Phascolarctos > Phascolarctos cinereus. Next base: position 269,566,681 of record NW_027556098.1, on the reverse strand, counting down.
CTTCGGTGTGCGACTGGCACAGGAAGACAGAAGCCCGGCCAGGGCAGTGGGGCAGGTGCTGGGAGCTGCTATAGGACGGACCTGAAAGATCTGTCACCTCGGAAGAACCCCAGTCAACCCAGTGAATTCAGATTAAGGGGCAGTTGCGGGGGGGGGACGCGAAGGGAGGCAGGCAGCCCAGGGCTGGGACTCTGAGAACAATGCGAGAGGCCAAGGCGAAGGGCAAAGGGAGAGAGAAAGACTGGGCTCTGGGCTCCCTCCGGCGGCTCAGTGGCTCAGCCCGTTTCCCTCTTTGCGGAGATCCTGCCTCCCCGAGCAGCAGCGAGCTGGGGAGCCGGCTGAGCGGGAGCAGCTGCCTCTGTGGGCCAGGCGTGGGATCCGTCCTCCTCCCCTTCCCCCGGACTCTGCCTTGCCTGCCGAGCCTCCGCCTCTCTACCCTGGGAAGCACCCGAGTGGGCTGCCGAGCCCTCCGTATTTATACTTCCTTCCCGGCTTTGACATAAGAGGTTTATTTTTGATCTCTCACTATTCCAGTTTCCCCTCCCCTGGGATCCTAGAGAGAAGCTGAAAAGAGGGAGAGGGGAAAAAAAAGTTTTGGACGAAATTTAAAGCCAATCAGGAGTTAGCGAGACCCGCCTCCCCGCCCTCCCGCCCCCACCCCCCTTTAAGTGTCAACTCCAACTTTTTTTTTCCTTTTCCCCTTTTCCGCTTTCCCATATTAACCCTTACAATGCTGGGCTGGCACCCAAGGGAGTGTGTTTATGGACACCTCTGCCCCTCCCTTCTTGAGGACAGCAGCTCAGGTAAGTCCCCTTTTCTGGCCACGGCAACATTGTCCAGATTCCTGCACAGTCTGAGGTGTCGCCCCAGAGATGGCTCCAGCTTTTATTCCTGGGGCCCAGGGAAGGGGGATTCCAGGATTTCAATTGTCAAACCCAAAGTGGGAGGCACAGAAGGGATCTACACAGCCAATTCACCGCGATAACAACCTCATCCTCATCCTAAATCAGAGATTCTGGAAAATCCCGCCCCAACTAGCTTCACTATTCACAATGGACATTGCAGCCTGGGTGGGGAAGCAGGCAGAGGGCCACATTTCCACCAGGCAAGTGCTTCCCTCCCTGTGGAGGAAGGAAAGATGGGAGCAAAGTGGGACCACCCCAGAAGATTTAAAAAAAATCAGCCAGTAGTTTTTGGACTTCTTCTTTGGAAAGGAAGGTGCTCTTCAGGAGCAGCATTGGCTGGAGGCCCTGAAAACTCATCCTTCAAGTCTGGCATAGTGTAAATTGCCTGACCTGCTTTTTGAAAGTTGTATTCTTTCACCCTACCCACGCGTCTTTGCCTCCGTTTTTTCCTCCTTTTTGTCCCTGTGGTGTTCCTTACACTCTGGATTCCAAAAGTGGGAGGGTCTTTTCAACGCCAGCCACCTCTTGACCCCTCCAGTCCTGGTTAGGTGAAAGGAATGAGACTGGGGTACAGCAATTGAAGAGGTCCTTGATTCAGTGCTTTCTTCCTCAAGGCTGCAAAGCCTGGGGGGATCTACAGAATATATTTTGAAGATGCTTGCCTTGTTTAGGGGCTCCCTTCTGCCCCCTTTTGTCAGTTCCCAGTGGGTTAGGATCCATTAGGGGTCAACACTTAGGAAAAATGGAGAAGCCAGAAGCCCCCTTCTGTCTCTGCATTCCCCTCCTTTCATTCCCGCCCCCCCCCCCCAGACCAGGGAAAGCCGAGGCTTGAGGTCATTTCTGCTTCTCATTAGCAGTTGATTCCATGCGGTAGCCAGTATTGTTTGTAGCTCATATGAGGCTCTCAGGGCTTGTTAAATTCAAAGAGAACACTATCACAACAACAACAAAAACACATTTGCGGCAGCTGAATCCAGTGTCAGATCCTCCCTTGGGCTTCAGAGAAAAATTTTAAAGCGATCACCTCTTTCTAGGGTCAGACCTTTCCTTGATATTCAAGAGAAATTATATAGCAATCATCTAATCTTAGGGCTTACTCCTTCAAAAAATCAGGCAACCTTAGAGCTAGAAGTGACCTTAGAAGATTGCTAGTCTAACTCACTTATCTGACAGTTGAGAAAATGGAATGGACAGGGAACTTGCCCTGGTCAAATTAGTTAGGAAGTAGTAGAAGCAACATTAGAACTCAGTCTTCTGGGTCCAAGCCCAGTTCTCATCCAGTTAGACATTTGGAAGAACTTTCCAACACAGTATTGAGGACTCTTAAACCTGGGAGATTTTTCGGAGATCTTTTGAGGGTAGAAACAACTCATGCGTGTCTAGGATGCTTTAGGGGAAATTTGCTGGGATACAATAAGATGGATGGAAATGATTCCAACAGTTCCCTTCCAAGCCTGAGAACTCTATGAATTTGTGAGGAACAAAATGAGCAAGACACCTCATATCTACACAAGCAGTTTAAATGGTCTGGGGACAAGCTGACCTGGGAAAAAGGACAGTGAGTAATCATTCTTTGCTCTGGGTTGTTACTAAGTTTCTGACATCAACGTTTGCTCCTGGAAGCCCCTCATTCAGCATTTCCCAGACTCCTTTTCTTCAAGAGTAAAATGCTTGCATTTTAAAAGCCAGTGGACTTTATAGCTTCCCTCTCCAGGTTCTCCTTGTCCTTTGAAATTGCTATTGAATCTACTATGGCTCCAGAGGGGCTAGAGCAGCAGATTCTGTTACTACTCCCTCCCCCTCACCCCACTCCATCCAATTTCCATCAATTTGCACTTTTTAAAAAAAAATAGTAGGCAGTGAAGGGGAGAGGGGGCCATTATTGGTGACTTGTAAACAAGACAGTGAGAGTTTCAAGTCTCCATGGAGCTTTCAGCTCTTTTGAGGGAAGAAGCTACCTACTTTCCCTTCTTTTCCCATGGAAGGTCTCTTTGGATTTTCCCTCAGAATTTAGATATTAGGAAATTTTAGATTTGTCCTCTTTCCTCGTTTAAAAACAAAATAAGAGAAGATTGCTGGCTGAGTCCATGGCTCTGGTGAGCTAACATCTCCATCATGATATCAAAGCCTGCCCCATCTTTGAGCTTCAGCAAACTTGTCCCTGGGGAAAAAAAGAAAACAAAACCAAAAAATGTAGAGGTAATTGCTACTTCCAAGTCAACCACAAGATGTCAGGCTTGCCTCAGTTAATAGCTTCAGGCACGCCTGGGCATGAATCCACCTCTTCCTAATGAAAGAAAGATAGAGAGGTAGAACTAATATAATTCAATTGAACAAATGTTTATTATTGTTTTTTGTTACTACTACTACTACTACTACTACTACTACTACTACTACTACTACTACTACTACTACTACTACTACTACTACTACTACTACTACTTACTACTATTATTCTTTGATTTCCTTGAGATCAGGGTTGTGGTTTTTTTTTTGCCTTTCTATGTATCTCCCCAGTGATGAACGTAGTGCCTGGCATGCAGTAGATGCTTGTTGATTTGATTTCTATAAGCAATTCCCTGTGTTGGATAAAAAAAGCCCAAATGTCCCTGTCCTAAAGAAGCTTACATTCTGGTAGAAGGATAAAACCATGCAGGAAGGAGAAGTGAGGAAACAAATGAAAGTACCTAGAGATATTCTAGTGTAGGTTCTATATCAATTATAGATTTTCTTCTTGTCACAGTAATAATTTCTATCCCCACAACTAGTACATGTAGCATCATCTATTATGACAAAGTCTTGTTAATTTGAAGTCAATAAATTTGAAATTTGTTATCACAACACTATTGTTGAGGTTTTTTTTAAGTTTTAAATAATTGCCTTCTTAGTTAATTTTTAGCATCTGGCTCAAAAGCAAAGGAATCTTATCTAAAATAAGTAACATATAAAATCTTTGCCCAGTAATTAATCCCATAAAGACTTTTGTGTTTGTGAAGAATTATAATACAATGCAGGCTTGTTAATAGGAATATCCAACACAGTGAATTGCTTGTAGAAGTCAAGTCAACAATGCTACTTAATAGTTTCTATTAATCTCTTAGTTTAGTGTTTATTTTATGTATTATAGACTCATGGATTGTTGTTGATGAAGGGGACCTTAGAGAATATAGTTTAGTGGTTCCTGGACTTTTAGGGCTCAGGATACCTTTATATTCTTGAAATTATTGAGGACCCCCCAAAGAAATTTTGTTTATGTAGTTTCAATCTATCAATACTATATTAGAAATTAAAATGTCTTAGTATTATTATGAAAATAGTTTTGACCTTGTAGACTCCCTGAAAGGGTCTTAGGAACCCAGCGGGTTCTCAGACCATAGTTTGAGAACTGCTGATCCAGTCTAACTCCACAACTCTATCATACAAATGAATGAATGAGTGAAAAGGCATTTTTGAGCACTTGTTATGTGCAAAGCACTGAATGAAACATTGAGGATACAAATAGAAAAGCAATAAATTCATAGAAGAGATTTCAGCTGCAAGTCAGAAAAGTTCTATGAAACTCAAGCCCTTGACCATAACTTATTTGCTTCAATGGATGACTTCTGTTGGGGATGAGTTAATGGGGAGTGATAGAAATGAAAAAAAAAAAAGAAGATTGCATCAATAAAACATTTTAAAACACACCAAAGAAGACAAAAAGAAGTTCAGAAGGGAGGTGCAAACAAGTCAATTTTGTTACTACCATGTTAATTTTATTATATGACACTTTATATACAAATTATACATTATAGAAGTTTGAGATTTCATATAGACTCTGCTTTTTTGTTCTTCATATATTGTAATATTTCTTGTATATTGTAATGTTTTTGATGATTGTTAAATTAATTTTTTAAAATAACTAAAGTTGAAACAGGTTAATTGAACAGGGACTAGAAGCCAGATCTTATGACTCTTCGTTACTTTCCCATCATACTCCATTGTCTCCCATGTGAAATTATAAAACTGCTCTTTTAAAATTATTCAGGCTTTCACTGAGTCAAACTGACTTGTACTGCCATTATTCCAAATTTACATTAATATTTTAAAAGATCTGTGAATTCATCGTAGTGGGTACTCTCTCAGCTGATGAAGGTAACAGCTTCTCTTTGCCTTAGTAGACATCTTCATGAACTGCTATGGCCAAAAAAAAGAAATCCGTTGCCTGGTGGTCAGCTTTCTTGTCATAAGCTTGTCCAGGCTCAGGTTGACAATTTAACCACCAAGCACATAGTTTTCCTCTGGGCTTATACCAGAAGTCTTTCCTTTTTATCAGAGTTCATACTCCTCTGCAACTGCCTTTGAAAACTCAGGGTCACCTCCATGCCATGATGGGGTAGGACATTAGTGGAAGTATTCCAAACTACTGAAGCTTCATAGCTGTTGAATGTATTGTTTATATAGGGTACCTGAGAAAGAGATGATGCATGCCTTCTAGAAATTTGCCTTTTAGCTATAGGCAACAAAGTTAACTCAGAGTTAAGAAAAAGGCACTGACCAATCACAGTTCCAGAAGCCCGATGATGTTGGCCACCTTCCTGACTGAGAAGTAATGGACTCAATGTGAAGATTGAGATGTATGTTTTGGGGGCATGGCAGGAATTTGTTTTGCTTGACTATGCATATTTGTTGGGAGATTTTTTTTTCTCAATGGAGGAGGAAGGAGGTGGGAGGGAAAGAAAATAGATTTTTGTTAATTGAAAAAAATAAATAAAAATTGAAAAAAATTGAAAAAAAGTCTATTGTTGAATGTCTGTTATACATAATTACCCTGAAAATTAGCATGGGTTTTGAAAGATAAGGAGTGAATAAGAATTTTAAAAATCCTTTTTCCTTTCTGTGTACTTCTGGGATTCACATGATTTAGAACTAGAAGAAACTCTAGGGAACATCTAGTCTAATCTACTCACTGGAAAGATTTGTGAATATAATACTGTTGTGTATTAACAGAGTCAAGGTGTTATAGGAAAGAGTACTGGACTTGAAAGCAGAAAATCTAGGTTTTAATCTCAGCTCTGCCAATTTACTATGGGATGTTGGCATTTTGCTCTCTAGACTTTAGTTTTCTGCTCTTTACCATGAGGATAGTCGTAACTATCCTACATACCTCACAGATATTTGATCTGAGCATCAAGTGAAATAATGCCTATGGAAAAACATTTGAAAACTATAAAGTTCTATATAAATTTAAGATATCATTAATGATATGTCTAACGCTTTTCCTATAGTAAAGTCAGCAAGCATCTATTAAGCACCTACTATGGTCAGGCTCTGTGTTAAGTACCGAGGTTACAAAGAAAGGCAAACACCAGTCCCTTCTTTCAAAGAGCTAACAGTCTAATGAGGGAGAAAACATGCAAACAGCTATGTACAAGCAAGCTGTCTATCTAACTATCTATCCATACTATACTAAATATTATAAAAATATATAATTCTATAATGTTTATAAACCTGTGGTACTTACAAGTCCTTTTTCCTCTCTGTCTCTTTCTTCCTCTCCCCCCACCTCTCATATCTCTCTGCAAATTATTGCATGTTGTCAGATTCCTAAACCTTACCACCATCACTTGCACCGTGTTGGTGATAGTAATGACTATCAGGGGTTAGAAGAAGGGCTGGGCAACAATTTGGGGAAAAATGGTAATTGCATTTTCTCCCAACCCCCCAAATATTGTATAAAGACACAGCATTGTTCATTTAAAACTGACTCCATTTAAGTGTAAATTATAAAGATTTCTTAATGAGACTGTTCTGGGTGTGTGTGTGTGTGTGTGTGTGTGTGTGTGTGTGTGTGTGTGTGTGTGTGTGTGAGAGAGAGAGAGAGAGAGAGAGAGAGAGAGAGAGAGAGAGAGAGGGAGATTTTTCTACAAATCCTCTTTAAGTGGTGTACATTTAATAATCTCACCCCAGCTCACCTTTAGGCTGGGTTCCAAGACTTTAAGTCATCCTATTACCTTCCACCATGAATAATGGAGGTGAAAGGGTTTATTGTAAATAGAGCTGTTCAGTTCCTTTCATGTAGGACTGTTGATTTCCATGAAAAAACAAGTATCTGACTCTGGGAGCTGCCTAATGCTGGCTGCATATTAATATAATCAGGTCCTCACAAATGCTTAGGGAGTGTAATGAAAGCTTTTCTGCAGGAGAAATAATATAGAGGATTAACTTTTCTTTGGGGCAAATCAAGGATTGAGTCATTGAAAGGAACTTAAAAGTCTGCCTAGTCCAATCTTCTGCTTTAAGGTAGACACACTAGAAGATTCTACAAGATTCTGTAAGATCTCTAGGTCAAGAATTTGTATATCATTTTTAGGAGTCTGTGGTAGGCTTCAAATATATCTTTAATACTTCAAGGATCCATAATTTCAAAGATGTTAAGTGCTACTGATTGAGCACCACTCTTCTGTCACTTAGAAGGTGGTCTTAATAGTTGTTGTGGCAAAAAAAAAAAATCAGTTACCTCTATGCTATTCTGCGGTTGAATCTTCAAATAACAATAGGAAATTCTTTTAGTTCTAATCTCGATCGCCTCTGTTGTTATTCAGTCCCATTTTCTACAGTTCTGGCTCTTGTGGAAATGGTCCTATATAATGACAGAGAACTTCTTGGTTCTTATATGTCACATTCCTGTTGTTATACCTCAGTGTCTTCTTCCTCCTCCTCCTCCTCCTTTTCTAGCTGCTTCTTCTTCTTCTTCTTCTTCTTCTTCTTCTTCTCTTCTTCTCTTCTTCTTCTTCTTCTGCTGCTGCTGCTGCTGCTGCTGCTGTGCTGCTGCTGCTGCTGCTTCTGCTTCTTCTGCTTCTAATTCTTCATCATCTTTTGCTTCTTCTGTTTCCTTCCTCCTCCTCTTCCTCCTCCTTTTTCTCCTCCTCTTTCTCCTCATCCTCCTCTTCCTTCCTCCTCTTTTAAAGCACTGAATGTCTAATTCATTTATTTTATGATCTTTGATTCTCAGATCTTTTTTATTTGTACCTGCTTCTGTTCAATCATCCTCCAACCTTGTATATATGTAATTATTTATTGGTCCTGTATCCGTGGAAATTTCACTGTGTAAAATTTGATCACTTTTCTAAATTGTTGAGCTCAATTTAAATTTAGTTACCCTGTTTTTTCAAAGGGCTACTCACCTTGAGTATTTCAACTTGATCTGTATGCTTTGGTATTCTTCAAACATGGAGCTTTCTCCAATTCCACTAGCCAAATTATTGATTAAAATACTAAATAATCATTAGATTTAGGATGAACTTCTAGAGCAGTATATTTCAAATGAATTTGTTCACAAAACAAATCTCTAGGTTTGAAATTCATTGATAGAATCTGGCAACCTGGAGGTGTGAGCTATTCCCATCATAGGTAGATGTGAAGGAGGTTGGGAAATTTTGGGGGTAAAATATAGAAAATTAAGTCTACTTATTTAAACATATATGATCACACATAATAGGATTATTTATATCTAATTTCATATTTGATACCTTAGAAGAATAAATATTATAAGGATAGACATTTTGTCATCAAATTATTATTTACATTGCTTTAGAGAACTTCAGTGTTCTTTGGGAATCAGTTTAGAAATCTGTTGTGATATTGACATGGGCATTGAGCTGAAAATGATGGTTGATTTTATTTGCTAATGAAATTTTAAATCATTGTAATAACTCATCTTTCTATAGCACTTTCAAGTTTCTATATGCTTTCCTCACAACAACTCTGTGAGGAACATAATGCAAATATTATTATCTTCATTTTACAGATGAGGAAACTAAGGCTTAGAAGGATGCAGTGACCTGTCCACAGTCACAAAGGTAGCTAGTATCAGAGAACGGACTCAAATCCAAGTGTCCTTGGTCCAAACTTAATGAGTTTCCCACATTCAGCATTCATACACACAAAAGTCTTTTCTCTATTCCTGTCACTTACAGATGCATGCATGGGAATTGTTTAGATCACCATGTTGAAAACCTCTGTGACTAGCAACTAACAGGTTGAAGAGACAGCTAGATGGCTCTATCTATCAGAAAGATAGAATTCTGGACCTGTAGTTAGGAAGACCTGAGTTCAAATTTGGCTTCAGACACTGGTTCTGTGACCCTGAAGCAAGTCACTTAACCTCTGTTTGCCTTAATCCACTGGAGAAGGAAATAGCAAACTACCCCCGTGTCTTTGCCAAGAAAATCCTTTGGACAGTTTGGTTCATGGGGTTGAGAAGAGTCAGACACGACTGAATGGTTTAACAACAAGAAATTGTTAGTAACTGTAGAACAAAACCCCAAAACTATACTTTTTCTGCCCCTCAGAGCACTTATATCCTAATGAGGAATTAAAAAAAAATAGCAGAGAACAAAAAAACCTGGGGGATCAGGTAAGGCTTCATGGAAGAGGTGTCAAGAGTCTGGGAATAACAAATATTCCCTATTTTGGGCAGCTAGGTGGCACAATAGATAGAGTGCTATGCCTGGAGTCAGGAAGACTCATCTTCTTGTGTTCTGATTTGGCCTCAGACATTTATTAGCTATTTGACCCTGAGCAAGTCACTTAACTCTGTTTGCCTCAGTTTCTTCATCTGTAAAATGAGCTGGAGAAGGAGATGGAAAACCACTTCAGTATCTTTGCCAAAACTCCAGATGGGGTCACAAAGGGTCAGATACAGAAAATAGACTGAACAACAAATGTTTCTTGATCTCTCTTAAAGGTAGTTATTTCCTAAGAATGAAGGAGTGCTACCATAGTGACATAGTATATTATGAAGTATATGAGGTATATAGTGCACTATAGTGTACAGTGAAGGCCCCAGATAGCTGTGGCTTGAAACTGTACTGAGTGTCCCAAAAGTCTTAGTGCAACTCTAACTTATAAAAGCCTATGAAAGTTTTGAATTATAAAAGTTTAAGACTGCACTAAGGACTTTTGGATCACTGTATACTAAAAAGCTCATCCTTTTTCTTATCAGCCAATCCTCATAGCAAGTGGTTTCTGAATCATTAACCTCTAATTTGAGGGGCCATAATGATGTAATGGAAAGAGTGCTGGGCTTATATTTTGGAGATCTCTCTTTAAAACCTAGCTCTGCTACATTCATAGCCACTTCTCTGTTGTTTACTTTCTGTCTGTTTCCTCATCTCTGAAATGAGATGATGATACTTATAAATATCTACCTCATAGAAAATAACTGATGAAAGTATTTGGGAAACTGTGAAGTATTCCACAAATATGAGCATCTACCCTAACCTAGGAATGTAACATAACATAGGCATCCTTTCATCTAGGGCAAAAACATTTGGGGAGGGAGAAGGTTGGTAGACAGAGGACAGTTTGACTAAAAAGGGTGGGGTTGGAAGGTCAAAGAAGAGTTAGAGGGAGACAACCCAACGCTGGTTATCAGCCAGACACACCAGGTGAAGTCACAAAGAGAGAATGAGCAGCTTAGGACCAGTCAAGGTCCATGCTCTCTCCTACCCTCAAAACTACATCCCCTCCCATTTTAGCACGGAGGTGAAGCTCCAATATTCTCTCCTAGTTACTCTTCTCCATTCCCTCCATCTCTCATTTCTCTTGCTTCCTCCTTTATAGACCATCTTTTTACAATTTAAACCAGGGGAGGGTGGAGAAACCGAAAGAGACAGAGCCTGTGGCTAAATTATTTCAGTCACCTCAGGTTATTAGCCCCAGGAAAAAAAATTTCTTCAAAACTTTTATTACTTGTACTAGCCACCAGATGGGAGTCTTGTCCCACAGACCTTTGTTTCTGGTTAAAGAATGTTTTGAAATACCTCTGAGCAAGCTCAGAGATTTGAAGCAAAGGAACTTTTGAGATGATTTAGTACAATCCCCTTATTTTATAGGTAGGACCTGAGGACTGAGATATGATGAGACTTTTCTGAAATCATGTAATACTAAATAGAAGTCAGAATTTGAACCCAGGATCTCTGGTTCTAAATCTAGCTGCCTCCCAAAATTAGTACTCTTTTATCATCTCCCCAAAGTAACTCATTTTTTGCTTTCTCTATATCTATGTCCTTGTCTGTATCATTTCTATCCATATAATCTTTGTTTATTTAGCTCTTATCCATCTTTCTATCTATCTATCTGTCTGTCCATCCATCATCCATCCATTCATCCATCCATTCACCCATCTTTCTAACCATCTATCTCTCTCTGTCTCTCTCTCCATCCATCTATCTTTCTATCTCTGTATCTCTCTCTCTGTCTATCTATCTATCTATCTATCTATCTATCTATCTATCTATCTATCTATCCTACCTGTCTATATATATGTATGACAGGCAGTATAATATGTGAGATAAAGGGATATTCTAGATGTCAGGATGATCTGATTTCAAGTTCTGTCTCTGACATAGGTTACTCAATGACCACAGGCAGGGCAGGTCTAACTGACTCATGGCTTTCCTTACACACAGTGTTTTATAGTTTTGCCTATCATCTTCCATGCCTGGAATGAACTCCTTCTTTCTATCTGCTTCTTAGAATTCCCAGCTTCCTTCAGAGCTCAGCTCCAGTGCCACCTTTAATGGGGTGCCTTTACTCATTCTTTCCAGCAGTTAGTGTTCCTTCTCCTTATCTTATATCCAGATGTTATGGATATATCTATTATGCCCACATTTCTTACTAAATTGTAAGCTCCTTGAGGGTAAGGATTATTTCATTGGTTTGCCCTTATATCCCCCAGTGCCCAGCATAGATGCCTGGCACAAAATAAGTAGTTAATATATGCTTACTGATTCATTGATGGACAACATATGTCAGCCAAGTTTTAGGAAACTATGAGACACTGCCACTAGGTGAAGTGGATAGCACTGGGCCTGGAGTCAGATCTGGCCTCCCGGGCAAATCACTTAACTTTGTTTGCCTCAGTTTCCTCATCTGTAAAATGAATTGGAGAAGAAAATGGCAAACTATTCCAGTATAACTGCTGAGAAAACCCCAATGCAGTGAGGAAGAGTTGGACATGACTGAACAATAATATCAACAACATAAGACACTGAATTACCAAGTTACAAAGGCCTTACTGGTTCACATTAGGAGTTTCCTGAATGATAAAAATCACAGGTCTGGACTAAATATGTATAAGAGACAGTGTGGCCAGCTGGGTAGAGAGTTGGTCTTCGAGTCAGGAAGGTCTGTCTATATGTTTTCTTATAATTAGATCAACTTGTACATCTCAATCCATTTCTCTTTGTGCCATCCTGGTAAGTGAGTGAGGCAGAACATGAGATGAATTAGGGGAATTCAGTCTTGGAACAGCCAATTTATTCAAGGTGGCTAAGCAACCAGTTCAGAATTAGTAACTGAAAGTTTGATCTCCAGATATTGTATATATGTACATGTTTAAGCACATTCCTAACACACATTGTTAACTGATTCCTTGAAAACATGATGTTAGGTGGAACTACGTAAAGTTTATGTGTGTAGGAGAAGGTGGCAATGTTAATTCTATAATAACAATGTTATAAATGGGCACTAAGGCTAAAAGACATCATTAAAAAAATAATTAGTTGATTTTTCATTTTCAACATTCACTTCCATAAGCTTTTGAGTTTTAAATTTTCTCCCCCTCTCTCTTCCTTCCTCGCCTCCCTTCCCAACATGGCATGCAATCTGATATAGTCTCTACATATACATTCCCATTAAACATATTTTCACATTAGTCATGTTGTAAAGAAGAATTAAAGCCAATAGGAGGAACCACAAGAAACAAAACAAAACAGAAAAAAAAGAGCAAATAGTATGCTTTGATCTGCATTCAGACTCCATAGTTCTTTCTCTGGATGTGGATAGCATTTTCCATTGTGAGACTTTTGGAGATGTCTTAGATCCTTGCATTACTGAGAAGAGCTAAGAGAGATATCTTTTTTTTTTTTTAAGGCAATTGGAGTTAAGTGACTTGCCCAGGGTCACACAGCTAGTAAGTGTCAAGTGTTTGGTCTGAAGCTAGATTTGAACTCAGGGTCTCTTGACTTCAGGGTTGGTGCTTTATCCACTGTGCCACCTAGCTGCCCCAAGATAGCCTTTTTTAAAGTGACTGTATGGAGTGGGGCAGCTAGGTGGCACAGTGGTTAGAATGCCAGGCCTGGGATCAGGAAAACTTGAGTTCAAATCTGGCTTCAGACATTTACTAGCTGTGTGACCCTGGGCAACTCACTAAACCCTGTTTACCTCAGTTTCCTCATCTGTAAAATGAGCTGGAGAAGGAAATGGCAAACCACTTCAGTATGTTTGCCAAGAAAATCTCAAATGGGGTCACAGAGAGTTGGACATGACTGAATAATGACAACAAAATGGAGTGGTTCAGTTATAATGCACTAATGATGTTGTTGCAAAATCATATCTTTCTGTGGGAGAATGTCCATGAATGACATTCAGGTTTTCCTTACTCTCTACTTAATGTTCATAAAAGAGGCAATGAGTTCATAATGGATAGAGAACCAGCCTCAGTACCTTAACTCAAGTACTGTTTCTGAGATTGGTCAAATCCATTAACCTCTTAGGACCTTGGCAACTCATTAAAATGGCGAATTGCAGGATAGTGCCAGTCTGTATTGATGGAGGGAGTTTCCTCACTGGCACCTTGAACCGTTTGAAAAATTTTGTACTTACCCAACTCCTCTGGAGTAGCGCTGACTGGAGGGAAAGTTATTAAGGAGGCAAATTTTGATTTGGGTGCCACTCCCACTCCTATTTCTGTCTCCTTTTCCCTTTTCCCTGGGGAAGGGGTGTTGGGCTGGATCTAATAAATCATTAACAGCCTGGTTTAATGCCTAACCCTCCCAGCAGTGTTTGCAGGATTTGGAGAAGAAGCCAGATTGATGGATTCAGAGTCACAAGATCTACATTCAAATTTAGATTCTGCCAACTATATGGAATTGGGCAAGTCATGTGGCCCTTCTGTGTCTAAATTTCCTGATTTGTAAAATGAGGAGATAGACTTCTAAGATCTTTTTCAATTCTAAATCTATGATCTTACAATCTTAAATATTCTTCTAATGCTGAAATTTCAAACATTGTGACCCTAGGTTGGGAGATTTTTTTTTTTGTTTGTTGGGGGGGACAGGGAGACTTTGTGGAAGTATTGACTCCTCCATTACTGAAAATATTCAAATAAAGGATGAGATTGTGGCAGAACAGAGATTCTTAATCTTTTTTTTTGTTCGTTTTTGGTTCGTGACCCTCTTCAACAGTCTGGTGAAGTCTATGGACTCCTCAGAATAAAGTTCCATTAAATGTATGAAATAAAAATATAGAAATCACATATGAATATATAAAATGAAATATATAGGAAACCAATTATATTGAAATAAAGATGTATTTTTTTTTACCCAAATTCATGGACTGAAATCTATCTGTGAGCCCTTTGGTGGTGGTGAGGATGGTGATGGTACATCTATGATTCTTGGTTAAGAACCTCTCTTGTGGCGGTGGTTTCTGAATTGAGAGTGAGAAGAGATCTTGAAGATCACTAGAGCAAGGTTCCTCATTTTTTTTTTCTCGGGTGAAGAATTGAGGATCCAGAGAGGTTGTTAACAGGTTGGTGAATGGTTAAGAGTCAGTGTAAGGTAGTACATTGTTGTTGTTTGTACTTTGTTTCCAAAGAAGTCCTATGACATCAGAAGGGTGATGTCTTGACTTGCAAGTGAATTGGATTTGAGAGAGGCAGAGCTGTGCAAAGTCATCAGCCTCACTCTCTCCTCCAGAGTCATTGGAGTCCAGTAGTAAGGCATAGGTCAAGACTACTGGTGATGAGCCCCAACATAGTAGATGGTATGCCAGGCTTAGCGGCAGGAACACCTGGGTTTGAATTTTCTTTCTGCCTCTTACTGAGGGAGACCATGGATAAATCTCTGACATCTAATATCTTCATCTGTAAGTTGGAGATAACAATAGTAATACCTATAGTACCTACTTCACAGTGTTGTTTTGATGTTAAAAAGAAATAATAAATATACGAAGTGCTATGTAAATGTTAGATGTAATGTCTAAGGCCACTCAGCTAGTTAACTTTAGAAATGGAGATAGAATCCAGATCTCCTAACTCAGCACATATTCAATTACAGCTACTTTTCTACCATTAGGCAGATAGGTGGCACAGTGGATAGAGAACTGGGCCTGGAGTCAGGAAGACCTGATTTCAAATCTAGCCTCAGATACTTACTATGTGACACTGGGCAAGTCATTTAACCTCTGTCTCAGTTTCCTCATCTGTAAAAAGGATAATAATAGCACCCACCTCCCCCCCCCCCGGTTGTTGTGAGGACCAAATGAGATAATATTTATAAAGTGCTCAGCATAATTCCTGACACATAGTTGGCTTTATATAAATGCTAGCTATTATTATTATCATCATCATCATTGACCTCTTATCAGTCACTAGTACCTTAGTGTGAATTGAAGATCTAGGAGTAGTTTGTTATGAGAGGCAAAGGAGGGAGGGAACATGAATTGAGCACATGATAGCTGTCTTCAAGCATTTAGAGCTTTTGACTTAGGGTACTTGGCCCAGGAAGGCAGAACTAAGAGCAGTGGATAGAGATGAGACATATTTTGGTTCTGTACAAGGAAAAACCTCCTAACAATTAGACCTGTGTCTAATTAGAGTGTGTTGAATGGGCTGGCCTCAAGAGGAGTTTCCTATCTCTAGAGGTCTTCAAGTAGACAGTGGATGACCATGGAGTGGTTTTGGGAGGATTTATTCAAGTTTTGGTTGGACTAGATGGCTTCAAAGGGGCCCTTTAAAGCTGAGGTGACTATTATTTCCAGGCTTTCCTTCTTCGGATATCTTCTTTCCTCTCACAAAATAGCCTTCTATTAAAAAAAAAGGATAAAAAATTCAATTGGGCAAGTTAAGTAGGCTATGATGTGATGCAGTGTGACAAACTACCTATTATGAGGTTATGAAAGTGTCCTCACTTCGCACCTAAAAATAACATAAATGCATAACTAATCAGAAAAAGTCTTACGGAGGCTAGGCATTGAGAGCAGTCTGTTGAGAAGGAAGAAAGAGAAGGCATCAAGGATTGGAATGTGGAAAGCCTTTAAATAGTAATATTTAAAACTTTGTGGAGTCTTTTCTGGTCTTACTTTTTCTTATTCTTGGGTTAGGAATGGGGCAGTCCTCTCTCTCTTTTCATCTTGTCATTTCTGTGTCTCATTCTCTGGTTCTCAATTCCTTAATCTGCAGTTTTCTTCTCTTTCTGAAAGTTAACTCATTCTTCTTTCTCCATTTCCTTTGTAATTTAGATACTCAGTAAGACAACTACACATATCTGTTAAGCAGTGAAGATGATGGTGCTGCTGAACCATAGAGTTTAGATAAAACACAGCCCTGCTCTCATGGAGCTTACAGTCTAGTAAGGGGGTAAGAAATTAACACAGGCCATAGACAATGTTATATGATGAATGCAATAGGTGCTCTGTAAAGTCTTAGAGGGCAGGATGTTATTAATGGGGGATTAGTCAAGGCTTCAGTAGAATGTAATCTCCTTGAAGGCAGGGACTGTTCATTTTGATTTGCATTCTCATTACCTAGTACAGTGGCTTCCATGTAGTAAGAAGTTAAATAAATGCTTATTGAATGAAAGAGTGTTTTTCTTTGGAGGTGTTATTTGAATTAGGTTTTAATGGATGGGTGGAAGATCAGGAGGCCAAGAAGGGGAAGAAGAGTGTTCTAGGCATAAAGAAGAACTGAATTAAAGGCACAGAACTGGGAGAGCACAAGGAATGTAAATTTTTTTTTGGGGTGGGGTCATAGTGCAGAGAGTAGTACAGTATGAGTGGAGCATAGAGCATGTATAGGAGATGAAATAAAGCTGAATCACTACATTTCAATTTTTCTTAGTGTCTTGCTGCTCAGATATTTCTGTTTAAAACAATCTTTTCCTTTTTCCACCTTTACTTTTCAGACTTCAAGGAGATTAGGAGAAATTTTCTGCTGCATCCAATACTTTTACTAAGGATTCTCTTCCCCCCCCCCCGTATATGATCAGAGGTAGTAACATCACTCAGCTTTTGCTTTACTTACTTCATTGTTTGTCAATGTGTTCTGTGAGTCCAGAAGACAAGATGTGACCAATATCACAGGCTCCACCCCCCCCCCCCACTGGCTCCACACTAGACTAACACAGATCTGGTTTCATCTTGGAAATCTGATCTCAAAGAAGGAGGCTAGATTTCTCTGTGCTTTTCTGGCTCATTGTTCCTACCCTGGAATCAAACTCGGAGAAGTCTCTAAAAAAAAGAGCTTTGGCACAGCTGATGTCTAGAATTTCTGCAAAATCTGGATAACAGGGACCATAACAATATCATCAGATATAAGACAATAGTTCATTTCCTTCTCTACAGAAAATGCTCAAGATTACAAAATACTCATAGATGTTCATAAATGCAATATTCATTATATTACCCTCCAAAGGTAAAGGCCCTTCCAGGTAGTTTGTGGAAGAAAAGGGAAAGTGAAGTAGAAGAATGGAGAATCCCTACTTTGTCTCCCCCATTAGATTGTGGGCTTATTGAGGGCAGGGACTGTCTTGCACTTTTGTATTTCTGGCACTTAGCACAGTGCCTGACACATAGCATTTAAAACTGTTTGAGATTGAGTTACTACTGGAAACTAACCAACCACTCCTTGAAGGCCTTGGACAATTAGAAGTAAGCTGCTGCTGGGCTGGCTAAAAAGTAGACTTGAGGAGATTTCATCATTTCTTGGCTTTTGATCTATGGCCAGGGAGCCTTCCTAGAGGTACAGAGAGGTAGAGGCAATGGAAGGCAAAGTGTGAAAAGCATCTATGAAGCAGACCATATCATACTTTTTTTTAGGGCTTTAGAGGATGTGGAGCATGAAGGTAGCCATTTCTTCAGGAAATTCCCTCTTCCATAGACTGTTCTGCTTGTCCATCTCTTTTAGTGTAAAATGATGAGATAGGTCACCAAGAAGGGTCAAAGGGTGTTTCTGTTTACACAGTTATCTGGGAATGACAATGAAGAATAGGAGTAGGTGGTCAATGAAACATTTTCTTCCCAGGACAGAAAATTTGAGAGCCATTGACTAAATTTGGGTAGCCCTTCCTTCTCAGATGATTTGGAGCTGGGACAGGAGGAAGTATAATAGGAAAGGGAAGAGCTTTATAAGTAGGCTACTACAAACATTTCAAACTATCATCAGTCATTTATACCTTGGTATGAATGAAGATCTGAGATCAGGTTTCAACTTGGCATAGTCAGACAGTTAGCCATGCTTTACGAATTGTGTTTCAGGGAGAACTATACTAATATAACT
The DNA here is from genome assembly GCF_003287225.1 of Phascolarctos cinereus. Taxonomy (NCBI): domain Eukaryota; kingdom Metazoa; phylum Chordata; class Mammalia; order Diprotodontia; family Phascolarctidae; genus Phascolarctos; species Phascolarctos cinereus. The sequence goes on along the minus strand of NW_027556098.1, from coordinate 269,548,456 downwards.
GTTTACTCACATTATCCTTGTTACCATTTCCTATAGCCTTCCTCTTTCTCCACTTAACTTCAGGCTTCCTGTGGGCTGACACCTATGTTCCTACCCAGAAATTCCATTCTCAAAGTTTCATTCCTTTACCTTAAGATTTATTTGATCTGCTAAAATGAAATTGATCATGGGAAGTATCACATTAATTTATTATGTACCTTATTGTGAATAAAGGCTTTTGCAAAAGTTTTTATAGTGAGAGGGATGGAAATGGGGGCACTAGGAACCTAGAATCTAGGGAAGGGGACACTATCAAGGAGGAAAGGTAGAGAATGAAAAGACTAGAGGTATTACTGTGTTTTCCTACAGTTTTGCTTAGAATGTGTATTCAATTTATTTCAAATAAACAAACATATAATACGCATACTTATTTATGTATATGTGTGTATATATCTATACATATTGCTGTTGTTCAGTGATTTCAACTGTATCCAACTCTTCATGACCGATTTGGGGATTTCTTGGCAAAGATACTGGAGTGGTTTGCTATTTCCTTGTCCAGCTCATTTTACAGATGAGGAAACTGAGGCAAACAGGGTTAAGTGACTTGCCTAGGGTCTCACAGCTAGTAAGTATCTGAGAACACACTTGAGCTCAGGAAGAAGAGGCCCAGCACCCTATCCACTGTGTCACCTACCTGCCCTATATATTTATGCATATATGTATATATGTGTGTGTGTGTATGTGTGTATTTTAATAAAGGACCTGTATTGTGCTAGGCTTAGGGATATAGAAATGAAAGAACACACATTTTCTCCTCTCAAGAAGCTTATATTGAATTTGAGGAAAGACAAGAATACTGATAGCTATCATCCAAGGGAGATTATTATAAATGTTATTGAAAATTACGCTGATGTAAATGTAAAGCCTATGTCAGACTGTGCGCCGTCTTGGGGAGGGTGGGGGGAGAAAAAGGGAGAAAAAATTTTCAACTCAAAAGCATATGGAAAAAAAAATTAAAAAAAAAAATTAAAAAAAAAAGTTAAGCTGACTCAGTGACCCATTGTTTCCAGACCTGCTTGTCAATCAGTGCTGGGGGGAGGCATCACCCAATCTGTAGCTTTTTATTGTGTAGTAAGACACCCCACCCCACCTGTTTGTACCTGGAAATTGTCATGTACTTGTTACCTTGGGGAAGAACTGAGATTCAGTTGCCCATCCCATTTTGCTATGTGGACCTATCTGAATTGTTTTTATCTCATTATGAAAGTTAGCAATAAAAGCTGGCTCCATCTTGAAGCCATTGCTGATCTCCAATGATCAGCTAGTCAGCATGTTGCTAGTTCGACATATTTTTAATAAACTCCTTTTAATTATCTCTGTCCTGAGTTTTGTCTTCTTAATCAGTGCAAAAGCCCAAACAATTTTCCTTTTAACAGTACAGAAGAAAGATCTAGGGAAAGTACCATGAGAAATTAGAAAATTGTTTAAGGAAGAGGAAGAGAAAGGTAATGAGGGTGGCACCTGAGTTGTGTCTTGAAAGAAGGTTGTGATTTCACTGGGCAGAGGTGGGGGCCAAAGCAGTAACAGAAAAGGATAGGATAAAAGTGAGGGGGAAGGGATGGACAGTAAAGAGTTGTCTAGCTTGGATGGAGTATAGATTACATATGTAAAGGGAAATAGTGTTGGATAAGGATGTAATCATGAGCTGGATTCACACTGAAGAGCCTTGAATGGCAAGATCAGAAAAGTATGCTTTGTTTGGTAATTAAGAGAACCACTAAAGGTATTTGGTTAGAGGAGTGATATGAGCTAGGGCTTCATTAGGAAGAGGAAGAAGGTAGCAGTAAGGAATTGGGGGCACCTGTATGAACTGGTAGTGGGAAGAGCATTTCTGCTCATACTTCTCATCAGTTTTGCATGATGGAGTCAACCACATGGGTTACAGACTTTTCAAGGGCAGAACTCGTGTCTCAACCTTACTCTCTATACACAAGTGTGTAATAAAATGCGGTGTCCTCCAGGGGCTCAATCAGTCCTTACTGAGGATGATGACAATGTTTGTTCTGTTTCATCTGGGAAGAGAAAAGATTGCATCAGAAGATGAGGTCATTTGCCTACTTGCATAGAAAAGAGTGGGTTTTGGTTTCCTAGTCTCTTTTGAGATCTTATTTCTCTTTTCTATCCTCTCTTTGCAAAAAGAGCTGAGATTCTTGCCAAGATGGCTCAGATCTTGGTTCTTTCCTTTCCTACTATTAAGTCTTGCAATATTTCAGTCTTTCTGTTTTTAACGAAAATTTAGTTACTTTGGGTATGAGCAAAACCTTCTATGCCAAATGGGTCTTGGGTCTGAGAAGTAGAGAGGGAAAAGGTCCAAAGAAAGGGATTTCAAGTGAAAATTAATGCAGCATTTTTGTTTATAGTGATGGTGGGGGCATCTGGGAATGTGTTTTTTTCAGAGTAGCAGCACTCTACGTGTGGAAATTCTCTCCACTGTTGCAACTTGGCACCTTCTCTGCAACTCCTAGTCTTAGAGGCACTGAAGGGTTAAATGACTTGCCAGTGGCCACACAGCTAGTATGTGTCATTGGCAGGGCTTGAAATTAAATTTTCTTGGTGCCAAGGCTGGCCTTCTATCCATTATGCTATGCTAACTCTAGCAGTAATGCAGATAAAATTTACTACTTCTGTGACTGCGACTCTTTTCTCACAAAACAAACTGTCTAGAGACAGCAGGGCCTAATACTTTTTCAGGGGATGGGTGGGGGCTACAAAGTGAATAAGAGGCCTAGCACAGCCCTAGATTGGAAGTCAATTTGTTCTTGGTAAACTATTTTTAAACTTCTATAGGAATGGGTATGCATTTTGAAAAGACTGATCTCATAGTCCTCCCCCTCATATACTCTCTCTTTCGAAGTGGCTAATGTGCTGTTCCTGGCACAGAACATTCCATCTCTTCTTTGCACAGATTTCCCTGACCTCCTTCCCATCCCTCTTACCCCCATTACCTGGAATGTTCTTCCTCATTTCTGCTGCTTGGAATCCCTAGCTCCCTTCAAGACCCAAGTGTTACCTCCTACACTAGGCCTTTCCTAATTGCTACCTCTCATTATAATATTAATTCTTCTCATTATTTGTTAACCAGAGCTGATTTCTACCCACAGTAACATCCACTCTTCCAAGGGCATATAAGCATTGATTGGGTTCCATGATTGGTCTTTGGTCTAAGAGAGACAGCCTTTTACCATCCTTTTCCTGATAATTTGCTAGCATTATTAACAAAATGATTAATTACCCAGAAACTATGTCTCTTGAACTTTTTATACATCACAACTATCTTTTCCTTTTGTATCTTATTTGTATCTTCTTTTTTTTTTTTTAGTTTTTAGCCAATTGGGGTTAAGTGACTTGCCTAGGGTCACACAGCTAGTAAGTGTCAAGTGGTTGGTCTGAAGCTGGATTTGAACTCAGGTCCTCCTGACTTGAGGGCCACTGCTCTATCTACTACACTACCTAGCTGCCCCTTATTTGTATCTTAAATAGTAAGAACAATGCCTGGCACATAGTAGGTGCTTAATAAGTACTCCTTGCCTTGATTTTATATTTGGGGAGTGGGCCAAGGCCCAGCATTGATAGTCTGAGAGATAGTAAAATATAATATAAACTTCTGCTTAGCTTTTGAAGCCTTTCATAACCTTGCACCAAACCATCTTTTCGGTCTCCTTGTAGATCACTACTCCTCTCCCCACCCTGGCCCCCCTCCCATCCAGCCCAAATGACTTTCTCTCTGTTTCTCATACATGTCCTCAATCTCTGCTCTCCATGTCTTTGCCTAGAAGATAATCCTTCCTACCTCTGCCTTATAGAATCTTTCTCTCTTTAAGATTCAGCTCAGCTTCTACACGTATGTTTCCCTAATGTCCTTCCTTATTCGCAAGCTATTTTGTAGGCAACACATTTCTAAGTATTCTCTTTCTATTTATTTGGTATACACATGTATACCATATATATGAACAATACATGTACAAGTATGTAGATACATGTATACACACCTATGTAACATGTACATGCCAGCTCTCTGTCTGTTTCTCTCTCTCCCCACCTCACCCCACCCCCTCTTTCAGAGCCAGGTTGCTACTTCTATTCCTCACAGTTTCCTTCAGGGTAACTCAGATGGGTTGAAGTGTTTCTCCTCTCTTCCACCATCAGCTTGAGCTCTTACTGGCTGCAGTTCCCCTTTTCTTAGGGGCCTATGATTAACCTCCCAGTTCCTTTTAACCACTTAACATCAATTACATTTTACAAAGGGATATTTACTTTGAAGATATGGCAAGAACAAAGCACAAGCATTCCCTACTTCCCATTTCTAACACCTCATAGTACTCTCCCCAATTATATCTCAATCTCTGGAGGGGTAGGTTAAAAACTTAGTTCAGTTCCTACAGAGTATTGAGCCCATCCAGTTCACATTAAAAAAGGCATCTCTACTAGGTGAGGCCTGGTCTCAGCTATCTCTTGGCTGAGGTCTCAAAGGTCACTTCTTGCTCTTTGAGGCATTGATGCCGTCCATGGCTGCAAAGCTGTGGACTTTGGAATGCTGGGAAGTGGAGGCACCCTCTGTACTGTTCACTCTTTTCACCCAGAATTGAAAAAGACAAACATAAAGGCCCTTCTCAGACCATATGGCTTCAGGGTGGGAGAGGCCCCAAAGTCTTTACCCTTATCAGACGATCTCTCACCAGATACCATAAGTGAAAGCCATTAAGCTCCTCCATGAGCAACTGAGGCAAAAGGGGAGATGGCTGATGCTGACAGGCCCTTTTTTCTTCTCTGTCAGGAACATTTATTAAGTGCCTACTATGTGCCAGCCTAGGGGCACAAAGAAAGGCAAAAGACAATTTTTGCCCTCAAGTTACTCACAGTCTAATTGGAGTGACCACAAGCAAATAAATATATACAAATAAGATACATACAGGATAAATAGGAAATAAGAAAGAGAAGAAACTAGAACTAAAGGAGCTTGGGAAAAGCTTCCCTCTCAGGAAATAGCTGGAAAGAAACTGTCCCAATATGTTAGCTTTAAAGACAATCTGTTCCAGGCCCTGACAGGCCTTTTTGAATATTCCTTCTGCCAATTAGAGAGTTTCCTCTTCATGAGACAGTTAGTCAACTGGAACCAGTTGTAGAATATTCATGCATGTTCCATAGCATCTCCAGGCATTCCCTTCAATGTCATCATCATTCTGGAAGAAAGCTCCCTCGAATCCTCCACGTGGAGAGATTACATCAATCCAGTAAGCTGATGAGGTCTGTGCATGAGGTAAAACTCATTACACACACACACACACACACACACACACACACACACACACACACACACATGTGTACATTTATGTATGTATGCACACGCACACACATATATATATATATATATATAAAGATAAAGATACATGTAAACGTATAAATATAATGTATAAAGATAGAGATAAAGGTATAATGGCACAAAGGAAATAAACACAGAAGTATGTATGCGTAAATATATGTATATATACACATATAAAGATAGAGATAAGGTATAAAGACGTAAAGGAAATTTATGCAAACATGAACATATGTACATATATGTGTATAACGAGATAAAGTTATGAAGGCACAGAAAAAGTGAATGTATATACACATGTATCACACACATAAATGTTGAATGACAGAGATAAAGGAAGTGTTTATACACACACACACATAATTATCTCCTCCATTAGGACATAAGCTCCTCATGAAGAGAGATTGTTTAATTCATTGTATTTGTAACCCTAACATACAGCACAGAGCCTGGCACTTAGAAGGTGCTTAATAAATGCTTGATGACTGATTAATTGATAGGAGACAAATGAAATCATAATAAAAAGCAGGTTTTCTGTCTTCTTCCCTGTCTGCTGGCGTTCTTGAGGTCTACATACATCTTTTTCTTTAAATGCAGAGTATTCTCCACTTTTTTTGTTTTCTCCCAGTCTTCCGTATAATGAGGAAGTTCCAAATCTTTTGCACTTAGGCTGGTTGAGAGAGGGAAGCTTAGTACAGAGATGGTGTGTGTCCTGAATCTAATTATCTTCCATTGATGAATGCTCCCCTCCCCATAGGGTCCAGTTGGGGACCTTCTGTACTAAGCTTCCGTTGTATACAAAAACAAAACCTACCATTTCTTTGTAGTATAAGGTTCTAGAGCAGTTTCCCCAAGGCTGAGTGGCTGAGATAGAGAAGACAGAGTTAACATTTTCTCTGACCAGTGGCCCAGGTTTATAATTCGTGGGGCCTTAGGAGGGTCTCTAGTTGCTCCAGCTGTTTCCACATCTGGAGGAATATGGGCTAGGAGCTCAGCCAGTAGTAATGGTCAATAGACAATGCAGTTGGAGGACAAGGCAGCCCTGAAGTCCCCAGGCCACTCCCTAAAGCCTGATGGCTCACATTCCTTGTTAACCTCTGTGGCTGAACCAGGGTCAAATTGAGTAATATGGGTCACCTACGATGTTGGCGGCTCTTTGTGCTCTTGGCAATGACAAATTTTGAAAACAGACCTCAGCTGAAGATAACTTCTCAATCATATTTCACATTATTATGTAGGGCCCAATATAAATTCCCATATAATAGATACATGACATAAAATTATTTATCTTATCAGTTAGGACTCCTTTTAGCAACCTATCCCCTTCCTCTCTCCATTATTCTAGAAGTCTTTTTTTGTTTGTTTGTTTGTTTTTGGGCTAGGCAATGGGGTTAAGTGACTTGCCCAGGGTCACACAGCTAGTGATTGTCATGTGTCTGAGGCCAGATTTGAACTCAGGTCCTCCTGACTCCCGGGTTGTTGCTGTATCCACTGAGCCACCTAGCTGCCCTTCATTCTTCTGTCTTAAGCCTCCCAAACAAGCCTGGTGCCTGCTCCTTAACCTTTCTTGATTCCTTTCTCTTGCATCATTCATTCATTCTCTGTGTCTTTAATGATACTGGAATCTTCCAACTTGGAATGAAGACAGATGAAGGAGAAATCTTTTTGGAAGGAGTATGGATGAGAAAGCTGGATGCTAGTGCAAAAGAAAGGCACTTTGTGGAAGGGTGAACATGAAAAACCTGGAAGAGTAGAAAGCAGAAACTAAAATAATTGACTTTTCAACCACCTGCTTTGTTTCTTTTCAGAAAAAAGAGGCAGATTCCTCCTGGCATTTGATTTCTAGAGAACTCTCAGGAGGAAGATCAGGATGGAGAGAGGAGGTGACAAAAGAAGTGGGATAAGAAGAATAGGAGGTGAAAGAAGATGACTCAAAAATGCCCTTTCTGGGGCAGCTAGGTGGCACAGTGGATGCAGCGCTGGCCCTGGAGTCAGAAGGACCTGAGTTCAAATCCAGCCTCAGACATATCAACACTCACTAGCTTGTGTGACTAGCCCAGAGTCACATAGCTGGTAAGGATGGATTTGAACTCAAATCTTCCTGACTCCAGTCCCAGTACTTTATTCACTGTGCCACCTAGCTACCTTCACACTCACTTTTACCTCTATCACAAATGAGTGGGAAATAGCCCTAGGCTTGGCACCAGAAGGCCTGGACTATTCCAGTAGCCTTCTAGCTGGCATGCCTGCCTCAAAAGTCTCTCCCCACTTAACTCACTTATCAAAGAGATCTTCCTAAAGCACATATCACCTCATACCTAGTTGATCTCAATCACCTCCAGGATAAACCTGACCCCTTCCTACCCTTCTAGTCTCCTTACAACTTATTCCCCTCCACGTACTCTGAGATCCAGTGACACGGGCCTCTTTACCTTCATCTCCCAATTCCTTCATGCCTGGAAGTCTCCACTTCCTAGCTTCCCTGAAGTCTCAGTTAAAGTCCAACCTTCTACAAGAGGACTTTCTCAGTTTGTTTTGTTCTTAGTGCTTTCCCTCTGAGATTATCTGCAATTTACCCTGTATATATCCTGTGCTGTGAACATAGCTGTCTCCCCACCTCAGGCTATGAGCATCTTGAGACCAGGGATTGTCTTTTGTCTTCACATCCACAGTGCATGGCACCTAGTAGCTGCTAATAGTCTGACTCATTGAAGAGGCTTAAGTGACTTGTCTAGTGATAGTATGTATTACTTCTTGACTCCTGAGGCTAGCCCTCTATTCTCCTTTCCTCTCTTTGACCACATAATCACTTGGATGTGTGGTGGAGATGGCAGTGAAATCCCTACGATGGAGGTGTGGGAGTGGACAGTAGAATCCCAAACAGAGCTGGGGAGTCAGTAATAACTGCCAAATTCTCTCTTCCCTTTGGGGAATCCCAGCAAACCATATAGAGGAAGAAGCAATGATCCAGAGCTTCCAGGTATGATAAGGATTTATGAATAACTTTGATAAGGCTGCTCTTGAGGCAGTTAGGTGGCACAGTGGATAGAGTTCCAGGCCTGAAATAAGGAAACCCTGAGTTCAAATTTAGCCTTACATACTTACAAGCTGCACTTGCTAGCTGTGTGACCCTGGGCAAGTTTAACAACTTAGCCTCTGCCCAAGTTTCCTCATCTGTAAAGTAAGGATAATAATAACTCCTACCTCAGAGGGTTGTTGGGAGGATTAAACAAGATAATAATTGTAAAGCACTTAGCACAGTGCCTGGCACATAGTAAACACTATATAAAGCTTAGCTATAATTCTTATCTCAATTTACTAGTTGGGGACCCTCTGGCATAGGCAATAAGGCACCTTTATAGGATCTTGAGCAGGCATTTGGATAACTCCCTTGGAAAGCCAAGGAATCTTGGAGCTGGATGGGATATTAGAAGTGATTGAATTCAACTCATACTGGACTTTACAAAACACTCAGTAAATTGTCATCCAGTCTGCTTAAAGAGCTCTATCTAATGAAACGGAGCCCACTCCCTCTCAAAGTTGCTCATTCTGCTAAGAATACCCGAATGCAAGTCTACCTGGCTTGTTAATGAGTTTGTACCCAAAAGGGAGAGCAGGCTTGGGGAGGGGAAGGGGAAGTAGGGCATTTAGGTCAGAAGGGGTCTCACCCTTCCTGCGGCTGTTGCCCTGGTTCACTTCCAGAGACACTGCCAAACTCCTTCAAATCAGAGGAAAAGGAGAATTTCTTTGGAAACTTTGTAACCTACCATTAAAACATCTGGGTGTAGGAAAGCAATCCTTTGCCCTAAATAAGTGACTTATGACTGTCCTTGGTACTCTGGATTTCTTTTTAATTGTAGGCCCCTTTTAAACATACAAACACACAGGGCTTTTGTAAATTTAAATTCCCTCTTGTATAGACTAATTCTCCTGAACATACAAACATTCTCTCTCTTTCTCTTTCCCCTTCTCTCTCCTCCTCCTCCTTCTCTCTCTCTCTCTCTCTCTCTCTCTCTCTCTCTCTCTCTCTCTCTCTCTCTCTCTCTCTCTCCCTTCCTCTCTCCCTCTCTCTTTCTCATAGCATGTAAACATTGGTCTCTTACTCACCTACTAGATTTCAGTCCCTTATCCCTGCAAAAGGGATAAGATTCTAGAATCTACAGAATCTCTCTTTCTTCACCAGGGCTTACAGAATTAGTCTCCATTCCTATGTAGGTTCCTTTGATGATAGAACCTACTAAGGAAAAAGCTGTCTTGGCTGGTGAGTTAGTGAGACCTCTGCTGTTCCCTCTCCCATCCAGGTGTGCATAGGAGCAGATACAGTAGGTACATTATGAAGCCTTTGTGATTATTTTGCACACCTACCTCTAATGCCTCTCCCATACCTTCTGTTATGTGCAGAGGCATTGACCTTTTTCTTTCTGGTTCTTCATCAGTGTTTTGACATTCTTGAATCACTTCAGAGGCAATCTACCCCCTGAAAGACTACTTAGGCATCATGGTGGTTAAGTGCACTCTTCCAACATCTCCTTTCTTTCCACTTCTTTTTCCTAGGCTGGTTTACAAATGGTGGACAATTCCAGGGGCAGATAGATGACCTTAGGGACTGATTCCTGAAATCAGGATTTCCCTGGCCATTTCTGGTGTAGATTAGGTTCCCACAGTTATTTTATTATTCCCATTATACTGAATAGTTTCATCTCCAGCTTAACAATGTCCTTAAAAATGTATTTGATACTCTAGATTGAACTCTATATTCTACATATGCTCTGAGGAGGGAAGATTATAGATGAACAATCACACACACACACACACACACACACACACACACACACACACTTCTTCGGCTTCTCTTTCTGGAATGCAACAGTCTTCCTCTTTTTTGGTGCCCTCCCTCTTTCCATTCTTGTGCTGGGTGTTTTGTGAGGTCCCTGGTTTCAAGGAGATATTACTACTTTAGGACCATGGTGTGTGTGTGTGTAAAACACATAATTTGCCTGAGAGACAGATGGAGAAACAGACCGACACAGAGTCCTTGCAGTCTTTGAACCAACTTGATAAAGGTCACTTACAGGAGGGAAGACCCAGCTGAGAGCTTTTATTGGGAACTACAAGAGGAATGTCCCCAAAGCTCAGGAAGTGCCATTCTATGGCAGAAGTGAAACACCTACCGGGGTCTAGTGGGCTATTATCTAGGGAAAATGGGAGTTAAGGCAGCATCATAGCAACCAACTAATTTACCCCTAGTTCACGCTTCCTGCTAGTCTCCCTTCCCTCCCTGCAGGACAGAAGAGGCCAAGTGGCTCTCGGCTGGTGTAGGCGGGGCCCAGTTCTTCGGTAGCCCCAGGAAGCTTGGGGGCTGCAAGTTAGGAAAGGAGAGGGGAGGGGAGGGACGCGAGCAGCGTACTCCGAAGCGGTGCGGGCCCTTTAAGAGGGCTCGCCCTGTGCAGCGCCGCCAGGGTCTGCCCCTCTACTAGTGGCTGCGGAGGCTCCAATAAGCGTCCCAGCGCCTCCCCGCCAGGCCCTGGGCCACAAATCTTAGTCTTCTGCACTTGACAGCGATGGTATATAAAGCTCCCAGAGCGCGCGCTGCTTCAGGAGATACAGGTAGGAGTCGGGGGGAGCACAGTGTGCGCTCGCTGCCTAGCGAGCATTTAACCCCGCTCTTCCTTTATCAGCCCCAAAGCTGTTGTCCCTCTGGCTGGGTGCAGCCATACTAAGAGCTGCCCAAGAGCAGGGCAGCGCTCCTTTCTGGGAGTCCTTCTGTGCACAGCCCCTGGCGCCATGCTCTTGTTAGGCATCCTTGCCCTGGCCCTTATTGTGGTCCCCGCTTGCGGTTCGGACCCCGAACAGGAGATTGTGGTTCCCATCCGTCTGGACCCCGACATCAACGGGCGCCACTATTACCGGCGGGGTCCCGAGGACTCGGGGGACCAGAGACTTATCTTCCAGATCACTGCCTTCCAGGAGGACTTCTACTTACACCTGGCTCCTGATGCCCAGTTTCTAGCGCCCGCATTTGCCACTGAGCATCTGGGTGTCTTCCAGGCCGGAGTGTCCGGGGGCTCTCCCGACCTCCGCCGCTGCTTCTACTCAGGGGATGTGAATGCCGAGAGGGACTCATTTGCAGCTCTGAGCCTATGCGGGGGTCTTCGTGGTGCCTTTGGCTATCGGGGCGTAGAGTATGTCATTAGTCCCCTGCCCAATGTCAGCGCGCCTGAAGCGCAGCGCAACAGCCAAGGTGCACATCTTCTCCAGCGCAGGGGCGACCCTGACCGGACACCAGGGGACCCTACCTCCCGCTGCGGGGTGGCCTCGGGCTGGAATCCGGCCATCCTGCGTGCCCTGGACCCCTTTAAATCCCTTCGGGCAGACTCGGGCGAGAGCCGGCCACCCCGAAGAGCAGGGCGAGCCAAACGTTTTGTGTCCATCCCGCGCTACGTGGAAACACTAGTGGTGGCCGATGAGTCGATGGTGAAGTTCCACGGTGCGGACCTAGAACATTACCTACTGACACTGCTGGCCACTGCCGCGAGGCTCTACCGCCATCCCAGCATCCTCAACCCCATTAGCATCGCAGTGGTCAAGGTGTTGGTCCTCGCGGACAGGGACAAGGGACCCAAGGTCACAGGCAACGCGGCGATGACCTTGCGCAACTTTTGCGCCTGGCAGAAGAAACTTAACAAAGTAAGCGACAAGCACCCTGAATACTGGGATACTGCCATCCTCTTCACCCGTCAGGTGAGTACTGCTGGCTCCTCGTGAATCCAAAATATTTCCGTGACCCCAGGGCTACTTGCAAGTTTCTTTTAATTGCCCTTTTAATCCCTTTGAACTTCAGGCATCCTCTTCACCGCCCCCTCGCCCCTTCCCCATTCAACAAATTCATTTCTGCGGTTTGCATAAAGCCTTACTATGTATGACCCTATTCAATTCTCTCTTGTTCCGTTTCCAGCCACATAATCCCCAAGGGTTTGGGGAGGAGAGAGGGAAGAAAGGGATTTCCGCTTATTTCTGAATCTTGCTACCACCTCAGTTCCTACTTTGCTTCCGCCCTCCAACTAGGTTGAGTCCCCAGGTCACGTTTTGGCAACGAGCTTTAGGGAGGGTTGGTGCTTTAGGGAGGTGTTGCCCCAAGTGGCCAATCAGCGTCGGAGCAAACCAGGGAACTCGGTGGGCTGGAATTTGGGAAAACGGCTGGCTAGTCTCCAGTTCTCACTGAGGCCGAAAGGAGGCGCTCTGAGGATGGTTGGTGGAGATCTTTCAAGTGCTAGAGCTGTTAAGGTGGGGGTGCAAAAGTCCTCGCCCTGGCCGATCTCCTTCCATTGGTCAAAAGACTGGAGAATGACAATCCCAGTGTCAGCGAGTTGGGCCCTCTGCAATGTTGGGGCTAGTAGGGCATCCTACTTGCATGGGATTCAGATGGAAAGTGTTGCTGCCATCCTTTGTGTCTTCTGGGCATCAGTCAATGCAGAGGACAATTCCTTTAGGGCTTTGGGAACTCTGTCAGGCTCATGTCTTCTGCTGCTGCCTTCTCTTGACCTGGCATTTTGCGGGTGAGTGTTTCTTTCTTTAAAGGATGTGTCTCGCTAAAAGCAGGCTGTCTAGCTAAGGCACCTGTTTGGGAGCTGGGGTGCCTGGGCCCTGCTTCAGTTCCCCACTTGCAGTGGAAGTTGGGGAAATTCCATCTGATTCCATCAGCTCACCTCTGTAGCAGGTTCAGACCCGACTTTGGCTCTACAGGGCACAGTAATTCATATGTTTCTCATCGAAACTCTAGTCCTGCTTTTAACATCAAAGCCAAAAAACTGCTGCCTTTGTTTGCACTAGTGTTTGAAGTGGACAGATGGAGGAAAAAACTTGTTTGAGAAGGTGTAGTTGGGGGGAAGGGGAGGGGATGCCTGAAATGGGGAAGAGATACTCACAGGTCAGAAAAGTCACGCTGTGGTTTAGAGCATCTAGTTTTGGACTTTGAAATCCCCAGGCTGGCTAGGGGTTCTGCATCCCATCTCCTGGCATCTTCAGGGAGCAACAATCAGAACCAAATTTGACATTGCTGATGCTTGCAAGACTCAGCTCTTTCTTAAGGATTCCCATACCCTGGGGGCTGACTCAGGTCTTCTCTATTGCAATCTTTGAGTAGTAACTTTACCATCACTAATGCTTCTCTCGCTTCCTATAGAAATACTTTTTTTTTGGATCTATGATTTAATTGGCATAGGGTAACTCCCAAGGGAGGACATTTTTTTCCTATGAGAAATTCCCTCTACCAGTTCAAGAACTGGCAATTGTTCTGCAGCGTTCAGTCTTAGAGAGGTACTTTGGGGTACCAAGTGGTCCCAAGCCCAGTATCACACAAGCCAGTAGGTGTCAGAAGGTGGGCTTGAACCTGTTTTCCTCATTTTTAGTGTCATTCTATTTATTATACTGTGCTTCCTCTCCTGGCCAGAATATCTGTGGATGAGAACTTCTATTCTCTTGGCATCCTCCTCCCACCACCTGGCTTCTCTTGGGGGCTACTTGGCCTGTGATAGTTGTTTTACACAAATTCTTCCAGACTAGGGAAGTCTGTTTGCTGCATCTGTTGGGCTTCTACAGTACTGACTCATCTTGGGAGACCATATAGGGAGTCTCCATGACCCATTCATAAAACCCATCTCTGCCCTCAGTTTGGTGAGAACTAAAGCAAGGCCTATAATGCACCATGAAGCCATAGTCACTTTTACTTCTGTGCCGCCATCTCATTAACTCTTGCTGTCCCCTGTGGAGGTCAGTTACAGGCTCTAAAGCAATCAATATCCTTCTCCGTAGTTCTGAGCCAAAGCAGACTTTTTGGAACCAAGTTGGAGAGCACAAGTCCTTCTGGGAATTTAGACCATGCAAGACAGAGGGATCCTGTCCTTTGAAGGAAAAGAAATCAAACTGAATGGATTGAGGACTTCTCAGTGATGTGTTACACCCATGACTTGACCCCAGGATGTCATGTTGGCCTCAAATAGTGAATACAAGATGCAGGACCAGTTTGATCTAAAGCTGTGGCTTACAGTGTATGTGGTTTTCCAAAGCTGCCTTTCCCTAGGAGTCTAGAGGGCAGGGATGGACAGAGAAGAAGCTTGGTTGGCTGTTCGGTCCTTAAGGTATGTGCCTGAGACTAGAGTAACCACATTCCCAGCAAATACTTACGAGCTTGCTATATTCTAAGGGCCTTACCAAGCCCCTCATTCCTGAACCCCCTAGGGCAAGTACAGTATGAGATGAGAACTCATACCAAACACAGCTGCACTTTTTGTACTCTGGCAGCCAAAGTCTCCAGAAACTAGGGGATTGAGCCTACTACCAAAATACTCCCAATATAAGAAGTGAGACTTGTGTTTTCTTTTGTAAGGATCACTTGCATTGTTCAAGTCAAATGGACTGGTCCTTTGTCTGAGTTCTGCAGTCCTTCTTTTGGCCTCTTGTGGTATTAGGAGCATATTTATATTTGGATGAAGTTCTTCTCTCTCTCTCTCTCTCTCTCTCTCTCTCTCTCTCTCTCTCTCTCTCTCTCTTTCTCTCTCTTTTAAAGATAACTTGGTCTCCAATACTAACTCTTCTAAATGTTTTGTATTTTTCTCCCTTGAAATTTTATCTTTCTAGACAGGGACAGCTGAACAAAGCATATTTGATGGAGCTGGATAAAAAGCATGATCTTCTCTTCCCTGCTTAGAATTGCCACCTTGATGGCCAACTCTTTCATATCCCAAGGGAATTAAAAAGCTGACTAGTGATGCTTATTTATTCTGAAATGGGTCAGTGAGGTGACTGGCATGCTTAGGGTTCACATCTTTCTCTCGAAAAGAAGATGTGAGCAGCAGCTAGTGGGCTCCTAGGTACAAGAGATGACTGACTAAATTATGATTTGCTTGTAGTAGGAACTTCCCTTGAATAAAAGCCAAAGCTTCTAAATCTAAAGATGATGGGGTAGCTATCCTGGCAGAGACTATTGCCTTTTTGGGCTGTAGGCAGCATAACCACTGGGAAGAGAAGACCTTGGAAGGATCTGGAGATATTTTGAATGACTGATAATGGAATCAACATATCAGCAGATGGTGGCAAATATTCAGAGTGAAGACAGCTTGATGGACAAATGTCACACATCTGATGTTGCAGAAGGAACCACAGATATTCTCCTTGTGGGTCACACTGTCAGAACTAACTTTTCCCCATTTTGGCAGTGACTAAAGCCAGGCGGGGTCATCCTCTGAGTTTGACCAGGTGGGGAGTAATGCTGCAGTCATTTGGGATGAAAATTTCCCTAAAGGGAAGAGAGTTTTTCATCTCTCTTCAGTGCATTGGAAAGTGTGGAGTCACTGCTGACTCAGCTAGATGTGCTTCTGTCTTCTCCTTTTACTTCAGGCTAAACATTAATCTAATGCTGCATAGGTAGACCATTTATTAAAGCTTGGTATCTATTGTTAACCTCTGTTGACTTTGGATGTAGCCTTGGGAAACATGTACTAAAGGGGTGGGCAGCAGGAATTGCTCTGCTTCCCTGGGTGCTTGTTGGGAATGGGGGAAGGGAATAACAATAACCATTTATAGAGCACCTACTGTGTATATTATCTCATTTGATCTTTACAACAACCCCTTATTATCTCCATTTTACAGTGAAGGCGATTGAGGCAAACAGGTGAAGTGACTTGCCCAGGGTCCCAGAGCTAGTAAGTGTCTGGGGCTAGATTTATGATCAGGTCTTCCTGACTCCAGGTCTGGCGCTTTACCTGCTGCCCCACCTCACTTCCCTTGGCTATTTCTGTACATGCCTTATTTTTCTTATGAGATTGTAAGCTCCTAGAGTACTGAATGTGTCTTTAGATTTTCCATGATAGTCAGTCAGGACAGGGACTTGCAAATGGTTCAGTAGGTGCTCAGTGACTGTTGAATGAATCAATGGTAGTTTTTAGTGACCTTCTTTCTTGTCAGGGATCACCTTTCTACTTGCGTCCTTGATTGCCTCTCTTCCTGTCTCCTCTGGGAGCATTTCCCAGAGGGTACCACTCCCCCTGCCTCTTATCTTATTTTCAGTCTCTCTATTCACTCTTTTCCCACTGTTTAAAAACATACCCACGTCCTTCTCCTGGCATCCTTTAAAAAACCAAAACCAAACCTGCACTGGTCTTACTGTCTTCCCAAGTTGTTGTCTTATACTTCTTTTTCTCCCTGCCAAACTCTTAGGAAGAGCTACCTACTTTCACTGCCTTTATATCTTTATCATCAATTTGCTTTCTGCCTTTTGACCCCAGTCCTAGGTGGCACAGTGGATAGAGTGCCGGGCTTGGAGTCAGGAAGACTCCTTTTCCTGAGTTCAAATTTGACCTCAGACACTTATTAGCTGGGGAAGTCACTTACCCTTGTTTGCTTCAGTTTCCTCATTTGTAACATGATCTGGAGAAGGAAATGGAGAACCATGGTATCTCTGCCAAGAAAGCCCCAAATTGGGTCATGAAGAATTGGACATGCCTGAAAATGACTGTACAACAACTTTACTGAAACTAATCTTTCAAAGGTTACCAATGATTTCATCTTTTAAACTGGATGGCATTTCCTTGGGCCTTTTCCTCTATGTCCTCTCACTAGCTCTTGCCATCCTCAGTACTTTCTCTTCTCCTCAGCTTCTGTGATACTGATGTGTCCCAATTCTCAGTTTTAAGTCTTGTTGCTGAGCACATTGCCGCATGCGTGTAGACCATGCTGCTGGGGAGGCTGAAGCTGGTGTATTGCTTGAGTTCAAAAGTTCTGAGCTGCAGTAGAGCTAAAGATGATAGGGTGTCTTTATTAAGGTCTGACATGAGCTCGTGGAGAGCCATCAGGCTACTTTAGGAGGGGCAAATTGGTTCAGATTGGAAAAAGGGAGCAGGTTAAAGCTTCTGTGTCAGCTGATATTGAAATTGAGTCTGGGAGTGACCACTGTACTGGTCTGGGCAAGATAGGGAGATCTGATCTCAAGAAACCCCCCAAAAACTTCCTTGTTAAGGCACAGTTCTGAACATGTTACTGCTCTGCTCAAACACGTTTAGTGAATCCCTATTGCTCCTAGGATAAAATGCAGATCCCTTAACCTGGCATTTAAAGCTTGCTGTAATCTGTCTTTAGTCCAAATGGGTCTGTAAGCTCTTTCTTTCCTTGGACATTCCATTTCCTGTCCATGTGTATTCATATATGTCATGCTGCGTTCTTTGAATGCACTTCCTCTTCATCTTTCAGAATCCTTATCTTCCTCCAAGGCTTAGATCAGGTTCTACTTCCTCCCTGAAGCCTTCACCCACCTCTTCTTCTCCCCTGCCCATTTTTAGGGTCCTCTTCCTCTCCAGATTACTTTGTAAATATGCTTACTTGTGCTTGTGTTGTCTTCTTCTCCATCTCCAGTAAGGTTCCTCAAGGGCAGAACCCTGATGTCATTTTCCATCTTGGTATTCCCAGCTTCCAGTACAGTGTCTTGCACTGTTTGTTGTTGTTTGGGTGCTAGGATAGCTTTCTCCCCCTTCAACAGATCTTTCACTCAACTCTTCAGAGTTGAGTCAGCCTATTGAGTGGAGGGGGATGGGTTGAGGTCTGGGGCCTTTTTGGCACTTTAGAAAGTGAACCGGGCACTCTGCCACTGGGGCCCATACCAAAGGCCCCAGGGAAGGGAGGGGCTCAGGAGAACAGCTTGTTTAATCCATCCCTGAAGTTAGCAGATGAGGTTCATTGCAGTAAACGGGGTCAGTGTGTCAGTACAGGTGTTGGGCAAGAAGCCAGGAACTTGGCTGACTGGAGAAGTGTGGATGGTGTGCAGAGTCTATGCTTACTGACTAATCCTCCCATTCCTTTCTCCCCAGGACTCAACCCTCAGGTTTTTAACCAGCACCAGCATGTGTTTGGGGAGGGTAGGGAAATCAGAGCCATCCCTAGTAAACTTCTGATTTTCCTTCCCATTTTCTTTTCCAAGAGGAAGGTCAAGGGGACATTCCTTAAGAGATGCCTTTACAGACCAACCCATCTTTGGTGCTCACCCTTGCCAAATAACTTTCCCAGAGGACACTTGGGCTGTTCTTTTCTTCACTTTCTCATTTTAGTGATCTTTGCTGTCTTATTTATTTCAACCACTTCCCTATGGTACGGTTCTGAGTATCAGTGATTTAAATGCCAATGAAAACTGATCCTCTAATAGAAATAACTTAATCCTGTTTTTTGGGGTGAATTATCTATCTCTCACTTTCCTTCTCCCCTCAGCCCCAGCCAACAAGGAGTTATAGAATTCTTCTAACAAGCAATGGCCATCCTTCCTTAAGAATTACAAACAGAAAAGGGAATGTGGTTTTTGGGGCTTGGATAAGGAAATATGCAGATGCTGGGTAGAAATTCATATTGGAAGGAGCTGAATAGGTATACATACTTAGACATTCTAGTGTCTTACTGGAAGGGGCATCCCTAAATAGGTAGAGGACTGGGGCAAAGTACTGGGGATGGAAGTTCCCCCCGACCCTAACATTTTAATGCAAGTCAAATAGAGCTAAGTGAATGAATAAATCAATAGGCATTTATTAAACTTATGATATATGCCAGAGATGTGCTAGGCTCTGGGGGATAAAATATAAATGTGCTTAGCATGGTGCTTGGAACACAGTAGGTACTTAATAAGTACTAGTTGACTGATCTCAAGGATCTTAGATTCTACTAGGGGGATATAATACATTCAAAAATAAACATAGGATATGTACAAAATAAGTAAAAATAACTTTTGGGGTTGCACTAACAACTAGAGGAATCAGAAAAGGCCTCTTGAAGGAGGTGGCATTTGAGTTGAGCCCTGAAGGGAGCCTTATAAGAGGTAGAGCAGGGGAGGAAGAACATGCCAGGAATGGGACACTGCCTTGCAAAGGCATGGAGGTCAGAGATAAGGTGTTGTATCTGGGAAACAGAAAGGAGGCCAGTTTGGTTGAATTATGGAGGTTGTAGGGGGGAGTAATGTATACTCATCCTGGAAAGATAGGCTGGAACCAAATTATGAAGAGTTTTAAATGTCAGAGGTATTTGCATTTTATTTTGGAGGTAATTGGGAATCACTGAAGCTTCCTGAGCAGGGGAGTGACAGAAGGTCAAAGGATGACAGATCTTATGGAAGGGAACTCAATGGTCATTTAGTCTAATGACTTCATTTTATAAGGGAGGAAATTGGGGCTCATGGAAGCAAATGCTCTTCCCAAAGTCACACACGTAATGAGCATTAGGGGTGTGATGGTCAGAACTAGGCTTTAGGAATATCTATTGGGAACGGTATATGTGGAGTATGGTTTGGAAAGTGGAGAAACACAAACAGAGAGAACAATGATAAGGTGATTACAGTTGTCCAGTTGAGATGATGAGGGCTGGAATTAGTGAGATGAATGAAGGGGAGAAAGCCGGGAGGGAGGTCAAGGAGGTAGAATAGATAAGACTCGGCAAATGGTCGGATACAGGGGTGGGAGTGGGATAAACAGTTGATAATCTCTGAGGTTATGAACCAGCAAGACCAGAAGCATCTTCAACAGAAAGTGGGAAGTTAGAGGGAGAGCTAGGTTTAGGGGGATGAATAGGCTAGGGAAGTTGTGATGGATAAAAGAGAAAGCTTCAGGTAAGTGTGGCTGCCTGTTGTAGATGGGCTACCTTGTTACCTGGGAAAGAGATAGGAAGGAAGATTTCTGTTTTCAGTTGATTCCATTCATTCAATTTATTCCATTGATATTACTCTGGGTAGTCACTGGGCAGTTCCTGAAGTGTGTAGTCTAGGGGTATTCTGATTTCTGGAATTAATTTGCTTTCTCAAATTTGTTCAATGAATGGACATGGTCAGTTTCTCAGACTTTTTTCCTTTTGGAGGAGCAGAGGAAAAGAAACAAAAATTCAGTAAGTAGTAATGGTCTTCCATGTAAGTCTTGCTTCAGGGCCTTATAAGTTAAGTGGCTAATCTGTTAATTTAATACTTTTTTTTTGGTGAATAAATGAATGAAAGTGTTTGTTATGAACCAAGAACAATGCTAATTGCTGGAAACATAAATACAAAAAAGAGATAGTCCTTACAGTCAAGGAGCTTCCAGTTTAATGGGGGAAATGACGTGTGGGAATGATGGCTAGAGAAGTGAATTTTGGTTTGGGAAGTCATGGAGATGATCAGCTAATTGACAGAGCTGATTGATACACTCTTTTCAGAAGTAATGGTACTATCGATTTGATTATTGTGCCTAGAACAAGAGGTGGAAGGGGAAGACAGTAAATGCTTGGCAGTTGAGAAGATGGCAAGATGTCCCCTGGACTAGATGGAATGTTAAGCATTGTCTAGATTTAGTGGGCCAGGTGACTCTGCACTCACTCATTCACTCATCACTCAAGACAGCTCTAGCCCAGGGCAGGAGCTCCAAAGCTGTGAGTGACTTAGCTCACTATACTAGATGCTGAAGGCTTAGCTAGTAGAACATGAGAACATGCAGGGACCACTAAGCTAGGAAAGACCTTGAGAACTGGCCAGTGACTGATGATACTTTGTCAACTGAGGACCAGTCTGACTAAATTTAGAGAGCTTCATCAACTGAAGGACTACTGTAGGATGATTAGTTTTTCCATCAATAACCACTCAGGAAGACCATCCCGTAAGGTAAGACAAGCTGTCAATTAGCCTACAATTAAGGGCCTACTATGTAGGCCTTATCATCAAATAAGGTAATATTTGTAGGGCATTTAGCTCAGTTCCTGGCATACATAGACAGTTCTCAATTTACATACGTTCACATTATGTGAATTCTACTTTATGTAAAGAATTCTGAAAGAAATCTGCATTCCAAAAAAAACCCCACCTATATTAATTTTACTGTACAGTATTGTGTTCTCTCTCTCTCTGCTCCTGCCTTTCTGCTTGGCACTCCACAGTCTCCCCCGCCCCCAACAACAACAACAAAAAACCCAACCCTAAAACAAAACCCTCCAAGTGAAAGCAGAATGGATGCAGGGAGAGACTGCCACTGCTGCCAGATTGAGTACTTGGCTTGAGAACTCTAGTGCTGAGAGAGGAGACCGTTGACTCCTCCTTGCTTCTCCGTCCCAGGCCTTACAGGTTGGCCTTAAACTGTGTGCCTGCCCCTTCCTCCACTGAGGTGGAGCCCTATTCCTACTTCCTTCTCTCTCCTTTCCCCATGTCTTCCAGCAACTCACATTATGTAAAAATCACTACTCAGATTGGTACACTTTGTAAAGTAAGAACTGTCTGTAGTAGACACTATATAAATGTTATCTATGATGATGATGATGATGAAATGTTAGGCACTGTGCTAAGGGCTGGGAATACAAAGGGAAGCAAAAGACAATCCCTGCACTTAAGGAGCTTACAGTTTAACGGAGATGACTTTCAAACAGCTATGCACATACAAAATGTGTAGAGGACATATTGGAGGTTTCACTTCAACCAAGGAAAGGCATTAGCACTAAGGGAAATCAGGAAAGGCTTGCTGCAGAAAGTGGGACTTTAGCTGAGACTTGAAGGGAGCCAGGAAGCGAGGAGGCGGTGCTGAAGAGGGGGAGAGATTCAGGCATGGAGGACAACTAAGTAAAATGCCCAGAGTTGGTAGATGGAATATCTTATGTAAGACATAGCAAGGAGCCAGATGCTACTGGGTCACAAAGTATATGGTGAATAGAGGTGGAGTGTAAGATGTAAGAAGACTAGAAATGTAGGAACAGGCCAAGATATGAAGGGCTTTTAAAGCCAAACAAAGGATTTTATATTTGATCATGGAGGCAGTTGGGACTCACTGGAGTTGATCGAATGGGAGGGGGGTGACATGGTCAGACTTATGCTTTAGGAAGATCTGTTTGAATGAGTGGAGGATGGACTGGAGGGGTGAGAGACTTGGGGAAAGGAGACCAATTTGTAGGTTATAGAAATAGTTCAAGTGTGAGGTGGTGGGGGCCTGCACCAGGGTGGTGCAAGTGTCAGAGGAAAAGAGGGGATGTCTATGAGAGATGTTGAGAAGGTAGAAATGATAGGACTTTGCCAGCTGATTAGATGTGGTAGGTGAGACACTGAAGGGTCTAGTATGACACCTTGGTTGGAGGCCTGGCTGATTGGGTGATGCTTACTCAACAGTAGTAGGAAGATAGGAAGAGAGAAGGGATTTTTGTTAGGGGAGGAAAGTGAACGAGTTCAGTTTTGATCTGCTTTGGGGGATCCTGAATTACTGGAGTAAGCCGTAATGATGCATAGTTTGGCAGCTAGGTGGTACGATGGATACAGCTCAGGACTAGGAGTCTGGAAGATTTGAGTTCAGTTCTGATCTCAAACACTTAGTAACTGTGTGACCCTGGGCAAGTCACTTAACCTCTTGCAGCCTCAGTTTCCTCATCTGAAAAATGGGGATGATAATAATAGCACCAAACTCCCAAGGATGTCGTGAAGATCAAAAGAGCTAACATATCTAGGGATAGGAGGGTGGATGACTAGAAGTGTTTGCTGGAGCCAATTTCTTGTGTCCTAAGTTCAGGATGGGAATGTGCAGGAGAAAATGTGTGTGTGTGTGTGTGTGTGTGTGTGGGGACCCTGAGAAAGTTGAGCTGTGCTGATGAATAGATTGTAGCCAAATAAGAAGAGCTTTTGAAAAATAATGTTTCAGAGCTGTGTGGACTCCCTGGTCATCAGGGGCCTTACAAGGAAGGCCTGGATAAATGGATGATACAGGAACAGTGGAGTTCTCAGCTGAGACGGAAAAACCATCCTGTCTGGACTGCTCCTGATGGGGCCATCCTGAAAAGGGGACAACAGCAGTAGCAGGGAAGATAAATGGTAAGTGAAGCGAGCAGGAGGATTGTCAGGGAATGTTCCTGCCAGCCCGTGGGAGCCGTAACAGATTCCATTCCTGAAGACCTGGGAGCAGACCGAGGGGGTTAAAGAAACCAGAGTGCATCTGGAGTTCAGTCCAGATGGGCGGAGGCATTTGATGCTGTATGTGAGGAAGAACTGGAACTGGATGCTTCTGGGATTCTATACAAGTGCTGTAGGCGTTGAGAGCACACGAGGCTTTGTGCTTGCCTGTCATACCTCCCAAAGCAGGGGAATCTAAAGCCCAGGCCCCAAACAGTGCCACTCCCTATGATGACATGAGTTGTTGATGGGCAGCCCTCATGAAACCAGCTGGGCTCTTCCTTACACTCTGGTTTGAGCCATGGGAACGGGAATTTCTTGATGGAAAGAACAGGTTGCTCACCAGCCAGGAAGGCTCTTGTGGCAGAACAGGAAAACCTCTTTTCCTGCCTTCAGTGCCCTGAGGCTACTTCTAGAGACAAAACTTGGTTGATTTGTCCTAATAGAAGAGACAGAGCATGGAAAATCCGAAACAGCAGATAATCCCCAAATCTTTGATATTTGGGTTGGGAGCACATTGTGTTATCATTTGTTTATTTCTCCCAGCATACTTAGTCTAAGCAGAATTCATGAGGGCAATGTGGAAAGTGGTTTTTATTCCCTCTGTGGCCAAGCTTTTTAACAGGCTTTCCTGCCTCTGCTCTCCCCTGCCTCTCATTCTCTTGTACAGGAAGGAAGGAAGGAAGGAGGAAAGGAGGGGAGAGGGAGAGAAGGAAAGGGAAAAGAAGGAAGGAAAGAAGAAGGGAAGGAAAGAAGGAAGGAAGGAGGGAAAGAGGAAGGGAAGGAAGAAGGGAAGATAAGAGAAGGAAAGAAGAAGAAAAGGAAAAGGGAGGAAGAAAAGAAGGAAGGAAGGAAAGGAGGAAAGGAAAGAAGGAAGGAAGAAAATAGGGAAGGGGGAGGGAAGTAGGGAAGTAGGGAAGAAAGGAAGGAAGGAGGAAGGGAAGGAAAGAGGGAAGGAAGGAGGGAGGGTAGAAATGAAGGAGAGGAGGGAAAAAGCACTTATTAAGTGCCTACTATGTGCCATTCACTGTGCTAAGTTTTTTACAAATACTTCATTTGATCCTTACAACATCCCTGGGAATTAGGTGCTTTTATTATTCCTACTTTACAGCTGAGGAACCTGATGTAACTTCTGGCTTTATAGCAACCAGAAGAATCTTTGTTCTGCGTAGGTCTGGTCTTAACACTCCCCTGTTCAAAAATATTTAGTGGTTCCTTATTCCCCAACACATAAGGTACAAACTTTTCTGCCTGGCATTCAAGGCTCTCCCTCATCCAGCTCCATCAGGAAGACCTGGGTTCACATCCCACCTCTGACACATACTGGCCAAGTAACCCTTGGCAAGCAACCTGCATCAGCCGAGGTAGCTTCCTCACTCAGGAGTTCCCTATATGAATGTAACCCAAGTTTCCACCTGAACCTGGGGTCTTTTGGATGCGTCTGCTTAGGTAGGACTCTGTATTGGTGGAAAGAATGGTGATGCAGGGCTGTGTGACTATGTGAGGGATGGAGCTGTTTCTAGAGCTTTGGAGAGGAGAGACATTTCTCATTCTTTCTTCAAGATTCACACACGGTCCCAAGTCTCTCTTCAGGACCAATGCCAGACACATATAGAGGAGAGAAAGACTATGCAAGCTGCAGACATGTAGGGGAAATCAGTTCCTCAAAATATTGTCTCCCTAGAGACTTCGGGTAATTTTCCCTTGGGTGAGATCAGGGTCTCTCTCTTGGTTGAGCTGAGATCTCATCTCACTCTTCTTGTGTGTTTTCTAGTATATTTTAAGCTGTCTTGTGTCTCCAGTTTCTGTTTACTATCTGCTTGGATAAATGGCTTTGCTCACTGTTCACTATTTGTGATTGGTCTTTTGTTTAACCAATGTTGGTGAGAAGGGCTCAAGCTGGTGAGTGTAATCTTGGCAACCTACCTTGGCAACCCTACTCTCACGTGAGCTGTTAGGAAAGTGTTTTTTTTTTTAATTTTGTTTTGGAAATGATTGTATCTCTAGCCTAGCAGTATTTAGAAGCAGATAGATATAATTCTAGTCCAGTATCCCTTTGTAGACTAGAAGAAAGCACCTGGCCTTATTCCCAGGGCTTTCCTGCCTTTCCTCCTTAGCTATCTTATTGGCTTTCCTCCTTTCCTCAGGGGCAGTCCAGATCAATCAATTAGCATTTATTAAGTGCCATGCACTGCATTGTTTAGTCATGCTTCCCAGGAACTGCTTATCTAAATGTATAGAAATCCCATGTGGACATCAGATAACCTATATGGGCAGCATTCCACTTATGCCAATGAAATCACAGGCCTACTCCCTATCCCTATATTTGTGTCTTATCTCCCAACTAGACTCTCAATTCCATGAAGAGTAGGGACTGTGGTATATAAACTATACTTACCCTAGATTCTAGCAAAGTATTCTTTACATAGTGATTAGTTAATAGATGTTTGTGTTTTCTATGAGTGTGTGTGTGTGTGTGTGTTGGGGGAAGAAGAGCCCATGAACTGGTCCAGGATTTTAAATGGTTAGTGAATAACCATATGTGTATACCTACTCAAGAATACTCCATAGAATTGAGTGTGCTTGAATTCTGGGTTCTGTGTAGACAAACGTACAGGTGGATGGGTGGAATCTTTTCTCTAGAAGGGATTTATCCACTATGACGGGAAAGGAGAGTTTTCTTTTTTAAAGCCTCTGCTAAAGAGATATGAGAATTCTGCGTTCCAATATCTGTTTCCATCTTCTTCGTTCTCAACTGATCCTGGAGATTTACATCTGTCCCTACTCAGGGCCAGGCTGAGATGGGCCTCTGAGGGGAGTGGTGGAGGAGTGGGCATCCCAAGAGGCCTTAGAGTCTGATGTGGCCAAGATGC
Source organism: Phascolarctos cinereus (assembly GCF_003287225.1). Lineage (NCBI taxonomy): Eukaryota > Metazoa > Chordata > Mammalia > Diprotodontia > Phascolarctidae > Phascolarctos > Phascolarctos cinereus. Next base: position 269,522,319 of record NW_027556098.1, on the reverse strand, counting down.
TTGCTGAAAATGAGCTCCTCCTCCCCTTCTTCCCTAAAAAATACAAAACTCTGTTTTAAGCCACTTCTACTGGAAAGGGGACAAAGAAAAACAAGCAGTGGGCGAGTGATGAAGAATAAGAGAATGTTAGAACTTGCAGGGACCCTGAAGATTTTCTTGTTGAAACCCTTCTTCTTACAGAGGTCCAGAAAGGAATAATTACGAGCCTAAGGTTAGCCCTGAGAGTGGTTCAGTTGAAGAAGTAATAACCGCTACTTGCTATTTGTGTAACTGTTGCCAGATGCCATAACCTCTCTGGGCCTCTGAGGTCTTTTCCAAACTTATTTCTATGATGCTATGACTTAGGATGGGACGCTAGATGGCACAGTGGATAGAGTACTGGGCCCGGAATCAGGAAGACTTCTTCCTGAGTTCAAATCTGGCCTCAGATGCTTACTAGCTGTGTGACCCTGGGCAAGTCACTTAACTCTGTTTGCCTTAGTTTCTTTCTCTGCAAAATGAGCTGGAGAAGGAAATGGCAAACCACTCCAGTATCTCTACCAAGACAACCCCAAATGGAGTCACGAAGAGTCGGAAACAACTGAACAACAACAACAAATGACTTAGAATCCAGGTGTCCTAATTCCTTAGCAGTATTTTTTTTCTACTACCCCATGCTTCTTCTTTCATCCCTCCATTCTGCTATATCCTTTTCTCCCTCTTTCTGACTTCTGGATATTATCTAGGACTGAGGGCTGGCTAGATTGGCAGTTGGGAGTAACATGCAGGGGAGTTCAATGAGAGACACTTTTGATGTGACTTTTATAAATGCACACATTTTTAATGCCAGGAAAGATTGCATTCTTCATGACATATAGGGATTTTCTTTGTGATGTCAGGCCACAGCAGGGGACTGTGAAGGCTCACAACCTTCTGTGGATAGTCACATGCTGGGAGCATACTTTCCAGACGTTGTCTTGGGCTCCCAGATGCCTTATCCCAGCTCTGCTCCAGGCGACTCTTACAACCTGGTCTGTGTTATCTCCTTTTTGTCATTTGTTCAATAGCTCTCTTCCCCTGCTCTGCCTCTTCATGTGACTTCCCCCTTGGGAGGTTGGTTCCAGCAGAGATTTCCTGAGCATGAGAAGCTCTTGGGTTGTAAGGACTCCAGCTGTGGGGTCCGTAGATTGCTGTGCATAAGCCACCAAAGAGCCTGCTTCAAGACATACTCTCCTTTTGTCTATATCCAGGGGCATCTGAGTCATTAGAAAGTATGACTAGCACATGATCATGTGAACCCAAGTTTGACTGCTCAAGTGATAAAACTTGGAGAAACTCAAATTAAATCATGATATATGCCTCCTCTGGCTCCCCCTGCCCCAGTAAGGCAAAGCTTAAAAGGAAAATGGGATTAAGGAACAAGAAGAGGGGCAATAAGCATAACTGGAGTGAGGAGAGTTGTGTGACTGTACTTTGGACTCCCACTAGGGAATAGCTGTGTATGTACATGAAGTACATATCCCTCCTAATTCTCTTCCCATAGAGAAAAAAAGGAATTTCAGAGAAATTAGTATGTATTTGATTTTGATTTTTGATCTTGATTTGATTTTGATGAATTGATATGTTGTATAAGGGATAGCTAGGTGGCACAGTGGATAGAGTGCTTGTCCTGGAGTCAGGAAGACTCATCTGTCTGAGTTCAGATCTGGCCTCAGACACTTACTCTGGGCAAGTCACCTAACCGTGTTTGCCTCAGTTCCTTCATCTGTAAAATGAGCTGGAGGAAGGAAATGGTAAACCATTCTAGTATCTTTGCCAAGAAAACCCCAAATGAGGTCATGAAGAGTCGGACATGACTGAAGGGATTGGACAACAAGCTGTTGTATACAACTTGCATCAATTAAATCAACAAACTAGCATTTATTAGACACCTACTATGTATTAGGCATTGTGCTAGATGATGTGGAAACAAAGATGAAAGTAACATGAAGCCTTGCCCTTAAGGAATGTGAAAGTAGCTACCTGATGGAGAAGTGGGGAAGGGGCTTCATATCATTGCCTTATGACTGGGGGAAAGAGGGAAGAAAACGTGTGAATATAGGTATGTTTAGAACAGATGTGAGGTAATTAGGGGAGTATTTGGGTGGGAGCTATCAGGAAAACTTTCTACTTTATGTAGAAAGTGGCATTTGAGCTGAGCATTGAAGAAAGCTAGGGAATCTTAGAGATGGAGGTAGGGGAGAGGAGAAGACAGTGCATTCCAGACGTGGGGCATGGCTAGTGCAAAGGGTTGGAGATGGGAGATGAATGTTGCGAATGAAAAGCAGACTGAACCATAGAGTGCATGAGTGTTCTCAGAGAGGATAGAGAGTAGATACATGTAGATGAGTCTTACTATATCCACTGCGTCACCTAGCTGCTGACCTCTTAGCCAGAGCCGGCTGCTAGAAGAGCTTAGCTATCTGTAGTCAGAGGACAGAGTTTCAATTCTCAGCTCCATCAATTACTGTGTGACCTTGAGCAAGTCATCTAACCTTTATGGGCCTTTGTTTCTTTATCTGTTAAATGAGAGAATTTGGCTTCTAAAGCACTTTTTAGTTCTAAATCTATGATCCTTAGATCTTAAATCCTAATGCAAACAGAGATGACTTTCCTGCCAAGTGCACTGCCCAGGTCATAATTAATCATTTCTTGTTATAATCTGCTTAAAAAATGATTTTCTTAAACCCCTATAGCCTCACTGTTGGCTTCCCTTGATCCTGGCCTCATTTTTAACTGAACTAAAGCCTCATCTGGTGTGTACAGGAAGGTTTTTGCTTGGTGTTCAGTTGGCTTAAGGTCTAGCTCTCTAAGAGATGAAGATCTCACACAAGTTTCTTTTTAAAAATTTGTTTTTTTAATTTTTTTAACATTCTTTTTTTTTTAAATAAAATTTTGAGCTTCAAATTTTCTCTGTCTCTCTTTTCCCTCCTCCCTAAGATGGTAAGCAATTTGATCATGTAAATCATGTAAAACATATTTATGTATTAGTCATGTTGTGAAAGAAGAAACAGAACGAAAGGAAAAAACCATGAAAAAAAAATAAAGTGTAAAGAGTATGCTTCAATGCAACAGGAGCTCTACAGCCAAATGTTGACTATGGAAGGGGAGTATACCCACCTTATTTCTACCTTGTCCTGCCTCTTTGGACACCAACGCCTCACCCAGCTGAAGAGCCATTGCCCCAGTAAGCTAGGAGGGCTTTCTCTATATAAAATTGACCCTCTGGATTTATTTTAAACCTCTTAATTTTCTCCAAAGATAGTGTCCCAGATAGGAAGTAGGCAGAGCTTCCTTGGTAAGCCACAATGCATCCATCTTAGGGCCAGCAATCTCTTTAGCTTGGCCTGACCCCCTTGACATCTCTGTGGTGGCTTCTCCATCCCTCTTGGCAGAAGGCAGAAAATAACCTGTCTAGGAAAGGACTGATGGGAAAAGATATTGGATTTGTTAGGGGCAGGAATGACAGTAAGCAGATATATTCTAGGTGATTTTATTTCTTCTCACTTCCCCCCTTCCCCAAGGTCACTGCTGTCTCTAACTTCTGGATCTCTGCTTCTCCCTTCTCCATTGCAGGATCTGTGTGGTGCCACCACCTGCGATACCCTGGGAATGGCTGATGTGGGCACCATGTGTGACCCCAAGAGAAGCTGCTCGGTCATTGAGGATGATGGGCTTCCATCTGCCTTCACTACTGCCCATGAGCTAGGTAAGGCTGGACAACAGAGAGAGAGAGAGAGAGAGAGAGAGAGAGAGAGAGAGAGAGAGAGAGAGAGAGAGAGAGAGAGAGAGAGAGAGAGAGAGAGAGAGAGAGAGAGGGGAATTCTTCTCTTCTGCTCCTGGGCTTAGCTGGCTTTGCTCTGAATGTTTCCAAGGCTCAGAGAGTCCTGTGATACTGAATGAGCACCTAAAAGAAGCACTCTTCTGGCATGTACAGGAAGGTTTTTGCTCGGTGTTCAGTTGGCTAAAGGTCTAGCTCTCTGAGATGAAGATTTGACAGGAATTTCTTTTTAAAAATTTGTTGCAACATTCTTTTTGGGACACTGTGAAGAGATGCAAAAAAAGAGGGAACTCACAGCCTGATTGACAATGGCAGGGAGAAAGATTGGCTGCAGGCATAAAAAGGACCTAAGAACATTTATAAAGCAGTATGGAAACAAGTGTACATGACTTGAGGGAAGGAGACAGACTAAGTACGTGAGGATTATATCATCTTTTTCAGCTATCACCCCATGCTTCTCAGTTGCTCCAGGCTGCTTCCTGGCCCAACTTTCTGCCTCTGGCACCAGCTTTGTGGGGTCCCTTCCCCAGAAAGCTATTTTTCACTTTTGTCCCACATTTCTTCTTATCTCTGCCTGTCTGTCCTCTGAGTGGTCTGCTTCCCTAGCCTAAATAACCACTTTCTTCTGTTTTACCCACCCAGGTCACGTGTTCAACATGCCCCATGACAATGTGAAGGTGTGTGAGGAGGTGTTTGGGAAGCTACGGGCCAACCACATGATGTCCCCTACACTTATCCAGATTGACCGTGCCAACCCCTGGTCAGCCTGCAGTGCTGCCATCATCACTGACTTCCTGGACAGTGGACATGGTGAGCAGGGGGTATTAAAGGAGGAAGGAAGAAAGGCCTCAGTGGGAGGCCATGTGTTATTACTGAAGGGTTGCAATGAGGAAACTATTTTATAAATTGAAAAATGCCATATAAATAGTAGCTATTATTGTTACTAGATAGCTTGTTGGACTAGAGTTCTGATCCCCAACTGTGGGCTTTGGACAATAGTAGGAGGTGCTATGGAACAGTGAAAAGAACACCATCTCTGGAGTAAGAGGTATGTTCAGTCATCTTTCAGTTGTGTCTGACTCTGTGACCCCATTTGGGGTTTCCTTGGCAGAGACACTGGAGTGGTTTGCCATTTCCTTCCCTGGCTCATTTTACAGATGAGGAAACTGAGGCAAACAGGGTTTAGTGACTTGCCCAGGGTTACATAGCTAGTAAATGTCTGAGGCCAGATTAGAACTCAGGAAAAGGAGTCTTCCTGACTCCGGGCCCAGCACTGTATCTACTGCACCACCTAGCTCCCCTTTTGCAATATGAGGACCTGGGTTCAAATCCTACCCCTGACTCTTACTACCTGGATGACCTTGGCAAGTTGCTTAATCTCTTTGGGCCTCTGCTTCTTCATCTGTAAAGTGGAGTTGGACTAGATGGTGTCTGAGGTCTACTCTAGATCTACTATTGTATGATTTTAGGCCATTGCCAGTCATGTTGTAGTACGTTGTGCCTCTGTTCTGCAGACAGAGTTCAAGATTTAATTAGCTCCTAGTAATAGCCCAGGATTTTTTTTTTTGTAAGAAGAAAGCTATTATTTATGCTGGAATCTCTTATAAAAGATCTTTCCAAGAGTCAGGAGAAGAAAATAATTTATGTGTGTCCACCTTGGTAGAAGGAGTAGCTAGGATGTAGGATGAATAACAGCAGGAAACGCACAGATGTTTACAAAAGTTAAAATCAAAAATAGGAGTTAGGTAGAAAAATAAAATAATGAAAGAAAAAAAAAATAAAAATAGGAGCCGGGAATAAAAATCCTTGGGCTGTGCAGAGATGGCAAAAGTATGGCTTACAGGAAAGTTGAACTAGAGATCTTAATATAAGGTGGTAGATTTTACGACAAGTATCGCTGAGACTTGCTGGAATAGGCCCAACGACTGGAATAAAGCTCTGGGGGGAGAGACACAGCTCAGAAGAGCAGGACAAGTGTGTGTCTCTGTGTGAGATGCTGTGATATAGAATAGCATTATATATTAAAAAGTTATGCTCATGTGAAGAAATCTAGGAACCAAGGAAGTGGTTAGAAGGAGGCATGGTGAAGATCATTAATGGCCAAAGCAGGAGCAATGTTGTCATCTTAATATACTAAGAACAATAAAAAAAAAGCTTAAAGCTGTATTTGGGAAAAAAAGGAAGGCCAAAGAAGGGATAGGATAGCTATTTAGGGGTATATATGATAATGATAACAGATGATAGAGTGAAAGCAGAGTTGTTCTACTCTATATTTTGTTTCTGTTTTCTTTGGATTGCAAAGGACAGAGCAGAAGTAGCCAATAGGGACTTAATACCTGAGATAAGTAGGGTGATAGAACTCCTTGCTGCTCTTGATGTGTTCAACTCACCAGACCTAGACAAACTGTCCCAACCTACTGAAAAAAAACTGGGAGATGTCACTGCCATGCTAGCATCAGTGATACTTGGAAGATTGTGGAGACTGCAAGAGGTACCACAGGATTGGAGAAGAGCAAACATTGTTTACATTAAAAAAAAAAGGATGAGAAAGGAGTCCCCAGATGATAGGCTAGTGAACTTGACTTAGATTCTTGGCAAAAATCTAGAAGATATTAGCAAAAGGATGGTTAGTGAACTTTTGGATAATGATAGTAGTGATGATGGAGAACCACTATGGCTTCAAAAATGGATCATATCAGACTGACCTTATTTCCCTTTTTGACAGGACTACTGCACAGGTATTGAGAATATGTGGTAGATGCAGTTTACCTGCGTTTTAGCAAAGCATTTTACAAAGTCTCTCATCCTATTCTGGAAAATATGGAGAGATAACAGGCTAGAGAATAGTGTAATTGGGTAGAATTAGTGGAATGAATAGCTCCAAAGAGTAGTCATTATAGCTCCTTTTCAATTTGGAAGAAGGTTGCCAGCGGAGTGTTCCAGGGAACTGGGCTTGGCCCTGGGCTGCTTACTATTTTTTATCAGTGTCTATCTAAGCTAGCATGCTTATCAATTTTGCAAATAACATAAGGCTAATTTATTACATGAGAGAAAAAGATTTAAACAGGTTAGATTTCAAATGGATCTTTGATTTCATTGATGAGAATGTCTTCTCCAGTGATGCAGATCACAATTCTTTCATGCCTGTGTATCTTGTATGGCTCTTGGCCTTATCATCACAGAAGTTCACTACAGGCAGAGTACTAAGTGTGCTGGGAGTCTTTCTTGCTTTCTAGTTCTTTGTAGTTCCTTCTCTGTTATATGTTACAACCTGCTCATGGTAACCATATAATTTTCCATTTGCCCTCTGAATAATATTATTTAAACATTAAATACTTTATTTAATAAATATAATAAATAAAAATATAATATTAAAATAAATAAAATAAGTATAATAAAATATAAATAATAATAAATAAAATAATAATAAAATAAATATAAGTAAATAAAAATAAAAAAATAATAAGATACGATGAAATATAAAATAATAAAATTATAATAAAAATAAATAAATAAATGAAAATAAATAAAAAATAATAAAATAAAATATTTTAAAAATTCTTCAGAGTCTATATTTGCAGTCATATAAACTTTACAAAAACTTGGCAAGATACTCAAGTAGGCATTTGAGGATGAAAATTTTGGGGACGAAAATAGAAAGATGACAAACAGAAGAAAAATGGAAAAGATCTGCAAAAACTTTTTATAATAAAATCTTCAAATCATTAAAGATGATAAAGCCATCACACTTGGACTGTAATGTCACAATCTCAGATGAACTTAGAAGTTAGAGATGGTGTTAGAGAAAACAAAGACAAGAAAAGCAGCTATGTTAGACCAAATGTACAAAAAGGAAACCATTGCTGGAAGTAACACAGTTGTGAGAGAGTTGAAGAATTGATTCACAAAATATTTAAAGAAAGTAATGATACCAAAAATTCAGATTTTAGTAATGTCTTAAATCCTAAATTGGACATTTGCCCAGGTTCACACAGCTAGTAAGTATTTGAGGCCAGATTTGAACTGAGAAAGATGAGTCTTCCTGACTCCAGGTCTGGCACTCTATCCACTGTACCATCTAGTCGCCTTGGTATAAGGAAAAATTTCCTAATAGTTAGAATGATCCAAAAGTGGAATAGTCTATTGTAGGAAAGAGTAGGTATCCCTTATTAGAGAAATTCAGACAAAGGCTGGATGCTCAATTGTTGGGTATATTGCAGAGAGGATTCTTTCAGGTATAAGCTGGATGAGGTGGTTTCTGAGATACCTTCCAGCTAGACAGTACATGGCATAATGAATGGAGTGAATGGACTTATAGTAAATAAGTTTATTTCTGAGTGTAGCAATTTAGGAAGGATATTGATAACCTAGAAGGTGTATAGAGGGGGGGGCCACCAGAATGATAAAGGGCCTCAAGTTCCAGATCACTTAATGATCACTGAGAGAGCTGGGAATGAAAGAAGCCACTTCAGGAAACATGATAGCTGTCCTTAAATATTTGAAAGATTATTATCTGGAAGAGGGGGTTATACTTATTCTACTTATACTCTATAGGGCAGAACAATGTGGATAAGAGTTGAAGAGGTAAATTTAGGTTTGGTATAAGGAACCGTTTTTCATTCGTGTCTGAATCTCTGTGACCTATTTTGGGGTTTTCTTGGTAAAGATACTAGAGTGGTTTGCCATTTCCTTCTCCAGCTCATTTTACAGATGAGGATACTAAGGCAAACAGGGTTAAGTGGCTTGCTCAGGTTCATACAGCTAAAAGTGTCTGAGAACAGATTTGAACTCAGGAAGAGGAGTCTTCCTGATTCTAGTTTTGGCCCTCTATCCACTGTACCACCTAGTTGTCCTGGTATAAGGAAGAACTTCCTAATAGTTAGAATGATTCAAAAGTGGAATAGTCTGTTATGGGAAAGAGTAGGTGCCCCTCATTACAGGAATTCAGACAAAGGCTGGATGCTCAATTGTTGGGTATGTTGCAGAGGGGATTCTTTCAGGTATAGGCTGGATATGAGGTAGTCTCTGAGCTACCTTTCAGTTAGACAGTGTATGGCATAATGAATAGAGTGGGTGGACTTAGAGTAAATAAGACCTGAATTTAGATCCTGCCTCAGACACTTGCTAGCTTATATGACCCATGACAAGTCCTTTAATCTCTCTTTGCCTCAATTTCCTCATCTATAAAACAGGGATAATAATAGTACCTAAGTCATAGGTTTATAATGAGGATCAAATGTATGCTTTGCAAACCTTAAAGTCCTCTATAAATGCTAGCTATTCTTCCAACTCTCAGATTCTGGGATCTTGAGTTAGGACAATTGACTTATAGCCCTAGTTAAGGTCTTTACTGAGGCAGCTATGTGGCACAGAGGATGGAGTGCTGGGTCTTGGAATCAGGAAGACTCATCTTCCTGAATTCAAATCTGGCCTCAGACACTTACTAGCTGCGTGATCCTGGCAAGTCACTTAACCCTGCTTGCCTCAATTTCCTCATCTGTAAAATGAGCTGGAGAAGGTAATAGCAAAGCATTCCAGGATCTTTGCCAAGAAAACCCCGAATGGGGCCACAAAGAGTCAGAAGTGACTGAACAACAGAATAACAAGGACGACAACTTCACTTGCTGTCTCTCTTGGTAAAACACTAAATCTCACCTTTGTAAGGCTTTGGTTTCCTTGTCTCTAATATGGTTAGAACAGTTCCTATCCTCTATGCCTCATATGATTATGAGGCTGGAATGATATGATAGGAAAGAGAGTGCTTTGATAGTGAAAGCCTGTCTCAGGAACAGGCTGAATGGAGGCAGGATCATGGACTAAAAGAGCTCTTTTGTTTCTAGATTTTCAAATATAAAGGGTGTAGGGGTGGAAAACTCTTTTGCTTCTTCCTCTTTTGGGGAGTAGCCCTTGACTGCTGCTAATTCATCAAGCATCCAGCAGCCTGGCCTCTCTCACCTCCCCTCTGCTCAATCCCCTTGGCTCTCCACAGGTGACTGCCTCTTGGACCAACCCAGCAAGCCCATTTCACTGCCAGAGGATCTGCCAGGATCCAGCTACACCCTGAACCAGCAGTGCGAGCTAGCCTTCGGTGTGGGCTCCAAACCCTGCCCCTACATGCAGTACTGCACCAAGCTGTGGTGTACGGGCAAGGCAAAGGGCCAGATGGTGTGCCAGACCCGCCACTTCCCCTGGGCAGATGGCACTGGGTGTGGCGAAGGCAAGTTTTGCCTGAAGGGGGCCTGTGTGGAGAGGCACAACATCAGTAAGTACAGGGTGAGTACCATAGGCTGCTCTTTGCTGGGGATGCCAGTGAGTGGCAGGGCAGGGTGGGGTGCCTCTTATAATTCCCTTCTTTTTTTTATTTGTAAAGGTTTAAATTTTAAACTTAAATACAAAATAAGAAAAGAAAAAAGAAACAAACTTTATGCTAAAATGATACAAAATAAGAAAAAGAAAGCATTGCCATATGCACAGAAGAATGTTGAGAGAGGATTCAAAATATACAGCAATAAATTTCCATTTCAAGAAAGCCTATATAATAAATACTACACATTGTGTTGAGAACTGTCCACCTTTTCTTTGCTTCCTTGTAAGTTTTCTTTTGTTCTCTGCTATGTGCTTCTTACTTTGTTCTTTTTTCTCCCGTCTCCCCGGAGAGTATGATTCCCTTCTGTAGGAACCTAGTGTCTAGGAAGAGACAAGGGCCCCCATATGAGAACTGAGGGACCTAGATTCCATTTCTTCTACTAATTCATTGTATGACCTTAGGGATAGTGTATTTTTCACTGGACCTCAGTTCTTCTATCATCTCTCTCTCTCTCTCTCTCTCTCTCTCACTCATCTATTTATCTCTCTCTCTCTCTATCCCTCTCTACTTCCTAACTTTTAAGGAATAGGGAGAGGAGATGAAGGAACTTAATGGGTTTTATTGAATGACTTGACAAAAAACCTTCCAGAGGGAGTAGGAGTTAGGACCTCATATTTCTGTGTCCTCTCTTTCTACCTTGAGGAACCCTAAACTTGACCTAGAACCCTTCAGGGATGCTCTTTCCCCATTAATGTCATCAAGTTGGGATTCATTCATTCATTCATAATTCAATGAATAAATACTTATTAAACACTTCTTAGGTGCCAGACACTCTCCTGGGTGTTGTGCTGTACTGTACCAAACTGTACCAGCTGTGGCTCTGTCCTCAAGGAGCTTCCAGTCTAGTAGGCTGCTAGTGACAGGAACTTAAAGTGAGCCATGAGTAAGAAGCCTGAATGAATCTCAGTGGGTTTGCTGAACCTGGAATCAAAGGTCATAATTGATTTTTACTGACCTGGGATTCCCCTCCACCCTTTGCAATCCTGCTCCAACCTTTCAGATCAGAACATTACCTTGCTGGTAAGTCATCACCTCATTTGCTTCATGTCTCTGGCTCAAGGACTTCATGACCCTCAAGGGAAGCCCCATAATGAATCCACTGTCTTCTTTGTCATGTTAGAACATCTTTCTGGTTACTGAGTGAGGGCTTGCCTCTATTTGATGGGAGGGTGAGGCTTGTTCACCAAAAACAACATTCACTTAGGGGCTAGTTACTTATATTGACCTGGAAGTTGTACAGAGCAATTTAGATATAGCCCTGCCCTCTTAGGGGTTTGTAGTCTGAGTGAGAGGCATGTTTGCCAGAGGATAGAGAGAGGAATAGAATAAATATGTTGAATAAGTACACAAAAAGGTTTAAGCCTTTCTCTTCGGGTGTGGAAAGTGGTGTCACTAACAGTTCTACTTAGCCTCAATCCTCTTCCCCACTTCCCCCTCCATTCCCAGGATAGCTTGCTTCTGGCTTCTCCTTATCTGTGCTGGAGTGGGAGTCTAAGTTGCCAGATAAACGTGTGACCCTCACTCCATTGTAGTTACTGGAAAATGTGTTGCTTCTGAGGTGGCAAGATCCCCTTCACTGGGGGGTCTTCAAGGGGTGGCTGCTGGTTAGAAACATTTGTCAGAAATGTTATTCAAGAAATTTCTTTAAGTTGAATGACATGATCTATAAGGTCCCTTCCAGCTCTAATTTTCTGGTCCTGGGATCTAATACATATAATTTAAGCCATAGTAGAAAGAGTATTGGGCTTAGGGTTAGGAAGTAGTGGTTTTAAATCATGCATCTTATACTTGCTAGCTCTATGACTTTGGACAAGTCACTTGACCCCTCTATGTGCCTCAGATCATTCCTTAAGACATAAGTCACAGAGGAGCTGTGATCTTCATAAGAGCAAAGTGATCCCATTCCAGGACTTCCCTATTCTGATGAAATCAGAGTATTTTCTATTTTTGTAATATTTTACATTCCAGGCTAGCGCAATGTTGGTCGCACGGTATGTGCTCAGGGATTGCAAACTCATTTGAAAATATTAAAATGCCAGGAAAACATGATTTGGAGGCTAAATTTACTGTTCCCCCTCTCCCTGGGCCCTAAACAAAATCAAACCCTCATTCCATAATCTATCTCAGAGTTGAAATGATTTTAGGAATGTGGGAAGCTGAATATTGTCAGTATCACTAATCCCACCCATTAGCAGACTATGCTCTATGGTGCAATCTAGCAATTTCACCTGGATGGTGAAGGGCAAGGAGGCTGGGTTGACTTAGAGTTATAATTAAAATATTTAATCTATTTAAAGAAGTACTTTTAGATTCATAAGGTCACACTATTTTTTCCCCTTTTATATCAGTATCACTTCTTAATAACTCTTCTCTCCTAAGAGAATAAAAATATAACTATGCAAAATAAATCAACAGGTTAAGCTTGTCTGACAATGTATCCTTCATCCCACATCTGTAGTCTACAACCTTTCCACTGAGAGGAGGCAGGCCTGTTTTGTCAACAATTCACTGCAGTCTCTATTGGTCATTACATTTTTTGGAGTTCTAATGAGTTTCTCTTTACATTGTTGTGGTCATTGTATAAATTGTTCTTCTGTTTCCACTTACTTTACATTGTATCAGTTCATACAAATCCCCCTAAATTTCCTTAAATTCTTCATGTATACATTCTTATAGCACAGTTATACATTATATTCTTCTGTCACCATTTATTCAGCAATTTCCCAACTTATGTGCACTGACTTTAAGACAGAATGTTAATGGGGGAAAAGGAGAATATTAGGAAAGACAAGAAATGATATAACTAGTGGCAGTTTGTATTCAAGCCTATGAATGTGATGTTGGTTTTACTTTTTAAAAAGGGTAGTCATTTGCCAAGGTTACATTCTTAAGTTGCTTAGCTAGCCTTTTTTTTTTTTTCCTGTAGAGAGTGCAAAGATAACTTCTAGCCAGGAATGTGCTGGTAAATGTTTTCATAACTGGCTCTCTGGGAAAAAAAGTATTCAGGACATATTTTTAAGCTTAATTTGCATTATTAACATTTTCTCCATCACTTTTTTTTTTGAAGCAATCAGGGTTAAGTGATTTGCCCAGGGTCACACAGCTAGTAAATGTCTGAGGCCAGGTTTGAACTCAGGTCTTCCTGACTCCAGGGCTGGTGCTCTATCCACTGCACTATCTATTATCTAGCTGCCCTGCCATCACTTTTTTTTTATTATATCAGGCATTTTATTTTTTTTTTATTAATTTATTTTGATTTGTCAGCAATCACTTCCATATGCTTTTAAGTTTAAAAATTTTCTCCCCCTTCTTCCCCACCACCCTCCCCAAGACAGTGTACAATCTGGTATAGGCTATGCATATACATTCCTATTAAACATATTTTCACATTAGTGATGTTGTAAGTAGGAATTAGAACCAATAGGAGGAACCACCAGAAAGAGGAAACAAAACTCAACAGAAGAGAAAAAAACCTAGCAAATAGTATGCTTCAATCTTAATTCAAATTCCATAGTTCTTTCTTTGGATGTGGATAACATTTTCCATCATGAGGCCTTTGGAGATGTCTTAGATCCTTGCATTGCTGGGAAGGGTTAAGTTTATTGGTATTAGTCATTGCACAACATGGCTGTTCCATCACTTTTTAAAGCCTAGACAATTAACAAAACAATAAATGAAGCTCTGATTTATAGCATTTGCTGATTTCTGAGGTGCAAATATTCACACTGACAATTTAACAATCCCATTTGAGTTGGCCTGAGCAGACACTGCTTCCAGCCCAGCACATGGGAATTCTGGGAAATTTTGAACCAGTGGAGTCTAAAAACTAGTATTGCTTTACTTCAGGATAAATGCACTGGGTTGTTGAGTTAGAGGAATTTCACAGATACTAAGCAGTCTTGGTCTTTCCAGGTGGATGGTTCCTGGGCCAAATGGGAACCTTATGGCCCCTGCTCTCGGACCTGTGGTGGAGGTGTGCAGTTGGCCCGACGGGAGTGTAGCAACCCTGCACCTGCCAATGGCGGCAAATATTGTGAGGGAGTGAGAGTCAAATATCGATCCTGTAACCTGGAGACATGCCCCACCTCAGGTAAGGAGGAGCCAGGATATCTTATCCTGGGAATGTGGGAGTTGCGTCTGGATGCTCCTCTAAAACATTAAAACTTTATACAAGATGTCAACCCTACAATTGGCAATGCTTAAAGGGGTCTTCGAAATCCCCTCTCCTGTCTCTGGGAAGAGGGCTTCTATACTGAGCATGAAGGATCTCTGGCCTACTTAAATTTTAAAAAATGATGTCTTTTATTTTTCACCCCCTTCATTTGCAAATCTATCCCTCTCCCTCCATTACATAGTGAGTCATCAGATCTGGCCTACTTTTTAAAGTTGTGTGGAGGGAAATGCCAGAACTTCTCTTAGTTAGGGCACTAAGGTTTCCATATTCTTATAGTAGAAGAGAGACTATTGGAAAGGACCAGCACATTGGATGTGAAGATGGAGATTCTAGTGGTATCTGGACTTGGAGAATTGGGAAAAGTGACCTTGGGGAATCTAATTCATCTCTTTCCCAAATATTTTTGGCACAGTTTATATCAGTTCTCTTAGCCTTGATTTTAGTTTTCTGTCAAATGGGGGAGAATGATAAGCAAGGATGAATGCTAAGAATGAATTTCCCATGGCTAAAAATCCCCCAGGAGTCTTGGCCTTCCCTCCCATCCCATCCAGATCTCTTTCTGAGACTCCTATATTTGCTTCCCCCACCCCAGTCTCTGGCAAGAGCTTCCGGGAGGAGCAGTGTGAGGCTTTCAATGGCTACAACCACAGCACCAATCGGCTCACCCTCACCATGGCCTGGGTGCCCAAGTACTCAGGCGTCTCACCCCGGGACAAATGCAAGCTCATCTGCCGAGCCAGCGGCACTGGCTACTTCTACGTGCTTGCGCCCAAGGTGAGTGGAGACTGGAGGGGGGAGATCACAACAAGGGTGTCTTTCTATAGAGAAAAGCTGAGGGGACATGCCAGCTCATCTATGTCTCTCTCTCTCTCTCTCTCTTCTTCCCTCCCCATGGCGACTCCGTAGGTGGTGGATGGTACCCCATGCACTCCAGATTCCACTTCAGTTTGTGTCCAGGGCAAATGCATCAAGGCAGGCTGTGATGGGAACTTGGGCTCCAAGAAGAAATTTGACAAATGTGGAGTGTGTGGGGGAGATAATAAGAGCTGCAAGAGGGTGACGGGACTCTTCACGAAACCCATGTGAGTTTTTTGTTTGTTAAGGCATAATAAGGCTATAATGGACAATTCTAACTTAAAGCTTTTTTATTTTGTAACCAACATTTATTTTCTCTACCTCCAAAATCCCATGGGCCCATTGGGGGAAAAATAATGGCAACAAAATCCCTGCAACAAAAAAACATAGTCAAGTAAAAAAATAAAATCCCATGTTGGCCATGTCCGAAAATGTGTTCTGTGCCCTGAGTTTATCTCCTCTCTCTGTCAGGAGGTAGGTAGCATGCTCCATTATCAGTCCTTTAGACTCGTGGTTGACCCAGAAATCTTAGATCTTTTTAAATTGTTTGTTTTTATGATGTTGTTCTCCTGGTTCTGCTCACTTTATTTTGCATCAGTTTATTCAAGTCTTTTCTTTTTTTTAAGTGAGGCATTTGGGGTTAAGTGACTTCCCCAGAGTCACACAGCTAGGAAGTATTATGTGTCTGAGGCCAGGTTTGAACTCAGGTCCTCCTGACTCCAGGGCCAGTGCTCTATCCACTGAGCCACCTAGCTGCCCCAGTTTATTTAAGTCTTGCCAAATTTCTCTGAAATCATCTCCATCCTTTCTTATGCCATATTGTCCTGTTACATTTGCATATCATACTTTGTTCAGCCATTCCCCAGTTAATCCTTCTTGCTCCCCTTAGTTTTCAGTTCTTTGCCACCACAAAATGAGCAGCTATAAATATTTCTGTATCTGTAACATCTTTTCCACTTTGATTTCTTTGGGGTGTAGGCCTAGTAGTGATACCACTGGGTCAATGGGTATGCAGTTTAGTAACTTTGGGGACATATTTCCAAACTGCTTTTCAAAATAGCTGTACCAATTCATCACTCCACCAAGAATGCATGAATGTGCCTGATTTCCCAAAGTCCCTCTAGCATGTGAATTTTAGGCTGGAAAGGTAGCAGCTGTTGGAGGGGGTGGTAAAGAAGGAAAGTACCTTCCCCCTCTCTCCTCCTATACCCTAGCTGTGAATTAAGGAGCTCTAGAATGACTGAGACAGATTCCAGACCCTATCCAATACCCCCAGCCATAATAATAATAATAATAATAATAATAATAATAAATAATAATAATAATAATAATAATAATAATAGCAGCATTTGTATAGCACTTTAAAATTTACAAAGCATTCATTTGAACCTCATGATGGCCCTGTGAGATAGGTGCTGTTATCATGCCCATTTTACAGGTAAGGAAACTGGAAGAACTTAAAGCTCTTGACCACATTATACAGCTAGCAAAGTCTGAGGCAAGCTATGGACTCAAGTCTTCTAGATTCCAAGTCTAGTGCTCTATATACACATTTTGCCACTTAACTGCCTAGCATGTAGTGCTTCCCTTATCCCCAAATCTCTGAAGTAAATTTCACAAGTATTTATTGAATACCTGCTATTTGTAAGGTACTATCGTGGATGCTTCCTGTGATTAAAAAACAAAGAAAACCAAATAAGCCACATTGGGAGATAAGGTGAGCACACAGGTGACATAGAACAGAGGGTGTGTCCTCTTATAAAGGTTCCTGTCTTTCTCCTGGGCTTCCTGACATTTCTTCAGGTTTGGGGGGAAGATTTGATATAAGAGAGTTGATATGAATTGGAAGAGTAGCTTTGGAGTAGGGAGCAATGAGTGGTGTGGATTTTCATTGCCTAGAAAACTGTGACTTGAAGCTCTGGTTTCTTCCAAGATCCTGGCCACATGGATCCTGTTGACTCCAAAGCTCTAGGGCAAAGGTTCCCAAGCTTATTTAGCCTACTACCCTCCTTTAAAAAAAGTACTCAGTGTGCCCCTGGAAATCTACTTTCTTTAACTCTTTAATGTTTTTTTTTTGAAATTTGCATAATTTCACAAAAATATGAAATATATTTTTAAAAAATGATGCATCTTAAACTTAATAATTTATTGTAGATTTGTGGGGTTTTTCTGCATTGAAATTTTGATGATTCAATATTGCATCATGTCACTGTAGAGTATCATATTGTAAACAAGTCATTACATATACATTCCTGCTGATGCATGCTGGACTTCCCACAATGTGCAACTTGCTCTTCTGCCAACACTTGATAGTTAAAACCTGTTGGCGGACTTGACCACTGATAGGTTATAATGTGCATTTTGTGTGTTTATTTGGAAAATCTTGTAATCACTATGACTTTAACTCTGTTACACAACAGATGAAACATGTTTTTCAACATTTTCTTCTCTCCTTTTCTTTCCTTATGCTTCCATTACCTTCTTATTTTTATTCAATACCCCCCAATTGCATCCAAGGCTACTAACACCCCCTGGATCATTTCTGCATTTCCCTAGGGGGTGGTATCGCCCCCTTTGAGAACCTCTAGAGTCTAGAGAGCCTGCCTTCTGTGTTCAAGTGAATACACTAATGCCAAGAACAGTTACTTTTCTCAAGTTCAAGTCTTGGAAAAAGTCTGTTCTTTGACAGTTGCTCTCCTTTTGCTATCAAATTTGTTGTTGTTGTTGTTGTTTTTTTTTGGGGGGGAGAGTACACAAAGGTTGACAAGGAATACATTGACACTGAGAACTTATGCCTTGGAAGGCTACCTCTGGCTGCCCACTCTGACTGAGTCTCTCTGAGGGGTGACTCGATTGCCCTTTGGACTGAGCCCTCTCTGTGTGCAGACTTGAAGTGAGAGGACATTTGGTTGCTGTATTCAGGAAGCTGACAGGGCCAAGCCATATATGTAGCAAGCAATACACAAAAAAAACCTATAGGGAGTTACGTAGACTGACCCGCATGGAAATTATCCATCTCAAGGATGATCTCTGGCATGATTTAGCCATAAGAAATTCTACCACTGAGTCATCTCCCCTAGTTGATACTTGGTGCTGCAACTACAAATGCCTTTTAGTCTTAGCCTAACCAAGCCACAATCAAGAAGGTAAATCCAGTGTTGCAGAAACAACAACAATATCCAAACCAACTGATGCCCCCTGACCCAGAACAAAAACTGTAAGCCAAAACAAATGGAAAATTAATATTTAATTATCCAAAATTCTGTATAATGCAAGCTTCAGATCATCAGCATAAATATGAAGAGGTGACGGTAATGAATGCTGGGATGTGATTGTTGTAATGACTGATCAGTTTGGGACTAGTTAGTTTGGGAAGACTGTAGGGTTAGGGATGCTTCCAACTCAGCCATCTTTACAAAGAGGCAAGTGATCATAAGAACAGAGCGGTTAGGTGGCATAGTGGATAAAGCTCTGGGTTTTGGAATCAGGAAGACTCATTCTCCTGAGTTCAACTCCAGCCTCAGATACTTACTAGTTATGTGACCCTGGGCAAGTCACTTAACCCTGTTTGCCTTAGCTTCCTAATCTGTAAAATGAGCTGGAGAAGGAAATGGCAAACCACTCCAATGTCTCTGCCAAGAAAACCCCAAATTGGGTCATGAAGAGTTGGACACAACTGAAACAACTGAACAACAACAACAAAAAATCACAGGAATAGGTGAATGTGGATTGGGTCCATGCTTTTTTTTATACTAATGCATTTAGACAGGTGCCTAGAGCATTTCAAGATTAAATGACTTGATCAGAATTACACAGACAAGTAATGAGACCCACTTTCTATCCACAATGCCATGCTCCCTCAATTTAGGGATATCATAATACCAGGTAAGAGTTGGTGCTTAATAAATGCTTGTCAATTCATTTACATATATGGCACTTTAAGATTTGCAAATTACACATTATCACATTTGATTCTTACAACAACCCTAAGAGGTAGGTAGTGCAAATATTATTATCTCAGTTACAGATGAAAGAATTGAGGTTCAGAAAGGCTGAAGGACTTGTTCATAGTCACACATTTAAGAAGTAATCTCTGAGCTCTAAATCCTATACTCCAAAGTGTCAGAGCTAGGTTTTGAACCCAGGTCTCCTGACTCAAAGTTCAGGTTCTTTTTACTATATCATGAATAATTTTTTTTCTTTTGTTGAGACTTATGATGTCATTGGTATGGAGCAAAGCCTCTGTTTAGAAATCGCCTCCACCAGTGGAGATCAGCAATATATGTCTTATCTGCAATTTATAGTCTTAGAGTTGCCAGGGGGCCCTCCATATATAATATGTGTCAGAGATGGAAGCTGATCCCAGATTTTCCTGACTTCATCATATCATGTAGCCTTTGGCCATGAACAAAGCTTAATTTAAACGAGAATTATCCAAAATTGGAAGTGTCTGCTATTAGGCTGTTAGGTTTCCCTTTAATGGAGCTCTTTAAGAAAAGGCTTGATTACCTATTGGGTACAGTGTTCTAGTATAGGATAGACTGGATGGGCTCTGAGGTCAAGTCTGTGAAGTGGTCTGAATTTTTTCTTCAGAATTAACCTGAATTAAACAGAAGCTGGACAAACCAATTGTCAGGTGGATTACAGTGGGAATTCCTTCCGTGTATGGGTTGGATTTGATTGCTCCTGAGGCCCCCTCCAACTGTTAAGTTGAGTGATTCTGTGAACCCTTACCCTATCAAAGCTTTTCTCTAACTCCTGTTCTTCCTCTCTCTCTCTCTCTCTCTCTTTTTTCTCACACAGGCATGGCTATAACTTTGTGGTGGCTATTCCAGCAGGAGCCTCGAGTATTGACATCCGCCAGCGGGGTTACCAAGGCTTGATCAGTGATGACAACTACTTGGCTCTGAAGAATGGGCAAGGCAAGTACCTGCTCAATGGGCACTTTGTGGTGTCCGCTGTGGAACGGGACCTGATGGTGAAGGGCAGCCTGGTCCGTTACAGCGGGACCAGCACAGCAGTAGAGAGGTTGCAGGCATCAAGGCCCATCCTGGAACCTTTGACTGTGGAGGTACTCTCCGTTGGCAAGATGACCCCACCTCGCATCCGATACTCTTTCTATCTACCCAAGGAACCCCGGGAGGACAAGTCTGCCTATCGCAAAGACAACCGGGGATCTTCTGTGCTCAACAACAGCGTCCTCAGTCTCTCTAACCAGGTGGAACAACAAGACAACAGGCCTTCAGCTCGTTGGGTGGTGGGCAGCTGGGGGAGCTGCTCTGTGAGCTGCGGGAGTGGACTGCAGAAACGTGTAGTGGACTGCCGGGGCTCCCCGGGACATCTTGCTGTTTCTGCCTGTGACACGGTCCAGCGGCCACAGAGACAAGGCCCTGTGGGGAGCCCTGTCCAACTTGGGAGACAGGTGCCTGGTCTCCCTGCTCCAAGAGCTGTGGCAGGGGATTTAAGAGACGACCGCTGAGGTGTCTAGGCCATGGGGGACGGCTGCTGGCCAGAGACCAGTGCGACCTTCGTCGGAAACCCCAGGAGTTGGATTTCTGCACCCTGAGACCATGTTGAATCAGGCTCTTTCTGCCACCCCCTCACTCTCCCCACCCTCACATTAGGGCCATCAGCATTCTGGTCAGCTGGCATGGTGGGCACTGGCCAGGGGGGTCACCTCAGGACCCAGCTCACATCCAGGAGCTAAGGACTATTGAACAGGGGTGAGAGGTTCTCCTCACCCTCCCTCACTTGAGCAGAGTGGTACTAAACTCACAGTCTACCTCGTGCCAGGCTCCTCCAGTGCCCAGGTGCGGGGGGGATAGGAGGGAGAACCTGAGAGGAGAGTGTACTGGGCTTGGAAGGATTGGAACCCAGTTTAAAAAGAGACCTGGAGAATGGGCATCTCCAGGGCAGAACTTCAGGTACTGTGGCACTCCCTCAAAGGAGGCCGCAGGCTGCTGGAAGAGCCGAGGCTGGCAGCCTGGCACCCTCAGGGGGCCCTGAGGGCTCTTGCACCATCTCTGAACGATGCAGGTTTTCACGGTGCTTGCAACCCACTTTCCTTTTCTTTTCTGACTGGTAATGGGAAAAAATCAAAAAAACAAAACCCCAAACCCAAGAAACTCAAAACTTTGCAGGATAAGGAGACCTTAAGGGAAAGGGGGAAATAATTAGATACCATAATGGTGAGGTCATTTTCATCACGGGGGGGAAGGGGATGGAGAGGGAGTCTTCAGGGAATCTCCCAACTTTCCCTTCTTCTTCATGGTTCCTCAAAACATTCCCCTCCTCTAACCCCCCCCACCCCGGTTTATAGAGTATTGTATTCATTTGGGGCTGGGGGTGGGGTGAGGAAATCATCTTTGAAGAATAGCCTCTATAGCTTTGTAGGGAGGAAAAGTCCTTAGAATTGAGAACAGCGGGAGAAGATGGAAGTTGAGAAAGCCTAGATCCTCATGAAAAAGGGATCGGGCTAAAAAAACAAAATCAGCTTCGGGATCCTGGAAATTGTACCAGAGCCAATGGCCAGTGGAAGGAAACCTAAGGGGTAAATTCCAGACAGGAAGGTGCTGTCACTGGGGTTGGACGCTGGCCTACTTGTATATCCAGGATCTCTTTGCTTTAAGATTCTTCTGGGTCTCACCCAGAAAGGGTGCTGTTCCCTGTTTCTCTCCAGAGGGGCCCACAAAGGGGACCTAGCTTCACCTTCTCTGTTAGCCAAACTGCCCTCAGAGTGACCGTAGCTTCATATCCCTGGAGACGGTGATGCCTCAGAGGACACAATGGTGTGGCCTACTGGTCAGAAGCAGAGAACGCTTAGGGCAAGGTGCTGAACATTGAGGTGTTTTCCCTTTCTCTGACATCAAGACTGCTGTGTGGCCTTTGGTATGTTTATTTGCCTCCCTGGACCTCAGTTTCCCCACCTGTTAAATGGGGTTAATTCCTACCTCAGGTTCTGCTTTCTGGGTACCCCTATTCTCCTTTCTTCCACCTCCTCACCACACCCTAAGCAGTGGTGACCCTACTATCCTGGAGCTGAGTGCCCTTCTCAGAAGGTCATGCTGTATGGACCATGAAGATAAGTAGATCTCTTTGGGGGAGATGCCAGTACCTTTCACCAGGCAGGGCTCCCAGTTTTGAGACAGGATCCCTCCCTAACCCCAATCCAGGTTTCCTTAGGGGCTAATATCATGAAACTTGTAGTTTCACCCGTGATAGAATTTCAGAGTTGACAGATCCCTGAGAAGCCATCTAGTCCAATCTGAACCCAAAACATGAATTCCCCTGACTTTTTTTTTTAACCTAAGAACGTTTGTAGCCTTGAGGGAAGGCATTTCAGCTAAATTCAGAGTCTACAAATGAGATGGCCCAGGTGACCTATGCCAGGGGAGTAGAAAGTATGCTTATATTCCATGGTTCCCAGGGCCCTAAAGAGACTTGGTTGGCTGTGGGTTAGAGAGAAGACTATGGTGTTAGGGATGGAGGCTTATTCATAACTATATAGCATTCTCCTTCGGAATAAAGTCATCCCAGCACAAGTTACAGGGTCTCCTATGTCTGATTGCTCAGTGATGAGCTCATTCGAGTAGAGATCCAGATCCAAGTGGTCGGGTTCCCCAGATGGGATTAAAGAAGGTAGGGTTCCTAGGGAGAGGATTTTGATTCCTCCAACCACTCAACCAACCACTAAATGAACTCTTGCCCTCTAGCCTCTCCTTAGGGCTTGAAATGAAGGGTAGAATGCCTTTAGGAGGGGAAAAATGTCCATGGCCATTGGGTGATGAAAAGTAGAGACCTTTAATGGGGACAAGGGGACAGAGCAGGACACTCCATTTTTAGTGCATCTCACTAGGAGTCAGGGATGGAGTGGGTGCTGTGAAGAAGAGGCAGGGGCATGGATGAGGGTGGGTGGGTAATAGAGAGGCTTCTACTGGGGTGACTAACCTCTTAGAAGGAGAATCCTTACTATCATTCACTTCATGTGGGTCTTTAAGGAGGAACATACTTTCTTGTTGCTGACACAGACCAGGTCCAGAAGTTTTTTTTCCCCCTAGTTGCTGGTATTTTTTTCTTCTTCCTTACTAAAAAAAAATAGGACCAAGGTATCTTATTTAGAAGTTGCTCTCGACTATGAACATTCCACTGATCAAACTATGTCTTTCAGGACAGAGCAGAGATTGAACTTGAGATAGATTTTTGGAGATCAGGTCTAGGAGGGCCCCTCAAAAAGCCAAGTTTTTTCCATTGTTTTGGGGACAAATAGGAATTGGGTTTAGCTTGGCCTTGGCCCCTTTATCCTTCCTGTGCACTGACTGTAGGAGCCTGACCCTAGCACTCACCTTACTGACCTTGTGCTGTGGGACGGGGGGAGGTTGCAAGGGGGCATCTTGAGGGGCTGTTTTTGTTTCCTCCACCTGATGACTGGCTCCCCCAAAATACCAGATCTTGTCACTGTCACTTGTGGAATTTGTTTTTGTTTTGTTCCCTTTGGGGGGGCGGGGTATGTGTGTGTGTTTGTGCGTGTGGTAAGTTTGGTTTGTTTACGCCCTGCGTACTGCAGAAGGACAGCAGAGCCTAGGTACTGGCTGGGCTATGTATACTGTGTATACCTGGGAGTTGGCTAATGAGTTGTGAACAGCTGCTCCTAATAAAGTTGTAAGGATTGAAAATCTTTGCCCGGTTTCAGTGTTTTTATCTCTTCATTAGACATTTCCCAAAGCTGAACGAAGGATCCATTCAGTTGGGAGAATATATTGATGTTCTAATTTAATTCTAGTACAATATATTTTAAAAAATCAACCAGTCAATAAGCATTTATTAAGTACCTACTATATGCTAGGTGGAAAGTGCCAGGGCTACAAAAAAAGGAAAAATAGTCTCTATTCTCAAGGACCTCGTGGTCTAACAGGGAAGACAGCATGCAAAGAACTATGCAACAAAACTGTACAAAAATGCACAAAAAACTGCACAACTATGGACAGAATAAACTGGATAATCAGTGGAGGGCAAGGCACTAGAACATTGAGAAGGGTTGGGAAAAATATATAGATCCTATTCTGGTTCATACTGGTTAACTAGGTGACTGAAAAACAAAACAACCAAGAAAACCCTTTGATTCAGCAAAAAAAAAAAGCATTTATATAAAAACATGTCCATGAGTGTATCTATGCATGTATGTACATGTATGCACATGTACCTTGTTTGTATATATGTATGTGTATATGTTATATATTCATTTAGTTTAAGGAGTTAGCATGATGAAAAATTTCATCACCCATAGCCAACTTATGGGTGAGCCTTCTATACTCAACTAAGCCAGTCTCCAGATAGCAGAAAAGGTCTGTTGCTGCCCAGTGGTTACTATCAGGTGGTGGCAGAAGCTGCTAGAGCTCCCTTTTACTTAGCCTTTGGAAACTCAAGGTCATTCCCACACTGAAATAAAGTGTCTGAAGAGGACATCTGTGGGAAGTTCAACAGGCAAATGCAGTAATTTGTTTTAAAATCACAGTTTGGGTTCCAATACCTGCTCCTAAGCCCCAGCATCTGAGGGCTTGGGCTCATTTTCTTATTCCTAGCCATCAGACACAGGAGACGAGGGTTTCTTTGGCCTTTTATGAGGAGGAGCCTTCAAAGACAGAGGCTATAAGGTCCTGCATCGATGTAGTCACAGTACTATGGGCCTGATGGCCGCATGTACTGCTCTGACCATGCCCATTTACTAGGGCAGCTAGGTGATGTTGTGGAGTGGGCCAAACTCAGGGTGATGAAGACCTGAGTTAGAATACTTTTAATAGGTCTTTGGACCTGGGTGAATGACTTAACTTCTATTCTGATTTCTTGTCTGTTAAATGGGTATAAGAAACATCTACCTCACAAGAGTTTTTGTGAGGATGAAATAAGACCATCTATGTAAAGTGCTTTGTAATCTTTAAAAATGCTATGTATGTTAGCTATTATTAACATACATAATTAATGTTATATATTAATTATATAAAATCAATAATTTAACATATTAAATAATATCTAATATTATTAAATATTAATAACAATTAAGTTGCTAATAATTATGTTATAATTTAGGTTTTGCCAAAGTAATAGCCTTTGTCAGTCCATGTACCCTGATTTTTCTTTGGGGGGGGAGGGTGCTTTGGAAAATATCACCATAGTAACTGAATAATCCTAGGTCTGGAAAGAGACCTTGAGGTTTTTGAGTAGATTATCTCCATGCCTCCAGGCAGGATCATACTCAGACCATCTCAAACAGATGAGAAGGCCTTATTTTGAAATCCCTCCAGGAGCAGAGAGAAGTTTCCTAATCATGGCTGGATCTTGGAAGGAGGCAGGAACAATTTGCTCTGTAATCCATACTCCAGTGGGGGATGCTTCCTTTGCCCCAGGAGAGAAGTAGATTTGGTGATTGCAAAAAGGGCTTTTTTTTTTCCTCCCTCGATAGTGCTCTCGTGGCCAAGTCAAGTCCTGGCAACATGCTTAACAGCCTGAGTTGGCACGCCAATCTGCAATGTGTGTGACCCCGAATAGTCTCTCCATTTCTTGTTGGCTCCTCTCCAGCTCTTGCTGAATGAGTCAGCCACAGTGCTTCAAGTCCCATCGACAAGCCCTAGAAGAGCGAAGCCTCTTCCTTTTGGCCTCTTTGTAGACTAACCCATGAGCCAATGGCAGGAAATGATGGCTTCAAACAAGATCTTTGAACTTTCCAATGCACGTGACCACAAGAGAATCAAATTATGTTGCAAACCCAGTTGCAGTGCCAATAACCCAACAGCCATCCATCCATCCTCTCCCACTCAAAACAATCAGATGACTTCTGCTGTCCCTTTCCTCCTTCCCCCCTCTGCTCAGGAAATACTTCCATTTCAGTTTTTGAGGTCTCCTCTTCTGGTTTGATTTGCAAACCACATTCCTAATGCAGATCAGAATGCTGAAGGAGATAAGAGTTCTTGGCTTTTAGGGGCATTCCAAGGAACAGGCAGACCAACTTGTCTCCAAAAGAGAACAGCTTTGGAGGAAAAGAGAGTAGAAGGAGACAAAAGATGCAGGGAGTGTCCTTGCAACAAAGTCCTTGCAGATCTGGGCAGAGTAGGGAAAGTGCTATGTAGTTCCAATAAACAGCTCTGATAGGCTGAGATGACCTCACTGGTGTCACTGTCTTGGGACTGAGGTCACTCTTGCTTCCTTTTCTTCTGGGAAAGTACAGATTCTCCCACAGTTCATGGGCCATCTGCTCAGTTAACTATGAGGGGTGGTGGTGTAGGACTTTAAGCTTTGGGTGCAGAGGAGGGCAGACCAGGTAATTGCTGGCAATACAACCAGACCATTTATTTGGCTACGTGTAATGATGATTTTTGGGGAGGAACTCTTACCTTTAAGGGAGCAGAAGTGTCCGTGACGACAAATGATCTTATAGAGCCTCTGCCTGCATCTCTATCTACTGTTGTGGAAGCCTGGGCAAGACAGCAGGGAGGAATTTAACTTGAAATATCCATCATAATTAATGGGAGAAATTAACCCATC
Organism: Phascolarctos cinereus; assembly: GCF_003287225.1. Classification (NCBI taxonomy): domain Eukaryota; kingdom Metazoa; phylum Chordata; class Mammalia; order Diprotodontia; family Phascolarctidae; genus Phascolarctos; species Phascolarctos cinereus. The sequence continues at coordinate 269,495,589 of NW_027556098.1, read as the reverse complement.
TCTTAAGATAAAGGAAAATAGAATTTAGAGCTGGGAGAGGCCTTAGTGATGACTTCTAGTTCAGTCTCCCCATTTTTCAGAGAAGAAAACTGGAGCCCAAGGTTGTGGAATGAGTTACTCAAAAGACTTGTCAGAACTGATGAAGAACAAGGTGAACAAAACCAGAAGAACAATTTATACAATAACAACAATGCTGTAAAGAAAAACGACTTTGAAAGACTTAGGAACTCCTATCCATGTGAGGACCCAACATGATTCCAGAGGGTCAATGATCAAACATTTTACCTACCTGCTCACAGGTGGTAGACTCAAGATAAAGAATGTGATGTATTTTCAGATATAACCAACATGGAAATTTTTTTTAAACATGCATATTTGTTTAAAGGGCTTTGATTTTCCTTTTTTTTTCTTTTTCCAACTAGGAGGGTGAGAGAGGCAAAAGGTGAGCTAATCATAGTGTTGCCAAGAAAAAAATAAGGAAAGGAAAAGAAAGAAAAGATTGTTGTTGCAATGTAACACTCCCTTGGTCTCTCTCAACCCTTGGGGTAAGAGTTCCTGCCAGGATCTCTTTGGGGAGTACAGGTGATGAACGAGTGACTGCTTTGCTCAGCTGGACACTGTTGGGCTGCTGTTGCTACTACTACCAGTTCTAGTTGCCAGCGAGACATCTCTGAGAGCCTTGATGGGTATTTGGGTCTCATCAATCACTTGGACACTCATTTTTCTGGATACTTGGTTTGCCTAACACCAGGAAAGAATAAAGACAAAAGAAACAGATATCATTTGTGCAGTGATAAATGATGGCAGGGTAGGGGAAGGAAGCACCCAGCTTCTTCTCATTCAAAACCCACCCAGGGAACAGGAGGGCTGAGGAGTGGGGGTTACTCCTTTATTCTCTACACCAAGTCCTGGCTTAGCAGCCAATTAAAAGATTTTTTTTTTTGTTACCATATGGTAAGAACTCCTTAGTTATCATGGTTGACAGGAAGTAGTCAGAGGATCTCTGTCCATGCTCTGAAATGTGTATGTTGAGGGGAGATCCCTTCCATCATAATACCTGTCCATTCCAAGTTCCCATTTAGTTGTGAACTACATGAAAAGTTTCCATATAGTTTTTCCATGTAGTTGTAGACTACATGAAATGACAACTAAGTATGCCCCAAAGTTGGGGGTGGCATGTAGAGGGAGCTAAAGAAATTTCAAAAAATGCACAAAAAAGAACAGAAGGAAGGCCAGAAAATCCACAGACAAGCAGGACAGCTTAGAAAGTTACATGTTGAATTTATTATATACTTAAAAAGAAAAGCAAGCTATATGTAATAGAGATTCATACTTTCATGGACAACTGTCTTTTTTTTTTGGCTCTACTTTGCATATGGAAATGCTCATTTAGTTTGATGTTTTTAAGTTTGGAATGATTTTTAAAAATTGACTTGGCCAAGATCACCACCAATAGACTAGAGGTAAGTGGATTCTGTGTTCCTGGGAAAGGCTAGCATTGTTACTGTCAGTTTCTGGGCTGCCATGAAAGGTTACTTGGCTATTTCAGAGGAGGCAATGTTCCCTGCTTCTTAAAAAAATATTTTTCCCCATCCACCTTCAGCTGACAGAAAATAGCCAAATTTTGCCTGAATCTTTTCTTAATAGGAAATGTTCACTCTTGGTTTGTTGCATTTTGGGGCTCCTCCTAAGGACCTTGGGCATGACATTCAAAAAGCAAACTGACAAGTTACCACATAGATGTGATTAGGGTGGGAAGAGTTAAAAGACTGAACCTCAAAAAGCTTTAGTCAATATAGAAGGTAAAAGATTAATAAACTTATTATTATTAATTAAACCTTATTTATTATTATTAAAAGGTTATTTGAAAACTATAAAATACTAAACCTAGAAGGGCCCTTAAAGAACACCTAGGTTGGCAGATGGCAGGAGTCAGTCAGTCAGTCAATTAATAAACATTTATTAAGCACTTACTAGGTGCCAGATACTGTGCTAAGTGTTGGAGATAAAAAATTGCAAAAGACAATACCTGCCCTCAAGGAGCATACAATCTAATCTTCAGAATCAATTTCTGAATCTCAGTTGGTAGGGACTTCAGAGATCATCTAGTCTTACCTTTACTAGGACAATAATTCCCTCTACAACATGCCTGACAACTAGTCATTCAGCTTCTCTGATCACCTCTAGTAAGGGGACCCACTGGTATCCAAGGCTACCCATTTCACTTTCATATACCTATAAACAGGAAGTTTTCCTCTTGCCATCAAGAATAAATTTGCAACTTCCACTCATTGTTCTTAGCTCTGCCTTTCAAGGTGAAGCAGAATGAATCTGGGCCTTCTTAATGATATCCCTTCCAATGCTTGAAGGTAGTTATCTTGTCTCCTACCTCCTCCCCTTTCCCATCGCAAATCTTCTCTTTTCCAGGCTAAACACACCCAATTCCATCAAAAGACCATCATAAGGCATTGTCCTTCATTATCTTGGTAGACCTGCTTCAGATATAGTCCAGTTTATTGATATCTTTCCTATAACAAATATTTTCCAGATGTGATCTGATAAGACCAAGTAAAACAGGATTTGCTCCTTACTAATCTTGGACACTATTTTTATCTATCTATCTATCTATCTATCTATCTATCTATCTATCTATCTATCTATCTATCTATGTATCTATCTATCGATCATATTTTATATTTTCCCCAATTAAATGTAAAAACAATTTTTAACATTCATTTTTAAAATTTTTGAGTTCCAAATTCTCTTCCTACCCCCTTCTCCCCCTCTTTGAGATGGAAAACAATTTGATATAGGTTATTTATACAATCATGCAAAACATATTTCCATATTAGTCATGTTGTGAAAGAAAACATAGACCAAAAAAAACCCCCATGAAAAAAATAAAGTGAAAAACAGTATGCTTCCATCTGCAGTTTCCATCAGTTCTCTCTCTTTGGAGGTAGACAGCATTTTTTCGTCATGAGTCCTTTGAAATTGTATTGGATCATTATATTGCTGAGATTGGCTAAGTCATTCGTGGTTGGTCATCGTACAATATTGCTGTTACTGTGTACAATGTTCTCCTGGTTCTGCTCGCTTCACTTTGTATCAATTCATGTAAGTCTGCTTGTCATTTCTTACAGTACAATAGTATTCTATTACTATCTTCTACCACAACTTGTTCAGCCATTCCCCGATTGATGGACATCCCCTTGATCTCCAGTTCTTTGCCATCACACACACACACAAAAGAGCTGCTATAAATATTTTTGTATAAATAAGTCCTTTCCCCCCTTTTTTTTGGGATCTCTTTGGGATACAGACCTAGTGGTGGTATTGCTGGATCAAGAGGTATACAAAGTTTTATAGTCTTCACCATTCTTTTAATGTAGCATAAGATGGAAAGGACCTCTGAGGTCCCACAGGTAGTAAGCTTCAGAGGTGGGATTGGAACCCATGTCCTTTCATTCTAGAGCCACTGTTCTTTCCATTGTTTTTTTTTTCTGGTTGTCATTTTAATATTGTTGACTCATATTAGCTTGCTCACCCCATAGTGGGATGCAATCTCAATATTACAGTTATGAAAGGATTAGAGAGAGATTGGTGGTGGTGGGTTGGAGGTATAGCCATGAGAAATACTTTGCAATATGTTAATATCCCTCTGAGGCAAAGGAATCCAAGGAAGGTTGACTTGGACATTTCTGGTAGTACAGATTAAATATCAATACTTTCAACATTAATCTAGTTTTCATTCTTACACTGGGGGAACTGGCATTTAAAAGTTTGATTCTGCCTCAAGCCAGGGGAGTAAACTAGTTGCTACTGATTTTTCAGCTAATGCCTTCTGTCCTCTTGGTTAATTCTCTAGTCTCTTCAGGTGCTGTCAATAAATACATTATCTTACTCCCCTCTTACACCCCAGACTGAGCATTTTATGGATATCTGGGAACCAAGAAGCCACAATCATAAAGGGCAAGGGAGCCTAAAAACAAAATAGAGTGGTAGGAGAAGATGGAAAGATTGTCCATAGACATTAGTGTGAAAGCAACTACATGGTATTTAAAATGCATTTCAGCATAGGTCATATAAAGAGGTTTATTTTTTAATATACCCCCTGTATCTTTCAGTCATACATGCATTGTATATAATATATTTCAATGCACATATCTCAGGATGGGAATAGCAGAAACATATGTTAAACAAAGTTATATTAACTCCAGGGACAGCATCACTGGGTTACGGGGTATTATGACTCTGTGTGCTTCTACAACACATGTTACCCATAATGGATCTGAGGCTTTAATATACTGGGCTTGACTCGAGGAGTGTGTTGGAGATGGGCAGAGAAAAATGAAGTTCTCTTGAATATATACTGTATCAGAATGAATGAACTGTCGCAAAGGGCACAGGGGAATCCCCATGTTGCCAAACTATTATACAAGCAGAGTTTCTAAAGGAAAATATCGCTGTTATTTTCTTGACACTGTCCTGGAAAAAGAGTTTAAAAGTACAGGTTGCCTTATAGGAAACCAGGTAAACACAAGACTAACACAGAATCACAAATCTCTATTAGAAGAGACATTAGAGCTTATCTAGTCTAATTCATACATAAACGGGAATTCTCTCTACATCATCCCAAGTAAATGGTGTAGTAGGGGCATGTCTGATTGAAGTCTCAGACTCTTGGTTTATTGCTTTGAGGCTCTGGGCCTCAAAGACAAGTTCAGTTGAAATTCTCAGGATGAGATTTTTAGGGAGACACTGCCTCACAGGGATGCTTGTATCAGGAAGGTAACCAAAACTGTTGGGATGGGAGAAGAAAGGAAAGTTTACAATCCTTTAGGGATAGACAGCAATGGTGTCTAGGAGGCCTACAAGTTCTGACATATTCTTAAGACCCCTATGGAGCAAGGAGATGAAACATTTAGCCTGTGGAGGGGTGACAAGAAAAAGAATGCTCCAATTGGAGAAAAAATTGCTTCACGGATGGAGCTGCTCAGTCTTAGTCCAATCACACACAAAAATGCCAGACCTTTCACCACCTGAGAGCATGAGTCTATTAGGTGGCTGTAGCAATTTTCAAGTTCTAAGAGGTCTGCATTGAAGCCTAAATGCACATCTTTTGTTGATTTAAAAGAGAATCCTTTCCTTGTTTTAGAGGTATGAGTCTGGGAAATGCTGTTTTCCCAGGAAACTCTGGTGAGAATTGGAGATGAGTTTGTCTTTATAAGGTCCTGGGTGTTAACAATAACAAGCATTTATTAAACACATATTATGTGCCAGATGCTGTGCTGGATGTTACAAAGCACACACACACACACACACACACACACACACACACACACGCACACACACAGTATGTCTGTAGCTTTGGCACTTTAAAAACAAAATTAAAAAAGGCAAGTCCCTGCCCTCAGGAAGTTTACGTTATACTGGAGGGCTACAACATGTATAAGATGAGTAAATACAAAGCAATTTCTGGAAAGAAGTGCTCATAATTGGAGGAATCAGGAAAGGCCTCCCATAGAAAATGGTGCTTGAGCTGAGACTTGAAGGGATCCAGGCATTCCAAGAGGTGGAGGTGAGGAGGAAGAGCATTTCAGGCGAGGGCCTTGCAAGGATGCAGGAGAGGAGGAAGGAATGTCATGTGTAGGGATTTAAGTATTTCCATTAAATATTGTGGTTTAAAAATGCATGTTCCTTGTCTGGTCTCCCAGTAAGGTGCAAAGTAAGTACAGATGATTTTAATGGTTTCAAGGGGAACTGAGATGGGAGCTTAAGCCAACTGAGGCACACATTTCCAAAATTAGCCTTCATCGAAGCCAATAATTCTCGCGAATCTAGAGTTGAGAGGAATGCAGGCTACAAATATTCGTCTTACTCTCATTGAAGACTTCCAGTGACAGAGAAGCCACTAGCTCCAGAGGCAGTCTGTTCCACTTTTGGATGGCTCTAATTATTAGAGAATTTTTTTGTTACATTGAGCTGAAATCTGGCCTTCTACAAATTCCACCTGCTGCTTCTAGTTTTGCCTTCTGGGGAAAAGCAAAACAAGTCTTCCACTTGACAGACCTTCACATGTAAAGATGCAACTGTCATTTCCCTACTCTGTCTTCTCTTCTCTAGGGCGGAGAGTTCCAGTTCCTTCAAATGAACTTCATATGGCTTGTTCTACAATCCTTTTACCAATCCTGGTCATTCTCCTCTGGACAGGCTGCAGCTTTTCAATGTCCTTCCTAGAATATAGTGCTCTAGATGTGATGTGACCAGCGGGATATTCTTATCAATGAAGCTTCAGACCCGATTTTTTTTTTTTTGGCCACCATGCCTTACTTTTGTTGTTGTATTATATCATTATTTTATAAAACAAATGACTCTATAATAATTTTGCTATTCTCCTTCAAACATCATTTCTGAGTAGAGCAAGGGTCTCTAGGAAGGACTAGAGACATTGTGGTGAGATGGAAAGGGAGAACTTGGAGTCAAGGGAACAGGATTCTAGACCTAGACCTCAATTTTCTTATCTATAAATTGAAAGACTTGGAATAATAATCTCTAAGGTCTCAAAACCATAAAATGTTAGAATTGGAGAATCATGTAGTTCAGTCCCTCAATTTGCAAGTGTTTTCCTCCCAATGATCCTGTGAAGTGGCAGCACACACAAAATAGAGACACCAAAAAACTCTTCGAGGTTATGACTTGTTCACCATCACACAACTGTTGTTTGTCCTTCGTTTTCGAAGAGGACCAATAACATCACAGGTGATGTCTTAGCTTGCCTGTGAATTGGCTTTAAGTAAGGCAGCATTGCACAAAGTTATCAGCCTTACCTTCTCTTCCAGAGTCATTAAAGACTAGTGGCAGGACAAAAGTCAAGGCAACTGGTGATGGCCTGGAATGTAGTGGATAACCTTGGCATTTTTGATATCTGACTAAGCTTGAAGTGTTGGACAACATCTGTTTCAGCCACCTTTATGGCTGTTGGAACAAATTGTTCTAATCCACCTATTCTGCCAGGGGAAGTCTTCATATGCATGTGGTAGACACCCCATTAACTCAGTCCTTTTTGACCAAAAGTCTGCCACTATATCTATCCACTATGCCAGGTGCACTTACTTACTCAAGCTCATACAAGCTAATGAGAAGCAGAATTGGATTAGATCCTAGGTCTTTTGACTGCTTTCTAGTACTATGATTCTATGAACTCTGCATTTCAATCCTAAGGGGGTTACCAAGAGTCATTGCCAGTCCTAGCCCAGAGAGGAATCAGCAAAGACATAACTTCATGACCTGGTGACTTCCAAACTCTTTTGGAGTTGACATGGAGAATTCTCCATGAGAAGTTCATCTTCTTAATTTCTCCATCTATAGTCAGTCTCTGGTTGGAGAATGAGTTATGAAAATGTCTTAGGGAAATTCAGTATCTTGCTTGGGTGTTGCCTTTGGTGTTTCTTAGGTTAAAATGAGAACCAATGTGTTCAAGGTACAAAGACCTTACACAGCATTTCATTTTATATCCCTCTGATTCACTTATAATGTATCATAGTTAATAAACTGTAAGCTCCATGAGGACAGGGTCTTCATCTTATCTGAATTTTGTATCTCTCTCAGTAGCTACTATAGTGATCTGTTCACAGTAGATGTTTATTAATAAATGTTTATTGAATTGAATTCAATTGAACTGCTAGAAGCAGGTTTCATAGTGGAAATAATACTGGGTTTAGAGACAAATAACTTAGGTTTGAATTCCATCTCTGCTACCTATTTCTGGGTGAAGTTGGGTAAGTAATTTAACATCTAAGGTTTTAGTTTCCTTACATGAAAAATAATGAGTTGACTAGATAGTCTTCAAAGTTCCTTCCAATTTTATATCCTGTGAATTGATATTGGGACATTTATCGGTAAAGGTGTTGGTGAAATCCAAACCATTTTGGAGCTCTGCACTGACCCCCAGTGGTGTCCTGAACCACTGCATTCTCATTGTATCAAATCTTGGGGGAAGGAGTCAGATTTTTTTTTTTTTGAGTTAAGGGTGACTTCAGGCTTGAAGGCAGTTGAGAGGGAATCTTTTCTTTGGACATATGAACAGCTGTCATTATTTCAGTCTCAGTTTTAACTACTACTCCATCCTAAGCATCAGACAATTCAACAAACATTTAAATACCTACCATGTATAAGGCACTGTGCTTGTTGAGACAAAGATAAAACGTGACATAATCACTACCTTTAAGAAGCTTACATTCAGGGGTGTGTGTTCAAAGACATTGTGTGTGTGTGTGTGTGTGTGTGTGTGTGTGTGTGTTTGATATGTCACACATACATATATATGTTTATAAAAATTGCTGGTTAGTATTTTCAATTCAATTTCAATAAGTATGTGTTTTTCTGTATAAGGGTGTAGAGCTCCATAAAAATAGAAGACATAGTTCCTACTCTTACGGATAGACCATTGTACCCAAAGAAATAGTCTATATATTCAGGAACTACTTGAATGATAGCAATACAAGATATAATTAAGTAAAAAGGTGGAGTGGTAAAGGCAATGTAGTAAAAATTCAGAGATGAGGGAGAACAAGTGGGAATTAAGAAGTCAGGGAAGATTTCATAGAGAAAGTAAGATAAGCTATACTTTGAGGAATGAGTAGAGAGAGGGGAAGGCATTGGCTATAGAGGGCAAGTATGGGATGGGAATTGCTATTAATTAGTATAAACTAGATGAACATGGTTTGTTTGAGAGGCAGTGATTAGACCTCTGGAAAGGTTTGCTTTTGGGAATTATGGGAAAATAAGGCTGGATGGGCTTGGTGAAACTAGACCATGGAAGACTCTGAAAACCATGCTGATAAATTTTGACTTTATTTTGAAGGCGCTTGGGAGCCATTGAAGGTTTTAGAATAGGGGAGTGATGTGATGAAAGTAATATTTTGTGTGTTGTTCTTTTCTTGGTTGTGGTAGTGAAGGGAGAGACAACAAGTATTCTAACATAGTCTACATAAGTAAAGAGTTTTTTGCATGAGTGAAGATCTCTTTCCCTTTTAAAGTACTTGAAACCAGCTCTGGAAAACTTTCCACTGATGCTGTGCCATTGCATTTCTCCACCAAGAAATATTCCTGGAGGGATTTTAGCAATGATAACAAGCAAATTGTTAGGATAACATCACTTTCCAGGCAATTTGGCCTCTACAAGTTTAGAGGCCTTATTTAATGAAACCAGAAGATGACCCTTCCCAAGCAGAAATTAAAGACAGAAGAGGATTCAGGCTAGGATTCTCAGTTTTCTTCCAGCCCTGAGCACCAGGCTGATTTTATTTATTTACTTATTTAGCTCTGTCTCTGTAAAGAAGGTCAACTATGATCTGAAAAACAAACCAGAGAACTCACTGAATGAGGAACAAGGAGACCAAGTTGCTGTTCAGTCACGTCTGACTCTCTGTGACTCCATTTTGGGGTTTTCTTGGCAAAGATACTGGAGTGAGTTGCCATTTCCTTTTCCAGTTCATTGCACAGATGAGGAACTGAGGCAAACAGAGTTAAGTGACTTGCCCAAGGTCACACAGCTAGTAAAGTGTTTGAGGCCACATTTGAACTCATGAAGATGAGTCTCCCTGATTCCAAGGCCAGTGCTCTATCTGCTGTACCACTTGCCTAACTTACACTAAATATATGGGAATTCTCTAACTCTTTGAATTTGCTCTTTTGGGCAATCATATGATGGCATTTTTAAGTATAGGGCCTTGAGTCCCCAGTAGGAAGACACTCACCTGTACGGGAGTCTGAACGATATCGTTCTCTTTGAATTTATCAAAATCCTCAATCAAGTGAAATGAAACAGGAGAGGGGGCGGGAAGGACAATTCGAGTGTAGGGGTATGTGAAGGATGGGATCAGAACCAAGACAGAGCTATGTTGCAGGGTGCAATGTTACTGGTTGGTTTTTTATTCTCCCTCATCCAACTAACAATAACCTTGATTGAAGGTTGATTTTGTGAAAGGCGCGGTGTTGGCGATACAAAGATTGCTTCAAAAAGGAGTTGATTCCTGATCCAAAGAAGCTTTTAGTTTAACAGTAGGAATATGACATATATACAAGTAAGTGTGATAGAAGCTACCTCTGGTGAGCCATTTATGAAAGGTGAGCCCTTTTCTCTGATGGAATAAAGACAAAGGAGAGACCCAGACAAAGTATTTTGGGAAAATTTAAGAAGGGATCAATTTCATATGTAGGTATCTGGGAAGACTTCATGGAGCCAGTAGCACTGAGATGACACTCGAAAGAAGAGAAATATTTCAATAGTCTTTTACAGGCCAATCCCTTTGTCTGGGTTGCTGTACCTATTCATTGTGGTCTCTTGGAATCCACTGCTTCTTCTAAAGCTCAGGTCAGGTACTGTCTGAGGACTATCTTGTTTCACCTAGTTATTGTTCTCCCCATCTCCAAATTACTTTGTATTTACTTTTTATATATTTTTATTTACTCATATGTGCATTCATTTTCGTCTTTGCATCCTCAATGTCTAGCCCAGTGCTTTGTACAGAGTAAACCTTTAATACGGCTTGTTGAATTGAATTGACTTAAATAAACTGGGTTGAGGAAAGAATATGTTGAAGGCACAAATGATAGAGGTAGGACAGTGAGGATAAAATTGAGAATCAGCTTGTTGGGGATGTGTCACTGAATTTCAGAATGGCAGTGGATGGGGGACCTCAGAGGCTATCTGATCTAATTCACATATAAACATCTTGACAACTGGTCATCTGGCCTTTGATTGAAGAGGACCTCTAAGGAGGCAACTCACTACCTTTCAAGCAACTCACTCTAATTTTGGATGGCTCTCGTTGTTAGGGAGTTGTTTTATTTTTTCTTCTTAAATTGTATTGAACTGTGCCTCTTTGTAACTTTATTGCTGACTCATTTTGAGTTTCCAAAATCTTTCCATTTTTTTCACACAAGCTGTTGTCCAGATAAGCCTCCTCCATCTTATATTTATGCAACTGTTTCAAATACAGAGGACTTTCATTTATCTCTGTTTTATTTTATCCCAAAAGAGGTGGTGTCCCACAGTGGTTAGAAAGCTGGCTTTGGAGCCAGGAAGATCTGGGTTCACGTCTGTCCTCTGACACATGCTGGTTGTACGACTTTGAGCAAGTCACCAAGTATCTCACTTCCCTAACTCTCTAAGAAGGAGCTGACCTGCACTGCACTGGTAGGAGTCTCCTTTCTTGCAAATTCTCTGTATCGGTGAAATCAATGGGCTGGTACTATTCCCTCATCAGATCAGTCTTTCATTCTAGCATGCTGAGACTTTTTTTTAAAACCTTGATTTTCTCATTCAGGATGGCAACTATTCCTCCAGTTTTGTGTCATCTGAAAACTTGATAGGAATGCCATCTAAGCCTTCACACAAGTCACTAGATAGAGCTTTGCTAGTTCTGTTCCTTCTTAGTTGGTAAAGTTTATGTACGCATTTCTGTATATGTGCATGTGTATAAGGGCAGTATGATTCCCTCTCCCAACAGAGTTGATGTAGTTACAAGATTTAATCACACATGATGAGGTTTTAATGTGGCAACAAGATGTTAAACTAATTTTAAAATGGAAGATGCCCCTGGTGAGCCATTTGTGAAATGTGAACCCCTTTCTCTGATGGAATTAAAAGGAATAGCCTCATTTGGTGAGAAAAAAAAAGGGACATCTTTGCAGGTTTTAAATAGTTTAGCCCAAGAGAGAGTGTGTCAGATCACGACAACAGTAAAAGAACTTGGTCCCTTGAGAGGAATTCATTTACTCTTGAAGGTGGGGGTATGAAGAGTTAGGGATTTCCTTTCCCCTCTTCCACATTTGGCTTAGTATCTAGCAGCAGAAAGGGAAATGCCCCATCCAGCAGCTCAATAATTCTTTGGTTTGATAGGGTTTAAACATAAATGAGAAAACAGACAGATGGACACAGAAAGGTAGTCACTTGAGAATGCAAGGACAAGGACCTTCAAGGAACAGAACCACTGGCAGCAGAGAAGAGAGTTAACTATGGAGAGGAACAGATCCTTGGAACTCAGTAGATCAACCTATCAAGCTGAGAGGCTGCGTCCAATTAGAGCTATGTGAGGACTCTGAAGAGATAAAAGGCTTCCAGGCCCTAGAAATGTGTCTCTTACACATGTGTCTCACTGTCATTGTGCTCTAAGTTTGAGCCCACTCTTTCAATGGACTCTGCATTTATGGGAGAGTATAATCCAGGTGTATGGGGAAATGTTTTGTAACTACTGTTACACTCTACCATTTTCACAAAGGCCTCTTCTAAGAGTCAGTTATGTCCATTGGCTAATTATTAATAGGAAATACAATGGGGAGGGGGAATTATGAATTGTAGTGTTAAAAGTGGGCACTCAGTCTCGAACCTGAGGTGTTGTCCATCTTCTGGGGACCCAATTTGTGAATGAAAATGGAAGCTGCATGTTTAATAATGGGAAGATCACCAATACACTCATAGCTGCTTCTTAAATCTTACAGGATTGTAGGATCAGTTCAGGTCAACAGGCATTTGTTAAGCATCTACTATGTGCCAGGCACTCTACTAAGCACTGGGGATACAAAAAAAGGCAAAACAAAACAAACAAACAACAACAAAACCATTCTCTGTTTATAAGGAGCTACATACAAATAAGATATGTAAAGGATAAATTGGAGATAATCTCCAAGGGAAGTCGGACTAAGATTAAGGCAGACTGGGAAAAGCTTCTTGTAGAAGTTGGGACATTACCTGAGGACCTGAAGGAAGGAAGGAAGTCAGGAGGCAGAAATGAGGAGTATGCCGTCAATGAAAATGCCTGGGGTGGGAAGATGGAGTGTCATGTGTGAGGTACACAAAGGAGATCATTGTCACTGGAGGCCAGAGTATGTAGTGGTTTGGCGGGGGGCAGCTGGGGAGAGGATGGAGAGTGAGTTGTACAAAGACTGGAAGAGTTAAGAAGGGGCCAGTTCATGAAAGGCTTTAAAAGCCAAATAGGATTATATTTGATTGTAGACGCAAACCCACATAAATCATCAGCATTTCTATATATTACCAACAAAGCCCAACAGCAAGAGATAGAAAGAGAAATCCCATTTAAACTTACTGTAGACATTATAAAATATTTAGGAGTCTACCTACCGAAACAAACCCAGGAACTCTATGAACACAATTACAAAACACTTTTCACACAAATAAAATCAGATCTAAATAATTGGAAAACATCACTTGCTCATGGGTAGGCTGAGCTAATATAATGATTGTAGAGGCAAGAGAGTCACTGGATAGGGGACATGAGATGGTGAGATTTTAGAAAGATCAATTTGACCCCTGGGTGGAGGGTGGATTGGATTAGGGAGAGACTTGAGGCAGGGAGGCAGGACATATACCAGGGTGGTGGCAGTGTCAGAAGACAGAAAGGAGTGTAGAGGACAGCTATTAATGAAGGTAGGAAAGACAGAACTTAGCAGCTGATTGGATATGGGGAGTGAGAGAGTGTGAGACCCCTGGAGCTAGAAGGGACCTCCAAGGCCATTGAGTTAAATCCCTTAATTTTATAGATGAGTGAACTGAGGCCCATAGAGATTAAGTGATGGGCTTAAGGTCACATAGGTACTCTCAGAATGGGGATATCTTAGACTTCAAATTAAATATATTTAGTCTATCATACTGAGCTGGTGCTCTTAGTGAATGCTCTGCCTCATGCCATAGCACTATCACCTTCCTTTTTTTTTTTTTTGGCTTTTTGGTAAGGCAATCTGGGTTAAGTGACTTGCCCAGGGTCACACAGCTATTAAGTGTCATGTGTCTGAGACTGGATTTGAACTCGCATCCTCCTGACTCCAAGGCCAGAGCTCTAGCCACTGCATCACCTAGCTTCCCCTCACTATCACCTTCTATCTGCACCCTTACTGCTTTTAAGTAAGAATAAGACTGGTTACACCACGATGGAAGGAAAAGAGAATTTAGGCCCTGAGCGGCTGTCCTGTCTTACTAACACAGATGCATGTTGTCACATGTGAGCAAAGTCTGCAGCTTGTTTCAGTTGGGGCCCATGTCTTAGTGAGGTCAATGCAGGTCCAGGACAGCTCTATGGTTTCAGAAAATTGATTTAATTAGTTCTCCTAGAATGATTAGAGCAAAGTCATAAGAAAAGAGTGGTGCAAATCAGAATGCCACTTCATGAATTGATATTGAATGCTATAATTTGCCAGCCAGTCAGGAACTTGTGTGTTGGCTGGTCAGCTCACTGTTTCCCAGGGTGGGGAGAAATGGATTTTTTTTTTGGGAAACCAAATGAAGACCAGAAATCAGTTAGCTGTGTACAGTCAGGAAAAGAGGGAATGGATGATGTTAAGTGACAGGGTCATCCAACTATGCCAACTTAATATCCCAGCTCCAATCCAGGCACATAGCCACCAGGCAGATTGGGATACTTGTGTTAGCTGGTTGGCCTTGCTGAAAAAATTCTGATGGAACCTTATTCCCTGATTTTTCTTTTTTTGATTTCTCCTTTTCAGTCACCAAATGCTTTTGTTATTGCATCACCTCGTGTTACAATTTTCAAGATGATGGCATTTAAAAAAAATCACCGGTTTTATATTTTAGAGTGGTTGTTTCCAGGACCCTTAATCTTATCAGTTAGCTATCTCCCAATCACAGTACAGGATGGATTATTTCTGGGAAGGCTTCTGCAGATAGCCAATTCCATCTATTTTGTATTGCTTTTGGTTCCTTGTCTATGTGTCTGAGGGGGTAATTGCTCCCTTCTTTTTAACTTATCAATTCTCTATCTACTTACCACATCGTTAATGATGTTTTGTCTTTGATTGACATTTTGCTTCCTCTGCTAGAAAGATCCCCTTTCCAATTCCTGCAGCCTCCTTTCCTTGATCTGTGCTCTCTCTGGTCACATCTGTTCTGTATCTATGTGCCAAAGTCTTCGTGTAAAGTTATTGCAATCAGGGTTTTCTTGTTTACTCACAATGGGGTTGCTTAAAGCCAACCTGACAGAAAAATAAATGAGTATTTGGGTTTCAACTCAGGAGGACTCAATGTTCTTTTATGTTTCTTCTGTCGGGAAGGACTGGAGATGTCTGGAATGGGAGCCTGTTGGTGCAGGGGAAGAATGGCAGATGAATTACAAAATCTCTTCAGGTGAAGAGAGATTGTAAAGCTTATCAGGCAGGGAGGGAAAGAGGAGAGAGAAGGGAAAGAAGAGGAAGGACAGAACAGAGGAAGGAGAGAGGAGAGGTATTAAGACTGGAACACTGAGGAGAAAAGAGGGGACAGATTAAAGATCCTATTAACTATTGTTATTAGAGCCTGAAGAGCTCTGGGTTTTCCTGGAATCAGACCACTGAATACTTCTATAGCCTTAGGTAAATTACACTTGAATCTAAATTGAATGTATTTTCCCCCTTCTTCTCCTATATAACTTCATTCTATACCAAAAGGGTAAGAATAATCAGACTTAGACTGTCAAAGGCACAATATTGAAAGATTTCCGGTGAGAGGCTGAGATCTATGGCTGAGGAGTCTGTGAAGAGATTATTTTCAGGAGTGGTTGGAAATAAATGAGAAATATGAATGCAGGTGGGTCTTTGGAAGCTAAGGCCTAAAAAGGGGGCCAAGAAGAAAAGACAGAAGGGTGATAAGATAGAAGATGATAAAAATTTGACACTAATTAGACTTTTCATTTCCCCCCCACTATTCTATAAAAACTCCAAACAAATGGGGTTTCTCCCTACTCCCCAAACATCACTTGAGTCTTTCTACCTCTGTGCCTATGCTTATGATAATTTCTCCGTCAGGAACGTCCACATCCCATCTCTCCCGGCCTACCCAGCCTTCATGTTCCAGTATTAATCTTAACTTCTCCATGAAATCTTCACTGAATGCCCCTAATAGAAATAATCTCAGCCTCTTCTGAACTCCTACAGCATTTTTTACAACCACTTTCATGACAATTATCGTATCCTGCCTTGTTAGTCCTTCTATATGTATTTGTATGTTCCCCCCTGCCCCCCACCATATTATAAGCTCCTAGAAGGAATGAACACTAATTCATCTTTGACTCTCCATAGCACCTAACACTGACAAAGCCCTACTCAGGTAGTAGAAGCACCATAAACATTTGTTTAGTGAAAAGAGAATTATGTAATGACTTTAAATTATTAGCTTAATTGGTTATAGCATCATGTTATAGCCAATCAAGGTTGTAGATTTGAATCTTATTTGGCCAATTCTCTTTGCTCTGTTCTCTTGCCTGGTGAGAAGCTAAGAACAGGGCCTCAGGATCTATGGAGGGCTTCCAGATGCACAACCTGTTCATAGGATCATAAGATCATATATTTAGGAAAGAAACAAGTGTTTACTAAGCACCTACTATGTACCAGGTGCTTTACCCATGTTATCTCAGATCCTCACAAAAAACTGAGGTAGATGCTATAATTTTCTCCATTGCACAGTTGAGAAAACTGAGGCAGACTGAGGTTAAGTGACTTGCTCAGAGTCACATAACCAGTAAGTGTTTGAGGCTGAATTTGAACTTAGGACTTCCTTTCTCCAGCTCCAGTGCTCTACGCAGTGTACCCCTTGGCTGTCTCTAGATTTAGAGATGGAAGGGGACTAAGGAACATCTAGTCCAACCCCTTTATTTTACAAATGAGGAAACTGAGACTCAAAGAGTTAATGGACTTGCCCAAGCTTATATAGAAAGTGGTAGAGATAGGATTTGAACCCAGTTCTTTTTTAAAAAAAGTTAATTAATTTTTAGTTTTCAACATTCACTTCCACAAGATTTTGAGTTCCAAATTTTCTCCCCATCTCTTCCCTCCCCTCACCCCAAGCATTCTGAATACCCTTTCTCCTAATCAGCCCTCCCTTCCATCTCTCCCCTCCCTTCTCTTATCCCCTTCCCTTTCAATTTTCCTGTAGGGCAGGATAGATTTCTGTACTCCATTTCCTGTATATTTTGTTTCCCAGTTGCATGTGAAAACAATTTTTTTAAACTTTTGTTTTTAAAACTTTGGGTTCCAAATTTTTGCCCTTCCTCCCTCCCTCCCCCCCATTGAGAAGGCAAGCAACTTGATATAGGTTATACATGTGTAGTCATGCAAAACACTTCCATAGTAGTCATGTTGTGAAAAACTAAGCATATTTCCCTTAATCCTATCTCACTCCCCATTTATTCTATTCTCTCTTTTGACCCTGTCCCTCCTTAGAAGTATTTGCTTCTGATTACTCCCTCCCCCAATCTGCCCTCCCCTCTATCATCCTCCTGCTCTCTTGTCCCCTTCTCTCCCCCCCCCCATTTTCCTGCAGGGCAAGACAGATTTCCACACCCAACAGAGTGTGCATGCTATTCTCTCCTCAAGCCAAACCCGATGACAATAAGATTCACTCATTCCCTCTCACCTTCCCTCATTTTCCCTCCACTGCCAAAGCCCTTCCTTGTCTATTTTATGTGAGATAATCCACCTCATTCTACCTCTCCCTTTTCCCTCTCTCCGTATAATCTTCTCACCCCTTAATTCTATTCTCCAGATATCACCCCTTCATCCTCAACTCACCCTGTGCCATCTATCTATCTATCTATCTACATACATATAATTTTTTCCCTCCAATTACTGTAATAATGACAAAGGTCTCATGAGTTACAAATATCATCCCTCCATGCAGAATGCAAACAGTTCAACCTCAATAAGTGTCCTCTGATTTCTCTTTCCTGTTTACCACCCCATGTTTCTCTTGAGTCTTGTATCTAACAGTCAAATTTTCCACTCAGCTCTGGCCCTTTCATCAAGACTGTCTGAAAGTCCTCTATTTCACCGAATTTCCATTTTTTCCCCTGAAGGATTATGCTCAGTTCTGCTGGGTAGGTGACCAGGTCTTCTGATTTTGTCCAGCTATTCCACATATTTGCCATTGGCCTCAAAGTCTTTGTGGAGGATATTAATAATGGTAGACAGTATTTTGAGATTTACAAAGCACTTTATATACACAGTTATCCCTTCCACATCACAACTTTCCTTATTGAGGTTTCAACATATTGCGGGTTGGCATAAGAAATTAAATGTGAATTTTCTGGGAGTTTTGTGGAAGCTGCAGATGACACATGAAGGCCAGCAGATGACACAGAAAAAGTTTAGAAACTCAGAAATGCATAAAAAAATATATAGTATTATATAATATCAACATATTTTATCTTTTAACATCATCATAATTCAGATTTTTCTGGTAAGAAGGGAGAGCCAAAAAATTTTATGTGGAGTTTCCAGATCATGGGGGTGCTGCTCCCCTTACGCCCATGTTGTGGAAGGGATAACTATGATATCCATATCATTAGCTCAACACTGCAGATATTATTTTTACCACTTTACAGATGAGGAAACTGAGACTCAGAGATATGAAATGACTTGTAGTCCCACAGCTAGTTATAAAAGAGCTTCAAACCTAGGTCTTTCTAAGTCCAAGTCTATTGGTGCTCATGAAAAATAACCAGCAATGGGCCAGTGTCATCACATTCCCTTATGAATGATACAAAATTGGTTTGATTCACGGAAGGAATATCTTTTGGAGACCTTAGCTAGAGCATCGTGTGAATAAGTTCAATAAGGCCCTAGCAAGCCAAATAGGGGAATGGTGGTAAGGAAGATTGCTGGGCTGTGGAAGAGAATTGTTCATCCCAGGCCAGCGTAAACAGAAATAGCAGCTGAAAGAAGCACATGGATGCATGGGAAGCTGGCGTCAGAAGGAGGGAGCTGGATGAGATGTTTGATGACCTCCAGAGGACCTGAGCTCTTCCTTCCAATTCTCCTCTTCCCTTTGTGTTAACTGTCTCTTATCCCCATTTTCTGCCTCTTGAAACTTATTGTGAGAGCTATTTTCCTCTTAACAAGGTACCTTTTGATCCACAAGGACTGGAGAGGTTGTTGGCTCCCTTGAAGCAGCAGCCAACAACACTCCTTTCATCAGACCCCAATTCTTCCTGCCTCGGACTCTTTGGCTCCAGAAGCCTGGGCCCACACAGCCCAAGGACTCCTCTCAGATACATTTGTCACCTGTGCTGCAGCTGACTTTTTTCCTCAGCTTGTCAGGCCCTCAGCCCTGGAGAGGGAATCTAGGACAGGCCTGCCTCTGCAACTTTTCATAATGTGGAAGGTTTCAGGACTGCTCTGGCCTTTCATGTTAGAAAGATTAAGTGTGATTTCCCTTGCATTGGGGAGACAGAGCCAAACCCAGGCTGAGGTTATCTCTTCATTCAGTGCAGTGTTTGTTTTAGAAAAATCAAAGCACTTTCTTTTTTTTTTTTTCTCCAGATTTCTTCAAAGGGAGGGGAAAGAGCTGGCTGCTACTCAAGGGCCCAGGGAATTATTGAGGCACAGGGTGGGCCGGGCCAGGCTAGGTCAAGCCAAAGACGTCTGCTTGGACACTTGTGAAGTAGAGACTTTTGGTCCCTGCAGTATCTAATCCTGTGGCATTGGATTATACCAGAGGCCTGGGAATCCGTGCTTCCAGGTTCACATCTCAATTGAAACTGGGTCACACCTAAGATCAAAAATTTAGAGCTGGAAGGGATATTAGAGGTCATCTAGTGGAAGAATCATAGATTCAGAACACCAAAGGACCTTTGAGGACATCTAGTTTAATCTCCTAATTTTACAGATGAGGAAATCTAGGCCAAGGAAAAGTATTAGAGAGATAGTAAGTTAGCATCAGAAATAGGATTTGAATCCATCTCCTCTGACCCAAAAGCACTATCACCCTTGACTCCAGAATTAGTGCCTTTCTTTCCTGGACTATACTGTCCTTTCATTTTACAAATGAGGAAGTAAGAGGCCAGGTATCTCACCCAAATAGCAGGAGTTGGATTTGAACTCAGATCCATTCACTCTAAAAGCTAGTGTTCTTTCCACTGAGCTGTGGGAGACTGCTGGGATTCTTTTGGCTTTAGGGTGACCATTAGTCTAGTTCTTGCCTGTGATTCAACACTGATGGCTCAGGGGCTTACCCAGTCCTCATTTGACCCTATAGCTTTTACTTCTTTCTGAAATTTCTTTTGTTTGATGGCAGGTAACAGCATTGTCGATGATTCTTCCTTCTTCTCTGCCTTCCAGCTTCCTGCTACCAAATTTTGAGACTCCTCACACATTTACTAGATTCTTTACTAGATTCCTCTTAGAGCAACTCCTGATGCAAAGGTGACCCAAGTGTCTGGGATCAGAGTAGTAAACTCTGGACAACAGCCAACTCCTGCCCTTCCCTTTCTTTCTTCTACCTTTAATTGCACTGTCACTCTTCTTCCTTCCCCATTCTGGGAAGGACAAGGACACTGGCTCTTTCCTTCCTCCACTCTGGGTCACGGGTTCCCCATTGCAGGGACTGTGACGGTTGAAGTGGGGCCCTTTGAGTCACTGCCAATACAAGGAGAACAATCAGTTTGTTGTGGGAGCTGCTGTTAGGAGTATTTGAAGTCCATTAGGTCACCAGAGCTCCCTTAGCCAGGGCTGAAGGGTGAGAACTGTGTGGAGAGTGCTGTAGACCTGACTCAGTAGAGAATATAGCTGCTGAACATATAATGGTGCCTTTCCTATGGGTTTGTTGTGCCCAGTGTCCTGTTGAAGATGTGGTAAAAGTAGCCACTATCAGAGAGCAAATCTCAGAAACAGAGAAATTCAATGCAACCTTTATTAAGTGCCTACTGAGTGTTAAGCACTGTGTTCAGTGAACTAGATCCTCTGGACTAACTCTCCTAACCCCTACTAGCAAGGGAAGATTGGCTCTCCACTTACTAAAATATGGTGCCATGAATTGAGCACAATATTCCAGATGGGGTTCTGAGTAGGGCAGAGTGCAGTTAGACTACCACCCACTTGTTCCTGGAAGCTATAACTCTCATTACTTTTTTTTTGGCTGCTATGTGATACTGCTGATTCATGTTGAGTTTTCAGTCTAAGTCAGCATCTGGGGCCTTCTCACCCTGGAACATCCATCCACCATCCCAGTCCCCTTCTCCCACTGGTGAGTGCCTCCTGGAACCTCTGTTTTGGAGAGAGGCCCAGGTTGGCCAAACTTTATTTCCCTCCTAGCTGTGCTTCTGACTCTGGATTTCAACACTATGCTTCTACTGGAGCATCACTCAGAAACTCCCCTTGTGACTGGGGTCTCCTCAGCTTGGAACGTCCATCTGCTATGCCAGGGTCCTTCTGTCATTGGTGAGTTCATCCTGGTGCCTCCATTTTGTAGAGAGGCCCATGCTAGTCAACTTTTATTCCCCTACTGGCTATTCCTGATTACAACACCATATCTCTGAAAGGGTCTGTTCTGTATCTGTTGTTCATCCTTCATTCTCGAAGAGGACTAATGACATTACCAACATGCTGTCTTGACTTGTGTGTGACTTGGATTTAAGTGAAGCAGAGTTGCATGATGTTGTCAGCCTCACTCTCTCCTCCAGAGTCACAGGAATCTAGTGGCAAGATAAAGGTCAAGGGTACCTTTATCCCCAACTCCTGTTCAGCCCCCTTTTGTGTATTGTCTTCTCTCATTAGAAAGTAAACTCCTGAGAGCAAGGGTTATCTTTCTTTTTATGCTATTTGTATCTCCAGCTCTTAGAACAGTATGTGCTATATCCCAAAGGGATCACAAAAAAGTGAAAAATGACCTACATGTACAAAAATATTTATAGTAGCTCTTTTGTAGTGACAAAGAATTGGAAATTGAGGAGATGCCCATCAATTGGGGCATGATTGAACAAGCTATAGTATATGATTTTAATAGAATACTACCATACCATAAGAAATGACAAGCAGGATGATTTCAGAAAAGCCTGGAAAGACTTCCATGAACTGATGCAAAGGGAAGTGAGCAGAACCAGGAGAACATTGTACATAGTAACAGCAACATTGTGCAAAGATCAACTATGAATAAATTAGCTCTTCTCAGCAATACAATGATCCATGACACTTCCAAAAGACTCATGATGGGAGAAGCTATTCACATCTAGAGAAAGAAATGGTGGAGTTTGAATGCAGATCAAAGCATACTATTTTCACTTTCTTTATTTTTTTTTGTTTTTTTCTTTTGTAAATTGTATTTTTTTTTATAAACTGTTTCTTCTTTTACAACATGACTAATATGGAAATAGGCTTTAATGATTGTGCATATATAACCTATATAAAATTGCTTAAAGTCTTAAGGAGGAGGAATTGAGAGGGAGGGAGGAAGAAAATTCAAAACTCAGAATTTTATAAAAAATGAATGTTAAAATTTTCTTTGCATGTAAGTGGAAAAAATAAAATACTACTTATTTAAAGAGAAAAAAAGAACAGTATTTGGCACATAGTAAGCATTTAACAAATGCTTGTTTATTGCTTGCCTGCTTAAGACCTCTGAGATCTTTCTCAGACAAATTATATTCTAACTATGTCTCCCCATCTTTTACTTGTGAAGCCAATTTTTTGAACCCAAGTGTAAGATTTTATATTCATCTTGTTAAATTTTATTTTTTTTTTCAGTTCAATATTCTCAATAGTTAAGATCTTTTTTGGATTATAATTTTTTTTATCTATCATGTTAGCTATCCCTCCAGCTTGGTTAAATGGTGAAGAGCCTTATGTCATATGAGGACAGGTTGAAGGAATTGGAAATGTTTAACTTGGAGAAGAGAAAACTTACAGGGAACCTGGCAGCTGTCCTGAAGTATTGAAGGGCTGTTACGTAGAAGAGGATTTAGACATTCTCTTCGGCCCTCAAGGTGGCACTAAGGAAAAATGGGTAGAAGTTGCAAAAAGGCATCAAGTATAGGCCTGATGCCAGGAAAAAATGTAACCCACAAATGGAAGTCTCTGCTCCCCACTCTTGCTGTATTTATTAGTTTTAGTCCTAGGTAGAAAAATTCTTGGTTCTCTGAGCCTCTAAGATTCTTTCTATCTATCTATCTATCTATCTATCTATCTATCTATCTATCTATCTATCTATCTGCAAATATGTATATGTACACACTGATGACCAGCTCTACAGGATTTTCATTCAACTACTTACCATACTTTGGAC
This sequence comes from Phascolarctos cinereus, assembly GCF_003287225.1. NCBI lineage: Eukaryota > Metazoa > Chordata > Mammalia > Diprotodontia > Phascolarctidae > Phascolarctos > Phascolarctos cinereus. The sequence goes on along the minus strand of NW_027556098.1, from coordinate 269,472,524 downwards.
AACAAGAATTTTTCATCCTTTTGGTTGTCCTAGTGTGGATAGTTTTGAAATATTATGAATCTTCTTGGCTCTGCAATATTCCTAGAGGGAGTGAGGTAGTAGACCTAACTCAAATGCGTCCTCAGACACTTACTAGCTGTGTGGTCCTGGGCAAGTTGCAACTTCTCAGGCTTAGTTTTCTCAGGGTTGTTGTAAGGATAAAATGGAGATAATATTTATAAAGTGCTTTGCAAACCTTAAAGCACTGTATAAATGCCAGCTATTATTATTATTGTTATTATTAATCTGAGATTGATGATATCAGCACAATGTCATTTGAAATAATACATTTGTAAGACCTCACCATCTCTAGGGAATCCCTCTTCCTTTTGAACCCTGTGTTGGACATTCTCCATGACAGTGGCAAGTGCATTTGGTGGAGATTTGGTCTCCCTTTGTTATGCCCTTATTGATAATGATAACCAGAGAATTATTGAACAAAGTTACCTGTGTCCCATCCTCCAAGGAATTTTGTGTGATTTTGTATGACATATTTTGTGATTTTATACGACACACACATTCATGGAAAATCCTTTGTTGGAGGAGAACCTCTAAGGTAGCATTTTGTTCTACCCAATAAACTGCTTTCTCATAGTGACCAAACAGTAAGCACAGTAGGATCTTGTATTGCCTATATGTCTCAGTTGACTTTGTGACTAGAAAAGGATCTATTGTGAAATATTATTTGTGAAAACCTTCGTGTTCCTTTTTTGTGTCTTTCCAAGGACATCCTTGATAGATGAGTATATTATTATCATAAGGGTTTTTATAGAGATCACATCTGTAGTTACTGATATTTTCTTGGTTGCTTTTTTTTTGGATAAAAATGTCTAATTTTCCCCTTAAGTTCTTGATCTCCTCTTTCAGGTATCAGATCTTGAGAACCGGTCTTTCAATATCTTTTAAATTGCATCACCTCTAGCACAGACCTTCTCTGTGTCTGCATGGTTTGGTCCAATAGCTCTTCCCATCTTTGTTTTCCTGAGTGCTGTTGCTATATCCTCAAGCAACATATTGGGGACTGTAATGTTATAGTCCATATGTAGTGGCTTAATTTTCATTGATGGAAAAGACAATTAGTTATAGATATCTTTACAAACCTTTTCTATTTTTAACCTGTTCTTTTTTTTTCTCTGAATCTCGTAAGGAGCCTCAACAGCCTTCTATTCCTATATAGATACGGAAGGAATCCACAGCATGACTTACTTGACACGTGGGTGTCCAAACTCTTACCGAAGAGCCCAAGGAAGAGGAATTCAATATCTCTTGAGGCAGTCCCTTCCACTTTTGGACATTTCATTAATAGGAAGTTTTTCCTGATACCCAGTCTGAATTTTCCTTTTTTCAACTTCAACCTATTGCTCCTGGTTCTACCCTTTGGGGCCAAACAACACAAATCTAATGCCTGCTTTTATCCTTAACTATCCGAAGAATGATCTGCCTTAACTTGGTCATTTGCCAAGCTTTCCATAACTTGTTTTTCCTCTGCGGCTTCTTACTATTTTATGAGGCAACACTGCTTATAATCTTCCATCCTCCTCCCCTGTAATATTTTGCAAAAGAGTTTATATTATAAACCATTGTTGTCCTTGGCTGTCACAGCTTTCCATTTGACAAAGAGATGAGTATCTGTTGGCTAGGGTAGTTTGTATACTTTTTTAGTCTTCTTGTTATGGCAATTGATTTTCAGTTTCTATTCTTAAAAATCCATTTCCTAATTTGTAACATAAATAGTTCCCTTTGTATTGGGGCATACATTCTCATTGTTATTTTTTTAATTGGGTATTAATTTTGATCTTTGTTCTCAAAAGTCAGTGGTTTGATTGGACACAAGCCTATGATTTGGCAATGACATAAGCTGGTAAACAGTTGTTTCCTGTTTGCTAAAGTATAACATATTTAGTTTTTTATGATACATGCAGGGCTCATCATTCCTGGCACTTATGAACACCCTCCTTGAGAAAAAATATTCAATCTATATTGGTCCGAAGCTTCTGTATGATCTACAAGTCTTTGGCTTCTTCTTTGGCAGCAAGGTAACTTGGTGGTTAGAGCACCAGGCTTGCATTAAGAAGACCTGAGTTCAAATCCTGCCTCAGACATTTACTTGCTTGTATAATCCTAGGCAAGTCACTTAACTGCTTTCAGCTTCAGTTTCCTCATCCGTAAAATGGGGATAATAACAGCACTTAACTCGCAGGTTTATTGTGAGATCTAATGAGATAACATGTACAATGCTTTGCAAACCTTAAAGGGCTATATAAATACTGTTCTTAGGTGAGGTTGGCCCCCAGAAGCAGAGTTGGCTGTTGGGACCATATTTGAAATGTTCCCAGTTTGGTAGAACCTGTAAGAAGTTATACTCTAGTGACAAAACCTTTGAGAATCACAATAAAACTTTGCGAAGCAAGCTTCATGCCGCACCCCCAACTTAAGTTTTGCATGTAATTATTTGTATCCTTGTGTCTCCTGATAGAATGGAGACTCCTTGAGAGAAAAGTCTGTTTCATTTTTATCTTTGCATCTCCAGAGGCTTGACTGGCTCCTGTCACATGGTATGTACTGAATTAAATGCTAATCGCATAGTTGGTTGGAATTGATACGTTGGGCATTATTATTCCCTACTTTGTAGGGAAAGCTTTAAAAAAAGAGGTGATACAATTTGTCCAAGGTCTTACAGGTCATTGGTGGTGGAGCTACAACTAGAACCCAGACCTACTGACTCCTGTTACTCTTTTCACCACACCTTGCAGCTTCACTATGTTAGAGTCCTGAGCCCTGGGCTTGGACTGAGTCCCAATGTCTGTGAGAAAACATGGCCTACAAGACAAATGCCCTTGGAGACAGGTAAATGGATTTTCAAAAGGGGAAGGAGGTGCATACGTCAATCTGTTACAATTTGTTACTTTTAATCTTGTACTTCCTGTGCTTTCTCTGTCTGTTTATCTCTTTTTTTCTTTTCATTCTCCTCTCCTCTCTTTTTCTCTTCTCCTCATATCCTCTCTTCCATTCACAAACTCCTTCCACTTAGGAGCTTCCGAGTACTCACTAAAATACTATAGTAACCACTCAAATTCTTTAGGGTTGCTTCACCACCCACTGCCCACATTCCTTCCTTCACCATACCCAGACCAGTTTCTAACCTCCACAACCATCCTGGAGGCTACTTTATCCTTTTATAGGTCCAGAAAATCAGTAATTGTGTATCCCACATAAACTGCAAGCTTGTGAGCTAAACTTTAATTTTTGAAAAAAAGTTCTATGGTGGATTATTAAAGGAATAGTTTCTGAGCATTTAGAAAGGGCAAAGATTATCACTAAGAGCTAGAATTGCTTCATTCAGAGCAAATAATATTAAATTTGTTCTGATTTCCCTTTTTTTTTTTTTTAAAAAAATACCTGCACTACTAGACTAGAAGATCAGAGGAATGTTGTGGACCAAACATATCTAGATTTCAGCAAAGGCACTTGACAAAATCTTTTATGCCATCCTTATGGAAAAGAGGTAGAGACAGAGATTGGATGATAATCCCGGAGTCAGAGACTTTTGCAGCTACTAACTACCTCAATAGGCAGCTAGAGAATCCTCATGACAATATATCCAACAACTGATCATCCAGTCTCTACTCTAAGATGTCCAAATAAAGAGGAACCTACCCAGCCTGCTTATTCCACTTTGGGATAGTGCTAATTATTAGGAAGTTATTTACCTTTTTGAAATTTCCCCACATTGATCCTCTTTCTACCAGGGCCAAACAGAGCATGCTTTCCTTAGGACATCCCTTCAGATACTTTAAAACAGATATCATGTCTTCTCTCCACCCCCTCCCCTTACCCAATTTTTCTCCTCCGTGCTAAACATTCTCAGTTTCTTTAACTGATCTTCATATGGTATAGACTCATGGCACTTCCACATTCTGGGTGTCCCCTTCTGGATTTACATTCTGTAAAGCCTTACAGTTAGGTTCAAAAACTGATTTTCACATGCATAAGATAGGGGATGTTAAATGGATGAATGGAATTAGGGTATTAATTACGGGTGGTTAGTAGTGGAGGGAACACACTGGAATGGGGTCTTGAGATGATGGTATGGAGGACACCCTCTACCCCTCAGGCATGCCCCTTACCCCCTAACCAGAAAATGGAGCCTGCATCATCTGGAGAGTGAGGCCAAAGCAATCTCTTTATTTGAAATCTGTTCCCCTCAAATCTAGGGTATGTGTCAGACTATGCCAAGATTTCTTCTCTATCACAATCTCTTGGAGCGAGTGACAATTTTCTTACAAAGTTCCTATCACTTCTACCCCAATAACCAGTTCTTCTTGTTGATGGGACTTACCCAGAATAGAATTTCTCTTCATTGGTTTTTCCACTTTTTGAAAGATAAAATTATGATAAAGATAAATTAATATATTATTAGCTGCTTAGGGGTCTCCAGCAGATATCTAGATAACTGAAGTCCCCCATCGTTATTATCTGTCTCCCGAACTCTTCTACTTTCTCTTTCTGTCCCCGCAGGCAAAATAGTTTCTCCTCTCCCCATTCACTCTAATGTTATCCACTATGCTTTCTGCCTCTATTTTTTGGATTTCCTTACAAGAATGATATAAGGAAATTACCTGATGTTTTGTGCCCAGTGCTTTTCACCTATAGGCAAAGTCATTTATGCTAATTAATACATATTGTCTTTATGTACAATGCTACTCCACCCTCCTCTTTTTTTTTTTAACCTAACTCCTTCCTTTTGAAAGAGGTTTGTCTATCCTTAGGTGGTGAAGTGGACAGAAGTCAGGGCCTACAGTCAGGAAGACTCATCTTTCTGAGTTCAAATCTGGCCTCAGACACTTACAACTTTGTGACCTTGTGTAAGTCACTTAATCCTGTTTGCCTCAGTTTCTCATCTGTAAAATGAGATGGAGAAGGAAATGACAAACCACTCCAGTATCTTGGCCAAGAAATCTCAAATGGGGTCACAAAAAGCTGGTCACAACCGAAATGACTGAACAACAAAATGTCTATCCCATGGGCTTGATCCCACCAAGTCTACAGATTACAGTTGCCTCTTTGTATTAGGATTTCTAGTTTCTTTTTGCTTGCTGCCTAAATTTTATGCATTTGTGAATGGACATTTCTTGGATTTTTGTCTCCTATGAACTTCCCAACTACTATTATTTTTTCATTGTAGTTACTCTCCAGTATCTAGAGAGTATCTGGTATCTAGTATCTGGCATTTAACTTAGTGGATGTATGTGGGTAATTTTCTCCCTCCCCCATTCTTTTTTAGTTTGAATATATTCTTACCCGCCTTTATTAGGTGCACTTTGTCCCTGGCCAGGAGCCTGTCATTCCTATGTTTTAAGCTGTGGTCCAGAAATCCAAATTCCATTCTCAGACACCATCTTCTTAGCCAGCTGTTCACTTCCCTAATCAGTTTTTCTCTTCTGCATTCCTTGCCTTCAATGGGCAGCAGTGATGAAAACAACACCTGGGTCTCTGGTCTTCGGTTTCTTTCCCAAGGCTTTGTAATCTTTGGCAATCCTTTCTAGGTTCCTTCTGGCAAGATCGTTTATTGTTAATATAGCTATGTGGGTTCAGAACTGGTTGACTGACTGGATGCAAAGAATGTTAGTTAATGGACTGATGTTAAACCTTGGGAGAGATCTCTCTAGTAGAGCACTAGAGTATTCTCTCCTTGGCCCTGTTCTATTTAGTATTTTAGTTAATGGCTTATAGGAAGGCATAAATGTCATGCACATTGGGTTTGAATATAACAAAAAACTAGGAATAGTTGCTAATATGTTGTATGACAGGTTTGGCATCCCTAAAGATTTTTGCTCGTTGGAATGATGGACTGAAATGAACAAAATGAGACTTAACACAAATGATTATAAATTATTATACTTGCATTTAAATAAATAAGTCTAATGTAAGGGAGGCATGGGCAGAAAGATTTATGTGAATTGCAAGACAAACATGAACCCACTTTGCTATGCAGCAGCCAGAAGAAGCAATATGATGTTAGACAATGTTAATAGATGTATAGTAACCATCTAGATCCCATCTGGACCATTGTGTCCAGTGCTGGGCATTTTAGAAGGGACATTGACAAGTACGGTGTATGTCCAGAGGAGAGGGATGAAGATGACAAGGGGACCATAAGCTGTGTAATAAGAGGAACTTTAAAAAGAAATAGGAATGTTTAACCTGTAGAAGACTTGAGGGTGTTGGTGGGAGGGGGTGGTATATGATAATTTTCTTCAAGTATTTGAAGGATTGTTATGTGGAAAAGGTGTTAGAACTTGGCAGTGGAAGACACAACTTAATACAATGGACAGAAGTTGCAAGAAAGCTGATTTCTTCTTAAGGTGTGAAAAAATTTCATTAAAATTAGAGCTCTCCAAAAATGGAATTTGCTGCCTCGAGGAGGTAGAAGGTTTTTAAGTGTTGTCTGGATGCCCACTTGTTGGGGATGTTGCACACCTGGGGTTGGCAAACTGGCTTTGCCTCTTTGCCTGTTTTCGTATGGCCAGAAAGCTAAGTAGGGTTTGGTCATCCACCACGCAAAAAACAGACTGGGGACTGTTTTTGCTCTGTGGGTTGTAGTTTGCCAACAACCCTTGTTGAAGACAACAATGATATATAACAATAGCTAGCATTTATATAACTCTTTAAGGTTTGCAAAGGGCTTTTACAATATGTTATCTTATTTGGCTTGTAATTTGAACCTGTAGAGCTTTTTCCAATTAAGTATATATCTATGAGAGGTGATGTGTCACAATGATAGAGCGTAGGATCTGGAGTCTGGAGGAACTGGATTCAAATCCTGTTTCTTATACTAGTAATATGTGTGATCCTGGGCAGGTCAATCAACTTTTCTATATCTCAGTTTCCTCATTGGTAAAAATAGGAGGTAATAACTCCTTTAATATCTACCTCATAGGGTTGTTATGAGCCTAAAACAAGATGGTGTATGCAAAGTCCAAGAGAAATGTCATTTATTTTTGTTATTGTTGCTTAAGAAGTTTTTGTTGGATTGAACTGACTTTATTTTACAGATGAGAACATGGCAGCTCGACAGGTGGAGTAAATTGTCTAGGATTGCACAGCAGGTAAGTGAAAGAATGGTTGTATTTCTGGAATGCTTTTGTACACTTTAAAGTGTTTTTTAGATTCTGATCTTAATTAATGTCATTAAGAATAATTAAGAAAACACACACTATCTCCATTTTACCTATTTGAATTTTGAGTGGCAGTGTGGCAATGGTTTGAACTAGATTTGGATTTAGGGGGACTTCTTGGTTTCCATTGACTGCTTGTGATACATGGATCCCTTAATTCACCTCTCTGTGATAATGTGATCATAGTTTTAGATCTGAATGGGGACTTGGAGACTACCTAGTACAAACATCCTAATTTTGCCAAGGAGGGAACTGAGGTCCAGGGAGGTTAGGTGATTTACCAAGTGTTGAGTTCTCATCTTTAAGGTAGTAATAATGATATTTGTAGTACCTGACGGACTGAAATGCCAGTCTTCTGACAGCTATATCCTCTTTTCAAAGGACCATACCAGCTCTCCTGGGGCATGTGTCTTTTAAATTGTATTTATGGGTTCCACCCAATTTTTCTGCTTAAAGTATTTTAAAATCTTCCAGGCATGTAAGGGATTTCGTCTAAGTATTAAGGTTAAAGTAGGGATATAGGTGAAGAAGAGTAAGGCTTGGTACTTTTATGTCTGATGTTTTTTACCTATACGCAAAGTCATTTGTGGTAATAAAGTCCTCAGGTGCTTAGTACATTAGTTCTCTTGTTCAGACATTTTAGTAACATGTAGGAGAATTGTGTAGATACCTAGGTCCCTTTATAACAATCCTGTAAAATAATTTTAAAAAGCATCATTATCTCTATTTAATACATGAACATTTTAAGAGAGCCAGTGTAGCCTAGAGCATCATACTCAACTGGAAAGACAAATTGGGACTAGCTTGTGGAGAGCTTTAAATGCCAAGGAGAGTAATACTTGATATCTGAGGATTAATTTTTGATCCTCCTTTCTCCCTGCTTGATTCTGCCTGTTAAAATCTTAACCATTCTTTAGAAGGGGAAGGGGATACGAGAAGGGGGGAGAGAAAGAAAAGAGGACAGACTAGGGGAAGGGATATTCAGAATGCATGCCATCTTGGGGTGGGGGGAGGGTGAGACAGGGTAAAAATTTAGAACTCAAAAACTTGTGGAAATGAATGTTGAAAACTACAAATAAATAAATTTACATAAAAAAATAAAATCTTAACCATTCTTCAAGGCCCAAGCTCAGAGCTCACCTCCTTCAGGGAGTTTTCTTTGTCTGCCCTAGCCCTGGGTGATCTTGACTTCTGACAGCATTTAATTTTTGGTGTTAATCTTTTGGCACTTGTCTATTTCCCCAAACATGAACATATACCAGATACCTTTAAAATTTAACCCAGAATCATCCTTCTGACTGGTCACAGATCCTTCAAGTCTCAGCTAAAGTCCTCCCTTCTTCAAGAAGCTTTCTAAATTCTCCTTAATTTTAGAGCCTTCACCTAGGGACTATCTCAAATTTACCCTGTGTATATCTTGTCTGCGCATAGCTTTTTTTTCATGTTGTTTTCCTCATTGGATTGGGAGTTCTTTTGAGAGTAAGTAGGGACACTTTTTTAAAAAATTAATTCATTGAAATTTTTTTTTGCCTTTTTTTGTATCCTCAACATTTCCCATAGTGTCTGGCACATAGTAGGTGCTTAATAAATGTTGGTTGACCAGTTAACTGACTTGAAGAGATCTTGGGAGAGGGGAAAGTTGGGAAGGAGGTCTTGACATCCAATAGAACTTAAAATGCCCTCCCCATAGTTTTAAATTTCTACCATCTTCAGTTGCAATTATTAGTCCATATACTTGGAGTTTTCCAGTCTCTCTTCACCTCTCCTCTCCCCAAGCCTACTACCAAAGCAAACCTAAACTCCCATCATACCAACTAGAGCTAGACCAGGGAAGGTGAAAGAAGTCACTTAGGCATGTGTGTCTGTTTGGTCTCCCCAATCAGACTGGAATGATGCTGGAAATTGAGTAGGTTCTTCGTCAATATTTGCTGTTAATTGTTGATTGATTCAGCCATATTGTCCAGTTAGACCGGTACTCATTTTGTTTGAATTAGGTGCTTTTAATGACCTTCACTGTTGGAGGAGGGAATTCCTGAGTTGTCATTTCTACCATTTATTGTCTAACTCTAGGCCAGTCACTTCACTTGGTCAGTCTCCTTTCTCTAAATTGGGATCAAGCTTATCAGAGAGGAGCTTTGCACTGGGTTAAATGTTTTGACCCTGTTAGCAGCCCTGGGGCTTGAGCTCATCATACTCCCACCTGACATCTATCTACAACCTCAGGCAGCAGATCTTTAGCCCTCTACGTTCTGGTGTCTGAGAAGGCCCTGAACCCTCTCCTGTAGAAAGCTGTGCCCTTGAGTGCCTGTCAAAGAAGCATTTTCCTCTAATAAGCTTGCTGGGTTTGAAACTCTGGAGGCCTGGTTTCAAAAACAAACATCAAACATTTGTCTTGGACCTTGACCAGTTCTACCAATCTGACACTCTCTTTAAAGTGCAGTTGTAACTCCAAAGTATGTGGTCAAAAAAAAATTCCTTTTATACTTAACATGTCCTTCCTCAGCTGGGCTGACAGCTCATTTTGGTTGGTTTTGGCTGGGCTATGCTATTCTGGCTTTGGGGCAGTAATACCACTGAGGCTGAGGGAAGGGGGGGAAGGAGAGGGATAGTTTCTTTCGCCTGTGTCATCGGACCATAGATGTGGAGCTGGAAGGGACCTTAGAGGTCATCTGGTTCAATCCCCTCTTTTTTACCGCTGAGAATACTGAGGCCCTGAAAAAATGAGCTGTCCAAGTTCATACAGATAGGAAGAAAGAGAGTCAATATTTGGCTGCTAATCCTTTGACCCCAGGCCAGTACTTGTTCCACTAGACAGTACAATTTTTAGCCGCTGCTGCATTGACCTATCAGAGAGAAAGATTTTAGATCTGGTGATAAATTTGAGGCAGAGACTGTTTCATTGAATTGAGCCAGTGATGGAGGCACTTACAAAGCACATGTGAAATGCACCATGCAAAGTGAAGTGAGCAGAATCAAGAGAACATTGTACACAGTAACAGCAACATTGTGCAATGCTTAACTGTGAATGGCTTAGCTCTTCTCAGCAATACAATGATTCAAGACAATTTCAAAGGATTCAGGAGGGAAAATGCTATTCATATCCAGAGAAAGAACTGGTAGAGTCTAACTGGAGATCGAAACATACTGTTTTCACTTTCTTTTTCTGTGTTTTTTTTTCTTTTGATCTGTTTCTTCTTTCAAAACACAATGAATATGGAAATATGTTTTATGTGATTGTGCATATATAACCTGTATCAAATTGCTTACCATCTTAGGGGGGGAGGAAGAGAGGAAGAAAATTTGGAACTCAAAATTTTTAAGTGAATGTTAAAATTTGTCTTTACATGTAATTGGAAAAAACAAAATACTATGAAAAAAAAATTAGGTCCTTAAGAAAAAGATCTGTGCCATATCTATTTTTTGTATCCCAAGTACCTAGAATGTAATGAGAATTTAATAAGAGTGGAGTTGGACTGGAGAGGATGGGCTCTTAGACCATCACACTGGCATCAGGGTAGGCAACTGTCTGTGCCTTTGCCTTTGCCTGAAATTACCTTGTACACTGTGTCCCAAAAGTCTTGGTGAAGTTTAAGTTTAAGTCAACTTAAAACTGTACCAAGACATTGGGGGCACTGTGTATATATTTCTATCTAATTTTTGTATGTACTTATATATGTATGAGTTGTAGAACCTGACAGAATGTCTCTTGAAGGCAGGGGCTGTTTGATTTTTGTTTCTGTAGCACTAACATCTAGCATCATGCCTGACACATAGTAGGTACTTAATAAAGGTTTGCTGATTGTTCACTCCCTTACAATTCCCTTAACTAAGGACTGGACTGTGAAAACTATAGTAAGTCCTCCTCACTGACTTACCATTCCTCCCAACAAACTCAGAAAGGTCCCACTAAAGAGATAGCATTGCTTATTAGATTCAGACTTGTGATTCAATAGCCCTTAGGGCTGATGGAGGAAGAGGAAATGGGACTAGGGGTTTGAGGTGCAGTGTGGTATCAAGATGGCCTCCCCAAAGCAGGCCAGGCCGATCCCTCTGGATCTGCTGACATTTATAAAATGTGTCCCCCAAAGTCTTAGTGCAGTTGTAAGCTATAATAGCTTGAAAGAGGGAAATAAGCATTCATTACTATGAATTACCCACTACATGCAGGTGCTGTGCTCTCTCTCTCTCTCTCTTTCTCTTTCTCTCTCTCTCTCTCTCTCTCTCTCTCTCCTCTTCTATATATATATATATAATTATATATATATTATATAATATATATATATATATATATTATAATATATATATATAAACTTCCCTAAGACTTTAGGGATACTACTTACAGGTTTATACAAGTTTAAGGTTTATAAAACACTTTAAATCCACTATCTTCCTTGAGTCTCACAAACACAGTTCCTGTGAGGTAGGAACTACAGGGATTGTTATTCCCATTTTATGGATGAAGAAACAGGCTCAGAGATGAAATGACCCTTTGATGGTCCCACGGCTGTTAAGTGTCAGATATCTCCATTTTACCACATTGCTTCTACTCCTCCTCTCTTCTTCCTTTCCTCTCCTCTCCTCTCCTCTCTCTCTCTCTCTCCTCTCCTCTCCTCTCCTCTCCTCTCCTCTCCTCTCCTCTCCTCTCCTCTCCTCTCCTTTCCTCTCCTCTCCTCTCCTCCCCTCTCCTTTCTTCCAGAGAGGCTAAACATCACTAGTTCCTTTAACCCATCCTCATATCGCATAGTTTCAGGGCTATTCATCATGCTAGTTGCCCCTGTTTTGGGGGCTCTTTACATTTTCAGTGTCTTTCTCCATATAAGACGCCCAGAGCTGAACACAGGAGTTTTGGCTTAGATAGCGGGGAGAGAGAGCTTCCTATGGCTTGCCAGTGGCATTTCGCAGCTGTATCGGTGCCAAAGGGAATGGCAAGAGAGGTGCAGATGCCAAGGCAAGGATGTGCTGGAGTCATTTCAGACTGCAGGGAGGTAAAGCTCAATTGTTAAAGTTTCAGTGTGAGCATTTACACTTTGGAAACTGGCAAATGCTACAAATTAGGGCTTCATTTGTTGATTGTTTAAACTTAAGAAGTGATGGAGAAAGTATTAATATACAGATTAAATTTAAAAGTATGCCCTGCCTTACATTCTACTCCTCTTCCCCCCACCCAGAGCTGGTTGTCAAACATGGATAGTAAGGAAACCTACTAACTGGGAAATACGACAAACCAGAGAGATGGGAACTCTAGGAGATTCTCGGTTCAGATTGGCACTTTCCTTAGTTTCCCTGGCTGTCACTTTCTAGGCTCTGTCTCTTCTCTGAACTCCTTCTGCCCAGGCCTTCAATTCGATGATGCTTTCCTAGGCATGGAGTCAGGAGCTGGAGGAAGGTGGGATGGGGAGAAGGCAGAGACTATGATGATCTTTGTGAACCCTTGCACTAATCATATCTGTTGTATTTTGCAAGGCTCAATTATCTCAGCGGCTGGATCTGACCACATCTGGTTCCCTTTTCTTTCAGCTCATTATCGTATTTGTGGGGCCAAGCCCTCTGCAGCCTGAGCTCAGAGCTGGCACCAGGAGAAGTCCTGTCAGTCCTCGATGTGGCCTGGGGCAGTGCCCTGTGTGCTGGCCCAGGGGAGCACACACCTTGTTCTCAGGCTGGAGCCCAAGCCAAGTGGCTTCATATTCCCTGCAGCCTCTTTGTAGCTCCAACCGAGGATTTGCAGCCACAAATTAGTCCTATTAAAACATCTCTGGTCTTGGGAAGAAATTTGCGCTTTGTGGTAGAGCGAGCGAGCTGTGATGCTTCCAGTGATGTGTGGTCAAGCTCTTCCGGGGACACGTTAGGCCCTGGGTGATTTCCCCACAGCTGAGGGAAATAAACTCTCCCTGCCAACTCCATGAGAGAGCAAATGCATTTCCTTCTCTTACCAGCCTCCAGAGAGGCCTCACAGTGAGGCCGATGTCTGGAGAGCCCCTCTTTGATCTGCTGTTCCCAGTGACTTGTCTGGTTCTGCCCCAGACCTATTGCTAGGTGGTAAGGATGGAGGTCTGGGTAGAAATATAGGCACTGATTCCTTGGAGATACTAGGGATGACTGGATGTTTGCATCTGCTTTAGGGCAGATAGGTCTGGGGCAGGACCAACTAACTGTTCCCGGGCTTTGAGGCATCTTTCATAGTCATCTGTTGATGTTCCACTCCCTTCTTATAATGTACAAAAAGTAAGGGTTACTGGAGAGTCAATTGTTGAGCATGGCATAGTAGAAAGAACAACTGACTCTCAAGTCAAAGGATCTGGATTCAAATCCACCCCTGATGCTTACTAACTATGAAATTTTGGGCTAGCCCAAACCTCCCTGGGCCCATCTGTAAAATGGAGGAGTTTAGCCAGATGGCCTTTGATCTCCCTTCTATGGGATACTAATTCCTTTCCCTATGATTCTCTAAGATGTCAGCCTGTCCTTTAGGATAGACTCCCCTGACCCAGAGTGGGCTTGGGTTAACCAGAATCATTTCCAGATCTGCTCCATTCCAAACTCATAACCAAGATGGTGAAATCCTGGGTGGAGATTCTACTGCAACACTTAGCCGGGCAAGATCAATTATCCTGCTATTTCTATTCAATATCTGTTTCACAAAAGTGACTTTCACCAAGTAGCCTTGGTGGGAGGGAGGAGCTAGGTAGAGAAATGAATACTGGAGCCATTACCAGACATTTTTAGGCCTGCGGCAAGTACCACCAATTATTCTCAAGTCAAGAATAAGAAAGGGAAGGAGGAAGTTGTGGAGAAGAGGAGCTAACCTAGACATCTGGTAGCTTTCTGTTTTAAGTAATTTTTTTTACTAATTAGGTGTAAAATTCTGTGCTGCTGAAGGATTCAAGTTCTGTCAATGCATTATAAAATTGTCACCTTCCAAGTTCAGCTCCCTGGGGGTGAAGTCCAGGCTTCCCCTTGCCTTGGTTATAGCTCTGGCACTTACTGGGCAGAGTCTGATCATCCGCTTTTGCTCTCTGAGCAAGCAAGGGCTTTCCTCATTTCTTAGAGTGCTCTTCATCCTTCTGTATGTGCATCCGATATGGCCCCCCCACCCCAAAACCCCCCACCAAACCTGCCCTCAAATCTATACCCATCCACTTCTCTTTTTCTATCATACATGGTTTATTTTTGCTCATAAGCTTCTAAAGCATAGCCATCCTAACTCAGAGTGCATCTAGGGTTGAGATTTTTACAAAACATTGCTGTGATTTGAGGCATTGGTACTTTTGCAGAGATGAGGAGATGTGATCACTTCACAGTCTGGGGTTCTCAGTTTTCATTAGGAGGGGTGTGTGTGTGTGTGTGTGTGTGTGTGTATGTGTGTGTTGTGTATGTGTGTGTTGGGGTGAGGAGGGTAGCCATGGACAATGAGTAAGCTCACTTAAATCATAACAACCAGCTAGTTGGCCCTGTTCGAGATGGACATCTTGAAAAGCAACACGCTGCTCAGAAATCTATCCCTTGAAAGCTTCCCAGACTGGCACCAGGGCAGAGGGAGGCCCAGAGGGAAGGCTAGGTGAGGACACATCCCTCTTCTCTTTGTACTCCATTCCTTTGGTTCTTTTTCTTACTTTCTCTACCTTTTTCCTGGCTGTTGATCTGTCTTTTCCCAGCCCCTACCTCCAGGGTGAGTGGATTGCTTATCTGGGATGGGGAACGTGTGGGAGAGTGAGAAGCTCCTGGTGAACTCTCTTGGAAGGGGAGGGGGAAGTAGATGGAAGGGAATTAGTATGCCCTATTAACCACTTAGGGATATAATTGTAGGAAATAATCATGAGTTCATAGATCTAGAGTTTAAAGGGACTTCAGAAATCATTTAGTACAACTCCATTTTTTTTGAGGCAATTGGGGTTAAGTGACTTGCCTAGGGTCACATAGCTAGTAAGTGTCAAATGTCTGGTTGAAGCCGGATTTGTAAGGTCCTCCTGACATCAAGGCTGGTGCTCTATCCATTCTGCCACCCAGCTGCCCCAGACCCCTTCATCTTAAAGATGAGGAAATTGAGGTCCTGATATATTCATCACTTTGCCTAGAGTCACACAAGTAGTAAGCCTCAGGTTTGAGATTTGAACCCAGGTCTTCCTGACTCCAGGACAACTTTCTGTCTACTACAATATGTTATCTTTTTGACAAACATTTACTAAGTACCTGCTATACTCGAGGCACAATCAGTATTCACCTTCATTATTTACTCTATCTGCAAGGCAGGCAAGGCTACTGCTATTAACTCCATTTTGCACATAAGAGAAACTGAGGCTGAGAGGGGGTAAGCCTGGAACCCACACATAAGACAGTGAAGATTCAGTAGTGTAGTGTTCCAGACTAAAATGACATCTGAATAATCTTTCCTTTCCTTTCTTTAATGTGACTACTCTCACCTACTTCTTTTGAATCCCCTCTACCCACCAGCATCTCTGAGAATTCTCCATGCTTCTCTAATGACACATTTGTCTCACTAGTCTCTGAATGGATAGGCTCTCTCACCTGCTGCCCAGGTGCTCAGCAGCAACACCCAGTCCCTACTTTTCCAAAGAGACAAAGTTATCTCTTTGGAAGAAAATCTGTCTAGCTAGGAGGGATTGAAGCTGATTCCTCAGCTGGAATGAGGACTTGTGACTGTTCTGAGTAGGAAGCCTAACCAAGTACTTGCCATGAAAGCATTCCTGAGGACTCTATTGAGGCCCGTCATTCACTTTTCTCCAGCAAGCTCCAAAAGTCTTGGTGGGATTTTAAGCTATTAAAGCTTAATAAAGCATTAACTGGCTTGCCACGAAACTCCTGGACTGGGCCTGCATCAGATTAAAATCTAACTTGGAAATGTTTAACAGAATGAATAAAAAATATAATCTAATGTAGATAACGTTAATTTGTGGTTTTCTAAGTCAATGTGCAGCCTGACCCACTATTTCTAGTTGATCTCCAAAGTGGGGGTTACAAATCCCCACAGGCCCCTGGGATAACTGATCAACTAGGGACCTCACCATCAACTGGAGGTCATCAAGGGATATGCAGATTCACTGAGCAAATGTCATCAGTTCCCTTTGCGTTACTGTTGAATGGGACTGAAAAATGAATATCATGATTCACAAAGTACTCCCAACAATGTTATTCTTCTATTTGAATCTGTATATTCAGGTATCTTTTTCAGCTGATTAAAACCAAGTATCAAAGTAAATAGAATTTATAGCCACATATGTAATTTATCAATAAATAAATATGCATATATTGGGTGTGCATGTTAGAGAATTTTTTTTTAACTGATGGGTTGTGATATCAAAAATGTTTGGAGAATACTGAACTGATTATTCCAAACATAGTAGATTGGGAGCTAAAAGGAACCTCAGAATCATTTACTCTGATGTCCCATTTTACAGATGAGGAAACTGAAGCTTCAAATGGTTAAAGGGACCTTCCCAGGTATTAAGTAGCAGAAGCAGGATTTGAACTCAGGACTCTAATTCCAGAAGAATCTTCATACACCACAAAGATTCTATAAGGCTTACTTAGTTATTTCCATGGACTTTACCCTATTCCCTTTAGCCCTCAACTCAGATTATTTTGCATGGGGATTCTGAAGAGGATGAGAGAGACTTTTAGAGCCCTTTCCCCCAAAATGATGCTCAAGACTCTGGTTTTCAGCTACTATCAGGCACTCAGGCTGTGCTATAATAATAGTAACAATAATAGTAATGATAATGATGATGATGATGATGATGGTGATGATGGTGGTGGTGGTGATGATGATACTAGATCCCATTTCAATGGGCTTTAATGTTTATGAGATGTTTCCCTCATAGCAACTGTGTGTTCAAGGGTTATTACCTCAGATGAGAAGACTGAGGCTCATCTGAGCTGAAGTAGAGTGACTTGCTTGTAAATGGACCCTAGACTCCAATCCAGGTCTCTTGACACCAGGTCTAGGGGGCCTTTCATTATAACATGTTGCCTCTGTGAATGTCACTGGCCTGAGACAGTAGGTCATAGAATGGGAATACAGTGCATCCTTTCTCCTTTACTGTCCTCGGGATCTCCACAGAGGAATACCTGCCTTTCCTTGCCCTTTTTCTCCAAGCTTCCCCTATCCCGTTTTCCCAGTTTCAATGGTGATTGAATCTTTGGATTTATGCTGAGGGGAGTTCAGGCCAAGCCCCACATGGTGCTGGTGCTGCCAGCAACCTCAGCTTTTCCAAAGGCTTATAAACTGTTTCCTGCTCAAGCTCTGTGGTGGCTGCACTTGCTACCCTCTGGCCCTTCTCAGAGTATACCCGTGTAGTGGGGCAGGAGTGGGGAAAGAACAGCGAAGAAATGGTGCAGACATCCAGGGATCAGGGCCTGGGGAAGCGGAGCTGTCAATATATTTTTCTATATATGCAACACCCTATTCTCATCATTCTCCTCCAGCCACCCCAGGGCCTGGATACTTTGGCAGGGACATTCTGAAGTATCTCAGTGTTGGCTTCATTCTCCTCTAGAATGAGCTAATTATTCAAGAGCGTGTTCTCCCCCAAGACAATGGTGTTGTTCCTGGCAACCTGGCTCCCAGGCCTGTGCAAAAAAACCAATTTCTGCGTGAAGCTGCTTGCTCAGGTTTCTTGTCTAGGGCTGAGATGAGGGAGTCCCCTTCTTTTGGGAAGGGGGATGGATAAAGGCTAAGGAGCTGGCATACAGGTGGAAAAGCAAAGACACAGGGAAAACATCATGGCTATTTGGGAGAAGAGAACCTGACAATCCAGGAGGCAGCAGGATGGTAAAATGGAAACTACCATGGTCTGGAAGGTGTGGTTTCTATTCCCAGCTTTGATTCTAAGCTGTGTGAGCCTGGCCTAGTCGTTTAACTCTTCTGAAGATCTATTCTCAGACCTATAAAGTAACAGGGTTGTACTACGTGATCTTCAAGGTTTCTTCCAAGTCTGATGAAACCCTTTGAAACTCCACACAACTTTCAGGCTCCCCAGGCTTCCTCCATTTCTACCTTGGACTGATTCACTAAAGTGTACAAAGCATTTTCTCACAACCATCACTCCACTTTCTCCTGCTCAACCTACTCACCTTTCAAGGCTGAGATCCAGAGCTGGAAGGGAGGGACCTCAGAGGTCATCTACCATCTTTACTTTTTCTTTATGTCTCTCATGTTTAGCGAAATGCCTGGCAAATAGTTATTACTTCAAAATCTTTTTGATGGATTGATTTTGTCAAACCCCTCTCATTTCAGTTATAAAGAAGGTGAGACCCATAGACATTAAGTGATACTACCGTGGTCACACAGGTTAGAGGTAGCAGACCTAGGATTCAAATTCAGGGGCCATAACTCCAAGTACATCACTTTTTTTGGGGGAGGGGGATAGCCTTTATTTCATCCACAGAGAATATAGATGATGCAAAGGACTATGATCCCATAAACAGCTATAGAAAACACGTGAGACACTCGAAGTTCTTACAGGAACCCATAAGCATATACACTGGCCCTTCTTAAACCCTTAAATAGCCCTTAAGCTCACCCCCATAAAGGAATCATATGTTGAGGCTGATTGATAAAAAATATCCCTTCCCACTGAATTTACAGTGTCTGGATCACTCACTCTAAGAGGCAAAGGCCGGTCTCTAGCTTTCCTTAAGCCATGGCACCACTTCTCTGGTGCTTCAGGTGTGGGAGCTACATAGGCAATCCTCCTCTTTTTTCAAAAAGCAATACTTTTGAAGGAAATCCCTTTTTCTCTCTCCTAACACTGAGCTTTCTAACTGAGGACCTTTCAAATTTGGCATCCCCCGCCAGACCACCTCCAGACCTGGTGATGCCTGAGTTCTCTCCTTGTTCTGCCAAATATGTCACTTTCCATTGTATTGTGCTGGGATTCTTGAAGCCTTCCCTGATTGAGTCATTCTAAAATAATCCTTCCCTCTGAATTCCTATAGTGCTTTCTATACTCAGGTCTATTTGAGTGACACCATATTCTGCCTCGTATTATTATTATCATTTTAAAATTCATTTTATTTTTAATTCATGGAACAAAAAACAAGCATTTCCATAACTTTTCATGCATGTATGTATAATACCATCTCTGGGAAACTCTCCTAACTTGCACATGAACTTGTGTTTGGGTCCCTAGAGAGCAGCCACTACCTTGGATTCCAAGGGGGTAATCCTGTGGGACTGTATTCCTCATACTCTAGTTCCAGGGTGGGGAACCTGTGGCCCTCTAGGTCCTCAAGTGCAGCCCTTTGACTGAATCCAAACTTCACAGAACAAATCCCCTTGATAAAAGTCTAGTTCATGAGACCCCACTGGTGTACTTCTTATTAATAACCACTCAGTTGAGACAATTAGTTTTTAGAAAAGATATTTACTATTACGTCATAGTAAGAACAGTAGTTAATGAAAAAATATTCTCTCTCCAAACCTGGAGCACATTCTTCCACAAAGGTACACAGAGCCCATGGAAAGAGTGGGCTCCAACTTACAATGCAATGGTAGCGCACGTGGCAAAGGCAGCTCACTGTTTCTGGTATTACAAGACCTGGGAGGCCTTTTTTCTCTTTGGTGAATCCCTTTGCACCTCTGTTTGGGTAAGTGTCTCTTCTTGGCCAGCTTCTCAGCTGGATTTGCAGGGTCTATTCCTCTCCATAGTTCAATTCTTTCTGCTGTCAGAGGTCATACTCTGAGGCTTTTTCCTTTGGATGACTCTTTTTATATCCTTGTCTGTTTGGAGTGTGTCTTTGCTTCTTGATAAATGCAGTGTCTCCTATGGGGTTCACTAGCTTCCTTTC
This sequence comes from Phascolarctos cinereus, assembly GCF_003287225.1. NCBI lineage: Eukaryota > Metazoa > Chordata > Mammalia > Diprotodontia > Phascolarctidae > Phascolarctos > Phascolarctos cinereus. The sequence goes on along the minus strand of NW_027556098.1, from coordinate 269,452,503 downwards.
AACCAACATGCTAATGTGGTGGGGGCACGAGTTGGGGGAAGCGGGGAGGAGAAGAGAGACTTTCCCTCATTTCCCACCCTTGAGGAATCTCTCCCGGGCAACTTCTTGCTTGGCTATTTAAAGCTCACTGAGGAATGACTAGGCTTACTGCTTCATCCAATTGTGTTCTCTTCTTGACTCAATCAGAGAGGTCTTTGCACCTCATAAAGGGATCAGGGTGTTACACACAATTTACTCACCAAAACCTCATTGCTTCACTCTTCACTCTCTCACATATGCATAAGATCTTATTTCTTTATTCAGTTTAATTCAGTTTAGTTGTTCAGTCTTCTTTGGACATCTTCAATGGTGCCTAGGACAGGGGCTTTGCTTACAGAGGATGTCCAAAAGATCAAACAAATGAATGAACACTTCTCAGCACGTACATGAAACTTGCGAAGCATTAATGTGCAAGAAGGCATGGCCGCAAACTCAGATAGAGTAAAATGTTTATTCTCCCACTATTCTTTTTCCCAGCAATGTTCCCAGAACTGTATTTGTCCCTGCCGTGATTGACCCCACCCTCACTCTGTGTTCTCCTTTCCCTCAACCCTCAATTCTGGAGTTGCACGAACCAAAGGCTGGAGTAAAACTGGGTCTGAGCAGACAGGAATGTGGAATTCTGAATTCCGGGTAGTTTGCGAGTGTGATCCTGGAAGCTCTGATGTATAAACATCCTTCCCAAGCAAATAAACTGTCCCATGGCCATGCTGAGCTGTGCAACCTGACTCCCCGAAGGACTGTTTATGTTCAGCCTGTGGGGATGTGCTGTGCTCTCCTGGCCTCACACTCAGCAGGAGCAAGCTGGGGTTGGGAATGGGGGTGTGGAGATGGGGGGGACTGAGATTGGTTTCCATATTGGGCCCTGTAGAGCCTTTATTTGGGGAGAGAGGAGCTGCCCTGGTGCTCTTCCCATGGAGTCAAATGGCTAAGAGGTGAGAACTGTCTCTACTGTCTCCATTCTCTTTGGCACGGGGAAATAGTGGAAGGGACGGGCCGAGGGAGGTTTATGCTGACTGGAGAAACAGCAGCAATCGAGTGCACAGCTTGTTTATGCCTGTTGTGTACATGAGGGGTGTGGGTACAAAGACAATCCCTCATGCATCACCGAGTGCATGAGGTGTAGCAGGGTGGGTGTTTGTGTGAGGCCCAGGGTGGGGTGGATGCCTTTGTGTCCGGGGGTGTGTTTGGGTCTGTGTGTGGTCCTTTTAGGATTTCAGACTGCAGAAGCCTCTGGTTTTGAATGTCATTCTCAGTCTTGGACACGATGGGATATTTTCAGAGAGGCCTGGTTGGTGCTGCTGGGCCACTGGCGGTGGCCACGAGAACAAATGGTGGGATTCTGGGCCTCCGGGGTAGCTGGTTTCTTTTACATCCCTGAGAGGGAGTGGTGTCTTCAGTGGTGTGGGAAGCAGTAAGCAGCTGGGGCTTGGGGGGAATAGAGGGGATGAAGAGGACACGGTGGGGAGTAGGGCTCAGGGAGGGAAGCAAAAGGAGACGTTGTGGGGAGAGGATTCTGGAAGGAAGGGCTTGAGGCAGCAGAAGTAGGGGCTGGAGACAGGACATGGATCCAGTCCTTGGCTTTCTTTATCGAATAAAATGAAAACCAGGCCCCTATCAGAACACCCGGCCTGGGATTTTTCTGGGAAATTAAAACAATGGTGAGCCGGGTGTGGAGGGGGTAAGAGCTGAACTTTAGAACCTCAGCTAGTGTTGGACTGAGCACTCCAGGCCTCTGATTCAGGGCATTTCTTCAGAGAGATACAACACGTTGTCTAGCGCATTCAAGGAGGGTCCAGGAAGGAGGAAAAGTAAAGGGATAAGAGGAAAACTTGAAATGTGGGCACTTTCCTGACTGAGATGTGTATTCCAGCTCTCAAATTCTTCTCAGAAAAGTCATGGTGGTGAAGGTGGAGCATCCACACTGTTGTTTACGAACTACTTAGCCTTCCATCATGTAGTGTCTAGCCTCCTGGCCAAATGGTTACCTGTATCTACTTTACTTCCCCTATTCCCATGAGCTCTGCTCTTGCAGCTCATCCTTAGAGCCAGGGGGAGGCTCTATAGAGTGAGGGACTCTGGTCCCCTAGCTGTTGCTGTGTTTCCCTAAACCAAGCAGATACTTAGAAGAATAAATATCCAGTAAAACTCTTAAAGAGGTTAAGAGCTGGTGGTATGCTTGAAGCTGAGCAATAGGCTTGGGACATGTGTCAGTCTGGCTATATAGGCAGATGCGCCAGGGCCTTTAGGCAACCCAAGGATAGAGCCCTTGGGGCTCTAAGCATTGGAATGTCTTTGGAAATAACAACAGCAACAACAAATGACATTTTTATAGCTTGCTTGCTTCCTGCCTTCTTCTCTCCCTCTTTCCCTCCCTCCCTTCCTTCCTCTCTTCTTTCCCTTCTTTTTCTTCCTTCCTTCCTTTTTTCCTTCCTCCCTCCCTTCCTTTCTCTTCCTTCCTTCTTCCCTCTCTCCTTCCCTCCCTCCCTCCCTTCCTTTCCTTCCCTTCCTCCTTTTCTTTTCTTCCTCTCTCCCTCCCTCCCTTCCTTCTTCCCTTCCTTCCCTTCTCTTGTTTCCTTCCTTCCCTTCTCTTCTTCCCTTCCTCCTTCCCTTTTTCCCTTCCCTCCCTTCCTTTCTCTTCCTTTCTTCCTTCTTCCCTCCATCCTTCCCTTCCTCCCCCTTCCTTTCCTTCTCTTCCTTCCCTTCTCTTCCTCCCTCCCTTCCTTCCCTTCTCTTCTTTCCTTCCTTCCCTTCTCTTCCTCCCTCCCTTTCCTTCCTTCCTTCTTTCCCTTGTCTCCCTTCCTTCCCTTGTCTCCCTCCCTTCCTTCTTCCCTTCCTTCCCTTGTCTCCCTTCCTTCCTTCCTTCCTTCCTTCCTTCCTTCCTTCCTTCCTTCCTTCCTTCCTTCCTTCCTTCCTTCCTTCTTTCCCTTGTCTCCCTTCCTTCCCTTGTCTCCCTTCCTTCCTTCCTTCCTTCCTTCCTTCCTTCCTTCCTTCCTTCCTTCCTTCCTTCCTTCCTTCCTTCCTTCCTATATACTTAAATGTTGCCAAAAAAGGTGATGTCCTGAGAGTAGACTTTCTCAGTTTGGGGTGTAACTTCATGGGCAATCCTAAATTAGAACATTCCTAAGAGCCACAGATCTAGAGGTAGAAGGGACCTTAGAGGCCAGTTAAGTTTTCCTCATCCTCTCTCATTTTACAGTTGAGAAAACTGTGACACAGGGAAGTTAAGTGACTTGCCTAACAGCACCAGGTATCAGAGCAGGTATTTGAACTCAGGTCTTGACTCCAGAGTCAGTATGCTTTCCACTGCCTCTTGAGTTCTAGTGTCTGGACACTGGACCTTCTTGAGCAAGGTTTCTTAATGTGAAAACTTTGAACTTAAAAAAATTTTTTTGATTACAATTGCAATATAATTGATTTTTCTTGTAATCCTGTGAATTTTATTCTATGTATTTCAATAAACATTTATGTGCTAAACTCTATGGATACAAAAAGAGACAAAACAGTTTTCTGAGAAGGGGTTCATGTGCTTTACCAGACTGACAAATGGGGCCCACAACACAAAAAGAGGTAAGTACCTTATCCTAGAGGGAGGTTTCCTTAGCTGGATGCTCTTTGGAAGAGTGCTGGGACGGGAGTGCATCAAGAGATGTGCACTCTGCTATCCCATCAGGCTGTCTCTGTGAGTTCTTTGGCCTATGCAGGTTGAGATGAATGGAGAGTGTTCATTTAGCACCTCCCAAATATCTTTACCTTCCGGGGGGGGGGCTTTCTAAAAGGCTCTTTGAGCGCTTTATGTTTCCAAACAAGCAGCCAGATGGTGCAGAGGTTAGAGTCAGTCAGGAAGACCTGGCTTTAAATCCAACCTCAGACACTTACCAGCTGTGTGACCCTGGGCAGGTAACTTAACCTCAGTTTCTTAAGCTGTAAAGTTGGAATAGTAATAGTACTTACATCACACATTTGTCGTGAGGATCAATTGAGACAATATTTATAAAGTCCTTAGCACAATGCCTGGCACATAGTAGGCACTTAACAAATGCTTTTTCTTTCCCTCTCTCCCCCATTTGTTTGTGGGTTCCATGAGTCCTTTGTTTCTTATGCATTTTCTGCTGTAAATGAAATAAAAGCTATCTCATACCTGATACACATAGTATTCACTGTCTTTGAGTTGGGGGTCCTGTTGCTTAAATCCAGAAGAAAGTTATACTTGAGTTTTATTTAGAAGATTTTTCTGAAGTAAAACTCATATGTTACTCCCTTTGGGTCAGGCACCCAATATCAAACCTGGTTTGTTTAAGCCTAAGTGATTGCATTTGTATTTCCCCAAACTTCTTCATGTTAGGGGAATGGAAAGAGGGAAACAGGAAACCAAGGAAACCGAAACTGGACAGAGCCCCAGTGAAAACGAGGTTATGCCCAGGTGGGGCACACACGGTTTCTACAGAATAAAGTTTAGGTTGAATATTCTGGGCAAGTTCTCTTCTATTGCATTATCAAAACATGGACAACTCGCTTACCCTTTCTCCAGAGGCATCATGGAATCAAAGGTACAGCTGAACATAAACCTCAAGGAACAGAGGGTTTTGTCCTATTCAGGAAGATGGAGATCCTCTTCAGACAATGCCCTCCTTTTGTCTCTGTCCCCACAGTCACTTTGTCCTTCTCTTTTGTCCCTTCCGAACCCTCAGGGACAGAGGAAACTTCTTTTCTTGATACTCTTGGAAATAAACAGTCTCCTCTCCATATCAACCCCTTTCCAATCTCTCTGCAGGTTCTTTCCTTCCATATTAGATCTTTGAAAATCTTGGTAATTGTACTAGCTCTCTGATGCCATTCTCCCTTTGAGTGAAAAGAGCTTGGGAAAGAGAGGTTAGATCATCTACTTACAAATCTACTTCTCACTCAAGGGGCCAGTTCCTATTCTGACCTTTAATATTCTATGATGCCCTCTCTTATTCTTTCCCCATACTAAGGGAGTGAATTCATTCTTTCTTTCTCTCTCTCTGACTCTGTCACTCTGTCTCTCTTTTTCTGTTTCTCTGTCTTTCTCTTTCTCTCTGGTTAGGGAACAAGACTGAAAATCTTGGTGCATACTGATGCTTGACATCTAATCCAGGCCTGCATGGCCTGTGGACCATGGGCTATGGGCTGTAATCAGCCTGTGGGCACACCAAAAGATTTTGGGTGGCCAGTGAAAAATATAGAGGATGTTTTCCTCTACATTTTTCACAGGCTTCCCAAAATCCTTTGGCATGCTGCAGGCTGGGCAAGCCTGATCTAAGCACTCACCTAACTTTTCTGTCCTTTAGTGGACAGAGTTCTTGTTTTCTAAGAACTCATCTATCTGTGCATTTATTACATGGAGGTAGGGCCTGAGGGGGTGTTTTGAGAACCTGGCCTGAGATGTGGGAGCTGAGTTTCTTTGGCGTATGAACAATACTTGTGCTGATCCGTTGGAACTGGAGAATTTGGCTTTGGCCCCATCTCTAGCTGGAAAAACTCATCTTTTCTGAGAGAACCATTCTTGGTTATTCAGGGAATGATTCAGGGAAAAGGATGGTCCAGTCTGTGGATTATCCAGGCCTCTTTGACTAGTTATTTTTCCTTTTTGCTTGTTGCTTCACAACCTTTTGGCCTTCTCCATACTTCTTGAACCTTTGCGTGTTGGAAGAGTCTGGGAGAGAAGGTGAAACTCATTTGAGTTCTCTCTGAGCAGCCTGGGCAATAGTTTCAGTGGGAAGAATAAAACTTTTTTTTTTTAAACTGAAGTTCTTGAATTATCCATATCACAGAGACTTGGCTGTACCTTTGTAGGGATAGCGGTAGAGACTAGACCTGTGATTTCACTGAGATAGGGAACTCACAGGTGAGTAATCTCCCTCTACAAATGCAGGTCTACATCTTCTCTGCAACACATAGTCTTCAAGAGTTTGTCTAGAACAACGAGAGGTTAAATGATTTGCCCAGGGTCATTCAGTCAGTACATACCAAAGGCAGGACTTGAACCCAGGTCTTGCTGGTTTCAAGGCCATCACCTCTATCCACTATGCCACACTGGCTCATAGACATTAACATATTCATGTTTCTGCTCTCCTCTTCACTCCTTTGGCCTTTCTCCATTTCACATTTCCTTCCCCTTAAAACCTAGTCACCTTGTGAGAGACTGAATGACTGTATGGGCTTCAGGAGATCCCTTTGGACATGAGCTTCTTGGCAGTAGTTAAAACCAATTGGGATTCAGTTCTCTTTCTTTCTTTTTTTTTTTTTCGAGGCAATTGGAGTTAAATGACTTGCCCAGGGTCACACAGCTAGTAAGTATCAAGTGTCCCGTCCTCCTGACTCCAGGGTGGTGCTCTATCCCCTACACCACCTCGCTGCCCCTGGGAGTCCGTTCTCTTGATAGACCCACACCTTATACCTGTGAAGAACACCTGAGTTGAGGCCCACCCTTTCGGAGCCTTTCTGGAACCAAATCAACTTTGGTGTGGAGAGCAGAGCTGCTCACCCCTTCTCAAATTCTCCTGAGTGCTTTCCCTGGACAGGTTTATTATAGTATTTCATCCACTAGGCTATAGCTCTTGAAAATCTGGATTAGGGATGGAGGGAAGATAGATCTAGAACTGGAGGGGACCTTAGAGGTCATCTCATCCAACTCCCTCCTTTCATATTTCAAGAAACTCAAGCCCAGAGTCCCCACAAGGTAGTAAGTGGCAGACTGAGGATTCAAGCTAAGCACAGGTGACTCCAAGGTCAGCACTCCAAGTTCATCATGCTTTCCACTCTTCTCAGCTGCCTCTCAGGGAAGAGAGATTATAGAATGAGACCCAAAAGCCAGAGCCCAACTTCATCTTCTTAAGACTAAGCCTCATTGAAGATTTGACCATCATTAGCTGGGCAGCATGGTCAGGTTCCTCCATATGAATGTACTTAAATCAGCTACAGACTCCCATCACAATTTTTAGTTTCAGCATCATGGGCAGAAGAACTTATTATTAAGTAGTGGTGTTTCTTGGCGTTGCATTCTGGTTTCCTTCTGCCTCTGTGTTCTATCTATCCCCTATGGAGGACAGTGAGCAAGAGTCACATTCCTTTATTATCACATTTCCTTCCCCCAACTGAACAGAAGGATGCTGGCCCCTTGGGCTGTGTGAAAGCTCCCCAAAGCTGGTGGGAACTCAGCTTCCAGAAAGAATCCAACTGTTTCAGAAGCTTATCTACTGGCACCTGGTCTTCCAAAGAGGGAGAGGCAGGGCTGGAGAGGAGAGGGGCCTCATATATGGAACAGAGCCAAACTGATATAGGGAATTACAGCCCTTCTCGGAGACTACATGTGGGAAAGAAATACAGTAGAGACTCTGCCCTGTCACCTGCCATTTGGATCAAGAGATCTTTCCTTTTGCTTTAGCAAATGAAAAATCTTTGGGATAAAGAAGTGCTCTGTCTCCTTGGGTCTAGAATAGAAAATGATAGAAGTGTAAAAATCCCTCTGCAAAGCCACAGAAGCATTTTCTTTCTATATAGATTTGGGTCTCCTTGGTTTCTGATATGTTATGTAGAGGACACAGAACCATTTCATTTAGCTTTAACTGATGGCCAGTGATAGGGGAGGATCACAACTGATCTGAGAGGTCTAGGCACTAGCTTTGGGACTTGTGGTAATAGTACATCAGATAGCTTTTTACTGGCCTCCATCCTTACTTGTGGATTTTCCATTGTTGAAGAGGACTCAGGGGGAAGAGAGAAAAAAAAGAAATATTTTAGCAAGAAGAGGAAGAAGTTATGAGAACATTTCTATCCATATCCAATCCAATAAATATTTTGGCACTGTGGGTAATAACCTTGGTGAGGATAGTTTTAGTACTGTACTGTGTTAGATAAGCAAACTAAAGCCTTGAAAGGTGGTGAGTGGAGTGTGGGAGTCAGCTCTAACAGGTCTTGGATTGTCAAACCTTCATTGTGAGCCTTTACACTTCAAAAGTAGGCAATTTATAAGTAAGGGTGTGATTTATTGTTTTATTGATTAAACACACCTAAAAATGTTAATAATTCAGATTAAACTTCAAAGTGTGTGGCAGCATTCTGCCTCTTCCCCACCCTCCCCCCACCATGTTAAACATTTACCAGCACACTGCTGGGTGGCATGATTTGCCTAGGTCATGTAGGTAGTAAATTGAGTTTGGATTTGAAGTTGGGTCCTCTGACACCCAGTGCTTCCCCACTCCTCACTATAACCTAAATGAGGAGAATTGTGAGTATCCAAATGAGATTAGTTAGGTGAAATTGTATATCTGTGTCCTAGAGAGCAACCAGCCTGGTATCAGGACAGGAGCAGAGGAAACCACCAGTTGGAATTAGCTGGGGATTAGGATTACTAGCAATCCAGAAACCACTTCAAGTCAAAAAGATGGGGTGTGTGTGTGTGTGTGTGTGTGTATGTGTATGTAGGGAAGAAACCTAAATCTGGGATTGTAGTTTCAAAAATTACCTAGTTTCAAAAATTATTCTTGAATCTTTCTTTGCCATTTTGACAATAGATAACAGTGATGTACACCGCTGTCCCTTGGCTCTGGATTGGAGGGAGGTGGGGTATGTTTGCATTTGGGTAGATGCTTGTGTTTTCCAAGGTTAGTAAAATGGGGAGCAGTAAGGGGACAGGGAGTGTCCTGCGGGAGTGAGGCACTGGGAACTGTATTCGGTGGTAATACACATTTTATAAAGGAATTAATTTTCAATTAAAAAAAAGACTTGGTTGAGTTGAAAGGTTGGGATTTAGTTGACTTGATGCTTGGGACACTATTTCCTCCTTTTCCTTGTGCTTTTTTTTTTCTACTTAAAGATGATTTAAAAATTAATATGGATTCAACATGTGGGTAAATTGTCTAGTTGTGGCGTAAATAGAGGGGTACAAGAGGAGATCAGTGGAAATGGCTTCTTCTCTGAAGTATCTGCCTCCTTTCTCACTCTTTCCTCAATCCCCCAAATTATTTGATGGAGCCAAAGCTCTGCCTTCTTATTTAGAAAAGCTATTCTTTACTTTTTTGGAAATTTTTCATGGGAATATTCAGAGAACCACAGACTCTTGAGTTGGAAGGGATTGAAAACCTTAAGTGAGGGGAGACCAAACATCTCCCCAGATAACTCATGTCACTTTTGGATAGTCCCAATTATTGGGCAGTCTTTTTCTCGTGTCAAAGCTGAAATTCACTTCTTTGCAACTTTCCCCCCCCTGTTCCTCATTCTGCTCTCCTGAGCCAAGAACAAGTCAGATGTCCCTTTTAAAAGGTAGCCAGGTAGGGTGGTGGATAGAATGCTGGGCCTAGAGTCAGGAGTCAGGAGGACCTGAATTCAAATCTGTCCTCAAGTACTTATTAACTGTGTGACCTTGAGCAAGTCACAACCTGTCTGCCTTAGTTTCCTCAACTGAAAAATGGAAACAATAGTAGCCCCTACCTCCCAGGGTTGTTGTGAAGATCAAGTGAGATAATAATTGTGAAGCACTTAGCACAGTGCCTGGCACATAGTAAATACTATGTAAATGTTAGCTATTATTTTCTAGGCAATAGCCCAACTATTTAAGGATAGCTCTTATCCAAGGTTTTTCTTTTCCTGGTGAAATGTTCTCAGTTCCTTCAACTTACCATGATAGGGTATGATATTGGGCCTCCCTATCATCCTACTTCGTATGTTCTCCAATTTATCAATGACCATTTTAAAATGTGGCTCCCAGAACTGAACACAATGTTCCATATGTGGTCTGACCAAGGCACAGTGCAGCAGGACTGTTACTGTCCTAATCCTGGACCCTAATGCTTCTCTTAACGTGGCTTAAGAATGAATTAGCTGTTTTGGCTTCCATATCCCATTGTTGACTCATGGTCACAGAAGCTGGGAGTTGGAAGGGACTTCAGAGGTCATCTAGTCCTTTCTGCCCTTTCAACTGTGCCCAATCAAATTGTCATAGATTAGGCTTGGAAGGACTGGTTGGAGCCATCACTGTCTCCCTGCTTGTTAAACCCAGGGATGTCGTCTTTCCCTTCCTATCTGTGTGGCCCCATTTTACCCTATCTCTATAGTTACAGATATCAGAGTTTAGCTTTTCTTCTGTTGTGTTTGTAAGAACTTTGCCTCTGTTCATCCTTTTCTGGAATTATGAGGCATCTTTGGATAATATATCAAAACAACACATTTGACAATGACACAATGCTGTGCCCCTTCTGAAAAATGGACACCAAAGGGGTGGGAGTGGAGGGAATAACTGGATGGTGAAGTGAATTGGTTTATTTGAGATTGCATAGTACAACATCAATAGAAGTAGGGAAGGACTCAGATGCAGTACAGTGGAAAAGACCATGGACTCTGGAGTCAGAGGGTATGGGTTTATCTCATCTCTGATGGTTGCTGCCAATGTGACCTTGGACAAGTCACATCCTCCCTGGGACTCAGCTTCCTTATCTGTAAAATGAGGGTTCTAGATAGTCTCTGAGGTCCCTTCTACTTCTATACCTAAGGTCCAATGTGTTGGATATACTGTGTCACCTGGAGGACTTATCCTTCTAACTACCATTATCTAACCCACATGAAAACAAGCGTTTAATTAGCCTGGTAGAATCACAGACTTTTAAAGCTGAAAGAGACTCTAGAGGTCATCTAGTCCAACTCCATCTTAAAGATAGCAAAAGGTCAGAGGGAAAGAGTGACATCATAATTAGACCTTTCAGTCAACACCTGTAATCTGTCTTGCCATACTGTTGTAGGCTAGGTGTGATTTGGGCCTTTGTGGTGCTTCAGGTCTGGAATTAGAACAAAAGGAGACATTTGTAGACCATATAACAGTTAACAAAAGGAGTTTTATTTGGCTAGAGCATGGAAAGGATACTTAGTAAGGATAGAAGATGGACTCAGCTTCTCTGCCTCTATGTTGGCCATGCTGGTGTGTTGGGCAAGGCTGAGAGATAGAGCCACTCCTGCATCCTCATGGGCTGGTTTTGGTCCTTAGGTTACCAGAAAAATTTCTTAACCTGAGCCCTCTAAGCCAATTAAATTTTAAGGATTGTTCCATATACCTCTTAAGGAAAAACTAGTGTAAGCTACATGGCAGATATTGCTATTGCACTTGCGTAATAAAAACCAAACAAAAACTACTCAAACAACTAAAAACAAAAAGCAAGCCAAAGTCCCAAGGCCCTAATCCTAATCCCCTTTTTTTTTTTTTTGGTATGGGTATGTGTGACATTTAACAGTAGTGTGCTGGAAATCCTTCCATGATTCCTGGAAAATAGTCTTTGAAGCTTTTGTTACAGTATTCTTTGTTGTGTTCTGGGGATTGTTGTCACTGCAAACAGTTACATTATGGGACATCTCATGTTTATATATTTAAAAGCTTAGAGTCAGTGATAGAGTGCCAGGAGATAAGGTGCTAAGGCTGAATAGCAATAGCCTGGCTCTTAATTAAATTCTATTTTTGTTTAATATGCAGGTATTTTCCTTTGGACGGAGGAAGCATCTGAATTTTGTCTGAACTTTTGATAAAAGAGAAGATTGAAGATGCCCCGGCTATAGTTTTCCATCACCATCCTGCCTTCCCTGAAGATTCCTTTCTTGTGAGAGCCCTACCATGCAGATCAAAGATTTTCCCTCTGGGGGGAATGTTTGTCCACAGTAAAAAGCATAAAAATTCATTTCAAGCTTTGATGCACGTGGGGGGTGAGAAATTTTATTTAACACATTCTGAAGTCTGGTCCTAGCTTGGGACTCCCTTTCCTAGGCCTTGATTTGAACCAGCCCTTCTGAGTCTTTTTGAAGGATAGAATCACAGGGCACAAAATCCCTGTCAGAAGTCATTGCCCTCCCTCCAGGAAGGGCTGCACTTAAGCCCATTCCAAACTTTTGGGAGTCTGAGCCTTAAAAGAAAAAAAGGAGATGTCAATTCAGCAATGGTGATTTAGTTGCCTCATTTGATGACTCAGCAGTACACTTTATGGTTTCCTCATTATAAGGTAAGCTTCTTGAGGGGAGGGACTATTTTTTATTTTATATCCCAACAGCTTCACAGAGAGCCTGGAACATATTAACAGCTTAACAAATGCTTGTTTATTTATTTAAAGTGTTTAGGATATGTAATAAAGGATATTTCCTATAATCATGCTCAGTACATGTCAAAGAGTGTCTTCTCAAAGTATATTCAGTTTAAAGAGCTTTGAAACTATATTTCAGAACTACTGTATGTATATCAAAATGCTATAAATTTAAAAAATCAAACCTGCATTTGTAGAAGCCATCTCCCAACCCTGGGATTTACCCCCTTTTCTCCCTCTCCATTTTAGAAATCCTCTTCCTTCAAGGCTCAGATCAGATGCCCCCGGCCATTGCTAGTGGTCCTGACCTAGGTCTTGCCACTGAACCCTGAATGACTCTAGAGGAGAGAGTGAGGCTGATGACTTTGCACAGCCCTGCCTCACTTAAATCCAATGCACTTGCAAGTTAACAGACATCACCCTCCTGATGTCATTGGTCTTTTTTGAGAACGAAGGACAAACAACAACAAACAGATGCCCCCTCTTCCATGACAGTGTTCTCTCCTTCCTCCGAATTCCCAAAAGCATGTTGCTGTCGCTCATTCATTTCAGTTGTGTCTGACTCCTCGTGACCCCATCTGGGGGTTTGGGTTTGCCATTTCCTTCTCCAGCTCATTTTTCACAGATGAAGAAACTGAGGCAGACAGGGTTAAGTAACTTGCCCAGGGCCACACATCTAGAAAGTGCCTGAGGTCACATTTGAATTTAGGAAGATGTATCTTCCTGACTTCAGTCCTGGCACTGTATCCACTGTACCACCTAGTTGCCCCTAAAACACATTGACTAGATTTTTTTTTCTTTGCCTGTATCGTAGGATGATGATCTAGGGCTCAAGGGAACCTCGGAAGTCATTTAGTTCAACCCCATCATATTGATGAGAAAACAGAGGTTAAAAGAGGTTAAGTTTACATAGGTAGTAAGCATCAGAGTCAGGTTTTGAACCCAGGTCCTCTGACTTCACAGGCTCTTTTACGGTGTCAGGCTGCCTCTCACATTCTACCTGTAACTTATTTGTGTACGGATCCCGCCATTTCCTACCCACTTTTTTTACCCCCATTCTCACCAATTCTGTCTATTTAACTCTAAGGTACTTGAGGGTAGAGATTGCATCATTTTTCATTTTGGTACCACTAGCATCTAGTACATCTAGTGCCTTATAGAAGGTACTTAACACATATTTGCTTAATTAAAACAATTTATGTACTGAAGGGTGGCTCCCTACTTAGAGGAATCTTTGCATAGTAAAGCCGTTTTAGAGGCAAAAAATCCTTTTGTAAAGTAGACAATCATCCCCTAGTTTATGTTAACTTAGCTATATAACCCAGTCTGCACATTTGAATTTGTGCAAAAAAAAATCAAGTGTTCTCCAAGTGGAGCTCTCTCAAGGAACTTCCTGAGATCGGACATCTATGGAGCTGGGGTAATAGCAGGTTACCCAAGCAGCTTCTGTTTGGCGAGCTGAAACAGGCAACTTTAAGCAGGGAGTTCATATGAAACCCTTCAAAGACAGAGTGAGACAAATTTTGGGAAGCAATAGTGGCAGACAGACCAGCCAAAGACAGAAACCAGGGGAAGAAATGTGGCTCATTATGAGTAAGGGGTGAGGACAAGAGGCCGAACCGAAAATAGCAGCAGGCATCACAAATTTCGTCTACAGCTGCCATCCGAAAGGAGCATCGTCTTCACATCTCCACGTGTGTGCCGTGTAGGAAAGCCTGCCGGTCCTAGCCGAGAGCCTCAGAAGCGTCATCTTTGAGCACAGAGGCTATAGATCTGGACATTTCACTTCCTACTCCTACTCTGTTCCCTAAGATCATTTCCAAGTGTGGGACATTCTGTAGACAGGCCACAGAGCGTTTCAGCTCAATGCATTCTGGGAGCCATCCCAGTCAGCTGGCCTCCATTTGCAGGCTTGGTCATTCCATTTGTATGTGGAAATCAGCATTTGCATGCATGGGTCCTGCGGAGAGACATGGCAGAGTTGGATCCGGGTTCAGGCATGGATTAAGAGCTCACATGAAAATGCTCGGATTACATAAAGGAGAGCTTGACTAAGACATCTGCTCTGAGCTGTTGATGGATGAGTTTTTTGGAAAGTCAACTATCAGACTTCCTTAAGAAAACTAATTAAGGAAACAGTTTAGAATTAAACTGTATGGCAAGTCTCAGTGTTGCTATAATTCTAGGCAAGTAGTTTAAAAACTCAGGTGCAAATTTTTTGAAGGGCATTTTTATCTGCAAAATGGACTAATGAGAATGTATTAACCTTCAGAAGGACACTATTAATTCACCATCAGTAGGAAAGATGCTTTGAATTATTTCTATATTAATAGTGATGAATTTATATTGAGTTAGTTTTACTTTTGTCCACCTTTCATCCACCACTATGCGTATTCAGGATGGATGGCTGGGGCCAGGAGTGTAGCCTATGGCCTAGGAATAGAATTTTTCTCTGTGTGAGACTAACTGACCTACATTGGGATGAGGTAGGGAAAGGGATGTGAAGCTTTTACCTGGGCCTCATTCACACTGTGTTCTAACTGAGTTAACCAGTTCAGATAGTGATCATCTTATACCTTATTGAAATGCTAAGCTAGATTCCATTCAATTTAACTCATCAAGCATTCATTAATTATGAATGGCAGGCATTGGGCTAGACAAAGTGAAAAAAAAAGACAATTTTTGTTCTCTAGCAATTTAAATTCTACTTTGGGGGTGGGGCACAATGTGTACATATATAAGTAAATATAAGAGAAATACAAAATAAGTATAAAGTTACTTTAGGAATTAGAAAGGCCTCTTCATGAGGTGTCTGTCACTTGAACTGAGCCTCAAGAAGAACTAGAATTCTAAGAGGAAGAGGTATTTACAAAGCATTCCAAATTTGGGGGACTGTCTGCATACCCAAAGGTCAGCTAGGTGGTACAGTAGATAGAGTGCTGAGATCTGGAGTCAGGAAGACCCAAGTTCAAATTCAGCCTCGGACACTAGCCATGTGACTCTGGGCAAGTCACTTGACTCTGTTTGCCTTAGTTTCTTCATCTATAAAATGAGCTGGAGAAGGAAATGGCAAACCACTCTAGTATCTTTGCCAAGAAAACCCCAGATGGGGTCATGGAGAGTCAGGCATGACTGAAACAACTAAACAACAACTGTATACACAAAGGTATAAGAGATGAAATCAGAAGACGGTATGTCAAATAGAGGGAACAACAAATAGGTCAATTAAGTTAGAATGACGTGTGTGTGTGTGTGTGTGTGTGTGTGTGTGTGTGTATTGTGTGTGTGTTGTGTGTGAATAATGTGTGATGTGCCCAGAGAGGCTGGAATCAGATAACTCTAAGGCTACTGATCTGGGAGGCTGGAAGGATGATTTTTCCTTTGACAGAAATAGGAAAATTTGAAAGAAGGGTTTGAAAGGAATGATAATGAGTTTAGTTTTGGGCATGTTGAGTTTAAGACATCTCTAGGACATCCTGTCTGAAATGTCCAATAGTGATGTGGGACTGAAGCTCGGAGGAGAAGTGGGGGCTGGTTATACTATTTATGTATCTGTAAGTCATCTGTAGAGAGATGATAGTTAAACCCATAGTCCCCTACCTCTGCAGAGAGGCACATTTTCATTGCTCTTCTTTGGGGATATGTGTGTTCATTATAATTACACAACATCCAGGTTTTTGTTTTGTTTTGACTGTTCTTTCCATTTCCATTGCTGTAGTCATTATGTAGTTGTTTTCTTGGTTTTTCTTTCTCCACTTTGTACCAGTTCACAAAAGTGTTCACATGTGTCCCTATAATTTTCATATTTTTTCTTATAGCAAGTAGTATTTCATTACACTTATGTGGCATGATTTGTTTAGCCCTTCTCTGATCAATGGTTTTCCACTCTCTCCCTGTCTCCCCAATACTTTGCTACTATGGAAAGTTCTCTTTTTGAATTCATTGGCATATGTGCCTAGCAGTGAGTACCAGGCTTTACTCTTGAGACAGAAATGGTCTTAGTTATGATGGAACTTGTGTGTGGTAGTCAGGAAAGCTCCCTTACCCTTTGTTCTAAGAATTGGAGTATGTGATGTGGGCATGGCTGGGATGTCTGGTCCTGAGCCAATTTTTTTAGTCCTTATAGCATATTTCTATATCTTCTGGGTGGGCCAGTCAGGGACCCTAGGTGGGTCAGGGTTTTTATTACATATTTGTTCCCTGGACTAGAAGCCAGGGACAGAAGAAGTTCTGAGAGCAGGGGAAGGAGGGACAAGGCTTTCATGGGCTCTCATCACTAATTTGTCACATATAGCCTCAACCATGATACTAATTCATTTATTTGTACTTGGAAAAATCTTTCATTATTATCTGTTCCTCCTTTGACTTGTGTCTGACATGAAAGTTTCCATTGTACTAGTTTATGACCTCAAATGAATAATCCATTTGAAATGAGAGAGAGAGAGAGAGAGAGAGAGAGAGAGAGGAGAGAGAGAGAGAGAGAGAGAGAGAGAGAGAGAGAATCCTCCATGGTATAGGTTTTCAACAATTCAACTTTTAAGTCTGGGTGCTTATTCTGTTAGCTATTAGTAGAGTTTAGGGGTGGGTCAATAATAGGGGGGTTGTATTTATTTTTAAAACTACTTTTGGCTTTAACCAAAAACAGCTGTCTTTCCAGCTTTCCCAAAGAAAACTCATTGGGAGGGATAATTCTCCTTAAAAAGAAAAAGAGATTTCAAGTGAATTGCCTTTTAATCTAATCTTTTTCCTTTTTGCCAGCCACCCAATAGTTGACTTGCCACTATCTTGGTCAAGAAGAGATGTTAACTCATTTTTTTTTTTACTGATAACTTTGCAAATGTAGAACCTCTTTGGACTTATAGTGTATGGAAGATAGATATTCAGTTCCTCTGCCATTCTTTTATGGCACCTCAAAAGAGTGCAGGTATGGGGAGAGGATAGATCGATGGTCTTACAGAGAATGGATCTCTGATCAATCAAATGTGAAATAGAACATCGTCTTCCAGGGTCCAATCCTACTTTTATAGCATTACAGGTTTATAGCTGGAAGGGACCTTAGAAGTTATTGGATACAATTCCTGCACTGTACCACCAGTGAAAATGAGGTAATTCAGACACAGAAAGGTTGAGTGATTTGCCCAGGGCAATACAACTTGTGTCTGAGATGGAATTCAAACCCCCTTCAGAAACAAGGTAAGTAAGGTCCTCCTTGCTCACCTGATCCATTGCTCTTCACCCTAAGAAATTTAATGAAACTGGGGCTGTTTCTTTAGTCTGTAATAGGAAAGGTGGGCTAGAAAAGTAGATGGTCTCTTTAACCTTGGTGGTAGTGGAAAAATGTTGCTATACTGAGTATTAAACATCAGTAGACACTGTTTTCTGAGTCACATTCACTGTATTGGCAACAAAATGGTGGGGAAAGTGATTTACTAGGTGTCCCCCTCCTCCTTCTCCAAAATCCAGCCCCCAAACCCAAAAAAACAAAAACCATGGAGGAGGGGAGATGGAAATTTACTCTTATTTCTGTAACAAAATACCTTTGGTAGGGATGCTTCTTAGTTATTAAAAAATAGTGCAATGAAGTGAGCTCTGAATGCAAATCCCAATAAAGGAAAATCCAGAAGAAACAAATAGAGTGGAGAATACCTTGTCAAAAGAAAGTATTAAAAATTATGTGATGGAAAGGAAAGAACAAAGGAGAATTGTTGGGGAACGATTGAAAATAAATGAGAATTTCAAAATGACTTGATAGGAAGGCAGTAATAAGGTTGGGAAAATGAGAGGCACAGACTTCTTTAGACAAGATGGAGATGAGGGAGTAGGGAGGGGTTGTCTGAGGAGTGGGAGCTTGTAGGACAAGGGAAGCAAGCACAAAAGTAAAGAACCTAGGAGGTTTTCAGGTTCCTGAACATCCCTGAGGTACTGGGATGATTTGCAGCATGTTATAGTGAATAGGATGATGGCCTTCAAGTCAAAAGGATTTGGGTTGAAATTCTGGCTCAGACACTTAGAAGCTGTGTGACCCTGGGCAAGACACCACCTCTCTGGGTCCTTCACCTCTCTCAGCTCCTCATCTGTAAAATGTTGAGGTTAAATGGGGTTGTCTCTAAGTTCCCTTCAAACTCTAGATTTATGACTTCTGGATTTTATAATCCTGTGATCAGAAATACATGGGTAAATTTCGTCTCTGACTTGGCAGAATAGATACACCATGCACCTCATGTCTTGCTTTATTATGGCAAAACTTGTTCAATAAGAATGGAAAAATTGCCAGTCATTTATTATAACATTTATTATAAACATTTATTAAACACCCAAAGGGCAACTACAGTGTCTAGAGTCAGGAAGACCTGAGTTCAAATCTGACCTCAGATACTTACTAGCTGTTTGACCCTGGGCAAGTCACTTAACCCTATTTGCCTCAGTTTCCTCATTTTTCAAATAAGCCAGAGAAGGAAATGGCAAAACCACTTCAGCATCTTTGCCATGAAAGCCCCAAATGGGGTCATGAAGAGTCAGACATAACTAATTGAGTAAACAACAACAAATACCCACTATGTGCCAGGCACTATGCTCGGTGCTAAAGATACAAAGAAAGGCAAAACAGAGTTCCTGCTCTCAATCCCATGAGGGAGACAATATATAAATATCTATGTATAAACAAGATCTAGCCAGGATAAATTGGGAGTAAGCAACAATGGGAAGAATGTAGAATTAAGAGGGACCGGGAAAGGCTTCCTGTAGAATGTGGAATTTTAGCTGGGACTAGAAGGGAGTCAGGGAGGCAGAAGGCAGAATTGAGGAGGAATGGGGGACAGTCAATGAAAGTGTGTGGAGCTGAGCTGGAACATCTTATTTGTGGAATAGCAAGGAGGTCAGTGTCACTGGATTGAAGAGTTTATGTGTTTGTGTGGGGAGGTGTAAGGTATAAGAAGACTTGAAATGTAGGGGAGCTAGGTTAAGAAGGGCTTTTGAATGTTTAATAGAGGATTTTGCACTTGATCCTGGAGGGAATAGGGAACCCCTGGTTTATTGAACTAGGAGGGTGACATGATCAGACCTGAGCTTTAGGAAATCACTTTGACAGTTGAATGGAGGATGGATTGGAGTGGAGAGAGACTTGAGGCAGGCAGACCCACCAGCAAGCTATTGCAATAATACCAGCCTATATCCAGGTGATGAGGGCCTATAATAGAATGTGGCGATGTCAGAGGAGAAGAGGGGTATTCAAGAGATGATGCAAAGGTGAAAGTGATGGGCCTTGGCAACAGATTGGAGATGGGGGATAGAGAGATAGTGATGAGCTAAGGAGGGCATCTAGGTTGGAGGCCTGGGTGACTGGGAGAATAGTGGTGCCTTTGACAGTAAAAAAGAAGTTTGAAAGAAGGGAGAGTTTTAGAGGAAAAGATGAGTTCATTTTTGCACATGTTAAATTTGAGATTTCTAAGGGACATCCAGTTGGAAGTATCTCATAGGCAGTTAGAGATGCAACACCAGAAGGCAGCAGAGAGGTAAGGGCTGTGTAAGGAGATCTGAGAATCATCAGCATAGGGATGGTCACTGAATCCTTTGGAGCTAATGAGATCAACAAGTGAAATAGTATCAATGGAGAAGAGAATATGGCCCAACAAAGAAACCTCTGGGACACCCACAGTTATTGAACATGACTCGGATGATGATCCATCAAAGGAGACTGAGAAGGAGCGATCAGATACATAGGAGGAGAACCGAGAGAGGGCTTAGAAGAAAGCGTCAGGGAGAAGAGGGTGATTAAAAAGTGTCAAAGACTCTAGAGATGGCAAGAAGGATGGGG
The DNA here is from genome assembly GCF_003287225.1 of Phascolarctos cinereus. Lineage (NCBI taxonomy): Eukaryota > Metazoa > Chordata > Mammalia > Diprotodontia > Phascolarctidae > Phascolarctos > Phascolarctos cinereus. The sequence continues at coordinate 269,432,574 of NW_027556098.1, read as the reverse complement.
ACTGAGAAAAGACCATTGGATTTAGCAATTAGAAGATCGTTGGTAGATCTAGAGAGAGCAGATTCAGGTAAATGATGAGGTCAGAAGCCAGATAGAGGCTAGAATTAAGAAGAAAGTGAAAGGAGAAATAGAAGCACCTACTGGTGGTAGTTTCTCAAGGAGTTTAGCCACAAAAAGCAGAAGATATATAGGATGATAATTATTGGGAATGGAAGGGTCAAGCGAGGGGTTTTTGAGGTTGGGGAAGACATGAACATGTTTGTTGGCAGTGGGGAAACCAGCCAGTAGACAGGAAGAAATGAAAGATAAGTGAGAGAGTGGGGATGATGGATAGGGTAATCTACTGGAGGAGATGAAATGGAATGGGATCACTTGTGCATACGGAGAGGTTTGTCTCGGAAAGGAGAAGTGCACCTCTTCATTTAATATGGGGATGAAGGAGAAGATAGTGGCAGAAGACATTTGAATGATATGAGATGAGGAGGGGAGGAGAAGAGGGAGCTCTCTGAGAATGGCTTCATTTTTTTTTTCAGGAAAATGTGAGACAAGGTTCTCAGTTGAGAGGTTGGGGAGAGAGGTATTCTTTTGAGTCATATCAAGTTTTTATACTTTTCTTTCCCCTTTCAGGCCGTTATTTGCCCCTGTTGGGTTTAGCTGGCGATTTTATATAACTTAGAACTTCATTGTATGCCATTTTCTTTCCTTTCCCCAATTAGGATATAAGCACTTTGAAGGAACTATATTTTATACTTCTCCAGTATCCTTCACAATATCTAGCACATACATAGTAAATGAACTTCTCAATATATATTATAATAAATACTTCTCAAATGATTAAATGAAAGCATGAATGAACAAATAAATAAAAAAGCATTTGTTAAGTGCCTATTTTTGTGCTAGTTATTGTGCTAGGTGCTGGAGATAGAAAAACAAATGAAGTAATTTCTATCCTTAAAGAGCTTATATTTTACAGGGGGAGGCAACATGTACATATGTAAATATAAATAAGATATATACAAAATAAATTCTTGTGCTCGAATGAATACCTCCTTCTTTCTATTGCCAGGTCAACAGGCTTTTGGCTCAAATAGGCAATGAGTACAAAACTGAGATTTTTAGTCACTCTCATTTGTCTTTTCAGAATTAAGTGCTAATTAAGAGGTTGAACTAATCTTGGCTCCAGAAAATGTCCTATCCAGTTCTATGCTGGAGTTTAAAATGGTTTTCAAAACTGTTTTGTTCCAAAATTTGTTCTGTTTCTAACTATACTTCCCAATGTCGTATCTCTCCTTTTTCTAGGTATTCTCTACCTGATGGCCTCATGGTTTTCTTCCAGCTCTCAGTCTCAGATTTTATTATCTTCCTTTGGTTCCCCATCTCATACAACAATAGTAGCTAACAACCGTATATCACTTCAACATTTTCCAAGTGATTTATGAATATTATCTCATTTGATCCTCACAACAACCCTGGCAGGGAGGTTCTATAATTATCCCCATTTTACAGATGAGGAACCTGAGGCAGACAGAGGTTTAGTGACAATTAAGATCACACAGTAAGTAAGTGTCCAAGGTTGGACTTGAACTCAGGTTTTTCTGAGCCCAAATCCAGCCCTCTGCTCACTGCACCATCTAGCTCCCTCAGCTCAGTGAGCACAGGTACTGCTAACAAAAGCCCTCAGAGTTCCTCATAGACCCAGATTCCTCAAGAAAAGAAATACAGAGGGAACAGAAAAGAGGATGGCACTTAGCTCTTTACTAAGTCTGCTTTCTGTTTTTCACTGAGGTCCAGGCATGAGGACCAAAGTTTTTCATGGCTGGTTTGTTGCCATCCAAATCAAAAGAGCCGTGTCTTCTCTTGGATGGTCTCAGCGTCTCTGTGTTAGTGCCCCACTCATATTTCTGGCTGAGTTAGCAAACAACTTTGAGAACATCAGATCTCTTAACCTTTATGGCCAGCTTTCTCATAGGTTGATCCTGAAGGAGAAAAGTTCCCAAAATGAATCATTGGAAGGAGATGATTTCAAGTTCTTGCTCTCCTGACCTCAGATGGCAGGAGAGATCATTTTCATGCATAAAACTGTGAAGAAACTAAAGGCAGCAAACCCCAACCTCCTTCTCTCTGGCTTTGGAGACCCACTCTCGCCTGTCCTATAGTCATGGGCTGAAGTCCAGGGTCTCAGTCATTTATGTGCCTCAAATTTCTACCCCAAATCTGTAAATAGCCTCTGTTGATTTGATGGATCCAAAGGAGTTGGGCTGCCATTCTCTTCTGGCTTTCTCTTTTCAGTTCAATTCTGTTTTGTGTTCCACACACACTTTAAAAAATGTTTTTAAAGGTCCTAAAAATCTAACTTTGGCTTTTGTGGATCAGAGCTACTTTTTAAAAATGCATCATTGATCTTGGAGAGCAGAAAAAGGAGATGCATAATTACCTAAACCTTCCCAAGAATGGGGCATTCTCTTTTTAAAAATTTGTATTTTATTTTCAGTTTCAAATTCTTCCTCTCTAACTCCTCTGTCCTTGGGAGAAGGCAAGAAAAACAAAGCCCATTGCAAATATGTATAGTCATGCAAAGCAAATTTCTGCATTAGCCATGTCCAAGAAAAGACAGAATAAAAGAAAGAATGAAAGAAGGAAAAGGATGTCCATCTATCTATCTACACACACACACATATGTTCACTTTACTTTGCATCAGTTCATACAAGTCTTCTAAGATTTTTCTGAAACCATTCCCTTCATCATTTCTTATAGCATAATAGTATTTCATCACATTCATATACCATAACTTGTTCAGCCATTCCCTAATTGATAGGCTTCTTCTCAGTATCCAATTCTTTACCACCATGAAAAGAGCTGCTATAGATATTTTTGTACATAATCCTCTTTCTCTGATCTCTTTGGGGGTGGTCTTAGTGGCACTACCCTTGAGTCAAAAGATATGGACATTTTAATAGTTTTTGGGGTATAGTTCCAAATTGCTTTCCAGAATGGTTGGACCAGTCCACAACACTGCCAACAGTACATTAAAGAACACAGTTTCCTATAGCCCTTCCAGTCTTTGTCATTTTCCTTTTTTTGTCAACTTAGCCAATCTTATTTGTGTTAGGTTGTACCTTAGAGTTGTTTTAATTTGCATTTCTCTATTAATGACTTAGAGCATTTTTTCATATGGTTATTGATAATTTGGATTTCTTCCTCTGAAAACTGCCTGTTTATAGCCTTTGACCATTTATAAATTGAGGAATGGTTCTTATTTTTATAAATTTGATTACATTCTCTCTATATAGGTTGGAAACAAGACCATTATCAGAGAAACTTGTTACAAACAATTTTTTTTTTTGCAATTTCCTGCTTCTCTTTTAATTTCTTCTGTGTTCTCTAATTTGCTTATGATGTCACCCTTTATATATAAATCATGGAGCTTGTTTTGGAACTTGTCTTAGTATAAAATGTGAGATATTGGTCTGCCAGTCTGTTTTCCTATTTTCCTCATAGTTTTTGTCAAATAGTGAGTTCTTTCCCCCAACTGGGATCTTTGGGTTTATCAAACACTAGACTAGTGTGCTGATTTGCTTCTGTATATCGTGTGCCTCATCTGTTTCACTGATCAACTTCTCTATTTCTTATCCAGTACCAAACTGCTTTGACAATTACAGCTTTGTATTATAGTTTGACAACAGGTACTACTAGGCCACCTTCCTTCCCATTTTGAAAATTAATTCCCTTAATGTTCTTGACCTCTTGTTCCTCCAGATGAATTTTGTTATTTTTTCTAGTTCTATAAATTAATCCTTTGGTAGTTTGATTGTATGGCACTAAATAAGTAAATTAATTTAGGTAGCATTGTTATTTTTACTATATTGTCTTGGGCCATGACATGGGTAGGTAGATTCTTAAGTATTATATAGTGTCTGCAGTTATTATAAATGGAATTTATCTTTCTATCACTTCCTGTTGGGTTTTTTTGATAGAGAAAGGTTTGTGTGGGTTTATTTTATATCTTGTGACTTTGCTGAAGTTGTTAATTGTTTCAGTTAGTTTTTTTAGTTGACTCTCTAGGGTTCTTTAAGTAAACCAACATATTATTTGCAAAAAGTGTTAGTTTTGTTTCTTCTTTGCCTATGCTTGTTTATTTAACTTCCTTTTCTTGTCTTACCACTATAGCTATCATTTCTAGTACAATACTGAATAGTGATAGTGATAATGGATACCTTTGCTTCACTATTGATTTATTGGAAAGGACTCTAGCTTGTCCTCATTATAGATAATGCTGGCTTTTGGTTTTAGATAGGTACTAGTTGTCATTTTAAGGAAAGTTCCATTTATTTTTATGCTTTCTAGTGTTTTTTTAAATAGGAAGGGGTATTGTATTTTGTCAAGAGTTTTTTCTGCATCTATTGAAATAATTATATAATTTTTGTTCATTTTATTATTAACGTAGTCAATTATGTTTGCAGTTTTCCTTATATTGAACCAGCCCTGCATTCCTGACATAAATCCAGCCTAGTCATAGTATATGATCTTTGTGATACATATTGCTACAATCTCTTTGTTAGTGTTTTATTTAAAAATTTTCATCAATATTCATTAGGGAAATTGGTCTATAGTTTTTGCTATTTTGACTCTCAATGGTTTAGATATCAAAACTATACTTGTGTCAGAAGTATTAGGTAGTACCTTTTCTTTATCTATTTAAAAAAACCAGTTTATTTTGTATTGGATAATTTTTCTTTAAATATTTGGTAGAATTTACTTGTAAATCCATCTGATTTTTTTTTTGGAGTTTATTTATGGCTTGTTAGATTTCTTTTTCTAAGATAGGGTTTTTTGAGTAGAATGGGACATTTTCTTTCCTGAAAAGAAGCTTAGAAATAGCTCTGAGACCCAGCCTTTGCTTCATATTCTAGTGCAAGGTTCTGCCATCACTGGGGCAAAACAAGGTGGATGCTTAGCCAAAAGTTTAGGGTGGGGGAGTAGTTCTGGTTTTGGCTGAAATAGGGTTGCAGACATTGAGAGAAACACCTCGGGTTTACGCTGCTCCACTGGGCAAATTCTGTAGAGTATAGTTGTCATCTTTGGAGCATTTCCAAATGTCATAGGGATGTGAAGAGAGAGACATGGGAGGAGGCAGAGCAAGTGGGAATGCCAGGATGCCAGTGCCTCAGCAACAGCACTGCCTACTAACACTGTTGCCATGACAATGCCATCCTCCTAGGAATCTTAAGGAAGAGCAGCATTTGGCTAGTGTGGTTGATGTCACAGGGTATCTTCCAATCAGGATCCTACTCAGCCTAGGTCATTCCTCAAATACCAGGTAAGGACTAAGTATTATTTTACATGAGGGGAAATTGAGATACTTATAGCTGGAGAATTACTACCCTGAGAGTGAGGTTTCCCCCATAGAGAACTTGAGCATTTTCTTCTCAGTGCACCCATAGGATTACCTTAACTATTTGTACTTTTTTTAGGCCCAATCTTGGGATTTTGTTGATGTGAGTAACTCTCAGTGTTTAAACTCTCTCCACCAATACATATTAACAATTCATCTGAGAAGTGGTATGACGTAGTGCATGGAATGCTAGACTTGGAATGAGGAGGACCTGAGATGTAATCTTACCTCAGACTCTTAGATGCTATGTGATCCTGGGCAAGTCACTTACCTCTGTGTACCTCATTTTCATCATCTACAAAATGAGGGAGTTGGACTTGATGCTCTCTAAGGTGCTTTCTAGCTCTAAGTATCCCAGTTTATAGTGTTGGAGAATTGCTTTGGGCACAAAGGTTTTAAATGACTTGCCCGTGGTCACACAGTTAATATGTGTCAGAAGCAGGACCTGAACCCAGGTCTATCCTGACTTGAAGGCTGCTCCTCTCTCTGCCTCTCATTATTTCTTTATCAGTGAGGAAAGAAGGGGAATAGCAGTAAACTGCCAACCATGCACACTGACTAATGGTCTGAAATTAGGTCAATTTGCTCAGCCTCCTTTGCCGAGGTCATCCTGCTCCAGATGTCTAATCCCCAAATCAGTGCCCTTTAGAAGTCTGCAGGAAGTGCAATAGACCTGCTTGAATTGAAGGGATGGACAATTGAACTCCAGTAGATTTTGAGGCCACCTCTTATCAAGGAAACTCAGAATGTCAGGAGGATGGTGGTGAAACCTTCAAGAACAATAGAGCATTGAGGGAGAGGGGAGCTTTGCAAAGGAAGCGTGTTGTTCCACGTTTACTAATGGACTGGCAGCTGATGCCCTCTTCAAAGAGGCTTTTAGGAGGCCCATTGATCCAAGCTGCTGCTGGCACTAGAACATGAGTGCATTTTTTAGGTTTTTTGAACATTCACTTGGCACGGAAGTGACCACTTCAGAGTTTGAAGTTAATGGCCATAGGCCAGGTACAGAGCACCAGCTTCCTAGTTCTGTAGACCTGGAGAAGTCATACATCCAGCTTGGTCACCAGGAGTCTTTAGCTTTCATGGCTCACTCAGTCATGGGTTCCTTTATGGTTTCTGTTCTCTTCCATGCCAAATTTCAGGATGGAGGTGCTTGCTTATGAGATGGACCTAATGAGGAGATACTGTCAAGGACATGACTAGTTGAGGTGGTTCACCAAAGGGGTAATTTTCCAATTGACCTCTGGGGCCAACAGCTTTCCCAGCCCAATACTCAATCTGAAAGTCGTTCGACTATTTACGAAACTGAAAGAGGAGCCTGAAAGAAACACTGGAACAATACTGTGAGTGATGGGGTGGTGGATCTCAGGACGAAATCCTAAGAATCAGAAAAAGAGAGAAATAGAGCCAGGTCTTCCAATCTTAGAGTCTTTCCTGGGTTTGAGATAGTCCCACTAATAGTTTCATTTCTCAGGATAGACCATGATGCCAGAAAAGGGTATATGTCTGTATTCCTTCTCTAAGGGTGCAGGACAGGGTATAATTAAGATATTTCTCTGGGTAGTTTAGTTGTGGTACTTTCAAAAGGCAGGGAGATGTAGTGTATCACCACTTTGGGTGACTTTTAGTTTTCATATACCATAATTGCACGTAGGAAGGAGTTAAACTAATCTTTGAGATTTCTGCCAGCTCTAAGTATATAGTCTTTTGAGTCTATAATACATTAACTCATTTGTAGGACATAGTGTGGTATGTCAGAAAGAGTGCTGGATTTGGAGTCAGAGAAGGTTCATATTCTGCCTTTGCCACTTAATATTTGAGTGGTCTTGGGCAATCTGTACTTGACATCTCTGTACCTCAGTTTCTTCAACTGAAAAATGAGCACATTGGACTAGATGACTTTAAAAGTTCTTTCCAGTTCTAGCCTTATAATCTTAAAATCCTATAAAAGGACATGGAAATTTGGGCAATTAAATTCACAAATACTTTTATGATTTGGACTAGATGACCTTGAATACCTCTTTAATTTCATAAGAATTTTTGAATTCAGCTAATGTAGCTGGCCAATCTGAAGGAGTAGTGTAGCTAGGTGGCACAGTGGATAGAGTGTTGGAGTCAAGAAGACCTGAGTTGAATCTTGCCTCATATACCTTGTGACCCTTGGCAAGTCACTTAGCCTCATTCTGCCTCAGTTTCCTTATCTGTAAAATGGGTTTAATAGCATGGGACAACTAATAGGTGTCACAGTGAATCAAAGTGAGGATCAAATGAAAAACAACATCTCTAGAGTGACAGAAACTATATGTTCCTGGGCAAATCACTTAACCCTGTTTGCCTCAGTTTCCTCATCTGTAAAATGAGCTGGAGAAGGAAATGGCAAACCACTCCAGTATCTTTGCCAAGAAAATCCCAAGCGGAGTCATTAAGAGTTGGATATGACTGAAAAATGATGGAATAGTAACAACCTCCTAGGTTTGTTGTGAGGGTCAAATGAGATGACACATGTAAATTGCTTTGCAGGTCTCTAGCTATAACAACAATTGTAGTTAGCATTTATATATCAATTTAAGGTTAGCAAAGCACTTTACAGATGTCATCTTATTTTATCCTCATGACAACCCTGGGAAGTAGGTGCTGTTATTATTCTCATTTTACATATGGGGATGCTGAGCCAAACAGAGATTAAGGGACCTGCCCAGGGTCATGCAGCTAGTAAGTAACAAAGGCTAGATTTGAATTCAGGTCTTCCTGATTTACCCTGATATACCTAGCCATGTAGCTGTCTTGGTAAGTAGTGAGTTCCACTTCAGCAGAGGTCTTTAATCAAAGGCTGGATGATTTCTTGTTGGGTATCCCTTCCAAATCTAAAATTCTGTGCATCTAAAGCAGATAGTTAATTCTGCATTGACCCATACTTCTGTACTAGACACACTTTTATGATATGAAAAATCCACAGACTCAATGATGTGTTCTTTCCATCAATGCATATCGTCCCTCATAAGTTGCTTTGGCCAAAAGAATTTTCCATTCAATGGCCAAGCTTTTGCTGATGAGCATCTCCCAATGTGACTGGACTGGTCCTCAGACAGATTCTGAGTGTCTGTCACATGGTCCAAGTTTAAAGACTTGATAAGACCAGCAAGAGTTTGTGCTTCATTGGTAATCCTTTGGAGAAGCCAGGATAACTTCTTTGCCATTCATGATAAAGCATCAGAGTCAGTCTTCAGCAGAGGCTTCTAGTTACAGTATCACATACACAAAGTGTTAAGGAATCCTGGATATCATTGCATTTAATCATTATTTACAGACAATGAAATTGGAGTCTAGTAAGATTAACTGCCTTACCTAAGGCAATACACTTAGGGACCAAGTTGGGATCAGAACCCAGGTCTCTTAACTCCATTATTCTTTCCCATACAAAATAGCACACTCACCCTCATTATTCTCTTCCTGCCCCCTTTGTCTCCTTGGACATAGCTTCTCAATTAGGTGAACCTTGTTTTGTTTTTGTAAACAGTTATAATTCTTCATGAGTTTGAAATCCACAGAAAAGGAGGAGAAATCATTCTCAACAACAAATACCAGAGATTTGCAGATAACACATAAGACTTTTGTATTTTCTCTTATTTTTCCAGCTGGTGAGACACACATACACACACACACACACACAACACACACACACACACACACACACACACACACACACACACACACACACACACACACACACACACCGGGGAAGGGAAGGGTATGGGGAGAAAGAGAAAGAATCTTTCCCAAAGGAAGTTTTCAGAGAAAGAAATATTTGCTTTTTTTTTTAAATTGTGGTTAGAGCTGCACAGTAACAAGCCTGTTTAACTCTCTCGAATGCAGGATTTTCTAGCTTTCCGGTAAACTTGTGTTGCCATGGAGAGAAAGAGGCCTGGAACCAGCTAAAGGTAAAACACTGGAAACAACACCCCAATCCACGGCGACCCTATCAAACAGCTAATTAGAAAGACGTGCCATGTGTTTCCCATTGCTTGCAAGGGATTCTATTGCCTGTGATTTATCACCTGTTTTCTATGCAAAGCTTCAGCTCCCCTTTCTTGAATGTGGTGAGGATGACTGGAGGCTGTACAGAGAGGGAGAGAGGGAGACCGGGAGAGTGGAAAAGGGGTTAGTGAATAAATTCCCCTTAGCTCCTTTATGAAGCTTTCTCAGAAGGAACAGTTTGTTCATTGGTACTGACTGAACAGTATATTGAGCAGTACTGCAGCTTACCAGAAGGCACCATGAAACATCACATGACCTGAGTTCTAGTCCCAATTCTGAGACTTATTAGCTGTGTAACTTTGGGTGAGGCACTTAACCTTTCTAAATCTCAGTTTTGTCATTTATAAAATGGGGATCATCACATTTTCCCTACTTACTTTCCTTACAGGGTTGTTTAAAGAACAAAAACACAATGTAATACATCACAAAAACACATTGTAACCATAATGTACTCTAGAAATAAGAATTATTCATTACTCTCTCATCATCACTAGGAATTTTAAGATTTTGGGAAGGGTACTGACAAGCTAGAATGTGTAGAGAAGGGAGATCTGATGGATGGATGAGGGGCCTGGAGGGCAAGGTATACATACAAGGCGGGGTCAAACTGAGAGTGTTTAGCCTGGAGAAGAAAAGGCTTGGTGGGGAAGTGGGGACATAGAAGCTATCTTCAAGTATCTAAAAGGCCATTCTATGGAGGTGAGCCTAAGCTTATTCTGAAGCCGAGGAAGACAGAACTAAGAGCTGAGTGGAAGCTGTATAGATTTAGGTTCTATGGAAGCACAAATTCCTAATCATTAGAGCCGCCCCAGAGTGAAATAGTAGGTTTCCTATAACAGAAAGTCTTCAAGCAAAGACTATGATTGCATGTCAGCTGTGTCACAGAAAGGATGCTTTTTTTTTTTTTTGGGGTGAAGGTTGGACTAGGTATCCCTTGGGTTCCTTCCACACCAGCAATTCTGTGATTTTTAGCTCACATTGCTTCCTTCACTGATACATTAGAGCTATTATGGGCCACTCACACAATGAGAACTTAATAATTATGTTGAATTGAAAGTCTAAAAAACAGCTAAAGCCCCCAGCCACAGTCAGAAATTATTAGCCCTGGAAGACTTCTTTGAAACTTTATAGACTCTCAGAAGCTGAACAGTGAGGAACCTTACAAATCATCTGTCTCAGCTCTTTTTGGATCTATAAATCCTCTCTAATTAGAGGCAAAAGACCAAAAAAATTAGTTTCAAAGGGCAAATGTTATGAGAGTCTTTCCTGTTTGAATAGGAAGGAAGGGGCTGGGAAGCAGGATGATATTAAGTAGCTAAACTGGGGAAGCAGGTGCTACTTAAGGTGGGGGGAGAAGGGGACCTGGTGAAGACAGTTTTGCCTAAGACCAGCCATTTTTATTTTTTTATTTTTAAATGGGAACTATGTTGAAGAAATATTGAATTTGTTCTTGGGAGTTGTATTTCTTCTACCCCTTACTTTCATTATGCTGCCTATTACTTTATAACCAGTCTGTGTGCTGTTTTCTGAAAGTAACAGGCACTATGCCTATTTTTTCCCCCCAGGTACTAGATACTTTCATTGGCTCACTTCATCAGCACCTGCAGAGCTAATAAAATGGCAGATGGAAAATTTGAATCCAGGTCTTTCTGACTCCAAATCAGCTATTTATTACAGAACCATTCCATGCTGCCATCTAAACATCTTACTTGAAACAACTAAGTATTGCTAATGGAAGGATATAAACAAGAGCTCATTAATGAATTTTCAAATTTTCTTCCCTGCTTCAAGACATTGACTTTCATTGTACCTTTAGATGTGATAGGCACATTATATTTTCATATAGAAAACTACCTATTTTACATCTATATGTATAAGTGCTTTAAAAATATATGTTTTTGTTCATTTCTGAATTCTTTCTCTCTCCCACTTCCTTGTAGTCCCCCCTCCCTTGAAACAGCAAGAAAAAATCAGCTACAAAATATTTATTTAAGTAGAATATATTCCCACATTATCCATGTTAAAAAATAATGCTTCAATCTGCACTTGGAGTCCATTACTTTGCTATCTCGATGTGAGCAGCATGTTTTATCATGTATTCTCTGGAATTATGGCTTTTTTTTTCATCAGAGTGCCTAAGTCCTTTAAAATTGTTTGTCTTTATAATATCATTGCTATTGTATACATTGTTCTTTTGGTTCTCTGCTCACTTCCCTTTACTCAGTTCATACAAGTCTTCCTAGGTTTCTCTGAAATTATTTACTATGTTAGTCTTCCCCCTCTCCAATAGTATTTTATTTTTTCCAATTATATGTAAAGATAGTTTTCAACATTTATTTTTGTAAAATTTTGAGTTCTAAATTTTTCTCCCTCCCTCTCTCTCCTCTCCCCTCCCTAAGGCAGTAAGCAATCTGATATAGGTTATACATGTACAATCATATTAATCATATTTCCACCTTAAAGAAGAATCAGAACAAAGGGGAAAAACTGCAAGAAAGAAAAAACAAAAAACAAAAAAGGTAAAAATAGTATGCTTTGATCTGTATTCAGATTCCATGGTCCTTTCTCTGGATGTGGTTAGGATTTTCCACGAAGAGTCTTTCAGAGTTGTCTTGGAGACCTGAGTCTATCATAACTGATCATCGAACCATGTTACTGTTGCTGTTGCTATTACCATGTATAATGTTCTCCTGGTTCTGCTCACTTCACTCAACATCAGTTCATGTAAATCTTTCCAGGTTTTTCTGAAATCTGCTTGCTCATCACTTTTTATAGCACAATAGTATTCCATTACATTTCCATACCACAACATGTTTAGCCATTCCTCAGTTGATGGGCATCCCCTCAGTTTCCAATTCTTTGCCACACAAAAAGAGCTGCTATAAATATTTTTGTACTTGCGGGTCCTTTTCTCTTTTTTATCATCACTTTGGGATGCAGACTTAGTAGTGGGTATTGTTGCATCAAAGGGTATGCACAGTTTTTAAGCCCTTTGGGCATAGTTCCAAATTGCTCTCCAGAATGATTGATTTACAACTCCACCAACAATGCATTAGTGTTCCAATTTTCCCACATCTTCTCCAACATTTATCACTTTCCTTTTCTGTCATATTAGCCAATCTGATAGGTGTGATATTGTACCTCAGAGTTGTTTTGCTTTGTATTACTCTAATCAATAGTGATTAAGAGCCTTTTTTATATGACTATAGATGGCTTTAATTTTTTCATCTGAAAACTGCCTGTTCATATCCTTTGACCATTTTTCAATTGGGGAATGACTTGTATTCTTATAAGTTTGACTCAGTTCTCTATATATTTTAGAAATGAGGCCTTTATCAGAAATACTTACTGTAAAAATTGTTTCCCAGCTTTCTGCTTTCCTTCTAATCTTGGTTGCATTAGTTTTGCTCGTGCAAAACCTTTTTAATTCAATGTAATCAAAATTATCCATTTTGCATTTCATGGTGTTCTCTATCTCATTTTGGTCATAAATTCATCCCTTCTCCATAGATCTGACAGGTAAACTATTTCTTGCTCTCTTAATTTGCTTATGGTTTCATCCTTTTCGTCTGAATCATGTACCCATTTTGACTTTATCTTGGTATATGGTGTGAGATGTTGGTCTATGACTAGTTTCTGCCATACTCTTTTCCAGTTCTTCCCAGCAGTTTTTGTCAAATAGTGATTTCTTATACCAGAAGCTGGAGTTTTTGGGTTTATCAAATAGTAGATTACTATAATCATTGACTACTGTGTCTTGTGTACCTAATCTATTCCACTGATCCACCACTATTTCTTAGCCAGTACAAAATTGTTTTGGTAAGTGCTGCTTTATAATATTTGAGGTCTAATATGGCTAGGCCACCTTCCGTTTGCATTTTTTTCATTAATTCCCTCCCTGCATCATTCTTACAGCATAATGTTACTCTATCATATTCATTTACCATAACTTGTTAAGGTATTCCCTACTTGATGTACTGGTATCATTCATTTCCCAGTTCCATGTATTTTGTGAACTGTGAATTTCTGTATAAATATAAACTACTACTATTATTATAAGGAAGAGAAATGCAAATTATTCTGCTTGAATCAAGAGGAAAGACTTGGGAAAGTAGATTTCAGATTTATATAACGAAAAACTTTCTAAGAGAATCTTCCAATAATGAAATGGGATGTCTTTATAGATAGTGATTTCATTCAAGCAGACATTGGGTGACTACTTTTCTGGGATGTTGTAAACATAATTAATATTTCATTTAGGTGTGGAGTCAATAAATTTTGAAAGAATAATTCTAAAGTTTTTTAATTCTAAGATTCTTGTCTTTTATAATCCTGGTCAAACTTCCTCATTTTAGAGATGAGGAAAATGTGTCTAAGAGAAGTTAAATGACTTTCCCAAGGTCACACAATTATCTGGAGGCATAATAGAATCTAGGGAGTAGAATCCAGGTTTCCTGAGGGTGAAAGTTGGTATATTTTATGTTCTTTGACTAGCACTCCATTTTTTCTCTGTGTGCCTTTCTCTTGGATTCAGTACAATAAAACAATTATTAAACACCTACTGCATATGGGGTACTGTGGTAGGTGCTGGAAGAGATACAAATATTGTAGCTTGGGGACACAGTGACCAGTGTCTGACCTTAGTCAGTGCTAAGGTCTGCGCTGCCAATTATGCTCTCATTCTATGTGCTCCACCCAACACTAGAATATTTTTTTTTTGGGGGGTAACCACCAAACTCTAGCTCTCAATGAGTTGGCTACCTCTCTCTCCTTAGTGCTACCCCTTAATGGGTGGTGTCATTTATCTTTTACAGTTTGTTTATGTATATTACCTCACAATGATATCATGGCTTAGCCCCAATATTGTGAAAACTATTCTACTTCATTACATTATTGGCTATACGCTTCATTGATTCACTTACAAAACTTTAATGAGAGTATTAGAAATAACATCATTTTTATTAGGACAGTTGGTGGAGTTGTGAACTGTTCCAACCATTTTGGAAAACAATTTGGAACTATGCCCAAAGAACTATAAACTGTATATACCCTTTGATCCAGACCACTACTAGGTCTGCAACCAGGTCTATATCCCAAGAAGATCAAAGGAAAGGGAAAAGGACCCACATGCACAAAAATATTTATAGCAACTCTTTTTGTTGTGGCAAAGAATTGGAAATCAAAGGGATTCCCATCAGTTGGGGAGTGACTGAACAAGTTGTGGTATATGATGATTATGCAATACTATTTTGCTATAAGAAAGATGAGCAGGATGGTTTCAGAAAAACCTAGGAAGACTTATATGAACTAATGCAAAGTGAAGTAAGCAGAACCAGGAGAACATCTTACATAGTAACAGCAATATTGGAGCTAATCAATTGTGAACAACGTGGCTACTTTGATCAATACAATGATTCAAGACTGTCTGAAGGACTTATGATGAAAATTGCTATCCATCTGCAGAAAGAGAACTGATGAAGTTTGAGTGCATAATGAAGCATAATTTCTTTGCTTTCTTTACTTTTCTTGCTTCCTCCCCCAACACGGCTAATATGGAAATATATTTTGCATTATTTCACACATACAATTGATATCACATTACTTGCTTTCTCAATGGGTAGAGGAAAGATGGGCAGGCAGGAGAGAATTCAGAACTAAAAAAATTGCTAAAAATAAATGATAAATTTAAAAAAAAAATAAAAAATCTTTTTTTTGGGATGGAGTACAGATAATATAATCCTCCTCAGATAAGAAAGCATGCTACTGTCTGGCAGACAGCACCTCATTTCATTTCCCAGCTAATTTTATAAAGAGTTGGCAAGGCATTCACTTCCTAGTGGGTTAATGTCCAGTCTGTCGGGGGTAACTCAAGAATTCAAGGGGTGGTTGTTTGGTTTTTTTTTAGGGTGACATGGGCTCTCTAGGGTAGATTGCTTCCAGAATTGCAGTCTTATCAAGGTGACCGTAGCCTCTGATCCTCCATCTCTAGCTATTTGCAGGGGGCACTTATTTAATTTGCTTATCTACCCTTTTTACCCCAGCTGTGTATGGATTTTTCTCTAAATAGCCTCTGTTTCAAAGTCCCTTGTCATTGACCCCATTCTCCCTCTTCATGTTCAGCTCATCCTCTCTTTTATATCGCTAGGTCTTCAGCTTTTTCTGTTGTGATCCAGCTCCAAACTTTGTAGGTGGAGCATAAGCAAACTTTAGATAAGGAATAGTCCCTGCTCTTAAGGAGCTGAGAGACTGGCCAGGGTATATGAAATCAGCATAAATATCGTAATGCATTCTGCAATCAACATTATATGACAAGTGAATTACAGAGGAACAAAATGGAGTGCTACAATGAGGGTTGAGGCCGAAGGTCTTTACCAATGAGGGGAATCAGGGAAAGCTTCCTGGAGAAGGCAACTTTTGAGACTGGCTTTAAATGAGAAATAGGAATTCACTAGGTGAAGAGTGAGTGGGAGTACATTCCAGGAATTGTCGTCTTCAAGGATTGGAAAATCCTTAATGACAGAGTCTATATAAAGAGTATGGGCTATTCTGAAGAGAAAGGTTGAGGAAGAGGAAGATATATTTGTGTTCCCATCTAAATGTCTGCAGATACTTGACATGGGAGAAATGTAGGAAAAAATTAAGCATTTATTAAGTGCCTACTGTGTCCCAAGCATCATGCTAAGCACTTTACAAATATTATCTCATTGAATTGTCACATTAATTCTGGGAGGTAAATGCTATTCAGTTGTTTCAATTGTGTGCGATGCTTCATGATCCTATTTGGGGTTTTCTTGGCAAAGATACTGGAGTGGTTTTTCCACTTTCTTCTTCAGCTCATTTTACAGATGAGTAACTGAGGCAAACAGGGTTAAGTGACTTGTCCAGAATCACACAGCTACTAAGTATCTGAAACTGTATTTGAACTCATGAAGATGAATCTTCCTAACTTCGGGCCCAGTACTCTCTCTACTTCCTCACCTTGCTGCCCAAGGTACAATTATTATCCTTTTTTTCCAGTTAAGAAAACTGAGGCAGAAAGAAGTTAAATGCCTTGCCCAGGGTCACACAGCTATTACATGACTGAAGCAGGATTTGAATTCAGATATTCTTGACTCCAAGCTCAGATCAATGGAAATCCAGTGAAGCTGTAATGGTAAAGATGTTATTTCTTGGGGTATGAGAAGAATTGAGAAGAGTACTGAATTTACAGTCAGAGGACAGAGTTCAAATTCTCCCTCTATCACTTATCACTTGTGCAACCCCCGTGCAGGTCACGTTTCATGAAGCAGGTGCTTACTTATTCATTCATTCATTTAAAAAATAGATTCAATATAACAAAAGGTACATAGAAGAAATAGAACATTAGACCAAAGAACATAAAAATAGAGGGGTCCTTGAGTCTCTTCCAGCCCTAAGTCTCTGATTCTGTGATTTCATGCAAGGCACTTAGAAATTAGAATCTTGAGCAGAAAAATCACAGCTTTAAGTCCTAACCTTAACACCCAAGTAGTTCTTTGCTATTTTTTTTTTCAGAAGAGGCAGAGATGAGGAGCAATCAATCAAACAGCATTAACGAAACACGATATATGCAAGGTACTGTGTTATGTGCTGGGGGTACAAAGACAAAAGTGAGACAGTCCCTGCCCTCAGGGAGCTTTCATTCTAATGGGACGTAGGGAGAATATTTGGGGATATTCAATAATTTCACTTTGGAAACTTCCGGGTATTGTTCCTTCTCCTACAGCTACATACAACCTGGATAAGTTGTCCATATTGAAGGTCTAAAGGATATCAGGTTGGTGCCAAAGGAAGTTAGTTAGCACCCTTTAAAGAATTCAATATGCTCTGTAAAGTGCCATCCAAATGTATGATTTTGTTATTACTTATCTAGTTTGGTTTGTGTATAACTGTCTGTTCCTTGCCCTCTCCACACCCCTGACCTTCCCTGCCTGGCCCTGGACCCTTTCATTCCCTTCCCTGTGGTCTACCTCTATCTGACTATGTTTTACAGAGAGTATTTTGCTAGGAACTGTAGACAGGCAGATGCTTTTGTTCTTTTAGCCTGCTAAGATGAGGAAGCAGAGGTGGTCATGTGAGAGAAGGATGCAAAGATGTTAGGAAATACAGATGAGGCAATGTGTGTTCTGGCCAAATAGAATTTCTCTGACTTAATGATGCATGTCTTGGTTATTCCTTACATGTGCAGAGTTAGGAATAGTCGACTTAATGAAAACAATTAATACAGAGACCTCCAAGATTCCTTAAACTACTTTACTCATGTACCACTTCCACTTCAGTTGGACCTACTGAACTTGAAGGAGGTATGCCACATGCTGAATATTAGTTGCTTGTTGGACTGAATAGCCCTAGTGTGCATGAAGAAAATGGGAAAGAGAAAAACATGGTAGGTTCTGACCAAAGGAGGCAAGCCCTTCCAGCTCCCTTTCCCCCTTCTCTAGAGGTATAAATATCAGTGTACTCCAGGAATCATGGCAGGACTACAGATCTGATTATGTTGTACACAACAAAGGGTCAAGAGGTCCTTTCTGTCATACATACACACACACAGGCACACATACACACACATATACTCCGTGCCTTTTTTTGGATAGCTCAGAATTTCACAGAATTATAGAATCTTGTGTTGGGTAGTAACTCAAAGGATGAATCCAAACTGTACACGAACCATCATAGACTGTCCTAGGTGACACGCCCTCAAATGGGAAGCCATTTTTTGCTGTTTAGCTATTTCAAGCCACTAGGTCTGGGATTCTTAACCTAGGTTCCATAGATGTGTGCATGTGTGCGTGTGCGTGTGTGTGTGTGCGCGTGTGTGTGTGTGTGAATGTGTGTGTAGTCCATGAACTTAGATGGGGAATAAAATTACACCTTTATTTTCAGCAATGTCTAACTGAAAATTAGCATTTCCTTCAGTTATGAATGTAGGCAACAATATTCAGAGGTCTCAGACTCCACTAGACTGCCAAAGGAGTCTATGATGCACAAAAAGGTTAAGAGCCCTTGCACTAGGTCCTTTTGATAGTTGGCCCTCCAATGAAAGGCTGCTGATGATTTGCCTTTACACAGATGAAAAGTTACTTGAAATAGCCCAAACTGGGAGCAACCTATGGGTTCAACTGGAGAATAGCTAAATAAAATTACATTATATTCACGTGCCATGAAATGATAAGTATGACGTATAAAAGGAAATATGGAGAGATATTTATGAAGTGTTACAGAGTGAAGTCAGCAGAATCAGAACTATACCCAGACTAGCCACCGTACATAGGGGCAACCAGGCGGCTCAGTAGAAACAATGTTGGCCCTGGAGTTGGAAAGACTCATCTTCCTGAATTCAAATTTGGCCTCAGACACCTCCTAGCTGTGTGACCCTGGGTAAGTCACTGTTTGCCTCAGTTTCCTCATCTGTAAAATGAGCTGGAGAAGGAGATGGTGAACTACGTCAATATTTTTGCCAAGAAAACCTCAAGTAAAATCACAGAGTCAGACACGATGGAAGGATTGAACAACAACTATATATATGTGTATATATGTCTATATGTATGCCTATATATATATATATATATGTATATTCAAATGAAAAACCATAAAAAAGGAAGGAAAACAGAGTGAAACATGGCACAATTGTTGGAAAGTATGGAAGGAGACACAGACCGAAAGCACGATCTTTGCAAATTGTTAATTTGTTTGGTTCTGCTTTGTTAAAGGCTAAGGCAGTGGTTTCCAAACTTTGTGAACCATGTCTTCTTTTTTAACAACAAAAAAAACTTGTTATGCTTCCTCCCACTTTTCATGAAACCATCTCTGTAGATAATTTTCTTAGCTTATATTTTATTAAAAAAATTAAGAATATTACAATTTTATATTAAACATATAATAAAAACAATGTATAAAATAAATAATTGCTGTTCTGCATTCATTGTCATAGTGTCATGGATTTAGAGATGGGAAGAGCCTTTCAATCCAACCACTTCATTTTAGAATTCAGGAAACTGAGGCCCAGGGAAGTTAAGGGACTGAACTAAGATGTGAAGACTGAACTAAGTAGTAATCAGTCGAGTCTCTAAGTATTTATTAAATGCCTACTACTTGCCATGCACTGGGGATTCAAGGAAAGGCCACTGTCAGTCTCTGCTCTCAAGCCTAGAAAACTTCTTTCTTTTCATAGGGTGATGGAAAGCCCAGGAGTAAGGCATGACAAGCCAGCATGGAAGGATCACAAGGAGTAATGGCAGCCTGGTGTCTGAACTCTGAGGAACCTACGCAGCCATCTTCTGACCACAGGGATCTATGGGCTCCGACCTTACCTGAGACTGGGCAAGGTGGGTGGGAGGCATCAGATCGACACTATGTGTACTACTGCTATCAGCTCCCATCCCCACCCTCTGGTAGAAGGTCCTGGACCTTTCTTCCCTAGCCAGAGAGGAGAGCCTGGGGCTCATGGGTGTGGCCATTCAGGGCAGAAGGGAAGGAAGAATTGATGACTCATTCTCTGCTACCTGTGCCAGGGTCCATTGCTAGTGGCAGACAAAGGCTGTCCTTCTATCTCCTTCCAACATTTGGAGTAAATTCATTGTATTAGTCTCATTTTCGTTGACTTTGATTTAAGCTTTGTTTCTATTGAAAAAAGTGGATGCTTTGCATGAGAGCTGTACTTGAAAATATCCTATTATTGGTCATTATTTTCCTGACTTCTAGAAAGAGTCCTATTCCCCTCCCTCCACCTTAGCTCAGAAAATTCTAAGCTAGTGGGTTAGGATAAGTTTTTTCCCTTGTTTTGATGATTATCTGAAATAATATTTGTAAAGCTCTTATCACAGTGCTCGGCATACAGTAGGCACTTAATAAATTATTTTTTTCCTTTCTTCCCTTGGTGATGGGTTTTGAAGTTTATACCTTAAAACTTTCTAAAACGATATCTTGCAAAGATGTGTATTACTATTTTACAAATGTACATAGATAATTTTATGATTAACAAAATGCAAATCAACTTAAAAGTTACATGTATATGTGCATATATAGCAAGTATATGCATATATGCATGTATATATATATATAAATATATATATGTATATACACACACATATGAATGAAACAACTATGGATGAGGTTACATGGAGAAACAGAGTCTATGCAAATGAAATATAACATTGTTCTATACACCTGTGTAGAGCTTGGGAGAATTCTCAGCTGGTAACCAACCTAGTTAAACAGTAGCCAAATTGACTCAAGCCAAAATGGGTAAAAGCTGTTTTATTGCCCAAACATTCTTTTAAAAAAATTATTTATTTTATTCTGAAATTAAGAAATGAAACAAGGATTTCCATAACATGGTAGAATAGAAAAAAAAAGATGACTGTACATGAAACTGCAAATCTATTATGTACAATTTGCTATTACTTTTTGTAACTTTTTTTTCTTTTTATCCTTTTTTTTTTTTGGTGAGGCAATCGGGTTTAAGTGACTTGCTTAGGGTCACACAGCTAGTAAGTATCATGTGTCTGAGGCTGCATTTGAACTCAGATCCTCCTGACTCCAGATCCGGTGCTCTATCCACTATGTCACCTAGCTGCCCCTTTTCTTTTTATTCTTCCTCATGCCCACCCAACCTAGAGATTATACTATCATTAGACATAAATATATATATATATATATATATATATATGTGTAAAATCATTCTATATATCCTTTTATTTATCAGTTTTTCTCTGGATGCAGATGGCATCTTCCTTCATATGTCCTTTGCAGTTAATTTGGGTATTTATAATAGCCACAATGACTTCATCATTCTTGCACTCAAAGTTGTTCTTAAAACAATATTGTTGTTACTGTACACAATGTTCTCTTGGTTCTGCCCTTAGCCAGTATGAGACTTATTCTCTATTTGGGAGCATGCTTTAGTCTAGGAGTGTGGTTATGTTACAATCTCTTGCTTATGGGAAACTAAACAGGCTCCTTATTGACTCCTCCCTGTTTCTTATCCCATGCTGAAATGATAATGTCTCCTGTCTTTTTAAAGGGGCAAAAATCTATCCACTGCTGGCATTAATCCCACAAATAAGGATTTAGGTAGCCACCAAGTGTTGCATTTGTCAGCACATGGAGAGACATAAAAGGTAAAGGGATACAGATAGGAAGTAAAAGGTCCAAGAACTGGCCACTTTTGGCCAGCAGCTTGTGGGGGTAAGATCCTTGTGTTTATCTTTGGCTCTTCCTTCAGGAACACATAAAAAAGGGAAATAGGGCCAGTGGCGACAGCCCTATGGTTCTACAGGGAATTAGGGGGTTTGAGCTAACCCACTTTTGTAGGCAGAGAGAACGGTGTCTAGGCAGTTCCAGCAGTCCACATTTTGTCAGCATACCAGTCAGTTCCCTACAGTCTCTCAGTGTCTCATCAGGTGTGATTGCCACCATCTTGTAACAGCAGGCCCCTAGAATGTTAAAAGAAAGGGAGTAAGGGAACTGGTACCCTGGAATCACACTACCGTGCTTGACTTTGCCCACCACCCCACATCTGCTCCCTAGAAATCTTAATGCCAAATTCAAAATGTCACCAAACTGGTGAATTGTTGGACAAAGTCTATTTGGCCATTTCCACAGTCTGTCATCTCTGTGGCATTACTCATACACAGGTGCTACCTATGTCTAATAATTATGTATATAAGATTTCCTTAAAGTCTTAGTGCATTAAGACTTTTTGGAACATCCTATATATCTCTACATGTATATGTATACGTACATATTTATATGTATATATGAAAGGTGATCAGTGACCACCTCTTCTCCTTTTCCACTCAGGCCAGAAAAAAAAAAGAAAATGAATTTCCATTGCAGCAAGAAGGCTAAAGATAGGTTCTTATGAAGAGCTTTCTCATAAGGGCTGTGAAAAATACGTTTCTTGTCAGGGATTATAGAATAACTTTCTGAAGAGCACTGGGATGAGTTTATTCTCTAGGACTGGTCAATGGGATTTCAGGAGCAAATGTAGGTTGTAGTCTATATAGGCTCTAAGGGTCCCTATCCTAACTCCCATTCTCCCCAGGTCCCCAGAGGAAAATTAGTTACATATTCTCTTCCTAGGGGTACTCCTGAGGGACAGTGGTTCTTTTAATTATATAGACTTGAATCCCCCTCCAGGGTGCTGCCTCCTAACATTAATCATCAATGATTGCTATCCTAATTTTTTTTCATTCTTTTGGATTTGTTTTACAGTGTCTTGATTTCTCATAAAGTCACTAGCTTCCAATTGCTGTGGTTCTAATTTTTAAGGAAGTATTTTCTTCAGTAAGCTTTTGGATTTCCTTTTCCATTTGGCCAATTTTGCTTTTTAGGGCATTCTTCTCCTCATTGGCTCTTTTGACCTCTTTTGCCATTTGGGTTAGGCTATTTTTTAAGGTGTTATTTTCTTCAGTATTCTTTTGCATCTCCTTTAGCAAGCTGTTGACTTGTTTTTCATGATTTTCTTGCATCACTTTCATTTCTCTTCCCAGTTTTTCCTCTACTTCTCTTACTTGCTTCTCAAAATCCCTTTTGAGCTCTTCCAAGGCCTGGAACTGATTCATATTTTTCTTGGAGGCTTTGGATGTGGGAGCTTTGACTTTGTTGTCTTCTTCTGACTGTATGTTTTGATCTTCTTTGTCACCAAAGTAAGATAATATAGTCTGACTCTTTTTGTGAGGTTTGTTCATGATCCCAGCCAACTACTTGAGTTTTAAATTCTTTGTTAAGGTAAGAGTCTGCTTCCAATGTGGGGAATGTATTGTTCCAAGCTTCGGGGGTTTGTACAGCTGTTTTCAGAGAAACTTCTAGGGACCTGTAAGTTTTTAGTTCTTCCAAGGTGGTATGATAAGGGTTGAGGTGTTTACTCTTTTTCTGGCCTGTGCTCTGGTCTATGAGTGACCAACCACAAGCAATCTTTTCTGTCTTGGAACTGTGAGGAGGGTTTTAAGCTCCACCGCGCCAGCATTCCTCCTCACCTCAGGACCACCACCCAGAACTGTGACCTAGATCCAAGCATGAGCAAAGCAAGAGATTCCTGCCTCAGCACTGGCAAAGAGATCCCTGCAATCCCCCTCTGATCAGCCACATGATTCTCCCTCAGTCTGTGGGCTGGAAGCTCAGGAGGCAGCCACCTCCGCGGGGCCAATTTCCTCGGGGAATGGAGCTGATTCCCGTGCTCCTCTCTCACCATGGCAGAAACAGACTCTTCCCACTGACCTTCTAAGTCGTCTTTGGTGTTCATGGGTTGAGAAGCCTGGAAACCTCCACAGCTGCCGGCAATTCAGTCCTCTGAGGCCTGCTCCAGGTTCTCTGCGGCCTGTGCGCCCACACCACACTGTGCTCTTCTATCCACCGGGCACCATATACCTTTCCGATCAACCACCCTGTTTGTCTTGGGCTGGAAATTTGTTTTACTCTGTCTTTCTGTGAGTTCTGCTGCTTTAGAATTTGTTTAGATCCATTTTTTTTAAGGGTATTTGGAGGGGTTTGGGGGAGAGCTCAAGCAAGTCACTGCTTTCACTCCACTGTCTTGGCTCCACCCCCGAATCTGAGCATCCAGTGATTACTATCCTAATATCATTTGCCAGAGACAGTTAATGTCTCTTCAGTACCAGAAGCAGTGATTACCATTCCACTATCAATTTAATCATTTGATATCTCCTCAATATCATCTATAAACAATTAACATAAATGAGCCTTTAGAAAGGATTATATATTGAGAAAAGACAGCAAGGAGCCAAAGTACAAAATATCCCCCTCAAATATCTGTGTGGGCACAATTTTTCCTTTACATGCCCAGTCCTTGGAGAGAATATGTTTAAACTTAGAGTGGTGGCTACAGACATTCTTCTAATCAATGACTTCACTTCCAGGTGCAAGTTGCTTCCTATGGACAAGTTGCTGCCTCACTTGCAAGCTACTGGATTGATCCAGTGCTGGGCTGAGTCAGACAGGTTGTTTCTCAGGGCTGGCTCCTTTTTCGGGCTAGGCTGCAGGACCTCTGCTGGCTCTTCTGATTTTTTGAGCTCTCTCAGGACCCTGAACCCAAGGAAAGGAGACAGAAACAGGAAACAGCCCTATCTCCTACACCAGCTTGCCTAGGAGGTCATGTGCTCCCATCCCATATAGCAGCCCTTTAGAGCTCAAGAGAGTTGTCCTTGCACTGCATGGCCAGAAGTTAGGAAAAAGAGGTTTGGTTCCTCTGTTAGAGCTTTTAGTATATATACTCATTTCTAGCTCAGCAGCTGGATAAAAGTCTAGGCTGTCATTTACCATGCAGTAAGCAGATAGGAAACAGTCACAGAATACCTGCACCTGCTCTGAGTAAGGGGCCAAGCCCCTCTCTTACATATGAACATGCACTTCTAGAAATAGAATCACCAGCATCTGTCAATGTGGTTGACAACATTCAGAGACCCCATGCATGCTCAAAGGACCCCAGTTAGGTAGGTCCCTATTAACAAAATATCATAGACCATGTGAGGCAGAAGAAATGTTGAACTATCAGAACCATATGATAGGGAAACCTTAAGGAAAAGAAAAAGAGGAAGAAAGGAAGAGATACAAAGACAGTCTAGAATGTGTGCGGGAAATGGAAGAGAAGAAAGAGCTCCCTAAATCAGCAAATATTATGACTTTGCCTCTTTTCCTAGCTCCTATCAGAAGCTTTACCGGGAAGAAGAGAAGTAGAAAATTTCTCTCTAGTGACACTGGGAGAGAATTTGAATTTGTGGCCAAAGGTTGGCAAATATCAGCCAGGAACTGGAAGTTTTTGGCTTCAAGAGAAAAAGAAGAGAGAGAAAAAAATTCATCTCCTCAGAAGAAGATGCCAAATGAGTGGGATTTCCCCCAAATGACAAAGTTTAGAAAGCTTAACCAAAAACAAACAAAGAATCAACCTCAACAGGCTTTGCTAGGATCAGCCCCTGATGCTGGACTCTCCTTCTCTAATTCTGAATTTCTCACACAGGTATTCAAAAAGGTAAAGGTTTGTAGGGATCACAGAGAACACTGAGGGCCTCTCCCTCTTCTCCTCTCCCTTCCATTATCTTTGTCTTAAGTCCAGGTTAGTGGGGGTAGGGCTGCTCCTTAGAGCTATGGATGGGAATCTGAGATGGCATTCATTCCTGACTCCTATGTCCCTATTCTTCCTTTTTTCTTTCCCTTTCTGTTGGGGCTCTGGGTGACTCCAGGTCCCAGGGGCTGGCATTTCTGGCCTCTTCCGAAACTCTCTGGGCTTTTCTAATAAATAATACTGTTACGTAAGCAATATAAATCAGGCCAGGAACACGAAGCCTAGGGAAAAAGTACATAACTATGTTTTCATTTGTCCCTTGATGTTGGCAAAAGTCTGCTGTTCCCAAACCTCTCGGGGCAGAAATCCAGTCTGTTTGGGATGGTTGGCAGGGGAAGGGGGATGCTTTTTCTGACTGGACATTATCATAGTAGCTGTTCCAGATGCCCCATTGTTTACATTGAAATGCCATCGTGGGAAAGTACAAGATGTGGTGGGCTGAGGGTTTGGTGTAGAATGGCTGCTATTCTAGGCCCAGAAAACTGCTTTCAAAATGTTTTCAGTCAAGACAGGGAATTGTTAAAGTAAAGTGACAAGATTTTTGATGTAATATAATGTCACTAGTGGTAACTATATGTGGACATCCGCACTGAGTCCAACTTCATGTTTTATAAACTCTACTGGGCCGTCACTGCTGCACAGCAATTCATTTATTTACTGTTGATTGACTCTTTGTCACATTTCCCACAGTGATTCCCCCTCCCCCAATCCTTTCTTTTCCTCTCCAGGCCCCTAATTTTATCCTTAGTCCGATAAATTAAAAGTATGAACTAAGAGGATTTTCTTAGAAAAATGCAATTTTGTTCCAACAGTGTTATTTAATAGAGGTTGCTTATCAAAGCAACAGGTAAGAATGGTTTGTGAATCTTACCATTTTCCTAGTTATTCATGCTAGAAACATGGACCAGTTTTCACTTATCCTTTCCCCCCCCATCTTCTATGTCAAATCCCTGAATCTTGACCTTCCTTTCAAATGTAAATCACATTTGTTTATTTCTATCCCCCCATCACTTAGGCTAGCCTAGATTCTCATCAACTTTGACCTAGATTACTTGGACAATTTCCTATTTTTCTTGACTTAGATTATCTCTGAAGATTTGTCCTGCAAACAGCTGTCAGAATAATTGCCATAAAGCATCACTTAAAAATGTGAATGCTCTGCTCGTGAGCCTGCAGTAGCTCCCCACTGCTAAAAACTGATGCCAACAGCTCTTAGCAGATGACCTGCTTGACAAAGATGGCAAACAAGTCTCTTTGGCATGGAGGCCAATTACTGCCAACCTGCTCTCTTCCCTGCTTCCATTTTGAAAACCCCTCTTGCTTATGAGTCAATAACTAGTCAGTGCGCTCAACTTCCTACCAACCTGTAGCCTACAGGATAATGCCCAAATATTTAAAGCTGACATTTGGTGGGTTAAGTGACTTGTCTAGGGTCATACATCTAGTAAATGTCTGAGGCCAAATTTGAATTCAAGAGGATGAATCTATGTAACCCTGGGAAAGTCATTTAACTGTTTTCTTCAGTTTCCTCATCTATAAAATGAGCTGGAGAAGGAAGTGGCAAACAGCTCTAGTATCTTTGCCAAGAAAACCCCAAATGGGGTCACAGAAGAGTCAGACGCTACTGAACAATGAGGTAACAACAACAACAACAACAACAAAACTTTATTTCTTTTGTATTCTCACCCTTAAGCTACTATGCTGAGAACAATGGACTTGGACAATAGAAAGAACAATGAGCTTGCAAGGAGAAGACCTAGGTTCAGATTTTATCTAAACTTTGTATTTCTCCCAAGCTTAGTGTGGTGCTGGGGAGGGCTAGAGCAAGTGTTCCTCTAGACCAACTTGAGTTAGAATCTCAAGGCCTTGGTTACATCTTCTGATTTGCCTGAATATAGGGGATTGAATGGCAATCCTGAGATGGACTTTTTCAGCTTCGAAGGCAAACTTGTGAATTTATGAATTTGGAAGCTCCTAGGTTGGTTCATCAATCAGTGCTGGCTGCAATGTGGGAGGTATTCCCTGTAGCTACTCCAGTGCTTCTTAGAGGAGAATATGACCACTGCCAGGAGGATCAGTCCAAGCCCTGGGCTGTCTTACCGGAAGGTGGGGACCTTGAGGGAGTTGTTTGGGTAGTGAATAGCTAAGGAGAAGGTAACTACTTAAAAGTTTCATGGGATGTTCTGTGTTTTTAGTGTTTGAATCTCAACTTCCCAGAAAAGTATGATAGCAGTTACTACATTGTGTTTTAAGTCTTTGTGATTGCATGCTTATGAATTTTTGTATTTTAAGCATTTCCTTTGTAGCAGAGGAAATAAATGGCTGTTCTGCACTTCATCTGTCTTGTATATTGAGTACCTTTCGACTTCTGGGGAGACCCTAGATGTGAGCCAAAATTAAACTTTAAGTGAATTTCCCTGAGGCTTTATGGGAGAATAGAGTCAAAGAGTATTAGAAAGAGTCTACTCCTTGTCTTCAAAGGCCAGGCTTCTCCAAGACTGAACTCAGTATGCAGGAGCCCAGAGCACAGCCCTTCAATGTGAGGAGGCACTCCACTACCAATGGGCCAGCAGCTGGTGTGTTGCTACATAAAAAAAAGAAGAGAAAACTGAAGGAAATCCAGAGGTCATCTTTTGCTCTAGATAGAATTACTCCTTGTTCATTCATTCATTCAATAAACATTTGTTAAGTTCTATGTGCAAAGCACAGTGAAAGCTGCCCAGGGAGAAATAGAGATAAATAAGACAAATAACTCTCTGGGCCTCAGAGAATTTAGTCTAGTAGAGAGGATAACACATGTACATAGATGAATGTTATTCAAATTAGAATATCCATAAACTATTTTGGCATCAACTTCCCAGGTCTAGCAGGACTTTAGTAGAGAGTCAGGAGAGAGCATTGCCTCCTGAAAAACTGACAGATACAGACAGAGTTAATTAGCTGGTGAAAGAGATGGAGAGCTCAAGAGGGAGGCTTTTTCTAAATTCTTGTTTCTTTCTGGGAAGGTATAATGTGAAGAGTGGGTGTCAAACAAACTTCTGTGGCTCTAACCTGTTGCCTCAGAGAAGGAGGGATTTCCCCAGTGCTGGCAGAAGCCAGCTGTGTGCTGAGTGAGGCACCTGATGGGGCAATCTTCTTTGGTTCCTGTGGATGGCTGAGCTCAGGCTCAGATGATCTCTTTTTTATGACTCTTGCATTGGGTCCAGCAGCTCAACAATTTCCATCCTTGCCAGCATGAATCCTGGTCCCTGGGATCACTACCAAATGTAGTAACAACCTTCCTTCTGACAGGCAGCTGTCATCACTCCGTGGGCCTCTCTTGCTCAGCTTGTTATCAGAAAACCACCCTACTCCATAGAAAGGTGAACAAGTAACTAAGAGGTTTGGAGGATGAGAGGGAAAGGTAATTTGCACATCCCTGCTGTCCTCTCTCTTTCACTGCGCTCACTTGGGGCTTAGCCTTCTCCACTGTTTAATGTGTGGTCTAGTGAAAATGGCTCTGGACTGAAAGTTTAAGACTAACAGAACCTAATCTAGGCTTCCATTAACTATTTGGGTGATGGAGAGAGAGCTATTTAACTTCCCTCTGGCTCAGTTTCCTCATCTGTAAAACTCGAATAGTAATAGTTGCCATGTCTACTACTTTACAGGCTTGTCATGAGGTTCAAGTAAATAAAATTATACTTTTAAAAACTTCAAAACATGACACAAAGGCAAATCTACTTCTTGTTGCTTGAGAAATTTTTCCTTTCTCTGTTACGGCTATGTAGAAATGAGTCTTAGGGGAGCATCTTGTTCCCAGGGCCCAGGCAAAGCTGTATGTTGGGACAATCAAGACCTAGGCACAGACATCTCAGGGGTGCTTACTGAGTAATGTGAATCCTAAGGGCAGCATGCACTAGTCCTTGTCACCCTGGGGAAAACGTCTGATTTTTAGATATTTCTGAGAAGGATACTACAATCCACGCTGGGCCCTAGACATTGTATAAAGTTACATTTCTGCAAAGCTCT
This sequence comes from Phascolarctos cinereus, assembly GCF_003287225.1. NCBI lineage: Eukaryota > Metazoa > Chordata > Mammalia > Diprotodontia > Phascolarctidae > Phascolarctos > Phascolarctos cinereus. The sequence goes on along the minus strand of NW_027556098.1, from coordinate 269,403,039 downwards.
TCAATAGCTCCCTGATGCCTACTGAATAAAGTCAAAATTCCTTAGCCTGGCCTTTAAGGGTTCTCTATAAGCCAGTGCCCCTACCTTTCCAAACTTTTCTTTCACATACTATATTCCAGTCAGTATAGGCTACTCACCATAATCCATACAGTTTCTTTGTTTTTTCCTCTGCAGTTTTTCCTATAACTGGAATATTGTTCCTCCTTCCTCATTCCATTCTTTCCATCCATCTTTCAGTCCCCACATAAAAAAAGAACCAAACCAAAACAAACCCAGAAAGGAAGTGGATTAAAAAAAAACTATATTGGATAAAAGAAGAGGATCAAAGAGAGTATAGGACCACTGTTTTGGTTGGGTGGGATGATGATAATGGATAACAGAGGGAAGGCAGCTCCATGTTGCCTTTTGGTTTCTCTGCCACAGAGAGTGATCTCTGGGCTAGAAAAGACAACAAAAATGACTAATTTAGGGAGAAGATACCCAGGATGTGTAGGGTGATAGTAACAGAGCACCCAGCTGCCCTTGATGATTCAAGTCACTTGGCTCAGAAGAACTACTTCCCAAGATATTAAAAGAACTGGCTTATATGATTGCTGAGCCCTTTTCAGTGATCTTTGAGAGACTGTGGAGAAGGAAAGTATCATAGAACTGGAGAAGGGCAAGTATTGTCCTAATTTTCCAAAAAAGAGGAGAGAATGGAGTCTACAAACTCTTAAGTTAGTGAACTTGACTTCAATGTATAGCGAAATTCTTGAACATATCATTAAAGGGATGGCTAGTGACCATCTACAAAGGAAGCAATGATCACAAACAGTTGGCACAGCTTCATCCAGAACAAGTCGTGCCAGACTAACCTCATTTTCTTTTTTTGACAAGTTTACTAGACTGGTACATCAGAGAATGCTATACCTCTAGTTTACCTGGATTTTAGTGAAGTACTTGTAAGTGGACAAGATGGAGAGATAGTAGAGTTAACTGTTCTTCTTGTTGGGTTGTTTTCAGTTGTTTCTGAGTTTACATGTGTCTGACCCCATTTGGGGTTTTCTTGGCAAAGACGCTGGAGCGGTTTGCCATTTCCTTCTCCAGCTCATTTTATAGATGAAGAAGCTGAGGCAAATAGGGTTAAGTGACTTGCCCAGGGTCACACAGCTAATAAGTGTCTGAGGCTAGATTTGGACTCAAGTCTCACTGACTGCTCTGCGCTACCCAGCTGCTCCTTTAGGAGTTATATGGCATCTTAAGTACTTTATATAGTATATTGTAGAGTACATTTATCATTCCTCTTTTACAGATGAGGAAATGGAGGCTGCAAGAGGTTAAGTGACTTGTCCAAGATCACACAGCTAGTAAGACTCTGAGGTAGGGTTTACACTCAGGTCTTCCTGACTCCAAGTCCCACACTCTATTTAACCACCCTACCTAGCTGCCAAGTCAAATACATAGCTGAACAAGATTCCCTGCTCCAACATCCCCATCAAGTGGTCATCCAGTCTTTGCTGGGAGATTAATGGGAAGGGGAAGAAATGTCTTTCGTGAATCCTTCCCTGGCTCTTCCAGCTCTAATTGACTTCTCTCCCTCTGAGCTCAAGCCCTACTTAGAGCTGGGACCACATGGTTCTGCACTTAATTACATTCTGCTTTGCTTTGTTTATGAGTTGTTTTATGTGTGTTGGTCTCGTCTTCCTAACAATATTGCATGAACCTTAAGAGCTGGGACCATGTTATAGAGTCCTCTAAGTTGCCCTGATAAGACCCACCACAGTGCAAAGGACATGCTTACTAGTTATATCTCAATTAGTTGAAATAGGCCAAATCAATTGATCCCAATTTGTGGCCAAATTGGACAGAGATTCTTTGAGCATGTACAGCCCAGAAAGCCTTTCAGGGTTCAGTTTAACTAGCTGTTGTTTGTACGTGGATGATGTTGGGGTTTGCAATTGTATGACTGTGATCCTCCATTTAAGGACGGTGCCCAGGCCAACCCATTTCTTCATTTCCAGCAAGGCTATACTCTTCTGGACTTCTCTATCTTGCTCCAGAAACCTCTTTCCCTTAGAAGACCATTTTAGCCCTGGAACTAAAACAAGTCTCTTTTTCATGGAGGCCAATTACTGCCAACTTGCTGTCTTCCCTGCTTCCATTTTGAAAACATTTAGGAAATACTCTCTTATGCTTGGGGGGTCCTTCCTTCTAAGAGTTAGCTAGTCAAGAAACATTTATTGAGGAGCTACTATGTTCTAGGCTCCTTGTTTATGTAATGGTGTCTACACCTGTCATGATGAGGAACCAGGAGGCAGCTAGGTGACTCAGTGGAGAGAGTGCTGGGCCTGGACTCAGGAAGTCCTGAGTTCAAACTTGACCTCAGACACTTACTAGCTGTGTGACTCTGGTCAAGTCATTTGACCTCTGTTCCCCTTAATCCATGGAGAAGGAAATGGCGAACCACTGTAGTATCTTTGCCAAGAAAACCCCATGGACAGTATTGGCGTGCTATGTTCCATGGAGTCATGAGGAACAGGGAAGATGGTGTTGTGCTTTACAGTAACAGGGAAGGTTCAGGGGAAAGAGAATGAGTTTGATTTTGAACATGTTGAGTTTAAGATGTGTATGGGACATCTAGATGTCTGTGGGGGTAGTGGGCTCCTCCTAGAACCTCCATACAAACAGGGCATCCAAGCTAGCCATCTCTTCATTTTCCACCAGACTGGACTTTTCCATCACAGTCCTGTGCCAAGTACTTTCTTTTCCCCACCACCCAACTCTTTTCAGCTTCCTTTTATGTGACTTTTTGTCTTCTCCATTAAAATGTTAATTGCTAGAGGGCAGGGACTCTTTCTTTTGGCTGGTATTTGTCTAGTGCTTAGCACAGTTCCTGGCACATAGTAAGTGCTTAAAATGTTTGTTGACTGACTGATTGCCTATGTAAATGGAAGGAAAGGGGACAGGATGGAAAGCATAAAAGTATCTGTTATTCAAGGAGTTTCAACATGTACTATCCTCCAAACCCCCTTATTCCAAGGTGTCTGACAAAGGAGTTGCTAGCACAGTGGGCTGGAGAAACTCCTGTAAGGGCTATAGAATTTACATGACAACCCTGTGAAGTAGATAGTGCAAATATCATTATCTCTATTTTATTAATTATTTATTTTATTGATGATGTCCAGAGAGATTAAGTAACTTATTATCAGACGATTTAGAGTTGGAAGAGAACTTGGAGATAATTTATTCCAAACTTTTAATTTTATAGGTGAGGAAACAGGTCCAGATATGAAAAGTAACTTGTCCAGGGTCACGTGGATAGTAAGTAATATAACTTGAGATTTGAACCCTGGTCCTCTGACTTTAAGTCTAATGATCTTTTCAAGATTAGATTAATTAATGCCAGAGTCCAGATATGAACAGGACTTTTGACTCAAAATTGGTCTTGCCTCAATGCCTTTCAAAATGAAGTCAATGGTTGAAAGGTTTATACACTAAAGGATTGTTGTAAGAGGTTTACCAGAAGTGTCCTTCTGGGGCTCAGGTTGCTATGGGGGAAGGCTCAACCTATTCTCTCCCCAAGATCCATCTCCATTCTGGGGTCACCCACAGGCTACAATATGGCCCCATGCTTGGCCGGTAAGCAGTTGTGCAGGTGTCGAAAAGGATGAAGGTGGGAATATGGTGGCCTCCAGCCAATCTTTCTAAGCAGGAAATTGTTGGGAGGAGAGGCAGGGGGTAAGGAGGGGGGTGGAGAGGGAACATGCAGCATTTTACACAGAACTCTGACAGGGCAAAAGGGAGAGAGAGACTTGAGCAGAACCAGATGACGCTGTATCAGTTCCACAAATGATGACTGATTCCTCAGTGCCAGAGAGTGTAGGGCTGGAGAGTGAAGGGAGGGATGAGGCCCCAAGCCCTCAGCTTTGGGGAAAGAAGGACCCCAGAGGTAGAGAGGGCATTAGTACGGGGACAATCCTGCTTTTCTTTGTTCTTTGTCAGTACAGGTGAGTGGGAGAAGTAAAGGCTGCCATGTGGATGCCAAGAACTTTATTTTTTTTTTAGCCCTAGCTCTAGGTAAGCTTTAGGTGAGCCAACTTGGACTAGATGGCCTCCATGGTCCCTTCTGGCTTTATACCTGTGATCCTGTGTGATCCTATGACCTTGTGACTATCTAGTATAATACTCCTGTGAAATGGGATTTAAACCTAGATTTTCTGACTCCAAAGCCAGTGCCTTTTCCCATTATATCACATAATCTCAAAAGTTCCTTCAGCCCTATGGTACATGGGATTTAAAGCTTCAAGGGGCCTTAGAGGTAATTCATCCAACTTTTTCACTCTATACACCAGAAGATAGAGTTCCAGTAAGGTGGAGTCCTTTGCCCCAAATCTTACGGGAAATCATGCGATTTCAAATTCACTGTTACTTTTACTTCGACTGTACCCTATTATCTCCATGAGACTCTATCTAGTTGCTTGAGATATTTGGAATTTCCTCAGAGTAACTTGATGGATTCTGGAAACTTCCTAGAAATAACAGGTAAAGAGCGACCTTGGCTTTTCTGTAGCACTTCCGGTAGATTACCAGGAAAGAGCTACAATAGTCAATGTTGAGCAATCACTATTCTCCTGTATCTGAGAGGGGTATTGGAGCTAGAATTGGATCCACCTACCATGGATTGAAGATTGGCAGTGTAGAGGTATGATGCTCTTTTTCAGTAGTTTGGAATTTAAAAAAAAATCATTCTCCCTGGCGGTTCCCAAGGGAATGATAATAGCTAATTTACTCTGAGCAGTTTAGCTGTCTCCCATCAAATGCTGGTTACACAAAATTAAGCATCAGATATGCAAACCCATTAGTGCAAGCAAACAGAAAATACAAACTGGAGAAATTATACAGATTAAAGTAGACGATAGAATACAAAAGAGTAAACTGAGCTCTTCCACCTGGAAAGCAAGATAAAATCTCAACTCATCCAAGGACAGCACAATCTCTCCAGTGAAGTCTGCTCTTAGTAGTTTCTGGGGGTGCAGGTGCTGAGAGTCAAGGACCCCATTGAGGGTCAGGTTTTCCTATGTGGCTCTGGGGCTTCTGTCAGTCATTCAACAGCTTGCATCTTCTTGTCCTTCTATCTTGAATTCTGCTTTTCCTTATCCTCTAATGCTTCTTCTTTCCACACTAAAATGGCTTCACAGGCTCAGGGGTCTCTAAGCCAATCAGTAGTCCCCTCTTCCTCCAAACAAGCAGTATAGAATGTCTGAGAGTTGTCCTTCAGAGAATTGCTCCACCTGCCTGGCACTGGGCTTGGGCGCTAATACTACATAAATACAAAAGTGAGTTGTGGTGTTGAAAATAGAGAGTTGGCCTCAGGGCCAGGAAGACTAGGGTTCAAATTCTGCCTCTGATACATTACTGGCTGTGACCCTGAAAAAGTCACTTAACACTCTCAGTGTTCTAGGCAACTCTTTAAGATTACAAATTACCCAGAAGTCTTTATCCTCTAACTGCTAAAGGGAGTTTCCCAATGAAATTATAGGTGAGGCTGCTATTCTTGTATAATAAAGGTTGCAAGCAAAGTGCTATATCTATATGAACTTTTTTGGGAGGTGTCATTACTGATTGTGAGACATGATTCATGGAAAGCTTCTAGAAGAGGTGGCATTTGATGGATGGATGGATAGGAATTCAAAAGATATGGATGGTGAGGGTTTTCCAATCAGGAAAATAGCAGGAAAGCATGGAGCACGTATGTAGGATGACAGTTAACAGTCTGATTTGGCTTAAGTGTGATGTACATGAATGGGAGTAGGAGATAAAACCAGATAGGCAAAGTGATCCAGGTTGTAGAGCATTCAATGACAGGCAAATAAATTTTATCTTTATTTGATAAGTGATAGGCAATGACTGATAGAACTTTGAACGTGAGTGTTACAACAAATCTATCAGGAAACAGGAAGAACAATGGATTGGAGAAGGCACAGAGACAAGAAGATGAATTAAGAAATTATTATAATGGTAGTAATAAAAGCCTATACTGGGAAGCTAACAATGGGACTAGAAAGGAAACTGGATCTGAGAGGTGAAGAGAGGAAAAAATAAAGAATGTCATCAAAGTTTTTGAACATAGGAGGCTACATATATGGAAATAATGAAGTCAGAAGGAAGATCAGGTGTGTGTACATGGAGAAAGGATAATATGTTCATCTTTGGTCATCTTTAATTTGAGAGCTATCGTAATAGAGAGCTAAGGAACAGTCAGAGAAGTAGGGGAAGAACTAGGAGAATTGAATGCTTCAGAAACCAGTGAGAGAGTGATTAAACTCATTCAGAAAGAGGGGGAAGGAGTTATACAATATTAACAAAGAGGTTTTTGGATTTGATCATTAGGTCATTGATGACCTTTGAGAGAGCAGTAGTGGTAGGGAAGGAAGGCATATTGCAATGGGTTGAGGAGAGAGAAGATGGTGAGGAAGTGAATGCATTGGAATAAACATTTATTTTCAAGAACTTTGGTCATGAATGGGAGAAAAAAGTCAGTAACTAGTTTTTATAAAATTCCTACTGTGTGCCTGGAACTGTGTATCCTGGGGGTACAAAGAAAAAGATGGCATAATAGTTGAATGGAGGGAACTGAAGAATCAAGAAAGTATTTTTTTGAGATTGGGTAGAATAATCAGATGGAAAGGAGCTATTGCAGAGAGAGAAATGGAAATGCTTGAGGTAGAGGGGATGACTGCTGTAATAGGGAAGACAAAGCAGGGGGTGAGATCAAAAGCACAGGGAAAGGAATCAGCCTTAACAAAGAGGAAAGAGACTTTTCCCTCTGAGATAGGAGGGAAGGAATGGAGAATGGGTGCTGCTGCTGCTGAGGTCTGATGATTGAAGTGATGGATTTCCAATTAGCCTGTCTTCTCTGAATTAGGAGGCTGTTATGCACTAAAGATATGAGGGCGAGTGTAGTTTGGAATGTAAGGAGAGAGAAAAAGATTTTAAACAGCGGCTCTGTTGAATAAGATCTAGTAGGATAGCAGAACAGTAGAGAGGGTCCAGCTGAGGTTGTATTCCATAAATTTAAAGAAGATGAAATCAGCTATTTTATGAGTTTCTCTTTGCTCAGCAGCCTTAGAGTAGATGTGGGAGATTATATTACTGGGGTTACTTAGATTTAAAGATTAGTAAGCCTGAAATGGTGGAAGTTCTAGGGAAGACTTACAGATTGATTGCTAAAAAAGGAGAGACATAGCATAACGGGATTTAAAAAAAACTTTAATTCTCTTTAATTAATTTGTATTATTTGGGACTCAGGGCTATTCCTCCTGCAACTTTTGGTTAACTAAAAGCCTGTCTTCTATTAATAGTAATCTCACTTGACTAAACCCTGTTCCATGGGATGTGAGAGTTTACTTAAGTTCTTAATTATTTCTTAGGTAAGAAGCTAGAGGAAGAATCTCAACTGCCCCAACTCCTTGATGACATGAAAATCTCTCTCCTCAATCGCCTATTTGTGAACTTTCTGAATGTAGTTTAATCTGTAACCTGACTTAGTGTGCTTGTAGAGTCTGTTTAGCTAGGTTTGTTGGTTACAAGATTATGACTGTTTAAGTTTGTCCAACTTTTACAACATCGAAGGAAGTATGGGATTATGAATCTGTCTTGGCCTTTCATGGCCTAAGAGGACTATACAAGATTGCAATATGTAAAAGAATTATTTCTCTGTCACCTTGAAGTAATTTTGCCTATGAGACAACTTGTTAGAATCCTAATGTTTGTTCAGGTTTACTGTTTTCTCTGAGGCCCGAATCTATGCTTGGGCATAATTATACAGCCTCAGTTTTTACCTTTATAATTTCTGCATTGTGGTAAATATATTTGGGCATGAACTCAGGAGATATTTCTCCCATAACAATAGGAAAGAGAAGACACATCACTCCTTAAAATGATGAGAAGAAAAAGGGTTTTGGAGCATTCAGAAAGCAACACATATAATCAGTAAGCCCTTATTAAGCTCTGACTATGCCTCAGCCACTGGGGATGCATCATTCCTGCCTTCAAGGATCTGACATTCTACCAAGGGAGATATTATGAACCTATATAAGCATATACAAAATAGATACAAGATGATTTGGGTGGAAGCCAGTGATTTAGGAGTCGGCGTATCAATTAAGGCTTTGCTGGAAGATGGTATTAGACCATCTTGAAAGTCTTGAAAGAGAGTAGGAATTCTAAAAGGCTGAGGTCAGGAATGCATTCCACTCAGGAGGGATAGTCATTCCAAAGATGTGGAGATAAGAAATGGATAGAATGTAAGCTCATTGAAGGCAGGGATTTGTTTCACTTTTATTTTTGTATTTCCAGTAGTAGGCACTTAATAAATAATGCTTGTTAATTGATTATTTCCTCATCACTAAAGGTCTTTAAGTAAAGCCTGGATGATCTTTTGTTGGGAATGTTTTAAAGGGGATTCTTGGTCAGGTTTGAGTTGGACCACATGGTCTCTGAAATCCCTTTCATCTGTAAGAGTCTGAGTTCTGTAATTCTGTGAGGAGGGAAAAGCATGCCAGGGTATGTTGGCGAGAGGTTCCAGTGCTCCCTCTTCATGTGGAAGACTACATATCTCAATATAGGGTCTCCTAAAAAAATAAAATCTTTGGATAGGTTGATCTCTAAAGTTCCACCAGTTGTCATATTATATGATTTGAACCAGGAAACCCTGGCCTCATTAGCCAGGAAATGCAGGAGATGGAGAGCTATATCTGGGATTTAAACATCAAGGAATGGTGACTCCATCATGGTGTTGATGAAAAAAGTTAATAGTTCTCTTGGTCATGGTTGAAGGTAGGGAAAGAGGGGAGAAAAAATGATCCTTCACGTTTCTGGCTACAGGATAGATTAGACCAAAGAAGACCAGGATCTTTACTTGAGAGTTTTCTACTGTTTTCCACCCCTTTTATATCTCTTATCCCGTTTTTGACACATACTAACTATGTGATCTGGGGAAAGTCAAAAAACCTTTTTTTAGTCTCAGTTTGTTCATCTGTAAAATGGGGTTAATAATACCTAGAACACAACATCAACTTAGAATGTGGTTGTGAGGTTCAAATGGGATAATGATATGTGCAAAGCACTTTGCAAACCTTCAAGATCTATATGAGAGGGCACCCTGGCCTTGTGGCCAGAAAGCTGATCTTGATGCTAGGAAGAACTGGATCCAAGTCTTGCCTCTAACACATGCTGGTTGTGTGACCCTGAGTAAATCTCTAAGACTATAAATTGCAGAGAAGATTCTGGATCACATGGGCAGAATGAATTTCTTCATCTGGAAGTTCCCTACATCAATAAACTTTGAGGTCTAGTCCCTATCCTAAAGCTTTATATATATAAACTGTCATTATTATTATGCGCCTTGGAGCAAATGTCTTTATCCAAGAGATCATTGATCCAATTGAATATTTCAGCATGTCAGTGTTGTTTTTCTGGGTAAGACTATCTCTTCCTTCTCCACCCCTTGTCTGGGACATTAAGACCTTTTTAGGGAAAGTCCTTCAGCGGATTTTTGTTGTTGTTTAGTTGTTTTTCAGTTGTGTCTGACTTTTCGCTGACCCCATTTTTTCTTGGCAAAGATATTGGAGCAGTTTGCCATTTCCTTCTCTAGCTCCTTTTACAGATGGGGAAACTGAGATAAACAGGGTTAAGTGACTTGCCCAGAGTCACACAGCTAGTAAGTGTCTGAGGGTGGATTTTAACTCAGAAAGATGAATCTTCTTGATTTCAGGCCCAGCACTGTAGCCATTGTGTCCCTTAGCTCCACCCAGAGCAGATTAGGTATTATCATCTAACAGCTATTTAGAAAAGAGGCTAAGGTTCATTTGCACAGGTCTTTAATTTCCTTTCAATAACTTTGCTTCCACAGGAGGGTGACCAGAGGTCATTTTTTTCTTGTAAACTCAAAACCAGTGAGTACCAAGGTCTAGACTAGAGTCTAATACTGAGTGTTACCAGAGGGCAAGTAATTAACATCAGGAGGATCTGGAAGCAGGTGTGGAAAAAAAAGATAAAAGGTGCCAGGGAAAGCCAGGTCAGAGCTCAAGTATTTGGGGGATGAGGGTTCCTGAAAAGAACCCCAGCCACCAAGGTCAGAGTGAGACCACTTAGGAGATTAATTTGATGATAAAGTAAAATCTTGCATTTCCCTGAACTGAGTCTACAGGTAGGGGATAAGTAGTCACATTTACCAGGCTTATGGGTCTGCAGGGGTAAGGAAGAAGTCAGATAATGCTAGGAAAGCTCTTTTAATTGAAAGTGGTATGACAGCTAACTGTCCTGTGACAGGATGAAGCTTGACAATGAGCCTTGTCCAAGCCAGGCAACAAGGATGTATTGCTATGGTTGTGCCCAATTATTTGTGGGGGAGGAAAAACAGGGGAAGGGAGTGTGAGACAATGTTCATAATTATGGCTAAAACATGCAGTCTGTGGTTTAGATCCTGGAGGAAGGGGTCTGAGCATGGGCCATGACTCACTACCCTGAGATAAGGAAGTCATTGAAGCCTGCAACTGAAGACCAAGAAAGGTAACCAATATTCTTTGGCCCCAGGGTGTGTCTGTTTGTTCAACTCTACCAAGCAGCAGGACAATGGAGTTTCAGAAGGAGACAGTTTGGTCTAGGTTGAGAGGTCATGTGTTGAATAGTGTGGAGACCAAGGATATGAGACATGAATGGGGCATAGGTAGAAGAAGCAATTTCATCATCAAGGACTAAATTATACAGGAAAATCATGGAATCAGGGCTTTAGAGCTAGAAGGAACCTTTTCAATCATCTAGTTTACCTTCTCCTCTTATTTTCAGATGAGGAAAATTAAGGTCTTAAAGAAGTTAAGGGATTTGCCTGAGGTCACACAGAGAGTAAATTAGAATTTGAAACCAGACCCTAGGATGTGAAATCTAGACTAGTGAAATCTGCTTCAGGTGGACCAAACACAATAGAGAGCTTAGTGAAATTAAGGTGAAGGAGAGTAGCTTTTAAGGGACTAATCTTTGGACAGGGGAAATGTCAAGATCTGAAATCCAGTGAGGCATAGCTTTGGCATTCATTTAGGCCAGAGTGTTACCTGGAGTTAAGTGGCAGGAAGAGATACTTTAGAATGTTCCAGGTCAGCTGTTCAGGGTGAAGAATCTTGTGGAAGGGCTGAACTGAGAGTACTATTGGAAAGCTCTACTCACTTAGCTGTTAAGCTCTCAAACACTTAAGAAAGGGGAAGAGAATAAGCATTTATTAAACACCTACTATTTGCCTGGCACTATGCTAAGCACTATATGCATTGTATCTCATTTGATCCAGTAAGGACAGGAGAAGCAGATTCCAGATGGAATGATACCACCATCTGTCCAGTGAAATCCACAGAAAGGACAATATAAAGAAGCTAACATCAAGACGTTTTTGTTGTGGAGTCATTTCAATTATGTCCAACTCTTTGTGATTTCTTTTGGGGTTTTCTTGGCAAAGATACTGGAGTGGTTTGCCATTTCCTTCTCCAGCTCATTTTATAGATGAAGAAACTGAGGCAAACAGGGTTAAGTGACTTGTCCACTATTAAGTGTCTGAGGCAGGATTTGAACTCATGAAGATGAGTCTTCCTCTTTCCAAATCCAGTGCTCTAACCACTACTCCACCTAGCTGTCCAATATCAAGGTATAGAGTGGGTTAGAATAAGGATAAACCCATAAGAGCTTTGCAACATTCAATTCAACAAACATTTAAGTGCCTTCCTTCTATGTTCAAAGCACTATGTTGGGTTCCTATTATGAAGGAACTTACATTCTTCAATACTGCAATATTTCAGTGGCTTTCTTATCTCATTAATATGTTTTCTTCCAAATATATCCTCCCCTCTTTCATATATCTTGAGACTAGGTCCCTCAGTGTCTTCAAGACTGTGTTGCTTCCAGTATGGCCCTCCCCTAAGTATACTTGATGTGGTCCAGCTGTTCTTTCCATCTTTGTTTGCCTTAGTACCATCTCTGCTTCCTCATGTAGCACATTGGGGATGATCCAAATGTGGTGTTTCCACTCTCACTGATGGAGAAAAGAGTTTGTTATAGAAATCTAGACTAAGCTTTTCTATTTTCTGTCTTTTTGTTGTCCTTCCAGTTTTATCCTTATACCCTTGGTATGACCAGGCTTTGTTGGGTCTTGTGCCAAACTTTCTGCAACTTATTTTTCCTCTCATTGCTTTTTGTTGTTTTATGAGGCGATATAACTCATAATCTTCTACCATCCTCCTCCGTAAGATTTTATATAGGCATTTATATTCCAAACTGATGCTCCCTTGGATGCCAATATTTCTCTGCTTGGCAAGGAGATCAAGTGTTTGCTGGCTAATGTAGTTTGTAGGCTTTTCTGGCCTTTTCATTTTGAGGAAGGGTTTAAACAGGTTAAATTTTCTTGGAATATAGTGACACAATTGACATCTCTTCTTTTACCTACTGTCCTTTAAAAAAAATAGCAACAGCCTGTTTAAATAGATCAGGTTAGAGTTATTTTAATTCCTGCCATATCTCATTATTTTTATTCTTTCTTCTAATTTGGCATTGACTTTGGTCTTTTCTCTGTGAGCCAGGAGTCTAACTATATAGAGACAACTAATTCCTAAATGACTCCCACTTTGGTAACTACTCATTTCCTTTGTGTTAAAATACAATCAATTTCATTTTTTGGGTGATCGTGTTCTCCCATATCTAACATCTCTCATCTCTCTTCTTAAACAAAGTATTCATGATATCTGGTGCTTAGAGTTATGTGTGTATTCTACAAACCTTTCGCTTCTCTTGTTTCTTACTCCTGAACCATTTTTTCCAACATTTTTCTATCTGTCATCATCCCTTTGCATTGAAGTATGTGTTACTTTAATAGTAATAAAAGTAGCTTACAGTCTATTAGGAGGAATATGGTTATTCACATATAAGCTTGTGAGGGACAGAGGAGCAATCCAAAGAAAACTGGAGGAAAGAAAGAATATGTTTACTGGGGATGGAATGGGAGAGGAGAGGATTAGGGAAAGCTTCATGAGGGAGATGTTACCTGATCTGAGTCTTGGAAGAAGAAAAGAATTTTAATAGGTAGAGATGAGTTGGGAATGCATTCTGGGTATGCAGGACAGCCTGTACACATACATGGAAGTGGGTAACAGAAGGTTGAGACCAGGAATAGCTAAGTTTCATTTGGCTGGAAAGGTACAGACAGAAGGGCTTTAAGCACCCTCCTACAGTGTTTTTATTTTATCCAATGGACATTTGAGAGTCATGAGTGGTTCTTGAATATGAGATCATACAGTTTGCCTATTAAAGTATAGGATTGCAGATTTAGACCTGTAAGGGACTTTAAGAGTCATCTAGTCCAATCCTCTCATTTTATGGATGAGGAAACTGAGTCCCAGGGAGGTTGTGGCTTGGACAAGATTGTACAAATAGTGAGAGTCAGAGCTAAGGTTAGAAGCAAGGGCCTCTGATGCCAAATCCAACTCTTGTGCTGTCCTGCCTTTGTGATGATTCTTCTGTAGAGGATTTTTTCCTCCTTTTTTTTTTTTTCTTTTTTCCTCTTTTTTTGCCCTTCTTTTCAAAATTTAAGAGGTTGTTGTGTTATTATTAGTGAACAGGAGAAAGCAAGGAGTAGGACAGGAAGAAGTCTTGTGGCCTTTCTGCTTTAGAGGGCCCATGTGGTACAGAACCCAGGAAAGCCAAAGGAAGCAGTTTCAGTCAAAGATGGAGGCAACTGGTCTGGTTCTGGGCTGGCTGGAATGGAAATGAAGTGATTCCTTGAGGAAAGAGGTCCTGAAGAAGACAGCATGGTGCAGAAATATTAGTACTCACTACAGAGAGGACCTTGATTCAGTTCCTGCCTCTGACATTTACTACTTGTATGACTTTGGACGAATCACTGAACTTCTCTGGGCTTCAATTTCCTCAACCGCAAAATGATGGGATTAGACTAGATTGCCAGTGAGGTCTCTTCCCCCTTCTGCTTATCGATATATCCTCCACAGATGAGTCAATTGTGGTCATCTTCTCCAAATCCTTGTGATGTCAGACATGTTTTCCCCCTCTTCCTTCTCCTTACTCTACTGCTCTCTCTCTATCCCCCTCCCCTACCCCAGTTATGGATCCATGAACCCTGATAAAACCCATTCTTTCATTGTACTTGAATAAGATATATCAACTTACTCACCTTTGGCCCCATTAACCACCCTTGTAAACTCTCCATACCTGTTGCTCCCTTTTCTATGTTGGCTACTCTATTAGAATGCAAGCCTCTTGAGGGCAGGGATTATTTTTGCTTTTGTGTTTGTATCCTTGGTGCTTAGACTTAGCATAGTTCTTGGCACACAGTAAACCCTCAATAAATGCTTTTTCCGTCATTAATTTATTCATTTATTCATACTGCAAAGATGGGTCAGGCCCCTGCTTCCTGGGTTCGGGGTAGGCTGGTACAAGTTAGGCTAAGCTGGCTCTTTGGAGGATGGCCCCAATTTGGATAGGCAGAGGGAGCTTCATGAGTGAACTCCTAGTAGAAGGAACAGGATGAGTAAAGGACAACTAGTCACTAGTCTCATAAAGAACGGGGAAAGAGGGAACTTAGTACATTTAGGATAGAAAGAGGGACTGGACCTGTTATTTTATTAGTATAGGGAAGTCTTGAATAGGGAATCTTCTTTTACCAACATAGGCTGGCACCTCCTCTGAAACTCACATTTGTCTAGTACTTATGAAGAAGTGAGAGATGTCTGCAAAGGTAGGTAGTTAGGGCAGGCATCATAGACCAGCCTGAGAAATTTGGACTTCACTCTATATGCACTTGAAGGCTTTTGAGCACAGGAAAGACATGACCAGAACCCTAATTTAAGAAGATCAGCCTGGAGGCAGCACATGTATAAAATGGATTGTGTTGAGTGTCTTTTGTCAAGGCACTCTGGGCACTCATGGGGAACCTCGTGCTCTTGTTCTTGAGTCATTTTCCATTCTTCAATAAGTCTAGCTAGGATGGATGAGAGGTGAGAGAAGAGGGGCCTGGGAGCAAGGCTGGTCACTTCTTTCAATGGTCACTCCTTCAAAGAATTGTCCCACAGTACTGGAGATAGAAACAGGCTTTCTGGGCCAGCATGGGTGCCAACTGCTAGGCTGAGGACAGCAGCCTTACTCGCTAGTAATGGTCTAGACCAGACAGTCAAATGGAGATGCCTGAAAAGAGTAAGTGACTCAGTTGGGCTCCATTGTTTTCTGGGAAAGGAAGGGCCACTCAGCCTTAATAGCTGTATTCATCCAGCAGACAAAGGAACAGCTGGTGAGATGGCTGCTCCCTCCCTCTCTGACAAGCCTTCTCACATCCACAGGATGCTGAAGAGACAGAGGGTATTTAAACCTGCCTGGCTTCAGCCCAGCTTCTCACCCCAGCCTGAATTACCAACCTTATGCTTCTCTTTCATAGCAAGGGAAGCAGTGATGGGGAAGTGTGGGAGATCAGGCTCTGCTCCCTTTACCAACAGAGAGAAAGGAAACAAACCTCACATTCCTGAGTGGCATTGAGGTGCTTTGGCTAAGGTTTCTTGGAAAGTATTAGCTGTCCCTGAAATAGCTACTGGGCTCTTTGAAACAGGCTGATAGAGAGCAGAGATTCCCAGATCATCTGCGCTTCTCCCAAAACATTAAATGGAGTCTGTGGCTCCTGCAAAGCAAATGTAGCCTAATTGGTACAGCTTCTGAAGGGGCTGAGGGATGAACTACCTAGCATGGAACAGGAGAGGTGATAGGTCACATCTGGAATGCCAGATGTGCTCAGTTCCTGGTGACATACTTTAAGCACCAGTTGTATATTGGTGAATTGGAAGGTATTGGGGGAGGGAGTAAAGGTGGATGGGGACTTAACACTAGTCTCATAAAGAATGGGAAAGAGGGAACTGAGTACATTTAGGATAGAAAGAGGGACTGGGCCTGTTATTTTATTAGTATAGGGAAGTCTTGAATGGGGAATCTTCTTTTACCAATGTAGGCTTGTACCTCCTCTGCAACTTCCAGTCTTAGGAGTTAAGTGGTAGCAGTCAGGGAGAACTGAGTTCAGCCTCAGACACATACTAGCTGTGACCCTGGGCAAGTCACTTAACTTCTGTTTGCCTCAGTTTCCTCAACTGTAAAATGAGGATAATAACAGCACCTACCCCACAAGGTTATTATGAGGATTAAGTGAGATTAAATAAGATAATATTTGTAAACTGCTTAGTATAGTGCCTGGAATGTAGTAAATACTATGCTTATTGTTTTCCCTTCTTTCCCTTTCCTTTCCCTTAGAGAGTTGCCTTGTTGAAGTGACTTGTTGAAGATCACATAGCCAGTACATGTCAGAGGCAGAATTTAAACCCAGGTCTTCCTGGCTCTGAGGCCAGCTCTCCATCTACTATTTCATTCTTTTCTCCCAGTATATTCATCCTCTGAATATGTTTAGCTTGGTGAAAAGAAGGCTGGGCATAGGAAAGTTGTGTATGAGGGATGGAGAACACAATGGAGCTCTTCAATCAACTGAAGAATTATAATGCGGAAGAGGGCTCCAGGGGTGGGGAACCTGCGGCCTCGAGGCCACATGTGGCCCTCTAGGTCTTCAAATGTGGCCCTTTGGTGGAATGCCAACTTCACAGAGTGGAGTCACACAGTGGATTAAGTCAAAGGGCCACACTTGAAGACCTAGAGGGCCACATGTGGCCTTGAGGCCGCAGGTTCCCCACTCCTGGTCACTTTAGACTTATTCTGTATAACTCCAAAGAGCAAAACGGAAAGCAGATTTGACCTCTGATGAAAAGAGAAGCTTTCTAACAATTAGACTGTACAAAAATAGCCTTGTGAGATAATTAGTTCCTTATCACTAGGGGTACATAAACAAAAGACAGGAAACCAGAAGGAAGAACTAAATAAGCTAAAATTGAAAAGAGGCAAATTTAAACTTTGATGTAAGGAAACTGCTTAACAAAGCTATCCCAAGATGGAATGGGCTGCCTTGGTTTACATTCACTGTATATCTTTAAAAAGAAGACTGGATCACCACTTTTGGGATATATTATTTCCTTTTTCAGACATGGTTTGGAACAGATGGCCTCTAACATCCCTTTTATTTCTACAATTCTGTGAACCCTTTGCTGGGGATATGACAAAAGGGATTTGGTATTACACTTGACTCCCTCAGTCCCTTCCAATCCTTGAAATCTGTAGTATTCTTTTTTCCAAAAACTTTTTCAATTCCAGTGTGATCTTGGATTGCCAGCTATCTATTTCACCCTCAATGAGGCAAGAAAAGTTTCTTGCCTCAGCTAGTAAGTGGCAAAGCTCTGTCCTGACTACTGACCTCCCTGGCTTCCTTTAAGTCCCAAGTAAAATTCTACCTGCTACAAGAAGCCTTCCTTAACCTTTCAATTCTAGCGCCTTCCTTCTGTTAATTATTTCCCATTTGTCTATTATGGATCACAGAATCACAGAACCTCAGAGTTCGAAGACTGCTTCAAGACCATCTGAACTGTACCTGAACGTGTTCTTCAAAATATTGAGCCTATGCTTAAAGACCTTTTGTGAGGGAGAACCCATTCCCTCACAAGATGCCCATTCCACTTGGGGGCATCTCTAGTTATTAGGACATTTTTTTCTTCCAATTTAAATCTGCTTCTCTGCCACTTCCACCCAATGTTTCTAGTTCTATCCTCTGAGAAGAGGTTCAGAGTATTTTGCCCAACATGGCAGGGAAGACGTTGTGAGTGGAATCCGGTGACACGCTGTGTGTTATGGTGGTCATGAAGATGTGGTGAGGTTACATCGGGGGGATGGAAAGCACAGCTAATTTGGGAACTCACTGATGTCCTTGTCCTTTCGTTGTTGAAGTCAAATGGCCGGCCTCATTGGTGTAGTGCTGACAGGTACTGTGCAATACCCTGATGGAGCATTAAGGGGCTTTTTTTTCTTCCTGGATAGAAATGTGGCTCTTTGGCTTTATATCTTTCTAGCTCTAATGGATGGTGAAGGAAATAGCAAACTGCTTCAGTATCTCTGCCAAGAAAACCCCAAATGGGGTCATGAAAAGTTGGACACGAATGAAATAACTGAACAACGGCAAGCTCTAATGGAAACCTCCAGCCACCATAATAATCACGTTTCTGAAGACTACAGAAGGAATCAAACTTTGTTTCTGCAGAAAAGCACTGAATTTCTTCTTGGTCTCTAGACTAACCCAAAAAGGGAGTATTCTAGTCCCTCATTAACTCCTGTCACTGTGGTACCGGCATCCGAGGCCCCGGATGGCAGCCGTCAGCAGTGGGGCCAAGATACACAGAGAGATCCCTTCCAGCTGCCAAGCAGCCAACTCTCTGGAGGCTAGCAGAGCCTGGTCAGCTGGAATGCTGGAGGAGGGGGAGGGAATGCACAAGCGGGAGGAAGGAAGACAAATATATTGGAAATGACTGTCAGGTACCTCATTAGAGCTGAGCTTCAATGTAGGATTACATGATCATACATTTCTAGCTGGCAAGGACCACAGGGGTCATCTAGTCCAACTCCTTTATTTTGTAGTTGAGGAAACTGAGACCTACAGAGAAAAGTTGCTTGCCCCAAGTAGTAAGTGGCAAAGCTCTGCCCTGACTACTGACCTCCCTGGCTTCCTTTAAGTCCCAACTAAAATTCTACCTGCTACAAGAAGCCTTCCTTAACCTTTCGATTCTAGTGCCTTCCTTCTGTTAATTATTTCCTATTTGTCTAGTGTATAGCTTGCTTTGTATATATTCGTTTGCATGTTGTCTCTCCCATTAGATTGTATGTTGTAGGGCAGAAACTGTCTTTTGCCTCTTTTTGTATCTCCAGCACTTAGCATGGTGCCCTGGCACATAGTAGATGCTTAATAAAAGTTTATTGAATTGAATTTAAAGCAGGGATTCAAGGAGGATATTTCAGGAAAGGAACAGACAAGGGTCCTACACAGAGGCCAGTGACCACAGTGGAGGGTTTGTGCAGAGGAATAGTAGGGATAAGGTCTGGAAATAGAGATTAGAGCCAGATTTCAGAGAATCTTGAATACCAGATTAAGGAATTTAGACACTAGAGAGACAATGAAAATTTTTTTATATAATTAGAGGAAGATCTGGAGGTGAGTATGTGAGATTACGCAGGAAAGAACTTAGAAGTGGGAGACTGGTTAAGAAGGCCATTCACTATATGATCTGGTAAAGAACTGAAAAGTAGCAGTGGGAGTGGAATGGTAGTGGCAGATGTGAGATTAAGCAGGAAGCATCCACATGGGGTAAAGCAACATAGGGTCATAGATTTAGAGCTGAAAGGGACCACAGAGGTCATCTAGTCCAACTCCCTTGTTTTGCAAATGAGGAAACTGAGGCCTGGAAAATTGAAGTGACTTGCTGCAGATGGCAGAAACGACATGAGTTTCTTGGTCCCCTGACTCCATGTCTAAGAGTTTCCTTTCTGCCATACTCCTCCTAGGAAGCAATTGAAGGAAAGGCAAGACCAAAGAGGGTGGACATTTGGGAGCTGTCTGGTTGTCCTGAAAGGGAAAATGTTTTTTTGGGGGTGGTGGTGGTGGTGGTGTTGAAGCCCAGCATCTTTTCTTCAGGCATCATTCTTTCTATATCCTTTCCTTTTTCTTTTCTCTTTTTTCTTTTGCCTGCCACCAAATCCATTCATGGTGAGGCACCCAGAGGATGTGATATTCAAGGTGTTTTGAGTGGGTCTGTCCCACAAGCTTCTCTGGACAACTATTGCTACACACAATATTTCTGTGAATATAATCGTTTGCTTATTGAATGAAAAGGACTTGATTATCTAGGAAGGTGTTGAAAAGATAGTAAGATTTTAAATAGGAGGATCAAAGGACCATGGGCCTTCAGAAGGCAGGCCTTGTGCACACAGAAGCTCCTGAGTCCTAGGGAGAATAAAAAGTCCCAGTGTGAAATGAACAAAGGGAATCTTTTGTGCATTCACTGTGAGGGGCCCACAGAGATTAAGGACATTCTTTGCCTCTTGGGTTGGGGTGCTTTTCTAGTAGGCTCAGGCTTCTGCCCTTAGGAGAATTAAAGTCCAGAGTCCAAGGCCCTTTATCCATGGGAATGCGCAGAGGAGTTGAGGGATCTATCAGGTAAAAGGAAAACAGAGAGACTTAAGTGACCTCAAATGGTCAAGACTCCCTATGACTTCTTGGCTACTTCAGTCCATGGCAGTCCTATGTTCCTTTGAATTCCTATGGCAGTTATTGTCTCTGCTACCCTTCCCAGGACTTACCAAATACAGTCATGCTATTACCAATTTGTTCTAGTGCCTGGCACATTGTAGGTGCTTTATAACTACTTGTTGATTGTCTGGTTGATTGATGTGTTTTGTATTTTTCCAACTAGATTGTAAAGTCCTTGAGGGCAGAGACTACTTGCAGAGTGCTTACTGCACCACACTTGGAGTCAAAAGACCTGGCTTCAAGTCCTCATGCCAACATTGACTTGTCATGTGGCCCTGAACAAACAATGTCAACTTTCTGAGCCTCAGTTCCTTTATCTGTAGGGTGGGGATAATACACTACCGACCTCACTGGGTTAATTTAAGGATTAAATGAGATAATGTTTGTAAAGTGTTTTCTAAATGTGAAGTGCTCTCTACAGATATGAGAGCTATTACAATGCACTTCTAAATGCCTTGCAGGGTCTGGCACAACGATAGCTTCAAAGTAGGTAGCTATCCATTGAATTGAATATCTGCTTATTTCCTCCAGTGGTACCTAAGAAAAGCAAGGTTTCTGGCCCTCAACTAATTTGAACAGGAATAATCTCAAGATACAGGGACACTAGGCTGAGCCTATGGGGTTAGTTATACCAGGGGTGGGGAACCTGCAGCCTCCAGGCCATGTGTGGCCTTCTAGGTCCTTGGGTGTGGCCTTTTGGTTGAGTCCAAGTTTTACAGAACCAATCCTTTTATTAAGGGGATTTGTTCTGTGAAGTTTGGATTCAGTCAAAGGGCTGTGCTTGAGGACCTAGAGGGTTACACGTGGCCTTGAGGCTGCAAGTTCCCAACTCCTGGCCTATACCTTCTTCCGCCCAAAGTATCCCACTATCTAAAGCTACAAAGGAGATGTTAAACATGCCACCTTTCCCCCCGCCTTACCCATCTTAGGCCAAAGCCTTCTGGATAGTTTGAGCCCAAGAAGAGGGTATGGTTTGACAGCAGACATTAAGTTCATATTGCTAATTTATATTGGGCCTGGGATTGCCTGGAATTCTAGGTTCAAACCAAGGCAAAAAAGAGTGTAGTGTTGGCTTTTAGGAAATTCTGATTAATGTGTGGTACGGTCCATAATGCAAGACCATCTTGGATGCTATGAGTTTGTCTTCTCCATAATTTCTGTCTTCTGCCTGAGAAAGTGAAAATACTTTATAAAGCTATTGGTATAGAAGGTCTGGGGGAGAAGGAATTGGATCAGCATTATGAGCCATGAGGAATAACAGAAACAGAGGTTCAGGGACTCCTGAAAGCTTGCGTGCTGAGCTTGGCAGAGCTGGGACTGAAACCTAGGCATCCTGGCTCCTCACCCCAGACCTAATGATAAGGCGCCACTCCCTCTTTCAGCATCCAGGGCTGGTCCCCTTTGGAGCCAAGACAGCAACATCAGTGCATCCTGTCGGCTCCCTGACTATTTGATGATGGCTTTCAAGACGTGGTATCAGGGCAGCAGAGGGAGGGACTTCCCAGCTTGTGCTTCCCAGAAGCTTGTGATGGGAACTGGGCTTGCCCTGGAGACTTGAAGGAGGCACCAGAGCAGAAGATTGAGCTACAGACATGGGAGGGAAGAATCACTGAAGCGATGAAGGGGAACGAAGGGAATGATTTATGACGAAAACCTAGAGGAGCATAACTTGCCTGCCTGACCTCAGCACCAACTGAGGGGTGTGGGAGAACATTCTACAAATAGTTGAAAGGCAACAGTGCCAAAGAACTTGGTGGTTCAACCTGAAATGAAAGAAAGGGAGGGAGAGGAAAGTTGAGGGTCTCAATACTTTTCAAGATTAACCAGGATGAATTCCCCCTTCCCAAATACCCAGAAAAGAAGCCCTTCCCTCTATTATGATATAGCTCAAGGGTGAAATGTAGAAAATAAAGTAGAGAGCTGTGCATACAGGGAAAGACCAATCTACTTGGGGAGAGAACCCTTGACTATAGACTCAGGAGCTAAGAACGATGAAGCAATGGGCCCAAGGAAGATCAGGCAGCGAGAAGAAAAGAAATGGACGGTCCTTTCTATTGCTTTCTGGATCTAAATTTTATGGAAATCCATGTTTTCCTGGGGTCATCTGGGTGGTGCAATCCTGGGACTGGAATCAGGGAGACTCATCTGCATGAGTTTAAATCTAGCCTCAGACACTTAGTAACTGAGTGACCCTTAACCTTATTTACCTCAGTTTCCTCATCTGTAAAATGAGCTGGAGAAGGAAATGGCAAATTACTCCACCATCTTCTCCAAGAAAACCCGCAATGGGGTCAGGAAGAGTCTGACACAACTGAAATGACTGCACAACAACAACAGCCACAATGTGTGGTGTAATGTCAGTTGTGTTGGATCTGGATTCAGAGATCCTGGGTTTAAATCCTGCCTTTGCCACTTACTACCTATATAACTGTGAGCGAATCATGTAATCTTTCAACCTCAGTTTCCTTCACTGTAAAATGAGAGCATGGGATTCAAAGATCTTAAAGCTCCTTTCCATCTCTAAATCTATGATTTTATCGACAAACTTGTACTGTGCGTGGTAGAAAGAAGTAAATGTTTTGGCCACAGGGAAATGCCTAGATTTAAATGAGATGGGAATGTGTGACCTTGGGCAAGTCTTCATATCCTCTGGGCTCAGTTTCCCTAACTTTAAAATAAATGAGGTTAGGGTTAGATTGTCTTGAATATTATTCCCAGCTCCAACATTTTATTCTAGGCCACAGATCTTGCTTTCCCCTAGCACAGCCTTTCTGTTAGGCTTGCCCTCGTCCCCTACACATCCCATCATGTGTGGTTGTTTCCCCTCCAGTGCTTTCTGCTCATTGCTCTTTCCCAGTTTGAAATGTCTCCTTGCCTCCTTAGAAAGGAGACAAGTTAAATCCTAAACTTCTTGGAAAGTCTAGCTCCAGACTCATCTCTTCCAGGAAGTCTGCCCTGATTAACTTCACTGGACAGCGATCTTTCTCTTTGAATTCAAATTTGCTTGGCACTTGATGTATGCAGTTATAGAACCAGCTCTAATTTGGCACTAGGTGGCACAGAAAGCTCCTCTGGGCAGTCCCACATTCACTCTGGGAGTTTGCATGTGCCCCACTAGGGCAGAAGTGATAAGTAAGTACCTCACTCTCTCTTGTGTGGAGAGAGTAGGCCGCCTTTTCCTCCTTGCTCCTATCTCTTTCCATGGCCTGTCCAATTCTTTGTCTAGAAAAGGGTCCTTAATCTCTTTTGTGTCGTGGACCCCTTTCGAAATCTGGGAAGTCTATCAATTCCTTCTCAGAATTATGTTTTCCAATGTACAAAATAAAATACATAAGATTACGAAGGAAATAAACTACATTGAAATGTAGTTATCAAAATGTTGGAGAAAAAAACAACCTCCCACAAACTCACACACTCTAAGTACTCCTGGTCTAGACTCTAGGGCAGGGGTTGGCAAACTGTGGCCAGGGTCATATCCTGACTGCTTTTATTTGTGTGGCTTGGGAGCTAAAAATGGATTTTACGTTTAAAAATAAAGTTTGTAGAAGTTTGTAAAGTTTGTAAAGTTTGTAAAAACCATTCCTAGCTTCCCATTGGACATAAATAGACAATGGTTGGATTTGACCCTTGGGCCATGGTTTGACTATCGCTGTTCTGCCCACTCCTGCTCTAGGGGCATATGGATTAGTGAATCATTGGCATAAGGCAGTTGGTTCCTTATGAAAGAACACACACATGCTAGAATGGCTGCATACAGAATTTTTGTACTTAGTATACAATAAATAAATAAATAAATGCTACATTATAAGAAGGAGACAATGAAGAATAATAAGCATCTACTGATCACTGTGGGGCAATAGGTGGTGTAGTGGTTAGAGTACTGGCCCTGGAGTCAGGAGGACCTGAGTTCAAATGAGACCCCAGACACTAGCTGTGTGGCCCTAAGAAAGTCACTTCACCCTGTTTGCCTCAGTTTCTTCATGTGTAAAATGATCTGGAGAAGGAAGTGGCAAACTGCTCCAGTATCTTTGCCAAGAAAATCTCATATGGAGGTCATAAAGAGTCGGACACAACTGATTGACTAAACAATAACAGCGTATCACTGTCACCTCTCTCTCTGAGACCTCCAGAAATCCCTCCTGACTTGCTCAGGCTCCCATTGCCATTACGTTTCAGAGGTAGCGCTAGGTCTTTCCAACTCAGAAATTCTGGTCCAACTCTATATCCGCTATGCCAGCAGTTCTCAAAGTGTGAGGTCTTCAAGACCTTTCCAGGGGGTTCCTCAGGTCAAAACTATTTTTATAATGATACTGAGATATTTTAATTTCTAATATGGCAAATATCAATAGATATTTACCCACATAACCCACATAAACAAGAACTCTTTGGGAGGTGGGTCCTCAAAAATGTTTAAGAGTATAAAGGAGTCTTGAGACCAAAAAAATTTGAGAACTATTGTATAATGCCATGATGTTTCTCTCTCTTCCACATTGGAAGCACTTAGTAAATACTGATTGATTTAAGGAGCCCCAATAGTAACCTCCTGCCAAGAGCTATAATTCATCAAAGGATACTTAAAAAATTATCAACCCTGCCCCGCTCTTCCCTCCCCCCCCATAAGACAATGTGAGTGTTTGGCCTAAATCCTGTACTTGAAATACTACTTGCTGAAAGTAAATTACTGAACTTGTTGAGAGCAATTAACATGGGTCTGGTCTACAACAAGAAAGCATAAAAAGCAATGGAGGAAAGACTAGAGTCAGAGCCAGAGAGATAGCTCCTGACTTCTTTTCCCTCTCTCCATGAGTGAAACTACTCCATGAGGAAAGATAGTGTTGCTTCCCACCTTCCTCTTCAAGCTGGAGGGGCCTCTGGTTACCTCCAAGATGGTTTTACTCTCAATGACAAGATAAACTCCAGATTCATTAAAAAACTCAGCCAACTCAGTTCCTTCTTATTCAATAGGCTCGAGAGAATAACAGGAGAAGAATTCTTCTGCATTGTAGGGGTGGAGAGTAATCCTTTCTGAATTTTTGTTTGCAACTCAGAAATCCTAGCTATGACTACTGTCTGCCAGCTGAGGATAACCCCATCCCCCCAGCCAACCTGCCACAGTAGCCTGGTCCAAGTAATTGTTTTCCCCCTCCTTCTTAATCATCTCCCTTTGCTCTGAATCCTCCCCCCTGCTCTGCCTTGTTCCCTCAGCCTCCTGCAACTGGCCTCTTTATCCTGGCAATCTCAATGCTTTCTGGGACTGATTGCACCATCTTTGGGAATAGATTTGTCTAGGGTCAGTCTCTGGGAGTAGATTTTTCCTCATCCTAGTATTGGAAGCTCCTTACCCCCAAACTGTATGACTTGTTCCTTCAATGAGATAGTAAATGTGAAAATGGTTTTTTAAAAAAGGAGCACAGATACACACAAGGTTGTTCTGCTGTTCTGAGTGCCTATTAAGTGAGAGGGGACAAAAATGGGGATTGGAGTCTTTGATCTCCTGAGTGGCTAGAGCTGATCTCACTGAGGAGCACTTCATAAGATCATACTTTAAAGCTGGGGGTGCCCTCAAGGTCATCTAGTTCAAGCCTGCCATGTTACAGGTGAGGAACCAAAACCAGAGATGTCTAGTGATTTGCCCAAGGTCGCATAGGTTGTAACAAGATTTGAATGTAGGTCCTCTGACTGATCTTTACTTTGTACCCTACTGCTTCTTAATTCTAAATTCTTTGATAGTTAGTGACTTTGTTTTTTGACATATGATTGATAGTGAGACCCTCGAGGGCAGGACAATCTTTTGCTGTTCTCAGGGTTTAGCCCAGTTCCTGGTACATAGTAGATGTTTATTGACTGACTGTTAGTTGCATCTCTATGGAACACAGGCATGTTGGGATGAGGGACAGCCCTCAGCTAAAGAAGTAGATGAAGGGCAAACTTGGTTCCCTCAGGAGCCAAGCTCAACCTGAATTTATGAATCTTGAAACCAAAAGTCCAGGACAAGCTCACTGTAGTTTCCTACATCCTGAAAGTCTCCTTTTTGCCTGCCTTGTTCTAGGAGGGAGCTCTTAAAGTGGGCTAGAGACAGGAGGTAGAGGAAGGGATGTGGGCCTGGGAAATGGAGAAGAAAAGATATTAAGCATTTTCCTGAAAGGAAGAAAGACTCTAGAGCTAGGAAGAGGGGTCGGGGGAAGAAACTAGTTGCAAGGGCAAGAAGGCTAAGAGAGAGAGGGAGAGACGAATGGAGCAGGAAGGCCTAGGACGTCTGCAGCCAATTGGTTGTGTGCTGTAGGACCCATGGGACTGAATGATCCACATTCATCCAAATTACCCTTTTAATAAATGGCAAACCCCCAGTGAGGGGGTAAGGTTTCCCCTCATGAGATTTACAGGATTTCGCCTTGCCTCTAGAACATAGTTATTGTGCAAAGCTGAAACATGGACGGAATGGATGGGAAAGCGAATGACAGGGAGAGACAGAAACACAGAGAGGGGAGGGAGAGACAGAGGAGTAGAGATAGAGAGAGAAACAGGAGGGGGAAGAGAAGAAAAGAGGGACAGACAAAGGGGGGGAGGGAAGGAGAAAGGGGGAGAGAGAGGGGTGAGGGAGCGAATGAGAGAAGGATGGAGGGAGGAAGAGAGGAGAGAGGGAGAGAGGAACAGAGAGAAACAGAGATAGAGAAAGAGAGAGAGAGAAAGAAAGGGGGGAGAGAGGGGAAGAGAGGGAAGGAGGGACAGACAAAGTGGGGAATGGAAGGAAGGAGGGGGAGAGGAAGAGAAGGACAGAGAGGGAAAGGGGGAAGGAGGAGGGAGAGAGGGCAAGAAGACAAAGATGAAGAAGGAGGAGAAGGAGAAGTAGAAAGAGGAAGAGGAGGGGAAAGGAAAGAAGACAAGAAAGGAAGAGGGTAGCGAAGTTTATTTTTGTAGCCCTCTTTGTTCTTTGGTACATCAGAACCCCCGAAGTTTCCCAGGACCAGGAACCCTACAATGCCTAATAGAACACTAAATAGGAATTTTTATATGAAGGATAAATGCCACAAACTACATTCAGGTCAGCAGAATCCTCCATTGAGTGGGACAGGGGTGGCTGAGAGACAGATACTCTGGAGGATGCTGCAGAGGGATGAGATAGGGGGACACAGGGCAAGGAGTGGGAAGGAGGTCACTTACTTAGCCATCCAGGAGCTTCCTGCTTTGTTTCAGCTGAGAGAATCCACATGGCATATTGTATATGGAGCTGAATTTGAAGTCAGGAAGACCTGGATTTAAATCTTGCTTCCAAAATATAATGACTTTGTGACCCTGGACAAATTACTTAACCTCTTTGTGCCAGTCAACTCCTCCTATGGCTATAAGGTACACAGCAGGTGTTGCTCTGCACTGGTAGAGGGATATTCCACACTAGGAGTTTCCTATGGCAATGAAATCGCAGGTCAGATCAAAAATCAAACCCAAAAAATTCTTGCTAAGTATACTACAAATGCTCTCAGCACCTTATAAATTTAGCATCCCAGAGCAAGGCGCCCATTACCATACCCTAGTTATGGGGGTTATAAAATAGGAGAGATACCCTTTGGTGCCTCATCTTTGTCCTATGTCCCTCACAGGGTTTTCAGGAGCAGAGGCTCAGGAGTGTATATTCATTACGCATAGACTTTTATAAGTCCCTTTTGCCATTCCCTTGGGGGAGGATCAGGCAGGAATAATGAATGAGAAGAGAACATGCAAAGTAATAATTCCCAATGATTTATTTTCCAAGGCACAGATCTGGATGGCTGCCTCACTAAATAATCCAGTGACAGCTCCAGATGGCATTAGAGTGGGTATACCCCCCGGCAGGTAAGACTCAGAGGAAAAGAAGATTATCTAAAGGCTCAGTTTTTTCATTTGGAAACCACTTCCGTTCCGGTTTCCCTACCTCACCCCATTTGTCCAGAAGCCGATGAGATTTGAAGGCCCACTTCCTTCTGCTCCTGCTGGAGTCCAGCAGCTGCCACCTGTCCAATGCCAAAAAGTGGCTTCCCTGGGCTCCTATTTTGAGGTAGAGTGGGATGGAGCGCAAGGCTGAACATGCAAGGCAGAATGAAAAGTGTCACCACATCTGGATCCCTTTAAGAGATAAGAGGAGAGAGCAACTCTTGCTCCGCCTCAGGCTCGGGCATCTGCATAACCCTAGGAGGGCACATGGATTATGATTCCCCCTTCTAGTTCCTGGTGGGAAAGTAGTCCTGGCTGAAGCATCTCAGCTATGGAACTAATCAGCAAGGCGTGGGGTCGCCACCGCCCACTCTCCCTGGGGGCTTAAACCAGAAAAAGTTTCATCCTGTGACCTTGCAAGCTGATTTAGAATGTAGGTATTCCTCCAGCTGTGTGCGGTGGAACGCAGGCTAGTGCTTCGGCAGAGTCATCTGAAAGAAGGGGGTGGATGACCAGTGCCCGTTACTTCTTCTCTCTTATCTTTACCCTTAAGCGGAAAAGAGAAAAGGAACTATGTTGTTCTGGCTGAATGCTTGTTTGGGTTCAAATTCTGCTGCCAATACCACCTTGCTGGGTGGGGGAGTCTGTTTGGGGACTTATTCCCTCTTTATTTATTCCCTTTCCCCCTCCCTTTAATCAGAGATAACTAGAGCTGTTTGTCACAAGGACCATGGAGAGAAGGAACCAGGCAAGAGGACCTTCTCTAGCATCTACCCATACCCTCTATTCCATTCCTGCCTTCACCACCACTACAGTTTAGGGCCTTGTCATGCCAACATACTGTTGTAATAGCCTTCTAACTGGTTTCTCTGCCCCCTGACTTTTCTCTCTATAATCCATCAATCAATATTGGGCAAATTATTTTTTATAATATTTATTATAAAACTCTGGCCATGCCATTCTCCTCCTTAAAAACCTTCAATAGCAACCCTACATCAAATTGCTTGCCTTCTCATTTGGAACTCAAAAATTAAAAAAAAACCCAACAAATACTAAAAATTGTTTTTTACATATAATTGGAGAAAAATAAAATATTAAAAATTAAAAAAAACCCCTCCAACCTTAATTAGCTCTCTATTGTTTAGTGGACAAAATATAGACCAGCATGTAAGGCCCTCAATAATCTGGTTCCAACCTACCCTCCCAGTCTTATCTTCCTTTACCATTCCTTTCCATTCTCTTCACATTCTGGCCACACTGGACTCATCTTGCCCTTTGCTGACTCTCCATACATGTGCAGGCCATCCTCCACACCTTGGTCAGAATCCTTCCACATTCCTACCCATTGAAATCTTTCTCCTCCTTCAAGGCTCAACTTCAAACCTCCCTGAATCTCCATAACTGAAAGGGATCCCTCCTAGATCAAGTTTTCTTGAAGCATTTTTTCTATACTTCTTTATCTTCATCATAATCTGTCTGATTATGAAGTTTATTTGTGTGTGTGTTATAGCCTCCTTATTAGATTGCATGCTCCTGGAGGGGGTGAACTGTGCTGTTTTTGGTTTTGGTTCATCTGGCCTGCAATGCACTGCCTCCTCGCCATGGCCTCCCAGAGTTCTCTTCTTCCTTCAAGATGTGTCTTGAAATTCAATTGCCACCTTGTATAGGAAGCCTTCCCTGATCTCCCAAACTACTAGTGCCCTGTCTCCAAAACTGTATGCAACTTACCTTCTTTGTATTGAGTCCTATATTTATTCTATATATATACTTAGATGTATCCCTGTTGACTCCCTTATGAGGGCATAAGCTCCTTGTGAGAGTAAGGAGTATTTCAACAGTAATTGCTAGCATTTTTATATTACTTTAAGGTTTGCAAAGTACTATACAAATATTATCTCATTTGATCCTCACAACAACCCTGGGAGGTAGATGCCATTATTATCCCCATTTACTGATGAGGAAACTGAAGGAGGGTGAATGACTTGTCTGTAGTCACATAGCTAGTGTCTAGCTTACTTGTCTTCCTAATTCCAGGTCCACCACTCTATCCACTGAGTCAAATAGCTGTCTGTATCACATTCTCCAAGGCCTAGCACAATGCCTGGCTCATAGGAAGCACTTTATAAATAACCATTGATTAATTGTATCCCTAGTCCTTAGCATGATGTCCTACATATAGCAGGTGCTAAATTAGTGTTTGATGAATTGATTGACTTCCAGACCTGGTTTACGGTGGACAATTATGCTCCTCTAAAGTCCCAGCATCTAAGCTCTCTCTTCTGCCTCAGGGATGGAACAGTTCTGAGCCCTTGTGTTTGCTGGACCTCAGTGAAGAGAGGAAAGTTAACAGATAGCTTAGGTTGCTGACCATGGCACCTTCTAGCCAGGAGCATGGCAAGGGGAGAGTTCACTTTTTTTCTTTTCCCTTTATTCTTGTTTTCTAGGCAGCTGCCAGGCCATTGTTAGGACAATTTCCCTCTTCTCATTCCAGACTGCATTTCCTCTGCCTTCCTGAGTGGCAAGATATACCAGTGAGAAAAATGTCCTGGCCTTGGAGCTTACCTCCCATGGGAACAGATGCCAAGGTAAATATGTCATTGGCTTAAAGTTAAGTGATACCCAAACTCTCTCTCCCTGCCTGTATTTCCTGCCCTCAGTTATTCACAGAGGCCCCTTATTTGCATGGGGATATTAGAACAAGAGACAGCATATTTTATTGGGAAGAATACTGGATTTGGAGTTAGATGCCCTGAGTTTGACCCCCACATTTACCTCCAGGATAAAATCTAAAATCCTCAGTTTGGCTTTCAAAACCCTTCATCACCTGGCTCCTTCTTACCTTTCCAATCTTCTGTCACTTTATTCCCCTTCCATGTATTCTAAGATCCAGCGATACTGGTCTCCTTGCTCTCTCTTGCATGTGACGCTCCAAACTCCCAATTCATATTTTCACTGGCTATCCCTCAAGACCGAAATGTTCTCTCTTCTCATCTCTGCTTCCTGGCTTCCATGTCCTCCTTCAGATCTCAACTAAAGTCTCCTGCAAGAAGCCTTTCCCAGTCTTCCTTAATCTTCATGCTTTCCCTCTGAGATTACCCACAATTTATCCTGTGTATAACATGTATGTACGTAGTTCTTCATTTGTCTCTTCCATTAGACTGTGAGCTTCTTGAATCCAGGGGCCACTTTTGGGGGTGTCTTTATTTGTATCTCTAGTGCTTAGCAGAGTGCCAAGAACATAATAAGCACTTAGTAAGTGCTTTTTGACTCTCACTTGGATATTTTACTTGCTTTGTGATTTCTAGACATCTTAACTCTAACTTAGGTTTCTGATAAGAACTAAGTGGACTTGCTTTCCAATCCTGAAAGCATTGATTATGAAAATAAATGGCTATATTCTGCTCCTTGGTAGATACTAGCATGGTGTTAGAAAGTCATCAAATATAGCAAGGATACATCATAGCAAAAATAATAATTATTTAGTACCTTAAATTTTGCAAAGTGAACATGTTTGCTTAATAGGTAATATGTTATCTGATCCTCAGGACAACCCTGGGAGTTAGGTGTGATTATTATATTCGTTTTACAGTTGAGGAAACTAAGATGGAGAGAGGCTAAGAGAGGCCCAGGATCATACAGTTAGTAAGTCTCTGAGGTAAGATTTGAACTCGAGTCTTCCTGGATCTGAGTTCAGTGCTCCATTCACCATATACCACCTACCTGCCTACGATACAAGAGTATCACCCAACTGTCATTGGAAAATGGCTTACATAGCATTGGAAGTATATCACTCATGTGGCAAGGAAAGTTGAATGCTCTCTTGTTTTGGCAGGTGGGCCTGGTAACCATCCTCAGCTGGTATTCTTATGTTGCCAGCCTTTGGACTTTGATCCATCTTTTTCCAAAAGCACAGTAAGCTCTAGATTGGTTGGGATTCAAGTGTGTCACACAAGTCAGCGATCTTTACCAGGCTTTTGTGGAGCTAAATTCTTATGTAGTCAGTCAATTAATCAGTTGACATCCATTTATTAAGGACCTACTATATGTCAGCCACTGTGCAAAAGTGGGGCTATGAAAGAAAATGGAACAGTTCCTGTCCTCAAGAAGGACACAAACATTTATTACATCTACTTTGTGTCAGGAGTTTTACAAATATTATCTCATTTGATCCTTTCAACAACCCTAGAAGGTAGTTGCTATTAATATCCTCATTTTACAATTGAAGAAACTAAAGATTACAGAAGTTAAGTAACTCACCCAGGGTTACACAGCTAGTAAATGTCTGGGATTGGATTTGAACTCAGCTCTTCCTGACTCCAGACCCAGGGCTCTACCTACTGCTCTATCTAGAAGTTTACAAACCAACATGGGTTTGGGACTGAAGTCAAAAGGAGAGTACACAACTATTTTTTTGTCTTAGTGGTAAGGCAATTGAGGTTAAGTGACTTGCCCAGAGTCACACAGCTAGCGAGTATTGTGTCTGAGGCTGGATTTGAACTCAGGTCCTCCTGACTCCAGGGCTGATGCTCTATCCACTGCATCACCTAGCTGCCCCCACAACTATTTTTCAATTCAATTCAGGTCAATTCACCAATCTTGTTGGGTGGCCTAGATTTCTCTCCTTTCCCCTCTTCAATCACTTTGGGTGCTCTCCTCCAATCAATATATTAAGGAAATATTAAATATGTACTATGTGCTTTATGAAGACAAATGTGAAATAATCCCTGGCCTCAAGGAACTTGCACTTTATTGGTAGAAGTGACATGTACATATAAATGTACATACATACATACATACATGTAATACAAGGTAATTTGGGGGAGGCATTAGCAGCTGAGTGGGGAGCAGAAAAGAAGTCATGGAGAGGAGGCACTTGAATTAGGCTTGATGGAAATGAAAGATTTGAAGAGGCAGAAGTGAGGAGGAATTGTCTATTCTCTTGGAGGCTATGGCAACACCTGATTGTTCCTTTCAATCACTGGCTTCTCTCATTTGTTGACCTATGATATGCTATGCTTGTGGGATATCCTTATCAGGGCAATGCTGGTTAGTGAACTGAGTGACATTTTACAGATAATGAAACTGAGATACAGAAAGATGAAGTGATTTACCCAAACTCACAAACATAATTTCTTAATTATATCATAGATTTACAACTAAAAGGAAACTTGGAAGACATTGAGTCCAAAACCATCTTATTTTTAAAGCTTAATTTTGTTTTTTGTCAATGAATGAAAATCTACCTTTTCTTCATTTCTAGTCTCCCTCCCCTCAGTTGATAAAGAAAGAAAAACAGAACGCTTGTAACAAATATGCAAAGTAAAAAAAAACAAAAGCAAAAAACAAATTTCCTCATTGGCTATGTAAAAAAAAAACCCAGATATATTAGTCTGTAACCTCTGTACCCTTTACCTTCTGTCAGGAGACAACCACCTCACTTTTTAGGTGAGGAAACTGAAGAAGACAGAGGTTAAGTGGCTTGCCTAGGGTGACTTAGCTAATAAAAATATGAGGCAGATTTTGAATTCAGGCCTTCCTCACTCCAAGCTCAGCATTCCATACATTATGACACCTAGCTGCCTCAGATTTTGTCAAGGGCTTTGTGATATCTGACATTTTGTTTAGCATTTTATTGAACATTAGAGATGCTTCCCCTCCTCTCTAGGGTCTTATGTTCAAAGACAAACTGACATGGCATCACCAGGGGCTCTTCTGGTTTGGCTTGTGATGTCCCCCAGAGCAAGAGGACACAGTGGTTATATTTCTACCTCCAGGTCACCCATTCAGGAGAAAAGGAGCTGGGGTGAGGTACGTAGAGGTAACAAGATCCTGGGATGAGGGGAAATAAGGATGCATACATACATACATATGCATATATATATATATATATCCATATACTTACCCACATACATATGCTATGCACACACACATGTACGTATATGCACACACACATAAATATGCTTCTTCCTCTAGTGGCTCAAAATGGAGATCATCAGTAGTAACCACCAGGTTGCTGAACCACTGGAGTTTGATCCCAGCTTTCTGACTAGGTGTGGATTCCTTTTCCTGTCTGTTATTTTGTTTTGGCTCCAGGTAGAGGGCCTCTATGAATGTAGGAATGGGTTTTGTATGGAGTTCTTTGGCCTGGGACTTGTTGAAAATGTTGGCTCTGCTCCCTTGATATTGTTCAGCCCAGAACATGGTGTAAATCTGTCCAATTTTCCAATGTGGATGGTGGGCAGCTGCATTCAGAGCTGTGCCATCCCTAGAAATTGGAGGTGCCACACCACGAAAGCTGAGAAGTCAGCAGGTTTCAGGACAGTTTGCTGCCTAAGTTTACCTAGTTGGAAGGATTGGGGAAGTGTATTAAACTTAGCAAGTTTGTCCTCAATCTGCTCCAAATTCTAAGGCATACAACTTTTCAAGCCTCTGAGGATTCCCTTCACATTTAACTTTGATTAACTGATTATGCTTTATGAACAAATCATTGTTGAGTGCCTACTATAGGCATTGCACTAGACATTATGGAAAGTATAGAACAAATATAAAGCATGGCCCCTGCCCTCCAGTCCTGCCATGTCTGGGGAGACAAGACCAACACACATGGAATGATAGAGACTGGCACAAGACAGCATACAATAAGGTGTTAATCTGTTGGATATGCCAGGCACTAAAGATATTCAGAGAAAGGGAAAGGATGGGTAGTCAATGAAGGGCCAAGGAATATTTCATAGAGTAGAAACCTCAGCTGGCCCTTGAAGGATAGGTGAAATTTGACTAGATGGAGGGAAGAAAGAGCATTGTAGGTGAGGGGAGCAATGGGAGTGAAAGCATGAAGGTGGGAATGATGATGGTAACAACTATCTGGAGCTTCAGTTTCCTTACGTGTGAGGGGCCGGATCTTTAATAACCAGGCAATGCTCTGTCCTCATGGAGATGCCCAACAGACTTTGTTCCAGTTAGAGGGATATGGGGATACAGATTGGTGCATACATCTGATTTCAACTGAGGAAGATGCCTGGTATGGAGCTAGTGCGAAAGTCAAACTACAAGCAGCCCTAGGGAAAGTGAACTTGGCTCTTACTGTCTTCCCACTTGTACTTTATATAGGAGATGTTTAGGAGAGATAATAACAAGCATTTATGTAGTACTTTAAGGTTTGCAAAACAGTATAATATGTCATTTCATTTGATCCTCACAACAACCCTGTGAAGTAGGGGCTATTATTATTCCCATTTTACAAATGGGGAAACTGAGGCTGAGAGAAGTTAAGTGACTTACCCAGGGTCACCAGCTACAAAGTATCCATGTAGAATTTGAACCCAGGTCTATCCTAACTCCAAGGCCAATACTCTTACCCACTTTACCACCTGGCTACCTCAAGATAAGAGGCATACAGTGATTCACCATTCATCCATCAGCTCAGTCTGAGTCATTGCCACATTCATTAGTGCCTTTGCTCAGCTTCATCTGAATAGCTACTGAAAACTGGATTTCCAGGATTTTGTTCTCTTTGCTGCCTGGGCGGTTAGGGGCAGATGCCAAGGAAGGTCGTGATTTGGGAAGTTCATAGTGGGAGCTTTGATTTCGCATTCCTTATGTTTAGTTTCCCCCTTTACCACTTGAATTAAATGCTTTCTTAAAAAACCAACCTTGGTCAACAAGTTTTAATAACACTTGCTATTAAAAGGAAAGGAAGGGAAGAAGCTTGTGGGTAGAGCCAGATTCAAGTGATTTGATTGGTGGACAGAGATCACTCCTAGACAGTGGAGCTAATGGATGAAAAAAGCTGCACCGAGAGGTTGCTTGTCCTTGTACCCTCGGCAATAGATATCTTACACCGAAATGCTAGCTCCTTTCCCTCTTTCCTCTCTCTTGTCCTTCTTTCCTCCCCGACTCTCCTTTCTCCTCCTCCCTCCTCCTGATGAGAAGTAGAGGGTTTTTCCTATCCTGAGCTCTTTGTAAGTAGGGATCGCATTCTATTTACTTACATCTCTATCATTTAGCACAGTGCCTGGCACACAGCAGGTGCTTAATAAATACTTGTAGATTGATCCTAGGTAAGAACCTTGCATTCTCAGAGGCCATGCCAATGGAGTGCATGTTCTGGTAGATCCTACCAATCTGGAAAAGATTTAAGTATAGGCTTGGCAATAAGTAGTCCGTTAGTTGTCTGAGACTTCGTTTTTGTAGCCTCAGTACCTAGCAGTGTCTGGCACATAAGCAGATGTTTAGTTGTTGATTGATTGCTTGACCAGTCTAGTTAAAGTGGAGACGCTGATCACTGGGTCAGGGCAATTTGGGGGCAAGCCATAAAACATGGAGGGCTTGTGATATGTTGTTAATGGGAGTAGCTGCACTGTCAAAAAAGGAGTGGAGAAAGACAATATATTACTGGGCAAAAGTAATAAGTATAGGTTACCAGGGAGACCCAGTCAGTTCCCTTCTGGATAATCCTGTTTGTAAGACCCAACTGGAATATCCTTGCTCTTCAGATTTTTGTAGGTATTCCAGTATACTTCCTAAGCTAGACTTCTGTACTATTGTTTTTTTTTTTTCTTTTCCTTTTGGTGCAGAGAGGTAAAGGGTAGGAGAAGGTTTAAGTGTCTGGTTGGCTTTCTATTTCCCTCTCCCCTTTCACCCTAGTTGGATCCAGTGGAATCTGATCTGGAACCACCCCTGTCCCCCTCACCCCCCAGAGGTCAGAAGTAATTTCCTGGTTTGATTCCTGTCCAGAGAATGAACCTACAGGAGCTAAGAACCATTTCAGTCCTGTTTCAGGCATTTTCTTCCACTTGGAGAAGAGTCTGGGTGTCTGGTTCAACTCAGAATCATCCCCAAATGGACCCACACTTCTGGGGCAGCATGGACCTGCCTTTGAGAAGAAAATGGGCTTCAGAATGACTTTATGTCTCTAGTTTGCTCATTTTGAAGCAATATTTTGTTAAGCTTCTGTTCATGATCCAGCTTCTGAGAAAGATGGGAAGAGGTTAATGCTCTTGCCTTCTCTCCTCTCCTCTCCTCCCTCCTCCCCTCCCCTTCCCTCCCCTTCCTCCCCTCCCCTCTCCTCCCCTCCCTCCTCTCCCCTCCCTCCTCTCCCCTCCCCTTCCTCCCCTCCCCTCCCCTCCCCTCCTCTCCTCTCCGTGGAGCAAGCTTTATTCTTCCATCTCCTTCACTCCTACTGATGAGCTTTTGCTGGTGTCAAAGTTCCTCCCAAAGACAGCAAAGGGATTCCATAGCCTAGCCTAGTGAAAGCTGTATTGGTCTGGCCAGAGTCCTGCAAAAGCAATGTGACCTGGGTAAGATGTTCCCTGCTTTTTTGGCTACTTTTCCCATCTGCAAAAAGGAACTCATGGTGCCAGTCAGCCAGGCCAGCAGGAGAGGCTGCTTCAAGGATAGGGTTGACTAACAAATTGCATCCTATGGGACAATGGGAAAGGAGGGGGGATTATATCAAGAAAGCAGAGAGAGGAGAGGGGCAATCTTTCATGGTGAACCCATCATACTAGAAACAGACCTGGTAGTGTTGTCATTCCCCTTCTAGGAGTTTGGTGGGAATCTTCAAGTAATAATCTTTATTTACATCTCCATCCAAGCCTGAAACACAGCTCTAGACCCCGACAGAAGCAATTCTCCCTTAGATATTAACGGTAGGGAAACACGCCAATTGAGGCCTATATTGCACATTCTTCTCCATGACAAGACAGAACCCGATGAATATTTCACCTTCATAATCTTGGCTGCAGACTGGGTTTAGGGAAGTTGTCTAAATCTAGTTTATCAGCAGGAATAAGTGCCCCAGACTTAAAAGAGGGAAGCAGAGCTTGGCGCTGATGGGCCAGTAATTTATGAAGAAATACAAAGTTGGGAATGGACAGTGGGAATGAGGGGGAGGGAAGGAAGACAGGAGTCTGTAGGGCTCCACTTACAACCTATAAAAGCAGTAACTTATAATCTAACTAGCAATCATATTCCAAGATACATTTCCTTCAGTGGAGGATAAGGCATCTGGCATCCATCATTTGGTAGAGACAAAGGAGCCTGAGGATCCCAACGGCCTCTGGAGTGCTGGTGAGGTGTGGGGAGGGCCAGACTGAGAATTTAGGGTGAGGGGCTGGTGAGGGCAGTGACACAGAGATTCCCGACTTGAGTGAAGCCTGCCTAGCTTTGGGACTGACATCGTTCCCTCCCTCTACCCATTCCTATTCATGAATTCTGAGCTATTCCTAGTCTCGTCCTGTAAACACTTAGATTATTTGTTTATTTATTTAACATTTTATGTCTTGCCTCTGTCTGCCTCAGTTTCCTCATCAGTCAAATGGGGTTAATAATAGCACCTACCTTCCAGGGTCAAATGGGACAATATTTGTAAAGCACCGAGCGCAATGTCCGGCACATAGTAGCTGATAGATAAGCATTAGTTTCCTTCCTTCCACCCTCCCTTCTTCCTTCCTTCCTTCCTTCCTTCCTTCTTTCCTTCCTTCCTTCCTTCCTTCCTTCCTTCCTTCCTTCCTTCCTTCCTTCCTTCCTTCCTTCCTTCCTTCTTTCCTTCTTTCTTTCCATTTACCCTCCCTTCTCTCCTTTTTTCCCTTATACAACAAGCTGAAGCAGCGTGAGATAGTGGACAGATTCTTGGATTTGAAGTCAGGAAGACCTGAGTTTGAGACCTGGCTCAGGTACTTACTGGCTTCAAGCATTTGAAAATAGTAATGATGTCAACTACCCCTGTCAGGCTTCTTTTCTTTGGGCTAAACATCCTCAGTTCTTTGAAACCATTTTCATATATTCCTTGCTTTGTAGATGCTTAGATTTTAATACTAACTGCCTTGATAATAATACTAGCTAAAATGTACATATAGCACGTTAAAATGTAGAAAGTACTTTATATGTATTATCTTACTTCTCATAACAACTCTGTGAGATTATTAATATCCTTATTTTACAGGTGAAGAAATTAAGGCCCAGAGAGGTTAATTGAGTTATCTAAGGTCAGACAGATAATTAATTAACGGCTGATCCAGGATTAGAACAAAGATTTCTTATCCCAGCCCAGGGCTTTTCCTACCATGCCATATACGTTGCCTTTATTGGATTGAGGCCAATAGACTAGGTAGATTCTGCTTCAGAAATGAATAGGTGGGGGCTGAGTTTAGTAGGGTGATGATAGAGGTCAACAGGGGCTCTACATAGAAAGAATTAGTCCCCTCTTCACCTGTCCTTGCATTTTCTTCCTTTCCTCCCGTCATCATTCCCTACCTCTATTCATTTTTAGCCTTTAATCTGAGACTACTTTAAGAGAGCAAGAGGAAAATTAATTTGCCAAGTTGTTTTTCTGGTGGTGGTGGTGGTGGTGATATGGTAACCAGTTACAGAAATAAGAGGCTAGGAAAACAATGTTAGAATAATAAGAGTGGTAACTGACATTTACTTAAGGCTTGATGATCTTCACCTTACTTTCTTTAAAATAATCTGTGAAGTTGGTAGAAATGTTAATTCAATGTATCTCCAGAATGAGACCCAGAGTCATGGGAGCTTCCTATTAGAAGGGACCTTGAATGTCATCTAGTTTCACCCTTATCTGAACATAATCTTGGCATCATATTCAAATGATCATTTCAGCTTTTGCTTGATGACTTCAAGTGAGGGGGAGAACTCACTACCTCCCAGGCAGCTCACCCTATTTTGAGATTATTCTAATTATTAGTAAGTGTTTTCTTACACAGATACTTACACTTGACACACTTGTTAGCAAGTGTGTAAAGGGCTGTCAGGTGTAAGAGGGAGAAAGCATTGTTCGCTCAACTCCCAAGAGTAGAAAAGTAGTGATTACTTCTCTTGTAGTTTATAACTTTGCTCCCTGAAAGAGTATTAGCAGGATTTTGAGGGGGGCAGTGGGAGAGGAGGGAAGGCCAATCTTCAACTCTGGGGAGTAAAAATTAGTCTGTAACAACGATGTCATTGTGTTAGATCTGCCTAGACTTCTGGAGTGTGAATCTGCAAACAGGAAAGGAAAAACAAATGCTTTCTGGTCAGCCTGCTCTGTTTGAGTTGGCAGGAGGCTTCCAGTTGGAATTAGTACTTCAGACATGAGCTTCAGAGCCATTCCATATGAGAGTAAGGCTTGTTGGCATCCATCTCCAACTCTGATGTGGAGCATATGGGATTAGGGGGTGAGGTTGGGAGGGAGGAGGAGGAAGGAGGGAGGAGGATTGATTGGGTGTAGTTGGAACTGTATGTTCATCTCAACCTATTCCCATTGGGCCCCGGACATTCTGATTTGTCACAATGAATTCCAAACTCAGGAGACCAGGGTTTTTATTCCGGATTCTGCCATTTGCTAAGCTGTGTGACCTTGGACAAGTCACCTGACCTCTCTGGGTCTCAGTATCCTCATCTGTGAAATGAATGTTTTTGGATTCTAGGTGTTCTCTATAATATTCTATGATTTCTTGAAAATCTCACTGATTGATAACTGGTGACTCTGTGGTCACTACATCAGATACTAGATAGGCACTGCTTACACTCCTATTTGTAGGGGATGGGGCAGAACTGAAGCAGCAGTTTGTGAAATACAAGCTGAAGCAGATCTAGGAGTCCTGTATTCTAGTCCTTTGTTCTAACTACTATCCTTCCCTTTCACCAAAGATGAATTGATTCTTCTAAGATATGGGAGGATATGGTAAAAAATGAATAAAATAATATTCCAGGTAGTCCCCCTCCTCTTGGAAGATATCCTTAGTAACCCTGATTTATCACTGTCCTTCCTCTTATCTCCGGGTTTAAGTGGCATGGTCTGGGTTGGACTCATTCTCTTTTCTTTGTAGCCATCCAAAAGCACACCCAGTACAAGCACACCACTGTCTGACTCCTTAGTTACTTGGATATTTTTCTTTGTAAGGGAAAAATAGTATTTTATACCTGTCTTGATTTCTTCCCTTTGAGCCTGTGTTCTAGGCTCCTAAGGGAATATGTTGAGAACCATGACTATTATTCAGTGAAACAGGGAGACCCCAGGGTGCCGTATTGCTGGTAATCACTGAGACAGTGTTTTTCGGTCCCTTTGGTAACTGGGTCAGTGTAGAGGTTAGTGGTGGGCAGCATGAAGTAGGGCCTGGGATTACATAATGTAATTTCTGATATTTGGTTTCTTTTTCTTTCTTTTTTCCTGCTTTTATCTTTTCTCTTTCCTATCTACTTATCTTTCTTTCCAGGGGTCAGTGGGATACAAAGCAAAGAGTGCTAGATTTGGTATCAGAAGACCCCTGTTCTTACTATGTGACCTGGGGCAACTCATCTCTCCCCTCTGGGCCTCAGTTTCTTCATTTATAAAATGAGGGAGTTGGTTTGGATGATTGCTAATGTCC
This sequence comes from Phascolarctos cinereus, assembly GCF_003287225.1. NCBI lineage: Eukaryota > Metazoa > Chordata > Mammalia > Diprotodontia > Phascolarctidae > Phascolarctos > Phascolarctos cinereus. The sequence continues at coordinate 269,361,528 of NW_027556098.1, read as the reverse complement.
CTTCCAGTTCTAAATTCTATAATTTAACAATATTTATTAAGCATCTACTCTATATAAGGCACTGTGCTGGACATTAGAGGGTATATTGAGATAAGACATCATAAGTTTATTGATGCAAAGGACCTTGCTAAAGAGCATGGAGGCCTAAGTGAACTGAGGTGACATTGCCTGCTGGCTTCTCTGGTTTTCTTTAAGGCCTAATTACAATCCCATCTTCTACAGGAAGCCTTTCTTAACCCCTCTTAATTCTATTGCCTTTCCTCTGTTAATGATTTCCTATTTATTCTGTATAAAGCTTGTTTACACATATTTGTTTGCCTGTCTCTCCCCCTTTAGAATGTGAACTCCTTGAGGGCAGGGACTGTCTTTTGCCTCTTTCTGTATCCCCAGTGCTTAGCACATACAATTAATCCTCAACTTTCTTGGGGGATAATGTTCTTAGGAAGGTGTGAAAATCAAAAACTCAAATGTTGATACATTGAACCTAGGGGAAATAGAAAGTTTTAAGTTCATACGACCACCCAAATCTATAATTTTTCACCATAGATTGTTGAAAACACACTTTTCTGCGTACAATTCTTTATAACAAAACATTAATTCAGATAATATGCACTTTTCCTAACACAGTAACCATGAAATAACTCATGAAATGCAGTACACAAAATAAAATTGGTAACATGCAAAATATTTTTTCTCACTAGTGATTTCCTAGAATTCTGTGACCTTTCGTGCTACCATCTCAACAACAACGACAACAACAAAATTCATTTCAGACAGTATGATATGCTGTAAACCTCTCTACCTTGGCCCTCTGAAAACCAAGGGAGTGGCTGCTGGGACATTAGTCTGGTGAGGTCTCTATATCACTTTCAACACTCCAAATACACAGGGAGCTCTTTACAACAGTAGGGTGAACAAGACCAGTGAAGCAGCTAGTAGGATACCAGATACTCCACAAACTTGTGTGCATATTGCCTCTCATATTTTTCTGTGCTGCGCATAGCTGTCAATGTGCGTGGTTGCCAATGTATAAGTGAAAATGAAGTTACTAATAAAATCACCAACTGCTTGAAGTCTCCAAAGTTAAACATCCGAATGTCAAGAATTGACTGTTAGCTATTATAATTAGTTATTAAAAGCTTCTTCCAGGCTGCTAGTCATTTTCTTATATCACTTACTATATTCTGCCTTAATTATAGTTTTTCCTGTTGTGGTTTCACCGTGCAAAGATTCAGGCCTTTGCCTCCATTTTCTTTTTTCCTTTATTAAGTTTTTTTTTTTACTGATATTTTCTGTTTTTTACATTACCATAGTATCCCATGTATCTCTCTTCCTCCCATCCCACAGAGTCATACTGAGTTAGCTGAAATAGCTAAGCCCATAAGCTTTTTCAGGTATTGGTTTGAACCAAGGCATGCACTTGAAACTGGAACATATAATTTCTTTTAAAAGATCCCTACAGAAATAATATTTCTTTCATTTCAGAGTTAAAGTCATCCTCTTCTCCCAGATCTCCCCAACTCTAGATACTCAGAGGCAACATTGCATCTATTATCTCATTTGATCCACATAACAACCCTGGGAGATAAGTGCTATTATTAGCTCTATTTTACAGATGAGGAAATGGAGGCAAACTGAGGTTGAGTGATTTGCCCACGATCATACAGCTAGAAAGTATCTGAGGCTGGATTTGAACTCAGGTGTTCTTGACTCCATATTCAGTACTCTATCCATTGTATCACCAAGCTGCCATCTAGCTGTTTTAAGAGTGTTAATGTTAGAAGCAATCTCAGGCCTAGAGGAGTTGTGACCTGATCAAGGCCACCTAGCTACTAAGTGGAAGAATAAGGATTGAAACCCAGGTTGCGAGTCCACAGCTGTGTCAATAGTTGTAACTCAGGCAGGATATTTGAGCCCCAGATAGGATGGGGGTGGTTCCATCCACATTCTGAGGATGACAGACAGAGAATCTAGGAGATTGTAGCACTGTATTAGACCCTTCTAGGGCCATGGTAGATGAGTTTGCCAGGGTTTGATGCTGTAGTGTTGCTGTTTACGGTTTGCTCTCCTTAAGCAGAGTGCTTGGGGTGTTGGAACAGTGACACTCACTTTTTCCCTGATGTTATTTGCAAGGCTAGTTCTTGCTCTGGAGGAAAAATAGACCAAGATTAGGAATGAAGTTCAAGTTTTAGCTCCCCATTCTTTCCCATTCTAGGCTCTGACTCCTGGCTCCATGTTCATCCCAAAGACATAGGAACAAGTCCCTCATTGACAACCCAGCCCAAAGTGGCTCTGATGGGACTGGGCTGAGCCTGAGTGTTCATTGTGGCCTAACCCTGAAATGGCTGGACTGAGGAAGTCACAATGGGTGGATATTAGCCTCTGACAACAGCTGAGTATTTATTCAGACGAGAGCAATTTTCTTTCCCTTGCACTTTCAACAAGCTGGACCTGGAGGACTCACCCATGCTTCTGCCAAAAACAATAAGGGGGAAGAAGAGATTGGAAAGGGGGAGAATCATCTACTTTGAATTGAGCTATCAGCTGTTCTGTGGGTTTCCTGGATCTGGGCTATCTCACTACCTCAGTGGCCCATTTGCAGCTTATTGCAAGGGAGCTGTTTTCCTTCATAATCGCCTTTAGAGATAACCATTCATAAGGTATGTGGGAGAGGCCTCTGTGGAAGCAGCTCCCAGTCAGCCTGCCAGCCGTTATTCCTGGAGGATATGGGTTGGAACTGCCTCTTCAGTTTGATTAGGAAATCAGCGCTCTCCAAGGGGGTCGTTGTAAATGTCTCATTGTCATGCTCTGTGATGCACTAAAATGATTAATGCCAGGCATGTGTGAGAGTAGCCACCTCCCCCCAACACATACAGCTGGGGTGCCACAGCACAGTGCTCCAAACGCCCACTGTAAAATCAAAGGGTTGGACTGGGCGACCTCTAAGTTCCTTTATGGCCCTCCAATATTACAACTATATGATGTATCCATTCCTTTCAGTTAGACTGGATATTGTGAGATGTGGAGCTCATTCTCCATGAGGCAGGGAGTTCTGGACAGTTGTTTTCTTTGGCGTTAGACAGTCCCAGGATGTCATGTGAAAAAAATCATATTGTGTATTGAACCATCTGGATGGCCTGGAGACACTCCACGGTCCAGGTTGCAGCTGAGCCCTCACTGAAGCCTCACCAAGGCTGGGGCTGAAGGACTGGGTTCAATCAACCCAGGGAAAATGATGGCTTATTTTCATCGAGTCTGAGATTGTACAATGTGTACACACAGGTGCCCCCAGATGAGAAAGAGGATTATTCAGCACTGACTTACATGCCAAACTGAGCTAGTCTGGGCACACAAAAAATGACAAAGGCTTGGTTTCTGCTTACAATGAGGCTATTATAGGCAAGAGGGATTAGACTTGGTCTGCTTGACCCCAAGAGAGCAGAACAAGTCACAAGTTTCAAAGATTCAGACCCTTGCCTCCATTTTCTTTTCTTTAATAAGTTTTTTACTGATATTTTCTGTTTTTTACATCACCGTAGTACCCTATGTGTCTTTCTTCCTCTCCCTCCCAGACAGCCATCGCATATGACAAATAGCATTTTTTTGAAGAGGAAAAAGAAAAAAAGAGTCAGCACAACTGATCGATACACTGAAAAAGTCAGAAAAAATGTGCAATGTTTAATACGTGTGAATCTTCTGCTTCTGTGAAAGAGTGGGTTGGGGGTGTGTTTTCATATTTCTTTGTTTGAATCCCACCTGCTCTTTATAATTTTGTTACATTTTCTTTTGCCTTTTTTTTTTGGTGTCTTGTTCTTTCCATTTACACTGTTGTAATTACTATGTATATTTTTTTCTTGGCTCTGCTTACTTCACTCTACATCAATCTGTATAGATTTTTTCCGTTCTATATATTCATCACACACATTATTTCTTACAGCACAAGATTGTTTTGTTACATTTATGTACCACAATTTGTTTAGCTATCCCTCAATTGATGGGCATCTAATTTGTTTGCAATTCTTAGCTGCCACAAAACAAGTTTACTATAAATATTTCAGAGCATAGAAGGATATTTTTCTTAGCAATGGCTTCCTTAGGGGTATAATGGAATCTCTAGTTCTAAGGGAATGGACATTTTAGTCATTTTATTTGCATAATTCCAAATTGCCTTCCAAAATGGTTGTACCATTTCACAGTTCCACCAACAATGTATCAGTATGCCTATCTTTCCACAACATCTCCAACATTGACTATTGCCATTTTTTGGGTCATTTTTGTTAATTTGCAAAGCGTGAATTGAAGCCTCAAAGTTATTTTGGTTTGCATTTCTCTTATTGATTCTAAGCTTTTTTTATGTGGTTATTCCTTTGACCATTTATGTACTGGGGAGTGGCTATATCATATTATATATATTATATACACATATATACACACATGCATATATACACACACACACACACACACACACACATACAATTTATATACATTGGGTACCAAACTCTTATCAGAGAAATAAGAAACAAAGATTTTTTCCCCCATTTGACCACTTCCCTTCTTGTCATAGATGCATTAATGTTGCTTGTACAGAAGCTTTTCAGTTTCAAGTTTCTTCTTTTGCTGTAAACATGGTGTTACGTTCCTTCAGTTCCTTTTATCTTTTTATATGATTTCCCTGTTCTCACTGGCTATCTTCTCCTCGTCTCTGATACCCCTACTCCTTTTTTTTTTTCTGAAGGTGGTCTGTGAATTCTTTGAGTTGAAATTTCATTTTATAGGTTTAGAAGTTCTGGGCAGTTTTGTGTTATCATTTCCTTCATGATAGCAGTTAGGTTTTTGTCATATTGTGTTCTCCTGGGAGGCCTATGATTCTTAGGTTGTCTCTGCTCATCCTGTCTTTGAGTTCAATACATTTTACTTGCATAATGAACGTATTTTCTTTTAATGTCGCTGCTTTTTGCTTTTTGTCTAGATTTTCCCTCACTTCTGTGTATTGTTCTCTCTTTTGTTTCTTTGGTAAGGCTTGCCGTTACAGATTCAAGTTTTCCTATTTTGCTCATGATTTTTTTTGGGGTGCAGGACATAAATTCGTCTCTCATAATTCTCTGTTTTCAGGAATAGAATGTTGTAGTTCCACCTTCTCTTCAAATTCTACAAGTTCCTTTGATTCATAAAGTGTTGGATTATTTTCTTTTCTTTTACATATTCGTAGATACCTGAGCTCATTTACTAGGCCCAGAGGCCACATTTCCTTCTGTTGTTACTATTTTTCTTGTTAATTTATCTGTTTATCTTCAAGATCTTTGAGTTTTCTTCTTCCTGAAATCCTTTTACTTTCATTGTTTTTGTTTCCACTTTATTTTCCCTATCATTTCCTGCCTGACTCCCTCCCCTCTGATTTCCTTGGGGGCTGGATCTCAAAGCTTCTCAGCCTCTTCCCACACTGGGCAATTCGTGGTTCACCTGTGTAGGTCTCTACCCTTAGTAACTTCTGGGTGGTCAGAACTGGGCCTTGGGCTCTTCCCCTCAGGCTTACTGGAGTGCTCAACAGCCCCTCCCACATGTAGTGTTCTGTTCTGGTCATCTGTTTCACTCCCTCTGTTCCTCAATTCTCTGGCCTGGCACTGGTGGTTCAGAGCTTATAGCTCTGGTTGTATTAACCTGCCCTAGCAAGCTTTTGCTTCTGAAGGACTGAGGCCAAGGTGGCTGTCAAGGGTTGAGCAAACTTCCTAGGTCTCTATGGCACTGGAAAGAAGGAGAGCAGGGCCCAAGGTGTGGGGTTGGGCTGTGATGTTAAGCTTGTGCCATGTCCTTGGGTGTGCTAGTGCACCCCTGCTGCAGACAGCAAGAGAGGTGGGGCAGGGTTGCTGAGTGAGTTCCAGGTCAATGAAAGCTTTGTTATTTACCTTCTTTTGGATTCTAGGTGTCCTAGATCATAGATACAACTGAAATTGCTTGGTGCATAATTTCTGTTTCGGAGAAGCTTGAGAGATTGTGGGGATGGGAGAATGTCTAGTCTGCACCATGCTCAACACATCTAGCCTTTGGCTCCTCTGTAAATATAGCTCCTCCTCTAGGTTACTCCCCCAACTTGTACTGCCCTTGTGGGCTGGGTCCTTAGAAGGCAAACTTGAAGTTGATTCCTTTTTTGGGTTATTGCCTATCTGTATCTGTGTATGTCTGGAGTATGCATCTCTCCTTTCCAGTGAAGATGCAATAGATTCCCTTCAAGGAGAGAGGGAAATATAACACTCCTTTCCTTCTCTCACCAATGGCTCTAAATGTGAACTAGCACCATAGAATGTTAGAACTGGAAAGGACCGTAGAGTATGTCTAGATTTTAACAACCCCTTCATTTTACAGATGAGGGAACTGAGGTCTAGAAAAGTGAAATGCCTGGCCCCAAGCTTTCCAGCTGGCTGAAGGAAGAGCTAGGGCTAGGACCTAGGTCTTCTGACTCAGTCTAATGATCCTGATGTTACAAACCATCCAGGAGAGACCTGGATCTCCCACTATTACTATGCAGGCCTCAGTGGCATTATTTCAGGCTGATGATTCTGGAAAGCTTGGCCTAAATGCCTTTATTCTATATAAGGCGGTCATAGGGATAGTGGAAAGGACTGAACCCATGATTTCTTTGGTATAGGAAAATTCCAGTTAAGAAAACTCCTTCTACCAATGTAGGTGGGTGCCTTCTCTACAAGTTAGAGTCATAGAAATTTGCCTGCCCAGGATCACATTGTTGGTATGTATTCAGAGTTGGGACTCAAATTCAGGTCTTCTTGACTTCAAGGCTCACTTTCTATCTACTTTTCCATGCTATCTCTCTATCATTCTAGAAATAAAAACCTCATTGTGGGGCCAGCCACTGGTGCTCTAAGTCAAATGTTCTCTAGTCATCTTTTTCTAATAGTTTCTGAGATCCTCATATTGTGGGTTCCCTGGATATAGCCATCTAAGGCCCTTGGGACTAGATTCCAGTTAAGCAGAAAGCAGTTCTTCCTGGCACTACATTTGCACTTTGCATGGCCCATAAACTCCACTTCAGAAAGACAAGTGGGTACATGTCTAAGACTCTTGGCCTAGTCTAGTACTCCAAAGCCTTTGAATGTCAGCATCCTTCCCTTACCAGTACCATAGGAGCTATGATTCCCTAACTGAAATGGGATGACTTTGCAAGTATGTCACAGGTCTTGGCTTGTGAGAAAAAGAAAAAAAAAGAAGATCCAGATGATATTAAAAATACAAATTCCAATGAGAATAACATACGGAAAGCCTGAAAAGGGGCGAATATATGGTGCTCAGGGTCTGTTCTTGAGAAGGCCACAGGGCTTCTTCCCGTGAGAAAATCATCTGAGAACTGCTAATGAGTCTCTTGTGAGGGACAGAAAGCCCCTCTCTCCCCAGCTCTGTCTACTGGGAAAAGTAGAAAGGGCCCAAATTCGGCTTCTCCCCAGACAAACATAGTTCGGGATCAGCCAGGAGCAAGGAAGCTTCTTGTGACAATCGGAAAATCCAGTCAGAGCAACTTTCGCAATGGGATTTGGAAACTCTAAATGGGGCAAAGGGAAGAGGAACCAGCTTCCCTTTCTGCCCCTTCTGTTCTACTCATCTCACTATGGTCCTAACCCTACTCTGAAATGATCTCTAGAAGGAACTAATTGCAATAAACTCTGTCTTCTTAAGGGGTCTTTGAAGAAAAAGAAAAGGAAAAATAAAAGAGCCTTCCAGTCAAAAAATTATGCTACCCACTGAGGCTGGTGTCTTTGCTGCAGGTTCAGGAGAGTCTGAGTGTCTACTCTTATTGTTGCAGACCAGATTGGGCTTTTGGAATTTCCCACTCACCTATGAAGCAGAGTGTGGGCAAAATCAGAAATAGGAAAACTCTGAAGGAGGGTACTTTGAACTGAGTTCTTCTCCCTGAAAGCGGTTTCCTCCATTCCCCATCCTTAAACACAAAAATCACCTAACTGCTAGGAGAAGAGATTCCTGGGCCCTGAAGAAAGCCCTTTGTCTATAACCCAGGAACCTTCTTTATCTTCCTCCCAACCAGCAGAGATCAGTGCTGGCCAGAAAGACTTGAATTCAGCCAAAGTACAAATGGCAGGGCCTTCAGTTTGTCCCAGCCCCAAGCCCTTCCTTCCAGGTCAGGAGGCCAAGGTCTTGGACTGGCCATGTACCCATGTGTCTTTCTGAAGTGGAATTCATTGACCATTCAAAGTGCAAATGTAGTGCCAGGAGGAACTGCTTCTGCTTAACTGGAATCTGGTCCCAAGGGCCCTAGATGGCTATACCCGGGGAACTCACAGTATGAGGATCTCAGAAACTATTGGAAAAAGATGACCAGAGTACATTTTACTTAGAGCACCAGTGGCTGGCCCTGCAATGAATTTTTTAAAAAATTCACTTGGTTGCAAAATTTGATCTGATGTTGGCCTTGGTCCTGCCTACCTTTGCCTAGTGCCTTCATTTCCAACCTTACCCAGTCCTATTCCATCTCTTTATTCCTGCACTATGAAAATCAGAGAACATACATCTTCAGAGGTCCCACGCCTCCCAACAACAGAAGTTTATTGAAATTCAAATACAAAAACATATCTAGTAGAAAGGCTGAGGGCATCATATTCCTTTTTGGCTCATTGAAAAAAGTAAGGCAGAATTTGAGGAGGGCCTGAAATCTGGAGAGAGGAGGGCAAGAAGAGAGTGTGTATTTGTGTGGGTATCTGAGGTTGAGGCAAGGACCTAAGCCTTTCTGACACCTTTGAGTAGATAGGCCAAGGTTATGTTAAAACTATGCTGTCCTGATTTCTCCAAATGAAATGACACATGAACCATCCTACTTCCCTCCCCTCCACCACCCCTTCTTACTTCAAGTCCTGGGCTCACTGCCTGATTTTCATTAGGATGGCCCAGGGAATTGAAGCAGAGAACCCAGGACAGTTTCTTCTCCAAAGCCTGCTGTGGCCACATGGCCACATGCCATGGTTGCTGACCTCAGAGAGGATAGAAGGACAGAGAGCCTCAGCTATTTCCTCCAGGTCACAGAATCTCAGCGTTGGAAGGGAGCTCAGAGGCCATCTTGTTAAAGCCCATTCCTAAAGAATTATTCCCTCAGAGACACAGAATAATAAGTAACAAGTGATCTTCCAGGCTTTGCCTGAAGACTTCTTCCAGAGTTGGGGAAATCTTTCCTTTCTGTGGAGTATGTTTTCCCTTTTGGACAGTGCCTCTTGTTAGGAAGTTTTCCCTAATGTGGTGGGCCTCAGTTGGGAGCTTTTGCATTTTCTGGATATTGTTTCTCATCCTGCCCAGTGGGTTCACACATAATTAGCCTAATACTCCTTTCATGGGGGAAGCCTATCAAATACTCAGAGACAGCTCCACTAACTCTTTTTCGAGCTAGACACTTTCAATTCTTTCAACCTGCCCTCATGTCATGATCTTGAGGTCCTTCACCATCCTAGTTACCCACTTTGTGAAGTTCTCTTGTCCTTCCCAAACTGCGATGTCTAGAACCAAACACCATACTTTAAATGTGCAGAAAAGAGTGGGGCTATCACTTCCTTAGGTATGGATGATATACATCTCTTCTTACCATAGCCCATTTTTCAAATCCTCTTTTCTTCTCCATGGGGCATGACTGCAGTAGTTTTTCTTAGGATAGTCAAGATCTTCTCTTGGTTGGTTCAAGTAATCTTAGCATTCTTCCAAAAAACTTTTAGTCATTGCTTGCTATCAATCCTCAATAAGCAGTTTTTAAGTGCTTACTATGTATCAGGCACTCTGATAGGTGCTAGGAACACAAAGAAAAAATTTGTCCTTTATAAACTTAACTTTCTAGCGTGGGAGGCAGCATGTATACCTATAGGTCCTAATAGGACACACACAAAATAGATACAAGGTAACCTTTGAGGGGTAGGCACTAGCCACTGGGGGGACCAGGAAAGACCTGTGAAGAAGAGGATGCTTGAGCTAAGACAAGGATTTCAAAAGCAGAGGTGAGGAGGAAGTGTATTACAGGTAGGGGAAACAGCCTATTCAAAGCACAGACATAGGACATGGAGTATCATCTGTGAAGTATAGCAAGCAGCCATACTCTAGTAAAACCATCTTGGCAGATGGACTAAACAGGTCGAGGGTAACTGATGGGCCTCAAACCAATTGATGAGTTAGGGGGATGTCCACTATAAACATGTGAAGATTTCCCCTGGTGGAATGGGTATATGAGAACAATTTGTTCCAAAAGCCATGAAGGCCGTAGAAACAGGCGCTATGGAGCACCTGGAACTTTGTTGGCCATCAAAGACGTCAAGGTCATCTGCTGCATCCTGGGTCATCACCAGTCCTAACTTTTGTCTTGCCATTGGACTTTGATGACTCCGAAAAGAGAGTGAGGCTGATGATTTTGTGCAACCCTGCCTCACCTAAATCCTATTCACGCACAAGTCAATCATTACACCATTATATCATTAGTCCTCTTCAAAAACAAAGGATGAATAATGTACAGCAAGAAGGACAGTTTGGTTGGTCCATGGAGTGCATGGAATGGTGTAATATGTGAAGAGGCAGAACACAAAAGGATGGGGCTAGACTATAAAGTGCTCTCAATGCCAAGTAAAGGTAATGGGAAACCATGGAGTTTGTTGATTGGGGAAGGCAATGTGTTCAGATCTTTGCTTTAGTTTATAGAACATGGTGCTTGCTTCTGGGGGAAATGCAATGTCTGGATAAGACACCATCACCACTGTCATGAAGTCAGATAGTACATCTTGTTTATCACTACAAGGGACTTGGTGGCTTTGATTTTCATGTATCTTCAACTGAACAAAATGGGAAATAGCCCAACTGGGGAAAACATTTGTCCTCAAATCTTTTCTCATACTTTCTAATGGAGCTCTGGAGTAGGCTGTGGGAGCTGGCAGTGAATTTTCTCCTAATGTTGTTAGGTCCTCTCATGCTTGAAGTGAGATCACAGCCTCCCTGAATGTCTCTGTCTCCGTCTCTGTCTCTCTCTTTCTCTCTCTCTCTCTCTCTCTCTCTCTCTCTCTCCTCTTCTCTTCTCTTCTCTTCTTTCTCTGTCTCTCTCTGTCTCCCTCTCTTCCTCCTTATCTCTCTCAGGTTAGCTCTCTCATGGGCCCCATCTCATTGCTGATCTACACAGAAGTCTATCCATTTCTGACCTTGGGCATTTTACCTTTCCTTAGGTAACCTAGTGCCACCCCTCCCCTTCGCTCCCCAGGGCCTCTCCATACTGATGCCAGACTTTATACCAATACCCAATTTGATTCCGCCATACTGCTGAACTTCTCAGTTCAAGCAACCCATCAACCTTAGAATCCCTTCAGTAGCATTGATTGCAGGCATGTGCCATCGCACCTGGCTTCAACTTTCACTCTTGCCTCAACCTCTGGGACTGAATCTGGTAGTGACCTTCAGTTTCTGGGTCATGAAACTCCTTTTCCTACTCTCACCTGCCTCAGGGAGGACTTACTGACTTCTCCAGATTTTGGGTCTCAATTTTCTGTTTCAGAAAGAATGGATTGAAGAGCCTGCCTGCATATCCTAAATACTTCCCTGGACTGATGCTCTAGCAACTGAAAGAAGGAAACATTTGAAAGAAGATGATATCAATCAATTGGGTTGCTTGCCCTGGTACATCCTTCAGACTACTTGACCTTTGAGTAGTTGGGCTGTTTAATCAAGCCCCATCTGGACTAGCCTCCTATTCTAGATTCATAGCTAAAGCTAACAAACTCCCAGAGGCTTCAGGGCAAGATCTGTGCTGTCATTTAGCCAGGTGTCTCTTGAATCAGACTTTAGTTTCTCCAGTTCAGGAATAAGGGATTTACTATGCAGATGTTGTTTCTCTTTGCATACCCACATCCCTGTGTGTATTCGCATAAGTACAGACACAAATATATCCTTTGTGGACAGGCACACACATACACACAAATACAGTGTCTTTGCTTTAATATCTGTTGCATCCCCACCCAGCACTTAATATTACATGTGGTACAAAGTAAGGGCTCAGTAAATGTTTGTTGACTGATGCAAATTCAAAATCCATGCCTTGTCCTTGATGTTTTCATTCACTCATGCACACGTACCTAGTTGCACACTCTCCCCATTACCTTTTCTTTGAATAGTATGAGTTATGCTTCTCTATTGTCTTAGGACCATATAAGTCAAAGAAAGCTCTGTAGAGAAGGACCAGTTTGGATAACAACATGTAAAGAACATGATCAGTCATATCATTGTCAATATTTTTACCTATACCAATATCTGGCTACTTAGTTCCCAAAGGGCATAGCTCTAGTCTAATCTTACCAAACACTTCAGAAAGGCTCTATAGAGCCAATAATTTTCTTCTAATTTTCCCTTTTGAGGTCTAGCTCAACATGAGAGCTGGGCCATTGGAATTGGATTATTCCAGTTTCCTAAAATGAAAAGATTTTGGTTTGTCTCTTATAAGTAAAAAATCCAATTCATTGATATGTTCTCTCTGATCCCAAACACCTAGATAAATCCCCTGGATATAGAGTATCACCCAAACAGAACCCTTGGCCTAATCCTGATGGACAATCATTAGGCCTGAGAAGGTGACAGGCTCCTGTGGTAATTGTTAGACATCTCACCCAGAGGGGAACAGAGACGACACTCTATTCATACTTCTGCCATTTATTCACAGATGGTGGAGTGTTTAGAGCTACCAGAAACTCATGAGACTGGCCAAAATGAAGAAGCAGGTGGAGACTAAGGTTCTAGGAAACTCTTGACTTTCAATATTTCCCTCTATTTTCATTTTCATTGACTACTGGAACTGAAAGGGACCCTAAGGAACATCTAGTCTAATCCTCTCATGATAGAGTAGAGGACATTGGGGCCTGTGGAGCTTAAGTGATTTGCCCAGAGATATACAAGGTACTCAGCAGTGGAACCAGTATTTGACCCAAGAGCCTCTAATTCAAATCCAGTACACTTTCCAGTATACTCCCCACCCCCGAGACTGAGATGGCTAAAGCATTCCTCTGTAAATCACTGTATAGCTGCTTCCCTACTTCGCACAACAGGACATAATTTTTTCAATATGATTCTACTTGCCATTCCCAAAATGGCTTTTTTCCCACACAAAGGCATCTTTACTCATTCAATAAGCATTTATTAAGTGTTTACTTTCTACAAAGACAAAACCAAAAAGAGTTCTTGCCCTCAAGGGGCTTGCTTTCCACGGATAGAAACAATATGGTAAGAAGCAAAACAAATACAAAGTAGAAAGTAAATTCAAAGTAATATGGTGGGGGGAAGGGGAGAAGAAGAGCCCTAATGAAGGAAAAACACATACAATAAATGGATCAGGAAGACAGACAACTTAAACACCAGGAGTCCTGGGACCCAGACCCAATTGAATTTTTTTTCCTAGTCATAAAACCTAAAAAAACAGACACTGAGTCTAATAGGAGTTTTAATGAAGGCCTCACCTTCTCAAGTCCTTTTTGCATTTGGATTATATAGCACTTCTTGTCTAGGGGGAACTGAGGGCCCTGGTTACATGCTAGTGTCTGTTCTAGAACTCAGGGCTGAGAATTAGAAAGATGAAGGGAAAGGACAAAAGGAATGTGGGAACCAATGCAACCTTTATGGATCAAACTGGTTTTTGCTAGCTGGATTTGCCAATACAATTAATCAATCAACAATCTTTTTGAGTTGTCTTTTTTACTTTTTTAAAAAAAATATTTATTTTTGACATAAAAAAATTAAGCTCTGAATTCTCTCCCTCCCTCCAGTCACTCTCCAACCCACTGAAAAGGCAATTAATATGGCATTAATTATATATGTGAAATCATGCAAAACAGATTTCCATACTAGTCATGCTGAAAAAAAGCAAGAAAAACAAGGAAAGTGAATATATGCACTCAGAGCTCATCTGTACTCTCTCTGAAGTTGGATAGCATTTTTCATCATGAATCCTCTGGAATTATTTTGAATCATTGTATTGATCAGAGTAACTAAGTCATTCACAGATGATCATTACCACAACACTGCTGCTATTGTGCACAGTGTTCTACTGATTCACTTCACTTTGCATCAGTTCATATAGATCTTGCCATATTTTTCTGAAACCACCCCCCTGTAATTTCTTACAGCAGAATAGTATTCCATCACAATCATATATCACAACTTGTTCAGCCATTCCCCAATTGATGGACATCCTTTCAATTTCTAATTCTTTGCCACCACAAAAAGAGCTGCTATATAAAAGTCCTTTCCCTTTTTCTTTGATCTCTTTGGGATATAGACCTAGTAGTGGTATTGCTGGGTCAAAGGATATGAACAGTTTTACGGCCCTTTGGTCATAGTTCCAAGTTGTTTACCAGAATGGTTGGACCAGTTTACAACTCCACCAACAGTGAATTAGTATCCCAATTTTTCCACTTTCCTTTTAGCATTTATCATGTTCTTTTTCTGTCATATTAGTCAATCTGGTAGGTGTGAGTTGTACCTCAGAGTAATCAACAAATATTTTTAAGTATCTATGCTAGACACTGATGATACAAGTACAAAGAATGAAACAACTCCTACTTGTAAAGAGCTTATGTTTTGCTAGCAGAGACAAATTTATAAAAAAAATATTCAACAAAAAGTTAACAAATAAAAATATAGGCAAAGTAGTTAAATTTAAGGTGTTTTGAAGGGCAGTTGCTATGGTTTCAAGGTGAAGGGAATTAAGAAAAGCTTCATGTAAAAGATGATATATCTTAAGGGAAGAGAGGGACTCTGAAGTAGAAGTAAGATGGGAGTGAATCCCAGGCCTGAAGGATGACCAATGCAAAGGCATGGAGATGGGAGATGGCAGATGGAGTGTTGTGTGAGGAATAGAGAGAAGGATAGTTTGGGAGGGTGGAGAAGTAGCATCCATTGAGGATGGAAAGACAAAGGTCAGGTTGTGTAGGGCTTTAAAAGGTAGTCTTTGAATTTATTTATTTATTTGCATAGACTTGGGCCCAAGAGAGGAGCTTCATTGTTCTATTTTTAATACATCAGTTCCTATTTGCCAAATTCTGGCAATGGCTGTATCAAGAACCAGCAGATTTTAGGGTCCTAGAGGAAAGAGGTAACTGCAAAGAGAAAAAAGGAATGGTAGACTGATATTGTGATGGTCTTGAGGCCCATCTAAAGCACATTCGAGGTGGCTGCAAGGCAGTGACTGATTATCCTCTCCCCACTCCTTTGCAAGTTTGACCAGGCACAATTTAACAAATCAATTATGATCTCCAGTGTGATATTTTTTCCTCTACTTTTCTCCTTCAAGGCTGCCCTTAATATTTAACCAGATTTGCCTGTATAATAATGTTAATAGAGGGAGGGGTACTGCATGAGATTTACTGGACTGGGACACACCTTCTAGGCCCTGGTTCACATCTCTGACTTCCTGTCTGGGGTGTGTGGGTGCCCATCCGGCAAAACTAGACCACCCTGTCCCACTATTGGAGTCTGGAATTATGTCAAAACAGCCACTAATTCCATTCTTCAGACTCTGTTCAGGCTCTTCCTGGTCCCTCCTCTCACGGCTGTACCCCTAGCTGCTCATTAAAGGCAGCTGGGTCCTGGGAAAGTTGTACTGTACATACACACATACACACATACACACACGTAAAGCGATAAGACAATAACAAGGAGAAACTCAACTCCTCAGCCACAAGTCTCTCTTTACTGCTTGTTAGTTTCTTAACAAGGCTGCTGGTAATCTGTACTTAGTGCTCGCCTTTACAATAGACACAAATTATCCTCCCTCAGTTTTTTTCTTCTATGGTCTTTGGAGGGTAAAGGTCTTGGGAGCCCAAGGGCTCAACAAGTTATGGTTCTGAAGGATGAATAGAAACCCTGGCTGACTGTTCTGTGGAGAAGCAGTCAGTTACGAAGGCGGACTAGGTGCATCACTTATGCCTTATGTCTTCCAAATGGATTAGAATAGAGCAGGAATTCTTTGTTTTGTGTGTGTCATGGATCCCTTTGGGCCGTGTCTGGTAAAGGCTATGGACCGCTTCTCAGAATGTTGTTTTTAAATGCATAAAATAAAATATATAGGATTACAAAGAAAACCAATTAAATTGAAATGCAATTATAGAAATATAAAAAATAAGTTCATGGACTCCATATTAATAACCTTTGATATGGAGGTTTCCCATTTAATGCCATTCCATTAGATCTCCCCTTTGGGAGCTCTTTTCCTGAGAATGCCATTCGCAATGAATCATCGATACTTCTAGGATATGTGACTTCATCAATGTGAGTTCTTTTTCCACCGACATAGACAATATGATACAACACCATATTGGGTTGCTGGGGGCCAAGCCTGTGATGACAAGGCTCTCTGATTTTAGCTCAGCTGGTCCTCAGATATACTATATATTACTAGTGATTAAAGTCTTTCCAGCTTTGTAGGATGTGCCACTGCTTGCTTTCTGTTGGCATTGTCTTTGAAAACCAAAGGAAGTCAATTTTACATCATCACAGAGCCATTTAAATAGGACTTCAGTAGAGGATGATCCTTGTACCTTATTGAAAATTTTGTTGTTGAATTATTTCAGTTGTGTCTGACTCTACATGACTCCATTTGGGGTTTTCTTGGCAAAGATACTGGAGTGGTTTACCTTTCTTTCTCCAGATCATTTTACAGATGAGGAAAATGAGGCAAATGGGATTAAGTGACTTGCCCAGGTTCACATAGCTAGTGTCTGAGGCCATGTTTGAACTTAGGAAGATGAGTCTTCCTGACTCCAGGTCTGCTACTCTATCCATTACACCACTAGCTGCCCCCATTATTAAAAATACTAGCTTAGTTGGAAACTGTTTGGACAGAGCTGTTAGGGAGGGTGGCAAGCTTATTAAAGATGAATTATTCTCCCTCATTCACACAAATTGGGGTGATTCATATGGGGGTGAATAGAAATGATCAGATGGCTAGGCTCAGGGAGAAAACTTTGGTTCTGCCAATTGGGACTTCAAAAAGATCTGAGGCTCATGTACATACATTCAGTGAGTAAATCATATTCTCCCTAATCATGGAGGCAAGCTGGATTGGAAGACCCCTCCCTTCTCCCAGCACAATTTTTAGGTTGCATGGCATTTGTTTATGACTACTTTCTCCCTTCGAAGGCTATCCATTTTAACCTGACTTCACCTATCTAAAAATGTTGGTTGAAGAGGGGAGCCCTTGACCTATATACCCCATATAAAGTTCTGTGCTCAGTTGTGTTTCTCAGAAAGGAAGCAATAAAAGGGTAGGAGATTTTATTTTCACATTTACCACCTCTGTGACCAACAATGACAATAATAGCAGTAATAATAATAATAATGCTAAAAATGATATTGCTATTGGGAAGAATCATGAAAATAGTGGACAGAAGGTCAGCCTGAAAGTCCAGAAGATTTGAATTCAAGTCTTGATTATGACCCATAATAACTATGTGACCCTGGGCTAACTGCCAGGGGTGGGGAACCTGTGGTCTCAAGGCCACATGCAGCTCTTTGACTGAGTCCAGACTTCACAGAAGATTCAGTTAAAGGGCTGCACTTGAGGACCTAGACTTGTTCTGTGAAGTTTAGATTCAGTCAAAGGGCTGCACTTGGGGACCTAGAGGGCCACATGTGATCTTGAGGCTGAAGGTTCCTCACCTCTGGCTTAACCTCTCACTGTCTCAGGTCACTCTCTAAGATAAGCAGTTCCGGAGGAGTTGCTGACCTGAACCAGCTGAAAGTAGTTTTTGCGATGGGAGATCATAGGTCTAGATCTCTTCATCTCTTACCCACCTCTCTCCTACTACATGGTCACACTGCTAACTGACATTTCTGTAGTGCTTTAAGATTTGTAGAGTGTTTTACATGCCTTCTCGCTTTTGATCCTCAAAATAACTCCATAAGTTAGTTACTATAGACATGATCATCTCCATTTGGCAGGTGAGGAAGCTGAGGTTCAGAGTGGTTAAATGACTTACCTGTAGTCACCCAGCTAGTAAGTGTCTGAAGTGGGATTCAAACTCAGGTCTCTTCTGTCTCCACCACCAGCATACCTGACCCTTTATATACTACTTTATGGGGTTGTAAAGCGACTTCCTGTACATACATACATATACAAATATGTATATGCATGCAAATATGTATGCACACATCCAGGAGTATCTAGGTGATGCATTGTATAGAGGGCTGGACCTGGAGTCAGGAAAACTCCATTTTCCTGAGTTCAAATCTGGCCTCAGACACTTATTAGCTGTGTGACCCTGGGCTAGTCACTTACCCATTTGCCTCAGTTGCCTCATCTATAAAATGATCTAGAGAAGGAAATGGCAAACCACTCCAGTATCTCTGCCAAGAAAACCCCAAAAGGGGCCATGAAGAGTCATATGCAACTGAGTGAACTTGAGCTTATACCTGTGAACTTGATCCCATGATGACCCTGTGAGATAGGTTGTATAAACATTACTATCTCTGCTTTACAGATGAGGAATTTGAGGCTCAGAGAGAGGTTAAGTGGCTTTTCACAGGTCATACCACTAGGAACTGCTGAGTTAGGACTTCAGGCTTCTGACTAGACATCTCATTGATAATCTCATTTGAATAAGGTGTATTTTCATTTTTCAGCAAAAGTACAATGAGAGAAAGTTGTGAAATAATTCAGAAGTTTTAAATATTTTTGAAATCTACCCCTTGTACTGTTTTATGCTCCATATTGTTCTGTTCCTGCCAGTCTATCAGCCTAAAAACATCATTAAATACCTACTATGTGCAGAGCTCCATACTAAGCTCAAAGTGACACAGGGAGGAAGGAAAGAGGCTATAGGAGGAACAGAAGATAATGTCCTTGCTTTACTAACTTTTGTAGTCCATCTTAGAAGACAAAGCATTTGCCAAGGAAACTACTAATTAGCTCTCCTTGTTATCATTTAATGTCTTACTACCAAGCGTCTCTGAGCTTGTAGGTTAGAAATCTTTAATTGGAATACTAATGCATTGTTGGTGGAGCTGTGAACTGATCTAATCACTCTGGAGAGCAATTTGGAACTATGTCCAAAGAGCAACTGCACAAAACCTTTGATCCAGCAATACCACTTCTAGGTCTGTATCCCAAAAAGATCATAGAAATTGGAAAAGGATCCACATGTACAAAAATACTTATAGCAGCTCTTTTTGTGGTGGTAAAGAATTGGAAATTGAGGGGATGCCCATCAATTGGGGAATGGTTGAACAAGTTGTGGTATATGAAATACATTGTGCTATAAGAAAAGATGAGCAGGCAAATTTCAGAAAAACCTGGAAAAGACTTACATGAACTGATGCTAAGTGAAGTGAGTAGAACCAGGAGAACATTGTGCACAGCAACAGCAACATTGTACAATGATTAACTATGATAGACTTAGCTCTTGTCAGCAATACAGTGATTCAAGATAATTCCAAAAGTCTCATTATAGAAAATGCTAACCACATCCACAGAAAGAACTATGGAGTCTGAATATAGATTGAAGCATACTATTTTTACTGTTTTTGTTTTGTTTTTTCTTTCTTGTGGTTTTTCTTTTTGTTCTGATTCTTCTTTCACAATGTGACTAATGTGGAAATATGTTTAACGTGATTGTACATGTATAATCTATATCAGATTGCTTGCTGTCTTGGGGAGAGAAGGAAACAGAAAAATTAAGAACTCAAAATTTTACAAAAATAAATTATGAAAACTATCTTTACATGTAATTGAAAAAAAAATGCTGCTAAGGAAAAAAAAAAGAAGAAATCTTATTTCTTCCATTGCTAAAACAGTGTGTCTTCTTGCAAGGAGAAAGAGGTATTGTAGGTGGGCAAAAAGCTGGATTGGGCATCAAGAGCCTTGGGCTAGGTAACTTTGCTTTTCTGGGACTAAATTTCCTCAGCTGTCTAGGAGTGGGCCAAGAGATGCCCTCTCTCCTCTCTTGTAGCTCTAACTATCTGTGACTCTAAAAGACTTCCTCCCTAGCCTAATGACCAGATGGAAGGCCTCCAAAAGGAGCCTGCTTTGGCCTCTACTACATCCTTCCACACACATAATCTAATTTGGCATAGAAAAAAAGCACTGCAATTGACCAGTCTTCCTCAGACTAAATGTGCTGTGTCTAGCGCTCTCTGACCCAATACCATTAACCTTGATGGTTTCCATTCATAACCAGGCTCCACATTTGTTTGAAATGATCCTTCCTCCTCTCCCTGCTTCCTTTCCTCATTTCCTCTTTCCTTTGCAGCCCTTAAGTTTATGTTTATCTCTCTCTTTTAATTTCTTCATTTTTTCAAATTATGCCTTCCAAGCTCAGTTCAGGGGATGCCTCTTTTTTTCAAATTTGCAGACCCTATTAGAACTCTAGCTTTGGTATCTATTAGCTATGTGACTGTGGATGACCAGTTTGTCTCCCTGAGACTCAGTTTCATCACCTATAAAATACAGACAATAGTAAGTCTATCATCCCACATGGATTGTTGTGGAACAAATGAGATGATGGATGTGACAACATTTTTTAACAGTAAATTTGAGCTATTACTAGTGTAAGTCAATCAATAAAAAATTTTCTGAATATCTATCATGCAAGGTTCTGGGTGTCCAGAGAAAGAGGTCTCTGCCACAGAATCACAGTTTCTCATAGCTGGAAGGGACCCCAGGAAGGACCCCTTTACAGTATATATTAGACAATCCAGCCTTTGCTTAAAAAAACCTTGTTGGAGGCTACTGAAGGCTACAGTGCCATCTTCCAAGAAAGCCCATCCTACTTTTGTATAGCCCTAATTGTAGGAAATTTTTCCTTATTTCAAATATAAATCTCCCATTTTTCCAGTTCTGCCCTTTGGGGTCTTTTACCTCTTTCATGTGACAACCATAATGGCTCCTCTAAGTATTCTCTTCTCCAGGGTAAGCATCCCCAGTTTCTTCCTCTGGTCTTCATATGGCATGGACACAAAGACCTTCATTATTGGGATTAATCTGCTCTGGATGCTCACTGATTTATCAGTGTCCTTCCTAAATTATGGTACCCAGAACTGAATACAAGTTCTGACCAAAGAAGGGCAGGTGTGGTTTACCTCCTCGGTTACCTAGATACTATGCTCCTCTTAATGTAGTCCCAGATTGCATTTGTTTTTAGGGTTTTTTTGGCCACCACATCACATTATTGGTATATATTGAGCCTGCAGTCTACTAAACCTTCCCCACTCCCCAGATCTTTTTTAAATGACATGCTGTGCAACCATGCCTTCCTATCCTATACTTAAGCAGTTGATTTTTTAGTGCAAAGGTAAGACTTTGCATGTATCTCTATTAATGGCATCTTCAGTCCTATTCAGTATTTCAGATTGTCAGGATCTTTTTGAATCCTGACTCTGTCATGAGATAGGTTAGCTATAGCTCACAGTTTTGTGTCACCTACAAATTTGATAGTTGTGTCATTAATATCGCTTATCCTGGTCATTGCTAAGAACAACGAGCTTTATTCAGTGTGAGCTCAGATCCTTGGGGCACTCCACTGAATCATCCTTCCAAGTGGAATCAAGGCTGATTCTTTGACTTTGGCAAATCAACCAGTTCTGAATCTGCCTAGCTACTCACATCTAGCTCATCTCTCTCTTCTTGTTGTTGTTGAAGTCATTTTTCAGAAATGTCAAACTCTTTGTGACCCCCTTTTTGGGGGGGCATTTCTTGGTGAAGATACTGGAGTGGTTTGCCATTTCCTTCTCCAGCTAATTTTACAGTTGATGAAACTGAGGCAAACAAGGTAAAGTGACTTGTCCAGGGTCACACAGCCAGTAAGTTTCTCAGGCCAGATACAAACTAATATCTTCTTGACTCCAGGCCTGGTACTCTATCTACTCTGTCACCTGGCTGCCCATCATTCTCTTTAGCTTTTCTGTAAGACTAGTATGAGTGTCTGTATAAATTGCCTTGCACAAGGCTCGTTAAACTGCACCTGTAATATTACCCTGATCTACTAATTTACTAACTCAGTCAAAATGAAATGAGGTTAATCTCACATGAATTTTTCTTGATGAAGTAATTCTGCCTTTTCATGATCCTTGTCTAATGTTCACTAACCATCCCTTTAATTTTATGTTCTAAAATTTTTTCCAGGAATTAACATCAACCTCACTGCCTATAGTTTACAGACACCCTTCTTCTCTAATCCTTTGAAAGAAAATTGGGACATATGACCTTCTCCAGTCTTGTGATACCCTTCATATTTGCCACAATCTTTCAAAGGTCAGTGCTGTTGGCTCAGCAATCACATTTGCAGGGCTTTGGTACGTACCTATGCTAGGACCAGCATCTCCCTGATGCAACTTTTTTCCTTCTGCTAACATCACGGGAAAGTTTTACCTAAAAGAGCACAAAAGGTCACTGCGGTCTCATTGTCCCTGTTTTTTCTGATGGAGCTTCTTAGTCGTCTAGGGCTAATAAAAAGTCCCATCCAAGTGGAGTGTGGGCCACTCATATTTGGCGGGACCCTAAGATCACAAGTTGCCATACCCTGATTCCTTACTGACCAGATTTATTTCCAGATGGAGGTGAGCAGGCCTTATGCAGAGAAGCTAAGTGCCATTGTATCCTTTGTTGCTTGTCTGTGTAGTGTCAGGGCAAAAGAAATCTCCTTTTGTAAGAGTTCAATGACTTTTCAATGACTTTTGAATTCCTTATTTCATCCCAAAATCAACCTGAAATAAGAGGGTGCTGGTATTAGATGTGTGTCTCAAACAGTACCCAAGGTCATCTGTCTGGTGCCTCAAACTTAATAAGAGCAGGTAGCTACAATCTTACGAACTCCCTACTTATCACTGGTATCAACTCCCCATTAGCTATTTTTCTTATGTCCTTTCCAGTCCAAGAATCACTGTCCTTGAAGGAGAAAATAGAAGAAAAATGAATCAAACAACTCTACCTTCTCTTCATTGCCTGGTATCATTGCTCCATTCACATCAAGCAGAGATCCTATCTCTTCCTTCATCTTTCTCTTTTTCCCAATAACTTAAAAAAATTTTTTTTCATTGTCCTTCACTGTCCCTGCCAGTCTCAACATTTTGAGCTTTAGCACCCTTGCTACTACACTTACAAGACTTCAACATTTTCGTATTTATCCCCCACTTCTTATTCTTTTCTCTATCTTCTGCAAATGTCTTAAAAAATCTAAGTTGTCTGGTGAGTTCCTTGTGCATCCACATCTTTGTCTTTAATAATTCCCCTTTTCATTCTCATTGGAACTGTTCTTTGTGACTTACAAATTTCTTTCTTGAGAGTGTTCCATCTTTCTTGAGCTGGCTTCAATCAATCAATCAATAATAAACATTTATTATGCCCCTAATATGTGCCAGGCACCGTACTAAACGCTCAGGATACGAAAGAAGGCAAAAGAAGTCCCTGCCTTCAAGGAACTTACAATCTAATAAGAAAGAAAATATGCAAACAAAAATATACAAAGCAGGCTATATACAGGACAGATATGAAAAAGATTTTGGTTGGATAAAGGGATTTCAGAATCCCTGAACATATTTATGATCAAGGGTGTGACCATCTTTGTGTATGGTTGAGGTGGGGTGGAGGAGTAGGTCATGGAAAATGAGCAGGATGAAGAACTGAATGGTGAGGATGTTTGAGGGAGAATCAGTATGTATGTCGATGTCTTTTAATATGAGGGCAAGAGTTAATGAGTTAGCATTCGTTCTAATTCTTCTTTACAACATGACTAATGTGAAAATAGGTTCAATATGAATGTATATGTAGAGCCTATATCAGATTGCATGCTGCCTTGGGGTAGGGAAGGGGAGAGATGGGGAGAAAATTTGGAACTCAAGATCTTATGGAAGTGAATGTTGGAAACTAAAAATAAATAAATAAATTTTAAAAAAAGAAGAAAAAAAGAAGAAAAAAAGAGTTAGAGAGGAGAGAAAAATTGTGAGCCAGGTACTGAACTCATTGAGGAAGGAAGGGGAGTAACCTGGGAGTCTATAGACAACAGCTATTAGGTTTTTGATTGGGCAGTAGATATAAATATCATGAACCTCAAAGGAGGACAGTGAAGAAAGTAGGAGGAGAAGCCGGAAGTGGAGGTGGGGAGCAATGAGTATTCCAACTCTCCTGCCTTGACTGATGAATTGAGGGGAATGAATGAAGGTACAGCCAGTACTGGAAAGGGTGGTCAGGAAGGCTATCATTGGGGTGGGGGGAACCAGATTTCAGTTATAGCTAGTATGGGAGGATTTTCCTCCTATGCATGGAATCCCCTCTATCATTTTTCTGAAGACTTTGAAATCTGCTCTTACTAAATCCAGGATGCAAGTCAGACTATTCTCAGTTTTTTTTTCTTCTCTCATAAAATCTGAGATGCAGTAATGACTTTTTTCAAGTTCATACTATTATCACTCCAGGAACTGGTTCCTTCTTACTGGTGAAAAACAGAATGACATCCTCATTTTAGGGGAGGACATGACCTACTTTTTCTTAAGCTGAGAAAGGCACTATGTTAAACTTTAAAATTATTATCTCATTTGATCCTCACAACAATCCTGGGAAGTAGGTGCTATTATCATTCCCATTTTACAGTTGAGGAAACTGAGGCAAATAGAGGTTAAGTGACTTGCCCAGGGTCTAGACACAGCTAGTAAATGTGTGAGGTCAGATTTGAACTCAGGTCTTCCTGATTCCAGTCCAGGGGCCACTTAGTTGCTCCTTTTGAAAGAGGCAATTAGTCAAGAAATTATTTATCATTCTGCTTTTGTCAGAGAATTCCAAGAGATGGCTGGGTAACTGAAGTCCCCATCACTATCACATCATGCATATATTCCAGTCTTGTGATCTGTTTTCTGAACCTTTCATGTATTTCCTCTTTCTTTCCAAGTGGTCGGTCTCTAGCATGAACTCTGACTACAATATTGCTTCTTTTTTCCTTCTTTGGTTCTTTGTCTTAATGCTTTCCCACCATTCTTCCTCTCTTGGGTTCCTATATTTCCTTCCATGAATATCTCTCTCTTCAATTCAATTCAATATCATTTAACAAGCATTTATTATTCATTTCCTGTGCTATTCCATACAGTAATCCCTCCTACTTGTTACCAATCTTTTTCCTTTTAAATAATATATTCTTTCCACATGGTTTGGTCATGAAACCCAAGAGGTCAAATGTGCGTCTTTGAAGTGTTTATAGTCATTTGAGAAAAGATGTATACATATAAAAAATAACTAATAACAAATTTGTTTCCAATTTTGAGATACTGTTGGCAAGAGTGTTAAATAAAAGGCAAGATATGATGAAGTACCAAATGAATGGTAGAGATGCTAAGTGATACGGAAGTTCAAAGATTGCTGTAGACTGGATTGGTCAGGGAAGGCTTTGTTCAGTGGATGAGATTTGAGTTGGACTTTGAAGGATAGTATTTGGATAAGTAGAAATGGGGAGCAGGCACTAAGCTAGAGTAGGTGGGGTACAGGTAGGGAAACAACTTGAGGTAAGGTGCCTGAAGGAGAACTGGTTAATGAATGCCTAGTGAGTAGGGTAGGTTGGCTAGAGTAGAAGGAAGGTTCTTTTTGTTGTTGTTGTTGTTGTTGAGGGAACAAAATGGGTTAAGATTGGAAGGTTCAAAAGAGCCCACTTATGGAAGGACTCTTTCAAAATTTTTGTCAGGAATGGTCTGTAAGCTATCCCCTCTATATCTACCCCCTCCATCTCCAGCTCCCTCTCCTATTTTCCTTTCTCTTAAGCATTTTTTACTTCCCTATGACCTGTTCATTTTTTACTACTCTTCTTCCTTGACCATATGTTTGAATTCTGCAACTGGATTAGATTCCACATAATTACTGTCTTCTCTTTCACATCTCCTGCTGTATTTCTGGCTAAAGCAGCCTATCTCTAAGTGTTCTTGAAACCTGCTTGATTCCAGCAGACACTTAACTGCTCCACATAGTTAACAAATCTCATTCTCTGTCCTAACATGGAAAATCCCAGGCAAGTGCTATCTCTCAGTCTAAACTTATGTCTATGGTCTGCTGTTCAGATTCCAGTCCTTGCTTGGTTCTGCTTTGAGGCAGATTAGTTGAGAGACTAGTGAAAAGAACACTGAACTCAGAGTTAGAAGAGTCCTGGTTCTATGATGTACTAGTTGTGTGATACAGGCATTGCACAATTTAGTCAACAAGTATTGCATCTACTGTGTGCCGAGCACTGCGTTAAATGCTGGGGATACGAAGAAAGGCAAAATCAAACCAAACCAAAAAACCATCCTTGCTGTCAAGGAATTTGATCTAATGGGAAAGATAATGTGTAATCAATTGTGTACAAATGAAATTGTATACATGTATGTATTATATATACACACACACATAAATATGTGTGTATATGTATATATATACATATATACATTATGTGATACATACATATATACATACACAGAATAAATTGGAGATAACTTCAGTCATTAATTTTTCTGTGCTTCAGCTGTGTCATTTGTAAAATGAGAATGACAACACAAGGTCAAGTTAGATTTTCTGTGCAAAACTTAAGCACTATAGGAATATTGACTTTTCTCTCTCTTTTGGGGAGGCAGGGGGATTGACTAAATGACCTTTCTAGATCTGTTTAGGCTCTAGTAGTCAATGTTATTTTTATTGCCATTTCCCAGGATTGATAGTGCTCTGGGAGAGGGCCAGTCCTATGTGGTTTATTTACTCAGTGAGAAGAATTTAAGTGAATAAGTTGATGCTTTTTTTCTTTATTTTTCTTTTCCTTTCTCCTTTCCCTGGGCTTTGCAGGGTGAAGGAATGGGTCACCAAGGCATTTTTGAGTGCTTCATTCTACAGCTGCTTTACCAGAGAGTCTGCTTTATGTAGCTAATCTCTCCCCAGCTTCCTCCCCCCATCCCCAAGGGTGGGGTGTGTGGAGGGGTAGTCATAGGAGAGGGGGCTGTGTTCTTTCCTCAGAGTGAAAAACATAATAAAGGCTGGAATGTGTCCTTAATGGGTGTTTATTCCTGCTGACTCCGTCACAAGCCTAACGTGTCTACGACAGGCTGCTTGGCGTAGTGAAAAGAATGTTGAAGATGATACCTGGGTTCAAATTCTAGATTGGTTGCTTATTGGTATATAACCAAGGATCAAGTTAATTTGTCCTTCTGAGACTTATTTTTCTCATCTGTAAACTGGGAGGATATATACTGCCCATCCTACATGATCATCGTACGGGTTTAGAGTTGGAAGGGACCCGAGATGCTAATGAGACTGTAATGTAATTGTACAGATAGGCAACCGAGGCACGGAGAGGTTGTGACTTTCCCAGGTTCACTCAGCTGGTAAATATCTGAGAGAAGACTTGAAGGATAGAACTCCAATGTCCTATCCACTATAACATGCTGCCTCTCACACACACAAAATCTCCAGGATGGGAAAGACTTTTTACAGATTTCATGCTGGAAGGAAATGAAGAAATGATTAGAGGAAATTGAAACTCAGGGAGTTTTTTTTAAACTTGCCCAAAGTCAAGTAGGTAGAAAGTATCAGAACCAGGATTCAAATCTAGGTTGTCTGGTTCTGTTTGTTGTTGCTGTTTAGCTGTTTCAATTGTGCCTGACTCTTGGGTGACCTCCTTCGGTGTTTTCTTGGCAAAAGTACTGGAGTTGTCTGCCATTTTGTTCTCTAGCTCATTTTTACAGATAAGGAAACTGAGGCAACTAGGGGAAGTGACTTGCCCTGGGTCATACAACTAGTAAATGTCTGAGGTCAGATTTGAACTCAGATCTTCTTGACTCCAGGCTTGGAGCTCCATCCACTGTGCCACCTAGTTGTCCCATCTGACTCTGTATTCAGCATCATTTCCACTGGGTTAGCAGCCCAACTTTAGAGCTGGAAGGGATGTTAGAAAATCACCTCAGGCAACTCACATAAGTTTCAGTGACTTGCCCAATTGGGTTCATATATGTAGTGAGCCCGGGAGCCAGGATTTGAATCTAGGCTCTCTGACTACCGGTGTAGCAGACTTTCCATGAAAACATTGGATTTGTCTGTATGCTTGATGTGAGTTTCGGAGGCCTGAGGAAGAGTTACTTTTGGATGCAGGGACCACTTATGTGGTATACCCACAAACTCAACAAAGAGGCCCATGGGTTGTTATGGACATGTCTAGACCTGAGGTCACTTCCTTTGCCTTACTAATCATTGTGATCAAATGTGCGTTTGACACACTGAAAGATTCACACTCCCTTCTTTGCTGTCTCTCTTGCTTCTCCGGCAGTAGTAGGCAGGTCTATGTTAAAGTCAGGACCAGGATGGCCCTACCAGGGGTGGGAAACTTGTGACCCTGAGGCCGCATGTGGCACTCTAAGTCCTCTGGTGTGGCCTTTGATTGAATCCAAACTTGACTGAAGAAATCCTCTTAATAAAAGTTAAATTCTATGACTTTTGGATTCAATCAAAGGGCTGTACTTGAGGACCTCCAGGGCCACCTGTGGCCTAGAGGCCACAGGTTCCCCACCCCTGCCCTCTACCCTGGCTAAGTATAGTAAGAACTAGTTCCAAACCTTGAAGCTTTACAAATTAGAACATGAATTTTTGTTGTTGTTCAGTCACTTTTCCATTATGTCTGACTTTTCATGACTCCATTTAGGATTTTCTTGGCAAGGATCCTGGAATGATTTGTCATTTTCTTTTCCAGCTCAGTTACAGATGGGGAAACTGAGGCACACAGGGTTAAGTGATTTGCCTAGGGTCACATAGCTAGTAAATATCTAAGGCTGGATATGAACTCAGGTCTTCCTGACTCCAGGCCTGCTGCTCTATCCACTGAGCCACCTAACTGCCTGCATGAAGTTTTAGTAGGCCCTTAATAAGACACATTTTTGAAGGATTCCTGTCCTAAGTGTGGTAGAAAATCAGTGTTTGGGAAGAGTGCATGGCTTGGAGTTCTGGAGGAAAAGCTATCTATTTTGTGTCAGGTCTTTTCTTCCGAGGGGGAGGGAGGGAGAGAGAGAGACAGAGACAGACAGACAGACAGAGACACAGAGAGAGAGAGAAAGACAGAGAGAGAGAGAGACAGAGAGAGAGAGAGAGAGAATGACTTTCAAATTCACTGGAGGACTTTACCTCTTCACTTTTTGCTTGGAAGACTGAAAGCCTCCAAACATGAGTTCCTTCAGCTCTCTGCATACTTCCATACAGCTTTGTGTCTTCTCCTTTCTCCTGGTCTCAGATGATGTGATGGCCTTCCCCCTTGCCCATGTGAACCCCTTCAGGTATGCACCTTTTATCCCAGTCCCTGCTATTTCCCTTCAGTCCTTATTTTATTTATCATCTCTTCTCTCATCTTCAAAATCTCCCTCAATATTCCTTCTCTTCTGCCTACAAAAAATGTGTAGGCTTCCTCTAGCCTGAAAAATCCCTTCCCTTGACACTACCAACCCTTTCACTTTTTAAAAAATGTATTTTTATTGATATCTTTTTTTTCACATTTCCATAGTTTCCCCTAGCATTCTTCCCTCTCTCAGAGAGCCAGCCCAATATAGCAAATAGCATTTTTTAGAGACAAAAAAAGAAAAAGAGCAAAAATCAGCACATTGATCAATACATTGAAAAAGTCTAAAAACATGTGCAATGTACAACACTTGTGGACTGCTTACCTTTGCAAAGGGGGTGGGATGGTAGTGTCCTCATATCTCTTATTTTGTGCCATGCATTTTTCCTTATAATTTTGTAACATTCACTTTTGGTATATGTGTATATGTGTGTGTGTGAGTGTGTGTGTGTGTGTGTGTGTGTGTGAGTGTGTGTGTGTTCTTTTCATTTGCATCGTATAGAGATAATATTTATAAAGTGTTTAGCACAGTACCTGGCACATAGTAAGCACTTAATAAATTCTTGTTCCCTTCTCCCCTTGTAGTCAGTGTGTGTGTATGTGTGTATGTGTGTGTGTGTGTATGTATATATATACATATATATATATATGTATATATATACATATATATATATATATGTATATATACATATATATATATATATATATATATATATATATAGTCCCTCTGCTTACTTTCCTATGAATCAGTTCATGTAAATCTTTCCATGCTTCTCTGCATTCCTTACATTTGCTGTTTTTTTTTTTTTAAAGGCAATTGGGATTAAGTGACTTGCCCAGGGTCACACAGCTAGTAAGGGTCAAGTGTTTGGTCTGAGACCAGATTTGGACTCAGGTACTCCTGACTTCCGTGGCGGTGCTCTATCCACTGCACCACCTAGCTGCCCCACATTTGCTGTTTTTTACAGCAGAGTAGAATTCCATTAGATTTACGTATCACAATTTGTTTAGCCATACCCTAATTGATGGGCATGTATTTTGTTTACAATTCTTTGCTGTCACAAAAAGCGCTGCCATAAATCTTTTGGTGTAAATAGGGATAACCTCTTCATTTTAAACTTCTAGGAAGAGTAGTCTGTTGTGCCATCTCCGTTCACCATCCACTTGTGATGGACACCCTCCCCTCCACTTCAGTAAACAAGTGAGAACCATTTTCCCAAGCATCCTTGTGGGGTGGGATTAGGCAGGACCTATTTCCCAGATTAGGGCCTCATTGGCTAGTTCTCATCCCATTTCACACCCCCACTTCCTTACCCACTGACTCTTCCGATCCTCACTATCTGACTTCTTCTCCTCGCTGCTCTAATCTTGACACTTTTATATAGTACTTTTTGATTTGAAAAGTGTTTTCCTCACAACGACTCTGTGAGGGAGCTACTTGTACTACTGAAACTATTCTCTCCAACGTCACTAAATGGTCTAATTGCCAAATCCAGTAGCTTTTTCTCAGTCTTCATCCTCCTGGACTTAAAGTATCTGACGTTATTCAATAGCTTTTTCACACTCTTTCCTCCCTTGATTTCTGTGACCCAGGTCACTCAAGTCTGCTCTTACCCACTCCTTGGTTTCTTTCACTGGCTCCTCTTCTCCCAAATGTGGAAATACCTTGATTGCCCTTGGACTTACTTTTTTTCTCTCTCTATTCCCTCTGTTTTTTAAACAGTCACGTTCAGCCCCATAGCTTTAACTATCACTCCTATGCAGAAGAATCCCTAATGCATATTGATGATCTGGATCTCTCCCTTGAATTCTTGTCTCACATTTTCAACTGCCTTCTGGGCATCTCCACCTAGACATCTTGTTGACATCTCAAACTCAACATATTCCATATAAGACTAACTCTTTCTCTTGATATCTTCATATCTATTGATGGTACCACCACTCTCTGAGTTACTCAGTTCAAGAATTCTCTTGTTTTATGTTTGACTCTTTTCTTTCCCTAAACTATCATATCCTATCAATTGCCATGACTTTTTGAGGTCTCCTTTATAATTCTTTTAGTCAACCTACAATCTGAGGCTGAATACCACTGGATGAGCCTTGAACATCCATGAAGCAAATGATCTCTAACTCCAACATGTTTGGACAACTTCACAGTTTAATTAAACTCAAAAAGCCATTATTAAGTACCTCTGGTGTTCAAGACATTGTTCTAATTCTGGGAATATGAACTTAAAATGTCATAGAAGGAAAATCCAAGCTTTACAACTTGAGGAACAACTCAGTAAAAAGGCAAGGCAAGGAATAAAAATCTTTTGCCACATAGAGACAGGAGTCTTTGTGGATACTGGAGTGGTTTGCCATTTCCTTCTCCAGCTCATTTTACAGATGAGGCAAATGAGGCAGAAAAGGTTAAGTGACTTGCCCAAGGGTCACACAGCTAGAAAGTGTCTGAGGCCAGATTTGAACTCAAGAAGATGAATCTTCCCGAAGCCAGGCCCAATACTCTATCTACTGTGCCACCTAGCTGTCACAGTGAGGATTACACTTTAATAGTTAGGTGACCTGTGGTGTTGTGGATATAGATATCTGTCCAGTTGGAAAGATTAAAAGCCTTCACTCCTTCTCATCCTGTGAAACTCTTGTCTGTGTCCTTCCACAAATCCTCCACACGAGTCCATTAAACATGTTTTGGGCCTTCCTTTAGGTCTCCATTCGGGTGTTTATCTATTATTTTTTTCCTCTCACTATATCATTGACCCTTTTTTTTTCCAGGTCATATGTCTCTTTGATATTACCTTTCTTGAGCAAACTTTGTCACTGGGGGTATTCCAAAGCCTATTTATGCATAATGCACTTTTCTCTTATAACGTTTGGCCTACCTACAATTTTTATTCTTCAGAAATTCTTCAAAGATAGAATATCATAGGGAAAGTATTGGTGTTAAAAAGATGTCTTGTTTATTTGTTTATTTCAAAAAGAGGCTTGAGTTTCTTGAAAGTATTGTGGAATTTCTTAGATATAACTAGACTACTTCTTATTTCTGGACTGAACTCATTGTCTGTCTTGTATGTTCAAAATCCGTGTTCTGATTGAGCAGTTCAATGGGCTGTCCATCAACCGTATGTCATTGTCTGGACAGGAGGCACTTTTAACTAACTTGTATTTTTCCTGTGTAGATAGGTTAGTTGAACTCTTACTGTGAATTATTGTTACTATGAATCTTATTTAAAAGCTCTACAATTAGCATCCATTAAGAAAAGAGGCATCAGGAAGACCTAATCATCAATAGGGAAAATCACCCCTCGGGGGCAGCTAGGGGATGCAGTGGATAGAGCACTGGTCCTGAAGTCAGGAGGACCTGAGTTCAAATCCAGCCTCAGACCAAACACTTGACACTAGCTGTGTGACCCTGGGCAAGTCACTTATCCCAATTGCCTAAAAACAAAAAAAAAGAAGAAAGAAAGAAAGAAAGAAAGAAAGAAAGAAAGAAAGAAAGAAAGAAAGAAAGAAAGAAAGAAAGAAAGAAAATCACCCCTCCATTTGGACTCTGTGCTTGTATGTCCTCCCTAACAGGTATAAACACGTTTGGTGAACATGCCTGTTATTAGTTAGAGGATTGTCAAATCAAGTTATTGTTCTTGAGTCTATGCAGGAATCTTGTATGATTTTGATACATTCATGGTCAATGTCTTGATGGAACAATGGTTTTAAGTCTATTTTGCTTTCTGAGGGATAGTGATGTGGGATATGTACAAAGGTGAACAAAATGTGATTCTGAAAATGGTTACATGCCTGGGAGAGGTCAAACAGAGAGCCAGGAGAGATTCAAGGAAGAAGGGATCATTTTGAACTTGGAGGATCTGAGAAGGCTCCATGGAGGAAATGGCAGCTGAGCTAGGCCTTGAAGGAGAAAGAACGATTTCAATAAGGGAAGATGGGTGAGAGGAAGGAGGGAGGTTGGGGTAGATTGTTGAAGGTGGGTAGGAATCCTTTCCAGACACGGGTACAAAATTTCCAATCCATGCTCATACAAATGTGCAGGAGCAGAAGAGGACAGGCCTGATAACAATGAAGAACAGAAAGGAGTCCATTTTGGCTGGAACGAACAGTTGTATGAAAGGGTATATACCCTGACTGCTTGGTATTATCTTGTTTTACTTAGCCCAGTAGTTCTCAAAGTATGGTACTAGTTCCTGGGGTTCCCGGAGACCATTTCAGGGGATCTGTGAGGTTTAAACTATTTTCATATTAAAACTAAGATGATATTTACCTATTAAAATACTCCTTCCTTTTCCAAATACATATCTGTTTGAGGCTAGTTTTTCTTTATATACTGCAACTAAAACAATATATCACTACTGACTGAATGCAGAAGCACATATGAGGAGCCAGCTGTTCTCCATTAAACCAATTAAAAATGTTTTCAAAATTATGAAAAACAATGCCATTCTTTTCTTGAATTGTTTTTTGCTTTGGAAAATAGACTTATTTTTCATAAAAAATTATGTTAACACATAAAAGTTTATTATTTCAAGTATTTTAAAATTTCATCAATTTTAATTTCTAGCATAATAGTATTGATGGCTATAGCTTACATAAATAAAAACTCTTTGAGGTCCTTAATAATTTTTAATAGCTTAAAGTGGCCCCAAGACCAAAAAGCTTGAGAACTGATGATTTAACCTCTTCACTTAATACATTTGTGCTGCCCGTCTCCCATCCTTTGATCCCTTTTCTTTATATCTCTGCCTGTTGAAATCCTTCTTTTCCTTTGAGGCCCAGATGAAGTACTATGTCCTCTGAGAAGTCTTCCCTAATCCTCCTAGCAAAAAATACTTCTCTCTTTGGATTTCTTACAACACTTTGTCTAGATCCTTTCCTTTTTACTATGTTGTTCTCTGTTGTTGTTCAGCTGTTTCAGTCATGTCTGACTCTGTGACCCCATTTCTAGTTTTCTAGGCAAAGATATTGGAGTGGTTTGCCATTTCCTTCTCCAGCTCATTTTGCAGATAAGGAAACTTAGTTAAACAGAATTAAGTGACTTGCCCAGGATCACACAGCTAGTAAGTGTCTGAGGCTAGATTTGAACTCAAGAAAATGAGTCTTCCTGACTCCAGCCCCAGCCCTCTGTCTACTGCACCATCAAACTGCCCTATTCTTCTATGTAGAATATATTTCTCATTTCTTATTCTCTTACTGAAGATGTCTGTGTTATTTCATTTTTGTACCTACAGTACCTGGCACAGTACCTTGTACACAGTAGGTGCTTAATCAATGTTTGTTTATTTGAACTGAATTCCTATTTGACAGACAAGGAAACAGGATCCCACAGAGTAAGTGATAATTAATGCCACATAACTAATTAGCAGTGTGACAATAACTAGAATCTATATCTTCTACTTCCAGGTTCAGATATTAAAAACCAGTTTCTTATTTTATTGATACCTTTTATCTTTATGGCACATTTATATCCAAATATAGCTTTCTTTGCTTTTCTATCCAGAAAGCTATCCACCATAACAAAAGGTAAACAAGTGAAGAATAAGCAGTTCACCAATCTAACCAACATTGCCAACTGTGTCTGACAGTACATGCAATATTCTTCTCCCAGAGAAGAGAGAGAGTTGTATTTCTCAACTCTTTACATGGGCCAAACTTGGTCACTGTAACGGTATAACATTGGTTTCATTTTTTTTGTTCTTTCCATTTACTTTGTTGTAGACATTGTGCATAGGGTTTTCCTGGTTCTGTTGTCTTCATGCTGCATCAGTTCATATGTCTTCTCATGTTTCTCTGAATTATTATTTTTTTTTTAAGGCAATTGGGGTTAAATGACTTGCCCAGTGTCTTACAGCTAGTAAGTGTCAAGTGTTTGGCCTGAGGTTGGATTTGAACTCAGGTCCTCCTGACTTTAGGGCCAGTGCTCTATCCACTGTGTCACCTAGCTGCCCCATCTCTGAATTATTTACATTTGTCATTTCTTACAACACAACAACATTTCATCCACTCCCGGGCCACAACTTGTTTGGTCATTCCCTAATATATACACACTTAATTTGCTTCTAGTTCTTTGCTATGACAAAGCGTGCTGCTATGAAAATCTTAGAGTATATATACAGGGATGGGCTGGTAAATGTTGAACAACCTGCAATCCAGAAAAAAAAAGCATGACACACTTTTAAGTTTAATCTGCATTAACATTTTTTCTATCACCTTCTTAAGCCTAGACAATCAACAAAACAATAAATGAAGCCCTGATTTATAGCATTTATTGTGGTATTTAACAATTTAATTATTAAATTAAATAATTTAATAATTAGCTTTTGAGATCCAGCTTGCATTGGCTTCAGCAATCTCCTGAATATGATACCTTTCATTCTGAACATGACCTCTTTGAGGTATATGTGTAGTAGAGGACTCTCTGAGTCAAGGGGTATAATTCAGTGATTTTAAAACTACTCCCATGCTGCCTGCTCTCTCTAATGCAGCTCCTGCACTAGGTTTTGTTCCTCCATGTCTCTTGGTGATGGAAAATTCCCATTTTAATTTCCAATCTTAAAACGTAATTTAAAGAGCCCCAGGGAAAACAAATAAACTACAATGCTTTCAGTAAAGGCTGCAAAATCTGCCCCAAACTTGATAGGACAGTTATTGTACGTAAAATGCTAACCTGATTAAAAACATATTTATTGAGGATTAACAAGTCTGTAATAGCTATAAATCTGCTTCATGGTCATTAAAACCCTGGAAACATGTTTCTAATAACAATGTAATTATTTATATAATAATTGCACAAGTAAAACAGAATTAAATGCATATTTGGGTGAGTGTGGATTTCAGTCTATAACCTTCACGGAGAAAGGTGGGGGTGGGGAACACAACAATGAAGGTCTATCTTGGAGCAGAACTAGAGCCTGGGGAAAGTCAGCAAGCCACCCTCCCCCACTCCCCCATACTGCAATTCCTCCTGGGGCCTCCCTTGGCCTTTGGGTCACCCTTTCAGGCCAGTGAACAGTTGACTGAGCAGTGCATTTTCAATGTGCTTTCAAAAGCCCTTAATCTATACCCTGGGAGTGACTTAGGAGAGGACAGAATTCAGAGTACAGGGCAATGCCAGCCTACTGAGCCTGTGGCACAAGCAGCCCCTCACCCATCTCTAGCTGCCACTTTAAATTTGCTTCACAGAATGTAAATACGGCACTCTTCCACTGTAAGGGAATGCTGCAAACGCTACAGACCTTCTTCTCCCCAGTTATAACGCTCTGGATGCTAACAGGAGCAAACAATGTGTCAGAGTCAGTCAGTCAATCAATGAACATTTATTGAGCACCTACTGTGTGCCAGGCACTGTGCTAAGTGCTAGAGATAAAAAGAAAGAAAAAACCAGTCCCTGCCCTCAAGGAGCTCACAATTAATGCAGGAGACAACATATAAACAACTATGTACAAACGAGCTATATACAGGATAAATTGGAAATAATCCGCAGAGGAAAGACACTAGAATTAAGGGGGATTGGGAAAGACTTCCTGTAGAAGGTGGGCTGTTGGCTGGGACTTGTAAGAAGCTGGGAAGCCAGGAGGCAGAGATGACGGAGAGTATTCCAGGCATGGGGGACAACAGCTGAAAAAGCCCATAGCCAGGATAGGCTGATGCCACTGGATCACATAGTATATGGAGAGTGTAAGAGGCTAGAGGATTATAAAAGTGTGTGTGTGTGTGTGTGTGTGTGTGTGTGTGTGTGTGTGTGCGTGCACACATGCAGGCAGGTTATAAAGGACTTTGAATACCAAACAGAAGCTTTTTATTTGATCTAGGAGGTGATAGGGATACACTGGAGTTTATTGAGTATGGGGGTAACAGACTAGATCTGTGCTTTAGGAAAGTCAATGACAGCTGAGTGGAGGATGGACTGGAGCGGGGAGAGCTCATGATAGAAAAACTCACCGGTTGGCTCTTGTAATAGTCCAGGAATGAGGTGATGAGAGCCTGCACCAGAGGAGTGGTGATATCAGAGAAGAGAAGAGAGTGGATGTAGGAGATGTTATGAAGGTAAAGTAGACAGAACTTGTTAACAGACTGGATATGAGGGGTGAAGGATAGTGAAGAGTAGATTGCACCCAGGTTGCAAACCTGAGAGACTGGGAGGATGGTAATACCCTTGGTAGTAATAGGGAAATTAGGAAGAGGGGAGGGTTTTAGGGGAAGGATAACGGGTTCAGTTTTGGACATGCTGAATTTAAGATGCCTATGGGATATCCAGATGACATTCAGCTCTGTTACTTACGTGTGACCATGGGCAAGATTCTTGACCTCTCTAATCCTCATTTTCTTCACAAAGGAGAGGTTGTCTTTAACGTTCCCCTTAAATTCTTACAATCTACCAATTTTCACAAGTGTAAATGACTGAAGGGGCAGATGGATGGCACAGTAGATGGAGTACCAGGACTGAAGTCAGGAAGATTTGAGTTCAGACCCGACCTCAGACACTTACTAGCTATGTGACCCTGGGCAAGTCACTTAACCCTGTTTGCTCCATTCCTCATTTATGAAAAATGAGCTGGAGAAGGAAATGACAAACCACTTCATTGTCTTTGCCAGTGACTCCAAATGAGAGTCAAACATGAAAACAACAAATGACTGTTATCATGTCTTTTCTCTGAGAAAAGGGACAAGGCACTGGCATCCTAGCAGTGAGAAATAAAAAAGGACAAAGAAGGGGGAGGGTAGGAAGGTCAAACATGAGCTTTTCCTTTTTCACAATTTTGCCCAGGGCCAGCCCAGTACAGACTCATAGTCCATCTCCTAACGCCAACAAAGATCTCATGGCTTTAGTGAATTGTAAGATTAATATAAGTTAGCAGTGAGACGTAGCACTAAAATAACTTATCAGTCTTGGGCTGCATGGAGAGGTACAGCTTAAGAAGTGACAGTTCTACTTTACTCTGTCACGGTCAGATCCAGTATAACACCAGAGTTTAGGAGGACATTGATAAAACGAGATCGTCTAGGGCATGGCAGCACAACCAGGATGGTAAAAAACATTGAATCCAAGCCATGTGAAGAGTGATTAAAGGAATTTAGCATGCTTAATCTAGAGAAGAGAAAATTGTGGGGCAGGGGGTGGAACTAACATGGAAGGGCTATTCAACTTGTTCCATTTGTCCCTAGAGGGAAAAACCAGAAGCAATAGATGGAAGTTGTAAAGAGGCAAATTCGTGCTTAATGTCAGGAAAAATCCTTAAAATTGGAAGCTAGCATAGTAAGTGTTTAATAAATGCTCATTGATGGCTATTGTGAAGCAAGTAAGTTTCCTTTCACTGGAGGTTTTGAGCCAAATATGTTGCAGTGAGTGTCCTTCTAAGAATATGGTTTTGGGTGGGTGGGCCTTGAGTGCCCTTCCAATTTAAAAATTTGTGATTCTGGTAATTCTCTGAGGGAGGGGAAAAGGGGATTAGTTAACCCAAGAGGTGGGTGACTGCAGTTGTGGGTCCAGGAAGGGAGGACTGTATGTACCTTTCAAAACCAGACCCTCCCTGGGTGAAAGGTTAAACATTTCGTCCCCAAATCCAGCGCTGTCTAAGGGGTGGGTGTTTCCCTCTTCCTGGGCTTCTCCAACGTGGCCTGGAGCTGAGCCAGGCAAGAGGAGGAAAGAGATGTTCCCTGATGTACAGAACCCTGCTGTTATCTAGTTCTGACCTAAATGCTCACACATCCGGGGATGGAATGGTGGTTGCAGAATTATCACTAAGCCAGGCTGTTTGCAGAGTCAGGGGAGATTGCTGCAAGAAGCAGTAGGGTGGAGAGAGAGAAGGGTAAGGGAGACTATAATGAGCTCAGTACTTTCCTCAGTCAACATCAATGCCACAGAATGCTTCATGGGTGCTTTGTTTTACTCTAAGAAAATCTGAATTTACCAAGATAAATGGAAAGATATGATTATTCACTTCACTTGACAAAAATTTTCCCTTTCAATAATTAGTTCCTTAGTATATTTATTTAAGCATCGGTTTAAAGATTGACATCACAGTAATAATAATAATGGTAATAGCTCACATTTATATAGTGACCACTGTGTTCCAAGCACCATGCTAAGTGCTTCACAAATGCTGTCTCATTTAGTCCTCATGACAGTCCTGGGAGGTTTATTAGAAAGAACATTGATAACTAATATGGAAATGTTTTACATGATTGCACATGTAGAACCTATATCAGATTGCTTACTAAGGGAGGAGTGAGGAAGGAAAAGATAGAATTTGGAACTCAAA
Organism: Phascolarctos cinereus; assembly: GCF_003287225.1. Lineage (NCBI taxonomy): Eukaryota > Metazoa > Chordata > Mammalia > Diprotodontia > Phascolarctidae > Phascolarctos > Phascolarctos cinereus. The sequence goes on along the minus strand of NW_027556098.1, from coordinate 269,321,933 downwards.
ATTAAAAAAAAACAACAACAAATGTTAACAATTGTTCTTACATGTAATTAAATAAAAATAAAATGTTATTACAAAGAGAAAAAATATTTAAATATGAAGAAAAGAAACCCCATTGATTTTGGGAAGACCAAGTTCAAGTGGTTGCTTTGTCACTACTGGTGGGTAACTGAGCAAGTCTTTATGCTTTATTATGGAGTCTTATTGTCCTTATGTGTAAAATAGAAGGGAGAGGTTGTGATACTTCTAAATCCTGTATGTGCCTGTATAGGGGACCAGGAGTTAGGAGATTTGATTTCTTGAGTTTGTTCTGGTTTTGACTCCATGTGACCCTGGACTCTCGTTGACTTCAGTTTAAAAAGGAGTCAGAGAGGATGATCTTTAAAGCCCTTTCTGGTTCTGAGATTCTAATAATCAATGTTCAGCCTGAGGGGAGAAAAAGCAGTTTTAAGAATTCCTACCAGATTAAGAACAACAGGAAATGAAGACACTGCAGCCAATGAATGCTCTGAAATTATATCAATCAAATAATAGGATTAGAAATAATAGGGTTTAGAAAATTCTGATTTATACTCACCTTTTTGTGAACACATTTATTGTATGAATTGAGATACACCTAAAGAAGAATTCAAAAGGCAGAAAAGGCAATGCTTGCCCCCAAGATATTTATGAGAAATCTGGGACAGTCACTAGCATTTATACAGTCCTATCCCTCTCTCCTCTGTCTTCTCCCCAATTTTCTAGTGAAACAGAGGCACAGAACAGTTTTGACATTTTTTGGAATAAGTTATTTTATTTTTAATTTATGGAATCAAATCAAGCATTTCCATGACAGTGTATAATAAAAAAGATGATTGCACAAGCAACTGCAAGTCTGTTATGTACCAATTGCTATTCATTTTAAACATATAATAAAGTTATGCAAATTTCTTTTTTTCTTTTTTCTCTCCTTCTCCTCCCCCCATAGCTATCATTAGACACAAATACATACACACATACATACATACATACATACATACATACATACATATATATATATATATGTAAAATCATTCTATACATACTTCTATTCATCAGTTCTTTCTGTGGATGCAGATAGCAACTTCCTTCATATGTACTTTGTAGTTAATTGGACTTAGCATTTTAGATTACCTTAGAAGGTGAGGAAGATAAGGAAAATATTCTTTTATCACTTGACTATACTTTATCATTCATAATTGTTACCTTCCCAATATGGTGTCAAACAGAAGACAAAACATTATTGCCCCATCACTAACCTCAAGTTGATTACCTGATTGACATCTGTTTTCTGCCGAAAAGAATTGGTATGTGGGGGGAGTAAGAGATTGTTTTCTAACAAAGTCAAGGGAAGAGAATGGATGTCTGAACTTGTGGAGAATTAAATGACTTCTGGTTTCCTACTAGATGTTAACCTCGAGATTGGAACAGCACTGGGCAAATGTGTATCTTTTGACAAATTGGTCAGATTCCATCCACCTTGACGTTTAGAGTTCCACCACCAGTAGCAGGGCAGGAAGTAGGAGAAAGTGGTTTGAGGAGGATATGAGACAGTTAGTGATGATTGAAGTTGCCCTGGTTACAAGTCATTTGTGGTCAAGTAGTGTTTGAAGCTTTTTCTTGGGTTCTAATTTGGGTTTGGCTAAGGTTATGTGCTCTTTTCAGCCAGTCTTCAAATGGCACAGTGACATTATACTTACTGAGCTCTGTTGTTCTTCTGGGCACCGGGCACTGGCCCTGCCCTCTGATACCTGACAATCTGAGGTAATCTAGCACTTGTGCTACTAGAAAAGCTAATGGGATCTTTGTTTAAGGAGGGGCTATAGGAGGTGAGAGTCACTCTGCTCTCTTTCCTCTCCAGGCTGTACTCTGGGCTTTCTCTACTCTGCCCTAACCTTTTCCCCTGGAAGCTCATTCCAAGCTCTGGAATTCATACATTGGAAGTACCCTCCAACCTGCAGCCTCTTCCTCTGACTGGATGGTTCCCTTCCTCTCCAGCAGGCATTCTGGACTTTCTCTATGGTGTCCTCCCCTGGGTACCTTCTTACCTTCCAGTACCCCCCCCATCCCCATCTGCTTTCCAGCTTTCTTTCTTTTATGTGTTGTTTTTCCACATTAGAATGGAAACTACTTGAGGGCAGGGATTATCTTTCTGCTTGTATTTGTATTCCTAGTTCTTAGCACAGAAGCTGGGTACACAGTACATACTTAGTAAGTGCTTGTTGACTTACAGGCTGAATAGTCACTTTGCATGTATTTTGTTCTGGTCAGACCACATCCAAGGCATGATGTTCAGTTCTGAGTGTTACATTTTAGGAAGGACATTGATAAGCTGTTGTGCAGAGTGGCAGCCAGGATGATACACAGTCCTCAGTTTAGATCTTGCCATATGAGCATTGGTTGAAGCACCATAACCTCCTTTGGGGAAGGACTATTTTTGGTTTTTGGCATTGTAGTAGTCACTTAGTAAATTCTTACTGAGTAAATGTTTAGTAGGGGAAAGAGAAGATTTAGAGGGGAACATGATAATTACCTTGGAATTCTTGAGTGATTCACGTGGAAGAGGAGTTCAATTAGTTCTATTTGACGGCAAAGAGGACAACTAGGGACAATTGGTGGATGTTGTAGAGGGATTGATACAAGGAAAATGTTCCTAACCTTTAAAGCTATACAAAAATGGATCAGGCTGTCTTGAAATCTAGTGGGTTCCCTTTCACTAGAGATCTTCCAGCAAAGGCTAGATGGCCATTTGCTGGGGATGTTGTAGAGGATTTTTGTTTAGCTACCAAACAGTCCCTTCCAACTCAGAGATTCAGATTGGATGAGTCTACGTAGAAAGTTGTTTTTGCTTTTCTTTCTGTGGGTTGATTATCTCCTTCATTCCCAATTACAAGGAGGAGTAAGGGAAGCAGAAGGAAGGTGGTGAAATGCCCTTCCAGCCACTCCTGGGGAAATGAGATTGAGGAAACATTCTGAGTCAATCCTTCCATTTCCCAGTTTGTGACACTGACTTGTAGCAGCCACCAAAGGTTCACAGAGCATAGAATAGAAGGGCCTGAGAGAAGTTCAGGTTAAGCCCAGCTCTCCCTGGTCAGGTTCTCAGGCTGAGTTTTATGAGCAATAAATTTTTCCATGAGGTTTTGCTTTTCATTTTTATTGGAGAAAGGTTCCCCATAAAGGGGCCATCAAAACTCCCCCAAACTCTTGGGAGCTACATTCCATCCACCTGCCCTGTGACCCCATTTCCTCCTCCCTTGCTTCCTTTCCCTGCCTTGGCAATGATTTCATCGGTCACCTCCCACTCCCCCATCTCCACCACCTTGTAACCTCAAGAACCCTCAGTCACTGTTGCTTCAGAGCCACCATTTTGGAAATTTCTCTGATCCCGTTCCTCTGTGTGAACTGCCCTGATTGAGCAATTGAAGAAACTTTCATTAGTGAGCAGGTTTGTGTGGGTACATCATACCATCCATCTCTGTTCATACTAGGGCTTGGCAGAACAATGACAATAATAGTACGTTTCTGGCTCAGGCTTCCTCATGACCCTGTGAGATAGTGCAAATATTATTATGTTCATTTGCACAGATAAGGAGATTAAAGATCACAAAGGTGCCATGACTTGTACCTGGTCACATAGCAGTAGGTGTTGGAACTGGGATGTGGAGCTACATCTGGGTGACCTCCACAAGAACAGAAGATCTTAGTATTTAAAGCTGGAAGATCATTTTCTCTGACTCCTTTTCAAACTGAGGAAACTGAGGGTCCAGGGTCACATGGAGGCAAAATGAGAACACATTCAAGAACTCAAATCTCCTAACCCCTGGTCCCCTGTACAGGCACATATAGGATTTAGAAGCAGCACAATTCCTTACTTTGACTTGACCCATTTTACACATAAAGACAACAAGACTCCATAATAAAACATAAAGATATGCTTAAGATCCCTCAGGTAATGATAAAGCAGCTACTTGAACCCTGGTCATAGAAGAAGCAATGTTCTTTCTATTGGGCCACTCTCCCTCCCCTTACCTGCTTCCTCCAAACCATAGCTATCTTTCCCATCTCTCCTCTTCCATAAGAGGATTGCCTCAGACAGACTGAGACCTGTGAAAGACCTTAGCTTGAAAAGGCCAAGGTGTCCCATTGCATCTGGGCCACCACCTGTAGTGCTCACTTATGTCTTGCTAGTGGACTCCAATGACTCTGGAGGAGAGAGCGAGGCTGATGACTTTGCACAGCTTTGCCTCACTTAAATCCAATTCTCAAGACATCGCCCTCTTGATGTCATTGATCCTCTTTGAGAATGAAGGACAAACAACCATCTGGAAGAGCCTTAGAGACCAGAGAGAGAAGAACCGAGGCCTTTGTCAAAGGTCATAAAGGGAATAAGCAGCAAAGTCAGGATTTGAACCTTGGTCCTTTCACGCCACTGTACCATGCTGTCTCCTGACCTTGGACACTCCTGACCCTCTTTTTTCCTCCACAAAATGTAAACGAGGGTGAACTAGAATCTTTATTGGACATTTTGACCTGGATGCCTCATTGACATCTTCAACTCAATGTGTCTAAAAGTGAACTCATTATCTCCCCTCACCTTCCCAAGCTTTTCTTGAGTAAGAAACTCTATCTCCCAGATCTGGGCATTCTCACTGACTGTCTTTCATGGCTGGAATGCTCTCCCTCCTCATCTCCACTCCTGGCTCCCCTGAAGGCTGTGTGACCCTGGGCAAGTCACTTAACTCCATTGCCTAGCCCCCCCCCCAATAAGTGTTAACAGATGAAATGATCTCTAAAATTCCTTCCAGACCTAACATTCTGTGGTTCTACTTGTAGATCAAAATAAAGTGCTTAGTAGAGTGCCTGGCACATAGTAGGTCCTTGTTTCTTTCTAGATGTCAGACACTGTGCTAAATGCTTTACTAATATTATCTCATTTAATTTTCACGACAACTTTTTGAACTAAGTGCTGCTTTTATTCCCACTTCATAATTGAGGAAACTGAGGCAAAGTTAAGTGACTTGCCCAGGGTCCCATAGCTAGTGTCTGAGTCTGGATTTGATCTCAGGTCTTCCTGACTCTCGGCCCAGTCCTCTATCCACTGTGAGACCTATCTGCCTCACTAGCTCTCACAGATTATCTCTTCTATCCCTTGGACACACTGGTCAGTACCCTCACTGCTTCCCAAAAACCCTAAAAGAGAAGAGAGAGAGCCCGTTCCTCCCAGCACAGGGACCTGGCTATCACAAAGAGATACCACAGAAAGATTGTAATATCTGTAAGCACAGTAAGAAGGATAGAGTAATAGGAACAATAGATCATAGCATCTTCTTCTTTAGGAATTCTAGAGACTAGGGGCAGTTAGGTGGTGCAGTGGCTAGGCCACTAACCTTCAAATCAGGAGGACCTGAGTTCAAATTTGACCTCAGACACTTACTGGCTGTGTAACCTTGGGCAAGTCATTTAAACCCAATTGCCTCCAAAAAGAAAGGAAAGAAATTCTAGAGACTAAGCCCAGAGTTCATTCTGGGTATGAGGGTAGACACAAGATAGAATCAGAGAATACAGATTTTTAGAGAGACTTAGGAAAGTTGGTCCTTTGGATTGGAATCAGATGTTTCTATTCTCTGTACTTTTCATTGCTTAAACTCTTAAGTATAGCGTTTATTCTCTGAAACTTCTCACTCCTATGGTAGTAACTTACATAGCACCTTAAACACATAAGGGTTATAACACATTTGTATTTTATAGGAGAATTAGATGAGTCTATCAATGCCCAAAGTAAAAGAGTCCTTTTATTTGCGGTGTTACAGGGAAAATCCCAAAGGGAAGGCCATTTGGCTTAATTGGAGGTACCTAAGGGAGCAGGAGGCAAAAACATTAAGGGAAGGGGAATAAGACAACCCATTGCAGCATCTCCTCCTTACACTAGGGTCAGGACGAACACGTCTTACCTAATCCATTAGCTCCCTCACAGTGGAACTGGACCCAAACTAGGCTAGGGCTGCCCACTGGTCTCCCCTCCCTTTGGGGCTCTGATTAACATGTCCAAAATGGGATTGATTGGGGTAGGAAATGGCTTCAAGTAGAGATATTAGCAGTATACCTTGGACAGGATGATCTTCAAGCCATGTCAGGAAGAGGGAATGCACTATAGTCTAAGATTCCTGGGTCCTGGCAGCTGCTGGGGTCATGGTCACTCCTAGATTAGAGCTATCCAGATATTTTATAGGGAAGCAGGGCTGTGTGGAAGCCAACTGTAACCCATGTGAGCTGATCGTTAAAATTTCAATCAGAAGTCACAAGTCAGAACTAGGTATATTGTTTTGTTGATTGCCTGGACTTAAAAAAGCATTAGAAAAAATATCAACGATGAAGATTAAGATAAAAATTGTGTTGTCTGTACTTCACCCCCCCCCCGGCCCCAGTTGTTAAACACTTACTAGTACTACTGCAAAAGACTGAGGAGTCCCATCATAGGCAGGGAGACATCAGCTATCTAGGAAATTGAGAACGATCAGCCTGGAATGTTCCAAATGTAGAAGTTTCTAGATATTTGGGGGGAAGTGAAAGTGCATCGAAGGGGTGGAGCGGAAGGGATAGAGTTCTTCCTAAGAAGAAGGACACGATAAATCATTTATTAAATTCTTACTATATCTCAGGTACAGTGCTAGGCATTGGAAATACAAATAAAAGCTTTCTAGATAGTCTGTCTTCAAGGAACTTACGTTCTAATGGAGGGAGACTACATAAAGAGGAGCTAAAAGAGGATGAGGCATATACAACAGTGCTTTGGAGGTCTGGAACTGAGCAAGGTGAGGTCAGTCCAGGCCTATCAGAGCACAAGGAGGTTGGAAAAGCAGACTGGGGAGTGATGTTGATGGTTAGAGTAGAGACGGTTGGGGTGGAGGTTTCTGTGGAGTGAGTAGAGAACAGACTGCCCATTGGGCAGGGAAGGATCAGGTTTTTTTGGGACTACCACACTCAGGTCTCTTGACTTTAGATCCAATGCTGTTTCCACTATACCATGAGTAATTTTTGTTGCCCTTAAGATAACTGACCTGGGAGTGTGCCTGATCTATATCTATATCTAATCTATAACTATACCTACACCTATATCTACAGCTACATTTGTATCTATATCTACATCTATAACTACCTGATTTCTTTTTTGAGACTAGGTCTCCCTAGTCCTCAGACTGCAAATATAGTAGCCATTGACAAGTCAATGAGTCAGCTTATTGACAAGAAAGCTTTACCCTGGCCCTGCTCATCCTTCCCTAGGTAGCCAGGTGGCACCCTTCCTCCTCCTCCAGGGTTCAACATGTTGGTGCTGGCGGGAACACCTGATCGGCTGATGCCCCACTGTAACTCAGAACTCCTTCACGCAGGTGATCCCCTAGCTTCATCCTCTCAGTAGCAGGAATTACAGGTTTGTGCTACCATAATCAGCCTGAGAGTGTCTTCTGCTGATGCAGAGTATAGATACGAAGGGCAAGAGGTACCATAGAGGCTTAAGCATAAAGAAGGTATCCTAAGGTACCTCTGGAGGCAGAAAGGAAGTTTTTTGAGTACCCCTCTAGTGGGAGACCTAGCGGCTTAAGTTACACGCACAGTACTTCTGGTCAGCTCAGAACCTGGGACTTAAAATCAGAGTCACCCCCTACAATAGGGAAGACCCAATTTCCCAAGCATTTTATGTCTCTGAAGGGTGTCAAAGCACTTGGAAATTCTCAAATTTACCTCTGTAGACATGGGTAGAAATTGTGCTTAGGAGAAACTGAGGCACAAAGTGATCTGTTGGAAAATCCCACCTCAAGTCAGGGATGATCCTTAGAAAAGAACTTAGGAATCCTGGTCCTCTCAGTTGCTATGCTAGGCAGCAGGCGACTTTGTTTTTCTGAGCCAGAAACACCAGCCAGACAACACTCTCTCCTTGCCAGATATGTACGGTATTTCTCCACAGGGGTCAGGCAGGGATCTGAAAGGCAGTGTGACATTCTGAGCAGGATTTGCTTTGGGACATTTTATAGCACATGTTTACAACTTAACATCTTTTACCTGCTTGTGGTGAAGAGATAAACTGTTTCCCAGATGAACTGGTGTTGAATACTACAATACTGAGCTCTACTCGGCAGCCTCTCAGGACTTTTGAAACAATAAACATACCAGCCCCACTTGCTGCTACACAGAAAAAAACATAAGTTAACAGGACAGAACTGTAGGAAGCAGCTGGGCCTAGAATTAGGCAATCTTGGAACTTGTATAGCATGTGAGAGGTGCCTTTGGACTGGAGATGGGCAAATGTTGACCTGATTTCCAAAAAGGGGCAGGGAGTAAATACTTGAAAAGGAGAACAATAGGTCAAAGAGCTTAATGTTGATTCCTGGTAAAATCCTAAAACTGTTTATCCAAGGGGTGGTTTATGAGCACTTAGAAAGGAAAGAAGCAAATACTAAGAACCAGCATGGGTTCATTAAGAACAAGTTATGTCAGATTAACGTCATTTACTTTTTTTTTTTTGTGAGGGAATCAGGCTAGAAGATCAGGAGAATGCCATTGATCTCTGGATTTCATCAAAGCATTTGACAAATCTTCTTATAATAGCCTTGTGGACAACATAGGAAGACATGGACCAGATTGATAGTACAATTAGGTAGCTTTGAAACTAGTTGGCTGATGAACCTCGAGGCGTGTTGATTGATATATTGATATTAACATCTGTTGTTGTTTGTCCTACATTCTTGAAGAGGACCCATGACACCCCAAGGGTGAGGTCTTGACTTTCTAGGGAATTGGATTTAAGTGAGGCAGAGCTGCGCAAAGTCATTAGCTTCACTGTCTCTTTCATAGTTATAGGAGTCCAGTGGCAAGACAAGAGTCAAGACAACTATCAATGGCCCTTGTCAATCTTTAGGAATTCCCAAATACCTGAGGGCTCTATATCTATATACCTATATGGCATATATAATATATATATAAAATTGACTCTGTTCTGTTCAATATTTTTTAACCAATGTTTTCAAAGGAAGCATCAATGAAGGGTGGGGAGGAAGGGAATATGTATTTATTGAACTATTACTATGTGCCAATGGACTGTGTTAAGCATTTTACATCATCAATTTTATGTCAAATGAGATATCATCTCATTTGATCCTCACAATAAACCTGTGAGATAGGTCTTATTGTTGTCCCCATTATACAGTTGATGAAAGTGAAGCAGACAGACTTGCCCAGGGTCACAAAGCTAGTAAGTGTCTGAAGCTAGATTTGAACCCAAGTCTTCCTGACTCCAGGCCCAGCATTCTATTCACTATACTATTTAGCTGCCTGGATAGCATGCCATAGATAACATGCTCACCACATTTTCAAATGGCATAAAGTTGGAGTGATGGGGAGTTAGGGATAACTAATACATTGGATAAAAAAAAATCTAAAAAGATCTTAATCAACAAGCACTTTTTTTGAGTGCCTACCATTTGCCAGGCACTATGTTAGTTACTGGGGAGCAAAGATAATGAATGAAACAATTCCTACTTTCAAGGGGCTTACTGAAACAGTGGGCTAAAAATGATGAAATTTAATAGAGGTAAATGTAAAGTCTTACAATTGGGTTTAAAAAAATCATCAATCCTGATGCAGGCTGGGGGGAGATGTAAAAAGAAAGAAATTTATGTGGGATTCCAAAGGACTGCTGCTAGCTCAATGTGAGTAATTGGTGCAATATGGCAGCCAAAAGAGTCAGTTACTCAGGCTCCATTAATAGTGTCCAGTTTGAAGGAGGTGATAGTCTGGTTATACTGTGCTCTGATGCTACCACATTTGGAGTATTACATTCAATTTTGGACACCTCATTCTATTGCTTATGTATTTTTCTTTCTTTTTTTCAATTAAACAAATATTTATCTTTAAAAAGAAATTTGCAGTTTAATAAGATATAATATATTATATAAAATATATGACATATAATAATATATAATAATGTAATAAATTTCTTATATCACCTGCAATTGCCCTTATGTCTTCCCCCCTTTCACTCTCAGAGAGCTATTGCTAATAACAAAGAATAAAAAAGTGGAAAAAATCCAGTTTAATAAAACTAACCAAAACATAAAAAAAAATCCAACATTATAAGTAGTTGGACCATAGGACCTCTCCCCACGAACTTCTGCAAAGAAGCTGGGTGAGATGGGCATCACACTCTAGAAAGTATGTGGGTGAGCTGGATCTTGTTTAAAGGAGAACCCGCAACATGGTGAGGTGACTGTCAACTGTGTAATTGGAGGTTCGGTCAAAAGAACCAGAGGAAATTTAGCCTGGAGAATAAGAGATTTAGAGGAGCCAGGGGACAGCAGTATTCAAATATCTGAAGATGTCATGTGGAAGAGTGATTAGAGAGGAACTTATAGGAAAGCCAATTTTGGCTCATTATAAGGAAAGATTCCCGACAATTAGAGCAGTCCCGAAATGGAGCGGACTTCCTCTAGAGGTGATAAGTTCACTGGAGGTCTTGAAATAGAGGTACAATGACCACTTGTTGGAGAGGTTGTAGACAGGCTTCATAATTCAGGCTAAAGTTAGACTAGCTGTGAATGGTTAGCCGAAGGTCCCTTCCAACTCCAAGGTATTATGGTCTATAACTTTGGGGTCTTAGGTTGGCTCCCTTACAATTCTCTCCTTGCCTAGTGTCCTGTTGGAGGTATATAGACTTCATCTGATATGATAAAATTGAGTTTCCTTCAAAGATCTACAATCAAAGATGTATTTTTCATCCAGAAGTCTGAACCTTCCAGAAATCACAATCCTTTCTTAAAGTCCTTTGGACTGTGTAAATTTTGGCTGGACCCCATTCAAAACCAGTATTTTACACCTAATCTGCCTCTAAATGGGGCAATCCAGAGTAAGAGGATTTACGAGGCATGACTGACATTGTGGAGTCTGAGGTTTTCTTTAGCATGACTTCTCTCTTATGTTTTATCATTTATTTATAGGCTGTTGTCTTCAGCGAAATATAGCCCCATTGTCAGGAAGTAGGCTCTCTTGTGATCTTAGGCCACTAAGTAGAGATTATAAACTATCTGACTCTGTTGGACTGGATATTCTCTGCTCTTATAAAAAGCCAAAGCTGAGTGATGTCCATTTGATGTTTCCAGCAGTGGGGGGAAGCTGGTTCTCAGGAATTTGGGTTTGTTGCTGTCTTCTTCATCCCCACCTGTTTAAGGTAGATTCTTAGACTTCTTTGAAGACTCAGAAGTTTAGATCTGAGTGGCACCTCACTGCCTATTTAGTCCAATCCATACCAGAAAAGAATACCCAGTGTAAAACACCAGACAAGTGGCCATTTAGCTTTTGCTTGAAGACCTCCAACGAAGAGAGATCCATCTCCCCAAGCCATCTATTTTACTTAAGAGGAAGTTTTCCCTGACATCAAGGCTTCTTTGCAATTTCTACCCATTGCCCCTAGTTTTACCTTCTGGTGCTAAACAGTACAAGCTTAATTCCTTTTCCACATGGTGACCTTTTAAATATTGTATCCTCCCTGAGTCATCTTCTCTAGTCTAAACATCTCCAATTCCTTCAACTGATCTGTACATAGCATGGGCTTGAGTTCTTTCAGCATTTTGGCTGCCTTCCTCTGGGACTCTTTCTAGTGTATCAAAGTCCTCTCTTAACTGTGGCTCTCAGAACTAAAAACAATGCTTCAAACATAGTTCAAGCAGGGCAGATCGTCTACCACCTCTTTATTCCTGGAAGTTATGCCTGTTAATGAAGCTAAGACCTCATTAGCTTTTTTTGGCTGCATATCACACCTTTGACTCATATTCATCTTGCAGTCCACTCTAACCATCAGGTCTTTCTCAGACAAAGTATTATCTGACCATAAATCCCTCCTCTTTACTTGTGAAATACATTTCTTAAACCTAAGTACAAGCCTTTGTGTTTATCACTATTCCTCATAAGTAAAATGAGAGGAGTAGATTAGATGATCTTCGGATTTGCTTTTAATTGTAACCAGCTTTTGAGAGGAACTCTTCTTGTAGTCTCAGAAAAGTGTTTGGAGTCTGGCTATGGATTTCTGGAAGTTGTAGTCTTGGACAGAAAGTCCTGAGAAGGACTGAGACTATCATGAGCTATGAACAGAGTGTGACTGTGGAAACATAAGCATTGGGACTGACCTTATGAACTGAGCATCGTGGCAGGGGTAGTAGGAGTAGTTGGTTGTGGCAGAAGCATGGCACATGTTTTATGTGAGTGATGAGATAGAATAGTAGCTAGAACAGGGGACCAAATACTGGGGCTCTGAGCCTATGGGGCCACGGTGAGAGTCCTGAGCATTGCAGGCATCTCTATTTTTGGGAACTAGGGATGGTAATCTGGATTTTCCATTTGGGACAATAGGTATCATACAGCAAAATAGTCTTCCTTTCTTTCCCCCTCTTCTTTGCCTGAGTAGGGCAGAAGCTGATTCCACATTTATTCTTTCCTGTCAAGTTAATTTCTAATTTCTGATTGAGTAGCTTGAATTTCTTTTGCTGGATAGATAAATCAGAGTGATTAAACGGCTATTGATCTCTGTGTTGCCTTATTTGTTTTTGGGGTGGGGAGGGCTGTAGCAGTGAGGAAAAGTATTGGGTATTGATATGCAGAGATATGGAAAGGACTACAGTTTGAATCCTGGGCCAAAAGCACCAGGCTTTCCCCGTCTAGAGGATGAGGTAAATTGAGAGAAAGAATCTATAGTTATGATTTATTAGTAATTTAAAAAAAATAAACTTCCCAAAAGACAGAATTAAATCAAACCTAGTGTGTTTCTTCCTTTTCCCTAGGCTAGAGAGGAGTAAGAGTAATATTGTACTATCTGGGACAAGGTTGGTTTGTCATTGTATATGGTCTCACTTGCTCCTTCCCCCTCCTATCATGTTTGCACCAAGAAAGTGGTCTCCAGAGATGGAATTGAGGGCAGTGACTGAGGAGTTGGAATTGTCCTGTGGGAGGAGAAAAGGTGTAACTGGCTTTGGCTGGCAATGCCCATATTCCAAAGGTAGGGGACTGAGAATATAGCAAGTACTTTCATCCTTTCAGTTTTACTGTTGACCTCAAGCTTATATGCAGATAAGCACATCTAGTTGCAGTTCTATGATTCTATAGGAAAGTCTTCTTGATATTCCATCTTTTCTATAAGGTCTCTTTACACTTATTCATCTTTGATCACAGAAGGATAAGCCCAGATCTGGAAGGAACCCTTAGAGATCTTTTGTTGTTTGTTGTCTCACATAACTGCAAAGGACAAGTAATGTCCTGTCATGTATCTTCATTGTTAGTCCTGTGGTCCTTGGGAGTTGGTGAGGTCATAAGATCTCAGAGCATGGTGGTACAAAAGAGCCATGTGTCATTATTCTTCGGAAGCCAAGGATATGATGAGGGTGGTGGATTTTGTGCCATTTCTCCCTTCCAACCTTTTCCTTTCCCCTTACATATTCCCCCATCTCCACCCCAAGTATCCCAAACCCCAGGCACCCATCTCTCCTTTCTTGTGTTGATGGTGAGCATAGTCCAGGGATGGGAACCTGCAGCCTCAAGGCCACATGTGGCCTTCTAGGTCCTCAAATATAGCCCTTTGAGTGAATCCAAACTTCACGGAATAAATCCTTTTATTAATTATTTATTATATAATTGTTCTATAAAGTTTGGATTCAGTCAAAGGGCTGCGGTTGAGGACCTAGAAGGCCACATGTGGCCTTGAGGCCACAGTTTCCCCACCACTGGGCAAGCCCCAGGAAGATCTCAGATGTATAGGATCCTTTTCTGAATTCTGAAGGTGTTGGGAATGGATACATAGGGGCAATGATGCTAAATAGATGTTTTCCTCTAATCATCTGCATGGTACGTGCATATGTTCCCCTCTAGGAAGGGAGAAAGAGCCACCATGTGTTCATAATTTCCCATCCACTCTGTCAGTGAAGTAGGTAGCAGAGGAGGAGACAATATACTTTCCCTTCTTCTTGGTTTGTGTGTTGTCCCAGCTGCAAATAGTTCTTATAATAGCCTTGCCTAGGTTTGTCTCTGGTCCACTTTATTCCAACTCATTTCATCTTAGGAATAGGTCTTTGCATCTTCTTTTGAATATGACTTTGGTACAATACCCAGTATGGTATAGTGGAAAGAAAACTACATCTAGAGTTAGGAGCCCTATCCCTTGTGTGACAACGGGCAAGTTACTTAATCTTATTGAATCTCAATTTCCTCATCTGTAAAAGGAGGATGGTGATGTCTCCTGCTTACCTCAAAGGGTTTTGATCAATGGTGATTTTCTCATCTGTAAAATGAAGATAATGATTCTTACAACAGCTTATCTCACAGGTTGGTTGTGAGGACCTTATAGAACTGTCAAGAGGCAGAAATGAGATCATGTACACAGAGTACTTTTTAAATAGAAAATGATGTGAAAATTTAATCAATGACCATTATTGTCAAAATTCACTTAAACAAATACTTGAGTGTCTCTTTCATCTACCACTGAAGTTCTTCTTTAATGTTTCATCACTATTTAGAGATGACTCTAGGTTCTTGGAGGCTAGACCAGTACAGTACGACCTCTGGCATGTCATTCCATCTAAGAATGACTGAATGTATGTTTGGTGAAGGTCTTTGTGCCTGCAGTTTGAGGATCATCTAGGCTAAGTGTTGAGAGTCTTATTCCTGGAAAGCTGATCACCTAGGTGGTCATGTATTTTTTTGGCTACAACAGATAATGGGGACCAAAAAACTAAAGTATAAAGGGGGTCAAAATCTCTATTGGTAAGAGAGTTCCCATGCCAGTAAAATCATAGAGTCTTTTATATATAAGAATTCCAACCTCCCCTCCCCTAATGATATTTATTAAGCTCTTACTGTGTACTGAGCACAGAGCTCACTAAAGTATTAAAGGGGACGTACTATCCAGGTAACACTCAGTCTGACCTAGGGGAGGTAGGTAGTTTATTTTTTTTTTCCTGAGGAATTGTCCTATGCTTCCATTTCAAGGGAGTTAGGACTCCTGATTGACTGAAAGAATGCTCAGTGTAATGGCTGTAAAGGGGAGATTGTTGGATAACACATTTCACAAAAGGGCTTCAAGAGAGGACTTTGCAAGAGGCAAGTGTGAACTTTTGCATAACTGCTGGACCCTCAGGAGCATAGACGGTAGGGGAAGTACTCTATTGTGTCTTTTGACTTCTTGTACTGTTGAGAGTGCACTCCCCTTGGTGAGATCATTTTCCATCTCCTTGGTTAATCTGTTTTATTTCTCTTTCACCCAAAGAGTTGCTTTACTATTGCGTACTCTGTTCTATTCAAATCTGTAGAATTCCCTTGACTTCTGTTTACTGTTTTGCTTGGAAATAGGTTCACTCACTAATCATGATGGTCTTTTGTGTAAACACCATTAGTAGGAGGGGCAAAAGCCTGTGATATTTAGCTGTTACCTCTGTGCTCCACTTGAGAGCTATCAGGAATAGTGTGTTTTTTCATTCTGAACCCATTGTACCCCTTAACTAGAAATATTTGAAGTATGGTAGATATAATTCTAGCCCACTACCACTTTGGGGGATAAGCAAGGGAAAGAACAAACACACAACCCTAGCCCACCTTCTGATGCTCCCCTCAAGGGCAAAAATCAGTTTCTTCTGGAGAGAAGTGGGTCAGATCTCCAATCAGATAATTATCGATGCCACATTTGAGCCAGCCATCTTTATAAATTTAGATAGCAACCATGTATTTCTGTCTTACATTTAGCTAAGATGTAGTCTCTGCCCTTATGAAGCATATAATACAGCAAGGGTAGTGGTATAAACAGAGGTAACTAAAATGCACAATATTACGAGATGCAAATATTAAGAGAATAGGAAAATGTAGTGCTCTGTGTGGTCTGAAGTAGAATTCTGTTCAATAACTGACTGAGGAAAACTAGTCAGTAAATGGAGGAGATAGCATTTAACTTGGCATGAAAGGACGTCCAGGAATTCGCCAGACCAAGAGGGAGAGGAAAGTCATTCCAGGAATAAGATATAGTGTGAACAAATGTGTGGAGATGAGAAGACAAATAGAACATTTAGGGAACTATGAGTAAATTATTTTGAGCAATGTACATGATAAAGAGTAATATGGGATAAGTGGGGTGGTACTAGATTTTGGAGGGCTTTGGATAACAGATAAAGGAGTCTGAACATTCCTTGGTAGGCAATATGGAGTCTCTGAAGATTTTTGAGTAGAAGAGGAACACGATAGAACATATGGATAATAAAGATCATTCTGGCAGTGGTGTAAGTGATGGATGGGAGGTGGGACAGAGTGAGAATGTCAAAGGCAACTTTAAGGTTTCAAACGTAGAAGAAGAGATAACTGGAAATACTACAAGTAGAAATAGTTATAAGGCAGAATTGATTTAAGGAGATAACTAGATTTGATTTTGGATATTTTGTGTTAGACCCATTTTGGACATATCTACATTAGGAAGAGATGTCTAGCCTTTATCCAAGTCTATGATAAAACTGTTAAACAGAATTGGACCAGGCTCAGATCCCTGGCAGAGTGGCCCAGTAGAAAGAATACTTGACTTTGAGTTAGAAGGCTTGGGATCAAACCCCAAATCTGTTACTCAGTATTTGTATGACCCTGGGTAAGTCACTCAACCCCTATGGGCCTCAGGTAACCCAACTTTAAAATGAAGAGTTTGGACTAGGTGGCCTCTAAGATCCCTCCTAGCTCTAAATCTATGATGTATGAGCCTATGAATTCAATTCAATACAACGAGCATTTATTGAGCACCGACTATGTTACAGAGAGGCAAGCCTTGGAGTCAGAGAACCTGGGTTCAAGTGCTACTTTGTCATATATTGGCTGCTGGGCAAGGCACTTAACCTCACATTGCCTTGGGCAACTCTCCAAGATATTGATGGTAGAGTAATGGTGATTTTGCATTGGCGAAAGTAAAGTGATGGGAGAAAGAAGAGCATGTTAACAATCTAAGGAAGGTTTCCTAACAATTTGGAAGGTTTTAGATGATAGGATTTAAAAATTATGAAGCAATGTGATATATATTCAGAGCTGGCTATAGTCTGAGTCAAACACAATTACGTACAATGGAGGAGGATTGTTCTAACATAAATACCCATTCCATTTCTTTTTTCAAGTGTCTAAAACCAAGTATATCTAGTACTTGGCAGCAGAACAAGCCAGTTGGGAAGAAAGAGGATTAAAATTGGGTCAAGACTCTAGAAATCGCCTATTCCTTTCCCTCAACTCTAGGCAAAATATTACGGAAGTCTGTAAAAAGAAGGTTATCTCCATAACACTAAACGCGCTTGGGTTGGTGGGGGGAAAGCGTTCTGACGTTAGAGCTCTGACATGTGGCAGGGTGGTATAAGAGAGGTAATAGGATCCAATGGAAAGAGTACTGGACTTGAGGTGAGAGAACCTAGGCATAAATTCTTCCTGTGTTACTAACTTATAAATCCTCAGTGAAGTCGCCTCCCTTCTCAAAGTCACAGTTTCCTCATTCATTCAATCTACAGGCTCCTACTATGTGATTTAGGACCAGAATGCAGAGACCCTGGGGCTAGAGATCCATGTCTGTATCATACACATACCTATACACATACACACATGCATATACCTATATGTATACATATACACGTGGGTAGCTGGGTGGCAAGTAGATAGAGCAGCAGGCCTGGAGTCAGGAGAACCCGAGTTCAAATCTGGCCTCAGACACTTACCGGCTGTGTGACCCTGGGTAAGTTACTTAACCCTCCTTGGATCAGTTTCCTTATCTATAAAATGAGCTGGAGAAGAAAATGGCAAAACAATATCTCTGCCAAGGAAACCCTAAATAGGGTCATGAAAAGTTGGACACGAATAAATAACCACCACCACCACCACAACAATTATGTGTGTGTGTGTGTGTGTGTGTATATGCACATGTATATATGAGATATGTGTGTGTATATCTATGTACCACATGCACAAATATTTATGCACATGCACCTGGGAGTCATGTGTACAGGGGAGATAGCCGAACTCATTAGAGCTAATGAGGTCACCTAGAAATATTCTAAACCAGGGCTTCTTAAGCTTTTAGGGACCCTCATGACCCCTTTTCAAGTTTTGGAAATGTTTGTTGGTGTTGCATGGCGTGATGATGGCATGCACAGTGCAAAGTGCGCATGCTTTGTGTTTAGAACCAAGGCAGCAGTGAAGTTGTGTGATACAACGTGAGAAAGAGCCAGAAATACCTTGGATTCATTATGCGTTTGATTTTTAATTAATTTTTGGTTGCGCATTTAGAAACCTTTAACTGTGGCCAAATTTTTCACGACCTCATGTGGGGTCGTGACCCACAGTTTAAGAAGCCCTGGTCTAAACCACTAGGGAGTGTAGTTTACTTATCTGTAAAATAAGGCACTGTAGTTTAGGAGAAAAAACACTGAATAAATGAGTTCATTTCTTAACACTCACTTTTTAGTGGGACCTTGGGCAATTCACTTAACCTTTAAGTTTATAATAATAAGTTTAATATCTAAGTTATAATTATATTAACTTAGCTACTCATTAACTCTAAGTTAGTAATTATAATAACAACTCAACCTCTATTTCTGTAATACTCTTTACGATTTGAAAAGTGTTTTTCCTGTATTATCTCATTTGACCCTAATGACAACTCTGTCATTTGGGGTCTACCAATATTGTTGTCCTTACTTCACCAGTGGGGAAATTGGGACACGAGAGAGTCTCAGAGAAACGACTTGCTTGTGGTCACACAGCTACTATTAGAAGTTGGATTTCCACCCCAGATTCCAAGTTTAGTGCTCAAACCAGTTCAGCAGGAGGGCCCAAAGGATTTCAGTTAGTAGTGGGGTAAGAGTCTTTGGCCAAAGGAAACCTCAAGTATCCTAGAGTTAAAAACCAAAAACAAAAATCCAAATGAAGTCCAGGGCAAAGAGAGAGACACATTTTTGTAGTTGATATTAACGTGATCTCTGGGCTGGGTTTATTGAAACAGTCTTAGACCCATAATCAAAACAATGTTTTATCATTTCCCCTCCAGGATGGTCACAAGCCACAAACGGGCTCCTTTGACACTTCTCTGTTGTACTTGAAACTCCAATGGAAACACTGCCATTCACTTTAAAAAGAAAAATAACTTTTCAAGCCCCCCATATATTTTTTTCCTGATTCATCCTTTTGATATTTAACTTGGATTCAAACCTAAATTCACTTAGTTTTCTCCAAGCACATTTTTGGGTTGTTTCCATCATTGTTCTTGGAAATGATTTTTTTCCCTTTTGATATACTGTACATTAGATATACAACCTGGTCAACACCATTTCAGACCCTGACTCTGACTCACTTGCTGGGCTGTCAGGACTGTCTCTAAAATATTGTCTCTTGGTTGAAGCAGCCTTGTTATTTGACTTTTCATTGGACAACAAAATTTGTGCCTGTGTATTTGCGTTGGTGGGGGAGAATGCTTGGTAAGCATGTTCTTCTGAGGGTTTGTGGGAATGTATGTGGCTGCTTTGCTGATAAGTATGAATGTTAGTATGTGGGTTTTTTGGGGGGGATATTTCTATATGTTTTTCTAAGGGGGTAGACAAACTGTGGGAGACAGTTTCTCGGCAGGTGGGGGGTGGGTGGGAAGGGAGATTGAGCAGCACGCCTCTTTATTGTTTGAGAGGGTGTAGAGTACATTTGCTGTGTGGATGTGGGATTTGTCTGTGCCATGCTCTTAGTTCCTGGAGAAGTCTGCATATGTGCAAAGGGAATGATGATGATGATACTGCCTCACTGCTCTTGCTAAGGACTTTGGCCCGTATGTCATGAAAGGGAAAGAATGTTGACTTGGAATCGGGAGAGACCTGGGCTCAAATTGTACCTCTAGCTATAGGATTATGTACTTCCTGAGCCTCAGTTTTCTCTTCTGTAAAAGGGGTTAATAATACCTATAATTACCTAGCTCACAGTGTGAGGTAATATATGCATAGCGCTTAACTATCGCTGTTATTGCTAGCCTCTCTTCACACTATTGGCTTCACCTCCAGCCTCCAGATCATAATCATCTAAGGTTCTTCTGTCCCTTCAAGCTCTCATTGAAGTGCAGCTTCAATACTTAGATTAACCTTCTGAAATCCCCCCCCTTTCACCCCCTCCCCCATTGCCCTTCTTAATCTAGTCACGACTCCCATGATTCTATGCTAAGGCTGATCTCTATTCCACTTACTAGGATCTTGGTCCTACAACTGGAAATCTAAAACTATATTCTGGCCCCCCTCCCCAATCTTCTTATGTCTTACGCCTTTCCTGGATCTTTCCTTGACTTCTTCACTTTTCTTCTTGCTGTTCCAATCCCAGCCTTGGTCTTTCTTGACCTTAGCCATCTTCTCTCAATTTTCCAACATGAACTGTTCATTCTCTTCTATCCCAAATTTCTAATTTCCTTTTAACTAAACTTCACCATCCCTATATCTTCCTGCTTCCTTTTCTCCTTCATCTTGCTGGTACTAATCACCCCCCTCACCTTTAAGAATCAACGTGATATATAGGGGCAGCTAGGTGGTGCAATGGATAGAGCACTGGCCCTGAAGTCAGGAGGACCTGAGTTCAAATCTGTCCTCAGACACTGGATACTTACTTGCTGTGTGACCCTAGGCAGGTCATTTAACCTCAACTGCCTAGCCAAACAAAACAAAAAAACATGCACTCCCTAGAGATTTTAAAAAGGAGGTAATAATACTTGTGCCATCTATCTAACAAAGGCCAAGGTCATCCACTGCATCCCGGGCCATCGCCAGTCATTTTGGCTCTTGTCTTGCCACTGCATGTTGGTGACTCTGGAAGAGAGAGTGAGGATGATGACTTTGCACAGCCCTGCCTCACTTAAATCCAGTTCACGCTCCTGTCAGGACATCACCCTCATATCTTTGGTCCTCTTTGAGAATAAAGGAAGAACGACAGCAACAACAGGGCAGTTGTATTTAAAGAGCTTTATACATCTTAAAATGATATAGGTGCTAGTTATTATTATAATATCTCCTTCAGGTCTTGGTCCTCATCCCAAATAGAGCTGTGGTTCTCTATCTCTTGTCTTACATATGCATATGTAAATGTGTTTTAATGTGTGTGACTATACATCCAATAAAAAAAAAACAAAACCTCCAGAAAATAATATCCTCCCCTCTCTGGGCCTCAGTCCCCCTATTTGCAAAATGGGGAGAATAATATCAGCCTCCCAGGTTAATGAGATGATAGACAGAAACACTTTGAGTTCATTGGAAGTATTTCTGTTCCTCTGTGTTGGGCTGAAAAAGAGCCAAATTGGCAGTGATGGGGCCTCTGGTTTGCATCTTGATGAATGTTACATCTTTACAAATGCTGCAGCCTAGTGTACTGTATTTCTCTTGTGTCATAGCTGTAACACTTTCCAAAAAGTAACTACATATTTTGGGACTTGAAGGTGCTGTATTGTTCCTGTTTTAATTATGGCTAGAATCCAAATCCTCAATGTCTTAGCCAGATGAAAGATAGGCTCTATCCTTAGCTTTGAAGAGCTCTTCAGTTTAACTTTGATTTTCAAGCCACGTATGTTACCATGGGAGCTGGGGCCAAGCAACTCTAGGACACGTAGAACCTTTGGTGTTCAGACCTGCAGGTTTTCTAGTTCCCACTACTAGATGCAAAGCTTATAAAATGTGGAGGGTCCTTTCCTGACAATAGCCCTAATTACATGAAATGACCTACTGAGTGGAGGCATTGACTTGTTAGCTTTAATCTTCTTCTGGTTCTAAATGAAGCCTTCTAGAACCCTCCAGGTCTGTAGTCAGAGTACTGGACTAGGATTTTAGGGGGCTGTGGTATGGTTAATAGACATGGGATGATCTGGGCTCAAAGAATTAGTGCTATAGATAGTCTTTGGAAAACCAAAGAGACAGTTCCTTTGGGACTGTCCAAAGTCATTGAGGTGGTACAATGGATATAGGACTGGGTCTGGAGTCAGGAAGATCTGAGTTCAAATCCAGCCTTAGACACTTATTATCTGTGTGACCCTGGGCAAATCATTTAACCTCTGACTACCTCAGTTTCGTCAAATATAAAATGGGGATAACAATAACACCTACCAGACAGGGTTGTTGTGAAGATCAAACAAGATATTTGTAAAGTGCTTAGCACAGAATCTGACACTTAATATATGCTTTCCCCCCTCATTTTTCCCTGCTCCTCCCACCTATTGTCATCATTGTCATCATCTAGCAAAAAAAAAAAAGTACTAAGCACTGGGAATATGAAGAAAGGCATGTTGAAACTAGTTCTTCGTAGAACAGGGATTCTTAATCTGGGGCTTCATGAACTTGTTTGGAAAAATAATTATATCCTTATTTCAATAGAAGTATTTTCCTTTGTAGTCTTGTGCCTTTTATTTTATATATTTAAAAACATTATTCCGAGGAGTCCATAGACCTTATCATGCGGCCAAAAGGGTCCATGACACAAGAAAAGATTAAGGACCTTTGCTCTAGGAATACCCATGGAGTGTTCTTCCTAGAAATAATTATTTATCCTTGCCATATGTGAGACCTGGACCCTTATATTAGAGCCTATAGATGGTGTCCCTCACCTCTAAACACAGTGTATATGGATAGTTCATTTGTTGATTCTCTCAGTTCACCCAGAAAAGCAACACTGCAAATCCACTTGGGACAAAGAAGCTTTCTGCCCTGAAGAGAGGCAATTGGGATGCTTCTGGGTTGCCTTGGAGCTCAAAGGGCTTTTAGCTACTAGTGCCAGTTGGGTAGGTTGATGACCTGCCTTGGAGTCTCCAGAATTGTTCTAGTATGGGAGATTAAATTAGTGGCTAATTAGGAAGAGGCAGTACAGTATTATGGAAAGTATGCTGTGTTTGGCAACAAAGAACCTGGGTTTGAATTTCAGCTTTGGCTCTGTTACTTATTATTTGTGAGACCTTAGGCAAGTCTCTTCTGGAATCTGAGCCTTAGTGTCCACATTTGTAAAAGGAAAGGCTTGTACTAGATGATATCTGGGGTCCCTTTTCATTCTAAAGCCTATGTTTAGTTTCAGCCAGTATTTGTCACCTACTCCATACTGAGAGCTGTGCTTGGTGCTAGAGGAACTATATAAAAATGATATGACATAATCCCTGCTCTCAGGAAGCCTGGGATAATCCCTAGTAAAATGTAAACGTTCCTTGGGGCCAAGGTCTATGTCATATGTTATCCTTCTGTTCCTAGTGCCAAGCACTGTGCCTTGCCTACAACAGATGAAAATCAACATTTGTTCAGTGAAAGAATCTGTTTCTCTATACATAGTTGTAAGTGTTTCTCTATACATAGTTGTGTTTCTCTCCTAATAGCTCAGAGGGTAGAGCAATATTATTATGTCTATTTTATAGACAAAGGAACTGAGGTCCAGAAAGGCTGTGTATTTGTCCAAGGTCACAGAACTAGTTAGTAACAAATGAGATTTCAGCTCAGGTCTTCTATAACTGAGTCCAGTGCTCTTCCTGTTACAGTATGGGAGAGGATGTATGACTCATGTGTGATATGTGCTCAAGAGAGGTACAAGCAAAATGCTATGCTAGGTCTTCGAAAGAAAAGATCTCTTTTTTTTTCTTTTTTCTTTTTTGCTTTTATAAGCTGTTCCTTACTGATTTTTCCTTTGTTCCAGAGGTCCTGAGATCCACTGGATGGGATGGAGGAGGTTGAGGCTACTGAAGACTACGAAGGCCGTGATGTCGACCGGCAAAGCAGGACAGACCAGACCAGACTGGTGGCTATTCTCCAGCTGAGAACCCGCCAGAACAGGTCTCGCTCTACGCTGGGGCCTGGAGGCAGGGAGGAGGGGCGCGGCAGGGGCGGAGGGGGCGCCGGGGTACCTTCGGCCGCCGATGCCGAGGCGGTGGCTACGGTGCCAGCAGAAGCAGCAGCAGCCACAGCCGGCCGCCTGCGTACCCACCACAGAGTTCCGAAAAGATCTTTTTCAACCTGAGAATCAAAGAAGGCTCCTTGGAAGAGATAGTATTTAAGGGTGAGTTTCAAATGACTGTTGACTCTGTCAATCAACTACAACATTACTGAAAGAGACTGTGACCACTTCCAGTGGCCTGTTGGGAAGGTTGCTAAACCTCATCTTACATCACTTTTAATTAAGTATTTAATAAACATGCAATCTCTGCCCCAAACAGATCATTTTAAAGCTCTGGTGTTGCTTCCAAGAACTACTCAGAACTTTTCATAAACACACTTTTCTAATGTCCACCAAGAATTTTAATAATAAGCAAGTTGTCTGCCAGCAAGCACATCTATTACCCTGGCCATGGGGAGATTACAGG
This sequence comes from Phascolarctos cinereus, assembly GCF_003287225.1. Lineage (NCBI taxonomy): Eukaryota > Metazoa > Chordata > Mammalia > Diprotodontia > Phascolarctidae > Phascolarctos > Phascolarctos cinereus. The sequence continues at coordinate 269,297,542 of NW_027556098.1, read as the reverse complement.
ATCTAATGGTGTTCCCTGCCATTGGCACTCAGAGGTCCTGCTTAGATCTAATTTGTCCTTCTTGGATCCCTGGGAAATCCAAGACTGAGTGTCTGGGAGGAAGGGTAGCAAAGAAAAGTGACAAACAGGTGACCAAATCCCTAAACATGCTTTAAGCATGTGTCTATGCCCTGGAGTTCCACTTTTCTTAATATATGTATGCATGTCTGTCTGTCTGTCTATCTATCTATCAACTATCTATCTATCTGCAGCTAGGTGATACTGTGGATAGCTCAGTGGGCATGGAGACAGGAAGACTCATCTTCATGAGTTCAAATCTGGCCTCAGACACTTACTAGCTGTGTGACCTTGGTCAAGTCACTTAACCCTGTTTGCTTCAGTTTCCTTATCTGTAAAATGGTCTGGAGAAGGAAATGGCAAACCACTCCAGTATCTTTGCCAAGAAAACCCCAAATGGAGTCACAAAGAGTCAGACAACAACAATCTATCTATCCATCCATCAATCTATCTCTCATGTAAATATAGATATAAATGTATATACATATCTACATATACACATTGGATGTGTGTATATATGTTTATATTGTGTGTGTGTGTGTGTGTATATATATATATATATATATATATATATATATATATATACATATGAATAAATTAAAGATAGGTAGGTGGTACAGTGGATAGAGCACTGGGGCCTTGAATCAGGAAAACCCAAGTTCAAATCCAACCTCAGACATTTACTATCTGTGTAACACCTTCTGCTTCAGTATCCTCACTTGTAAAATGGGCATAATAACACCATACCTACCTCCTGAGGATGTTGTGAGGATAAAATTAGAAAATAATTGTAAAGCATTTAGCACAGTGCTTGGCGTACAATACATACTATATAAGTGCTAGCTATTATCATCATCATTATATTATTATCATTATTGTTATTTTCAATGCCACTTGGGATTTACTAGGGCTCTGGCATGTTTACCTTTGACTTCCTTGTGAGCACTGCTGATTGCCTTCCTATGCAATGTTCATTTGGATGGGTGGAAACCTTTCAGGTTATTGGCCAATTAGGCTCACCTCCCAGGGGTCACACCCCCTGTTACTGAAGCAGCTTCTGGCCCTCTGAGCATAGATCTAGAGAAGACCTGGAAATCCACCCTCCAGCCCCCTTTCTGTCCTTAAGCACACAATGTAGCAGGCTATGGGACAGAGAGGAGTAGGGGAGTAAATGGATTAAGCCCACCCTGCCTGTCCAACTCCTGCAGGCTTCCCCACCAAGAAGCTATGAATCACAGCTTCTCAGGAACACTGAGGTCTGGAGGGACACCAGCCCTCAGGCTCTCCCATCAAAAGCGACTCCATGTAGCCTGTGGTTTGGGATGTGAGAGGCAGCATGTTACAGATGATGCTGTTATTATTTACCAGGCGCTGAGTTTCAATGCTGAGAAAAAGGTGCCCTGCACTTTCACTCAGTTACAGAAAATGGTAATCACACACACACACACACACACACACACACACACACACACACACCCAACTCAGGCACATACACATCAGTGCCATGGCTTCCTCACCACATGATCACAAAAAACTGCAAACTTAGAAGTCTAGGTATAAAGGGCTCTGCATCTGGAGTCAGAGGATGTGAGTCTGAGGCCTACCCTGATACTTACTAAGACTTATTGTAAGGCTTCATGACCTTGGGAAAGTTCCTTCATTTCTCTAGGCCTCAGTTTTCTCATTTGTACAATGAGGAGAATTGTCTGAGGCGGGTGCGGCAGACTTTTGACCGAGTCAAAGTTTTCCAGTGATTCAGTCAAAGGGCTGCACTTGAGGACCTAGAAGGCCACCTGTGGCCTTGAGGCCGAGGGTTCTCACCCCTGGATGACCTCTAAGGCCCATTATACAAAGCAAACTATATACAGGGTAAATAGGAAATAATTAACAGAGGGAAGGCACAGGATTCTTGCAGAAGGCTGGATTTTAATTGGTACTTAAAGGAAACCAGGGAGGTCAGTAGTCAGAATGAAGGAGGAAGAGTGTTCCAGGCATGGAGGGCAGGGCAGAGAAAATGCCCAGAGCCAAGAGATGTAGTGTCTTGTTTGTACAATAGCCAGGAGGCCGATGTCATTGGGTTGAAGAGTATGTATTGGGTAGTAAGATGTAAGAATACTGGAAAGGTATATATCACAGATATATAATTAAATGTGTGTGAGTTGATTTTGAGTATGGGCTCAGCAACTCTACTATGGGTAGCTAGGTCATTTTTTTTGGAAGGTCACAGTAATTCATAAAGGCCTATTAAATCAATCAATTGATTGACGAGATGTTATTGAACACCTATGTGCCAGGTGCTTTGCAAGGGTCATAAATTAGGGAATTATTGTGATCTGAATTATTGGGAGTATCCTTGAAAAGGAAATCACAGCTTTTTAAAAGTATGGATGTTGAAGTAAGTTGATCATATAAGCTACTGTCATTTATTATTGGACATTCTTTAAAAATCTATAGAAAATGCAATTTTTGTTTATTAATTTATATAAACAAATGTTATTCAGTAATGTAAATAATGTGCCGTGAATTTGTATGTACTTATAGGGCTTTCCAGCTGCAAGGGGCCTTAGGGATCATTTATGCCAATTCCCACCTTTTACAGATGAGAAAACTGAGGCCCCCCTCCCAAACTGAAGTCATTTATGCAAGGTTGGACAGCTACTGTCAGGCTAGGACTCATAACAACAACCCTCTATATTAATATATCACATATATTCATATATAAATATGCTATATAGTCATATATAATTTTAAGGTTTACAAAGTACTTTATAATTATGAGGTAGAAAGGAAGAAATTTATTATATTATTTATTGATTATACATTTATCAAATGCCTACTATATATCAGACATTTTACGAATAATATCTCATTTAATTCTTACAACAACCCTGGGAGGTAGGTGTTATTATTATCCTAATTTTACAGTTGAGAAAACTGCAGCAGAGGTTAAGTGATTTGCTCAGGGTCATACAGTATGTGTGTGAGATAGGATCTGAACTCAGGTCTTTTTGATTGCAGCCTCAGTGTTATATCCAGTGTGCCAGCTAGCTAAGTAAAGTATCTCTGTTTTGTCAGTGAGGAAATTGAATCTCAGAGAACTTAATTGACTTGCCCAGGTGCACCCAACTAGTATTTATCCATGCCAGAAACTGAAATCAGGTCTTCAGTTTCTCAAGACCAATCTCCTTACCATTTTAGGTATTGTCTCCCTAGGTTTCCCAATTCCAGTATACCATGGGTCTTTAACTTGTTGAAACTCTGAAGAACAAAGAGTTATCCTGATATTTTTCATTATAATTATTGCCACCAAAAAGCTTTAATGGCATATATTAATAATATCTCACATTTATATATCACTTTAAGACTTTTCAAAGCACTTCATGTAGATCCTTTCACTCGGTCCTCATAACAACCATTTGAGGCAGATACTATCATTATCCCCATTTTTTTGTTGTTGTTATTCAGTCATGTCTGACTCTTTGTGAGCCAATTTGGGGTTTTCTTGGCGAAGACAATGGAGTGGTTTGCCATTTCCTTCTTCAGTTCATTTTATAGATGAGGAAACTGAGGCAAACAGGGTTAAATGACTTGTCTAGGGTCACACAGCTAGTAAGTGTCTGAAGCCAGATTGAAACTTGGAAGATGAGTATTCCTGACTCCAGGCCTGGCACTCTATCCACTGAGTTACCTATCCCCATTTTACAGATGAGGAAATTGAGGCCGAGAGCATTAAAATGCCTTGCCCAAGGTCACACAGTAAGTGTCTGAGGAGGGATTCCAACTCGGGCCTTTCTGACTTAAAGTCCAATACTCAATTCATTTTGATACCTCGATGCCTCGCCCTATTAGTATTTGGTGGTCTGTCAGGCCCAGACCAATTTGGATAGAGCACAATCCCCACTTTGACTTGCTTTCTGCTTTGGTAGGCTGTCAGACACTTTCCTTTAGAGCAGTGGAGGAGGCCAGATAGAGGTGAGACCGTTTGAGAGCCAGGAGAGCAGGCACTGCCTGGTCCCTGTCAGTCCTGTCCCATCTAGCCTCTTGGTGGCACCTCGCCTGGCCAGCTCTGCCTGGCACTTGTTTCCCACACACATTCCTGAGAACTGCTGAACCAAACCCAGCTGAGTTCAGCCTGCCAAGTAGCTCTGCACACACACATCACTGAGAACTGCCTAGGAGAATTCAGGGGCTGGGGCCAAGGCCTGCTTGGGTTTATTATAATTTATTTTGGTATATTTATTTAATTGTATTTGCAATTTCTTCTTTATTGTCCTTCCTGACTGCTTGGATGGCGTGTGACAAGGCCGTATGGCACGGCTTCTAATTAGTTTTTTTAAGTTCTCCTTTACTCCCAACCCAATGGCAAATGTTACCAAAAAAAAAAATTAATCCCAGAAAAAAAAAAAAAAGAAAAAAAACCCTTGATGGGATTAAAACTAAATTGACCAGATGGCTTCTTTGCACCTAATTTAGCACAGTCCAGTGGTGCCAGATTTCCAGGGTATAAGGACCCATTATTCCCAAACTGAAACTCACAGCTCACTGCCCAGCACTGCTTAGCTTGTTTCTGTCTTTTTTTATTTATCTAATCTGGAAATGGGCTTTAAGGAAATGCATGGATCTTGCCAAAGAGCTTCAGGGCTTTGGAGTTTGGCAGGGACATACAACAAACAGAGTGTGAGTGGAAGGGCATCAAATAGAGTACCAGGTGATCCTTTCATCTCTCATCTCTGTGCCTCATAACTCAGCTATAGGTAGATAAAGGGATTGCAACATTAAGGCTGGATCTGCATCAAGCCAGAGTCCTTTGATCCCTGTTTCATTGGCTTGTCTTTCTGCCCAAAGCTTATTATCATGTATAAGAGATATCTGAATAACAGTACTAAAATACTTTATAGGTTTCTCTCTAGCCTCTTTCTTTTTGGATCTTCAACGACTCATTTAACAACTCTGAGCTGAACTGCCTCATTTGAGGTAGTTAGGTAGTGGATAGAGCACTGGTTCTGAAGTTAGAAAGACCTGAGTTTAAATCCAACCTCAGACACTGGCTGTATGGCCCTGGACAAGTCACTTAACCTCTGCTTGCCTTAGTTTTCTCATCCATAAAATGAGGATAATAATAATAGCACCTACGTCCCAGGGTTATGAAGATCAAATGTGATCCTAATTGTAAAGTGCTTAGCACGGAGAATAAGCACTATATAAATGTCAGCTTCTTCATAAAGGCTGTTTTTTGTTTTTTGTGTTCATCTATGTTGGAGGAAAGAGGGAAAATAATGGAAGCGTAAGACTTTGGTTTACTTGGGTGTCAAGATGATGACAGACTCTAGAGGGAAGGTGAAATGGTTCAGTGCTTTCTTTGTTCCTGCTTTCTTTAGCAAGGAGACTATTTACCGAGGAGGCAATAGAAGTTAGAGCAAAAATGTGTGACAGGACATTGAAACTCGTGATAAGAGGGAATTGTGATGGCACTTAACTATCTCAAATCACCTGGCCCAAAGTAACTATATCAGAGAGAGAGAGAGAGAGAGAGAGAGAGAGAGAGAGAGAGAGAGAGAGAGAGAGAGAGAGAGAGAGAGAGAGAGAGAGAGAGAGAGAGAGAGATGGTGTCTTGTGTAGGGAGTTCCCTCCTTGCCTCTCCCTGTTGAGAGGAGGGTTTCAGCTAAGGACCTCAAAAGGTCCAACTCCCTCATTTTAAGTGGAAAAATTAAGATTTGAATTTCAGGTCCTATGATTTGTAGGATCATAAATTTAAAACTTGAAGGAACCTTGTAGGTTATCAAGTACAACCCCTCATTTTATAGATAAGGAAACTGAGACTCAGGAAGGTTAAATGACTTGCCCAGAGTCATACAGCTAGTGAGTGTCTGGGGCAGGATTTGAATCCATGTCTTTCCTACTCCAAATTGAGCAACACTGATGTTCCCAATTTCAATCTGGATGTGCCAGTCTCAGCTGCATTGTGTATAGGGATCAAAGGGTTGCCTTATTACCCTTCCCTTAAAGACTTTGCTCTCTCCTCCCCACTTCCCCATGCTCCCTTTGGTGTCCCATGTGGTCTTCATTTGAACACTAAATAAAAGAGCCTCTTGCTTTAGCATTGACTGGCCCTTCTGATTGGTGGAGCCCTTTGAGTTCCAGCAACGTACCGTAACAGTATCAAAAAGAACCTGTCTTAGGAGAAGAGAGGACCAAGGAGGAAAGACACAGAATCACAGGCTTTCAGAATTGGAAGACTCCTCAGTGGCTATCTAATCATCTAATCCAACCCATTCCTGCCCAAAGACTCCTCTCTGCAACATACTTGAAAAGTGGTGTGGTCATGCGGTCATTCAGCCATTGCTTAAATACTTCTAATGAGGGGGAAACCACTATATCCCTAGATGGCTAAACCCATTTTTGCATTGCTGTAATTGTTAGGAAATTTTTCCTTGCATCAGTCCCTTATAGGAGTGAATAGCCTACAGATGTTGAGGGGCAGCTGTTTTCCAATTCTATCAAGGATAGGCAAGAGGCTTAGCAATAATAAGAGGGGAATGGTGGATTTCCTGAATAAAAGAAAGTGATAAAGTGGTTTCATTGGCCCAGTCTCAAGAATCAGCCTCCCCACTTCCTTGCTGTGTTTGGGGCACTGAGATGGGGCCTTGGCCTTTTATTGTCTTAAGGCTCCTCTTGTACTGTGAATCCCATGACTGAATTCCTATCTATTAGACTTCTGCTAGGAGTAGAGAGGACTGCATTGACATTCCCAAGAGCAACTGTTGTGGTTTATTTTATTTTATTTTATTTTTTTGAGCTGTTGGAAATAGCAGGTTTGATGACTAACCCCAGAAGAGCCTGCAAGATTTCTGTTAACTAATCGCCTGCTGAGGATCAGAGGAAAATTCCTGCTGGACTCCCTGCCTTGGTCCACTCCCTGGCTTCATTTTCCATCTCGAGATCCTTCCAGCTCTGCAAACATATACAGCATCACCATGGCGACTCGGGGACCAGATATATGCATATGAAAAAGTGTGAGACAATATCTTTCCTCTGTGATCCTTTGTTAGAATGGAAACCTTTTCTTATAAAAACTTCCACAAACAGCCTGTCTCATCATCCAACCCTCACACATGTTCTCCCATCTCTCTCCCATCCCTTATTCTTCTCTCTGCCCCTACTTCTCACACGTGCTCACAAATAGTAGACAGTATGATATACTGGAGTGAACATTTACTTTGGAGTCAAAAGACCTCAGTTTAAACCCTGTCTTGTAATACTCCTTATATAACCTTCATTTCTCTGGGCCTCAGTTTTCTCATCTGTAAAATGAAAGACTTCTACTAGCTGGCTCTGGTTCCATAACTATGATTCCATTATTCCTTCACTGTCTTCTCTTCCTCTTCCCCAATCTAATAGTCACACATAATCTCCTCCTTTCTTTTCATCTTATTATTTTCTGAAATGAACTGAAGAGCCAAAGGTTTGATCTTAATTAAGTGGATTAAAATAAGCAAGTTACTTCAAGTACCCTGGAAACCTTTTCTGTTCAATATAGATTTAAATATAATTATTTATATAGAGATTTATATATAAATGGTCAAAGGATGCATATAAGAAGTTTTCAGAGGAAGAAATTCAGGCTTTCAACAACCATAAGAAAAAAATGTTCCAAATCACTAATAATTAGACAAATGCACAATAAAGCGCCTCTGGGGTTTTACTTTATACTTTTAAGTTTGGCAAAGATGGCAAAAGAGGAAAATGAGAAATGTTGGAGGGGATGTGGGAAAACAAGCAGACCGGTGCATTGCTGGTAGAGCTGTTAATTGGTCCAGCTATTCCAGAAAGAGATTTGGAGCTGTGTTCTAAATGTCACCAAACTTTTGCCCCCAGAATGTATACCCTTTGAGTCAGTGATTCCTCCACTAGGTATATGTCCCAAGGAAATCAAAGGGAAAAAACCATATGGAAAAGAAACCTACATGTAAAAAAATATTTATGCCAGCTATTTTTATGGTAGTAAAACATTGAAAACTAAGGGGATGCCCGTCTATTGGGGAATATCTAAACATGTGATATAGGAATATAATGAAATATTACAGCATCATAAATGACAAAATGGATAGTTTTAGAGGAAATTGTGAAGACTCTTTGAATTGATACAAAGTAAAAGGAATAGAACTAGGAGAACAATTTGAACAATGATGAATTATTAAGAAAAACAACTTTGGGGGCTGCAGTAGATAGAGCTTGGGCTTGGAGTCAAGAGGACCTGCGTTCAAATCCGACCTCAGACACTTGAAACTTACTAACTGTGTGAACCTGGGCGATTGCCTCCCCTCTCCCCACCCCCCAAAAAAGCAAAAAAAAAAAAAAGCAAAACAACTTTGAAAGACTTGAGAACTTGTATCAATGCAATGGCAAACCATGGTTCCAGAGGACTGAAAAATGAACTAAGCTACCCACCTCCTGACAGAGAAGTAATGGACTTAAAATGTAGAATGATTTTTGTCTATGGCCAATGAGAAATTTTGATTTGCTTGACTGTATATTTGTTATGAGGATTTTCCTTTTTCTTTTAAACAAATTTGTTCATTTTTTGGGGGAAGCAGGAGGGAAAGAAAATAGATTCTTGTTAATTCAACAAAAGTGGTGGCCCTAAGGCAAGACGACTACCAGGAGACCTAATGTCAATAGATGAGGGCTCATCTTCAGCATGAACAGTTCATTGCTAACTTGGAGGGAAAGCTGAGCCAACACACTGTTAGCAACAGTGGAGCAGAAAAGGAGTGGGCAGCTTTTAGAGATTTGGTGTACAGCACCTCATTTACTCGTCTGGGCCAGAACACTCACAAACATCAAGATAGGTGTGATAAAATGATGGGGAAATTCAGAAGCTGCTAAATGAAAAAATAAGAACTCCACAAGGGTTACCAGCAGGACAGTTCATCTGTCTCTAATAAGGTAGCATTTAACTCCATCAAAAGTAAAGTGCAAGTGAAGCTTAGAGAGATGCAGAATTCTTAGCTCAGTAAAAAGGTAGATGAAATTCTGTTTTATGCTGATAGTAACACTCCAAAGCACTTTTAAGATGCCCTGGTTGCTATTTATGGGCCAAAGACCTATGGTGTATCTCAACAACTCAGTGCTAATGGAGTTACATTGATTAGTGATAAGGACATGATTCTAGAGAGATGGGCTGAACACTTCCATAACATTCTCAACAGATTGCTATCAACTAATGCTGAAGCCATTGACTGTTTACCTTAGGTTGAAGTCAATCACTCTCTAGCCAAACTTTCAACTGAAGAAGACGTTTGGAATGCTGTCAGGTTCCTCTTGTGTGGCAAAGCACCTGGTGATGGTTCCATTCCAGCAGAGATCTATAATGCAGAGGATCTACTGTTCATACAGATGCTGTCTGAACTCTTCTAGGTTATATGTCAAGAAGAAGTTATCCTCTAGGAGTTCAAGGTTGCCTCCATTGTCCATCTCTATAAAGGAAAAGGAAATAGATTGTCCTGTGACAATCGTGGCATCAGGTGTGTGTGTGTGCCATCTCTCTCTTAGTCATTGATGGCAAGATTCTTGCCAGAGTCCTCCTTAATCAATTGATCCTTCACCTGGAAGATGGTCATCTACCTGAGAGCCAGTGTGGCTTCAGAAAGGGCTGAATAATGATTGATATGGTGTTTGCTGCCCGACAACTCCAGGAGAAATACCAGGAGCAGAACAGAGGTCTGTTCAAAACATTTGTAGATCTGACCAAGGCCTTTGATACTGTCAGTCATGAGGATTTGTGGAAGATTATGGCGAGATTGGTTGCCTGGAGAAGTTCATCAGTATGGTACACTAATTTCATAATGGTGTGCTTGCGTGGATTCTGGATAATGGACGATGCTCTCATGCTTTCCCAGTCACAGTGGAGTGAAGCAGGGCTGTGTGCTTGTTCCCGTGCTTTTTAGCATGATGTTTCATTGATGCTGTTGGACACCTTCCATGAGGATGAAAATGGCATAAACATCAGCTACCACACTGATGGTAAATTATTTAATTTGAAAAGGCTATGAGCCAAGACTTTCATCTGAATTGTCTTATGAAGATTCTGAAGATCACCTGGCAAGATAAGGTACCAGACAATGAGGTCCTTTCTCAAGCTGAACTGCCAAGCATTCAAACTCTACTGCAGAGAGCACAACTCTGAAGGACTGGCCATATCATTTGAATGCCAAAAGTACCTTTGCCTAAAAGACTATTTTACAGAGAACCCAAGGCAAGTACTTAGATGGGGATCAGAAGAAGTGATACAAGGACACTTTTAAAGTTTCTCTGAAGAACTTTGGAATTGATTGTAAGACATGGGAAATATTGGTACAGGACTGCCTGCCCATCATGGTGGGCCTACATCAAAGAAGGTACTGTGCTCTATGAGAAAAGCAGAATTGCAGTAGCTCAAAAGAAACATGAGATGCACAAATTTAGAGACATCTCCACTCCCAATGTTCATATGGACTATTTCTGGCAGACCTGTGGTAGAGCCTTCTAGTATTGGTCTGATCAACTACAGTTGGACACATTGTACCTTTACTCCAACACAATGATGTCATTTTGGTCCTCTTCAAGTATGAAGGGCAAGAACCAGGAAATAGATTCTTGTTAATTGAAAAAATAATAAAATAAAAAAATTAATGTACGTTCAGGAGACAGATAAATTATTATTATTAATAATTTAAATGATAATAATTCTTCATATATTGACTTACACTCTTTGGTAATCAGTTTCCCCATCTGTAAAATAAAGGGATCATAGAATCATAAAAGACCTTAGAGGTCATGGAATCCCTCATCCTAATGCTCCTTACACATGCCATTTGTTTTCCAGCTCTAAAATTGTGTGATCTCTGAAAACTTCATTATTAAATCGGCTCTTTTGTCATCCTGTCATTTCTCTTTTAAAATGTCCCTTGGATTCAGCTTTTCCTCTTTGTTTCCAATGAAGCCACTCTGGCCAATCCTTTCATGTCCCTGCTTATGAATTACTGTAATAGCCTTCAACCCTATCATTTTATAGATAAAGAAATACTGTGCCTCAGTTTGCCAAATTTTTAAAATAAGGGGGCTGGACATGGCCTCTAAGCTCTCTTTCAGTTCTAAATCTATGCTTCTATTATTCTATGGCATCCCTGCTAGTCTTCTCTCCTACCCCTTACCCCCAATTCATCCTCCCTATCGCTTTCAGACTGACTGTATTCCTAGGGATGAACTTAAGAATTCAAGGCTATGAGCAAATAATGCTGTGTAGTTCCCTTTCACATGTTTTTATCCAGGTGGAATAATATTAAAAAAGAACAAGAAAGGCAGCTCTGAAGGGGAAAAAGAGTTAGAAAAGGTCAACAGCTGCTGTGTATGCATGTGGGGTGAGTGTGTGTGTGTGTGTGTGTGTGTGTGTGTGTGTGTCTACTCGGAGGGATGCAGGTAGGGAGGGAAGGGACAGCTACCAGCCTTTACTGGAGCAATGGAAGGGGAAACTATAGAATCCTAAGGGTTGGGGTTTTGGATTTGTTTTATTCTTTTAGCACTAGCTATCAGGCCGATTCATATACTTCTCTCACTAGTCTGCCTCCCTGAGCCATTGCCCTAGAGCAGGATGGAACAGAATAGCAGTCTGCCCTCAGTTGCCCTGGATTTTCCCGACATACTGATTTCATCATACCCCTTGCTTAAAAGCCTACAATGGCTGCCTAAGGCACAAAATCCAAACTCCTTTGCTTAGCTTTCAAGACTTCTATTATCTGGCACTGCCCCAAGTAGCCAACCTTCCTTTCTGCACTCCACCCCAACACACACCTTTTGCTGCAGGCAGCAATTCTCTCTTATATGCTCATTTCTACCTCTTTGCTTTAGGCTCTAGGCTCATTCTCCACCCTTCTGTTTATCTCTCTCTCAACACCCCCCCCCCCAATCTTTCAAGTTCCAGCTCACACTCCACCCTTAAGAGGATACCTTCTATGATTCCCATTGTGTTTCCAGTTAATACCACATAATTTAATCTTTAATTGTTGTCTTTTTTTCAGGTAAGACACTCATCTTCTTCATGATAGGTGATGACAGCTTTCAGATTTGCAAAGCACTTTACATATTATTTCATAGGAGCTTCATAGCAACCCTACAGGGTAGGTCTATGAGATCCCTGTCTCTGGGTAAGATTAATCCTATTTTACAGGTGAGGAAAGTGAAGATCTGAGAGATGAAGGGGTTTACTCCAGACCCTAGAGCTAGTAAATGGAGAAGCCATTTCCTTATCAACAAGAAGGCTGAAGGGGAATGAATTTTTTTTCACTGTTGGAAGAGGCACTCAAGGGTCATGGAAAGTAGAAGTCTTTTGAAACAATAGGAGTGGTTAGAGAAGGGAGACTTGAGCCAGTGGAGAGGAAAAGTACTGCTACCTATGAGAGAAGATAGTATGAACAGTTGGAGCCTTCTGTGGCTGACCCACTTAAGGAATTATCTGCCTGCAGAGAATTTGCTGTTTGCTTGGATGTACCTGTTCCCTGCACTATGGGACATGGTGAAGTTATCCCCTCTAAATGTTCTCTTCTTTGTGTTGGCTGCCTGGCCAGTTGGCTTTTGACACTTGGGAATTTTCTGCTCTATTTAAGCCTTTATTTCTTTCTCACCCATACTTTATAAAGGGTGTTGTCTCCAAACAAAGACAAGCTGATTTTTGTGAGTGTATGCTATAAAGAAGCAGATAATGCAGGAGAGAGAAGAGCAAAAGGAAGCCCAAGGCCAGACTTAACCTTGTCTGTTTATGTTTGCCTTAGACTTAACCTCTAGCCTGGACTAAGCTCCCTTGCTGATCCTTACAGAAGAACTTCAAGAGAGGACCTAGGAATCTAGAAGAATGAGTGAGAAGATTTAATGCGTGTATTTGGAGGAGAGAGATGGAGAATGCCATGGTGAGTCCTAGGACAAGTGAAGAACTGGCTTGCCCGGCTGTGCATTTAGCTCTGATAGGTGAGTGAATATGTGTGGATATTAAGGTAGGGAGTCCTGATGTTTTTCTTACATGGTGTAAATAGCAGGACGGAAGAGCAGTGATGAGAGGCTGTTACTGAGATATGAGAACCGGGTGATCTAGGGAATAGGTCCTGGGGGATGTTGAGTGATGGTTTTATGAGAAAAGCTTTCTCAGCCCCTCAGGTCCTTCCCTCTCTTCTATCCCACCTCTATCTGTGCTAAACTGGAGACCCACATAAATAGGCCAGAGTTTGTCTGGAAGGATACCTGAGCTCCTTGGAAGAAAAAAGTGTTATCTCTCAGGGTGGGGGTGGGGGGAATCCTTGTGCAAATGTACACTGATGACATACATTAGTATTAACGATTATGACGATAGTGATGATTTTGCCAAGATAGTAAAACCTTGTAAAATTTGATATTGGCTTATTCAAAATAATGCTTAATTACAAGAAACTCCTTCCCCCTACCTCCACCACATGTTCTGTTATTTGTTCTCTATCAAGAATATTTGCTCATTTGAGGGGGAACATATTAATTCAAAGCTCCTTTTTTATTTTCTTGATTTATTTTAAATGAATGGGCTATTGGGAAGACTCAAAGGACAGTTTTAATTCATTAATTTGTTATTCTGGCTGGTGCCTTGAGTCTGTCTCTAGAGTCTCATAACTTGGGGTAGCACATGAGTGGCCTTGATCCACTGGAATAGGCTGTGGGGTCTAGAGTGGAACTGACAAAGGTCCCACAGCTAGAAACCTGATTTTCCTTTTTCCATGATTTGACCATCAGCAGGGCTATTCACCGGAGGTTAGTGAGTTAAATAACTTGCTGGCAGGAAGAAAAGTTGGACTTGTGCTGGTTTTCCCTCCAATGTGTGACAGTTTACAGCTCCCACATTTTCCCCTTGTATAGTTAGGCCACCCATCATCTGGCCTCTCCATCCATTAGCTTTCAGAGGCCCTCCACAATGACTCAGAGAGCTGCCTAGTTTAGTATTCTCGGAGTCTCCATTGATCACTGATGGAACTGTGTCTAGAGTTGCACAAGTTCCCCAAAGCAGGAAAAACCCCCAAGTGCCATTGTTTCCTGGGGTTAGTTTACAGTTGTTGGGTCTAATGCTGTTTCCTTTTCCTCATCCCCCCAGCTTTTCAGAGCACAGGTTAACCATCACACTTTCCCCTTTCTGGACTCAGGCAAATTCCAAGGCATCTCAGCCATACTCTGTTTAAGCCTCTAATCTTTGAAGTTCAGATCCCTTAACTCCTACCTATGGTTTTATCCCTGGCCCAGAGGTTGGCACCAACCCAGTTCCTAGGCAAGTAGATTATAAGGAATCTTAAAGCAACAGTTAAATCTGGTCCCATCTCACTGCCGGTGCCCTCTGGTTTTGTATTTTGATTCATAAATGTTTGTTGAGAGAGGCAGTATAGTATAGAGGTTCAGCCCTTCAAATCAGAAACACTTGGTTTCAAGTGCTACTTCTGACACATACTGCCTGTATGACCCTGGGCAAGACACTTCTCAGAGCCACCAGTGGTTCTCTAGGACAATAAATCCAGTAGTATGCAAGCTTCCTGAAGGCAGAGGTTGCTTAATTATTTTGTCTTTGTATTCCTAGCCTAATCTTGTTGTTCAGTCACTTTCAGTGGTGTCCCACTCTTCCTGCCATGCCCCCATTTGGTGTTTTCTTGGCAGAGATAGTAGAGTGCTTTGTCATTTCTTTCTCCAGCTCATTTTATAGATGAGGAAACTGAGGCAGTGACTTGCCCAGGGTCACACAACTAGGAAGTGTTTGAGGCTGGCTTTGAACTCAGATCTTCCTGACTCCAGACCCATGCTCTATCCACTGTGTAGCTCTCAAGCCTAACCTTAATGCCTCTGTTTTGTTTTGATTTTTGGAAGCTGGGCCTCCCTGTCTGGCTAAACCTGCCACTGATGGGTCCAGAAGCGTGGGCTTCCTCCTTTTATGCCCTGGGAGAGTTCACCCCTCCCTAGGCATTCAGGTGACCCCCATCCCCACCACCAGTGGGCTTTAGCTCTGCTGCAGCTCAGAATTCTCAAGCTCAAGAGATTCAGCAGCTTCAGCCTCCCCAGTAGCAGGGTGTGTGGGTTGGCACAGTGACTATTAAAAACCACAAATTCAGAATCTGGGAATGAGGTAGGAAAGAAACTGGCACTGGAATCAGATGACTTGGGTTTAAATCCTAACTCCTATGATTATTACCTGTGTGACCATCGCTTAAGCTTCCTGGGCCTCAGTTTCCTCATCTATAAAATGAAGAGGTGGGACTATATGCTAAGCACTGGGGTTACAAAAACAGACAAAATACAGTCCCTGCCCTAAGAAGCTTACGTACTAATGAGGGAGACAACATAGATGTGTGTGCATCAATTTGGCAGTCTGGTAAAGCCTATGAACCTCTTCTCAGAATAATTTTTAAAAATCATAATAGAAGGAAATGCTAAATTTCAGTTAGGAGTTAGTGAAAATAAAGGTGTAATTTTTTTTTCCCTTACAAGTTCACAAACCCTTGAAATCTATCCATATACCCCTGGGGTGGCACAGTGGATAAAGTACTGGGCCTGAAGTCAGGAAAAAACTCATCTTCTTGAGTTCAAATCTAGATTCAGAATCTTACTAGCTGTG
Source organism: Phascolarctos cinereus (assembly GCF_003287225.1). Taxonomy (NCBI): domain Eukaryota; kingdom Metazoa; phylum Chordata; class Mammalia; order Diprotodontia; family Phascolarctidae; genus Phascolarctos; species Phascolarctos cinereus. Next base: position 269,281,839 of record NW_027556098.1, on the reverse strand, counting down.
TGACCCTGAGCAAGTCACTTAACCCTGTTTACCTCAGTTTCTTCATCTGTAAAATGAGCTGGGGAAGGAAACAGCAAACCACTTCAATATCTTTGCCAAGAAAACCCCAAATGGGGTCATGTAGAGTGAGACATGATTGAAAGAATGACTGAACAACATTGACAATCCCCTTGGAAGTCCATAGACCCCAGGTCAAGAAACCTTTGGACTAGAAGGACTCTAAAGTCCCTTCCAGTTTAAGATCTAGGAAGATATTTTGTCCTGGATTCTTACTCTGGCTCCTTGACTACCTAGCTGTGTGATCTTGGGCCAGTCCCTTGCTAAGAAATGGAATCTTGCCTATGGTGGGCCAGTACCTGAAGCCAGTCCTCCCTCATGCTGACTGCCCACCTCTCTGGACCTCAGCCAATTGGACCTCAGCCAACTTATTACTGGCAGGACTTCCTGATGCTATGATCCATCAGGACCTCCCTGATACTGATTGCCTGCATTCTTGGACTTCTAGCCATTTTCTGATGCTAAATCTTCGCTGATTATTAGTCTTGAGTGGGTGTATTTGCTTTCCAGGTCTCTTCTGTCCCTAGTGGGACCCAACCAACCACTGACCAAATTTTGGTTATGACTTTCCTTTGCTTATTTAAGAGTGGTTTGCTTCTGGCTCTGACTTATCTCCATGGCCTTGCATTCCCTCCATTAGGATTTGCTATCCTTTGGCTCAGACTTTTTCTCATGTCCCCTTTAAGCTGTTGATGACATCAGCCTTGTTGGCATCTTAGCTAGTGGACCCAAGGGAACCATGTGAAATACACTCATTGCCTCAGACTTAATCTCACCCCCTGGCCCTACTGCCACTGGATTTAGGGATGGAATGCAAGGTTTGGGGCACTGAAAGATGTACAATTCTCTGTTCCACCCACCCCGCCAAGTTGTGGCTGCATTAATGGACAAAGGGAGTCCATTGGAATAAGAAGGAAAATGGGGAATTAAATAGATGTGTTTGCTTTATACTATACCTAGGCTTATATCTTACTTCTGTCTACTGTCCATTTTGAATTATCTGCCCCATGTATTATACATGTCACTTTGGTTTAGCAATAGTAGGGCAAACCAGAAGAGATGGGGACCAGGGTCCTAGGAAGATCAGTGAATATCTCTCTTGTGTGACTATGTGTTTCTGAGTATGTTTCTGGTTGTATTGCAAAGCCAAATCCAAATGGAAATTGTTTTTTGGATTACCTGTTGTTTGGCATAATCCATGTTTCTTTTCTACTTCTTTAGCACAGATAATTGAGAATTAATTGCCCATTTTATTTCCATCAGGAATCTCCAGGCCCAGAGACCATCATTTTACTCTACTGAGGTATAGTAAATCCTCTACTGAGGAAGAGTATAACCTCCAATGACATCCTTTATGGTTAGAACCTTCAGTAGCGTGGTAGAAGGGAAGATATTGATTTTAGAGCTAGAAGTTCCGAGTTTGAGTCCTAACTCTGAAATTTACTAACTGTGTGATCCTGAATGAGTCACCTGAGCACTCTGAGGTTTGTCATTTCTGAATATGGAGATGATAATATTTACGTGATGCCTCTCACAGGGTTGTGAGGAAAGTACTAAAGAAAGGTGAATTATTATTGTTATTGGCTCGTCTCTAGCATCAAACATAAAAACTTTTCATAACCTGACCCCTTCCTATCTTTTCACTCATTTTACAATGTACTGTTTACATCCTCTGTGATTAGTAGCACTGGCCTCTTTGCTTTTACTCTCCCCACTCCAATCATTTTCTCTAGCTTTGCCCCAAGCCTGGAATACTCTCCATCCTCATCTCTGCCCCTTCATTTCCCTGGCTTCCTTCAGGTTTCATCTGAAGTCCCACCTTTTGCTAGAGGTCATTCCCAGTCCTCCTTAATCATAAGACCTTCCCTCCAAGATTGCCCCCAATTTATCCTGAGTATCTTGTTTGCACGTGGTCATTTGCATGTTGTCTCTTCCATTAGATAAGACAGACTTAGCACTTAAATTCCAGGACAGTGTTTGGCACATAGTAAGAGCTCAATAATGTTTACTTCTCTTCAGTTGTGTTCTTTCCCCGTTGATATAGATTGTAAGCTCTCTATAACTTAATTGAAGTCTTGGAGAGTTGTGTAGGTTGAGAAATTCATCACCTATGGCCAACCTGGTCAACCTGGTAATGAACTCCATTAAGCTTTGCTAGGCTTGTCCTCATACAACAGACATACTATAGGTATCTAGGCCTGTACTTAAAGCCTTGCCGTGGTCTAGGACCTTCCACAGCTTGCAATCCAATGGCGTAGCCCTATAAGGACCTAGGGTCACCTCCGTTCCATTTATTGAGGCATCAGAATCAGACTTCAGTGGAAGATTATTATTATTATGTGTAGAAATTCATAAGATCGTAGCTCTAGAGCTAGAAGAGACTTGATAAGCTGTCTAATCCATTCCCTGCCCCTCTCCATTTCATAGATCAGGAAAATGAGATCCAGAGAAGTAAAGCAAAAGGTCACATACGTAGTAAGTATCAGAGGTTAGAATTTGAACTCAGATCCTTTGACCCCAGAGCCTGTGTTCTTTCCGCTGTACCATCTTATCTCCCTAGTACGTAGGAATATGGATTCCCTATGCCACCTCAGCAGTGCAGTCTCTCCTCTTTCAGGCAAAGTGAACTGTGACTTCATGATCCTTCCTTTAAGGTCCAACTAAAATCCCATATTCTATAGGAAGCCTTCCCTAACCCCTTTTAATTCCAATGCCTTCCCTCCTTTTTTTTTTCTTTTGGTGAGGCATTTGGGGTTAAGTGACTTGCCCAGAGTCACACAGCTAGTCTGTATTACAGTGTTTTTGTGTCTGGGGCCGGATTTGAATACAGGTCCTCCTGACAGCAGGGCCGGTCCTCTATCCACTGTGCCATCTAACTGCCCCTGCCTTTCCTCTTTTAACTATCTTATTTAGCCTGTATATAGCTTGCTTCATACATATTTTATATATATACATACATCTATGTTGTCTCCCTCATTAGTCTGTAAGCTCCTTAGGGCAGGGACTATATTTTGTCTGTTTTTGTAACCCCAGTGCTTAGCATAGTACCTGGCATACAGTAGGTGCTTAATAAATGTTTATTGAATGAATGAATGTACTAGGAGAGGAAGTGTAGGTTAGACTGTGTCTAACCTATCTGCATGTGGATCAGCCTATCTTCAAATGGCCCAGGCCCTGGCCCACATATTAGAAACCTAGCCCTGAGGCAGGATCATGAGTCCTTACTTCTTATTACTACAGACTTAGTGCTAAGGAGAATGGGATTTTACCATACCTCTTCCGTACTCAGGCCCTGGGTGCTCCCCTAGAAAGAACTTTGGTCTCAGAAGATTTGTTAATTGAAGTATACCTGTAGCTGAATAAAGATACCCCTGTGAGGGGAATGACTAAACCCTGGGAGCCCGAAATCTTTTGCAATGGTAATTTCTTCAATTAGTATTCACAGGATACCATATTCTAGAAATCCATATTCAAATTCCTTAAACATTTTTCAAAAATTCTTTGTATCACTGGGTGTCATGGTGCACACCTGTAACATCTACTCCTATAGAGGTCAAGGCTAGTGGATAGATTAAATTTGGGAGTTTCAAAATGCTGTGGCTTAAGCTGTTTGGGTGTCTTCAGTAAGTCTGAGCCAAGTATAGTGAACCCTCAGGAATGGGGTAGAAAGGGGATAAGGATGAGGAGGGTAGCCCAGTATACCAGGCTGCCTAAGGAGAAGGGAACTGAGCCAGGTCATAGACGGAGCTGGTTAAGGTTCCTGGTTGCCAATCCTTAGTAGGATTGGACCCATCGTTAGCTACTGCACTTCTAGCCTGAGTGAGATAGGGAGACCAAATTCCCCCCCCAAAAGAAAAAATTCTTTGGATCAAAGAATCTTAGGTAAGAGGGGCCTTAGGGGTCATTTACCCCAACCTCCTAGCAAATACAAGAGTAATATGATATGGTAAAAAAAAGCCCTCCCTCCAAAGTAAGAAGACTCATCCCATTTCTGAAGCTTACTACTCATATGACCTTGCGCCAGTCACTCAAACTTTCCTGGCTCCCATTTCCTCATCTGTGAAATGAGGGGGTTGGATTGGATGTCTTCTGAGGACCCTCCTTACTCGAGCTCTGTGATCCCACAGGGATCCTGGAGGTGGAAGCAATTCTGAATTTTGGATTCAGAGTTCCTATGTGGCAGAGAAGCTTGGAAGTGGGGGAATTTCTGAATTTGAGGGAATCATGCCCTCCTTTTTATTCTGGGAATAGAGAAAGTATGGTAGAAAATGAAGTTCCTTCTCCATCCCTGGAGGGTGTATAGGAGGCTGAGGCGTTGGAGGGTCTGCCTCAGAGCCTCACAGCCTTCAGAGATCCTGAGCCTGGAGGTACCCAAAGAGCAAGAAGTCCTGTTGTTCGGGCCTCAGAGAGAAAGTGCTGAATGATTGTTCCTAATACTGAATATCTTGTGGTGTTACTCAATCCTTGACATCATGGGATGTCAAGGGATGAAGTTAGGGGGCCAGTACCAAGTGTTAAGTTCACTTTGGCCCAAGGGTATTCTCACCCAGATGACTGGCCAGACCTGCCTGTCTCTTTCACCCTCATCTCCCCAGTGTTTGGATGGAGGCTCCAGTTCCTGGAAACTGATGCTTCTGCCCTCACACTACTGCCATGATCAGTCATCGCAGGATTCTGGAAGGTGGGGGCCTTGACTGGTTGGTTCTTTCCATGTCCTGTGGCTTGAAAACTGCCTCCTGTTTCCCTCATAGCTCTGATTCAGAATTGCTTTCTGTTGAGGTAAAAAATCCCTTCTTCCTACTCTTTATTATAGGACTCTCATTCTGATTCATCTCAGTCCTTCCCTCCCACAATTCATATTCTCCCCCTTCCCTTCATTCTGTTGAAACCTGGCTGTCTTTGAAACCTGAAGGGTTGCACCTTTCATGTCTCAAATAGAATGGGCCAGAAGGGGGTGCTTCCTACTGCTTCTCCCACATCCCGCTCTGTCACCATTCTGTCTAACATTATCCTGTCTAGGTTCTTGTTTCTGGGATCTACTAGCTTCCATGTTATTCGCTTTCCTTTTTTAAAGCCTTCAGTAATTGTATCACCGTCTTTCTAGCCCTACTTTTACACTCATATTTGGAGCCATACATCTTCACATCAAGTATCTTGGCATCAATCTCATCAACCTTTTATGTTCCCATGGCTTACATGACAGTGTGGTATGGTGGGTAGAGCAATGGTTATTGTTTAGTTGTTTCAGTGGTGTCTCCATTTTTGACCCCATTTGGGGTTTTCTTGGCAAAGATACTGGAGTGGTTTGCCCTTTCCTTCTCCACTTCATTTAATAGATGAGGAACTGAGGCAAATAGGGTTAAATGACTTGCCCAGGGTCACACAATCAAGTGTCTGAGGTGATGTTTGAACTCAGGTCTTCCTTACCCCAGTCTTTGCAGTCTATCTACTGCACCACTTAGCTGCCCTGATAAGTGGACTCGGTGTCAAAAGACCTGGGTTTAGATCCCACCTCAGACCCTTAACAGTGATCATGGGGAAGTTAGCTCCCAAAGCCTCATTTTTCTTCTCCTTGAATCCTTTTCCTCTATCCCAAATTCTTTTCTTCCTTCAGCTTGAGTCCGTCTCTGTCTCCATTTTGTCCTATAACTTCTCTTTGTGTCTTTCCAAATTTCCTTTCCAATAATTCCATCTCTGGCTTTCATATTTACAAAGCCTTTAGTTCATGTTCTTCTCCCTTTTCAGCTCCCTCTCCCATTCAATCTTTCTATCAAAGGTACTTACTGTCCTCTTAGTCACCCATGTTCCTAACTTAGAGGAATCTTTGACATTTCATACTCCCCTACTCCCCACATTTAATCAGTTACCAAGTCTTGTTGATTCTACCACCATAACATCTCACACACTACCCTAGTTAATCACCTTTTACTTAAACTATGGTTAATAGCCTTCTCATTGGTCTCTCTGATTCCAGGCTCTCCCCATTCCAATCCCTTCTCCACACAGTTCCCAGAATAATCCCCCCAAGACACTGGTCTGACTATCTCCCTTCCCTGCACAAAAACTGTCAGCTATTCCCTGTTGTCTCAGAATAAAACACAAACTTCTCAGCATGGAATTTAAAGTCATCTACAGTCTGGCTCCAACCTATGTTACAGCCTTATCTCACATTACTTCCATTTACTCACTTGACGTTGAAGTCAGTTTATCCTACTAGGAGTTCCTCAAGCTTGATATTATATTTCCCACCTCTGTGTATTTTCACAAGCTTTCTCTTGTTCCTGGAATGGATTCCCTTTTCATCTCTACCTCTCAGATGTCACTTCCTCTGCAGGCTTCTCTAGTTCCTCCAAGTCATTCACGGTCTCTATTCCTTCAAATTACCTTGCATTTGCTTATTTGTATATCTTTCCTACCCACCCATTGGAATGTAAGCTCGTTGGGGCCAGCAGGGACTGTTTCATTTTTGTCTTTGCGTTCTCAATACCTTATACAGTCCTGAGCACTTACTCAAAGTAGGTGCTCTATGGATGTTTATTGAATTGAATTGTTGTTGAGTTGCAGTACTGGAGGAGATTGTGGAGGCAATAAATCAAGAATAGCAAAATGTTCCCAAGGAGAGGTTCTTGGGTAATTTTTCCCTCCTGAAGCCTAGCCTGCTGTGCTTGGGAAGCTGGCCCCCCAAAGACAGGGATAGTCTGGGATTCCCAAACTATAAATCACTCCAGTGTCCAGAGGGCTGAATTTCCCCTAATCTCTATCCTTGAAAGTGGAATGATATAGAATATGGGGGAAAGGAGCAGAGCTGGGGGGCAGCAGAAGGGGTTAGAGATTGATGGGAGCAGCACTTGTTGGTTGGGAGAGGGGACAAATGCAATTGTAATTTGAGGAATATGTGTTAGACTGGGCACAATGGATCAACATATTGGGGTCCCAGAAAAATATGTACAGATGTACAAGTGTGTGCACTTTGGAAATTAAGTTGATTGCCAGTCAACACCATATGGCTTGAATAGTTGTGTATTAGTTGTGGTTAGACACAAAGAATCATAGGCTCTTAGGATTTAGAGCTGAAAGGAAACTTATTCATCACCTTGTGTGGTTTTGGCATTTTATAAGTGAGGAAACTGAGAGACACAAAGGTGAAGTAAGGGAAGCGGGAAGGAGTGATCTGGTATTAAAACTAAGGTCCTCTGACATCAAATAATAAACACTTGTGTTCAGACAGTGCTTAAGATTTACAAAATGCTTTCCTTGCATTAACCCAATGAGGGAGGTATTTTAAGTATCATTATCCCCATATTTCACAAATGAGCAAATTGAGAAGTGACATGCATAGGATCACACAACTGCTATGTGTCAGATTTAGGATTTGAAACCATGTCTCTTTTGATGTCAAGTCCAGGGCTCTTTCCATTACATGGTGATGATTAAATATTTACTCTCAAGTCCTCATGTAGTAACTATTTAAGATATTACATGCATGTGAAAAAAACATTTAGGAATATGTGCTATAGTGAGTTTTTAATCTGGAATCAGGAAGTCCTGAGTTCAAATATGGCGTCAGACACTTACTAGCTGTGTGAACTTGGGCAAGTCACTTAACCACCATCTGCCTCGGTTTCCTCATCTGTAAAATATGGGCAGTAATAGTACCTACTTCCCAGGGTTGATGTGAGGACAGAGTGAGATAATATTTATAAAGTGCTTTGCAAACCTTAAAGCATTATATACATGCTAACTATTATTACTATTGTGAAGATTATAAAATCTTAAAATTGGGACTAATTTACTGCAATCTCTCACCAAATACAAGAATTAAGTAGATTCTGGTTTTGATCTGGGACTGGTCATTATTCCCTGTCCACTTTTAAAGGAGAAAAAAGAGTTGCAGTTCATCTCATTTCAACCTGATAAGAAAGGATACTGACCCCACTTTATAGATAAAAAAAAAAGTGAATCAACCTAATAAAACTTATCCCCTTTCCTTCTTGTGTTCATGGGGAGATTAGAAAATGCTGGTTGAACCATTTGGACTCCCTGGGGATCTCTTAGAATTTGGTCGTAGTCAGTCGATAAACATGAAAGTTCCTATGTGACAGGTACTGTGTTAAGTGTTGAGGATACAAAGAAAGGTAAAAGACAGTCCCTGCTCTCAAGCAGCTCACAGTTTAATAAGGGAGACAGCATGCAGAGAACTATGTCCGAACAATTTATCAACAGATTAATTTAGAGATAACAAACAAAAGGAAGGAATTAAGAGGGCTCAGGAAGGGCTTCTTGTAGAAGGTGAGGTTTTATCTGAGATTTGAAAGAAGCCAGAGGGCAGAGATGAGGAGAGTGATCATTCCAGGCATGGGGGACAGCCAGAGAAAATGGAGTTTCTTGTGTGAGAATCAGCAAGGAGACCAGAGAAAATGTAGGCTCACAAAAAAAAAATAGCCTTGTGGATAAACAGATTCTCTTTTATCTGATCTCATGTTCAAGTATTTGAAAGGCTCTCCCAGGGAAGCAGCATTTAACTTGCTCTACCTGATCACAAAAGGCAGAAGAGCAATGATTAGAAACTATAAAGAAGCAAATTAGGCCCGAGGTAAGAAAAAAAAAATCCTACAGCGTTTCCTAACAAGCACAGCTGTGCAAAAGTGGAATGGGCTGCTTCAGGATATAGTGAGTTCCCCATCACCCCATCTTCAACAAAGGGCAGGAAACAACCACTTATTGTTCAGTGTATTTTGGTGAAAATTCTTTTCTGGGTATGAGTTGGATTACATGGCCACGGATGTGGCTTCCAACTCTGCCATGCTGGGATTCTTTGCTCTCAAAGCACATTATATTCCTTTTATACACTCATTCCATCCTTGTTTTTTGTCCTTCATGCTTAAAGAAGACCAGAATGACATCATGATGTCTGGGTCAACGTGCAATGGATCAGTGGATTGGGCTGTTCACGATGTGATCATGGCTGATCATACTAATACAAGTTTGAAGGCTCTACCACAGGCATTCTATTCTATTTTAATTTGTAGTATAATTATCTGTGTACATGGTTCATTCACATTATATTCTAATTTGTATTGCAATTATCTATGTACATGGCTCATTCTGCCATAATTTAAACTCTTTGTTTGGAAACTAGATTGTAAATGCTGTCTTATTTGATTTTGTGTTTCCCCAAATGATTACCTGAGTACATTGTACACAGCAGGCACTAAATAAAAGTTTGTTGAATAAACGAACATCATATGACTTGTGACAATTATAGAAGTATAAAATCATAGCATTTAGAGCTGGAAGGGACCTTAAAACCATTTGCTTCAACTTCCTCCATTTACAGATAAAGGGACTTCTTGCTCTAGTCAACCAGCTTTTGGGATTTCGTTTGGCAGGGGTCCATCCAGCAATTGAGACAGCGACGTGGCACAGTGGATAGAGCGTAGGGCCTGGAGTCAGGAGGACCTGAGTTCAAATCCAGCCTCAGCCACTTGCTAGCTCTGTGACCCTGGGCAAGTCACTTCACCCAGTTTGCCTCGGCTTGCTCATCTGTTAAATGAGCTGGAGAAGGAAATGGTAAACCAGTATAGCATCTTTGCCAAGAAAACCCCCAAAATAGGGTCATGAAGACTTGGGTACAACTGAAACTGAAAAACAATATCTAGTAATTCAAAAGAGGATGTCACGGAGATGTGGCTCAGAGGTTGTGACCTTTACAGCTGTCATTTTTACTGTCTGGGTGATTGATATGGTGCTGTCTAGCTGGTCCTGGAGCAAATTCAAACAGTCTCACCAGTCGTAGGTTGGGTGTAGTCCCAGGATGCTTGGTTTTCATAACCATCAATCTCAGAGGTAGAAGGCATCTTAAAAAGGACTAGATCCAAACCTCAGCTTAATTAATGGCTTCTCCCTCCCCCTCTCCCAGTAAAATGTAAGTTCCTTTAGGGTAGAGACCATTTTGTTTCTATTTTGGCATCCCTAGTATCTAGAAATGTGTGCTTTGTTCATTGGAATGGTAGGTATGTCTCCAACCAGTTGCCATTGAGCTTCTACTTGAAGATCTGGCCTTTGCTTGAATACATTCAGTGACAGGAAACTGACCACCTCATGAGATAAGACAGTTCATTTTTGCCTATTTATCTTGCCACTGGACTCTGATGACTCTGGAGGAGAGAATGAGGCTGATGACTTTGCACAGCTCTACCTCACTTAAATCCAACCCACTCACAAGTCAAGAAATCCCCCTTGTGATGTCATTGGTCCTCTTCAAGAAGAAGAATGAATAACAATAACAATAACAACAACAATCTCACTCTAAATCTCTAAATCTCAGATCTTACAATTCCATTAAGATGTTGGGTGATTTGAAACTACATGGCATGCCAGAACACAATGTTCTGGGAGTAGGGAGAACTGGGTTATCATCCTAGCTTCCTAGATCTTCCATTAACTCTAGTTTGTGAGCTGGAGTGAGTTTCTTAATCTTTCTGTGCCTTAGTATCCTCACTGGAGAAATACCACTCAGCATTTCTCTGATAAGGATATTTCACAAGCATAGCATGTGCCGTGTCAACAAATGAAGGAGGTGTAATGCTGGAAATGACCAGCTAGGTGTTGCCATAATCTCCTTTCCTAATTTGTAAAATGGGTATAATAATGCCAGTGTTACCTCCCATTTAGATTTGTTGTTCTCCTCAAATAGGATGATGCATGCAAAGTGCTTTGCCAGCTTTCAAAGTCTGTGATTATTATTGTTGTACTATCTCCTGTTGAGTGGTAAATTGCATTCTTCCTTGTATCAGAGAGTAGCATTGATTGGTTTTGCAAGTTTACATGGTCTAGAGGCACAAACTCTTCTGATTTTTTTAATGTCCTTCAGAATAGAGAAAAATTGGTTTCAATACTTTCAAGTATTTCTTAGGATCCTTCTTAGGGGGAGCACTGAATTCTCAGACAAGGCCAGAAGCCACAGACCCTGGAACCTCTTAGATCTATTAGAAAAGCTTTGTGTTGTGACCAGCCACCTGCTTTGGAGGACTTGGTCTCCCCACCCTGGCCATAGGGCAGGTTCTGGCACAAGACCTCTGCAAGGCACCAGGAGAAGTTATTAAATAAAAATTCTTCTTGGTGAAGAAAGAGAAATGCCCCTTTCCCACTTCTCAGAGCTGGCTTTGTGTGCCACTGGAAATGTCATCCTTGGCTATTGTAGCTATGGCTTCAGGTGCATTTGGAATGACTCAGAACTAGAGACACATACCATGTGCAAAACCTCCACTCACGTTATTTACGAGGCACAGGAGCCTGCTCACGCCCCCACCCCCATCCCAACTAAAGGAATAGAGTGAGAGGAGAGGGCTGGAAGGTAGGGATGGGGGCAGGGAGAAGACCAAGATCATGAAGGGAAAAGTGTCTATAGAAGGAAATATTTTCATATGTTGTTGATTTCTGGTTCCTGCCTTGCCCGACAGTGCATGTGTTTCCAATCTGGTATGAACATGTGAGCTCAGCATTCAGAGTGCTCTTATATTGGCCATACAGACCCCTGCACTCCACCCCGCTCCCCCCCTTGCTTAGCACTCTAGCAGAAGGAAGTTCTGTTATTGCACGGCCTGGAACACATTCCTTAAACTTTCTTTCCTTTACCCCCATCTTTTCTCCTCTCTTCTCTTCTCTTTCTCCTCTTTCTCTTCTCTTTCTCCTCACTTCTCTTTTCTTCTTCTCTCCTCTGCTCCCTTTTTCTCTCTTTTCCTTTTCTCCCTTCACTCATGTTAAAACAATGAACACGTGTGTCACCGGTCATAGAAATGGAAGGGACCTTAGAGATTCCAGAAACACAGAATCTCAGAGTAGGAAGGAACCTTACATGTCATTTAGTCTAATGCATTCCTATTTAGGAAACCCTCTATGATATTCCCAACAAGTGGTTATCTGGTCTCTCTGCTTGAACACCTCCAGAGATGGGAGACTCACCACCATAAGAGGTAGCATATTCCACTTGGTCAGCTCTAACTGTTAGAAAGTTTTCCCATAATTATACTCGGTTGAAGTCTGCTTCTCTGAAACTTCTTCCCCTTTGCTCCAAGTTCAGCCTTTCAGCTCCTGGGACCAAGCAGAACAAGTCTGTATGTGTCATATGGGGTTTCATTATCACTTAAACATTTGCATTTAGACATTAGGGCTGCAGAGGGTCCAAGGGATGATGAATTCATGTTAGGACCTTCTGAGCCCCTTGAGGAACATTTGCAATGTTGACTTTCTATTTTCCTTCAGACCAGCTTTTCTGTTTTAACATATTGTTCCACATTTAAGTGCTCTGGCACTGGCTCAGGAGTGTGGCTGCTGAGAACAGGTTCCTGATAGGTTCTGAGGGAGGACTCGGGTGGGGGGGGGAAAAGTCAGGTTTGCAGATGCGCAGTGTAGGTACAAAGGTTGAAGAGTTAAGGGGAAACTATTCCATGCTCCCCATCCCCAGGCTTCCTAACCTTCCCAGAAAGGAGATCTCAGAAACAAAGACCTCTTAATCACCCAGTGTGCCTCCTGAGTTTAACTCCTTCTCTTTTTGCCTCTGTGAGATCATCTGTGTTTGGGGTCTCTATGGCTTTGTTTGTATTTCTTTGTAGACAAACGCCTCTAGAGCAGGGGTTCTTTTGATAAAATCTAGCTTTGAGGTTTACAAAGTACTTTACAAATTTCTCATTTTATCCTCACAACTCTGGAAGATATATGTGATTATTATCCCCATTTTACGGACAAAGAAACTGAGGCAGATAGAAATCACATGACTTGCCCAAGGTCAAAAATATGATAAATATCTGAGGCTGGATTTGAGCTTAGATCTTCTTAAAATCAGACTCAGCATTTTATCCACTGGTTCACTAGGGTGCGTATAATCCTTTTTTTTTTTGTCATGGACCCTTTTGGCAATAGGGTAATATCTATGAAACTCTTCTCAGAATAAAGCTTTTTTAAAAATTCATAATTGAAAGAAATACTAAATTTCAGTTTAGATGGTAGTGAAAATAAAAATGTACATTTCCCCCTTCCAAGTTCACAGATTCCAGGTTAAGAACCCATGTTCTAGCTATTAGTATTGATTTTCCCATTTGACTTGTATCTGGTAACACTGATAATAATATTTTACATGGATGGATTTGAGATTTCACCAAAGTGGATACTCCCTTTTCCATTGAAAATCACAAGTCTTCCAAGCCTTCTTGTACCAGTCTTGTTCATGTTGAAATCTTATTGAAGGTCTGCTCAAAATATTGGGAACTTGCTTTTTCATTTTTAGTGTTAGGCAGGGTAAACTCTGCTTTATTTAGTACATTTTGTAATCATCCTGCTGAGACTGCAGAGCATGGACCTTTGTCTGAAGGGTACCACCAGTGGAGGCAGACCTATATACCCTGACATTTTGCTGAGAGGATACTGGTAACTCTTCTGACGGTTCCCAGTGACTGGAGCTGCCTCCTTGGCATGTAGTCAGTGTTATATATGAATGTTAGCTATTATTATTATTACTATTTGCTTGGCAATGTGATAAGTTGTTTTTTTTAATACAAATATTACCTCATTTGATTCTCACTGGTGAGGTAGGTGCTATTATTTTCCCCATTTTATATTTGAGGAAACTGAGACAGGAAGTGGTTAAGTGACTTGCTCAGGGTTCCACAGCTAGTAAGTGTCTGAGGACACTGACTTGAATTCAGGTCTCTAGTTTCAGCTCTCTATCCACTGTACGGTGGAGGTATTGCTGGAATTTCTTTCTCTTCTTCCCCTGACCTCCAAGGAGTAGAAGATGGTGGCTTGTAGGAGAAATATATATCAAACTTGAGAAGGAAGTTCCAGCACTTGCAGTTCCTGTCTGTGCACAGATCAGAGACTAGAATTCTTGAGAATAGACTTTACTAGCCTTGGCTATTTTTTTTCACTAGGATGCTGAGCTTAAGAGTTCTCATGTTTAGAGTTCCTGAGAGTTTGGGCAATGGAACTTCTAGAGAGGGATTTCCAGATTCAAGGTGCTCTTTAGAGAGGGAGTTGGATGGTTAAACTCAAATAGAAACTGATCCCTGCTATCTATTGACTGAGAAAACCGTAGATTGACATTATCTATGTTGTATTGTATTTTTATTAATTTTGTTAAACATTTCCTATTTCTATTTTAATCTCCTTCTTAGGATGGGGCAGCATGCTGCCTGTGAGTTAGACACTTCTGCTACCTCCTCCCTGGCATTCCTGTATAGCATCCTATTGGGAGAACAAAGCCAGTGAGTTACCTGGACAATGTGCTTCTGATGGGAAGCTGATGTTCAGCGACTCCACAAATATGGTTACTTTGGGGGAGGAGACAAAGCCAGTAGGTAGTATTTTGAGTCTTAGGAAGACTGTGGTAGAAAAGATCATAAGATTATAGACTTAGAGCTGTCAAGGGACTTCAGAGGCCATTTGTCCCCCTCCCCCCGCCATTTTACAGATGAGAAAATAGAGGCTCAGAGGAGGTTAAATGTCTACCTCATGCCATCCACATAGCAAAGCCAGGATTTAAACCCACATCTTCTGACTCCAAATCTAGCACACATTCTACTATGTCACTGAGGCTCATTCCAGTTCAATTCCTTTTTTGGTGCAGTTATTTGAATGCTTTTTTTGTTGTAACTTTACCTATTCCTGGGCTCCTGTGAGTCTTGAGCAGCTTAGACATCTTCTGTGGGACAAAATAAAGGCTGTCTCATAAACAATGTTCATATTGTACATATGAGGAGTTCTAGGAGATGGAAACATTGTAACCCACATTTGGGGAAATTGAGATTTAAGTTATACCTAACTTTACTCTTGGAGATTTTCCTGGATTAACTCCAGGTGGGGGCCAAGAAGTAAAAGAGAAAAACTGGCCCCCAGGATTGAACCTGATCCATCTGAGCCCAGACTCAACAGAGTGTGTAGGGTATGAATCATGGGTTGCATTTTAAAAATTATTTTATTTTTAATTTCTGGAACAAAACAAGTGTTTCCATAACATAGTATAATAAAAAAGATGATTGAATGTGAAATTGCAAATCTGTTATGTACAACTTGCTATTCCTTTTTATTTTTTAACATTTTTATTTAAAGTTTTGAGTGTCAAATTCTATCCCTCACTCCCTCCTTTCCCTCCCCTCCCTGAGATGGTAAACAATCAGATATAGGTTATACATGTGCAATTTTGTAAAACATTTCTTTATTAGTCATTTTGTATAAGAAGACTCGAATAAAGAAAAAAAAAGAAAGCAAAAAATGGCATGCTCCAGTCTGTATTCAAACAATATCAGTTCTTTCTCTGGAGGCAGATAGCAAGCGTCATCATTATTCCTTTGGCACTGTCTTGGATCATTGTAATGCTGAGAATAGTTAAGTCAGGGGTAGGGAACCTGCAGCTTGGGGCCTTCTAGGTCTTTGGGTGTGGTCTTTTGACTGAGTCCAAGTTTTACAGAACAAATCCTTTTATCAAGGAGATTTGTTCTGTGAAGTTTAGATTCAGTCAAAGGGTCGCACTTGAGGACCTAGAGGGACATATGTGGCCTCGAGGCAGAAGGTTCCCTAACCCTGGGCTAAATCATTCACAGTTCTTCATCACACAATATTGCTGTTATTGTATATGTGCAATATTCTCCTGGTTCTGTTCATTTCACTATACATCAGTTCACATAAGTCCAAGTCTTTCTGAAATCAACCTTGTCATTTCTTATAGCTTAATAATATTCCATTACAATCATATACCACAGCTTGTTTAGCTGTTCCCCAATTGATAGATATCCCTTTGATTTCCAATTCTTAGCCACCACAAAAAGAGCTGCTATAAATATTTTTGTATGAATAGGTCCCTTCCCCACACCCTTTTTTAATGCCTTTGAGATACAGACCTACTAGTGGTATTGCTGGGGAAAAGGGTTTTATAGCCCTTTGAGCACAATTCCAAATTGCTTTCCACAATGGTTGGATCAGTTCACAACTCTACCAACAGTGCATTAGTATCCCAGTTTTCCCGCATCCCCTCCAAAATCCATGGGTTACATTAAAAATCTCAAGTCTTCCAGTGTTAGCTCTTGGATTGTCTATCATTCTTTCTACTCTCATCAATTAATCCAATCAGTCAATAAATACTTATTAAGTTCTGTGTTTCCCATTCTCACTATGTAACCAGGTCACTTCATTTTTAAAGTTAATACTTTTCCTTGATAATGTATTTTATATCCCATGCAATCGTTATTGGTAATGTTACATGCAGATCATTATTGGTAACATTTTGTAGCCCCATTATTCAGAGCGTCTTTCCATTGTACTTTGGTTTATTAGTAATTCTGATTATTCTAAGATTATTGTGTTCCATGAATTGCAGTCATCTAATATCCCTGGGAGAACATTGATGTTAAAGAGACAGACTTTTGTGGCTGTAAATACTTTGAGATCATTGAAAGAAGGATGTGGGTTCATAACTGGGATCCAGCCTGATTTTTTTTTCCCTCCTCAGGTCTAGGTCCAGCTCACTGTTCATCTGTAGCACCTATTTAACATGCTCATTTATGTAAGTATGTACCAAAATGAGAAGTATGGTAGAGTTGATCCAGTAAGAGCTGCCTTCAGTAAGAGCTGAGACTATGTCATATCTTATACAAATACTAGATATGTGACATTGGCAAATAACCTATATTCTCATTGCCTCAGGCAACTAAGATCATAAATTAGATGAGTTATTTATTTGAATTGGTGGAAGGGATATTTAACACCAAGGAAATTTACCAGATACAAATGAAAATATATGTATGTATATATACATACATACATACACACATATATACTTATACACACATACACACATACCTACATACTGTTCTCACACTCTGTCCCTCTTGTTTTGGCTTCATTGTTTTCCCTTCAGGGTTTTGACTCTATAGTTGGCTATTTCAGCAAGGAGCTGTCCTCCATCCTCGCCTCTTTGTTCCTCCTTCACTGTGCCAGATGATCCTGAGCTCTGGGTTACTCTCTCCCCATTCAGCTTTTCCACTCCGATTCCTGAACTATTGAATGAGGTCACAAAATCCTGCTGATTGGAGCCACTAAAGAGTCATATGATCTAATCTGAACTGGCCCCTTCATGCCGCATAGCACACCTGGTAGGCATCTTCGATCAGCTCTGCCACATTCCCCCCAGTGATTGCTTTTAAACATTCTCTCTCCTTAAAACGTCAATTCCACTTAACCCTCTCCCAGGAAAAATGACCTCACCTTGTGCATTACTGAGAAGTATATCCGTCCTGAGTGCCCTCATCTTTTGTTGGTTTATCCTCCCATTCTGTTTTTTCTTCTTTCTATTCTCAGAGGATAATGTGGTTTTGCTTGCTAAGAAAAACCCTTTCATTCCTTTATTTCCTTCCATCTTCTCCTGGGCTGTTCTCCATCACTCTATCTCTGTCTTATCTTTAACCACTTCTACCTTTATGTCTCTTTTCTGTTGCCTACAGAGTCTCAGATCTTTCCACAAACTAGAAAAATCTTTCTGTGACACTCATGGAGGTTAGGGACTGGTTTTCCTTGTTTTATCTTTGTGTCACCAGTGACTAGAAATTTGAACACAGAAGGTACTTAATACAAGTTTATTGAATTTATTGCTTAATGAAACTCTCTTTGGTTTTTGGTGAGCTGGTACGGCTTATTATTTTCCATTACTTTGTTCTATATGGTTTTGCTAATGTGCTTGTACTCTAAGCTCATGTTTCCCTTGGATTCCACTAGTCAAGGGAATCAATTTATGCTGCCAAGACATTTTCCAAGCTCCTTTGTCCTTCCCTTTGTGGTGACTGTTTTGCCTTGGGTCAATTCTCCAAGGAATGATGCAAGTCAGAATGAAATTTTAATTTTTGTCATTCTCAATTTTATTGAGTTGAAAGCTTGCTCAAGTCAGTTGGGTTGAAGTTGTTGCTATTGCATTCAGTATCTTTTCAACTTTGTGCTTTCTTTTTAATTTGGTTTTTACTTTGACCTCAGTTCCAACTAGTTAATGATACAACTGCATAAAGATTGATTTTGAAATGACTGCCCATGCCAGATATACTTACTCTAAACTTGGTTCAGCCCATGATTCCCCACCTCCTTCTGGACCTCTGCCTAAGCATCCACCTTCACTCTAGCAACGTCTCTACCTCTAGTCTCCTCTTTTGATTGGTGCACTTGTCCTCAAATCTCCATTTGATGGAGCTCCCATGGCAATATTTACTCTGAATCTAGTTCATTCCATGACTCCCTAGAGTCATTCTTGACCTTGGTCCTCCCTTGGGTACCTTCTTCAAATCCTTTTTCCCCTTGCTTCCTTTTGTGTGTTACCTTTACTCAGTAGAATATTATCTCCTTATGGGCAGGGACTCTCTTGCTTTTCGCTCATATTTATATTTTTGATGCTTTATACTGGGCATGGTAGATAGTGCTCAGTAAGTAAGTGCTTATCTATCTATTTACCTTCATCACCATCATCATCATCATCATCAATGCCTATAACCAGGTATTTCCTGTCTATGAAGATGTTGTCAATTTCATTCTTTCTGATGCTATATACTGCTCACCATGTCTATCCTCTTCCAAATCTCTTCTTAAAGAATGAATATGGGGGCAGCTAGGTGGTGCAGTGGATAGAGCTCTGGCCTTGGAGTCAGGAGGACCTGAGTTCAAATGTGGCCTCTGATACTTGACACTTAACTAGCTGTGTGACCTCGGGCAAGTCACTTAACCCCATTGCCTCACCAAAAAAAATATATATATATATATATATCTATATATCTATGAGTATTCTCCTAAGCTTTTGACCTCTCTCATTTCTTGGTCCTAAACCATGTTTTCCAATATCATTTTCATGGTCCTCCTCTGCAGCAGTTTTTGTATGAAAATAATTGTTTTAAGGCATATACTAATTTAATTTAGAGAATCTTATCTTCCAGATGAATATCATACTAATACTACTAATGTATGTAATTCATTTTCTAATACTTCACATGTATTTCATTTTATCCTCATAACAACTCCATGAGGCAGGTAGTATTATTAATGTAAGTATTATTAATTTTATTTAATGTGGAGACTGAGGCTGAGTGACTTGCTCAGGAACATGCAGCTAGTAAGTGTCAGAGGCAGGATTTGAACTTGGATCTTCCTCCATCGATAAGTCAAGTATTTATTAAGTGCATTTATTAAGTGTACCTATTGTGTGCCAGGCACTGTTAGGTACTGGGGATACAGACAAAGTGAAACACTCCTGTGCCTTCAAGGAACTTACATGTTAATGAATTCTTCCTAACTCCAAGTCTTGCATGGTAGCGCTACCTAGGATGAATTCACTTAGCACTGTCTTACTCTGAGACAATGCCCTGCGAATAATCCTCCAGCAAAGTGGCTGGATCAAGATAACCAGCATGTGCTGAGTTTTACTGCTGAGAGAGCACAGTTGCTTCCAGTTTGGGAGGACTGAAGGAAGAGGAGTGGGATGGGACGGCTGCCCTGAGGGCCCAGATGCAGCTGCAGGCAGGTCTGGATAGTTGGCTGCAGACTCTGGCCCCCACCCACAGCTTGTGATCCTTCCTTGCTGGCTAGTGGCCGAGCTAAGGATGTGACATCCCTGAGTTGTGTTCTCCAGTCATTTGACTCGTGACCTGTCAATTGGAAATTCCAAATGGCAATGGAGATGGATTTTGGGTGCTTCACTCAGATTGTAGGCTCTGGGTTCAAGGAGGTACCCTGGCTCTCTCAAAGCACTGAATGATCAGGCAGAACCTCTGACAGTTTTACCTTTGCACCCCACCCCCAAGGTTCAAATTGTCTGACCTCAGATTGCTGCTGGGCTGATCTGCCTGTAGATATTATTCCCCACATACGTGGGCTTGTCAAACAGATCTTAAGCAGGAAGGGCCAAGGTTCCAGGTACGTTCTGGTTCTGAATTCCCCACATTCTTGAGATTTGGTAACTTTCTGCCACAATTTCATCGCATATGGCTGTCAACAGAAGAGAAGTGAATGTATACAAAATCAAAACTAAAAAAATTATTATCACAAGGAAAAGGAAAAATATCCTAATAATGTTTTCAGTTTTTAAAAAAAATATTGATTGATTTTGCTTTCCATAAGCTCAATGCTGTGTTCTTTTCCTTGCTCCTCTGGGGCCTTTAAAAAAATGTGATTCCCTCTGTTGCTTTATAAAGATTGTTTTCCTGACTATAAATCATTCTGTCAAGGAGTGAAGCAGTGTGCATGCAGGTCCCCTCTGCCTGTCAAGATCTGGGTTTCTGTGACAAGGCCTTTCTCTTTCCCCAGGGTCCCAATTCCCCATGGGCCAATTCAAGGTCAAGCATTGTCAAACTCCTTCTCCCATGTCCCCAGTTATTCCCTGGGTGAAGGAAAGAGCACCCGAATAACTCCCTGTGCTTTCAGTTCAATTTAATGAACATTTATTAATTGCTTACTGTTTGGAGAACTATGCTAAATTCTGAGAGAGAGAAAAAATTTTTGATAAGACTCAGTCCCTGCCTTCATGGAGCTTATAATCTGGTAAAGGGACATAACTGGTGTTATGCTGGAGCTGCCTTGTACTGTGCTTTTGAAAGCTAATCGCTAAATTTTCAATGTGAGCTTTTACACCTCAGAAACAGGCGAATGTTATGAATCAGGGCTTGATATATTATTTTTGGTTCTCTAGCCTTAAGGATAAAGCCAATTAAACTTAAAAGTTTGTCTCATGTATACTCCGCCCGCCCCTCCCCTTCCCCCCAAGTATTCTTAAGGATACTTATGGGTGTTCTTATAAGTATTCTTATAGGTTTCCAATAGAATGTAAGCACTTTGAGGGCAAGAACTGCTTTTTCCCCCCCTTTGTGCCTACTGGCAGAGAGTAGGCCCTTAATAAATAAGTGTTAAATGAATAAGTGGCCTTTCCATTATCAAGAAATGCTCTCGGAATATGGGTCTTTATGTCAGGTATATCTCCTGTTGTAAACTACTACATAGGTATTCTAGTTCATGAATTAGATTCTTAGGAATATCATTATCATGGATCTATTTTCCAGGTTCAACTTGCCTCTGGATAAACTAAGAAAAAAAAATCAAATTTCTGAATCTACAAAGCTGAAGACTAGATCCTGGAGTTGAAGAAGCAGATGAATACTTTCTGAGGTATAGCTTAAGTAGCTAGCCATCCCTGCAGCCCTGCTCTTCAAATACCATCTTTTAGCTTGCATAGTTTGTGTCAGGTAGCTGTGGAATGAGTGGTCTGGGTGCTAAGGGCTACAGGAGTTCACTGGGTGGAGGCATCACTGTGGGATTGAGCTGTCCCAGAACATTTTGCAGAAGGATTAAAGCTTGAAAGATGGAAATGCATTAGTCAGCTAGAGAGAAGGGTAGAAGGGAGGTGCTGAGGGTATTCCAATGGGGGAAATGACATGAAAAAATGTTAGAAGTGGGAATGTGTGAGGCATCTATGGTAGATCGAGTGTGCTAGTCTGCCCAGAGTAGAGGGCTCCGGTATTAGAGAAGTAAAACAGGTTAGAAAGTGTTACCAGAAGGTTAGAACATGGAGGGTGGAGCTGTGAGAGGTGGCAAGCAGCCACTGCAAGCAACAGCCTTAGTCTTTTCCACACAGATGACTGGTAGCCGGCAAATAAAACCAGGGAGAACCAGAGACCCATTGCAGACATTTAAGCCTAGTCCTTACACTATTGAGACAGCTAGGGGGCATAGTGGATAGAGTACAGGGTCTGGAGTCAGGAAGACCAGAGTTCAAATCTAGCCTCACATACTTACTAGCTGTGTGACTCTGGGCAAGTCACTTAATCTCTTTCTACCTGGGTTTTCTCAACTGTAAAATGGAGATAATAATAGCACCAACTTCCCAGAGTGGTTGTGAGGTTGTTCCTAAAGTGCTCAGCAGACCTTAAAGTGTTATGTAAATGCTAGCTATTGTTATTATTGTACTATTAGTTCAGAACTTTATTGTGATGCAGGAAGGAGGAAAATTACGGGTAGGACCTTCTTGTAGTGATGCCCCTATAGGGTGAAGCTGTGTGTGCTCCACCTGTGTGTGCCCTCCAGGGATGCCAGGCCCTGCTGTGGGATTACCAGAAACCTGAGGCACAGAGAACATCTAAATGTTTGGCAGTAATCTGTGTCACAAAGTCAGCAATGGCAGAGGTTTGGGCAGCACTTTCTGAGCCCTTTTCTGCTTCTTATGATGTGTTTGAGTCAAAGGTCATAAGAGTCACCGGCAGTCAGAGAGTCAGATCTCTGTTGAAAGTGACGTTGGAGAACATTCGCTGGAAGTTATTTTCCTGGGCTGGGGTTGAGCTGATCCAGTTCCTCATGCACTTGGCGCCTGCTCCCTGGTTACTGAATGATTCATATTGATGATGTGCATTTGATAGACAGATGGAGATGCTCGGGTTCAAGGGTAGCAACGACAACCAGAGAAGAGTTTCTGCCTAAATCAGACATGGCAGCTAGATAGTGCAGTGGATAGAGCACTGGACCTGGACTCAATCAATCAATAAGAGTCAGGACAATGTGGGTTTAAATCCTGCCTCTAACACTTACTAGATGTATGACCCTAAACAAGTCACTTAACCTCTGTCTGCCTCAATTCTCTCAACTGTAAAATAAGGATGATGATAATAGCACCTACCTCTTAGAGTGGTTGTGAGGATTAAGTGGGATAATATATGTAAAGCGCTTTGCAAACCTTCAAATGCTGTATAAGTGCTTGGGTGATGATATGACTACAGAGGAAATAAGAACAAATTAATCTAGTGTGATATAAGCATACATATGTATTGAGGGGTGGTGGCATAAAATTCATTGGAGATAGTTAATAATGGGAATTTTATGTAATGCTTTTATGTAGTTCATTTAGGTTTATATATACATAATACTTTAAGTTTTACAAAAGTCCTCTTAAAATACATCTGTAAAAATGCCCATTTTACAAATGGGAGAATTGAGATTCAATAGGCATGTCATACACACAGAGCTTCCCAGCTATGGGCAGAGCCTAGGATAATAAGAACTCACTTTAAAAAAAGAAAAGGATAAGATGGAAAATAGGGCAAAAGTTTTGGAAGTATTTGCCTCCTCCAAGACATGCATCAGAGTCCCCCAGCTTGGGCCCACATCTAGCTGCCAAGAATATTATATGTTCATTCACTCATTCAAATGAGTCTATTTCTTTAGATTCTGAATACTTTTCTGCACATTGAAACAGATGTCTGAAAAGCAAAAAGAAAAGAATAGAAAAAATCAGGCAACAAATCTGCTGTTTTTTCTATAAAGTTCCAAATAACTGATGTGATTACTTTTGAACCAAATGTCTATTAATTTTTTTAAATGCTAAATTGACCCGTTGTTATGGCAGCGGGCAGACACAGCTGGGGTGTTTATTTGACACATCTGAGATGTCACTCAGTGCTGCAGAAACATCTGGCACCACATAATTCCCCCAGGTCTCGGTGGGGTTGCCCACAGTTGCCACAAAACATCTATGGTAGGTAATTAACTTGTCACCACTCCACGTGGGCAGCCAGAAATCGACATCGCTCCCCTTTTGGGGAGACCTCAACCCAGAGCATGCTCCACTGTCATTGAAGAGTTTCTTGCCGTTCCTTGTAGAATGGAGCCTGGCTCTTCTTGGGTTGAGTTTGAGTACTAAGTTCGCAGCTGAAGAGTTTTTGGAGATTGCCTTCTTCCCCTCTGCTCTCTGCTCCATCAAACAGTTCTCTGTGTGTGTGTGTGTGTGTGTGTGTGTGTGTGTGTGTGTGTTCAGAAGGATCTGGTTGTTGGTTATGCCAGTGGCAGGGCTACAGTCCCGTTACTGTGAATGCTTGAGTTATTAACTCCCAAACCAGTGTGTGATGATGGGTTTGTATATGATAACATGCTAATGAGCTTGTCTCTGTAATGAATGTGTGCATTGTCTTCATGTTACTCATTTTATATCAAAAGAAAAGACATTGAGAAAACCCTTCTGGCTTGGGTTCCCTTTCCCAAAGTTCCTAATCCTCCTCTCAACCCTCAGTGCCACTTGGTATTTCCTTTTCCTTGTCAAATTGTTTGATTCTTGTTAAATGAGGCTAAGCTTACCCAGCCTGGTAATAATAATTCAGATTAAACTTAAAAGAGTATAGTATTGTACATTTCCCTGCTGTCTAGTGGAACAGCAACAGAATTACTTTACTGGGGAAAATAGTGTGAAATAAAGTTGGGATAGGTGTGTGTGTGTGTGTGTGTGTGTGTGTGTGTGTGTGTGTGTGTGTATGCGTGTACATGTGTGCATGCTTCTGGTTATATCTAAAGAAAACCACTATGTGTTTTTGAAACCCATAGGGAGTGATGTGATGAAATCAGCATTAAAGAGAAGTGATACCCTCCATCCTGAAGGATGACTTGAGGAAAGAGGGAGAGAGCCCAGCACTAAGGGGCTCACTAAGAAGGCAAGATGTGCTTTGCTGAAGACTGTGATGAGGGCCATGGTAGTAAGAATAAAGGAAAGGAATGATTTTTTGCTTCTTGATTATATTTACTGGGTTTCCCCCCCTTTATTCCCCCATGTGTTGTTACAGCCTCTTACAGAGAAGAGAGCAGAGCCAGATGGGAGCCTCAGTTGACTTAGGTTTGGAAAACTCACAGCTTTCTCTGCATTTTCCACTTTTCTCTGTGTATACTTGAGTGAGTTCATATCCAGATACATCATATACTTTGTATGAGGATTGATTCATGCAATGTTCTTTCAATAAACATCCATTGAGTTCTTATTATTCAATTCAGTAAGCTTTTATTGAGTACCCATGATGATATTAATTTTGCTTGTATATATGCTTATAACACAATATGTACATATATGTATATACATATACATACTCACATATATTATAATTGTTGTGTTGTTTCAGTTGAGTCCAACTTTCCATAACCCCATTTGGAGTTTTCTGGGCAGAGATATTAGAGTGATTTACCATTTCCTTCTCTAGTTCATTTTACAGTTGGGGAAACTGAGGTAAGCAGAGTTAAGTGACTTGCCCAGGGTAACACAGCTAATAAGTGTCTGAGGTCATATTTGAACTTGGGTCCTCCTGACTCTAGGGTTGACATTCTATCCACTGTGCTGCCTAGCTTCCTAGCTGCCACACACACACACACATGTACACACACATGCATACATACACTCATATGAATATATACTTTCATGTATATATGTATATACTTATGTGGACACATGTTGTCTCTTTCATTACGATGTAAGTTCCTTGAGGTCTGTTTCATTTCTGTCCTTATATCCTCATCACTTATAATAAGTAGGTGCTTTCCAAAATGCTTGTTGATTGACTATTAAGCATTGTGGTAGATGTTGGGAATATAACAGCCCTTTCCCTAGAGGAGCTAAGATGCAGAGGTGACAGTGCCCATTTGTAGGGCATTCTCTGTGATCCTTAGTTTTCTTAGACTTGGGCTAGATGAGTGGTTCTTAATCTGGGAAGGAGGGGCTGTCCATGGATAGATTTCAGGGGATCTTTGAACCTGAGTGGGAAAAATTACATCTTTGTTTTATTACTCTTTAGTTTTCTTTGTAATCCCATGTTTTTATCCATTTAAAACATTATCTTCTAAGGAAACATCCGTAGTTTTCACCAGACTGCCAGAGCAGTCCATGACACAAGAAAAGTTAAGAACTCCTGGACTAACTGATCTAACATTTTACGATTCCCTTGCAAAATCCACATTCCAAAGTATGAGCCAACCCTACTTTATTTATCCCAGTTTTAAAAAATCTTTCTCTCTTCTTCCAAGCGAGCTGTTCTATCTAATACACCTATTTTCTCCTTATCATGTTAAGGAATAATGCTGGATGGGTGACACGTACCGAGTTTGTAAGGCCAGGAGCTTATGAAGCTTAACACAGGAATGGCCTATCTTAGCAGCCATGTTAGATAGTCCCGATCTGGGCCATGCAGAAGGGCAAAGGTGCTTTTGTCATGGGACCCATGAAAAGGAAGAAAAGAAGGAAGGAAGCAAGTATTTATTAAGCATTGTGCTATGTATTGTGTATAAGATTCTCACAGCAACCTTTTGAAGTAAGTGCTATTGTTATCCCCATTTTACAGTTGAGAAAGCAGAGGCTGACAGAAGTTAAGTGAATTACCAAGGGTCTGAATTAGGATTTGAACTCAGGTCTTCCTGACTCCAGGTCCAGTGCTCTATCCACTGTGTCACTTAGTACCTGAGGAGGAATTTCATTGATGATAAGGGTACTGTGATAAGAACATTAACCAACTGAATTAATCTCTGAGCATCCTTTTCCAAGTTGCTCATCACTTAGGGGAAATTTCTATTTGTCTCTTTCCTACCCTTTCTCTCTTGAAATCTGGCAGGGGTCTGGCAAGTACCAAGCAGCATGGAAAACCTGTGGAGCAGAGAAACAATGCTGAAGTTGGAACTGGAAGACTTGGATTTGAATCCAAGTTTATTAACTGTGAGACCTTGGGCCAGAGTCTCATTTTCTTCACTTGAAAAATGAGGGAATTCAACTAAGTGATCCCTAAGTTCCCTTTTATCTCCAAATCTATGATCCTATGACCTGTACTCCTTATGGAAAGCCAGCCATGTGCGCACATAAACACACATAAATATACACATGCACACACACAGACGCATATCCACATTTCTAGCTACCCATCTTGACTCATAACTTACTTCCCATTTCATCAGCTAGTGAGTCAGAATGATGAGTGAGTCATAGTGCAGCCAGCATATCAAGGGAATAAGCTGCCCAGATCAGATATGCTGTGGAATCAGCTCTTATGCCCATGTCTCAGATTCTGATTTCTCTTCGATGTTTTTCTCTCCTTTGCCATGGTCCCTTCTCTCTCTACAGAGATTGGTTAACTAGATGGGAGATTATCCATCAACACTGAGGGGCCAAAGCATTGCTGTCAGTATCATAAGGGATGAAGAGAGGTGGAGGAACTAATCTCTGTTTTCAGGAGCCTGTGGTCCTGTCAGAGAGCAGAATAGGTTTTACTTTGCTTTGCAAAATCAGTCAGTCAACAGCCCTCATTAAAGTGCCTCCTGTGTGCCAAGCACTGGACTAAACACAAAGAACAAAGAAAGGCAAAAACATGGTCCCAGCCCTTTAAAAAGTTACATTCTAATGGGAGAGAAAGCATGCAAACAAGTATGTCCACACATTATGAATTTATATATATAATATATAATGTATATGTATATATATACATATGCACACATATATACACATTTATATTTCATAGATAGAATATAATCGCAGAGGGAAGGCACTAGCAGTGGAGCTTCTGCAGAAGGTAGGATTTGAGCTGTCTTAAAAGAAGCCGGGATGGAGAGGCAAAGAGGGAAAGAGAGTTCCAGATATGGGGGATAGTGAGTGAAGGGGAATAGAATTGAAAGATGAAATGTTATTTGCCAGGAATAGCAAGAAGGCTGGTGTCACTCTATTGCAGAGACTGCGGACGGGAGAAAAGTGAAAGAAGATCAAAGGTAGGAAGAAGCCAGGTTGTGAAGGGCTTTAAAAGCCAAACTAATGATCTTACATTTGATCCTAGAGGTAATAGGGAGCCATAAGAGTTTATTGAGTAAGGGATGACATAGTTGGATCTATGGCAGCTAAGTGGAGTATGGATTGGAGTTTTAAAATTGAGGCAAGGAAATCAACCATTAGGCTATTGCAGTAGTACAGGTGTGATGTGATGCAAACCTGTGCCAGGGTGGTATTTGTGTGAGTAGAGAGAAGAGGAAGTATGTATGAGATATTGCAAAGGTAGAAATGATAAGACTTGGCAATGGATCAGATATCTTGGATTATCTTTTTTAAAAAAATTTGTTTATTTTGGGTTTTCAACATTCACTTTTATAAGATTTTGAGTTTTGAATTTTCTCCCCTTCCCTCTCCTCCTTCCTCCCCAAGATGGCATGCAATCAGATATAGGCTCTACATATACATTCATATTAAACATATATTTAATTAGGGAAAGAAGAATTAGAGCCAATTGGAGGAACCACGAGAAAGAAAAAATAAAACAAAATAACAAAAAAGATCAAATAGTATGCTTCCATCTGCATTCAGATTCCAAAGTTCTTTCTCTGAATGTGGATAGCATTTTCCATCATGAGTCTTTTGGAGTTAGTTCTTAGATCCTTGCATTGCTGAGAAGAGCTAAGTCTATCAAAGTCAGTCATCACACAAACATGGCTGTTACTGTGTACAGTGTTCTCCTGGTTCTGCTCACTTCACTCAGCATCAGTTCATATTGTCTTTCCAAGTTTTTCTGAAATCTACCTGCTCATCATTTCTTATAGCACAACAGTATTCCATTACATTCATATACCACAATTTGTTCAGCCATTCCTCAATTGATGGGCATCCCCTCAATTTCCAATTCTTTGCCACCACAAAAAGAGCTACTATCAATATTTTTGTACTTGTGGGTCCTTTTCCTATTTTTATGATCTCTTTGGAATACAGACCTAGAAGTGGTATTGTTGGGTCAAAAGGTAGGTACAATTTTATAGCTCTTTGAACAAAGTTCCAAATTGTTCTCCAGAATGGTTGCATCAGTTCACAACTCCACTAACAATGCATTAGTGTTCCAATTTTTCCATGTCTTCTCTAACATTTATCATTTTCCTGTTTTGTCATGTTAGCCAATTTGATAGGTGTGATGTGGTACGTCAGAGTTGTTTTGATTTGCATTACTCTAATCAATAGTGATTTAGAGCTTTTCTTCATATGACTATGGATAGCTCTAATTTCTTCATCTGAAAACTGCCTGTTCATATCCTTTGACCATTTATAAATTGGGGAATTACTTGTATTCTTATAAATTTGACTCTGTTCTCTATATATTTGCGAAATGAGGCCTTTATCAGAGACACTGGCTGTAAAAATTGTTTCCCAGCTTTCTGCTTCTCTTCTAACTTTGGTTGCATTGACTTTGTTTGTGCAAAAGCTTTTCAATTTAATGAAATCAAAATCATCCATTTTGCATTTTGTAATGTTCTCTATCTCTTGTTTAGTCATAAATTCTTCCCTTCTCCATAAATTTGACAGGTAAACTATTCCTTGCTTTCCTAGTTTGCTTATAGTATCAGCCTTTATATCTAAATCATGTACCTATTTTAATTTTATCTTGGTATACAGTGTAAGGTGTTGGTCTATGCTTAGCTTATGCCATACTGTTTTCCAGTTTTCCTAGCAGTTTTTGTTAAATAATGAGTTCTTACCCAGAAGCTGGAGTGTTTGGGTTTATCTGGATTATCTTTTGAGTAGGACAAAAGTTGCTGGTTGTCCATGCTCATATGGGGCTAGATTGTGAAATAAAGCAAGAGCTGTGTGTGTAAGAGTGTGTGTGTGTGTGTGTGTGTGTGTGTCCTGAGGTTACTTGGGTCCACTCACTACCCTGGATCCTTGCAGATGTCACAAACTGGGATGGTCTACAGACTTGGTAGTATAGTGCTGCATTTCCTGTTTTTCCCATGATACCAATGTCTTTCCCATTTCCTATTCCCCAGTGACTTTCTAATTCTTGAGATTTTTGCTTATATATGGCTTGGATTAGATGACCTTTGAAGTCTCTTTCAGCTTGGACACTTTGTGCTTTTGCATGAAGAGTGATCAGGCTCCAGACAGAGGAAAGGAAGCTTGGTTTCTTCTGGGGAAGATGATGTGAATGAAATGCTAGGCAGCTTCACCTCTCCTGGCCCTAGCATCCCCATCTAAAAATAATGTCACTGCACCAGGCACCCCGAGTACAGTGTGGCTAGCTAGTGTGGTGTGCTGTATATGTGCAATATACAGTGTCAATATAAGTGGCATTAATGACCAGTGAACATTAAATTTAAAAAAAATTAACGCAAATCTATTTTCTTTGCTCCTCACCCCCCCCAAATGGGAAAAAGAAGAAAAACAAGTTCCTTGTAGCAAATATGCAGAGTCAAATAAAACAAATTCCCTCATTGATTATGTTAAAACCTATTCCATTCTGTACCCTGAATCTATCACCTGTCTGTCAAGAGGTAGCAAGCATGTTCTTGAATCATGGATGGTCATTGTGTTAATCTACTTTTGTAAGGTGGAGATTTTGTAGCCTGATGATTTCTAGATCATTTTCTAATAATGAGAGTCAGCATGGCATGGAGGAGAGAGAGAGAGAGAGAGAGAGAGAGAGAGAGAGAGAGAGAGAGAGAGAGAGAGAGAGAGAGAGAGAGAGAGAGAGAGAGAGCTGTTTCTGGTGCCAGAAAGACTTTTGTTTAAGTGCTACCCTATGCAAATCACTTAACCTCTTAGTGCCCAAGAAAACTCTTTAAAATGGTAAGTATTAGAACAAGTGCTGATTTACATTAATAGAGGGATCATCCTTACTGGGAGTCCCTTTAACCAAAGACTGATCTAATTCTCTCTCTGTCTGTCTGTCTCTCTCTAGATATATATTTATAGATAATATACTAATAGGATATTAAAATTAATACTAATAAAATCAATATTAATTAATATGTAATATAATACACACACGTATATTTCAGTTACACTGCTTCAAGACTGAGTTAGGTCTGTAACTCTAGTCTGGGAATTCTTGGAGAAGGAACTCATCTGGCTCATGGCTTGGGCCCATTGCCTCCAGGTAAGCAACATGTACCTTCTTCCAGGGAGTCTGGGCCAAACCATCTTTTAGTTCAGGCTCAGATGTGTCAGGGCTTTTGTTGAACATATATCACTTGTTCCCTTGATGTGAGGATTTCATGGGAAAGGGAATAATACTCAACATTTGTTAAAGTTTGAGGGTTGGGCAAGAGTTCACATTTGGGCTTTGTGCTGAAACCACTTGACATGCTTTCAAAAAGAAAGCTAGTTCACTGCTCATCAATTCTGTTGATGCTATCCAAAGAATTAAAGGGTTTTCCTCCCCTCCTCTGACTCGAAGAAGACCCTGAAACCATATGTTCTTGGACCCTTCCACTTCTCTTCCATCCTATTCGTCCATAGTAAGTTATTAAAGTTAGAAAACTCTCAGCTCACCATTTACAATGTGAGATCTACTCTATGGAATTTCAGGGTACCAATTCTATTCAGGGTACACAAATCATACGTACGGGACTTAGTGACAGAGTCTAACTGGGAAATACTTAATTTATAACTGAATGGCAATCAATCAATCCACCTGTATTTATTAAACACTTACTATGGGCAGCTAGGTAGTGCAGTGGACAGAATGCCAGACCTGGAGTCAGGAAAACTCTTCATTAGTTCAAATGTGGCCTCAGACACTTACTATCTGTGTGACCCTGGGCAAGTCACTTAACCCTGTTTGCCTCAGTTCCTCATCTCTAAAATGGCAAACCACTCCAATATTTTTGCCAATAAAATCCCAAATGGGGTTACTTAAAAGTCAGACTCTACTGATAGGACTCAACGACAACAATGACAACATATGCCAGGCACTATGATAAATCCTGGGGATATACATACAATGAATGAAACAATTCTTACTCAAAAGGGGCTTACATTCTAATGGGGGAGACAACAGGGCCTTGCAGTCTCCTTTGCTTGAAGATTTCCAGTGTAAGAAAATCTAGTATCTCCTAAGGCAGTACCCTCCAATTTCAGATCTGGAGGGAGAACCAGCATTCAGGTCATCACTATTTTCCTTCAAAGACCAGACATCTGCATAGATCTCTTAGTTTTCTGTATCTCAATCCCAGGTCCTCCTGATCTTTTCTTCTTCTAGTCTTTCTAGCCTGGGTCAGATTCTACAAGTGATGCTTTTTTACTCATTTACCATAGCTATAATTGTCTCATTTCTACTTGTCCCTTTCCTGTTTCTCAATAGATCATTTGCCCAAGTATTCCTGCTTCTACCAGTCAGGTCTTGCCTTTTAGCACACTTCTTCCTCCCCCAGTGCATTCAAATCTCTTTTCATTATTCTACTCCAATCATTCCACTTGGAACAAACTTACCATCTTCAAAACTTACATTTAAATATAATGTGTCACAAACCTTCCTGTTTAGATCTTATTAATGTGACAATTATCCTCTGACATCTTGTTACCTTCTAGCTACTGGGAATATGGAAGAGGGGGTTTATTATTATAACTTGTCCCTTTCCCAATTTGATACACCTCCAACAACAGCTCTTGGAAAAGGGGGCAGCTTGATTGAAGAGACACATCTCTGCCATTAATAGGATTGAACTCCTTGATACAAAAAAAAAAACCCTTGGTGACTGATTTCAACAACTGAAATTGACATCAACCTGTCTAAGTTGTCAATTTCTATCTGTTTCACATAGCCAAAACTTCACATTTGCCCCCTCCTTTCTATTGTCTTCAGGACTGTGCAAGTCCAAGTCTCCATTTGTTCTTGCCTAGATCATTGTAATAACTCATCTTTGCACTACTGGTATGGCCTCTCTCCTTGATTTCATCCTTCATGCTGCTACCTGTATAAGGTGCCCTGATCAAGTCACTTCTTTACTTGAAAGTCTTCAGAGGCTCTTCATTGCTTATAGTACGAAGTATAAATTCCTGACCCTGGTGTTCAGCTTGAACACACAAACATGCATGTGTGTGTATATATATATATGTGTGTGTGTGCATGCATGTGTGCATATATATATGTATATGTATATGTATATATGTATGTATGTGTATCTGGGTATATGTATATATGTATGTATGTGTATATTGTGTATGTGTATGTACATGCAGGTGTGTGTATGTGTGTGCGTATACTTGTAAGCTGAGGTTCTTCCATTCCTTTAGAGCCCCATTCAGGAGTCACATCATCTATGATGTCTTCAATGATTTCCCAACTGAAGATTATAAGCTCCTTAAAAGCAGTAGTATCTATCATAGTATTAATAGATCTAACAGGTCATTACAATAGAAGATGCCTCATAAACATTTATTGATTTGGTGAAAATTGAATTGAACTTTTGTTCTCAGAAGAAATATGGGGACTTTGGTAGCAGATGTGCACAGGGAGGATTCATGCTCAAAGAATCTGAGAAGTTCGAAGGGGATTTGGCCCTTTTACTCCTCCCATACATGGGATAGAAGAAAATCCCTAGAGAATACATACTCATAAAAAAAGCTTGACCAGGGGCTGCTGGGAGGAAGAGAGTGTCTCTAGGGAAAAGGGGCCACTAGGTTATGGTGGCGAAAGAGAAGAGAAGTGTCAGCAACAAAAGCAGTGATTTCTGGGTGAGCACTAAGCGTTCCTGAGCCAGCCTGGGAGCTGTGGAAACCATGATGAGATGACAGTGCCATGTAGAGTCAAAGACATGAGAGCTGAGAGGTTTATGGTATACACTGAGCATGTGAAGCCAAGAGCTAGCAAGTGAGGTGGCCCTCCAAAGAAGAACAAACAAAAGGAGAGACACTAACACTGCTTTCCCCCAAAGTCCTCAACTCCACTCCCTCTAGCAGGATTTTATTAGTATTGTAATTTTATTTTGCAAGGATTGAAAGGAGGGAAGAATGGAATGGCACATGTTGGATGTTGGGCTAGAACTATTTCTTTACTAATCATACTAAGTTAATAGTCACTTCTCTGTTTTTGGAAAATAGATTTAGAACCAGAGGGGACCTCAGAGGTAATCATGCTTCCTTCTTTTGTTGTTGTTGTTGTTCATTTGTGTCCAATTCTCTGTGACCCCATTTGGGGTTTTCTTGGCAAAGACACTGGAGTGGTTTGCCATTTCCTTCTCCAGCTCATTTTGCAGATGAAGAAGCTGAGGCAAACAGAGGTAAGTGACTTGCCTAGGGTCACACACATACTAGTATGTATCTGAGGCCAGATTTGGATTCAGGTCTTCCTGACTCCAGAACTTGTGCTCTATGCACTGTGCCACCTAGCTGCCCATCCTTATTTTACAGATCAAGGTGCCCTGATTAAGTCACTTCTCCACTTGAAAACCCAACACTATAGAAAATCCTTATTTTACAGATCAATTAATGAATAATAATATTTATTGAGTCTCTAATCTGTGCTAGGCACTGAGAGCTTAAGTACAGAGAGTGAGCTTACTTTTTGATGGGGGTAACAAGTACATACATAAATGCATATAGCAGAACTATAAAGTGAATACATACAAATAGATACACAATAGTTAAATGCAAGTTCATTTGGAAGGGAGGACACCAGCAGGTTTTTTTTTGGGGGGAGGGGGGAGCAATGTTTTAAAGAGAGAAATCTATGAAGACAAACAGGGAGGTCATTCCAGTGCAAAAGAATGGAAACAGGAAATGAAATATTGTTGTGAGAAACAGAAAGAAGACTAGTTTGGCTACAGAGCAGAGGAAGGGCGGGGGAGAAATATCCAGTGAGGCTGCAGAGATAGCTTAAGATTAGGTTGTGCAGGGCTTCAAGAGCTAAACGGAAAAGCTCATTTATATCTGATCCTAGAGGCAATAGGCAGCCACTGCGGTTGATTGAACAGAGGAGTCACACAGTCAGACCTGCGCTTAAGGAAAACTTTTATAGGAGTAGTGAGAGACTTGAGGTGGGAAAACCAGTTAGGAGACAGTAGCAATAATCTAGGTAAGAAGTGGTGAGAGCTTAAACTAAGGTAGTAGCCGTGTGTGGAGAGAAGGGGTCAGATGTGAGAAATGTTGTAAAGGTAGAAATGATTAAGATTTGGCAACTAAGGACTGGAGAAATCAAGTGACTTTCCCAAGAGCACACAATAAAGGGCGGGGCTTTCTTCACAAGCCTTTTAATGAAGTTTTTTTTCCCATTGTGTATTGTCTTGTTAGTTGGATGCTTGCAGTGTAATTGGAATATGCCTAGTTTATGACAGAAACAAGACAAACTCATTTATCTCCAGAGTGACTTCTGAATGGGCACAAATAAGCCAAAGAGCTGTTATTTTTTTTAAATACTGTTTTTATTTTTTCTTAATTACATGTAAAAACAATTTTAACATTCATTTTAAAAATATTTTTTAGTTCAAAATTCTCTCTCTCTCTCTCCTTCCCCTACCACCCTTCTTGAGAAGGCAAGCACTTTGATGTAGATTATACACATGCAGTCACCCAAAACATATTTCTGTATTAGCCATGTTGCAAAAAAAGAACATGAGAGGAAGATACAGAAAGACACAGAGACACAGAGAGAAAAACAAGAAAAATAAAGAAAGTTTAAAAAGTATGCTGCAATCTGCATTTAGACTCCATCAGTTATGTCTTTGGAGGCAGATAGCATTTTTCATCGTAAGTCCTTTGTCATTGTCTTGGATCTTTGCGTTGCTAAGAAGAGCGAGGTCATTCACAGCTGATCATTGTACAATATTGCTGTTACAGTATATCTTGCTCTTCTCACTTCACTTTGCCTCAGTTCATACAGGTCTTCCCAGATTTTTCTGAAACCATCCTGCTCATCATTTCTTATAGCACAATAGTATTCCATCATAATCATATGTCACAACTATTCTCCAGTTGATGGGCATCGCTTCAATTTCCAATTTTTTGCCACCACAAAAAAGGTGCTGTAAGCATTTTTGTACATGTAGGCCTTTTTCTTTTATTTCTTTGGGATACAGACTTAGTAGTGAGATTGCTGGGTCAAAAGTTATGCACAGTTTGGGCATAGTTTATGTTGGAACTATCATTTAGAAGCCTTTAAGACAGGACCCAGTCCATAGGAGACTTCTAAAACACAAATAATGGAGAGAAAAATTATCTTTCACAAGATTTTGCTTATCCAAATGAAATTTACTTCTCAAAAGCTTAGATGTAGTAGCTGTCCCGCCTCCAGTCTCTATTTTTGTACTGTTATTTCTTTGCTTTCCAAGTTGAATTTTGCTCTGTTACTCTTGATGTGCAATGGTACAGGGTTGTGAATCTTTCATGGTGTAGTCTGATCCCTTCCAGTCTGAGGAATGAAGAAAGACTTCAGATGAAAGGTTTTTCCCCAGAGAAAAACCAGAAGTGTTGGAAGGATCCTTTGAAAACAGGAGTTGGTTGTCAGAGAAAAAGGATGCTGAGAGACACAGTGGAGCCTACACAGAAGCAAGAATTGGTACTTAAACAATTGGAATTGAGGGAACAAGTGAAGAATCATGGTCTGGGTGTCAGCTGGTGGAAGGGTTGATAGTATTATAGGAGAGATCTCAGTTCTGCAAAGAACTCACATAACATGCTGTGTATTTGTAGGTGTTTTCATGCCCATTCTATGAGGCGACCACCATTATCTAGCCTTCCATCAATTGACTGTGGTTGGACTTTTCTTTTTTTAGCAAGTATCAAATATGTGCTTTTCCAAAATAGTCAAATAACTGCTATCTTCACTTATCGTGAATGTTGATCTTCCTCTTGAGAAGGAAAAAATGTTAGATGAATGCCTTTTTATTTTCCAAGGAAGTAGAAAAATTCCTTTAAAAATTGAAGGAGGTGGGGCAGCGAGGTGGCACAGTGGATAGAATACCTGCCTGGAGTCAGGAGTACCTGGAATTCAAATCTAGCTTCAGACACTTGACACCTACTAGCTGTGTGACCCTAGGCAAAAACACATGGCCAGCACTTAATAAATACTGGTCAATTGATTGAGTGAAGATTAAAAGCAAAAAAAGCAAAAAAGATATAAAAAGGCAGAAAAGAATCCTGAACTGCTTAACGAGGTTAGAGGTTGGTAGGATGTAACACTGAGGAGGAAGAGGAAGGGAAAGAAAGAAGCATTTATATAGCACATACTACATTTTTTTCCCATTTAATCTTCACAACAGCCTTGCGAGGTAGGTGCTGTTATTATCTCAATTTAAATCTGAGGCAAACAGAAGTTAAGAGAATTGCTTAGGGTCACACAATTAATAAGTGTCTGAGGCCAGATTTGAACTTAGTTCTTTCTGACTCCATTACATCACCTGACAGCCAAGAGAAAGAAGGGAAGATGAAGGACCACTGAATACTTGAAGCTAAGTAAAAGATGTGAGGCTTCTCCCATGAAGGGGGAAACTGTACCCCCAGAGGAAGAAGCAGCTGTGTAGTTCCACAGGTACTATTAGGATGTATATAAGGTTCCTTCCAGCCCCAAATATATAACTTAATCAAAGTAGAAAAAGAGTAGTGGTGGTTGGTAACTATCTTTAAGGGGTGCTGAGGCTATCTATTTGTCAACCAACATTAATAGCTAAGAGGTTTATTGTTTTCCCAGCATGTGTCAGATGGCCTCTCCAAATTTGTCAGCCCTGACAAGCATTACCCCCTTGTGGTAATTCACATGGGGATAAATGATACTGCCAGAAAGAATTTAGGAAGTATTCATGTGAATGATTAATTCTTAGCCAAGAAACTGAAGATCTTAAGGGCCATAAATGATGTTTTTATCACTGCTACTAATTAAAGGCACATTCAGAAGAGAAAGACTGATTTAGGAAATGAAAACTTGATTAATAAGATGGGGTCTGAGAATAGGATTTGGATTTTTGGACCTGGCTTAAATCATAAGAAAGATAGCTTCTTGGTCAGTGTGGGAGTGCACCAGATGAAGGCTAGTGCAAGTATATTTGCCTAAAAGCTTTAAAATCTAATCAAAAGAGGTGGGGAGGGGGAAACAGCCTGCATTTATCTGCAAAGTTAAATATTGTAGAGCTACAATACCATAAATACCAAACCTAAATAGGATAGCATCTACAATATATGAAGAAGAATAGCAATAATGATGTCCAATGGTTTACAGGACTTAAAATCCGAGAAAGGAGTTAAGAATAAAACCCAAAGCCTTAGTTGAGTAGACACAAATGCACAAAGTGTAGGTGATGAGCAAAGTGAACTAGGAATCCTAATGTAAGAAAAAAAAATTGACCTTAGAGATGTTACTGGGACTGAGTGGAATTGGACTTATGACTGGAATATGGCCCCGTAAGGATATAAATTATTCAAAAAGAAGAGAACAAATAGAAGGATAAGTGGGGCAGAGTAATATTGCTTAAAGAATGGATGCTTATTCTAGAAAATCCAAAAATCAGAGGAAAGAAGCATGATGGAGAGCATTTGAATGAAGATTTCCCTGATAGAAGTCTTCTCACCCTAGAGATGTTTCTATTCCGTAGCCTTTGCCTTCTAGTTGGTGAATCTCTGGTCTGGCCCACCATTTCTTTTTTCTTTTCTTTTCTTTTCTTTTCTTTTCTTTTCTTTTCTTTTCTTTTCTTTTCTTTTTTTCTTTTCTTTCTTTTCTTTTCTTTTCTTTTCTTTTCTTTTCTGTGAGGCAATCGGGGTTAAGTGACTTGCCCAGGGTCACACAGCTAGTAAGCATTATGTGACTGAGGCTGGATTTGAACTCAGATCCTGACTCCAAGGCTGGAGTTCTATCCACTGTGCCGCTTAGCTGCCCCTGGCCTACCATTTCTTGAGGGTCCTAGGCCAATCTCATCTCACTACTGATTCCATTCCTCATTCTTCATACTTCTCCAAAGCCAGCTCTTTATTTACTATGCAATACTGGCTCTAATGATATTTAATTGGGATAAATATAACCTCTCCCAATTTTTTTTAAATCAGCTTTATAACTACAATAGGGGAAAGAAGTGGCTAGATGGTGGTTGATACGAAGATTTGAGGGTCCAAATGGATTGCAAGATTATTTGGGATCTAGATTATATCATGGCAGACTAAAAAGCTTTCTGTGACCATAGGAAAGCTGAGTTTAAGAGAGGTATGATATTCAGGCGATACACGGATGGAATATTGCATTCGTATTTGGGTACCACAGTGCACAGAGCTCATTGACATGTTGGAGAGTATCCAAAGGAGAGGACCAAGAAGGGAAGGGGAATGGAGACCATACCATATGGGCATGTTTAGATGAAAGGACACTGGGTAGCCGGAGGGACGTGATAACTGTCTTCAAATATTTGAAAGGCTGTCCTGGGGAAGAAGGATAACATTTTTTCTGCTTCTCCACAAAGAGGAGAACTTGGAATAATCAGTAGATGGGTACAGAGTCAGATTTCAACAGGGCACAATGGAAAACTCATCAGTTGAGCTCTTTAAAAGTGGAACCTGCTGCTTCAAAAGTGGAAATGGATTCCCCTCTTCCCCTCAGAAGCTAGGCGGCGAAGCGGTTAGAGCCATTCCCCAAATGATGGGCATCTACTTTGTTCCCAGTTCTTTGCTACCACAAAAAGGGTTACTATAAACATGCTGGTGTATATGAGGCCTTTCTTTTTACTAATGACCTCCAATGGGGAATAGGTGGTATTACTTACTAAGGGAAAGGGTGGCATCTAAGCAAGAGCAGATGTAGGAGGTATAATGTTATTTTACTTTCATCTTCTCATTATCTTTCCCACTAATGAGCTCTCCTTAAAGATGTACATATATAATAACTAACATTTTTATAACTTTAAGATTATGTCAATCTCACTTAATTTTCACAATTCTGTAAGGTAGGTTTTGTTCAGTTGCTTTCTGTCATGTCCGACTCTTTGTGACCTCACTTGGGATTTTCTTGGCAGATACCATTTCCTTCTCCAGCTTGTTTTATAAATGAGGAAACAGAGGCAAACAGGGTTAAGAGACTTGCCCAGGGTCATACAGCTAGTAAATGTCTGAGCTGGATTCAAACTCAGGTTCTCTTGATTCCAGGCTCTGTGCTCTAACCACTGTATCACCTAGCTACTGAGAAGAAGAAGTAGCTTCTTCTTTACCTTAAACTTGTGCTCCACTGGGGACCCAACTGGCCAGTTCCAGTTGGGCAATGCAGATCAATCATTCCTTCCTTCCTTCCTTCCTTCCTTCCTTCCTTCCTTCCTTCCTTCCTTCCTTCCTTCCTTCCTTCCTTCCCTCCTTCCCTCCTTCCTTCCTCCTTTCCTTCTTTCCCTCCTCTCCATTCCTCCTCTACCTCTGTTCACATAAGGATTCCTACTCTTACCTGCTGGTGTTCTGCCCAAAGCATTACAAATTTTGATCGCTGAAATCTTGAAAGATATCTTGGGGTTTATAGGCTACATTTCTTTTTTAAGGACCAGGCCTTAAACCCAAATCACTCTGGCTCTCATTGATTGGCCAACAATAGGTTCCAGCCCAAGCCCCACCTGGTCATTGTTTGGGTCCAGATGGCTCCTAGCCAGTGTAAATAGCATTTGTTTCCGTTTTGGTCAGAAACCCTGAGGGTCCTCTCCTCCTGGATAGATTTCATATTTTTGACTAGGTAAAAGAGGCTATCCTTTGCCTCATTTCTCACTGAATGGGCATTGCCTCAGACAAACTGAGACCTGGGAAACACCTTAGCTTAAAAAGGCCAATGTCCCCCATGGCCATCTCCAGTCATTCTGATCTGTATCTTGCCCCTCGACCTAGATGGCTTTAGAGGAGACAGTAAGGCTGATGACTTTGCACAGCCCTGCCTCACTTAAATCCAGTTCATTCACAAGTCATTACTTCACCTTCCTGATGTCAACAAACATCAAACTTGTAAAGAGGATTGTAGTCTCCTGCAGGACAGAGCTAAGAGAATCTGAGATTCTCTTGAAGATACTGAGCACAGTGTCATGTGTGAATAGATCTTCACTAAAATCTTGAAGTTGAGGGATGAGGAAAAGGATGACAGTCTCTTTATAAAACTCTGGTCCACTCAGGCTCTTGTTTTCAGGGGGATCAGGGGCGGGGCATTGGAAAGTTTGGTTTTTCCCTTAGGCAGGAACTCAAGAAGCACATGTGTGCAAAGCAGCACTGAGGGTGGGAATCATCTCCCAAGCCCTTGTGGCTACACACAGCTGGATCTTCCCTGAAAGATAAGCAGCTTTGTAGGGATTACACATTTAGGGGAGGAACCCGCCTCAGAGGCCAGAAGTCCAGCTCTGAGCCTGGCTCAGTCCCATCCTGGAAACTGGCACCAGCTGGGACTTAATAGCAGGCAAAGGCTCTAAGAAAGTCACATCATGGACCTCTTTCTTTTAGAGAATGACGGCAGAAAAGAAGAAACAGGATGACTCGTTTTTATTTTCTTGGAAAGAAAATTCCAATTGGCAAGACTCTTGCTCTGCCTCATAAGGGGTCAGGGAGGCTGAGTGCCCACAAAAAGCCTTAGACAGATGAATCCAGGCCCTCCCTGAAGCTCTGTCCCAAAAACAGTGCCCCAAAAGGGTGTCCACTTCTCCCTAGCAATGCCTTAGCTCTCCTAGAGGTTCCTGCATTCGGCTCCAGGTAGCTTTTCTGCCCCTCCCTACCAGGCATCTCATGGAATGGGAACTTGTGTGAGTTGAGAAATTTTAAATTAAAACTTTGAAAGGGAGAAAAGATGCAGAGAAGAGATGAGAACAATGCCAAAAAAACAGGGAGAGGGTGGATGTGATCCTGATATCATGAAGCCTGGGAAGGAAAAAAGAAAAGAAAGATGTTTGCTTTAGACAAAGAATTCTTAACCTGAGGTCCATTAACTTGCTTTTCTAAAATATTTTGATAACTACATTTCAATATAACTGGTTACTTTTGTGATCAAAAAAAATTTTATTCTGTGCATTTAAAAACATTATTCTGAGAGAGGGATTTTGAAAAAGACTTCTCCAGACTACTAAAGGGGTCCATCACACACACACACACACACACACACACACACACACACACACACACACACACACACACAAAGAGTTAAAAGCTCTTGCTGTAGAAGCTTTAGCCCTGGGTCTCTATTGTGGAGCCATCCCTTCCTATATGTTTTATCTTACCCCATTACTATGTGAGTTCCTTCAGAGCAGAGATTCTTACTTTCTTATTGTATCCCCTGCACTTAGCTTAGCACTGGACACATAATAAACACTTGATGAAATCTTTTTCATTCATTCACTCATTGATCCAAATAAAAGCAAGAATTCCATGGACACCATCACCAGCATTAGAAAGGCAATGATTTTCTCCTTCCCAGAGCTGCAGTTCTATTAACTCCACCCACTGAGTCTTTTCCCAACCCTAGTCTCCACAGAGGTGCCCCAGATCAGTCAGGTTCATCTCTCACTTGAATCTCAGGTTCTTCTGGAAGCCAAAACTTTCTCCCAGGCAAAAAGGATTACTGACATTTCCTTAGAAACAGGTTACAACAAGAAATTATCGATGACTTCCCTCCCTCAGGATCACTTAAAGTTCTCAAATATGCATTTAATTTAGATTTAATAAAGCAACGATTGTCCATTTGTTAATAGCTGCTTATTAAAAGCATGTTTTTGGCTGGGCGTGTAGGCTGAGAGCACTGGGGCCGACAGTTCCCACCTCCACCTCCTTCCTGACAACATGTATTGTTTAGGTGTCTCCAAATGAAATTTTGTTCACTGCTGTTTGTTTCAGGTAAAGGACACACCCACAGCAACTCCTTCTGATTTTCATTCTAGTGATGCACATAGAGTTGCTTTGCTCTCCTGAAACAGTCACAGATTAGAAATCCTTTGTTAGACATTCGTGTATCCATTAAATGCTTTGATTCTGCTGTACAACCTATTCACCTTTGTCCTCACAAGTGATCACTCTCATAAGCCATAGCTTTAAGACTATATTCCTAAAAAAAGCTGTCTGGAGGACAGTGTCATGGTTAATTAGGTATTTAACAAAGCTTTTTGAGGAGGCCTGGAAAGAAGAAAGAAGAGTACGGAAGGAGGAGGAGTCATGAAATCCTTTGACATTGGGGGCAATAGCCGAAGAGTTGTCATTGGAAGCTAGCAGGTTGCTGACGTTGTCATAAATTCTCTGTGTTTTTCCTAGGAGATTGCATTCTGTTTTTATCATTTTACCTGGGGTTCCAACCTCCAGCACCTGGGGAGCTGTTATACATAGAGTACCTGAAGGTGAAGGTTGCTGTCCTCGGAAGGGTTTGGGTGCTAAATAACTAGGGGAGGAGGACGTGTCACCCTTTCATGACCAGTATATCTGGTGTGTCCAGGCCAGAGTGGCAGACAG
Organism: Phascolarctos cinereus; assembly: GCF_003287225.1. Lineage (NCBI taxonomy): Eukaryota > Metazoa > Chordata > Mammalia > Diprotodontia > Phascolarctidae > Phascolarctos > Phascolarctos cinereus. The sequence continues at coordinate 269,238,824 of NW_027556098.1, read as the reverse complement.
GTGATGATAATACCCTACCTTCACTGCCATTTGGGAATTACGAATGTCCAGATGGTTATTCAGGTTTTGTTGTTGTAACTGTTATTGTTTGGTCCTTTCAGTCATGTCCAACTAACTCTTCCTGACCCATTTGGGGTTTTCTTGGCAAAGATGCTGGAATGGTTTGTCATTTCCTTCTCTAGGTCATTTTACAGATGAAGGAACTGAGGCAAAAGGGGTTAATTGAGTTGCCCAAGGTCATATAGCTAATGCTTGAGGCCATATTTGAACTCAGGAAGATTAGTCCTCCTGACTCCAGGCCCTGTGCCCTATCCACTGTGCCACCTACCTCCCTATTTAGGTTTAAGAAGTGTGTAAAATTTTAGAAAAGAAAGGCAGCACGGTACAATGCAAAAAAAAATGGATCTGGAGTCAGAAGACCTAAGTTCAAATACTAGCTCTACCACTTACCAACTTTGTGACTTTGGGCAAATCATTTAATCCTTCTGGACCTCAGTTTCCTCATTTGTAAAATGATGAGATTGTACTAGATTGCCATTAAGGTCCGTTCTAGTAGTAGGTCTATAATCCCATGTAACTATCTGCTATTACTGTTATTTCTCCTGTTTCTCCCTCCCACCTCACATTTAACACAGACTAAACTCACATTAGGTGTCCAATCAATATCTGTTGCCTGATGAAGAAAACCCCCCCTTTTTTTTTTTAAGTTTTTAGGCAATTGGGGTTAAGTGACTTGCCCAGGGTCACACAGCTAGTAAGTGACAAGTGTTTGGTCTGAGGCTGGATTTGAACTCAGGTCCTCCTGACTTCAGGGCCATTGCTCTATGCACTGTGCCACCTAGCTGCCCCAAGAACCCCTTTTAATGAGCATATCAGCATTGAAGGGACAACAGGATTTCTTTCCATGTCTTGGCAATGAAAGTATCATTTTGATGACAGGTAGTTCTATTTTTCTGGAGGAGGCCAGCTAGCGAGGCTTAAAGATATAGGCTCTCCTTGGCTCAGAGAACTTGGAGAAAGCTGAGATAGGTAGGAAGGAAACATTTATTAAGTGCCTACTATGTTCCAGGTATGGTCCTAAGCACTTTAGAAATATTATCTTATTTGATCCTCAAATAAGGTAGGAGCTATGATTATTTGCATTTTAGAATGAGAAAACTGAGGCAGACAGAGGTTAAGTGACTTGCCCAGAGTCACAAGGTCAGCGTTCAAAGCTGCATTTGAACTCAAATCTTCCTGACTCCATTCCCAGCTCTCTATTCATTGGGCCACTTAAGCTGCTAGCTTAGGTAGCAAGCAAATTGAGATTACTTATAAAGTAACGTTTTTAGGAGTTTGTTTCTCAGGAAAAGGAGCTGGTAGAGATTAACTCTTCCCTAACAGACCCAAGTTATTGGAGGATTTGCCTAGCATTGAAGCTTCATTCCCTGGCTTGTACCCGGTGGTCACAGTCTCTTTCACCTCAACCTATTTGGCTCATGGACGATCCCCATAGATAACTTGCCAATTTAGATGGAAGCATGTGGAGATACACCAACTATTTGCCAGGCTCTCACTGGGTCAGCTCCACTTCTCTGATACTGGTCCCTAGCAAGTGGACAACAAATTGAATTAAAGAAACCAGGGCTGGCTTGAGCCATCCGTCTTAGGAGAAAGAGGAGAAATAGTAGATATGAGAACCAAGGCCAAAGACCAAGCAGTCCACCTGGTAAGGATTTATTTGCTCTGGTTAATGGGCCTCCTTCTGTCTTGAAATGCTAGAGGGAGTTAAAAGGAATTCTGAAAGGTTTATTTTGGGGAGGGCTTGAAAATGCTCCCTCTCTCTTTCTGTTTTTCTTTTTAGACAACTTTGCACAAGGGGCAGGGCTCCTGCCAAAAGCCCTCGTAATGCCCCTCTTTGGGGACTGGCTTTATCCGCTCAGCTGTCCCTTGTAAATTTATTCCTGTGTGAGATTTTTCCCAAACCATTCATTCCTCCGCTTACCTCAGGCAGCTGGAATGCAGAAAAAAATAGGTTTTTTTTTTCTTTTTTGGTGTGTGTGTGTGTGTGTGTGTGTGTGTGTGTGTGTGTGTGTGTGTGTGTGCATGCATGCGCGGTCAAGAATGTGCCTTTTGTGTGCTGGAATAAACTAGGCTAAAGGTAAACAAAACATGCATGCGTACTGATGTACATAGATGTGGACATCAACAGCCACACCAAGGCCTAGGCAGTGGGACTTGGTGGGCTGTGGGAAGGTCAATCATCGCTGAAACTCCCCCTTGCTCCAAGGACATTGTCCTCGAGCCGAGCTCTGGGTCCTGAGTCTGGGTCCTGGCCAGAGAAACACCTCATTGAGTTGTTACCACAGCAACATCACAGTTTGAGTATTTAACTGAAATTGAAAGCATGGGCCGTTTAGAGCCAGGAGCTGCTTTCCAGCTGCACGTGTGCAGGAGGGGGTGGGGAAGGAATGTTGGGAACTGGATATTCCCTCTCTGCCCCCACCCCAACTCCCCCCATCCCCACCCCAAGGTTCCCGGGCTCCACAGCAGGTGAGGACTGTGGAAAGAGCCTGAGGTGGTCATTTATTTGTGTGTTGAATTTGCATTCAGGACTGCCCTAGGGAACAGCAGAAGATTCCTTCCATGGCTCTCTAGGTGGCCTATTAGCCAAAGAGCTGATGGATCCCGAGCAATATGCTGGTAGCCTATGTGTATGTGTAGTGGGATGAACACTCAGCTGGGAGTTTGGAGACCTGGATTCTAATTTTAGCTCTGCCGCTAATTCACTGTGTGGAATTAGGTAAGTCATTTAACTTTTCCAGACCTTCGTTTCTTCAACACTAAAATAAAGAAGTTGGCTTAGATCAGGGGTTCTTAACCTTTTTTATGTTGTGGACCCCTTTGGCAGTCTGGTGAAGCTTTTGGATCCCTCAGAAGAATGTTTTTTAAATAATTGAAGAAGGTGCTAAATTTCAGTTAAAACAGTGAAAATCAAGATATGCGTTTTCTTCATCCAAGTTCATAGACTCTCTGAAATCTACCCATGGACCCACCATGGAATCCAGATTACAAATTCTCAGATTAGAGGGTCTCTGAGGTTCTTTCCAACTCTATTACTCTGTAACACACGGTGGATATAATAACTATACTCTGTGTACTTTGGTATCTTTCTTCTCGAGTATCTTATCCCGGTGGGTGAGACAGAAGGAAATTCAGTCTTCCTGAGTTACTAGATGGAGACCACTTAGGCATCAAGCTGTTATGAAATAATAATAACTGATATCAGTATAGTAGAAATCTCTTCACAGCAGCTCCCTGAAGTTGCAATGAAATGACTTACCCATGGTTACATAGCTAATAAGTTTCAGAGCTGGGATTTGAACCTTTCTCTTAGTTTTCCAATAGGGTGTCACAGGGATTTGTTTGACCTTGTGACATATAACATATTCATCAATGATGTGGTTGAAGGCATAGATGGTGTTTTCATCAAATTTGCTGATGACACAAAGCTGAGAGGGAGAGCTAACCCCCTGGATGATAGAATCCAAAAAGAGATCAACTGACTACCATGATGGGATGATCTACTAATAAGGAATTGAAAAGAGATCACTGTAAAGTCCTATAATAGTTTTAGGGCAGCTAGGTGGTGCACTGGATAGAGTGCTAGGCTGGGGTCAGGAAGGCCTGAGTTCAATTCCAACCTCAGACGCTAGCTCTTAACAAGTCACTTACCCTGTCAGCCTCAGTTTCCTCATCTGTAAAATGGAGAAGGAAATGGCAAACCACTCCAGTATCTTTGCAAGAAAACCCCAAATGGGGTCATGAAGAGTCAGACATGACTGAAATAACCGAACAAAATAATAGTGTTCAAAAGATCATGTGTACAAGTATATAGGTTTTGATAGGCACATCTAGGGAACAGTTTGTGTAGAAAATACTTGAGTTATTTAGCAGACTTCACATTCAATGGGTCTCAGCAGTGTGACATGGCAATGCTAAAGCCTGTGATCTCAGACTACATTAAGAGAAACTGTCCATAATTACGGAGGAGATAGTCACGCTGTATTTTACCCTCCTTAGGTGATATTTGGTGTATTCTACTTGTTTCTGGCCACCATCTTTAGGAAGGATATTAACAGATTGAAGAATTTCTAAAGGATGGGAACCAGGAAGATAGAATTAGTGCAGACCAAGTACTATGAGTATTGGTTGAAGGGAGAGGGACTAGAAACTGGAAAGAGAAGACTCAGGAGGTGAAAGGCATGACATTTAAGTATTGAAAAACTTTCGTGTATATCATAAGATCACACACAGAGAGGAGGAAGGTACCTTAGAGGTTATTCAATTGTCTTATTCTATAGATAAGGAAACTTGAGACCCAGATAGGTTTTGTTCAAGGTCATATAGTAAGTGATAGAGCTGGTACTTGAACCCAGGATGTCATACTGCATTCTTTCCACCATACCAATCTCCATCCTAATAAGAAATCCTATAATAATTAAAGGAAAAAGTAAAATGCAAGGCTAGGAGTCCAGATACAATGTTATTTTAGCTGTAGGCCACCTTGATGAGGACTAAGAGCCAGGAGTTCCAGCTGTGATTAGTTCTGTACACAGTAATTTGTTAGTCACTCCAGAGGACATGAGGTGCAGGGGCAGTTAGCCATATTCCCCAGCAGAGTCAATCATTCAGTCAATGAGCATTTATTAAACTCTGCTATGTGCCAGGTACTCTGTATGCTGTTCTGGTACCTATTGCTTTCATAGTTTTGCAGACAGAATTTAAAGTCAAGCAGTAATTAGAATATTTATTTGCCTGTAGACTATTCAGCAACTCTCTCCTTCAGGGCCAAGCTTTACCAGTCAATCAAACAGCAAGTATTTATTAAATACCTATTATGTGCTAGGCGTGTTATCTCAGTAATGGGGGACCATCTCCAGTCATCCTGATCTATATCCTGCCACTGGACCTAGATGATTCCAGAGGAGAAAGTAAGGCTGATGACTTTGCACAGCCCTCCCTCACTTAAATCCAATTCACTGGCAAGTCATGGTGTCACCTTCCTGATGTCATGGCCCTCTTTGAGAATGAAGGACAAACAACAACAATCTCAGTACTACATTTTCTGGGTGATATGTCATGGTGGTATTTGAGAAACATCTTTCTTGGAGGGGTGAGAGTATTTGGGAACTCTGAATATTTATTTCAGTTTTTATGGGCTTGTAGCCAGAGTTCTTTTCATGCTGAGACTGGTGGGCCCATGCTAATTTGCATGGTGGCTTTATGTGAGGCTTTTGCGCTGCTTGTGGAAATATCTTCGTTTTGCAGAGCAGCGTGGGTAAATTATTCACCGGCTATGCTATTTAGTTTTATATTTATGATGTTCTGACATAATAAAATTTTTTGACAATGATTTGGGAAATAAACTTTGTTTTCTTGCATGTGGACAATTTCTTTTGTTGAAAATAGGGATCCCATCTGTCAGTATAAAGTGTTATATGGTCTCAGCTGGTCAACAATTTGTATACAAATCATGAAGCAACAGGAAATGCAGCACTTACAAAGCTGATTATTCAATCTTTTGGGATATACCTCCCTCACCCCCAAGTGAAAATTATGGAGGTGCAGGTTTTAGTTTTAAGCAAGAAAAAAGCTTCCTAATAATTAGAGCTGCCCCAAAGTAGAACAGGGTGCCTCTAGAAGTCATAGGAGCATTGACTTTGAAGTGGAAGGACCTTAGAAGTTATCTCATTCAACCCCACCATTTTATAGATGAGGAAATTGAGACCCAGGGAGGTTAAGTGATTTGCTTACAGTCACACAGGCATTAAGTATTAAGAGCAAGATTTGAATCCAGGTCCTTGAACTCCAAATTTAGAGCTCTTTCCATTACACTTCATCATGTGTTAGAAGCCTGATGACCATTTGTTGTAGGGATGTTATAGAGGGATTCCTGTTCCCCTAAGGTTCCTTCCAGTTCTGAGATTCTGTAAGTCCATGAAGTCCCCTTTCCTACATTTAACTGATTGTCAATAATGTCCAGTAATGGGTACCCTATGTGCATCTACAGTATCTATAGTAGCTCACAAGAAATGTGAGACGTGCAAATTTAGAGCCATTTTCATTCCAAATGCTCATATGGACTATTTGTGCCTGACCTGTGGTAGAGCCTTCTGAGCTTGTATTTGTCTGACCAGCCACAGCTGGACACAACGTATCTTGACCCGTCATAGTGATGTCACTTTGGTTTTCTTTGAGAACAAAAGACAACAACAACCATAAACCAATGTGCAGAATCCAGAATGAGATATTGAGGGCTGGAGAGGGGAGGGGGAAAAGCACTTGAGTTGGGAAAGCAGAGGACAAACTGTGAAGAGACAGAAAAATATGACCCAGAGGTCATGAGAGGATGGAGCCAACACAATTTCCCTCCATCGTCCGCTGTGGCTGGGAAGCAATTTTTCAATTCTATGAGAAAGGAATGTCCTTCATTTTTCCTGGTTGCACCTCCTTGCACTCTATTCCTTTTCCCACCCCAAACTATGCTGAGTAAAGCTGAGCTGCTTTTTTCAGATATGTGAGCTCATAAGTGAATATGTTAGGAACAGTTTGAATAGGCTGCACAAATATTTACTTGATTTAGAAAGGTATAATGAAAGGCACAAGACCTGATTTCTGTTCTAGGTGTGTAACTAAGTCACTATATGACCTTGGGCACGTCATACAACCTCGATGGACCTCAGTGTCCTCATTAAAATGAAGTGGTCAGACTAGATAAGGACACTTCCTTGTGCCCTGAGACTCTCAACCTCCCTCTTCTTCAGTTCCATATGTGCCTAGGACTGACCCTATCCAGGGGTTGGTGGGGAAGGGTAGGTGGGGAAAGGTAGGTATCTGCTGCAGTAGGAATCTGTGCCCTTGTGTGTCACCCTTAGGGGTTATAGAAAAATGTTTCTCAAGCCATAGCTGTCACTAAGACTACGACTAAGAGAAGGTGTCACTCAGGTGAGTATAGAAGCTTGGCTAGGTAAGTCTAGGAAGGGGTTATAAAGGAGATGGAAGGGGAAGGATCCTCCCACATCTTCCTATCACTTTAAGTTTTGGGGGAATGGGTGGGCAAAGCAGTAGGCACTAGCAGAATGAGACCCTCTGATTTAACACAATCACATGTCTCAAGTTGGGTGCCTCCAGAAATCCTATTCCCAGAGTTGCAATTGCTTCATCCCCCAAAGTTTCTTGGTATCTGTTTTTATGATTTTTGTGTGAATACCCATAAATGCTGTCACCTCCATTAGAATGTGTGCTCCCAAAGAGAAAGGATGATTTTACTTTCGCCATTGTCTCCCCAGTGCTTAATGTAGTGCCTGACACATGGTAGGTGTTTAACAAATGCTTACTGATTGATCTATTGATAGCCTAGAACTGGATGTTAGAAAATCTGCATCCAAGCTTTGCTGCAGACTAGCTATGTGACCTTGAATATCATGTCAACCCCTATAGGCCTCAGTGTCCAATTCTGTAAAGGCAGGGGCTCACATTAGATAAAATCTAAGCTCTCATTAAGTTCTAAAATAATATCATTCCATTTCTCTATAGCTCACTATAGAGTTGAATCATCTGCACTTCAGTATGTAAAGATAATCCTCATCATGCCAAAGGGTTTGTCCCATGATTAATTTAAAGGAATCTAATAGCTAGCTGATAAGTATTGGAGTGAGGAGGGGGAGGTAGCAATGTACCTGCTGTGCTAAGCAAGGTGCTCAAGTGGCAAGTTCTGATGTCCTTAGAAAGCCTCTCTGCCCTGCCCCCTCTTACTCCTATTCCTAGGCTTCCCGGTTGCCTGTCCTGCTATATTACCCTGTAGACAAAATGCACCATACCTTGGTATTATCATTTGTTTATTGCTTAGCACAGTGCCTGGCTCATAGTAGGAGCTTAATGTTTGTTGATTTATTTGTTGTTCAGTCACTTCTCTTACTCCAGTACTGATACTGATGTGATGGATAAACATCCTTACACTTTAGTAGGAACTCTTGCTATTTGGTAACTCCAGAGGATCAAAAGAGTTAATATTTGTAAAGCACTTGGCACGGTGCCTGGAACATAGTAGGCACTTAATAAATGTATGTTCCCCCATCCCTTTCTCAGAGCTGCCTGGGCCCAATACCCATGGATTTCACTCTTCAAGTTAATGGAAATGAGAGACATATTCTACAGGCAGTTGGCAAGATACTTTTGATGAATGTATGGGGAGGGGCAATGATGGAGGAGGGAAGAGAAGCTTCTTACTCATTGCTCATACTCTACCCCTTGAGCACTCCCAAGCTTCTTTCTTTTTATTGGCTAGAGACAGAGATGCCAAAGTAGCAAGTCTGGAAATGGAAAGTCTGGAAACCAAGGAAAGTGATGTTTTTTCCTATTATATTAATAACCAATTATTAAATTGAGATCTAGGCTTTTCTTTTTCTATTTCCTCATTCAAGGACCAGCCCCTATAGCCAGTCAGTCTCCCAGGGACATTGCTGACAGATGAGATTGCCTAAAATCCTTTGGAAATTGCTCTGCAATCTTGGGCAGGACCCTACCCAATTAGGAGAATTTACTTCTGTTTAAAATAAAAACAGAATCTAATCTAGGTGAATTCCAGTCCCAAAGCATTAAGTCTATGCCCTTGCACCCCTCCATTAGAGTTTAGGGTGACCTAACTTATGAAGGAGAAAACCAGCCAGAGTGGTCTGTTTAGAGATGCATTTCTTTGTCCAGATCGCTGGAGGTGGCTGAGTCTCGTGATCAAACCACGTCCTCAGCATGAGAAATTGAAGACTTTCAGCCTACCACCTCCTTTAGAAGTCCACTGCCTCCTTAATTGTTCGCTGATCAGGGTTGATTTTCACCTGTCAGGGGTACCTCCTTTTCCAAAAGTATTTAAAAGCATTCAGTGTCTCCATGGTTTTGTCTTTGGTTACTGAGAGAAACCACTGACCATCCATTTATTGATTATTTGCAAGCCTAATTAATAAATTGATTATTAATTACCCAGAAACTTTGTCTCTCAGATATTCACTTGTCTCAACAAGAGGAGATAGAAGGGCCTCACTAAGACCTTTGGTTTCCTCTTCTTCTCATGCTGACTGGAGGATTGGCAGTCCTGGGAAATCACTTATTCCCATCTCTCAGAATAGTTTTCCATCAGGTGGGTAAGCTCCAATTTGAGGTGTTTGGTCTAGTGTTTGCAGAGCTTGAGGCTTGTGGAGGACTTCTTGTCTACTCTTGTGTTTGGAGACTGTGTTCCCTGAGTATCCTTGATCCACAGTGAATAATTTTGGGTCCCACCTTGAGATGTTCTGCCCCATGATTGGGTCCCACAGGGTATTTAGAGGGCTTTACTCCAGTAGTTATTGTCAAGCTAGGCATAAGAAGAGACTGGCTGCCCATGGAAAATTCAGCGTAGACTCTAGCCCATTCTCTCTTCTTATGCCTAGCTTGTCAATTCTCCAGCCTAGCAAAATGCCAATTAAATTTTCTAAATCTGGGGGCAAATGAGCCATGAATCAATCTTGTTGGGGATATAAAGGAAGGGAGGAGGGAAGATATTCTGAGGGGAAGAGTTTTGAATAAGCCTCAGCCTCATATTAAGGACTCTTTGATGTAAAGTAATCCAGGCAGATGGAAAAAAAAGGAATCTCAGAGCTAGTGGCACTCCTTAGGGGCACCTGGGATGGGGTAGGTGAGAAATAAGCATCCTTTACAAAGAGTGCTAATCTTGCTTTTCTTCCCAGTCAGCCTAGTATAGTGGGAGAAGTGCTGAATTTAGAGTGTGAGGACTTGAGTTCCGACTTTGGTTGTGTTATTTTCCGTCTCTGCGACTCTAGGCAGATCATTTAACTTTCCAGGCCCTCAGTTTCCTCATCTGTAAAATGAGAAGTTTGGACTTGATGCTGCCCTCTAAGATTTCTGTCTCTCTGAGTCTATAATCTTATGAGCTATGGGCAGCTGATAAAACACTTTCACATTCATCATCTCATTTGAACTTTTGAGGCTCCTCTCTTACTTGTGAGGTAGGGAGGGCAGGCATCACTGTTCATATTTTACAGATGAGTATGCCAAGGGTCAAAGAGGCTAAAGTGACTTGCCTAAAATATTATATCCAGTAAGTTATAGACCCAGCACCTGAACTCCAGCTTTCTGTCCCCTCGGCTAGGGATTTTTGCATCCCACTATCCTGCTTTTTTTTAGCTGCAAGAAAGCAGCATATGGTAGAGGCTTTACATTTCCTACCCCCCTGACTTTGACAACCTCGAGAAGATTCATGAGTGTGCTCACCCATGGAAATGGTCAGAATTGTCTTTCACTAAAAGTCTGTCAAAATGACTCACACCATCTGGAGGTGAACAATGACATCCATCTCCTGGATGGAGCATCTTTATGATTGTTACAGGGCATGCAAGATACTCACTTGACTGACTGCCATGTTCAATGTTTGTTGCCTTCTAGAAGTTAGCTTACCAACTAAATAGCACATGCATATGACCGGTTGCTTAAACGTCTTCACTGACATCACATTGAACAATAATAAGCTGGGAGTCTGGCTTTCAAATTCCTCACAGAGTACAAGGCCTTTCAAAACAAGACCTTGCCAAGGGTGTGGCTCTTGTGTCCCTGGGCTAAGTGGGGTGGGAGAGTTTAACCCAGTGGTTTTGAAAAATGTATACAGGGATTTATTCTGATCCCTCAACTGGAAACATTTTAAAATGTTTCTAGCCCTTAGGGCAAGAGTTAAGTATGGGGAAGAGGGGCTAAGTACCAAGGGATAAAGTAGCTAAATCTGGTATGGTTAGGGTTATGCCGGAGAAGTACCAAGGGCTGATCCAAGTTGCCTGGGTAAGGTGAGTGGCTCAGTTCTGTGATGTGGGATTCAGGGTAGTGCTTAATTCCTAACAGATGCTATTCCATAGGCTGGAATATTAGAGATGATCTACTGCAATCTTTCTCATGTTAGGAAGGAAGGGAACAAGCATTTGCAGGGCACTTATTATATGCTGGGAACTGTGCTAAACACTTCACTAATATTTTTTCATTTGATCCTCACAACAACTCTGGAAAGTAAGGTGTTATTCATATCCCCATTTTACAGCTGAGGAAATTGAGATAAACCATGTTAAGTGACTTGCCCAGGGTCACACAGCTAGGAAGTATCAGAGGTCAGATTTGAACTCACATCTTCCTGACTCCAGGCTTGGCACTCTATCCACTGTGTCACCTAGCTTCCTCTTTCATAAAGAGGAAAGTGAGGCCCAGAGTGGGGAAGACATTTTTGGCCAATGTCACCTAGGTAGTAAGTGGCAGAGCCACCTAGACTTCCTCATTACCAATCTGATGCTCTTCCCATCTTACTATATTGTTCTTCCCTGCTCATTGACCATAAACAAGCAGTTGGTATCTAACTTTTTTTTAAAAATTTTTTTATGTCCACAGATGATGCTTAACCCTCTTTTGACAAGCTGCTTCTACCTTGCAGGAGGAAAGAACTCGAGACTGCAGGCTTATTCTTGGCCACTTAACCTAAGCTCTCTTGCTATTATAGAATCAAAATGTAACCTATGCAGCTTGATCACATTGGCTTCTTCCCAATGTCTTTCTCTCCCTTCAGGGATCTGAAGAGAGTTTGAAGCTGTGTGTCTTCTTTCTTGAAGCTGTAAGGCAGAAGACCAGAATCTCTTTTCTCTTAAGCTCAAGCTAACTCTGTCCCTCGTGCAACCATGGAACATTGAATAATCAGTCTCCACCAATGAGGAAAGCATTATGCAAATGGACTTTGAGCCCCAGGTTATAATTAGATTTATAGCTGAGAAAGACTTTAGAAATTATCTAGTTTAATCCCCTTATTTTATGATGAGGAAATGGAGGCTCAAGGAGTGATTTACTCAATGGCACACAAGTAACTGGTAGAAGAACTGGTATTTAACCCTAGCATCCTATAGCATGGCACAATGTAAAAATCTCTGTAGCTAGACCTAGATACAAATTTCATTTCTGACACTTATTCTAGGTAACCTTGTACAAGTCATTTATCTTCATGGACCTCAATTTCCTTGTAAAAAGAAGGATGCCCTAGATGACTTCTGAGGTTCCTTCCGACTCTCCACCTATGATTGGATAATCTGATTGACTCTGAAACCAGTGGTCTTCTTCTATAGTTTCAATGCCCTATACTGCCTCTATTGATCATGGAGTGTTTATCATTCAAATTCTAGCTTTGAAATACACACAAAGATGCTTTAATGAAGTTCTGAACATTAGTTACAAGACTTTTCTGTGAAGTAAGTGAAGGAGCTTGAGAGAGAAGCAACTGATTGGATCTGAAATCATTACTATCAGCAGTTAGAATCAGATATAAAATCTCTCATGTCAGAAGATGTATTTGAATTAGACAGGTAGCTACTTGTCACCTTGCCTAAACAGTGAACTTTCCATCTTTTTACTCTTAAAAGTGTGTAGTCTTAGCTGGCTCCTCTTATATCTCCTGACCTCTCTGCCATCTTTGACACTGTTGATCATTCTCTTCTCTTTAATACTTCCTTCTCTCTAAGTTTTCCTGACACTACTCTCTCTTGATTCTCCTCCTACTTACCTTATCACTCCTTCTCAGTTTCCTTTGCTAAATCTTCATCCCCATTACATCCACTAACTGTGGGTATACCTCAAGGCTCTGTTCTCTTCTTATATACTATTTCACTTGATGATCTCAACAGCTTCCATGGATTATTTTCTCTATGCCGGTGATTCTCAGATCTGCTCATCCAGCTCAAACCTTTCTTCTCCATTCTTGCATCTCCAATCACCTAGTAGACATATTGAATAGGATATCCTGTAGACATTTTAAATTCAACATGTTTAAAACTGAATTCATTTTTTTCCCTTCAAGCCCTTCCCTTTTCATACTCTCCCAAGGGTAGCACTATCCCCTAATCACCTGGACTGGCAATCTAGGTGTCATCCTTGAATCCTCACTTTCTGTCACCTTGCACATCCAATCTGTTGCCAAGTTCTGATAAGTCTATCTTCTAACCGTCTCTCATATATACCCCCTTCTCTCCCCTAATACTGCCTTAATGCTGTTTCAGGCTCTCACCACCTCCTGCTTAGACAATGAGTAGCCCATTGGTTGATCTCCTTGCTTCTTGACTTTCCCCACTCCAGGACATGCTCCCCTTAGCTGTCAAACTGAACTTCCTAAAGCACAGATCTGAATGTGTCCCCCTTCTATTAAAAAACTCTAATGGCTCCCTATCACTTCCAGGATCAGAGGATAAAATCCTTGGTTTGCTCAAAGCCCTTGCTAACTCATCCACCTTCTATCTTTCTAGCGTTCTTACATTTTACTCTCCTGAATATACTCTGACATCCAGTGATACTGGCCTTTTTGCTGTTTCTTAACACGAAACACATCTCCCAACTCTGGCTATTTTCACCACCTAGTACCCCATTCCTGGAATTCTCCCCTTCATCACCTCCTTTTTCTGGTTTCCCTAGATTCTTTCAAGTCCCAGCTAAAATTCTACCTTGTACAAGAAGTCTTTCCTTCTTAATCTAATTGTTGATTCTCTCCAATTTATCTTATATCTATATGTGTATATATCATTTGCATGCATCTTCCTCATTAGGCTGTGAACTCCTTGAGACCAGTGACAGTTCTTTCACCTTTCTTTGTAACCCCACGGCCTACTACAGCACCTGGCACACAGTAGGCAATTAATAAATGCTTGTTAACTAATTACATCTATTTATGTATTTGCTTAATACATTTATTCTAGTCTATTTCACCCTTTGTGTCTGTCTGCTTTTCCGTAATAATGGGAGGCAATATGATATACCTAGGGCAGCTAGGTCACATAGTGGATGGAGTGCTGGATCTGGTGTCAGGAAGACCCGAGTTCAAATTTGACCTCAGACACTTTCTAGCTATGTGACTCTTGGCAAGTCACTTAACCCTGTTTGCCTCAGTTTCCTCATCTGTAAAATGAGCTGGAGAAGAAATGGTAAATCACTCCATTATCTTTGCCAACAAAATCCTAAATGGGGTCATAAAAAGTCAGACCCGTAATTCAGAAATGACTGAATTACAACAAAATGGGTATATGGGGGTATGGAAAACTAAACAGCCGATGAGGTCTCTCTGGCTCTAGATCTATGAGTCTATGATTCTGGAGAGCATAGGCTATGAAAGGAGATATTGAATTATTTATATTAGGTTGTTTTGATTAGACATATGATTTCATTGGTGTGGGGGTGTGCGTGTCCTGTTGTACACTGAAAACAAAAGAGATAACTTTTGTAAAAAAATGAGGATTCGTAAAAAAAAATAGCACTTAGCACAGTGTTTGTCATGTAGTAGATGCTATGTAAATGCTTATTCCCTTCCCCCCTACTTTTTTTTTTTGTTGTCTTTGCAAGGCAATGGGGTTGAGTGACCTGCCCAGGGTCACACAGCTAGTAAGTATCAAGTGTCTGAGGTCACATTTGAACTCAGGTCCTCCTGACCCCAGGGCTGGTGCTCTATCTACTGTACCACCTAGCTGCCCCTCCCCTTTCTTTATTCCCACATTGGCACCTGTATGGTTTATAATCCTAGTTGCCTAGAGCTTTGACAGGTTAAATGACTTGCCCATAGTGTCTTAGCCAGTATGTGCCAGAGATGTGACTTAAACTCAGGTCTTTAGACTCTATTTAATATTCCCTGCCCCCTCTCCATCAGGGTATGCCGCACATAAATAATAAGACTGCAGAGGATCCTGAACTCTCCGGAGAGTTTCAGGTAGGGAATAGTTAAGATGAATCATAATTCCCATCAGTATTTCTAATGGAATTTGATTGTTCCTTACACTAAACCTGGCATCTAGGTCTTTAACTAAACTGGGGCATTTGGGGAAGCCTGGGCCTCAGCGAGAAGTCTAGCCCTTCCCCCTCTCATCCACACCAGTTACTTACATTTCCATGTGCCCATAACTATTTATAGGACCCCATTAGTATAAAATTCCTGTATATGGCCTTGCTGGCATCAAGATTGCCTTCTCCTAGGACCCAGGGAAACTGTGGGGAGGGAGGGAGTGCTCACAGACTCCTTTCTGATGCACGAAGCCCAAAAGTTGGCTCTTCTGGGAGACAGCTGCCCAAGAGAGTTTATCATGTCTTATGGTCAGATTCCTGGGATTAGGTAGTTGGGTGTGTGTGTGAGAGCCTGTGGGGGAGGGGAGACGTGGATGGATGTGTGTGTGTGTGTGTGTGCGCGCATTTGGGCAGGGGTGTACATTTGTATGTGGGACCAAGGTGGAGGGGGCAGTGTGGGGTGGTCCCTGTGACAGGGCGAAGAGTCTCTCTCCAAATGCATGGTGATGGGTATACAAACATACATCCTGGACAATTCCTTTGGTTTTCCATTTGCCAAGTTTTCCAGCGTCCCTGGCTGCCAAGCTGTGAGTGAGTGATTCACTCTGAATGGAAATACTTGTGCTGTGAAGCCCAGCTCAGAGCCCTCCTCACCCGGCTGAAGTGACACAAACATCTTGGCTCTTTCTTTCGCTCTTTTATCCTTCTTTTCAGCTATTTATTGATCTAAAGCAAGTCTCTTTCTTTGGGAGTTTCTCTTTGGAAATCTGATGCTGATCCTTGCTGGCCCTGCTCCCTGCTATGGCCCCCAAAGTTGCTAGGTGCCTTGGAAGAGAAACAAAGGGGGCCCTTGAAGCCCTGGGAGCTCAGCCTACATACTGACACGTGGGGGTGTGAAAAGGCCTAAGGGGATAACCTGGCTGAAGGAAAGCAGTAAAAACCTGAGGCTTGTCAGAAAGGTAGCAGGGCAGTAATTCCAGCCGAGCAATTTACTGGCCTTGGGCAGCCCACAGCTGCGTAATTGCCCTGTAAAATGGTACAAAGAGCAGAGCCTGTGAAAGCAGAAGAAAGCTGGGAAAATGGGAATCAAGGCCTTGGTGCAGAGTGGGGACAGCACAGCTGAAGGGCCAGAAAGGGCAGGCTTCATGCATCCATGTATGTTGTGCATGCTGGACCCATCCGTGGCAGTCAAGCTCACTTGGGCAAGGCACTTGGTCTCTCTGAGACTCAGTCTCCTTGTGTGTAAAATAGAGATAAATTTTTTTTTTAAAAAATAATGCAAAATAATTTGAATAAAGACTTTAAGTAGGAGGTGGCATCTGAGCTGTGCTTTGAAAGAAGGCAGAGATTCTAGGCAGCAAAGGTAAGGAGAGAGGGCATTCTAGACTTAGGGGCCCTCTTATGCAAAGGCATGAAGGGAAGAAATGGGATTTCATGTATGGAGAACAATTAGCCAGTTTGACTGATAGAGTGTTCAAAGTGCATAAACATGAAATAATTATTAGGAGGCAGCTTAGCGGTATAGAGGAAAGAATAGGGAGTCAGCAGAGACCTGGATTGGTATCCCGTCTCTGATAAGAACTATGTGACCATGGATGGATAGGTCATGTAACCATTTTTTTCTTACCTCAGTTTCCTTACCTGTAAAACATGGATAATAATCCGTTATCCCCAGTACACAGCCCTGTCTTGAGGATGAAATAAAATTACATGTGTAAAACACTCTATTATTGTTGACGTTGTCAATATCATGTTATCAAAACCAGGGACTGGTCTTCTGTGTGTGGTCATCTTCTCTATCATATATTACATTTGCTTGAACTTACCCTGTTACCAAGCTCAAGACCTTGCAAGGTGCATTGTAAGAAAAACTGTTTTTCAAGGGTCACCCTTCCAACTGTGAAGTTCTGTGGTGCTGCTGCTGTGGTTTTGGAATGCAGAGCTCTGAGGAAGGAGGATTGAACAGGGAAGCCCCAGTCCAAGTTGTTGAGTTCTGAAGTCAAATTGACCACAAATGGTCATCTGAGAGGCCCCCTTCCTTCAAGTTAGGCATGCATATTGGCATCTTACTGAAAAGACACAGAAAACTCCTCTGATTGGTTCTCTTTGACCAGCGCTCTCTCCAAGGTAATTGTAGACCCTGGTGTCAGGGGCAAGGATACTTATTGTAGGAACTGCCCCTCTCTTCGTAGTTCATGTGCTGTAAGTCAGCAGCCTTTCACTCTCTCTTCAGGATTTCTTCACCTTTTCCTTTGACCCTTCCAGAGTGCAACAAAGCTAGGTAGGGAATTTCTCCCTCTCTGACCTTCCCAACTCATCGCTGCACTTCTCTTCCCCCAAGAAATAGTTAATAAATATTTGTAGGAGGTTACAGACAAAGCTAGAAGGCACATTAGAGGAAATTTAGTTGTCTCTTTATTTTACAGATGAGGACTCTAAGACCCATGGAGCTTAACTGACTCATTTAAGGTTACATAGTTGTGACAAAGGCAAACTTTGGACTTGAGTCCAAAGCCAGTGCTTTTCCCACTATAAACCATGCTCCCTCTCATGGTAAGCTACACGTGCTTGAGCAGACTGATAGGGTAGTTCCTGGTCTCAAGATCTTACCTTTCTCTTTGCATTTGGACCCATAAATCAGAGACTTAGAATTCCTGAGAATGGTCTTTGCTTATCCAAGACATGGCGGTAGCAGAAATATTGATAGAATTCTTGCAGAAGCTCATGGGATAAGTAGATGTATGCTTGTATGCATGAGAGAAGAGAACTAGGAGTGGAATTTCCCAGCCTTTACGGTTATCTCATGAGCAATTCCAAGTTTGAGGATTTGAGCTCTAGCCTCCTAGAATGAAAAGATTTTCTTAATATCATGTTTCTTGGAAAAGGAATGAGATTTCCGCTATGTCCGCTGAAGCTGGAGGACTGGATCCACATCATGGGGCCAGAAGTATGAACTTTGCCATTGCTTCATACAATTGCTGTTAATTGCTTGGGACAGTATAGTTTAATTAAAGGAACTGCTTGTTTAGCAGTGCCCCACTCCAAGGGGCAGTCTAATGGGTTCTTTGAGTACTTTATATATTTTTGTATCCATTCATAGGTTCTTGTGAATCCTTTGCATTTTCTGTGAGGGTGAAATAAAGACCATTTCCTGTGTGATATGTATTTAGTACTTTTAATGCCTGTGTGGGAGTTGGAGATCTTGTTACTCACATTTAGGGAAATAACACAAGCTACATTATGAATATATTTAGAGATTTTCCTGGGGCATTCCAACTAGGGGCAATGAACCAGAGAGATAAACTAACCCTCCTTTGGTCAAGGCCTTAGGATTGAATTGAGTATGTGTGAGCACAGAGAAGTTTGGGTGTTTGTGTGTGGAGAATTGGGGAGCTGCTGAGAGGTGAATTACATTTAAAAATTGTGTGAATTAACTATTTTATTTTGGTTACTCAGTCAATTAGCATTTATTAAGCACCTACTATGTGCCAGGCACTGTGCTGTGTTGGAGATAGAAAGAAAGGCAAAGAACAATCTCTGATCTCAAGCAGCCCTGTATTGTTTGTTCATATGTTTTGTTTCTTCAAAGAAATCATGAGATCCTTGGGTCTAGAGACCAGTCTTTTATTTCCCATAGAGCCTACCACAGTTCTGGGCAGTATGAGATGGGATATGAAGTAATTAATGTTACAGTTAAAAAGCAACAACTAGTATTTATAAATCCAAATAAATACTTTCCCTTTCAAAGTAGTTCCCTTAGGAAGCTATACCCTGTTTCCAAGGATGCTGTAATCGCTCACATTTTTTAAAATAAAAATTTTATTGATGCCTTTTATTTTTTATACCACCTACATTTCCCAATGGACCTCTCCTCCCTCCACCTCCCAGAGAGCTATGGCCCTTATAATGACAAATAAAAAGGATGAAAAAGAAAAATCAAGTTCAGCAAAACTAACCAATATATCGAAAAAATCTGACATTACCTAGTGTTTCATACCCACGGTTCCCCACTACTGCAGAGAAATGGATTAAAGTACCTTCTTTCCATATCTTTTCTTTGGAATCAAGCTCAGTCATTATAATTTTGCAACATTTAGCTTAGATTTGTTCTTGCTGTTACTGTTACCATCTACATTGTAATAGTTTCTATGCATGTTCCCCCCCATTCTACTTATTCACTCTATATTAGTTCATGTAAGCCTCCCCAAAGCATAATTTATTAATTATATTCATTATTTCTTACAGAACAATTTTATTTTTTTAAACAATAATGTAATAATTTGTTTAGTTGTTCTTCAGTGAGTGGACATTTCCTTTGTTTCCATTCTTGGCTATCACAAAAAGTGTTGCTATAAACATTTTGGTATATATGGAGCCTTTCTTTGTGTCTTTGACCTCCTTGGGGAATCTATGGGTCAAAGGGGATGGATATTTTAGGTGCACTTTTTATACAATTACAAATTACTTTCCAGAATGGTAGGAATCCACAACTCCACCAACAATGCATTAGCATGCCCATCTTTCTATAACTCTTAAAACACAGACTATCCCCATCTTTGTGCTTATATATATATATATATATATATATATATATATATATATATATATATATATATATATCTCATATATACATATACATATATCATATATACATATGTTGGTTGAGGCAATGGGGTTAAGTGACTTGCCCAAGGTTTGCATTTTTCTTATTATTAGTGTTTTGGAACATTATTTCATATGGTTGTTAATAGTTTGTAATTTCACTCTTGGGAACTGTCAATAACCTTTGATGAACTCTCTATTGAGGAATGTTTTTTTTGTCTTATCTATTTGTTAGTTGTTTATATATCTTGTGTATCAGGTGTTTATCAGAAGTAGTCGGTGCAAAGATTTTTCCCCGGACTACCACTTCTGTTCTTGGTCTAGCTACATTATTTTCTAGCTACCTCTACTTCATGCAAAAGCTTTTCAATTTCATGAAATTGACATTATTTATGCTTTGATTTCCAGATATTTTACACATTTTATAGATATTTTGAATGGAACTTCCCTTTACATTATCACCTCCTGAGTTTTATTATTTATGCTGCTGATTTTTGTGACTTTAACTTGTAACTTGCAGCTTTTTAGGAAATCCTCTTCTGGAACAGGTGGCATAATTTGGTGTGTACTCTTTGGACTATCCTCAATGGTAACCAATCTTATGCTTCTAGGGGAGGATATGATTTTTGGAAATTGACCATAAGGTCAATTGAACTAAGTGGGTTATTTAGAGCTAAGTCTGGGGAGTGATCAAGCTGGGGAAAGTTGTTTGGCATCAAAGATGAATCATGTCTATTAAGTAACAAGATTGATGACTGATTTCTTGCATGGTGTGTAAATTACTGTGAATTTTCCCCTCCTTTGCCTCAGCCCACCAACAGGTAGACCTACTGAGACCAGCTACCTCTAATAGCTCTACTGTGGGGAGCTGGAGATCTTCCCTTCACCCAACCCAACATGCCAAGAGGCAGCAGGAAGATAGATCAGTGAAACCTATTGGCACTGATGGAAGCCATAGACTTGTCCCTTTCCCAACCAACTCTCATTGTCTCAATGGATGTGGAACTCTAAATCCCTACTTTGGATGGAGATATTGCAGAATCCTTCTCAACTCTGACTCTTAAATCCACTATTCTTTTGCTTGGGGACAATCTGCCCTGCCATCATTCCCGAGGTCCTCTGGGCTTTGCCATTTACCCTGCTGCTTTTCCTACTTAAGTTCTACTTTGCCTTCCCATTTGCCATTAGCTGAACATAAACTCAAATCCCCTCCTCTGTATATGTTATTTCCCCCAGCAGGGAGTGTTTTGATTTTCTATTTGTCTCTTCAGCGCTTAGCATAGTGCTTGAGTGAATGAATAAAAAAAGAATTTATTAAGCAATTGCTATGTGTCAAGCACTGTGCCAATCTCTAGGGATACAAATAGAAAAATTGAGACAGTCCCCAATCTCAAAGAGCTCACATTCTAATTGAGGGAGACAACACATAAAAGAAAGTGCAGTTGCCTGGATGATTCCTAAGGATGCAGCAGTGGGAAGGATGGAAAGGCTCAAAGGTCCTTAGGTTACATAGTCAGATAACAGTGTTAGAAGACTGAAAGACAGATGGTAAAGCCTAGAGCAACTTTGGAGTCTGTGGCATTGAAGAAGGCAGAGCCTGGTCCTCTACCATCCCATTGGAACAAATAAAAGTTATTGATTCTTCCAACTCATGTAAGCCCTGTGACCAGTCACGTGGCTGTAGCTAAGGGGAGGACAAGACAGAAGGGCAACCTGGTTGGTGGGTCCCCAGATGGGCTGGGGGGAGGTAAAGGAAAAAGGGTACTCTTGGTGCCAAAGCCAATAAACAAAGTTCCTCTTCATCATGTGGTTAGAGACTCTAGAACCAGTTACAGAATGTCTGGACATGCCCAAAGTCCTTGTGGGGCTTTCATCAGCCAAGAATGCTATGCATGCTTACCATCCCCTCTCTCTCCCCCTCCCCCATTACATAAATGCTTAATAAATACTTTTCCATTCCTTCCAAGAAAACTTCCAGCTCAATGGTTTTGACCAGTGATAGCCTCACTAGGGTAACTATATGTCCTCTTCTAGTGACAATTTTTAAGGAAAAACAGTCATTTGGGTGAATAAAGTTTCCTACGTCCATTAAAAACATGTCTCACTTTTATAATCACAAGTCATAATAGGTACTTAAATTGGGTCTAATTTAGGAGACTGGACCAGGAGATTGAGATCAAGCTCCTGGCTTTTAGCTATAGCCAAGTATGCCGTTCTGTGAATGAATATGTGTTCCTTGAGAATTATGGATCGATATTTGAAGGGGCAGGAGGTAGGAATGTGTGCCTGTTTGCCCTGACTCCACTAAAAAGCAGGACTCAAAGCTCAGGGTGGATGAGATTCTTCCATGGTACCTACTGAGAACTTAGGATGCATGATGTACCTGTAGATGCAGGGCTGAGCAACATGTCCAGCAGAAGTGAGGGTGAAATAATTAGGGCCATAGGCAAAGGGCAGTTTCACACAAGGTACTCATATGAAGTAAAAGAGAAGAACAACACAGGGCCAGAAGCAAAGGAGTATGTTGTACATATGTGGCACAGGAGAGGGCAGAAACAGAAACAAAAATTTAGACTTCAATCTGGGGTCAGTAAACTGAATATAGACAATAGAAGGGTATTAACTTATTTAAAGGACTTGTTGCATTTCTCATCAGGAGCCTTTTCAAGGGTCTACTGGTAAATGTCTAATAATTGCGTCTCTCAAAAAAAATGTACAGACTTTTAAGTTTAATATGCATTAATATTTTCTTCATCATTTTCTTAAGTCTAGACAATCATCAAAACAATGTCAAGGCCTGATTTGTGATGTTTGCTAATTTCCAAGGTTTAAATGCTCGCTTTGAAACTTTAACAAGTGGGCCAAAGGAGCTGGTATGGGCCAGCTTCAACATATCCCTGTGCCTGTGAGTGCCATTCTGTGGGCTTTAAAGCAGGGTTTCAAGGGACTAGCTCCACCCACATCATGGCTCTAGTGGACTGGCTTTCACCAAGGCCCCAGCTCACTTATACATCCTCTTAAAATGGCAGTAGCTATGTTAGGATGTTGGCTTCTTAAAGATCACAAGTGAAAAAAGTTCAACAGTAGCCACAGAGTGTTGAAGAAGAGGGAAAATAGAGAAAAGACCTGGTATCTCTAGTTTCATTAGCTTTCTTGAATTGCTACACCTTAGTGGTGGGGTCAAAGATGTCCAGCCTAAGAGTGGAATGGGGATAGTTCTAGGAAAATTAGGCCATGTTGAGAAGGATTTGGAGGTAAAGCTTTGGGTTTTGACTGGTTAGAGACATAATTCTTGCTACAATTACAAGTATATTCTCTCAAGCTACAACATTTAGAAAGGCAACCAGGCCACTAGAACCAATTCCCTACCCCTGTAGGAACTTACTACCTCTCTATGATCCTTGAGCTTACTCTATCTGCCATGGAGGTGAGAATTAACTGGTCCATGTGGCAGTAGCTAAGATCTGTATGACATAGTTGGGGGCCTCTTGCTATTCATACGGACCAAAGGTTTGAGAGAATAGCATAGATTCATCAAAGAGAGGTGATAGAAGGTGAGGCCTTGAATCGCCTACATCCACATGTCCAAGTGTAGGCCATGGAGGCAAAGCCATTCTTTCCTTAGCCTTTCAGTAGTTCCTTGTAGAATGGTGAGTACTTAGCCTTGTGTTCTCCACTGCAGGATGAAGTCACAGGGAATTGTTGCAGTGTTGGCATTAAGGAAGGATGCAATTGTTCAGGTCCTGACAGGTTGCCCAGGGATATAAGACCCACGACCTCTCATTGTCTCTCTGCTTCCTTCTCTCCACTTTTTCCTCCTCCCTTTCCACTGCTTTTATCTTTTCCACTCTTTGCTTATATTTTCCTCTCTTTCTAAATCCGTCCCTCTTGCTATGATCTTTCCTTTCGTCATCTCTTAATAAAAACAGGAGAAATGGTTGCAAACTGGTATGAGGACTGTGAGGTGGTGTAGAATTTCAATGGATCATTTAGAATCTGAAAGCAGGAGGCAGTGGTCTCTATGGTAACTGATCCTCATCCTGTACTCACCCCATTTCTCAGCTTCAAATTCCACTTGAGCCTTTAAAGAAAATAATATATTTTGGGTTTGTCATTTGAATCCTCCCTACCCTACCATTTTAAAATAAGAAAAAAAATAAGTTGTTTGTTTTTGGATGGGAATTTTAGACTCTCCTTCAATATGAATGGGGTCATGGTTAAAATGATTAAAACATTAACATGTACTAGATTCTTCCTTCCTATACTATCTGTGACCATGTTTCCCATTCTGTCTCCCATACTCTCCTTCCATCCTTGTACTCCACTCCTCTATCCCCACCCCCCACCCCATCTAGCTTGAATGGTCCCAGAAGGGAGATGCTATGCAGCTTGGTGCATTTTCTACATGGTTTACTCTTGTTTCTTCAATGATTTCTTGAATAGATATTGCCTCTACATGAATAAGGGGAAAATGAGACTATATGTAAACAATCCAGTTCTCTAATGCTGGCATCAGGGGCTGGTACTGTCATAATCCTGCCTTTCGCTTGATTGGTTTGTCTCTGGGAATGCCTAGCTATGTTTCCCTTCCTTCTTTCTCCCCTCCCCTCCCCTCCATTCTTCCCCCACCCTCTCCCCAAAGAATAATCTAGTGAGTAAGTCCTTTCTGTTTCCAGTCTCTGGGAAGCAAGAAGGCAGATCTATGGAGTCTGGAGGATCTGGAATTAGCTTCTGAGGTGACCCTGATAACCTTTTGATTACAAAATCCTCCTGAATTGCTACAGCCCATAAGAGACTGGCCAAGCCAGAGGTGACAAAGACACAAAACAGAAAGGAAGACTACTGAGGAATTATATTGTTGGTATTTAGGACATTTGGCCATTTTTAGGACCTGTACAATAGGCATGCCAATGTTACATTTCTGATGATTGATTTGTAGAAACATACACACACACACACACACACACACACACACACACACACACACACAGACCCTGCAGCCACACTACATATCTATATGTATCTGATACATCTATACATTATGTGCACTTGTACCAGGGCATATAATAAGAAAAAAAATCAATTAAATGAACATTTGTTTAGCACCCACTTTATGTAAGACACTATCTAATTTCAGGGAGTTTACAATCTACTGCCTAATTCACACATATTCTACGCAATTCTTGTCCTTATCTTTCTATAAAACCTCTTTCTATGATATAGTCAATGCCCTAGAGGCCTTCCTCTGGTTCTTTCTGACAGTGGACCTCAGTTCATATTTTACCTCTCATTTCTGACACATTACTGATTCACCTCCTTGACCTGTACATGGATCTTCATTGATGGTTTACCTCTCATTTCTGACACATTACTGATTCACCTCCTTGACCTGTACATGGATCTTCATTGATGGTATTGGGACCACTTCTTGTATGCAAGACCTTGTTGGGAATGTGCTACAGTCTACATAGGTCAATTGGGTTGTGGGTAACTGATACTTCTGAGGGTGTTGTATTCCATAGTTGGCAGTCAGATGGTATTACTTGGAGAATGTTGGTGTCAAAGAAATGGGCGTTTGTGGAAGTGAGCAGTTTAGGATCATTGAAAGCTCTATACAATATCCCAAGATGCTATCACTCACACCCACTTAAGTAGTTCTTATTCATTTGTATAAATATAAGTATTTATAAAAGCATATTTATAAAACTATAGTTACATATGTAGAAAAACAGAGATGTAGGTATGTAGGTATTTGAACACATAGTATGGGTATGTGTGTTAAAGTATATGTAGGCAGATAGATGGAGAGACAATGTAATATCTAGGCATCGGACCCAGACCTGCAGATCCTAAATCCAGTCTACTAAGTTGTCCCTCTCTTCTATGTCCCTCTCTCCTAGATAGCTAGGTGGTGCAGTAGATAAAGCACTGAACCTAGAATCAAGAAGACCTGCCTGAGATCAAATTTGGCCTCAGCCACTTACTAGCTGCGTGACCTGGACAAGCCATTTAATGAGCTGCTAGTCTGGTGGCATGTTAAATCCAGCCTCAGATATTTACTAGCTGAAGTCACTTAACTTCTATTTGCCTCAGTTTCCTCAACTGTAAAATGGGGGATAATAATGGTCCTACCTGCCAGGGTCGTCCTAAGGATCAAATAAAATATTTGTTAAGGGGTTAGTGCAGTGTCTGGCACACAGTAATGCTATGTAGATGCTAGGAGTTTATATCATAACAGTTGATTACTGATAATCTGCACTTTAAATGATTATTTTAATATAAAGTTTTATTGATGCCTTTTGCTTTTATACCACAGTCATCATGGTATAGATCTTCCCCCCACCCTCCCCAGAGATTCCTGCTTTGTAAGTAGGGAAATCAGTTAAGCAGAATCAATCAACGTAGTGACTTCATCTGATTGTATATGCAAAATTCTAAACCAAGTCTCCCAATTTACCAGCAAAATGGATTCCACTAGTGTGCCAACACTTTATTCCCTTTGAATCCTGGAGAATGAAATGCCACTGGTCACATTAGCCTTTTACTGCTTACAGTTTTGTTTTTAGGGAAAGGATTTGACCTGCTGTTTTCCCCAATGAATATATAGCCAGCTATGTTATACTGGGAATCTCTGAATGAATATCATCTTGTTAATATCCTTTATACATATGGCATTATTTTTGACTTTTGGAAAAGCACCTTGTTTGACATCTGGGGGCCCAGAGTCTCCCATTTGCTTTTCCCCAACCCTATTTTTTGTATTTGGAACACTGTCTACGTGGTTTTTGTGGCTTTTGACTCCAAGTTCTGGCCAATGTTTCGGCACATTTGAGTCTAAAATGTCCTTCCTAGGAACTGTGGGCTGAATACTTGGTTACCCTCCCCGTTTTCTGGCTGGTTGTTCCCCCTTGAACATTGTTTTTCACTGTTGACTGATAGAGCTCGTCCTCAGGTTACAATTCTTGCACAGCGATAGGTGAAGCCAAGTGTGGATATTGCCAAATGAAATTTGGTCAGAATTGGGATGGGGGTGGGGGGTGGGGATGGAAAAGACTTGTTCCTCAGGATGACAACTATGTCATGAGATTATTATCACAATGATTCACTTTTGGAAGGGCCAATTTATTTATTTTTTATTTTTACTGTGGGAGCCAGGGTTGTGGGAAGAGACAAAGGCAAGCGTGACCCCAGCCCTATTACCCCGGTTCTCCAGCTTTTAGCCTGGGTCTGCAATGGGCATGACCACTGTGGGTACTTGTTTTGGTTCAGGATCTTTTGGCTCACATCTCACATTGTTGCAGGATATTCATATTAGATGTTCTACCACTTCAGCAAAATCTCTTGTTCTGTGAGACATCTGAGAATGAGTCAGAACTGTCACATCCTCTTCTCCATGCATCTGCCAGAGAGACAAATGGGACTGGGAATGGCTAGGGGACTTGGGAATAGCTGCTGACACAGCGGCTGATACTCCATGGAGGCCCAAAGACCGGGCTTGCAGCCATACCTCAAGGAAGTCACCCCTCCCATCGCACAGCGTTGGGGTGGCAGTAGCCATGAAAACCACCATCAACAAAAAATCCTCCTGTGCTGTTGACCAAGAACCTGCTCCCTCCTTTCACTTTGTTGGAACATACCATAGTTACGTACTCCCTGGGAAATAAAGCATGAACAAAGTGTACATTCTGTTATAGAACATCACCTTGTAATATCGGGTGTTGGGCTTCTTTTTTCTTGATGTATGAATATGTTGCTTTCTGGGTATCAGCAAAGATTATTGTGCAAAGGCATAGGCCAGACCAAACATTCTATGTCAGGCAAGGCAGTCTTAGGTCTGGACTACCTGTCTAAAGTGG
The DNA here is from genome assembly GCF_003287225.1 of Phascolarctos cinereus. Lineage (NCBI taxonomy): Eukaryota > Metazoa > Chordata > Mammalia > Diprotodontia > Phascolarctidae > Phascolarctos > Phascolarctos cinereus. Next base: position 269,211,498 of record NW_027556098.1, on the reverse strand, counting down.
ACATGTCTGGGCCTTTGTGCCGTCTATCAAAGTAGAATTCTTTTGTAAGTCTCTGCTCATCTGTGTATACCTACAGAGGCTAGAAGAATTTGGAAACAGATTTTGAGCTGGACAATTTACCAAGGCTTGGACAATTGATAAAAATCAATTTCTATTTTGTCTATAAATTCGTGTTTGATGGTATATTTTGAAGGCTCTTCTGGGTCTGGCAATAGAAGGAATAATCAAAAAAGGTATAGCAGCAAGGATTTCACTAAAATCTTACCAAATGATTGCATCTGGAGTTATTTGCATTTCATTAACACTATGGGATTCTCACTTTAATTTCTTATGAGATGTAGCTATCAGCTTCATAGTCTCTGTTCATTCTATCTCTGGACATTCCAGATGTATAGAATATCTAGGGAAGGACATATTTTATCTGGTCTGGAAAATTCCCATCTAGATTGATTGAATGTTAAGTCTAGCATGCTTGAGTCTGGGCTACCTATCATTTGTGGACAGATTTCCTAGAAGATGTTTCTTTTTGATAGGGATATCTGTTCACATACTTGGATGAATATAAGATGTCTAGCTATCGGGGTCAATATAAATTCCTACAGCTAGGCTTGAACAATTTTTTGTGGAAGCAAAACATGGCAGGCCTGGCTTCAAGTTAGTATATGTGAAAAAGAGGGGGTTTTTAGCTGACAGCAGATTTACAATGAATTAATAATGCTAGAAATGCTAATGCAATTGTGTAATTTATTAATTGAAATTGTATTAAGATTGTGGGAAGTAATAATGTCACTCTACCCTGAACTGGAGTACTTTGGCCATATCTGGATGTCTGTTTTAAGAGACCTTGATAAACAGGAGTGTGTCTAGGGTGCCTGAGAACCATGTCTTGAAGCCATGTGGCCTGTGGAATGGTTGAAAGAACTAACTATCTTTATCATATAGAAGAGAGACATGGGAGAGGAGTGATTGATATCATTGGATATTTGAAGGGTTGTCATGTAGGAGACCTACAGGGTAACTATGAAAGGCTGATCCAGAACAATTAATTGTAGATATCAGCTCCAAGGATGGAAAAATATTCTTCTGACACTACCATTTGACACTGAAATAGGCTGCCTGGTTGGCCAGCGAGTTCTTTGCTGTTGGAAGTATATAAACAAAGCCAGGATAGCATCTGCTAATGGTGCTGCAGAAGATGGTCTTCACTGGGTAGGAGATTTGACTAGACCAGCACTTCTTAACCTGGAGGCCTTGAACTTATTTTTAAAAATATATTTTGATAATGATTTCAGTATAATTGTTTTCTTTTGAAACCCTATGCATTTTATTGTATGCATTTAAAACAATTATTCTAGGGGCAGCTAGGTGGCACAGTGGATAGAGCACGGGCCCTGGATTCAGGAGGACTTGAGTTCAAATTTGGCTGTGTGACTCGACAAGTTACTTAACCCCATTGCACCTCCCCCCCAAATAAAATAAAACAGTTATTCTGAGGAGGCATCTATAAGCTTCCCCAGACAGCCAAAAGGGGTGTAAGGTAGTTAAGGACCCCTGCACCCCTACACTAGATGGTCTAGATAGTAACTTATAACTCTACCAATGCTATGACTCTCTGACCTTATCCCAATAAAAAATTCCCATATACAACTCCTTCTTTTGGCTTTGGCATCTGTAGGACTCATTCCCAGTGCCTTTCCCCACTAAATCTCCTCAAGTTGGCTGAATGACTTAAAGAGATTGAAGTGAGTTCAGAGACCAGAACAAGTAGGGCTGGAAAGGGATTGTTGCCGAGAGGATGGTTGAGGTAGTGGTAAAGGGAGGCTGTATATGCTTCCCTCCCTTCCCCTTCTCCTTTTGTCACCAACACATCTTGTCTCCTCTGCTGTCTTATCACTTCCATATACTCAGGCTTTGAGACAGATTGTGCAGAGGTAAGGTTGCATACAGTCCATTAAAGAAAGGGACAAATGACTCATTCATTTGAACACTCGGTATTCCATTAGATTGCATCCTTCCTGAGGGAAGGACTATGTCTTTTTCATATGAAGCTTTCCAGTTGCAAAATCAGTACTTAGTGAGGGACTTTTCATTTTTTATTCTTACCCGGAATAAGTTCCTCCCAAGTCCAGATGGAAACAGAAAAGTTCATGAAGGACTAGTTCCGTGAAACTCTTCCAAGGGAAATTCTTTGTCCTCGGGGGAAGTGATTACACACTAATGGAATGCCTGCACTCTGGACTGAAAGAGGAGCTCTGCCTTTTGGCTGAATCGGACTAAAAAGTGGAAGACTGATTATTTTTGAGAATGCAGTTCTTCCCGGTACTGATAAGAACAGAACACAGGCTACCATGGAGACAGAGGGAGTTAATTAGTCCCAGAAGCCTCTGACCCTTGAATCAGTGTTGTATTAATTATGCATCAATTTGGTGTATTTGCAAAGGCTGGGTGCCAACTGTACTGTGGAACTCAGTGACAGCATTGATAGATTGAAAAATGTCCCACCCAAGACACTGTAGGGAATTGGGGCTGGAGTTTTGTACTGGAGCATGCAATGGGCCTTCTGGATGTCTGACAGAGTTCTTTGAAGTGCCATTGAGGGTCGGGAGAGTACAGTTATTGGCAAGAAATTAAGTCACTAGGGCAGGAAAGGGACTGTCTCTTTCTGTGGGTATCTCTCTGGTCTGGTACCCTTTCTCAGAAAATGCTTACTCCAAAATGCCCTGAAGAAAGGTGCCAAATCCACTCCAGCATATGGTTCAGCCAAACGACTGTTTGCTCTTTGTTACACGGAGCAATCTATCTCCAGGATCTGCCTTTGTACTGTCTATCTTCGATGCCTGGAATGTTCTCTCTCCTCACCTCCACCTTTTAGAATCCCTTGTTTCCTTCAAAAGTCAGCTCAAACATCTTGGGCATGAAGCATTTCCTGAGCCCCCCCCCCAGCTGCTAACGTACCTCCCCCACCTTAAATTATCCAGTGTGCATGTCAGTATACTTATATGTAATCCTGCAGTCTTTCCAACCATGTGGTTCTCCCTTGACTGAGAAGATTACTTTTATTTTTGTCTTTGTGTTCCCATTTTCTAACATAGCACCTGGGCATGTAGTCGGGGCTTAATAACTGCTGGTTGATTGATTGGCACTACAAACAGCAGAAATGTCCATATGATCAGCATTTGGTATCATGAAGGCAAAAATTCTAGGTGAAGTTAAAATACTAGAATTGAAATACTAAACTTCTATACTATACCCAAATTTTTTTAGAGATAGACGGAGAGCCCCCATCCTGGCTCTGCTACTTATTAGCTGTGTGACCCTGGGGAAATCTCTTAACTTCTCTTTCTCTCAGTTTCCTCACCTGTAAAATGGAGATAATGCTATTCCCACAAACTTCACAGGGTTACTTTTGAGGAAAACACCTACTCAGCATCAAAATGCTGGGAGTTAGCTGGTCCATCTGCCTTTTTCAGTTCTTGTCTGGATTGCTTGATACTGTATAGACATGGTCTGAGTCTAGGGCAGACTGTTTTTTTTTTTCCCTTCAGTTCTTCATGAACATGAAATTAAAATACACTTGGTGACCAGCAGTAAAATAAATAGAGGACAAATGGCAGTGATTGTGACTGTCAGAGCTGTAATCCCATGGAGTGCAGTGGCTGAAGTCATAAACCACAAGAAGTGAAGCATGAACCACAAATGGTTCCCAAGATGGAATTACAGCCCCATAATTCATCATGGACCTATTTGGGGAAAGGAAAAAAAAAACAACTTACCTTAGCTTTAGGTTAGGGAAGAAGTCTGACAGTGTGTTGTCCTACAAGTAGTTTACTAGAGAGAGATGGTCTTCTTGGGGAAGACCAATGGATTTGGAATCAGAGGACCAGTGTTTAAATCCTGACTTTGCTACTTACTAGTTCTCTATGAACGTGGATAAGTTACTCAGTATCTCTGGGCCTCTGTTTCTTCATTTGTAAAAAGAGGCAGTTTGATTCAGTCATCTCTGAGGTTCCTTCTAGTTCTTGACCTATAATTATGACTCTAAAGTCCCTTCCATCTTTAAATCCTATGACTCAAACTATGTTACCCTGAGGCAAATCATCTAACCTCTCTGGGTCTTGGTTTTCCAATAAGTTAAATGAGGAGGCAGAATGGGGGAAGGGAGAGTTGAACAAAATACCCTCTGCAGTCCTGTCCAAATCAAAAACTATGATCTTATGACCTCTTGTTCCTCTGTAATAGCAATGACTCTGTGATATATTTCTTATCATTTGCTGCCTGATTATAATTTATTAATGGGGCATGGTGCTGGGGGTGGGTATGGTCCAGATGGAATTAAATAGATACATGTCTACCCTCCACTGAAGTCCTACTCTGAGGCCTCACAATGGTTGCAGAGATGACCCCTGCCTTTTCTTCTTGAGTGCTATGCACAGCCAGCTGGCGTGTTCACTGACTGGAATGGCTTTGACTCCACTCCTGGCAACAGATTTCATTTCTCTTGTCAGATACTAGTGGAATTTGGGGTGGCTTGTTGCTTGAAGGCTGGCTGTAGGGGGATGGATTTTTTTGGCTATGGCAGAGGATGATGGGATTTCGAGCTGTAAGGGACCTTAAGGAGACCATCTGGTCCATCCTTCTGATTTTTGCAAAGCTGAGTTTGGTTAAATGTTTTGTCCAAGTTCACATAAGCAGTAGGAGTCAGGGTTTGAACCTAGGTCCTTTGCCTCCAAATCTTCTATACTACACCAAAATTTGTACCCAGGAAGTATTGAACTATCCCTGCTCTTTAGGAGCTTTCAACCAAAAGAAGGCAAAAGAGATACAGAGAGAGCCAAAGAGATGCAAAGACACATCAATCAATCAATCAATCAACAAACATTTAATATACGTTTACTGTGCGCTGGGCACTTTGTGTTATGCCTTAGAGGTGCAAAGACAGAAGAGAAATAATTCCTGTCCTCAAGAGCTTACAATCATACAGTACGATAAGCTACAGTAAATTGAAAATATATGATAGTTTGGGACTGAGATCAAGAGGAGAATCCACAAATGTTTACACTGTGCAGCAGCAGATCCATCGATTCTGGGTTGGGAGTTAGAGAGTAGGGGAAGGGGGGGTTGTGGGAAAGTTTTGGTCAATTTCCCATCCCCCTACCTCCTCCTGTTTCTCTCTCACTCCTTCCCACTTTGCTGCTGTGACATCATTTGGCAGCTCAGTTTGGCTTTCTGTAGGGAGTAACAGATTGACATAAATTCCTCCCTGGCCCTGCCTCTCACTGCTCCTTGTAACTGTGTTTGCTGTTTTTCAGACTGAAATCGCTTCAGGCTCATAATTCACCAGAGCCAGGTGACCTCACACCCCCATGAGTTATGAGACGCTTTTTCATGAAGGTTTCCAGTGTGAGGAAAACAAATACGCATGCATTACAGAGAAAATAAACTACACCCAATTAACTGTTGTTATAGAATTTGGAAGGTTAAGAAGGGTCTTCTAATGTCCATCACTTGGGACATCATAACACCCGGAGACCTACCTCCAGCTTTTGTGTTTCTAGTTTTTTAGCTGTAAGAAGGCTGTGCTGAAAAACCACAACAGCAGGTATATGTCTCAATAGAAGGCAGGATAGGATGACAGGCTGGGCTGAGCATGGGAGGTGGATCTCTTGACTGTGGCTGTCTACCCTGGCTTGTCTGGCATGTCACTTTCAAAATAATTGTCAGTCAAAGTGACCTCATCTTTATCCCTTGCACACATCAAGTTCATTCCCACCTTTGTCTTTCCACCATCATGTTCCTCATTCCTGGAATGCTTGCCACTTTCTCTTCTCCCGGGATTAGCCGCTCTACCCTCTACCTTCAGACTACTATCCCTGCTTCCAGTCTGGTCCCTGCAGATGTCGCTAAGTGGAGAAGGGAGTCAGCCATCCCCTCTGACTGCTGACCAATCGCCACCCGCAGAGCAGCCTAACTGAAGCATCGAGACATTCTCAGGTAAAGGCAAATGGTGATATATGTCAGGTAAGTCAGACCACTACCACCTCTCCAATAACCATCACTCCTTGGACCAGAACTGAGATAGTCTAGGACCTTGTACTGAAGAGACTTAGGAATAGCGGTACCCACACTTTCTCCCCACTCCAATGGTCCTGTCTTCAACCCAGTCTCCAAAGCCAACATTGAGATGAACAACCCCTTTCAGAATGGACTTGCCAGCCTCACTAATACCATCACCAACCTCTGTCCAACCACCGCCAGTGGGTGGTTAAGCCCAAGAGGCCAGGAATAATATCCTTCAGATCAATGGTCCTTCTTCCAGCTCAGCTATGGTAGCCATCATCAAGGTAATAAACCTTGTGGAGATTACTTGGCAACTGCTGCTCTCAGGTACTATAACACCTGCCTCCTCAGTACCCAAAGCTACTTAAGATTAGGTAAAGAAGGCTTTTGTCACCAAAGTCTTTGGCACTGTTAATTGGTTCAACATCAGAAATTAATGTGGTTTTATCAGTGGAAATAATAGTAAAGATGTATTGCCATTTGCTTTACCATTGCACCCTAAAGACCATGCTTCCCTTCCATCTGAATTGAAACTGAAATAGTTCACATGTTGTGTTTTTCCCTTACTGGAATGTGAGCTCCTTGAGAGTAGGTATTGCCTTGCTTTACTTTTTAAAAAATATAAATCTTTTAAAAAATTATGAAACAGTTTCCCCCTCCCATCTTTTTCTTCCCTCCACTGGAAAAGAGAAAGAAAAACCAAACCCTTGAAACAGACATGGATGATCAAGCAAAACAAATCCTTATATTCCCAATTTAATTCAAAAGATGTTAATTAAGCACCTATCATGTGCCATGCATGGTGCTAAGAGCTGGGAATATGAAAAGAGGCAAAAAACAGCCTTGCCCTGAAGATATTAAGTCCAAAAATATATGTCATTCTGCACATTTAATCCATTACCTTTCTGTCGTGAGATTAGTAGCAATCATTAATCCTTTGGAATCATGGTTGATCATTGCATTGATTAGAGCTCTTAAAATATTTTTTTTGGTTATATTATACTTTGTTCTCCTGGTTCTGGTCACTTCACTCTGCATCAGTTCATACAGATTTTCCCAGGTTTCTCTGAAACAATCTCTTTCTTGATTTCTCACTATCTTACTTTACTATTTGTATCTCTAGAACTCAGCACAGTGATTTGCAAATAGTAACCATTTAATAATCTTTTCATTCATTTATTCATTCCTTTTCCAAATAAATACAACCTATGCTTCAAGGCCCAGTTCAAATACTATGACAGCTTGATTCCATACTCATCTCTTTATCTCTTGAACTCCTATTGTGTACATACTGTATATCCCACAAATTTGACACTTTTTAATACATTTTTATCCCCTAAATGTTTCACTTTTGTTGGTCTTACCTTGCCAACCAGATTGTAAGCTCCTTGAGGGCAATGATCACATCTTATACTTTTTTCTTTTAGATGAGGTGGAGGTGGTATTCATCTGGTCTTGCCCAGTGTTGAACATAAAAGAGGTGACTGAAGAAGTTAAATTTAATAATTCAACTAAAATTTTTGTTAAATGTCGACTGTTTTCTATGAGTAAGCTCATTTGCTACTTGACAATGATCTCTGCCAAAAAAGTACCCCATTTTCTGAGGCCACTTTCTAAGTATGCAGTTTGGGTCAAAATCTCTCAGTTTTGCCATGAATGGAAAAGGAGTCCATATATCTTAAAGAGAGAGCATTGTTTTCTCCCTACCCTGGAAGAGCAAACCTATCATGAATTTTGAGTAGGAATTTTTTTTTTGAGGTTCCAGTGTCCCTGGGCCTGTGACTTAACCAGCCAGAATGGTGGCAACAGTGTTAGTGGTGTCATCCCCCCACCTTGACATCTGAGGAGAAGGTAAGGCAACAGTGAGGACCAGATGCTAAATGAAGCAGGTTGTAGTTAGAGTCAAGCCTCCACTTCATAAGACAAAGATTTCGGTCTGTTCCTGTTGCCAGATCATCCCTTTAAGAACTGAGGAAAAATGACAAAAGGTTTTAAATCCTTCTTAACTGTCTCTTCCTATGCTTATTTTGCTAACAGACACCCTTATATAATGTTCTTTTACAGGATGATCTTTTTTGTTAGTCATTTTATTCTAATTTTGCTTCATGAAAATCCATGATTGGTTATGAATGTGTACTGCATATTTGTGTATGTGTGTGGGGCGGAGGATGGAGGAAGAGTGTGATGGAAAATACCAGTGGCTAGCCAGGAAACATATTGAATTTAAATAGGTTAGGGACCTAAATCTCCAGCTAAATGTAGGGTAATCCCTCACTGGGATCATGATGAATTATGTGGTATAGGATAATTTTTCTGATTATGATTTTCATTACAGCCTATATTTACCAGCTTTCTAAAATAACAGAAAAGTGATCTCAGTGGACCGCAAGATCATTGCCCCTAGGCTAAAAACCCTAAGTCCTTTTGTTTGCATCCCAAGTCCAATAGATTTAAACATGAAGGCAAGGCCTCAGACTTGAACAAAAGGGAGAAGGGAATGAAGCTGGTGGTGGCTACAGGGAAGATGGCGCCCCTGAGCTGGCCCAGTGACAGGTTTAGGAGGAATAAGCAATTTCTCTTTCTACTTCGAAAGAGGAAAAGCCCTTTTCAACCAGACTTCATCCTTCTCAGTGACACTTGCTCATTATATGTACTTGGCACTAAGAAAGACATAAATTTTAAAAAGATAGCATTCCTGCCCTCATGGAGCTTATAGCCTAGCAGAGGTATAACATCCATAAGCAGAGAATTATTGTACCTAACGAGCAAATTTGAGGAATGCAAAATGCTTGTGTATGTGAAGGATAAAACCTCGAGGGAAACATGATCTTAAAAAAAATCCTTGTTTTTTTCTTTAGTGAAAATGAAATGGAAGTTTGTCATCATCTTTTTTGTAACATTCTTGAGGGCAAAGACTGTCTTTTGTTTCTTTTTGTATTCCCAGGGCTTAGTGCAAAGCCTGGCAAATAGTAAGCACTTAATGAATATTCATTGATAGATTTGGTATAGTAATCTTTGCTTGTAGACCATTATCAAATTACTCCTGAACCTTTTTTTTTTCTGGCAATTGGGGTTAAGTGACTTGTCCAGAGCCACACAGCTAGTGTTATGTGTCTGAGGATGAATTTGAACTCAGGTCCTCCTGACTCCAGGGTCAGTGCTCTATCCACTGCACCACCTAGCTGCCCCCAATCTTTGCTTTTCTAAATTAAATAACTCTGCTTCCTTTACGTTTTCATTTACATAGGGCCTTAGCCATCTCTGTGTATCTCCTTTCACCTTACTACAAAATCTGTTTCGTTAGACCAACAGGTGTCTGGTGGGGGCCTGATTAGTGCTATTTTTTCTCTCCTTCCCTCACCCCATCTGCCATCACACACAGGCTTTTTTTTTAAATTGTAAATCATTTACCCCAGATTAGCATGATGTTCTGTATACCTAGATATCATAATACATACAAAATCATTAAATCCTGAATTTAAGTTCTTAAAAAAATGTGCCATATATAATGCTTAAGAGACAGTATCCTGAACTTAAATTTAGAAGACAAAGACCTTTGTTCAAATCTTTAGCTGTGTGACCTTGGAAAAGTTGCTTAACTTCTATATACATCAAATTGTTCCCTAGGATTTAACTACAAAGTCATAGATCTGTTGTGATCTTCGTAGGTTCATACTCCACACTGGGAGTACCTCATATCCATAACATTACAGATTCTTTCTGTATTTCCCTGTTGATGGTACATCTATTTGTGACAGTAACTTTATAGCTATCTTAGACCATAGCTGCCTGGAAGACAACTTCTTTCTTCTTCGTCCCCGCTTAAGACATCTTCTGGATCCTCCAAAGGAAATGCAGAGGATTTCAGAACAATTTTTGTGAACATTTTTTCTCTAGTCTAATTTCTCTTAAGGTACTGCCTTGGAAACCAGCCAGTTTTATCTAGCCGTTTTGTAGCTGGGGACGATAAGGTCCAGAAAGATTAAACAACATGGCAGAGATCAGAGTTGCAGTGAATTGTACAGTGATCAGGGTGTCTAAATCATTGTTCTTTCCACTATACCACACTGTGCTGTGGGGGATTTGTTACTATTATTATAATATCCATTCTTCTCATCTTTCAGGAGAGAGTGCAGATAGAAACGGTCAAAGGGCAAGCTGCCATATTGTACCTTTTCTTTTTGGACCTATCTGTAACTACAGAGCAGATAGATAAAACGACTGATATTTCCAATTCAGTAAAAATACCAGGAGGTAAACTTATCTCCTGTAGACTCACTGAAAGAATCTTTAGTACATCTCCAAGAGAAGCCAGGATGATAGGAACCACATGGACCATGTCCTGTTCCTGCATGATTTTAATCTCTTCTCTTTTGTTGTTCAGTCATTTTCAGTAATGCCCAACTCTAGTGACCACCCCTCCCCATTTTTTTTTTTAGCAGAGACACTGGAGTGGTTTGCCATTTCCTTCTGTAGCTTATTTTATAGATAAGGAAAATGAGGCAAATGGGATTAAGTGACCTGCCCAGCTAGTAAGCATCTGAGGCTGGATTTGAACTTATATCTTCCTGACTCCAAGACGAGTACTCTTTCCACTGTGCCTATATTTTAAAAACTTTTATCCAATGTAGTTTGGAGATTATGAGTATTTGGCATGGTGCCATTTATTAAAAGAATTATTCTTAAATTTTTATGGAGCAATGATATTTCTGAGAGGTTGTAGGCATAATTTTGAGGCAGCTAGGTGGCATGAGGTGGATAGAATGTTGGGCCTGGAGTTCAAATCCAGCATCAGACACTAGCTGGGTGATCCTGGGCAAGTCAATTGAATATGTCTGTGCCTCAGTTTCTTCACTTGTAAAATGTAACTACCCCCAAGGGTGGTTGTGAGGATTAAATTAGATGATGTTTATAAAGTATTTATAATGCCTGGCATAGAGTAGGAATTTTAGAAATGCATGTTACCTTTCTTATAATGATGCTCCACTTTTAATACAGTTTGTTCCTTGAAATCTCTAGGACATTTTGTAGTTTGTATTTGTAGGGTAGGGATTTGTCATCTGTTAGTTAAAAAACAGATAGTTTCTGGGATGTAATTCTATCTTCCAAGGTATTTAGTCAACTTCAAAATTTTGCAGTCTTCAATAAGATGGCACTCAGGTTCCATGACTTCACTGAATAACCTACATATATCAGTGTATGGAATTTATTCTGTAAATTCTGGTGGCAATGACCTGAGCCTGAATCACGTAAACTCCATTTCTACAAATGAATCTTACATGACATAGATGTTTGGTCAGATCTTCATTGTTGACATATTGGTTGGGTTCATGTAGGAGTACTACTTGATTCATTTCGTGATTTACAAAGTACTTTTAATACACTCACAGACTTTTGGAGTTGGAAGGGATCATCCTGTATAGCTCTTATTTGAGTAGGACATTGCTTTATAGCAACTCTGAGAAGTAGCTATACAGCCTTTGCTTGGGGACTTCCAGGCATGGAGGGAACTCATTATTTCTTTAGATTCTATCTTTCTTCTATTCTACTATTCTACCTTTGGGTAGTTTAATGGTTAGTATTTCTTTTCTTACAGCAAGCTAGCATTTCCCTCTGCATTATTCACCTGCCGCTCTTCTTACTTATGCTCTCTGAGACCAAGTAGAGAGAGTCTTCCTTCTCTAAGTTAACATCTTCATTTCTTGACTTCTAGACTTGCTCTATCCTGGTTGACTTCTATGGACAAGCTCTACCTTTTTAATGTCTCACCCCAAATTGCCCAGAACTGAACACAATATTCCAACAAACCTGAAAAGTAGGTAGTTTAAGTACTGAGGCAGTGAGAAGGTACAGTGAATAGATCAATGGGACTGGATTCATGAAGACCTGAGTTCAAATCCAGCCTTAAGCACTTATCAGATGTGTGATCCTGTGTCAGTTAACTTGTTTGCCTCAGTTTCCTCAATTGTAATTTGCAGGGTGAGGAAGAAGGTATAATAACAACACCTACCTCCTAGGGTTGTTATGAGGATCAAACAAGGTAATATTTATTATGTGCTTAGCAAAGTGCCTGGCACATAGCAAGTACTACACAAATCCTTATTTCCTCCTGCACCCCCCCACCCCCACATATTATCAGCCCCATTTTATGCATGTGAAAACTGAGGCCCAGAGACAAGTGACTTACCTAATGAGGGTTGTCTGGTGCATGTCAGTTTATTCCCCATGTTTGCCTGGGTTTGTTTCCTCAGTCAAGATTGTCTTGTTGGAGTGCCAGTTTTTGTTAGATACAGGGGAAGCTATAGCTAATGACTCGTTCATTTGTCCATTTATTTACTTGCTTGACTAACTATTCAGAGTGCCTTCGATGAACCCTTTTCACTCTCTTGATTGGTGCTAAATGACTGAGGGCAAAGTCCCTTAAATAGTTCCCTTTTGGTCATTCTCCCAACCTGGTTTATATCTCCTTTTGAATGTTAGTCTCCCTGTCAGTGATGTTACCTGCAATCTGTATGTGACAAAAGATAGATAGAAAGTCATTCATTGTCAAGGTCTCCCCACGGAAGGCTGCCTTTGCTTCTACCTTCAAATACTGGAATAGAAAGATACTTTGGGGACCATCTAATTTAATCCCTTCATTTCAAGATAATGAAACTGAGGCCCAGAAAAGTTGAAAAAAATTAACTTGTCTGGCCTGCCACTTACGTGGAATTCTTCTGTTCAGTCATTTCAGTCATGTGATCCCATTTGTGGTCCCATTTGGGGTTTTCTTGGCAAAGATAGTGGAGTGATTTACCATTTCCTTCTCCAGCTCATTTTACAGATGAGGAAACAGAGGCAAACAGGGTTAAGTCACTTGCCCAAGGTCACACAGCTAATAAGTAACTGAGGCTGCATTTAAATTCATGAAGATACATCTTTCTGATTCCAGGTGTGGTACTCTATCCACTTCATCACCTAGCTGCCAATCTTCAGGGGATTGTTGGTCCTTTATTTAGCTAGTTCTACTCTAAGCTGTTAGTGTGGTCTGCTGGGAATGGGTTATGGACAGTTGAGTTAGCATCAGCTTCACAGGGAAGCCAAATTTATTCATCTGCATCAATACCAGGGCTGCATGAGGCTGGGCTCTAACAGGAGGAAATGTCCTAGTAACATCCAAAGGTCCAAGCAAGCAAGGACCCTGCTAATGTAGCATGAGGCTGAGAAGAGATTACTAAAGCTGATGTGAGAAGAAAAGTTAAACTAACATTAAATTAAGTGAAGTCATGGCAATTGAGAGAATGGATCACTATGAGAGAAAGTATCTCTCCCTTCCCTGAAGAATATGGACTTGTCTTTGTTAGGAGAACAGAGATACATTCTAAGGAAGGTATCTGAGAAGGAAGCTGTCCCATGATGAGGTAGCTGGTTCAGAAACATTTTTCTCTCCCTTTCTTCCCTCCCCTCCCCTCTCTGTTTCACTACAACACTGTGAGACAGGTGCTATTATTATCTCCATTTTACAAATGAGGAAACTGAGGCGCAGAATTTTTTTAAAGTGATTTGCCCAGGCTCACAAAGCTAGTAAGTGTCTGAGGCTAGATTCAAATTCAGGTTTTCCTGATGCCAGGCCCAGCACTCTTTGCATGGTATTACCTAGATGCCAGCTGAGGTCCAGGAAAGATAATCTGTTTATCCTATTTATATAAGTAATTGTATATCATATTTTAGGGTCACTATTGAGGATTACATTATTGATTTATAGAAGTAATTTTTAATGGATTCATAAGTTTATACTCAGAAATTTCTCAGAAAGTCCTCATTGAATATTACTCTCCCTTTCTTTTGGGGTTTGGTCTGCCAAAAGTCTGTATGACCATTTGTTAAAAGATTCCCCAGTTAAAGAGAACACTGGCCTTTAACATATATGGTGGAGAACTCTAGTCAGGGTCTAGAGGATGAAATTATTTGAGATGAGTTGTTAAGGGGCAATGAAAAGTGGAAATGGGTGACAGACACTGTTGTAGGAATAATGGCCTGGGCCTGTTCTGTACAACGTTTTGTTCATGATTTAGATAAAAGTGGAAATGTTATGCTAATCAAATTTCCAGATGACAGGAAGCTTAGAAGAATAGCTAATATGTTGGTGACTGAATTAGAATCCAAAGGTAATGAGTTTGAATGTAATTGGGATAAATATAAAAACCTGCATGGGGATTAAATAATAAATTATTTGAGTAGAAGATAGGGGAGATGTCGTTATAAAATGGTTTGTGTTAAAAAAAGAAAAAAGACTTCAGGGTTTGAGATCACCAGGTTCCTACGAGTCAGCAGCATCACGTGACAGCCACGATGACTCTGGCCTACAAGCAATTTTTTTTAAGGAAAGAAAAAGAAAATGCCCCTTGAGATAGAAGAAGCTACCACTCAGCACTCAACATTGACCGCCCAGCATACAGGACAGTCTGGGAGAGCTGAAGGCACAAATATGATGCCTGACTCATGGTGGGACCTTCTCAGGTCCCTGTGCAAAAAAAAAAAAAAAAGAGATTGGAATTGGTTGATGAGCTCTGGAGAATGCCAGCCAAGTGGAGTGCTCTTCTATTTTTACTCCTCTCCATGTGTATAACTGGCAGCCATTCTGGAAAAGATAGCATTTGAAGAAAGTTGGGGAGATATGATAGGAGATGTAAGAGGACATGCTACAATAGACAATCAATTAATTAAAAGGGCCTTCTACGAGTGTGACTTTGAGCCAGTCACTTCACCCCTCTAGACCTCAGTTATCTCATCTGTAAAATGAAGGGGTCACATTAGATGGGTTCTAAGATTCTTTCCACTTTTAAATCTATGACTCTAACCAAAGAAATGAAAAAAGAGAATGGTAACAAGGCAAGGAGCAGAGGAGGTTAATGTTGCAGTGACTCTAATGATGGAGAAAAGGATGAGTCTGATGAAAAGGGAGGAAGGCAGAGTGGCTCTACTGTATTGAGGGGGTGGCATGTGTTGGAGCGAGGACAAAAAGCCATGTATGTTGCATCTCAATAACTTTGAAGGCCTCTTTGATTGTCTGTGGGTTGGAGGAGGAGACAGCATCTTGCTTATGTGTACCTTAACACAGTTCCCACAGAGGCACAATAAACAGAGCAGGGATGTTCCTAGGATTTAAAAAAAAAGACAGATTTCCATAAACCATTTTTGTATGGTCTCAGTTTTCTGGCAAACTTGGACATCCAGAGCAACTTATTTCTTAAGGATTTCAGGTGGCCTGTGGTTGTTCTATGTACCTTTTGATAATAATAGTGTATTTTGTTGGTATTCACTTCAGTCTCCAGGAGCCCAGAAAACCAAAGTGTTATGTCACCTGAAGGGTGGGAATGTGGGGAATGGAAGGTGAAGAAAGGCTTGCCAAAGGAAATCACATCTGGTATCAATCTCCCAAATTACTCACCTTACCCCTTTCCCAGACTGCCTGCATCTTTTCCTCTGCTTTCTTTCCCAATGTAGCATTAAATGACTGTTAGTGGGGAGACAAGAGTGGGCGAGAGGATGCCATCCCATTGACCTGCCAGGGAGTGGTGTTTTATTTTTCTCTCTGTGGCAAAACATAGCCATGCAGTGGTATATTTCCTAAAGGACTTTATGCGCTCAAAAGCTAGAAAAACACAATGCTGTAGAGTTTATACCTCCCTGATGACCTGTTGATATAGCCTACCTGTGCTTAGGAACATGAGGCCTGTGCAAAAGTAGGGACCTGATCCCTGTTTTTGGCTTCAAACCTTACTCAACAGCTAAACTCATCCTTGATTCTTGCTTCCCTTGACTATCAGACTAGGCAAGCGCAGAAACGGGCCTATGAAATTATTTCACCTTGATGAGGTTTTGCAGATGCTTCTATTTTTACTCCTTTCCATGTATTCTCCCTTCTCCCATTCTTTTCTATTTACTCTGTCTTTTCCTTTCTCCCTCCCTCCTCTCTTTTTCTTTCTTTTCCTCCCCTCTCCATCTTTCCTTCCCTTCTTTTGTCTTTCTTTTCCCCATCTCTTTCTGTCACTTTCCCCCTCTCTCCAATATCTCCCTCTCTCTCATTTTCTTTACCTCACTCCCTCCATCTCTCATCTCTCTACCCCTCTCCATCTTCTTCGCCTTTTCTCCTTCTCTTCCCTTTCCCCCTTCCACATCTCCCCTGCCCTCCTACAATGACAGCCCCACTTACATACTTTAACTTTTTTTGCAATTTATTTTTCATTTTGAAGGGAAAACAGCCTGCCCTTCTCCCACTTGCTTGGTTTCCCTGGGCTTGCCTGTATTAGTTTTGGATGGGTTCAGTCCGTTTGGGTTTCAGAGCTGGCACAGCCCTGTTATGCCAGCTGGTGAAGATCAACACACCTGTGGGCATGCTGAACCTGGACTGGTGGGCTGCTTGGGCAGGGGTCCTAATGACTAGAAGGTGACACAAGATCCCAGGCTCACCAGCATGACTTCATCAGTTTACTTTCTCCAGGCACATGGAGGTGGACAAGGCCATGGTGTTTGTGCAGCTGTCTCAAGCCTTGTGGGAACAGCCTGTTTTACCTGTGGGTCTCCTCTTTTGGCATGCAGGTGGAAACCTGGCCATATCCAATCTCAGGTCACCCATGCAGAATGAGACATGCAGAATGTCCATGCTACTTCCACACCTGTTTTTTTTTTTCCCTTATGTTCCTCCCCCCACCACTCTTGCCCCGGGGGTAAAGTTAAGCTTCAAGGTGTGTGGTTTTTAAACAATACAGTATCAAAGCTAATGGGTTAGGGTTTTTAGAACTCATGCATCTCCAAGAACATGGTACAGGCTTGGAGTCAATCAGTCTGACTCTCTGGGACTGATTCTGCATTCCTTTTACTGTTGACTGACGTGCCAAGCCCTTTTAATTGGTGGATAGGCACAGTTTCCTTCCAGAGGCCTTCCTCCATGGCTATTGTCCCCTTTATCCAGAGGAGCAAGAACTAGACTGATTGACTAAGCCGTGGCCTGTCCTTTGTCTGTGAAGATCACAGAATCTCACTGATCACAGAATGATGCTATTGACCCATAGTGTCTAGATTATGAGCTTTGGATTGTTTTTCCAGGAATGACGATGGGATATGCTGAGTCATCTGCACTCTTCACCCAGTCCCCCTTGTGATTCCAGGCAGTCAGAGGAGGGGGTGACAGGGTGTGAAATCTGTGACTGTGGAACCAAGTTTTTCTCTGTGCAAATCTAGCCCGTATGGGATTTAATTCACAACCCTGACCTCACCATCTCCCTAGGGAAGGAGAGAGGGCTAATTTTTTCCCAGTTTGTTTCTTGGTTAAAAAAGTAATGTTTTGCTTTTACTCCACGATATGGAGCTGGGAATAGAACAATGGTGCCCTCTCTTGTGCATCATATCCACATAAGGGATTATGATCATTAAACAAACAAACAACAACAACAAAAACCAAAACCCAAAACAAACTTGGAGGAAACAAAAGGAATCTTAGTCATTGAATTTTACCCAACAAAAGCGAACATCTCATAACATGACACTAAAAGGAAACCCATAGACTCATATGGTCTATGGAAGGCATTATTTTGGGATTATTCCATTTAATGCAGTAATTCCCAACCTGTGGACTAGTTTGTAGAGGAGAAGTGGCTGTAAGGAGTCTACAAATTCATATGGATGAAAGAATGAAAGAGACCATTTACTAAGCATTTGTGATGTGTCTAGCACTGTGCTATGCGCTAGCAAAACACATCAGAATTAGGGGATACAATGACATATAAAGGCAGGTTCATCATTATGTTGGTGCTTAAGTCAGATAGCATGAGAGGCATCAGGAATTAGAGTGTCTAAAGCTATCACTCCTGAGCCCCCATCTGGTCTGTTTCTCCAATATCAATTACTAGGTAATATTTCCCTATTATCATTTAACCAGTTAATATCAATTAACTTTTGCAAAGGAATATTTTCTGAGAAGACACTGCCAGACTAAATTACAACAGTCTCTCAAACTGGTGCCACACTTTCCTCTACCACCCTGGTCTCTGGGGAGAGTGGGCTCAAACATAAAGTGGTTGCTACAAAACATTGCTTATTAACACTAAGTTCACTTCTGGGTGTGGCATAGCTGATGGGTGAGTCATTCTCTTGCTTATAGGACATGGTAAATTTGCTGCTAGGTTGATTCACTGTTGAGCTGGCTCAAACAAGTTGCTCCTCTGGGCTGATTCCTCGCCAGACTCAGTTGCTACAGCTACCTATAGACGGTGTTATTCATTCTAGTTGTATTTCTGAAGGCTTTCTCAATACTTTGGAGCCCACGAGGTCATAACCTAGTCTGCTCTGTCTCTAACACTATTCACTTAAGATCAGGAAAGAATGAAACTGAATAGGGATGGAAGAAACAGAAGTAATATGTATATATTCATGGCTATATGGTAGCTGGGTAAGGGAAAGAGAATTTAAGGCCTCCTGTTACCCCTCAACTTAGAGGCCTACAGAAGTTCCCATTCACTAGAGATTTGGTCTGTTTGAGTCTTTTTGTATTCACACAAAGTTCCAGCTTGGCAGTCAATTAAAAAGACTTTTTCCTCACTATACAGTAAATCAATAGGAAACAATGAAGAAGATACCTGTGTGTGCTTTGAAAAAGAGAAGGAAAGGACACTCCATTTCAGAAAGCAGGCTCACCATGCTTCCACATTGATATTGCACGTGCTCTAAGGACTGGGTCTTCATTAGCCTGTTCCAACATTACAGTTACATATCAATCAATCAATAAACATTCATTATTAAGTGTGTAGTACATGTTAGGCACTGGGCTAAGCATTTTAATGGGGAGCACATGTGTATTTCCTCACTGGAAGGAAAGATCCTGAAGGCAGGGAACATTTCACTTTTGACTTTGTATCTGCAGCACTTAGTACAGTGTCTGGCATGTAGTAGAGGCTTAATAACTTCTCATTGGTGGATTGATTGGGAGTTCCCTATACCAAATAAATGACAGGTCCAAAACAAATGAACAAAAATTCCTGATACAGTAAACCTGTTTGGGAAGTAGATGATATGCTTCATGGGAGAGAAGCATCTGTCTTCCACTTTCTTTGAATCCTCCACACCATCTAAGAAGTAAGATGCAGTAGAAATTATAAATGATCATTAAATTGGGTTGAATTGAATTGTTGAGTTGATATCTGAGATATATATATATATAAAATATATATACATATATATATATATGTATATATATATTGTCCATAGAAACAGTAAAAAATGTGAGGGTCTTTTTAGGGTCTTTTCTGTTTCAGCCCTTTCTATTTTGGGTGCTGGGTTTTGTTCATGGGTTCTAGTTCTTCCTTATAGAGAAACTCAGGATTCAGGATTCTACTAATGGCTAGCCAGGACTCTCTTTGTTCCCTGGGTTCCTTCAGGTCAAAGACTCTTCATCTATCCTATGCACAGACACGGCCCTGTTAGTACAACATTCCTTTTGTCTTTTTAACTAACTTGATTTTTAAAAAATCTCTTCTTAATGTCTTCCCAGCCCTTTATATTGAATTCATTCTTTATTCTTGAGTAAGCTGTGTCAGATTGAAAATAGCATAGATTAACCCTCCAAAAAACTCTCTAATATTTTGAATACATTCACTTCCCCTACATATAGGTTTTAAAATGATGAAGACTTCTGGTTCTGTCTTTGCTAAAAAGATATAATGTGCACCCCAAACCTGAAACACAAGCTTTCACACTAAACCTGTATTCCCCAACTGCCTTAGACATGTTTAGCTTCAGAGATGAGGAAGGCTCATGTAAAGGCAGGAGCTCACTGTAGCATGTTCTTGTTAAAAACAAAAAGCAAGGAAATATTCCCTTGAATCTTCTCTGCTGACCCTTTTCTGACACCTCTATGGTCTGACAGCACATCAACATTGAGCAGGGTCAAAGGAGCTTTGACATCAAAGGAAAAATGTTGGGTGTTGGTGTACTCTCTCCTAATGCTCTTTGTCTCCTGTTTCTTAACTTGCGCCCACAGGTTTTTGATTAATTCTTAGGAAAGAACCAGAAAGTATCCACAAGAGTGATCCTTGACACCACCCCTAACATACAGTTGTAATTATGGTATTATGTCTGTATGTCTGTGTCTCTGAAGTGACTATTCCATCTCCCCCATCAGAATCCAATTTCCTTGGGGGCAGGGATCAAGCACTGTTTTATGCAACCTGTAGTCAATCAGTAAATATTTTCTTACTAAGTCTGTTTTTTGTGGTTGTTATTCTGATCTGTGATTTCATGGGCATTGGGAACTCCTAACCAAGAAACTCCTTCTATCAATGTAGATCAACAACTATTAGGTGACTTTTAAAAAAGTTTTATTAATTTATTTTGATTTATCAACAATTACTTTCATATGCTTTTGAGTTGGAAATTTTTCTCCCCCTTCTTCCCCCCCACCCTCCCCAAGGTGGCGCACAATCTGATACAGGCTTTACATTTACATTCCCATTAAAATACATTTTCACATTAGTGAAGTTGTAAATAAAAATTAAAACCAATAGGAGGAACCATCAGAAAGATGAAACAAAACTCAACAGAAGGTAAAAATAAGTGATAGCAATTCAACTTCCATAGTTCCTTCTTTGGATGTGGACAGCATTTTCCATCCGAGGCCTCTGGAGATGTCTTAGATCCTTGTAATGCTGAGAAGGGTTCAGTTTACAATATTAGTCATGCATAACGTGGCTGTTATTGTGTACAAAGTCCTCTTGGTTCTGCTCACTTCACTCAGCATCAGACCATACCAGTCTTTCCAGGTTTTTCTGAAGTCAGCCTGTCCATCATTTCTTATAGCACAATGGTATACCATTACATTTATATACCACGACTTGCTCAGCCATTCCCCAATTGATGGGCATCCTCTCAATTTCCAATTCTTTACCAGCACAAAAAGAGCTGCTATGAATATTTTTGTACATGTGGGTCCTTTTCCCATTTGTTTGCTCTCTTTGGGATATAGCCCTAGAAGTGCTATTGCTGGATCAAAGGGTATGCACATATTTGCAGCCCTTTGGGCATAGTTCCAAATTGTTCTCCAAAATGGTTGGATCATTTCACAACTCCACCAACAATGTATTAGTGTTCCAATTTTCCCACATCTTCTCCAACATTTATCATTTTCCTTTTTGTCATGTTGGCCAATCTGATAGGTGTGATGTGGTACCTCAGAGTTGTTTTGATTTGCATTTCTCTAATCAATAATGATTTCATATGACTATAGACTTTAATTTCTTCATCTGAGAACTGTCTGTTCATATCCTTTGACCATTTATCAATTGGGGAATGGCTTGTTTCTTATAAATTTGTCTTAATTCTCTATATATTTTAGAAATGAGGCCTTTATCAGAGAGACTGGTTGTAAAAATTCTTTCCCAATTTTCTACCTTCCTTCTAATCTTAGTTGCATTGGCTTTTTTGTGCAAAAACTTTTCAATTTAATGTAATCAAAATTATCCATTTTGCTTTTCATAATGTTCTCTATCTCCTGTTTGGTCATGAATTCTTCTGTTCTCCATAGATCTGATAGGTATACTACTCCTTGTTCTCCCAGTTTACTTATGGTATCAGCCTTTATATCTAAGTCATGAACCCATTTTGATTTTATTTTGGTATATGGTGTGAGATTTGGGTCTATGCCTAGTTTCTGCCATACTCTTTTCCAGTTTTCCCAGCAGTTTTTTTCAAAGAGTGGGTTCTTATCCCAGAAGCTGGGGTCTTTGGGTTTATCAAATAATAGATTACTATAGTCATTGACTACTGTGTCTTGCATATTTAACCTATTCCACTGATCCACCTCCCTATTTCTTAGCCAGTACCAAGCAGTTTTGATAATTGCTGCTTTATAATACAATTTAAGATCTGGAATTGCTAGGCCACCTTCCCCTGCATTTCTTTTCATTAGTTCCTTTGATATTCTGGACCTTTTGTTTTTCCAAATGAATCTTGTTATTATTTTTTCTAAGTCTATAAAATAATTTTTGGTAGTTTGATTGGTATGGCACTGAATAAGTAAATTAGCTTAGGTAGGATTGTCTTTTTTATTATATTAGCTCGGCCTACCCATGAGCAACTGATGTTTTTCCAATTATTTAGATCTGATTTTATTTGTGTGAAAAGTGTTTTGTAATTGTGTTCATAGAGTTCCTGGGTTTGTTTCAGGAGGTAGACTCCTAAATATTTTATAATGTCTACAGTAAGTTTAAATGGGATTTCTCTTTCTATCTCTTGCTGTTGGGCTTTGTTGGTAATATATATAGAAATGCTGATGATTTATGTGGGTTTATTTTATAGCCTGCAACTTTGCTAAAGTTGTTTATTATTTCAAGTAGTTTTTTACTTGATTCTCTAGGATTCTCTAAGTATATCATCATGTCATCTGCAAAGAGTGATAGCTTTGTTTCTTCTTTGCCTATTCTAATGCCTTCAATTTCTTTTTCTTTCTTTTGCTAAAGCTAAGGTTTCCAGTACAATATTGAATAACAGTGGTGATAATGGACATCCTTGTTTCACCCCGATCTTATTGGAAATGCTTCTAGCCTGTCCCCATTACATATAATGCTTGCTGAAGGTTTTAGATATGCTATTTATTATTTTAAGGAAGACTCCATTTATACCTATGCTTTCTAGTGTTTTTAATAGGAATGGGTGTTGTATTTTATCAAAAGCTTTTTCTGCATCTATTGAGATGATCATGTGGTTTCTGTTGGTTTTGTGTTGATATGCTCAATGATGCTGATAGTTTTCCTAATATTGAACCAACCCTGCATTCCTGGTATAAATCCTACCTGGTCATAGTGTATTATTCTTGTGATAAGTTGCTGCAATCTATTTGCTAGTATTTTGTTTAAAATTTTTGCATCTATATTCATTAGAGAAATTGGTCTATAATTTTCTTTCTCTATTTTGACTCTTCCTGGTTTAGGTATCAACACCATATTTGTATCATAAAAAGAATTTGGTAAGACTCCTTCTTCACCTATTTTCCCAAATAGTCTATATAGTATTGGAATTAATTGTTCTTTAAATGTTTGATAGAATTCGCATGTAAATCCATCTGGCCCTGGAGATTTTTTCCTAGGGAGTTCATCAATGGCTTGTTCAATTTCTTTTTCTGAGATGGGGTTATTTAAGTATTTTACTTCCTCTTCGGTTAATCTGGGCAATTTATATTTTTGTAAATATGTATCCATTTCACTAAGATTGTCAAATTTGTTGGCATATAGTTGGGCAAAATAATTCCTAATTATTGTTTTAATTTCCTCTTCCTTGGTGGTAGCTTCCCTTTTCATTTTGATAGTAATTTAGTTTTTTTTTCTTCTTTTTTTTTAATTAAATTAACCAAAGGTTTATCTATTTTATTTTTTTTCATAAAACCAGCTCTTAGTTTTATTTATTAGTTCAATAGTTTTCTTAATTTCAATTTTATTAATTTTTCCTTTGGTTTTCAATATTTCTAATTTGGTGTTTAGTTGAGGATTTTTAATTTGTTCTTTTTCTAGTTTTTTTAGTTGTATGCCCAATTCATTAATCTCCTCTTTTTCTATTTTATTTATGTAAGCATTTAGAGATATAAAACTTCCCCTAAGAACTGCTTTCGCTGCATCCCATAGGTTTTGGTATGTTGTCTCATTATTGTCATTCTCTTGAATGAAATTATTGATTGTTTCTATGATTTGTTGTTTGACCCAATCATTTTTTAGGATTAGATTATTTAGTTTCCAATTATTTTTTAGTCTATCTTTCCATGGCCCTTTATACATATAATTTTTATTGCATCGTGATCTGAAAAGGATGCATTTAATATTTCTGCCTTTCTGCATTGGATTGTGAGGTTTTTATGCCCTAGTACGTGGTCAATTTTTTTGTATGTGCCATGTACTGAAGAGAAAAAAGTATATTCCTTTCTATCCCCATTCAGTTTTCTCCAGAGGTCTATCATACCTAACTTTTCTAATGTTCTATTCACCTCCTTAACTTCTTTCTTGTTTATTTTGTGGTTAGACTTATCTAGTGCCGAGAGGGGGAGGTTTAGGTCCCCACTAGTATAGTTTTGCTGTCTATTTCTTCCTGTAACTCCCTGAACTTCTCCTGTAAGAATTTGGATGCTATACCATTTGGTGCATTATATGTTTAGTAATGATATTACTTCATTGTCTATGGTGCCTTTTAGCAGGATGTAGTTTCCTTCCTTATCTCTTTTGATTAGATCTATTTTTGCTTTTGCTTTGTCTGAGATCAGGATTGCTACCCCTGCTTTTTTTACTTCAGCTGATGCATAATATATTCTGCTCCAGCCTTTTACCTTTACCCTGTATGTGTCACTCTTTTTCAAATGTGTTTCCTGTAAACAACATATTGTAGGATTATGGTTTTTAATCCATTCTGCAATCCATTTCCGTTTTATGGGAGAGTTCATCCCATTCACATTCACAGTTATGATTACTATCTGTGTCTTTTTCTCCATCCTTTTCCCCCCATTTATGCTTTTCTTTCTCCTTTTTCCTTTCCCCCTTCACTAGTGTTTTGCTTTTGACCACTGCCTCCTTCAGTCCCTTCCCCCTTTTATTATCCCTTTCCCTTTTCTTCCCCTTTATCTTACTGCTTCTTCCCTCCCTTCTTTCCCCCCTCCCTTTTCTTTCCCCTTTTCCCTCCTACTGCCTATAGGGCAAGTTAGATTTCTATACCTAACTGATTATATTATGCCCTTCTTGAGCCAATCTGATGAGAGTAAGGTTCAAACAATGCTCCCCTTCTTTCCCTCTGCTGTAATAGGATTTTGTGTCTTTTCCTGTAATGTAATTTACCCTTGTCTGCCTCCTCCTTTCTCAGTACATTTTCTAAGATCAGATTGATCCACTTATTTGGATCCATTTAACCCACTTGATTAGATTTTTTTTATCATTACATCAAAGTCAACTAATATCCACCTGCTTTATGTATACTCCTTTAACAAGGTGTAATAACAATACAGTTCTCAAGGGTGGCAAGTCTCATATTCCCTTGTAGGGGTTTAAACAGCCCCCCCCCTTATTAACAACATGTATCCTTCTGTCCCATTTACCTTTTTAAGTCCTTCTTGAGTCCTGTACTTGAAGATCAAATTTTTTGTTGAGCTCTGGTCTTTTTATCAGGAAAGTTTGGAAGTCTCCTATTTTGTTGAATATCCACCTCCTCCCTTGAAAAATGATGCTCATTTTTGCTGGGTAATTGATCCTTGGCTGCATTCCAAGCTCCTTTGCCTTACGG
Organism: Phascolarctos cinereus; assembly: GCF_003287225.1. Taxonomy (NCBI): domain Eukaryota; kingdom Metazoa; phylum Chordata; class Mammalia; order Diprotodontia; family Phascolarctidae; genus Phascolarctos; species Phascolarctos cinereus. Next base: position 269,186,157 of record NW_027556098.1, on the reverse strand, counting down.
AATATCATGTTCCATGCCCGTGGTCTTTTAATGTAGAAGCTGCAAGGTCCTGTGTAATCCTGACTGTGGTTCCATGATATTTAAATTGTTTCTTTCTGGCTGCTTGCAGCACCTTCTCTTTCATCTGGTAATTTTGGAATTTTGCTATTATATTCTTGGCGTTGTCAATTTGGGATCTCTTTCAGGTGGTGATCGTGGATTCTTTCTATGGTTATTTTCCCTTCTGGTTCTAGGACTTCTGGGCAGTTTTCCTTTATGATTTCCTGAAAGATACTGTCCAGGCTCTTTTTTTCATCATGATTTTCAGGTAGTCCAATAATTTTTAAATTGTCTCTCCTGAGTCGATTTTCCAGGTCGGTTGTTTTACTGATGAGGTATTTTACATTTTCATCATTTTTTCATTTTTTTGTTTCTGTTTGACTGATTCTTGCTCTCTCATAGAGACATTAGTTTCCATTTGTCCAATTCTAGTTTTTAACAGATTGTTTTCTTCTGTTAGTTTTTGTACTTCCTTCTTCAACTGGCCAATTGTGTTTTTTAGGGACTTGTTTCCTTCAGTACTCTTCTGTTAGTTTTGTACTTCCTTCTTCAATGGCCAATTGTGTTTTTTAGGGACTTGTTTTCTTCAGTGTACTCTTCTGTTAGTTTTTGTCCTTCCTCTTCAATTGGCCAATTGTGTTTTTTAGGGACTTGTTTTCTTCAGTGTATTTTTTTTCCAATGGCCAATTGTATTTTTGAAGGACTCTTTACCTCTCTCATTTGACTATTAAAATCCTTCTTGAGCTCTTCTAAGAAGGCTTTTTGGGCTTCAGACCAGTTCATATTCCCTTTTGTTGTTGCAGATGTGGGTTTGTTGACAATGCTGTACTCTTCAGAATTTCTCTCTTGATCTTCACTCTTCTCATAATATGAATCTATGGTATGTTTCTTTTTACTCATGGTGTTTCTTTATTCCCTGGCCTTTAAAGAGATTGAGCTCTCCTGCTGGGGAACAGAGGGTACTGACCCAGGCTTCTTGTGTTGGGAGCCTAGGTCTTGGTCACTGGCTTTGTGTGCTGGGGCCTCTTATGCTGGCAATTGGAGGCTGTAGGTTTCTGGCAGCTTATCTCGTGTTGGGCTGGAATCAGCAAGGCTGGAACTTTCAGGCAATTCTAGGTTGCCTGCTTTTCCTGTCCTTTAGCTTTCTTCAGCTCCTTTTAGTTGGGTGCTGCAGGGTGTTTATCTGCCTGGGGGCCCCTGCAGTGTTGTCTCCCTTGTTTCTGCCAATGCACTGGGAGATTCCATTGCAGTAGAGTGTGTTTGCCCGTTCTACCACCTGGGCTTCAGGATTTCTTCACAATTGGAGGCTGTGGCTTTCTTAGAGTCACATGGCCAAGACATGCCATAAGTGGGGCTTGAACTTAAGTCTTCCTGATTCCAAGGTGGTTCTCTTATCCATCATGCTATGTCTGCGGCTATAGATTAAACTAACTCATTAAAATGAGAAATGCTTAGCCCATAGCATAGTTTTGTCTACAAACTGTCAACCAACCAGTGTGAGGGATCTGAGACTGAATTGCTAGTTTGATATGCTATGTGTAGGTTTTTCTGATATTAAGAGAGTAGGAAGAAGGCCACCAGCTCCACTAAGTGGATATCACCTCTCCATTGAACTTCTTTGATGACATGGAGGAGAGTTGGTTGGGATGGACTGGCTTAGATGGGTGGTGATCTATGCTACTGGAGGAGAGGGATGCCTGCCTCAATGACATTGAAGATAAGCATTGTAGATCCTAACTGGGAGGTAAACTTCCATTGTCCATATGTGGGAATTGTCCCTTCAGTTATCTCTTGGGAAAAACCAAAAACCAAAAAACCAAGAAAACCTAAAAACACAACAAACAAACTTCCAGGCTTTAAAGAAACTGTCCTTCTAGCTTGCAGAAGGTGCTTCAAATATCACTAAGCAAGAGCTGAGCTGTAACTCTGGGCTGGGCTGGGTTTAGGTGGTGCTTAAAAGCAATCACCCAAAAGGAACTCTACAGAAACCACAAAATAATTTGCAAGGCACATAGAAAAACAGTTGCTTCAGATGTGCCCCCCACACTCACACACATTTCCATGGCTTCAGGAGTTGTGCTTCAGTTGTGATGAACTCCATATGTCTCTGTTTGGTTTTCTTTTCTTTTCTTTTCTTTTTTTTTCCCTGGGCCACTCTTGTTCCTTGGACACAGATCTCTCTTTCTTTGTTTGATGGCTTTCCCCTTTTAAGTTCAAACATTTATGGTAACTATCTCGATAATACCTGGGGGAAAAGAATACAGAAACTCACCCAGAAATAACACTGTATTTCTCAGTTTGTGAAAGATTAGGACAGATGGCTTTGACATTCCTAATTTGCAAACAAACAGGACATGTAAGCATGAGATTCACACCTCCCTGTTACAATTTTCTGTTCTTTTGCATAAAATATTCCCAATCTAGATGTTGCTGTTGAGAAGGAGAGTGTGAGTAAGGTTTCCCAAACAACTGGATATTCAGAGCTCCTGAATCCCAAGCTAGTTCTGCTCTCTGGTTCTGAAGTTAGTGTACGGCTTTAGGCAACTCCTTCAACATTGGAAGATTATGGTCTATATGGGAGGCAGTTAAGACTGATGTCAAATAAAGCCACAAAGAAGTGAGTTGTATTTATTTTGTTGTGGAAGGCAACTTCAGTCAAAAGAAAAACATTTGGAAAAACAGTTGCACAGACTTAAACATTCAGTATACTGTTAATTGATCCTGGGATTGTTCCCTCAAATGAGATAATATTTGTAAAGCACTTAGCACAGTCTTGTCCATAGTAGGTGCTTAATAAGTGTTCCATTCCACTCTCCCTCTGTAGTGTACTAGAGGTGTATGAATCAGGAGCCAGACAGAAAAGGGGGTGATCACTCACTATCTTTGCCTTAGAGTTAGCAAATAAGAAGACGAGTTTAGTTAGGGGTAATCAACTGGTTGACTTGAGTGCTCTTTCATCTGACAGAAAGAAGCCTATATGTAAAGACAGGTAGCAAGGTGGAGTAGAAAAAACCCTGGATTCAGAGGTAGGAGACCTGGGCTCTAATCCAAAATTTGCTATTTGTAATATGTGTGTATGTGTGTGTGTGGTTTTTTTTAGCAAGTTACTTAACCTCTCTGAGACTCAGTTTCTTCATTTGTGGAGGTAAGGGATCATAATCTATATACTATATACACCCAAGGTTATAATGAGGAGGAATTGAAATAATGCATCTTACAGGCTTTGTAAACCACAAAGAATAAATGCAAGCAATTGTAATTCAACTCATTTATCAAACATTTATTAAATGCCTATGTGCAGTGTGCTATTTTAGTGAGTTGTTCTATATCCTAGCACTTAACCTAGAGTGAGCAGAATTAAAGGAGACAGGGAAGGAGCTCCAAGGTTGATAGTACTATCCCTTCAAGGAGCTTATAACCCGGTCAAATAGATAAGACATGTACACAAATAAATGTAACAGAGTGTAATAAATGCACTTAATTAAAAAAGTTAGCAAAAAACATTTCAGAGAAGAGATATCATTTCCAGCCAGGGCAATCAGGGCTTCACAGAGGAGATGGTAATTGAGCTGAATCTTGACAGACTTGTATGATTTGGGAGTTGGGAAAAAAAAAACACTCCAGGAAGAGAGAATGCTGTGACCAAAGGTACAGATCATGGCTCAGGGAGTAGGTTGGGATAGAGGGTACAGCATAGAAAGCAGATAACATGAATTAGGAAATGTTTACAAAGCTAAGCTACGGAAAGCCTTGAATTCTAGGCTCATGAATTTGGGTGTTATTTGGTGGGCAATGGGGAGGCATTGAATATTTTTGAGTTCTGATCTATTAGACATGCACTACTCTGACACTGTAACAAGGAGGTGGGGGGGGAACTGGAAGCAAAGAGATCAGTTAAGTGGCTGTTTCACTAGTTCAGGTAGGTAGTGAGGAAAGCTTGTAACAATGGCAGTGAGAGTAGAAAGACAGAACTGAGATAACGTTGAAGTAGATTTAACACTACTTAGTGATGAATGGGAAAGCAAAGGAAGAATCAAAAATAGCATTGAGGTTTGGCCCATGGGTAATAAGTTTCTCTGGAATAGAGAATAAAGGAGGAGTAAGGAGGAGTAGCAGATTTTTTTTTTAGTTTTGCCTTTTAAAAAATATTTTCCCCAATTACATATAGAAATAGTTTTTAACATTTGTTGTTTTTAAAATTTTGAGTTTCAAATCCTCTTCCTTCTTCCCTCTCTCCTTCCCAACCTCATCATTGAGAAGGCAAACAATTTAATACAAGTTAAATATGTGTAGTCATGCAAGACGTATTTCCATATTAGTCATGTTGTGAAGGAAAACATAGACAAAAAACCCTTTTTTTTTTTTTAAAAAAAAAGGGAAGTTAAAGGGGTAGCTAGGTGGTGTAGTGGCTAGAGCACCAGCCCTGGGGTCAGGAGGACCTGAGTTCAAATACGGCCTCAGACTTACTAGCTGTGTGATTCTGGGCAAGTCACTTAACCCCAATTGCCTCTCCCCCCAAAAAAAACCCCCCCAAACAAACCTAAAGTTAAAAAATATGCTTTGATTTGCATTCAGACTCTATCAGTTCTTTCTCTGTAGTTAGATAGCATTTTTCCATCATAAGTCCTTGGTAATTGTCTTGGATCATTGTATTGCTGAGAATAAATAATTCACAGTTGATCATTATACGATTTTGTTGCTACCGTGTGCAATATTCTCCTGGTTCTGCTCATTTCACTTTGTATCAGTTCATGTAACTCTTTTCAAGTTTTTCTGCAATCATCCTGCTCAATTGTATCCCATCACAATCATATATCATTTTTTCAGCCATTCCAAATTGTTGAGCTTCCTCTTAGTTTCCAATTCTTTGCTGCCTCAAGAAGAGCTACTACAAATATTTTTTGTACATATGGGAGCTTTCCTTTTTTTTTTCATCTCTTGTAGGATATAGAACTAGTAGTGGTATTACAGAGTCAAAGGGATACGCGGTTTTATATCCCTTTGGGCATACTTTGAAATTACTCTCCAGAATGATAGAATCAGTTCACAACTCCACTAAAATGCACTAGTATCTCAATTTTCCCACATCTTGCCCAGCATTTGCCATTTTCTTTTTCTGTCATATTAGCCAATTTGATAGGAGTGAGGTGTTACCTCAGAGTTGTTTTAATTTGCATCTTTCTAATCAATAGTGATTTAGAGCAATTTTTTTTCATATAACTATAGATAGCTTTGATTACTTCATCTGAAAACTACCTGTTCAGGGGGCAGCTAAGTGGTACAGTGGATAGAGCTCCAACCTTGGAGTCAGGAGGACCTGAGTTCAAATCCAGCCTCAGATTCTTGGCATTTACTAGCTGTGTGACCCTGGGTAAATCACTTAACCCCAATTGCCAAAGCAAAAAATAAAAAATGCTTGTTGACTTTTACTAGCTTTGTGACCCTAGGCAAGTCACTTAACCCCAATTGCCTTAAAAAAAAATGAAAACTACCTGTTTATATCCTTTGACCATTTATCAACTGGGGAGTGACTTGTATCTTATAAGATTGTTTGTGTTCTTCCTTTTTGGTTGGGGGAGGAGAAAATGGACAAGCTCGGGTTTAGACCTGCTGTGTTGGAGATAACATTCATACATCCAAATGGAGATGCCCAGGATGCCCAGCAGGCAGTTGGAAATGTGGGACAGGAACTCAATAAATGGTGTCAGAAGTATTGAAACTTGGAATGAGCTAAGGCTAGTAAAGGAAACTAAGGACAACAAAAGTGTACATGTGTGTGTGGCCATCTTGGGAGAAAATAATGGCTAGGACTTCTGTTTGAGAATGATAACTAATAATGGAGAGAAGGCAGAGTTGGGTTTTTTTGGCTTCTGTTTTCTTTGCCAAGGAGAATGACTCTTACACTGGCAATTACTGAACAAATTACTGAGAAAGTGTAACAGAGTTGGTAACAAAGATAAGGATGGAGATGGTAGGACATCACCAAGTTGATATTAATGAATTCATTTATCCTGGCTCAGATGGACTATATACATCCTTAGGAACTGAAAGACATGGCAGATATGATTGATGAACCATTGTCAGTGATCTTTAAATATTGTGGAAAATGGGAGCAGTACCATAAAATCAGGGGAAGGGCAAATGTTCTAGTTTTCCAAAAAGGGAAGAAAGAAAAGACTCTACAATCCAGTGAGCTTGACTTCAATTCCTGGAATGTATGATTAGTGAATATCAAGAAAGAGAAACAGGGGGCGAGCAAGACTTCATACAAAAAAAAAAAGATCTCATACTAAACTCATATTAGTTTCATTTACTTACAGTCTTCTAAACCTGCAGATGAAGTTGTAGATATCATTTACCTAGATTTTAACTAAAGGTTTGGGCAAAATGTTTTATATTGTTCTTATGGAGAAGATGTAGAAATATTGACTAGTTAAATGTCTTCAGTAATAAATAAAGTTAAATGTATTCAGTACTGGTTTAATAGCTGGACTCAAAGAGAAGTTCTTCAATGTCAACATAGAAGGAGGTCTTTAGTGAAGGGCCTTAGAGATCTGTGCTTGGTCCTGTGCTGTTTAGCATTTTTAGCAATAACCTGGATAAGGGCATAAATGCCATGCTCAAATTTGTTGATAACAAAAAACTGGGAGAAATCCCTGACATGCCGGATGATCGAGTCAGGATCCATAATTGTCTCGACAGACTAGAACACTGGGCTGAATCTAATAAGATGGAATTCAGTAGGCAGAAATGTACTCTTTTACTTGGGTTCAAAAAATCAGCTTCACAAGAATTGGATGAGGGAGAAATGGTTAAATATCAATTTTTCTGAAAAAAAAGTCAGGGGTTTTAAATTCAATAAAACTCAATAAATATCAATAAATAAACTCAATAAAAATCTTAAGTATGATGTGGTAGCCAAAAAAAGCTAATGAAATCTTAGGCCACATTATGAGAGCATAGCTTCCAGGAATGAGGACATCATAGTCTCTCTGTGTCCTGCTTTTGTCTGATCACAGCTAGAGTACTGTGTTCAGTTCCGGGTACCACAGAGAAGGAAGGCATTGATAAGCAGGACAGCAGGGGTTGGAGGGGGCAGCCAGATTGGTGAAGTTCCCTGAGTCATTATTATATGAAGATCAGTTGAAATAACTGGGTATATTGAGGTTGGGGGACATATGGAAAGGGAGGTAGAAATATTTATTCAAGTGTTTAAGGATTTGAAGGGCTAGGAGAGGGATTAGAATTGTTCTGCTTGGCCCTGGTGGGCAGAATTAGGAGGAATGGGTCAAAGTTGCCCAAATTTAAGTTTGCTATTGAGTAAACAAAACAAACCAAATAACTTTGTAGCAATTGGTTTGTGCACCCTTTCCCCCTCCATTAGAAGTCTTAAAGCAGAGGTTGATTGACCACTTTTCATGTATGTTTTAGTAGGGCTTTGTTTTGACAATTGATTGGATTAGATGGCTATTGAGGTCCTTTGCAACTCTCAAATTATGTGATTCTGCGAAAGAGATTGTGGTTGGAGATTTAAAGTCTGAATAGTGATAATTAAAGTTGTTGGAAAGGATAAGGTGACCAAGGGAGAGCATAAAGAAAGAATAAAAGAATCAATGACAGAGCTTTCTTTTCTAAAATATATTTTATTAGTTAAATATTTCCCAATTACATGTAAAAATGTCAACATTCAATTTAAAAATTTTAAATTCCAAATTCTCTCCTTCCCACCCCTCCCCTCTCCATGAGAAGGCAAACAATTTGATATGGATTATCCATGTGAAATCATGCAAAACATATTAGCTGTGTTGCAAAAGAAAATACAAACCAAAAAACCCAACCCAAGAAAAAATAAAGTAAAAAACAGTATGCTTCAATCTGCATTCAGAGTTCATTAATTCTCTGTTGGAATTGTCTTGCTTAGAGTAGCTAAGTTGGAGAGAGCATCCTGTAGGAGATACATTTTGGGTAAGGAAGAAAGAAGAGAAGGCAAAGGAGGAGACAGAGAAGGAGCAGTATAGAGGCAAAGAATCAAACATTTAGAATGGCAAGGGACCTGAGAGTTCATTGAATCCAAACACCTCATTTTACAGATAAGGAAGCTGAAGTACAGAAAGTTTCAGTGTCCAGTACCACATAGCTAGAAAGTGTCTGAGGTGGGATTTAAATCCAGGGTTTCCTGACTCCAAGTCCAGATTTTATCCACTTCACCATGGTATCTCTCAAGGAAATGTGAGAATGGTGTCAAGAAACTAAGAGATGATATATTACCAATCATGAAGGAGGAGATGGTTAAATGCTCTGAAAAGATCATGGATTATGAGGATTGATTAAAGTGAACTTGTCAGTTACAAGATTTTTTACCTGGGTTCAAAAATCAACTTCACGAGAATAGAATGAGAAATGGTTAAATACCATTTTTTTCTGGAAAAAAAAAGATCAAGAAGTTTTAGTGAAACTTTGAGACAAGTTTCATTAGCATTATAGGGATACAATGGTTTGAGAAGGGAGGAAATGGTAAAGAAGAGAGGACTGTGAGTGTAGACCTTTTTTTCTAGAAGTTGTTAGCAAAAAAAAAATAGAAATAGGTCAATAATGGAGAGGTGTGGCAGGGGCTGGTTTAGGAAGGTCCAGAGAAGGTGTTTTTCTTTTTCCTTTAAGGATAAAGGAGATCTGAGCATACTTCCAGGAATGGGGAAGGATCCGGTGGAGATGAAGATTGAAGATGCAAGAGAGAGATAAAGGTGGGAAAGAAAAAGATCAAAATAGAGAGTTTCACCTTTATAAGAAAGGGGCATCTTTTTCTTTGAGGGAGGAAGGAAGTTTGAGTGAAGATAAGAAGGAGTCGAATGAGACGGTTGGGTGAAGGTTGTAGGTAACGGAAAAGATTTAGAACAGTTGCTCTGAGCAATATAATAATGATTGATAAGATGGTCCAGTAGCAGCAAAGGCTGTTGGCTAAATGCCATGAGTTTGGAGAGGGCCCATTTCACATAGTTCATTACCTTCACTAGTTTGTAAATGAGAGTGGAGAAAGTATAGTTTTGAGGTACCAGGGCTGATGTTGAAGGCCACCAAATAGTTGAGGGATTCTATAGTCTTAGGAAAGCTACACTTGAATTGCTAACTGTTGCATTCAGATTGGAAGACTATCACACAAACACATATACATACACATATATACACACATGCATGCACACATATACATATATACTCATACACATTTATGTATATACATATGTATACATACATATAAGTGTATATGTATATTTGAATGCCTATTTGTACAAAGCATTGAGCGTATTGAAGCAAGTGAAATCAGAGGAGAGTTGTTAGACTAGAATCCAAGGGAATTGCTTACTCACGCACAAAAAAATGACCAAACTGGCAGGTCTTGTTTTCTAAAGAGATCAAAGAAAGAAGAATAAGTCCTATCTATACAAAAATATTTATAGCAGCTCTTTTTTTTTGTGGTGGCAAAGAGCTAGAAACTAAGTGGATGCCCATCTATTGGAAAATGGCTATAAAAAATGGTGGTATATGAATACTATTAATACTGTTGGGTTGATGAATACTGTAATACTATTGGGTTGTAAGGAATGAGGAAAGAAGATTTCAAAGAGATGGAAAGACAAATAAATAATGCAAAGTGAAGTGAGTAGCAGCATCAGAATAATTTATACTATAACATCAATATGGTAAAAATGAAAAATTTTGAAAGACTTAAGAAGTTTGATCAGCTAAATGATCAGTTGTGATCCCAGAGGTCTGATTAAGAAGAAGGCTACCTACTTCATGATGGAGAGATGATGAACTAATATGCAGAAAGAGAAGTTTATTTCTGGACATGACAAATGTGGAAATATATTTTGCTTGACTTTCCTCTTGTCTCATCTAATCTTACCTCATCTCTTCACTATCTTGATATTTTATACGGAGAAGAATTCAATGAAATACTCAAAATAAAGGGGTAGGAAAAGTAAAGAACTCTTAAGTGTTAAAATAAATAAGAAGCCTTATAATAATCTGGGGGTGAATATAACACAGTTGGTCTCTGATTTCAAAGTCCTCAATGTCTGTAGCCTCTCATTGCCTCAGCATTCCCCTGTGAAGTGTAGAGTGTCTCAGGATGTTGTGTCTCACCTGGGTACTAAGATCTCTGCGAATAATGTGCTGCAGCCAGCTTGAATGGGCTTGAGAGAGCCAATGATTATAGTTTTAGTGTGCACATTTACACTTTGGAAATCGACAGAGGCCACAATTCAGGGTTTGATTCACTGTTTTGTTGATTATTTAGGTTCAAGAAAGTGATCGAGAAAATGTTAATAATTTAGATTAAACTTAAGTGTGCCTTGCCTACTTTTTAATTTTTTATGAAAAGCTGGCTGTTAAATGTTTACTAGCACACCCCTGCCTGTTATTACCCTACCAGGAAGATGAACATCTGCTTCTTATCCCTAGTGTTGGGGTGTGGTGATGAAGACCATATGATAAGATGGGATTTCATTTCTTTTCCCAAGGCTGATTTTACAAAATCAGCTTTGAAATATCATAAGAAATCACTTTGTCCTGGTATTTTTTTTTAATATGTTTCATCCAGCTGAGACAGATGTAGCACAGCAGCCTACCTTACATGTTGCTGTCTCAGCTTGTCTGAAAAGAAGCAGTGGTGTGGAAACAAAGCTTTTTATATGTCTGTCTATACTATCGCTACTAACTATGGCTACTAATGACGATAACAATGATTGATAAGTAGAGAATATTTTATGATTTATAAAAGTGCTAGACATAAATTATCTCATTTTATCCTCCCCACAAACTTATAAAGCAGGTGGAGAGGCAGGACAGGTCTTTGTCATCATCATTATCATGAAAAGGTATGAATTAATGATCTAATTTCACAGTATGCTATGCTGCCTGTAACTTAGGTATAATCCCTTCTCTTCTAGGTTTTATCATCTAAAATGAATAACACAGGTACAGATGTACACCAAGAAGAAATACAGACAACTGAATAATAAACGCAAGCATAAGCATATAGAGAGATTAGAATAAATGTTCGCTTTGTCCACAAGCCAAAGGTTAAAGGAAGGAAAGGTTTGTTTCCTTGGCAAGTGGGATAGATATCTAATGCCTGGTGTCCTTAAACTACTCTAGTAAGAAAAGGTCCTAATTGAATATTTTATGAGACTACAGATAAAACCAAAGTGACTTCATTAAAAAAATTTAGAAGATACAAAGGATCTCTTTATCATCAGGGCTCTTCAAAGGAAAGGAGATGAACAAGGGAAGTTGTGGAATTTTCATGTGTCTGGTATGACTTAAGGGTAGTTCCCCTGGGAGGCAGGAAACCATACCTTTCAAGGTACCTCTAGCCCAAAGGCTTTTTGACCCTGAGTTTTCTTAATAAAGCGACTTACTTTGGAATAGCAAGAGGAAGCAGAGCATAGGAAACAGAGGTTTGGAGTGGTTTCAGGGAGGTCTGGTACTAGCCATGTTACACTGGGCTAGTCACTTAACCTCTATGTGTGGAAGACAACTCCTCGGGATTATTAATTGGTTATCATTCATTGTGGCATGCAGTTCTTACACCAGGAGTACCCTGAGGTTAGCCAATCAACCATCTGTCCTTAACATGGGCAAGTATGTGATTTCACTTGTATATTGCTTTTCCAGTTACAAGGTACTTCACCTAGGTGATCTCACGTGATTCACACACATTGTGAGGTTAATAACACATGTATTCGTAGGTTGATGGATCTAGAGTCATCCAATCAATCAACATTTATTAAGCACCATACAGGGCAGCTAGATAGCATGCTGGCCCTGGAGTCAGGAGCACCTGAGTTTAAATCTGGCCTCAGACAGTAGCTGTATGACTCTGGGCAAGCCACTTAACCCTGTTTGTCTCGGTTTCCTCATCTGTAAAATGAGCTGGAGAAGGAAATGGCAAACCACTCCCAGTATTTTTGCCAAGAAAACCCCAAATGAGGTTATGAAGAGCTGGATACGAATAACTAAACAACAAAAGCACCATGTGTTGTGCTAAATAGTGGGGATATGGAGGAAAAAAAGGCAAAAACTAGTTCCTGCTCTTAAGGAGCTCATAGCCTATGGGGGAGATAGCCCCCAAACATCTTTGTACAAATATATATATATACATACATACATACACACATATACACATACATACATACATACGTACATATGTACATATGTATACACACACATATATGATAAATTGGAGATAATCGATTGGGTAAGGTATTAGCATTAAGGATCATGGAGAAAGACTTTATGTAGCAGGTAGGATTTTATCTGGGACTAGAAAGAAGCCAGGAGAGCCAGGATGTAGAGATGAGTAGGGGAAGAATTTTAGACAAGGGGAACAAACAATGAAAATGTCCAAAGGCAGGAGATATGGAGTATCTTGATTGACAAAGAGTGAGGGGACCTTATTGCTGGGTCACAGAGGACACTGGAGGAGTAAGGTATAAGAAGACTTCAAAGGTCTACGTAGAGGGGAGGGGTAAGTTATGAAGGCCTCTGACTACCAAACAGAAGGTTTTATATTTTATCCTGGAACTTACAGGGAGCCACTGGAACTGACTGAATAGGGGAGGTGGTAGTGATGTGGTTAGACTTAGGTTTTAGGATGTTTAATTTGGCAATTATGTCAGATGGACTGGAGTGGGGAGAAACTTGAGGCACGGAACCCAACCAGCAAGCTATTGCAATAGTCCAGGCATGAGGTGATGAAGAGTCACTGCAGTGTCAGAGGAGAGAAGGGGGCCTTTAGGAGAGAGGTTATGGATATATGGAATTTAAGATTTGGAAGTGGAAGGAACCTTTGAGGTTATCTAGTCAAACCCCCTTTATTTTGTAGCTGAGGATACTGAGCCTCAGACAGGTTAAAGCATTTGCCAAGGGTAAGTTGCCAGGCCAGGATGTGAACCCAAGGCCTCTAACTCTGAACTCAACATGCTTTCCACTGTATCAGGCTGCCTCTCTTAGTAACTCCCTTTTTCAGATGAGGAAACTGAAACTCAGAGAGGTTTAAGTGTACTACCTATCAAGATAAGAGAGGTAGTCAGATGGAAGCCAAAGACCAGAAATCACCTATTTATTACATCTCTGGAGAGATGGGAAGACTGAGAGGCCATCCTCTCAATCTGGATGTCAGCCATCCGGATAATAACAGAAAGACTCAGACACATATACAGGTATCTCTATTTATACAATGCCAAATATCTGCACACTTGGAAATATCCAGATAATCGCAAGGGTTTTAAATTTTCATTTTCATTCATCAATTACCTTTTTGTGCAGGTAAACAGAATGTAGGAGAGAGTGCCTGTGTGTATGTTTGTGTATGTGTGTGTATGCTTGGAGACTCTGTGTGTGTGTGTGTGTGTGTGTGTGTGTGTGTGTGTGTGTGTGTATGTGTGTGTGTGAGAGAGAGAGAGAGAGTGTACATGTGGGACAGTTTCTTGCATTCTGGCTAGTAGCATGGACAGTATTTCCTGAAATTGATTCTGACTTGAGAGAGCACTAAGATACATATCAGACACAAACCAAACGTGCAAGAATATTGCTTAAGTTTCTTTGGGTTCATATGCAGGGGAGAAGAGTGTCCAACGTGTCTCACCCAGAAAGGAAAGTTGTTAGGAACTTGGGACATTCTGGAGCTGAGCCAGGAAGTCAGACACACATGTTGCCCCATCTGTGAGAAGATCTCCAGAGAGATTGCCTGATTGCTGATCTTTGGGTATTAGTTGTCAGAAAGTGAGGTAGTTAGGTGGTAAAGTGGATAGAGTGCTGGACCTGGAGTCAGGAAGACCTGAATTCAAATATAGCCTCAATCACTAGTTATATGACCCTGGGCAAGTTACTTAACCTATATCTTCCTCAGTTTCCTCCTCTGTAAAATTGGGATAATAATAGCATCTACCTCCCAGGGTTGTTAAGGATAAAAAGAGGTAAAATGTAAAGCATTTTATAAAACTTAAAAACACTATATGAATACTAGCTATTATTGTTATTATTATTAAAGTAGCCAGAATATGTGTATGGCACATTGAGGAAATTATATACTTTTGTACTGGCCTGGGTCCAATTTTGAAGGCAGTCTTTTTTTTTTTTTTTGCTTCTTCCTTCTTCTTCTGCCTGGCACTTTCTGGAATCACCAAGAAGCTTCATTCTAGAACAATCCATTTCTCATGCAGCCTTGCTGACTTGTGCCTCCTTGCCTGTGACATCTGTGTTGGGGAAGCCAAGTAGACTTGAGTCAGACTCCTCCCCTTTTTATCAAACATATGGCTCTCTTTAGCATCTGCTTAGCTTCCCTGATGCAGTGAGTAGACAGATGATAGGAGTATTACTAACTTAGTATTATAATGGACCAACTCCTGTGGTAGTCTATGGAAGACCATGATGGACTCTTTCTTCCTGCCTTAGCACCTAACATCAATCCAGATTCTGGTTCTGCCCCTTGTCTTGCCAGACACTGTGACCAAACCCTGTTAGCTCTTGTTCCTTCTAGGTTCTGCTTATATCTCTTGTTTACCTTCCTCATGCCTTTGGGTGCCTCCATTTTAAAATACCTCAAATAAAAAAGCTTATTGTGATTATTTTTTACTGCCCTGTCTAATTCTTCAATGAAGTTTCCTTTAGCCTTAGCAATGAACCACCTCACCAATGTATTGTAATTTTAACCCATTACACTATTAGACATTTTCTGCTCACATTGATCCTAAGTCTACATCACTGCAATTTCTACACAGTTCTCCTACCATTTAAGGCAAAGAAGAACAAGTTTAATCCCTCCTTCATGTGACAACTCATCCCTTGAAGACAACTATTGTGTCCTTACCGAGTCTTTCCTTTAAGGTAAACAACTTCAGGTCCTTCAACTAGTCCTCTTTTTATGTATTATTCATTCTCTCCATAGCTACTGGCTCTCTCTTGCTGCCTTCAAGTCTAGCCAGATTTCCCCCATCCTTAAAAACAAAACAAAACAAACAACAACAGCCCCCCCCAGATCCCATCATTCTTGCTAGCCATCATCCCAGACTTCTTCTCCCTTTCTAAGCCAAACTCCTTGTAGAAGCTGCCTCTATTTGGTGTCCTTACTTCCATTCTTCTAATTATCTTCTAAACCCTCTTTAATCTGGCTTTTGACATCATTGCCCAGATGAAATTGCTCTCTACCAAGTTATCCATGATCTCTTGATCACTAGATCTGATGGCCTATTCTCAAGATTCCTACTTTTGACCTCTCTGCAGCATCAAATACTGCTGATCATCTTCTCCTCCTAGTGTTTTTCTGTCTTGGTATTTGTAACTCTTCTTTCCTGGTCTTCCTCCTACCTGTCTGAACACTCCTTAGGTTCCTTCACTTATTCATCATCCATGTCATGCCCACAACTCTGACTTGGGCTCCTTCTCTTTTTCTCCCTATACTCTTTTATTTGATAAAATTTTTTATGGATTAAATCGACCATTTGTATATGCCTGTGATTCCTGGGTCTCCTGGATATATAGATCTTATATATATCAAAGCCTAGTCTCCCTCCTGAGCTCTACTTGCACGTCACTAATTGCTTATTGGACATTTCACAATGAATATTGCACAAGCATCTTAAACTCAGTGTATCCAAAATAGAACTTGTTATCTTTTCCCTAAAACTCACCCTTTTTCTGAACTTCATTATGACTGTCCAGTCATCCAGGTTTTCAATTTCAGTGCAATCTTCCATTACTCATTCTCACCCTGCAAAACTAATAGATTGCCAGATCTTGTTATTTCTATCTCTACAATACATCTTACACACATACCATTCTCTCTAGTCACCCAGACCCCACCGTTTTCCAGGTCCTCATCACCTCTTGACTGGATTATTTCAATAGCTTCCTAATTGCTATTCCTGTCTTGAGTCTCTCTCCTCATTCCAATCCATCCTTCCAACAGTCAGCAAAGTGATTTTCATAAAGCACAAGAATGTCATCCCCCTACTCAATAAACTCAAGTGGCTCCTTGTAACCTCCAGGATCAAATATAAACTATTCTGCTGGGCATTTTCAGCTCACCCCAACTTGCTCCCATTCTAGTTTTCTAGCTTTTTGAAATATTGCCCCCCTTTACACATTCTACGGTCTAGCCATATTGACCTCTTTGAAGTTGCCCAAACATGACATTCCATTTCCCATCTTCATGTCTTTGCACTGGCTATCTCCCATGCCTGTAATGACCTCCTTCGTCTCATGCCTCTTGGTATCTCCAGCTTCCTTCAATACTTTACTCAAGCACCCTCTTCTGCAAGAGGTCTTTCTTGGTCCCTCCAGCTGTTTATGTTTTCTTTGTATGTGTTTAATATAGACCCACATAGGTACACATACATTCCATTAAGGGTGGACACTGTTTTCCTTTTGTATCTCCATTGCCTGGCATATATTATAGCAGTCACTTAATAAAGGTTCAATAGATTGATTGAAGGAGATTAATCAGGGTGGGAGGTAGGCGGAAAAGGAGGGACTCTGAGTTCCCCGACAAGAGTGTCCTAGGGCTTGTCAAATGGGAGTGGATAATACCTTTTGGTTGCATTGGCTTTGTTTGTCCAAAAACTTTTCAATTTAGTGTAATCAAAGTTAGCCATTTTGCTTTTCGTAATGTTCTCTATCTCCTGTTTGGTCGTGAATTCTTCTATTCTCCATAGATCTGATAGGTAAACTATTCCTTGTTCTCCGAGTTTACTTACAGTATCAGCCTTTATATCTAAGTCATGGGCCCATTTTGACTTTATTTTGGTGTATGGTCTGAGATTTGGGTCTATGCCTAGTTTCTGCCATACTCTTTTCCAGTTTTCTCAGCAGTATTTTTCGAAGAGTGGGTTCTTATCCCAGAAGCTGGGGTCTTTGGGTTTAGCAAATAATAGATTACTATAGTCATTGACTACTGTGTCTTGCATATTTAACCTATTCCACTGATCCACCTCCCTATTTCTTAGCCAGTACCAAGCAGTTTTGATGATTGCTGCTTTATAATACAATTTAAGATCTGGAATTGCTAGGCCACCTTCCCCTGCATTTCTTTTCATTAGTTCCTTTGATATTCTGGACCTTTTGTTTTTCCAAATGAATCTTGTTATTATTTTTTCTAACTCTATAAAATAATTTTTGGTAGTTTGATTGGTATGGCACTGAATAAGTAAATTAGCTTAGGTAGGATTGTCATTTTTATTATATTAGCTCGGCCTACCCATGAGCAACTGATGTTTTTCCAATTATTTAGATCTGATTTTATTTGTGTGAAAAGTGTTTTGTAATTGTGTTCATAGAGTTCCTGGGTTTGTTTCAGGAGGTAGACTCCTAAATATTTTATAATGTCTACAGTAAGTTTAAATGGGATTTCTCTTTCTATCTCTTGCTGTTGGGCTTTGTTGGTAATATATAGAAATGCTGATGATTTATGTGGGTTTATTTTATAGCCTGCAACTTTGCTAAAGTTGTTTATTATTTCAAGTAGTTTTTTACTTGATTCTCTAGGATTCTCTAAGTATATCATCATGTCATCTGCAAAGAGTGATAGCTTTGTTTCTTCTTTGCCTATTCTAATGCCTTCAATTTCTTTTTCTTCTCTTATTGCTAAAGCTAACATTTCCAGTACAATATTGAATAACAGTGGTGATAATGGACATCCTTGTTTCACCCCTGATCTTATTGGAAATGCTTCTAGCCTGTCCCATTACATATAATGCTTGCTGAAGGTTTTAGATATATGCTATTTATTATTTTAAGGAAGACTCCATTTACCTATGCTTTCTAGTGTTTTTAATAGGAATGGGTGTTGTATTTTATCAAAAGCTTTTTCTGCATCTATTGAGATGATCATGTGGTTTCTGTTGGTTTTGGTGTTGATATGCTCAATGATGCTGATAGTTTTCCTAATATTGAACCAACCCTGCATTCCTGGTATAAATCCTACCTGGTCATAGCATAGTACTCTTGTGATAAGTTGCTGCAATCTATTTGCTAGTATTTTGTTCAAAATTTTTGCATCTATATTCATTAGAGAAATTGGTCTATAATTTTCTTTCTCTATTTTGACTCTTCCTGGTTTAGGTATCAACACCATATTTGTATCATAAAAAGAATTTGGTAAGACTCCTTCTTCACCTATTTTCCCAAATAGTCTATATAGTATTGGAATTAATTGTTCTTTAAATGTTTGATAGAATTCGCATGTAAATCCATCTGGCCCTGGAGCTTTTTTCCTAGGGAGTTCATCAATGGCTTGTTCAATTTCTTTTTCTGAGATGGGTTTATTTAAGTATTTTACTTCCTCTTCGGTTAATCTGGGCAGTTTATATTTTTGTAAATATGTATCCATTTCCCTAAGATTGTCAACTTTGTTGGCATATAGTTGGGCAAAATAATTCCTAATTATTATTTTAATTTCCTCTTTCTGCAACTAAGATTAAAAGAAGGTAGAAAACTTGGAAAGAATTTTTACAACCAGTCTATCTTATAAAGGCCTCATTTCTAAAATATATAGAGAATTAAGACAAATTTATAAGAATACAAGCCATTCCCCAACTGATAAATGGTCAAAGGATGTGAACAGACAGTTCTCAGATGAAGAAATTAAAGCCATCTATAGTCATATGAAAAAATGTTCTAAATCGTTATTGATTAGAGAAATGCAAATCAAAACAACTCTGAGGTACCACATCACACCTATCAGATTGGCCAACATGACAAAACAGGAAAATGATAAATGTTGGAGAAGATGTGGGAAAATTGGAACACTAATACATTGTTGGTGGAGTTGTGAAACAATCCAACCATTTTGGAGAACAATTTGGAACTATGCCCAAAGGGCTACAAAAATGTGCATACCCTTTGATCCAGCAATAGCACTTCTAGGGCTATATCCCAAAGACAGCAAACAAATGGGAAAAGGACCCATATGTACAAAAATATTCATAGCAGCTCTTTTTGTGCTGGTAAAGAATTGGAAATTGAGAGGATGCCCATCAATTGGGGAATGGCTGAGCAAGTTGTGGTATATGAATGTAATGGAATACTATTGTGCTATAAGAAATGATGAACAGGCTGACTTCAGAAAAACCTGGAAAGACTTATATGGTCTGATGCTGAGTGAAGTGAGCAGAACCAAGAGGACTTTGTACACAATAACAGCCACGTTATGCGATGACTAATATTGTTAAACTGAACCCTTCTCAGCATTACAAGGATCTAAGACATCTCCAGAGGCCTCTGGATGTAAAATGCTGTCCACATCCAAAGAAAGAACTATGGAAGTTGAATTGCTATCACTTATTTTTACCTTCTGTTGAGTTTTGTTTCATCTTTCTGATGGTTCCTCATATTGGTTTTAATTTTTACTTACAATTTCACTAATGTGAAAATATGTTTAATGGGAATGTAAATGTAAAGCCTATAACAGATTGTGAGCCATCTTGGGGAGGGTGGGGGGGAGGAAGGGGAGAAAAATTTTCAACTCGAAAGAATATGGAGGTGATTGTTGATAAATCAAAATAAATTAATAAAAATTTAAAAAAATAAAAAATAAAAAAAACATTCATAACCATAAAAAAAAAGATAATACCTTTTGGCCCTTCCTTTAGGCAGCTGATGGCAAAGAAGTTAGAATGTTGGACCTAGAGTCAGGAAGACCTGAGTTCAAATTTGGCCTGTATGACCCTGAACAAGTCACCTAACCTCTGTCTGCCTCAATTCCCTCAACTGTAAAATAGGCATAATACCAGTACCAACTTCCTAGGGTTGTTATGATAATCAAGTGAGATAATATTTGTAAAGGGCTTAGTGAAGTAAATGCTTATTTTGTTCCTCTCTTTCCTCCTGAATTGGTAGCAGACACTTGTTTTCTTTATTCCTCTACTCCTCATGATTGCCTATATTATCTCTCAATACTTATCTGTGTACATATTGCTGTCACTTAATGGAATGGAAGTTATATGAGGCCAGGGACTGTTTCATTTTTATCTTCACGTCTCTAGTGCCTACCATAGTGTTTGGCCTATAGTAGGTACTTAATGAAATGCTTATTGAATTGAATTGATTTGAATATCTCAATAAGTCTATGTTAAGCAAATTCAGATAGGACTTGGGTTTCACTCAAAGTTTTCAAATTGTCTACCCTATCCTAGTACAGTTTTCCAGACTGTGGAGTGGCTATATAGCGAAAAAATACTGTAGGTAAGGTGTCAGGAGGGCTTATGTGACATAAAGGGAAACTCACCTAACTTCTTAGTTTCCTTCTCTTAAAAATGGCTCCATCCATCCATGCATCCCTCCATCCATCATCCTTCCATCCCTTCTTCCTTGCTCCCTCTATCCCTCTGTCTGCCCATCCCTTCCCCACCTCCGTGCATCCATAAAGCATTTATTAAGTTCCTACTGTGTGCCAAAAAAATATGCTAGGTGCTAGAGATACAAAGATAAAAACAGTCTTTGCCTTTAAGGAGCTTACATTCATTCTGTTGAGGAAATTACTATACATATACAAATAAATACAAAGTATATAAAAAGTAAATACAAGATAATTTATGGCAGCCCTAATAATTAAGGAGATCAGGAAATGCCCCATGAAGGAACTATCACTTTGAGGGAAGTGAGAGATTCTTTGAGGTAGAGAAGAGGAGAAGGTCAAATCCCTAGAGAAAGGAAATGGGAGGGAGAGGAAATACATACAAGGAATAGCAAGGAGGCCAGTTGGTCTAGGATGTAAGGTGCATGAAGGGAAGTAGTATTTCAATAAATCTGGAAAGGTAGCTAGCAGCTAGACTATGAAGGGCTTTAAATGCCAAAGAGAGGAGTTTGGATCTTGTTTTCAAGGCAATAGGATGTTGTTAGAGCTTTTTGAGTTGTGGAGTGATTTGGTCAGTTCCCATGCTGATAGTGTTCTTCCTCCTCATCTCTGTTTCCTAGCCTCCCTGGCTTTCTTTGAGCCCTAGCTAACCTGCCTTCTACAAGAAATATTTCCCAATCCCCTTTAAAATGAGTATCTTTCCTCATTGGAGTATCTCCAATTTGTCTTGTACTTATCTCATTAAAACAGTTGTTTGCATGCTGTCTCCCTCATTAGATGATGAGGTTTTGAGGACAGAGACTGTTTTTTTTCCCTTTCTTAGTTTCCCCAGCACTTAGCATAGTGCCTAACCAATAGTAGAGATTCACTGAATGCCCATTGATTGACTGACTTGTTAGATTTGTGCTTTAGGAGTATTATTCTGGTAGCTATTTGGAGGATGGATTGGAATGGAGTGAGACTTGAGATAGGGAGGCCAATTAGGAAACTATTACAATAGCCTAGGAGAGAATTGGTAAGAGCATGACCTTGGGTGGTGGCTGTATGAGAAGAGGGAAAGGGATGGATGGAAGATGTATTATGGAAATAGATAAGAAAACATGACTACTGTTTGCATATGAGGATTTAGGGAAAGTGAGGAGTCTAAGATGACTGAAGTTTATAAACCTAGGTTACTGGAAAGATGGTGGTGCCTTGACAGAAGTAGGGAAGTTGGAAAGAAGGGTGTTTTTTTTTTTTGAGGAGGGAAATACAGTGAGTTTTGTTTTGGAAATGTTGAAATTGAGGTGACTACAGGAGAGCCAGTAAAAAAAAGTTCAATAGACAATTGGTGATGTTGGATTGGAGCTCAGGAGAGAGTCTGGGGCTGTATATACAGATCCATGTATTTGCTCAATCTATCATTGGCAAGGACCAACCTTTGTTTCTTTATCTGATGAATTTCTACAAAGCTGAACTCAAATATGTATGAAGCCTTCCATCAAAGTCACCCCCTTCATCAACTTTTCCTTTCAACATCACAGAGGAATTGCATAATTCTGTAATTCACTTTGCATTTAATACTACATTTTTTAGCTATCAGTGTATGTTTCTTATCCCTCTCATAGACTGTTAGGTCTTTAAGGGAGGAAATCATATCTTATCTAAACTTTGTAGGTCCTCCAACATCTGACACAGTGCTGTCTGCAGATGGTAGATGCTTAATAAATGTTTGCCATGTTGTTGCATTGTTTCTTGCCTTTCAAATACCCAAACTTATCCTCTTAGCACAAACTTGTGATAAGCCCAAGATATGATAATACATGGGATTTTTTTGTTTTTTGTGGGGAGAATATATGGGGAGAATGCTATACACTGAGGACAATTGTTATTGACAGCCACCTCCTTGATACACTGTGGCAAATTCAAGGGTTGAGATGGACTATGAGGTGGAAAGAGCTCTGATCAGCTCCAAACTTCGCAAAAATTTCCATGCATCACTGTGTTGCTTGCACTATACTGAAAATAGAAGTATTTTTTCTTTCTCATTGAATGTTTTAGTTGAACAACTTTACATAAATTAATTTTATTCCTTAAACCCTTAGTGAAACTTGACATAACAGGAAAGAAGTGCCTTGATTGAAGGCCCTGTATCTTTGAATATTTGCCCATTAACTCAGTCTTCCTCTCCATTCCAGAAGGAATTGCTCTGTTCTGCAAAAGTGTGATTCAATGTACCGACACCTCTTTACCTGGTAGAGGAGCTGTAGATCTACAGGCTGGGGGGTTTAGGGTTTAGAGTGCAGAATAGAAGCAGACTTCTGCTGAAGTTGCCTGTCCATCTTCACTTTTGTAATTTCATGACAATGGAAGAAGACACAACCCATTCTTCTTTGGAAGCAAGAGGAAGATTTGGAGACCCTAAGTAATCAGCAAGGTTTCCCACCTATACAAGAGTACGTTTCTGGCAAATCAGGATTTCCAGCATAGAATCCAATAACATGTAATGATCTCATCATGGGCATAGACAAACTTTTTGGACACTTAGGCTCAAAGGAACAAGATTCAGGATGGAATTGTTCCTGTCAACTATGAAGAGATAGTTGGGATTTTAAAAGGAAATGTTATGACAGCACCTAACCAGCCTTTACATCTCTCTATGTTGCCATCCTGTCCTTCTTCCTCTTATCTATATTCTGTCCCTTCCTGTGAGAGAATCCTTTCTGAGACTCAGCTCTGAGAAGGCGTCTCTGACTAATCTCACTAATACTCATTCTGCTGCTTCGTTCAACACCAGTAGCTTTTAATCTTCCTTGTGTCATGGACCCCTTTGGTGGTTTGGCAAAGCCTATGGACCCCTTTTTGGAATAGTTTTTAAAACTCATAATCAAAAAGAATATTAAATTTTAGTTAGAGGTTAGTAAAAATGAAGATGCATTTTTTCTCCCATTCAAATTCATGGTCTTCCTGAAATCTTTCCATGGTCCATGGACCCCAATTCTATATTTTATTGTATACTGGGCTGCCCAGTTAGCATTTGTTTGTGTATCTTTCCTGTATGTATTCTTTGGGTTTCCTGTGTATGTCCATGCCCATGTACAATCTTAGTAACTGTGTGACCCTGGGTCAATCATTTTAATCTTTCTGTGTCTCAGTTTCCTTATCTGTAAAACAAGAATAATAATACTTGCTACTTGTAGATCTTTTGGGAATAATGGAAGTAAAGTCCTTTGTTAATCTTAAAGAAAAGTATAAATGACAACTATTATTAGATGTTGTTGACTGATTGACCAGAAAAAATGGTATTCTATTTCCCATTCACTGTTACCTCAGGTTTTGGGGAAGGTCCAGAAAGTTCAGCTGTTTATTTGAAATCATAAAATGTTAGAGGTGGAGAAGACCTTGGAGACCATCTGGTCCCAACTTTTCAGTTTGTGGATGTGGAAAATGACACCGAGAGAAGCTAAATGACCTGCCCAAGATCATACAACTGGTTAGTGGCAGAACTGGGAAGTCTCCAAAGTCTCCTGGAAAGAGCACTGGAATGGGAAATCAGATGTTCTTTCCATTGCTCCATACTGCCTCCCATTTCTACTTGACCTTTATTCCACTGCATCCCATCAGGATGGGTGTGGGAGGTGAGTCCATGCCTAGAAACAGGCAACCAGCCTGTACTGGAGGAGTTTCTGGACATCAGCTGAGTCTTGGAGGATTAGCTGGAGAGCTCCTTGGCCTTGGAACTAAGCCAGGCCACAGTGTTTCTCAAGTTCTGATCATCTGGCTTGCTGAGGTTTTCTCTTTGTAGCTGTGTTCTGGTCTCTCTCTTCTGAATTTTGATGTGACCTTGGGAGTCCTTCAGAGTTGGCTTACTATGCAAAAGATTTTTGTTGCCTGATGAGCCACAGGGAGGTTTCATGATCACACCAGGATTGACCTAATGTATTAAAGGATACATTATTCACTCACATTGGGTTATTTGAGAGGATTTAGGAAGCGTTCCCCATCCCCAAACAAAAATCCCCAGTTCATTATTTTGTGTTTAACATGGTACTTTCCTGTTGGTGTTTTTTTTAAAATGCAGATATTCCTAGGAAAGATAACAATGCAATCATTAAAAAATTATAATGGCTGAATTTTTCAGAATTACACAATTTCAGCATTGGAATTTCGGCATTTTTAGGAGTCATTTAGTTCAGCCCAAACCTGAGTTGGAATCTCTAAGAAACATCATCAACAAGACTCTACTTGATGATACAAGTTCCTTCTGGGCCCGATATTGATTTGTTTATGTCTTTATATTCCCACTATCTAGCATACTGCCTGCCACATAGCAGGTACATAATACATGCACTTTGAATTGAATCTAGAAATAGAAGTGGTGATCAAAGAGTCCACATGGCTTAACAAGAACAGCTCATGATAATTTACTATCACTTTGTTTTTCTGCACAATAACTAGACTGATTGATTAGGGGCATACAATAAATATCATTTACCTAGATTTTAGGAAGGCACTTGAAAAATTTTCTCATGTTATTTTAGTGCAGAAGGTGGAGAGAACTGGTGATAAAGAACCCACTATGTAACAAGACAGCCCATTCCACTTTCTTCTCATTTTCTTCTTCATTATCTACAGTCTGACTTTCAACATTATTATTCAACTGAAACTGTTCTTTTCAAAGTTACCAATGATTTAACTACTAAATTTCATGGTATCTTCTCAGTCACCCTTTTTGACCTCTTTGCAGCCTTTACATTGTTTGATACTTTCTTATTGATACCCTCTTCTCTCTAGGTTTCTGTGACATTACTCTTTCCTGGTTCTCCTTCTATCTGCCTGGTCCCTTCTCAGTCTCCTTTGCTGGATCCTCATCCATCATTCATCCCCATTAACTGGGAATCTCCATGGCTTTTTTCCAGGTCCTCTTTTCTTCTCCCCCTAATACCATTTCTTTTAGTGATCTCATCCATGTCTATGGATGCAATTATCATTTCTATGCTGATTATTCTCAGATCTGTTTATCTAGACCTAGCATCGCTTTTAATCTCCATCCATTCTTGTATCTCCAACTGTATTGGACATCTCCAACTGAATGTCCCATAGTCATCTTAAACTCTACATTTCCAAAATTGAACTCATAAGCCTTGTCCTCTTCCTGTCTTTTCTATTACTGTGTATTGTGCTGCCATCTTCCCAGTTACCTAGGTTCATAACCTAGATGTCATCTTCTAGTTCTCTCTCTCCTCTCCTCTCCTCATCCAATCTGTTGCCTACTCCTATTGATTTTACCTCCATAATATCTATTCTATGTGCTTCCTTTTCTCCTTTGACACTACCATCACCTGTGATAGGCCTTCATCACCTCATGCCTGGAATATTGTAACAGCTTTCTGGGGATTTTTTTTTTTTTGTGCTTCCTACTCTCTCCTCCAAGTCATGGTCTGCTCAGCTGTCAAATTGGTCTTCCTAAAGTAAAAGTCTGACCATGTGACCCCCCCCCCCATTCAATAAGTTCCAATAGTTCACTATTGTTCCAGGATCAAAAAGAAAATCCTCTGTGTGGCAGTCAAAGCTATTCCTAACTATGCCCCCCTTCCAGCCTTGTTATACCTTACCACCTCTTCTCCAAGTATTCTGTGATTCAGTGACTCTAGCCATTTTGCTGTTCCTCAAACAAGACACTCTATCTTCCAACTCAAGGCATTTTCACTGGCTATCCCCCATGCCTGGAATTCTTTTCCTCTTAATCTCTATCTCCTGGCTTCCTTGGTTTCTCTCAAGCCTCAGAGAACATTTTACCTCCTTCAGGAAGTCTTTCATAGCCTCCTTAATGTTAACACCTTTCTTCTGAGATTATCCCCAATTTATCTTCTATGTATCTTGTTTGTACTTACTTGTTTGGATGTTGTCTTCCTCATTAGATGGTAAGGTCCTTGAGAGCAGGGACTGTCTTTTGCCTTTCTCTGTATCCTCAGAGCCTAGCTTAGGATATATATGTTGTTCAGTTGTCCTTCAGTTGTGTCCTACTCTTTGTGACCCCATTTGGGGTTTTCTTGGCCAAGATACTGGAGTAGTTTGCCATTTCCTTCTCTAGCTCATTTTACAGGTAAGGAAACTGAGGCAAAATGAGTTAAGTGACTTACCCAGGGTCACATTGCTGCTAAGTGTCTGAGGCCAGATTTGAACTCAAGAAGGTAAGTCTTCCTGACTCCAGGTCCAGCACTTTTTCCACTGTGCCAAAATGCTTGACCTCGCCTATAACGATTAGGTTCTTTTTTCTTCACATTAAATCTTAGTCTGCCTTTTTGCATCTTTGATCTATTGTTTCTAGTTCTACTTTCTAGATCCAATCAGAAAAGTCTAACTCTTTGATTGAACACCCTATTAACTACTTGGAGGCAGCTATGATGTTTGCCCCAAGTATTCTCTTTTCTAGGCTAAGCATCTTCAGTTCTTTCAGCTGCTTCCCATAATGGCATGCTATCAAGGCTCTTTACTATCATGGTAGTTCTATTCTGGTCACTCCAGTTTATCAACCTTCCTCCTAAAATGTAGCTCTGAATTGACACAAAACCATGAATAACTCTTTGGGCCCAGACATTCAATAAATTCCAAATCCAACTAACTCTACTATTGCCTATCCTAGATCTCTCTACCTTTTCCACTAGAATAACATGAGAAAATTTGTCAGATGCTTTGCTAAAATCTAGGTAAATGATATCTATAGTATTCCCCTAATCAACCAGTCTAGTAACTCTGTAGAAAAATGAAGTGATATTAAACAACCATGACCTATTCTTGATGAAGCCATGAAGACTCTTTGATCACTTCTATTTCTAGATTCAATTCAAAATGCATTAATTATGTACCTCCTATGTGCCAGGCAGTATGTCAAGTAGTGGGGATATAAGGACAAAAACAAATCAAGAATTTGCCCACGAGGAGCTTGCATCCCATTGGGGGTGGAGTGGGAAAATAAAACATGTATATGGAAAAGTAAACACAAAATTACAAAGTTATTTCTGCGTGACAGCAGAGATGGTGGGAGTGGTTCAGAGAAGCCCTGACAGCTGGGGAATATTCACTAACCATTCCTGTAATAATGCTCTAAAACTTTGTCAGGAATTGAGGTAAAGCTCATTGGTCTGTAATCTACAGACCACTCTTTCCCCTTTCTTGAAAATCAGTGCATTTGCCCTTGTTAATTTTTGCCACACATCTCCTTTTCCCCTATAATCTTTTAAAGATCGCTGACAAGGAATCCATATTTCTATCTGCCTGCTCTTTTGGGATCCTAGGAGGTAGTTTCTTTGGGCCTGGTGACTTGAATTTGGCAAGGTCAGCTTTGGGGCTATCAACTTTATATTAACCATCTTTGTTCCAAATTTCCAGGCCAAAGACTATTCTTCTTTGTAGAGGAAAGAGCAAAATCAAAGTTAAGCAATTGCCTTCTTCCCATTGTCATCTGAATAATTGTCTTATCTCTTACCTGATTTTCCTCTTTTGCCCAAAATAGCTTTGATAAGAACTTCTTGTTGTCTTTAGAATTCTTTGGCATTCTTTGCCAGCCTCAGCCCCCTGAGTTACAGTACTCTTAACATTATGAAAGGACCTTGTTATACTTTAGTTTTATGCATTGTTATTTGCCCTTGCTTCCACTTTCAATAAAAATTGTTAAAAATAAGTGGATTAATGAGTTCCCAGTGCAACCAGCTTGGCCTCTTTAGATAATTCCTCCCTCACCTGCTCAATAGAATGTAAATTTGTATGGGACTCTCCTCATTGGTAGAGACTGATGCCTAACTGCTATTGCTTATGTGAAAGGCAGAGATGGTGAGAGCTTGAGAAAAGAGGGAGATTTGGTATGACAGTAAAGCATACTTGTATGAGTCTATTTATCCCTTATATTTGTGTGTGTATGTTTTCCACTAATCACTGGCATGCAATTAATAATTAATAAAAATAGGTCAGAGTTTCACTGTATCACTGTCCTTCAATTAATCTTTTTAACATATAATGCTATTCAGCCTATTTCCCCCCAAACTCCCACTTACGTTTCTTTTGAATATGATATGTTCTTCCAAAGCCATTCCAAAGTCACGACTCTTATCCCAAGAAGTTTTGGTGATATTTATGAGGTCAGATTTGTCTCCTTTCCTTTGGATTCCTAGTTCCCCTTGTTTGTATGCAGACTTTGTACATTTGTACATAGACATCTAAAGCCATGGGTTGTATTGCTGGCTCATTTTGGGAGTTTGTCACACAAAATTGTAAACTCCTATGAATTACCCAGCACCTCTACTGCCATTATCCCTGAATTATAGAAACTCTCTGCATTATCTACTTTGATGGAAAACTGTTAGACAGTTTTCCTTCTACTCCTTCCTTTTCAGCATAAAGTCCTTTTGATTAGATTTGCAAGTTTCCAGACAGATTCCTTCTTACTCGTCTATGTTTTAAGGAATTCAAAAATCATTTTCAGACACCATTTTCATCCATAGACATTCACATCCCAATTACTAATTCGTAAGAATTAAAGCTATCTAAAAATTGAATGGATTCTCTTGGGAGCTAGTAGGGTCTTCATCATAGAGATATTCAAGTAGAGATTGGATGACCCTTTGTCAGGATTGCTATAGAGGGAATTCTTATTCAGTTAGGCATTGCACAAGATGATTTGTAGTACCCCTTCAGCTCTGAGATCCTAGTTATTCTGATTCTGTATAGAGGAATATGATTGTCTCCTTCATTGTAGATACTATACCTTTCTTAATATGGTCAGAAATCTGGAGTTGCCATGTTAAACTCAACTAATACTGAGCTTGCTATCTACTTAGATGTTGCCAGTCTACATGAATGCAATGAGACTCTGGGGCAAGGGGATGATAAAGAAGAGTTGTGCTGGTGAATATGTAACAATTGGCTCTCTCCCACCTCCCCAATATACATATCACACATTTAAAAATTTAATCTGCATTATTATCATTTTAGTCATCAAAACAATAAATTAAATCCCAATTCGACATTTGCTAATTTCTGAGGTATAAATGCTCACATTGAAAATTTAGAAATTACCTGTCACAAGAGGCAGTTTGATCTGGCTCTAGCCAGTGTATATATGGGTGCATGTGTGCATGTGCACATGCTAATAAGGTCAAAGTACAATTTAGGAAACTATAGAATTGTGAGTTTTCCATCTATTTCTTGAAAAATTAGAGTACAAGTTATTAAATAGATAGTTTGGGAATATTTAGTAGTATTACATATTTCATATATTATGTAATATATGTTATATATTTTCACATAATATATTTAGCTAGGTGGCTCAATGAATAGAGCACTGGTCATAAAATCAGGAAGACCTGAGATTAAATCTGGCCTCAGATACTTATTAACTCTGTGAGCCTGGGCAAATCACTTAACCTCTGTGTGACTCAGTTTCCTTATCTGTAAAATGGGAATAATAATAGCAGGGTTGTTGTGAGGCTAAAATTTATAAAGTGCTTTGTAAACCTTAGAGCATGATATAAATGCAAGTTATCATCATCATCATCATCATCATCATTATCATCACTTCAGCATAACTCCAGGCAGCAGAACTGTGACTGATCAGTGGTAGTTATAAGAGGCTCAGATTCCGGCTATAAAATTACAGCTGTCCAAAAATGCAGTGGGTGTCATTCAACAAACATTTGTTAAGTACCTATCATGTACCAAGTACTAGATTGAGATTATAGAGCTAGAGTCAAAAGGGGCCTTAGACCACATTTCTCAGACATTTAGAGAACTGAGTCAAATTTATAAAAATGAGTCCAGTTGATAATCAAAAGATATGATCACTTTTCAGATGAAGCAATCAAATTATCTATAGCCATATGAAAAAAATATTCTCGACCCACTATTAAGTACAGGAATGTAAATGAAAACAATTCTGAAGTATTGCCTCCTACTTATTAGATTGGCTAATAGGACAGAAAAGGTAAATGACTAATGTTGGAGGGGATGTGGGAAAAATGAAATCTTAATTCACTGTGACCTAGCAATACCACTACTTGGTCTGTATCCCAAAAGAGATAAAAAAAAACAAAAAGGAAAAGAACTATATGTACCAAACTGTTTATAGCAGCTCTTTTCTGGGGGCAAAGAATAGGAAATTGAGGGGATGCCCATTAATTGAGGAATGGCTGGACAAGCTGTGGTATGTGATTATGATGGAATAGTATTGTATTAGAAGAAATGATGAGCAGGATGCTTTCAGAGAAACTTGGAAAGACTTTCATGGGCTGATGCAAAGTGAAATGTCTTGTGTATAAATTTAACAGCAATATTGTAAGATGATCAGCTGTGAATAAATTAGCTATTCTCAGCAATACAACGATCCAAGACAGCTCTGAAGGACTTATGATGAAAAATACTATCCATCCCTAGAGAAAGAACTGATGGTGTTTGAATACAGATTGAAGCACACTTTTTTTAAACTTCACTTTTCTTGAGTTTTTTTGTCTATGTTTTCTTTCACACCATGACTATTATGGATATGTTTTGCATGACTACACATGTATAACCTATATCAAATTGTTTGCCTTCTCAATGGGGGGGGGGATGGGAAGGGAAAAAGGGAGAGAATTTGGAACTCAAAGTTTTAAAAATGAATGTTAAAAATTGTTTTTACATGTAACTGGGGAAAATAAAATGCTAAAAAATTAATAAAAGGGGCATTAGACATCCAGTTTAATCTCCTTATATTACAGATGAAGCTGGAGCTCAGAGAGATGAAATAACTTGGTCAAGGATGCCCAAGTAATAAGCAGCAGCACCAGGATTTCAACTCAGGTCCTCTGACTCCACGTTCAGTCCCCATTTGCGCTGAACTTCTTGATGGGCAATTAGTGCCCTCCTGACTGGAATTTTTAAAGAGAATGGATGGCTACCTGCCAGGGATACTGTAGAGTGAAATTTTTGCATGGAGTGGCAGATTGAACTAGATCACCTCTTAGGTGCTCTCAATTCTAAGTTTCAATGATTATCTGAGATGTGGAACATACTGAAGACAAACTGCTAACTTCTCAATTCTGACCTCTGACCTCAGCCTCCAACTGATTTTTATTTTCTGTAGCTAGTGTCAAAGTTGGTGATGATGTAAGAATTGGAGTGAAATTTGGTTTTCGTATTTTGGGTGGGACTTACAGTAACAAAACACACTGTGAATCTATGAGTAATACCTTACACTTTTATGTGTGTTTTTTTTCTTTGCGTGAATGTATGAAATTCAGTCAGCAATCACACCTACCACTTCTGGAGAAGAACACAGAAAGCAATTTAAAACCTTAAGAGGAGAAGATCTCTGCATTTTGGGACAAAGAGGGAAGAAACAGTGTATTAATCTATCGACTAACAGCAGCAGCAATTATGATCTGCGTGCCTTGCATCGATACAATTTTTCTACATGTTAAACTCTTTCACATCTGGGATCTCACTTTATCTTCACAAAAACCCTGTGCCGAATGAAAGGCAAATGTTATTATCCCCATTATATGAGGTGTAATGTGACTGAAGTTTTAAAAAATCCCATAACTTTACAGAATCATGAAATCTCAAATTTGGAAGGTACCTCAGAGGCCATTCACTCCAACCCATGCTCAAACAGGAACCACCTTTACAGCATCCCTGAGAAATGGTTCGTCAATCTTGGCTCAAAGGCCTCCAGTGATGGAGAATCCACTCACTACCTTCTGAGGGAATTTATGCCATTTGGGGTAACTCTAATTATTTAGAAGTTTTTCCTTGTATTGGGCCAAAAATCTCCCTCTCTGTAACTTTGACCCATTTTTTACCAGTCCTCTGGTGCTAGTTAGAAGTAATTTAATCTCTCTTCCACATGACACCCATTCAAATAAAGGCAGCCATTATTTTTTTCCTACCTCCTATCCCAACAGTCTTCTATTTGCTAGGCTAACCATGCTGATTTGCTTCAAACAGTCCTTACGTTGCTCTGGTCAGCTTCCTAACCTTCCTAGGTGCTATCATCTGGACCCATTCTAGTGTACCAATGGTCCTTTTCTAATTGTGGAATCAAAAACGGAATTAAATACTCTAGCTATAATCTGACAAGGGCAGAATACAGTAAAACTCTTATCTCTTTGATTCTAAATGTTGCAATTCTATTTAAACAGTCTAAGATTGTGTCAGCTCTCTTGGACACCACTTCACAGTATTGGCTCACATCCACATAACGATTCACATTTATACAGTGTGAACAAATACAAAGCACTTTACTCACAACATTCTTATGATTGCAATATCAAATATTATTACTTCCATCTTACAGATATTACAACTGAGTCCTGGAGAAGATAAGTAACTTGGTAAGGACACACAGGAAGCAAGTGTTGGAGTCGGAACTTAAAACTCATCTGGTACTAAGTGGAATATTTTTTGCACTGTAAATTTTCCCTTCAAACTAGTCATTGTAGGAAGATATATGCTTCTTTCAAATATGCTGCCAGCAATCAGAACTTTTTTGAATTCTTTTGAAATTGGCATTAGAACCTAGAGTACATGCTTTTTAATATGCTCAGTGGTAGTAAATCTTTGTCCTTTGAAGGTAGATTTGATTTTTGGAAAATGCCAAAGGTTATTCAGAGCTCAGTTAAGTAAACATGGTGCATAAGCAAGATGAGGAACATAATTTTTTGGTCCAAAATGTGATGTGATAATAAAACAATAGAACATGGCTTATAAACTGATTTATACAGATAGAGTGAGAATCTTTCCTATCTAAGACCTCAGAATCAGGTAATGGTGATTCCACCAGGATTTGAAGCTGCCTTCTGACTTTTATATTGAGGTTTTTTTCCTAACGTATTGGTCAACATTTTCATGTGATTATAAATTCTAATGCCACCTCTATTTTAAATTCAGAATCAAGATTCTTTCTTTGAAAAGTCCAGAGTTGATGGTTGACTTAATTGTTTGAATTGAGAAAAGGAACAATCAAAACTGCAGGGTTGGTGTTGGGTAACCGGCTCTGAGTACCCTGATTCTAGTTGAGTCTGGACTAGGAAATAATAATGGAATCATGGAGAGTTAGAGCTAAGCGGGACTTGAGAAATTGTCTAATTTAACTCCTTTATTGGTTGATGATTCTTGATCTTGGAAGTTTGAGTCACCAGGAGGGACAATTCAGTGATGAGAATTAGATTTGGTCCTTCTAGGGTTCAGAGTGTTGCCCAGAGCTTGGAACTTGGTATTGGGTTACATTTAGGCGAGAGCAGCTTCTTGGTTCAAGGCTAATTGGAGCTGAGGTAATGCTTCCTAAAGAAGGCTGATGAGTTAAGTGGCCATGAATCTGAAACATGTGCTTGATATTTCCCCTTGAGCTCCTTTTTGCTTTGTTGGCAATCAAGTCAGAAAGCAAGTTGGGGAGCTACTTTCTCTGCTGAGCCCCAAGTATTCTAAAAAGCATTTGAGACGTTTGGGGAACCGCCCAATTCTCTCAAGAAATGAACTTGGCTTAGGCCAGGGTACCCGGAACAGGGATGGGGAGCTGTGAAGTGTCAGGGAGGGGTTAGGCTCTCTGGATGCAAATGACTAGCCTCAGCACATTCCAAGAGAGAAAGGGGAAAAAAAATAATAAAATGCATGACGCTATGTTAAAAGAAGGCACAAGCCCAACAAACTAACCCCCCCCCCAACCCCCTGCTTAATACAGGAAATATCTCCAACATTTCAGCTAATCCTCCACCAATACAATGAGAAATGAGGTCCTCCAGCAGCCAAGCGATTATTAAGTAAGGACGAAAAATACTCCACCGCCCATAGCAACAGAGCCAAAGATAACAACAGGGAATATAGAAGCTACAGACAAATGGAAGATGCAAAACAGCCAGCCCCTTGAACCATACCCTCCCCCCGCCCCCACTAAAGAAGCTGACCTGTAAGCAGAGTGAGGGCCTCCATTTCATTCAGGCTCAGGGAGCTAATATAGATCCCTGGCAGCTTGGGGGCTGAGGGCCCAAGTCCTGTTCAATCACTGACAGGATTGTGTAACCTTAGCCAGGCTAAAATTCACAAAATAGACTAAGAGCTCTAGAAGAAAAGGGTTGAAAGCTTTGGTATCTTATTTGTTGGTTTGGGAGAGAGAGGTCAAAGAAAAGAAAGGTAGCCTCCCTAGTCGCAAGGATAGAGTCTAGAGAGATCTATGTGAACAGAGAAATCTGTGAATACCATATTGTGCTGACAGTAAAGACCTACGGGCAAAAGGGAATTTGTTATCCCATACAAAATGCTTCCAACAGCTGTCCCAGTTTCTAGCTAAAACGCAACCTTCCTCCAGGTCTTTTCAGATTTCTTCTGATTACACAAGATGAGAGACTTGATGGTAAGTCTTTCCTTAACAAGTTGTAGTTTCTGATTATTTTCCCTCAGAGATCCTAATTTCTCTCTTAAGAAGAGCCTCTTTAAGCAGCAACAGAAGTAAATGAGAAGTGCAGCCTAGAGAGAGGGTATCCCTGGGAAAAAGGAAACAACTGGACATATGGTGAAGGGGGAGGACACCACAATAATACTTAAGGAAAGTATGTCCTTTGGAGATTATCCTATTCATAGAATCACAGAAATTTAGATTTGGAAGAAACTTCCCTTTTCAGATGAGGAAAGTAAAGCTTAAGGACTATAGCACAGTGGGAAGAGCAATGGATTTGGAGTCAAAAGGATCCTCGGTTCCAATCCTACCTCTGATACCAACATTCACTAAATGACCTTAGACAAATTACTTCATCTCCCTGGTCTCAGTTTCCTCATTTCTAAAATGAAGAAATGGAATTGGACTACAGATTCCAAACCTTTTCAAATCTCCTATGAGGATGATCTTCACACGAAAAAAATGTCATGGACTCCCACATTATAATAATTTTATTGATATCTATTGATTGAAAAAGCATTAGATGGCAGACCTGGCCACATAGTAAGTGCCTAATAAATCCTTTTTGACAGACAAAGAGTTATCATGAATCCGGCAACATTTTAAAATGAATTTCTCTTTTGTTAAATACAACAGCATTTACATACATTTGAAAAATGAGTGCAAGATATTATAGAATCAGTCTACTGAAGATATGTTTGCCGATTAATTAGGCTGAAGCATGCTGCATATTTTGGTGAATCTAAGTAAAGATCAAAATTAAAATGCTTGGTGTACACGTGAATTTGTAGTGTCTTTGCAATGAATCCATCCCACACCCCTTCCACCGCAAGGGTCTACAGCTAGAAGTCAGGAACCACTGAACTAGATTATTTCTAAGGTCATTTCCAATTTTAGATCCTATGATTCTAAGAGAATTTCTCAAGGTTATTTAGTGAGTTTAGAGGCAGAGTTGGGACCAAAATCCATGTTTTCTAACTCCCTTCTAGTCTGTTTTCCATTACATCACATATACCTTTGGATTTTGGCATGACCAATCTCTATCAAAACTGGACAATTTTACTTTAAGAGATATTCAGAAGAGAAGTTAAAACCTTATGCTTCAGTAGTCTGTCTCAACAGCTTTAACTGTACATAAAAATCAGCACAGTTTTCTTGCCATTTTTTTGAAGTCATCAAGCCACTAAAATTCTATATGCCTGCAAAATTTCTATTGGATACACCCCCATTTTCAAAAGGAAACCCTGCTATTCCTCATAGCCATCCTCACCTTTTCCTCCACCTCCTCTAAAAACCACAACCATCTGCAAACACGCTCAGGCTGCATCTATTAGATGTCAAAACAACAAGTTAGGAAAAGAAAACATCCAATCAACTGATTGGTTTTTCTCTATGTTGCCAAATGCTTCCCCACCCCCCCACCCTTGTGAATTAAGCAGCTATTTTGGCTTATACTATAGATGAACTGCTTGAACTTCTTTCTAGAGGGCTTCCTAGAAATGATGAATAGAAAAAGGAAAAGAAATGAGGAATAGGATATTCAGCTTCTATACATTGCCTGATTTCTATTGGATTTATTAGTTCATTTCTTTAAGGGCCTAGATTTGTTTTAAATCTTTAAGCTTTCTCGTTACATCTCAATACTTTATCAATAATATTTTACAGTTAAATAAAACTTTAAGATGAATGAAACAAATTAATAGAGTCATAGAATCTCAGAGTTGAAAGATCCGTCAGTGGCCACTGACTCCAATTCATACCTGAAAAAAAATTCCTACCATCACACACAGGACAAGTAGTTAGCCATTGCTTGAAGACCTCCATTGAATTGGGGATCTACTATCTCTGAAGTCTACCAGTTTTACTTTTGGACAGCTCTTATTATTGGGATGTTTTTCCTTATAATACAACTTCAACTAGATTCTTTGCAACTTTCTTTCATTACTCCTAGTTCTAACCTGTATGGTCAGAGACAAGTCTGATTCCTCTTTCTCATAGCCTTTCTCAAAGATAGCTATTCTGACCACTCCTCTAGTCCTCCTTCCTTCAGGTTAAACACACCCAAGTCTTTTCAAATGAAAGTGATATGTCATGGTCTTTAGTTCCTTCCATTCCTTCCTATTCCATTTGCCCTTTTCTGGACAGTTTCCAGCTCAGTGTCCCTTCTCAAATGTTATATTTCAAGCTAAACACCATACTTCAGCTATGGTCTAACTAGGGCAGAGTACAGTAGGACTGTCTCCTTATTTTGGGAATCTATGCCTCTCAATTCAGTCCAAGATGCAGCTTTTTAGGTTGCCATATTACATTGTTGACTTACACAGCTCCTAGATCTTTTTCAGGCCACTCTTTATCTATCTAATCTACTTATCTATCCAATCATATGTTTCCCTACCCTTCCCCCAAAGACTTTCCCCTACACCCCTGCTTGTAAAATAATTTCCTTTTTTAAATTTTTTTTTTGTTTTCAACATTTACTTTTGTAAGATTTTGAGTTCCAAATTTTTTTCTCCCTCACTTCCCTCCCCCTTCCCCAAGATAGCATGCAATCTAATTTAGGCTATACATTGTATTAAACATATTTCCACATTAGTCATGTTGTAAAAGAAGAATCAGAACAAAAGGGAAAAACCACAAGAAAGAAAAAAAGAAGAAAATAGTGTGCTACGATCTGTGTTGACTCCCATAGTTCTTTCTCTGGATATGGATAGCATAATCCATCTTGAGTCTTTTTGAATTGTCTTAAATCCTTGTATTGCTGAGAAAAGCTAAGTTTATCAGAGTTGGTCATTGTACAGTGTTGCTGTTACTGTGTACAATATTCTCCTGGTTCTGCTCGTGAAGTCATTTTCTTGAACCCAAGTTTCAGACATTAAAGTTATTCCTGCTACGTTTCATCTTATTAGATTTGGCTCAGTATTATAGTCTGTCAAGATCTTTTTGGATTCCAATTCCCTCATCCAGTGTGTTAGCTAATCCTCCCAGTTTTCTGTCATCTGCAAATTTTTATGAACATTCCATCTATGCCTTTATCCAAGTCATTGATAAAAATGTGATACAGGACAGGGCCAAATGTATTTCCCTGTGAAACTCTATTGGTGATCTCCTTCAAAGTACACACAGAGCCATTAATTCTTTGAGTGCAACCACTTAACCAGTTCAAAAAATCCAACTAAATGTACTATTACCTAGGCCATATCTCTCCATCTTTTCTACAAGAATGGTATGAGATTTTCTGTTGAATACTTTGCTAAAATCTAGGTAAACTTCAAAAAAGAAAAGCTGTTTATTCTGGCATACCTACCTATTTTTAATGAAGCTGTGCTGGCTGTTGGTGACCATCACTTACTTTTCTGGATGTCAATTAACTGTCTTAATTTTTTATATTTAATTTTAAAAATAGATTTTAGTGACATCTTTTGTTTTTATATCATTTTTACATGTCCTTTGCCTTTCCTTCCCTCTCAGAGGAATCCCTTATAACAAAGAACATTGTAAAAATAGAAAAAGAAAGCATATCCTAAGTAGATCTCTGGGCTCATTATCCCAGAGTCAGGCCAGTTACATCTCCCCTCAGAGTTCTATTACCTTCATTCACTAAAACTTGTGTAGCCATTCCCGATTGGTTGTCCTCCTCTTCCTTCTCCTCCTCTTCTTCCTCTTCTATCAATGACCGCCTTGGAGTATATGCTTAACAGCGGAATCTCTGGGTCATGGGGCATAAATATTTCAATCATTTTTAAATGTAATTCTAAGGTTTTTTTTTTCAGAATTAACCAGCTCTTTAATAATATATTCTAGAATTTCCCCGGTAATCGAAGTCAAGTTCACTGGCTGACAGTTCACACATTCCATTCTCTCTCTCTCTCTTCTTTTTTTTGAAAAGTGTTTTCTGGACATTTGCCCTTTTCTAGTCCTGTAGTATCCAGGGATGTGCTAGTAAATATTTAACAACTAGCTTTCTGAAAAAAAAAAGTATTCATGCACACTTTTAAGTTTAATCTGCATTATTAACATCATCTCCATCACTTTCTTCTGTCTAGACAATCACCAAAATGATGTTATGTCCTGATTTGCAGCATTTGCCAAATACTTTGGTGCAAATGCTTATGTTGAAAATTTGACAATCAGCCCTTGTGAACCAATCTGAACTGACTCCAGCATACCACTGAAGCAAGATTAATATTCATAGATATCCCCAAATATTTCCCTCCTCTTCACTTACCCCAGTTCTTTGCTTGACAGTTTTGAGATGGGAGTGGAGTGGGAATTTCTCTACCTTAATTACTGCCATAGACAGTCTCTAAGGTTGCTCTGACCTCTCCCATTCACCTGATCTAAGAGTAGAAAGATCACCCTTAATTCAGTTGAGATAAGATTGATTTTTTAAAAATATAAACAGATCTTTCAATAGGAAGCTTCTATTCAACTTTTGAACCCTGGGGCTGCTGTAGTCAGCATATTTAAAGGAAGGAGGCAGCAAGAATTGATCTAGGGTATTTTTTGAGAAAACGGTCTCCATTTCTACAGACTACAAAGCATTAGGATATGAATAAAGAGAAAGGGGGCAGTCAGTTAAGATTTGTGTGCATAACCAGGAAGCATGGATCAATTATGTAGCATGCTTGTGCTCTTCTGATTGCCTCATCTTTGGGAACATTATTGTGGGGGAGTAGTGGGGTTTAAGCTCCAGAGGTGCTCTGTTATGTGTGTATTTCTGTGCTCATATTGCCTGTAAAAACCAAGCTCATTTTCTTTCATCTGAAACTTGCTCTTCTTTTTTAACTTCATGATTTTCTGTCAATGGTGCTGTCATTGAGGTAATCTTTTATCCTCTCTGTCTCTTTCCTCTCTTCTTCCTCCCCCCTCTTCCTTTTCCTCCTTCCTATTTCCCATTCTTTCTCCTCTTCCTCCTCCTCTTCCCCCTTTCTTTCTCTTCCTCCTTGGATTCCTTTTCCTCCTCCTCCTCTCCATTCAGTAATGATGTCTTGTTGGTTCTATCTTAATTTCCCCCTCCTTTCTATCCTTTCTGTCATCACTCAAGTACAGACTGTCATTGCTACCTTCCTAGACTATGGCACTACTGCAATTGGCTTCCTAACAGGTCTTTGTTATGCATAGATTTTGTTTAGTCATTCATCTACTTAAAAATCTTACGTGACTCCCTATTGCCAACCAAGAAAAGTTCACACCCCTTTGGCTCTCCCCAGTTTGGTGCTGTTCTACTTTCCCAGCCTTATCTTACAATTTACCACCTTCCACAATTCGATCCTTCAGCCAAAATGGATTGGGCTTCAGCCCTTCAACATTCAGTACCCTCTACAACCTCCCTGTGTTTGCTCAAACTGTTTACTCTACCTGGAATGTCCTCCCTCTGCTTTGCCTTTTGAACTCCTAATCATCTTTTAAAGCTTAATAGAAGGACCACCTCTTCAAGTAAATCTCTGATTTTCATAGAGCAAACCCCATTCTTACCCCCATCCCCAATGCCTTAGGGTCCAGGAATAGCCTTTTCCCTCAGATCGCCCATAGGACTTTGTTTTTCAACCTCAGAATGTACCTAATACATCAGACTATGTATTATTGTTATCTGTGTTTGTGTCTTATCTCTCTTCTAAATTTGAAAGTGCTAGAGGATCACTGATTACATAGTATTTAAACCTTTTCTGTCCCTCACTGTTCATTAAACACAACGCTTGGAACATAATCGGCCCTTAATAAGTGTTTGTTGAATGAATGAATAAGTAAAAAAAAATCTACAGATAGGGTTCTGATGGAAAAAAAATATGACAGGATTTGTGGATTCTGGCTCCTTGAGAGTATTCTCCCTGAGCCATCCCCCCCACCCTAAGGAATGTGTCTATGCCAGAGGTCACAGGACCCTAATGTGGTGACTCATTACTCAGGCACCCCCAGGGGGATGATTTTCCAGAACCCTATCACAGTGGTTTTACAATATCAAAAATACAGGCACATAGCAAAAATTTCAGACATAGTTTCCACCGAATGAAGAGAAGGGTTGTTTTGCAGCCTGGTTAGACATTCAGTCAACACTAGAAAAGAGATAAGTGTTTAGTCCCATTGTGGGGTCTCTGCTGGTGGATGGCACTCCCCTTTTGCCTTGTAACAGCTTCTGCTTTGTGTTAGTTCTTTGTTGGGTAAGGATCTGGGAGACATGAACCTGGGAGACATGAACCTGGGAGTAAATAGGGGCAGCATCTTAAACCCCTATTCTTCGTAGAGGAGCATCTTGCTAGCTGTCCACTCACATAAAGACAGCAAAGGCCAAGGAGGAGCCATGCACTGGGACAACCCGAGTAGTCATATGGCAACCTATGGTAGAAACCCCTTGCCTCTTTTG
Organism: Phascolarctos cinereus; assembly: GCF_003287225.1. Classification (NCBI taxonomy): domain Eukaryota; kingdom Metazoa; phylum Chordata; class Mammalia; order Diprotodontia; family Phascolarctidae; genus Phascolarctos; species Phascolarctos cinereus. The sequence continues at coordinate 269,145,006 of NW_027556098.1, read as the reverse complement.
AACTTTTATAATTAGGAACAGAAGTAGCAGTGACCTGCTACTAAGAGGGAAACTACACAGTGACATCAAAGTGACAAAGATGAAAAAAGACAGAAATAGTCAATGTTGGAGGGCCTGTGGGAAGATAGGGATGCTAATGTAGTGTTGGTGGAGCTAAAAATTGGTTCAACCATTCTGCAAAATAATTCAAAGTTATTCTAGGAAAATGACTAAATGGTTCCAACCTCTGATGTGGTAATAACATTCTATGTGCCCTAAAGAAGCTATGGACAGGATGATCTCATATATGCCAAAGTAGTCATGGCAGCCCTCCCCCCTTTTTTACTAGCAGGAAATTGAAAACAAAGTGGGTAACCCCCTTTGAATCAGGAATGGCTAAACAAATTGTGGCATATCAATGTAGTAGAATATTACTGCCCCATAAGAAATGATGAATATAAGAAATTCAGAGAAACTTGGAAAGCCTTGAAATGAACTAATACAGAATGAAGTAAGCAGAACTAAGAGAACAAAGCACACAGTGGCCATAATAATTAATGTAAAGGAAAGTAAAAGACAAGCGGATTCAGATCAGTGCAGTAACTGACCTTAACCCCAGAGGACTGATGATAAAACCCACCTCACTCCTTCACTTCTCTGGAATGAGGCATACACTGTCAAACATGGTCATTGTGTCAGTTTAATGTTACAGAGAGGACTCTATTTCCAGGAAAAAGGGGAAATTGTTTGGAAGTGATTGTGATGTTTTAAAAAAAGCACTGAAAGAAATCTGGTGGCTGGTACCATAGGAATTTGTCTAGCCTTTCTTGGGGAAGTTGACTGACTTCGTCTTAGAGGATTTTGTTGCTGGCCCTTACTAATGCCTCACATGCCAAATTACACAAGCCAACATTAGACCCAGGGTTTTTCGTGCTAATACCCTAGTCACAGAGAAACTTGGAAATTCGGTTCAGAGTTGGTGCTAATGACCCGTAAGAGCTTAGTGGCTCTTTGGCTAAGTAAATAACATGAATAGATTTACTTTGGATGTTGGCATATCCCATCCTAGGCAGACATCTGTAAGAATCATAATATCCCTGTGTAGAAGAAAGCAAGACGATAGACTTAGGATGTAGGAAAGGAGATAGCCAGGAGATACCAAAACTGGGCAGCTAGTTGGTACAATGAATAGAGTGCCAGGACTGGAGTCAGGAAGATGGGTCTTCTTTGGTTCAAATCTGGCCTTAGACACTTATTAGCTGTGTAACCCTGGACAAATCACTTAACTTTGTTTGCCTCAGTTTTCTCATCTGTAAAATGAGCTGGAGAAGAAAATGGCAAATCACTCCAGTATCTTTGCCAAGAAACCCCCAAATGGGATCACAAAGAATTAGACATGAGTGAAATGACTCAACAAGAAGCTCCAAAATTACCTTTTTGTAGCATCTTTCACATACCTGTTTGTTTGAACTAAGCTAGAAGAGGAACCAATAATCTGTAGCTAAGTAGAGGACTGACTTTGATTGGAACTCTGTTGTCCCAGGACCTCCTTCCAGATTAGATTTTCAGTCAATTTTTTTTTTT